>NC_050068.2:248731431-249948150 GCF_009764565.3 Dermochelys coriacea
CTCAGTGTGGGAAAAATTCTATAGATTTGCAGCAATGACTAGATAGACTCTGCTATGTTAAGAATAAAGGTAGTTCAGGAAGTCCATCTCATTCCACTCCCTCACTTAAATTAGCATTTGAAGTGCCCCACAACATTACAGGATCATAGATGGTAGAGCCAGAAAAGACCTTCCAGGTCATTTGCTTTGACTCTTGCAGACATTTCCTTAAAACATTCCCTTAGTATCTAATATTTTCGAGGTCTATAATTTGTTTGAAAAGCAATGGGCTTTATTGCCCATCACACTAATTTTACATTCATGTAACTCCAATGACTGCCATGGAGCTACTCTTGATTTACTCTAGTGTAAAGGAGAGGAGAATCAGGCCCATCAAACTTAATGCAATTTTACGATGCACTTTATTAGGTTCTTCTGTCATTGCCTGTAGGAGTTCATTCTACATACAGGAGGTGGAAAAAAACTTTTTGAATATTAAGTCCATTGCCTTTGCAAGGGTAAGATACAATCCTGCAACCAAGATCAGATATTAAACTTGCTTAAGGCAAAGCAAGAGGGGAGAGCACCAAGCTGTGCTACAACAGAGACTAGGGGAGGTTTAGTCTTAACTTGCATATCATTTATACCCCACATTCAGTAATGCATACCTCCAAAAATATACATATCACATGTTAAAGAGTTCTGGAATATTTGCTCATGGCCTAAACTGGAATCCATTCATATTGATTTGTTTTTTACAGTCTAGAAGTGTTTAACATCCAATAAAGGTGAAAGTTCTGAGCTCTCAACCTGGCCAACTAATTCTGATCTGTTCTGAGAGCTGCCTGGCTGCTAGATATAGTGGCTTTTGAAGACTGGTGCAATTGGTGACATTGATCTCTAAACTGCTCAGAACCTTTTCCACTTTTATTAAGAACAAAGTAAACATTTTGTCAAGCAAATTCAAGCGGATGCTTTGTGATTCTTCAGTACACAAAACATATATAAAGTCTCATTTGAGGTTCTGGTGACACAAGTTTGGTTTTGTGGTTAGTAATGTCCCCAGAATTCTTCATTCCCGTCAGGGTTCTCATTATTCAGTAAATTAATGAGGTACTGGTAAGTCATATTTAGTCCAAAAATTAGGTTCTATAATATTTTACAAAACTTTAGACAAACAGAAACATTTCCATGAAGTTATATTTTAATTTAAAAAAACACACAACAATGGAACATTTTAAATCTAAACTAAAAATCTGCTGCAGCGATTGGATCTCTATGTTATATCTAGGGCTTCTGATTTTTGGTTTTAACTGATAAACACCAATTAAAACATCCTGATACATAAACAAAAAAACAAATGGGGAAGAGAGTAATCAGTGTTTATCCAACAAACACTGGAAAAAAACAGAAATGGTTACTTGCATCTAAGGACTTGTTGATACAGAGTAATAATGCTGCCTACAGGGAGGATTTCTACAGCGCATTAATGTGTTGCATGATAATTGGTCCATGTAGATCCTACTGGTGCACACTAAAGGTTCCCGAGTGCGCTTTAACATAGCGCTGTTTGAAACAGTATTACGTTAAAGCACACCAGGGAACATTACAAAGAGATTACTCAGTACAGTATACACAAACAGAAAACCCTGAAAACACGAGTTTTGCACATCTATATAAAACTCCAAAACTGATAAAAACAACTCCCTGTAATTAAATTAACCCAAAAAGCAGAAGCCCAAGTTATTGTGTAAATACCAGAGAGTGAAATTGACTAGAAAACGAATAGTTAGACAAAAATGAAACCAACTAACTATTTGCATTAAGATATCTGAGAAAAATGCACAACAGAGTCAATTAGCAGGAAAAGTGAACTAGATTTTTTAAATATTCATTTTTACTAATCTTAGAATCATATAATCATAGGCCTGGAAAGTGATCTCAAGAAATCATCTAGTTCAGTCCCCTGCTCTCATGACAGGACTAAATATTATCTATCCCTGACAGGTGTTTGTCTAACCTGCTCTTAAAAATGTCCAGTGACAGAGCTTCCACAACCTCCCTAAAATTTGTTCCAGTGCTTAACTACCCTGTCAGTTAGGAAGTTTTTCCTAATGTCCAACCTAAACTGCTCTTGCTGCAATTTAAGTCCATTGCTTCTTGTCCTATCCTCAGAGGTTAAAAAGAACAATTTTTTCCCTCCTCCTTGTAACAACCTTTTATGTACATGAAAACTGTTCTCTCCCCTCTCAGTCTTCTCTTCTCCAGACTAAATAAACCTATTTTTTTTCCAATCTTCCGTCATAGGTCATGTTTTCTAGACCTTCAGTCATTTTTTCTGCTCTTCTCGGGACTTTCTCCAATTAGTCCACATCTTTCCTGAAATATGGTGCCCAGAACTGGATACAATCGTTCAGCTGAGGCCTAATCAGCATGGACTAGAGCAGAAGAACTACTTCTTGTGTCTTGCTTACAACACTCCTGCTAATACATCACAGAATGATGTTTGCTTTTATTTAATTATTTATTTTTGCAACAGTGTTACACTGTTGACTCGTATTTAGTTTGTGATTCTCTGTGACCTCCAGATCCCTTTCTGTAGTACTCCTTCCTATGCAGTCATTTCCCATTTTGTATGTGTGCAACTGATAGTTCCTTCCTAAGTGGAGTACTTTGCATATGTCTTTACTGAATTTCATCCTGTTTACTTCAGACCAATTCTCCAGTTTGTCCATATCATTTTGAATTTGAATCCTATCCTCCAAAGCATCCGCAATCCCTCCCAGCTTGGTACTGTCCACAAACTTTATAGGTGTAGTCTCTATGCCAGTATCTAAATCATTGATGAAGATATTGAACAGAACTGGTCCCAGACTTGATCCCTGCAGGACTCCACTTAATATGCCCTTCTAGCATGACTGCAAACCACTGATATCTTCTCTCTGGGAACAGTTTTCCAACCAGTTATGCACCCACCTTATATTAACTCTATCTAAGTTATATTTTCCTAGTTTGTATATGAGAAGGTCATGTGAGACAGTATCAAAAGCCACACTAAAGTCAAGATATACCACATCTACCGCTTCCCCCATCCATAAGACTTGTTACCCTGTCAAAGAAAACTATGAGGTTGGTTTGACACAATTTGTTCTTGACAAATCCTGCCGACTGTTACACAAGAGATCCACTTCCTGGACACTACGGTGCTAATAAGCGATGGTCACATAAACACCACCCTATATCGGAAACCTACTGACCTCTATTCCTACCTACATGCCTCTTGCTTTCATCCAGATCACACCACACGATCCATTCTCTACAGCCAAGTTCTACGATACAACCGCATTTGCTCCAACCCCTCAGACAGAGACAAATACCTACAAGATCTCTATCACGCATTCTTACAACTACAGTACCCACCTGCTGAAATGAAGAAACAGACTGACAGAGCCAGAAGAATACCCAGAAGTCACCTATTACAGGACAGGCCCAACAAAGAAAATAACAGAACGCCATTAGCCATCACCTTCAGCCCCCAACTAAAACCTCTCCAACGCATCATCAAGGATCTACAACCTATCCTGAAGGACGACCCATCACTCTCACAGATCTTGGGAGACAGACCAATCCTTGCTTACAGACAGCCCCCCAATCTGAAGCAAATACTCACCAGCAACCACACACCACACAACAGAACCACTAACCCAGGAACCTATCCTTGCAACAAAGCCCGTTGCCAACTCTGTCCACATATCTATTCAGGGGACACCATCATAGGGCCTAATCACATCAGCCACACTATCAGAGGCTTGTTCACCTGCGCATCTACCAATGTGATATATGCCATCATGTGCCAGCAATGCCCCTCTGCCATGTACATTGGTCAAACTGGACAGTCTCTACGTAAAAGAATAAATGGACACAAATCAGACGTCAAGAATTATAACATTCAAAAACCAGTCGGAGAACACTTCAATCTCTCCGGTCAGACGATTACAGACCTGAGAGTGGCTATCCTTCAACAAAAAAACTTCAAAAACAGACTCCAACGAGAGACTGCTGAATTGGAATTAATTTGCAAACTGGATACAATTAACTTAGGCTTGAATAGAGACTGGGAGTGGATGAGTCATTACATAAAGTAAAACTATTTCCCCATGTTATTTCTCCCCCCACCCTACCCCCCACTGTTCCTCAGATGTTCTTGTTAACTGCTGGAAATGGCCCACCTTGATTATCACCGCAAAAAGTTTTCCTCCTTCCCCCCCTCCTTCCTGCTGGTAATAGCTCATCTTAAGTGATCACTCTCCTTACAGTGTGTATGATAAAATCCATTGTTTCATATTCTCTGTGTGTGTATATAAATCTCCCCACTGTATTTTCCACCGAATGCATCCGATGAAGTGAGCTGTAGCTCACGAAAGCTTATGCTCAAATAAATTTGTTAGTCTCTAAGGTGCCACAAGTACTCCTTTTCTTTTTTGCAATTATCTTTAGGGGTACTGAAGTTAAGCTGGCTGGTTTGTAATTCCCTGGGTTGTCCTTATTTCCCTTTCTATAGATGGGCAAATATAGTGCCATTTTCCAGTTCTCCGGAATCTCTCCCGTCTTCCATGACTTTTATATGATAATCGCTAATGGCTCAGATAACTCCTCAGTCATCTCCTTGAGTATTCTAGGATGTATTTCATCAGGCCCTAGTCACCTGAAGACATCTAACTTGTCTAAATAATTTTTAACTTGTTCTTTCCCGATTTTAGCCTTTGATCCTAGCTCATTTTCATTGGCATTCACTATGTTAAACATCCAATCACTACTGATCTTTTTGGTGAAAACTGAAACAAAAAGGTCATTTAGTATTTATGCCATTTCCACATTTTATGATATTGTTTTTCCCCCTCATTGAGTAACGGGCTTACCCTGTCTTTGGCCTTCCTCTTGCTTCTAATGTATTTGAGAATGTTTTCTGGTTACCCTTTATGTCTCTAACTAATTTAATCTCAATTTTGTGTCTTGGCTTTTCTAATTTTGTCCCAACATACTTGTGTTATTTTTTTTATATTAATTCTTTGTAATTTGACCTAGTGTCCACTTTTTGTAGGAATCTTTTTGGAGTTTCAGATAATTGAAGCCAGGATGGTCTCTTGCCATACTTCCTTAGGCAGTGGGATAGTTTGCTCTTGTGTACTTAATAATGTCTCTGAAAAACTGCCAAATCTCTTGAACTGTTTTTCCCCTTAAACTTGCTTCCCACAGGATCTTACCTACCAACTCCCTGAGTTTGCTAAAGTCTGCCTTCTTGAAATCCACTACCTTTATTGTGCTGTTTTCCATCCTATCATTGATTAGATTCATGCATTCTACCATTTCATGATCACTTTCACCTTCCACTTTCAAATTATCAGCCATTTCCTCCCTATTTGTCAAAATCAAATCTAGAACAGTTTCTACCCTAGTAGCTTTCTCCATCTTCTGAAATAATAATAATAAAAAAAAGTCTCCAATACATTCCAAGAACACTTGGAAAATCTGTGCCATGCTTTGTTATTTTCCCAACAGATGTCTAGGTAGCTTAAGTCCCCCAGCAAGTCCTGTTCTTTGGATGATTTTGTTAGTTGTTTTAAAAAAGCCTCATCTACCTCTCCTTCCTGGTTAGGTAGTCTATCATGACATTACTTTTTTTCTTTACCCCTTTTATCCTCACCCAGAGACTTTCAACAAGTCTGTCTACTATTTTCACCTTAACCTCAGACCAAATATATATTTTTAATATATAAGACAACACTTCCTCCCTTTTTCCCCCTGCTTGTCCTTCCTGAGCAAGCTGTACCCTTCTATACCTATATTCCAGTCATGCGTATTATTCAACCAAGTCTCTGTGATGCCAACTATGTCACAGATGTGTTCATTAACTAGCATTTCAAGTTCTTCCTGCTTATTCCCCATACTTCTTGCATTAGTATACAGACATCTAAGATACTGATTAATTATTGGTAATATAGATAAGAACTTTTTTTTGTTTTAAACGTAAAAACAAATTCTCTGCTGGCATAACTCTGTGGAAATACACAAGCAGAGAACATGGTACATGATTTTTTCTTGGCTGTGTCCCTTAACTTATCATAGAATATAAGGGTTGGAAGGGATCTCAGGAGGTCATCTAGTCCAACCCCCTGCTCAAAGCAGGACCAATCCCCAAATAAATCATCCCAGCCAGGGCTTTGTCAAGCCTGACCGTAAAAACTTCTAAGGAAGGAGATTCCACCACCTCCCTAGGTAACGCATTCCAGTGTTTCACCACCCTCCTAGTGAAAAAGTTTTTCCTAATATCCAACCTAAACCTCCCCCATTGCAACTTGAGACCATTACTCCTTGTTCTGTCATCTGCTACCACTGAGAACAGTCTAGATCCATCCTCTTTGGAACCCCCTTTCAGGTAGTTGAAAGCAGCTATCAAACCCCCCCTCATTCTTCTCTTCCACAGACTAAACAATCCCAGTTCCCTCAGCCTCTCCTCATAAGTCATGTGTTCCAGTACCCTAATCATTTTTGTTGCTCTCCACTGGACTCTTTCCAATTTTTCCACATCCTTCTTGTAGTGTGTGGCCCAAAACTGTACA
The DNA here is from genome assembly GCF_009764565.3 of Dermochelys coriacea. Taxonomy (NCBI): domain Eukaryota; kingdom Metazoa; phylum Chordata; order Testudines; family Dermochelyidae; genus Dermochelys; species Dermochelys coriacea. The sequence goes on from NC_050068.2 coordinate 248,738,031, forward strand.
CAGTACTCCAGATGAGGCCTCACCAATGTCAAATAGAGGGGAATGATCACGTCCTTCGATCTGCTGGCAATGCCTCTACTTATACATCCCAAAATGCCATTGGCCTTCTTGGCAACAAGGGCACACTGTTGACTCATATCCAGCTTCTCGTCCACTGTAACCCCTAGGTCCTTTTCTGCAGAACTGCTACCTAGCCATTCGGTCCCTAGTCTGTAGCGGTGCATGGGATTCTTCCATCCTAAATGCAGGACTCTGCACTTGTCCTCGTTGAACCACATCAGATTTCTTTTGGCCCAATCCTCTAATTTGTCTAGGGCCCAATGTATCCTATCCCTACCCTCCAGCGTATCTACCTCTCCTCCCAGTTTAGTGTCATCTGCAAACTTGCTGAGGGTGCAATCCACACCATCCTCCAGATCATTTATGAAGATATTGAACAAAACCAGGCCCGAGGACCGACCCTTGGGGCACTCCGCTTGATACCGGCTGCCAACTAGACATGGAGCCATTGATCACTACACATTGAGCCCGACAATCTAGCCAACTTTCTATCCACCTTCTAGTCCATTCATCCTGCCCATACTTCTTTAACTTGCTGGCAAGAATATTGTGGGAGACCGTGTCAAAAGCTTTGCTAAAGTCAAGGAACAACATGTCCACTGCTTTCCCCTCATCCACAGAACCAGTTATCTCATCATAGAAAGCAATTAGATTAGTCAGGCATGACTTGCCCTTGGTGAATCCATGCTGACTGTTCCTGATCACTCTCCTCTCCTCTAAGTGCTTCAGAATTGATTCCTTGAGGACCTGCTCCATGATTTTTCCAGGGACTGAGGTGAGGCTGACTGGCCTGTAGTTCCCAGGATCCTCCTTCTTCCCTTTTTTAAAGATGGGCACTACATTAGCCTTTTTCCAGTCGTCCGGGACTTCCCCCGATCGCCATGAGTTTTCAAAGATAATGGCCAATGGCTCTGCAATCACATCCGCCAACTCCTTTAGCACTCTCGGATGCAGCGCATCCAGCACCATGGACTTGTGCTCATCCAGCTTTTCTAAATAGTCCTGAACCACTTCTTTCTCCACAGAGGGCTGGTCACCTCCTCCCCATGCTGTGCTGCCCAGTGCAGTAGTCTGGGAGCTGACCTTGTTCGTGAAGACAGAGGCAAAAAAAGCATTGAGTACATTAGCTTTTTCCACATCCTCTGTCACTAGGTTGCCTCCCTCATTCAGTAAGGGGCCCACACTTTCCTTGACTTTCTTCTTGTTGCTAACATACCTGAAGAAACCCTTCTTGTTACTCTTAAAATCTCTTGCTAGCTGCAACTCCAGGTGTGATTTGGCCTTCCTGATTTCACTCCTGCATGCCTAAGCAATATTTTTATACTCTTCCCTGGTCATTTGTCCAATCTTCCACTTCTTGTAAGTTTCTTTTTTGTGTTTAAGATCATCAAGGATTTCACTGTTAAGCCAAGCTAGTCGCCTGCCATATTTACTATTCTTTCTACACTTCGGGATGGTTTGTCCCTGTAACCTTAATAAGGATTCTTTAAAATACAGCCAGCTCTCCTGGACTCCTTTCCCTCTCATGTTATTCTCCCAAGGGATCCTGCCCATCAGTTCCCTGAGGGAGTCAAAGTCTGCTTTTCTGAAGTTCAGGGTCCGTATTCTGCTGCTCTCCTTTCTTCCCTGTGTCAGGATCCTGAACTCGATCATCTCATGGTCACTGCCTCCCAGGTTCCCATCCACTTTTGCTTCCCCTACTAATTCTTCCCAGTTTGTGAGCAGCAGGTCAAGAAGAGCTCTGCCCCTAGTTGGTTCCTCCAGCACTTGCAACAGGAAATTGTTCCCTACACTTTCCAAAAACTTCCTGGATTGTCTGTGCACCGCTGTATTCCTCTCCCAGCAGATATCAGGGTGATTGAAGTCTCCCATGAGAACCAGGGCCTGCGATCTAGTAACTTCTGTAAGTTGCCGAAAGAAAGCCTCGTCCACCTCATCCCCCTGGTCCGGTGGTCTATAGCAGACTCCCACCACAACATCCCCCTTGTTGCTCACACTTCTAAACTTAATCCAGAGACTCTCAGGTTTTTCTGTAGTTTCATACTTGAGCTCTGAGCAGTCATACTGCTCCCTTACATACAATGCAACTCCCCCACGTTTTCTGCCCTGCCTGTCCTTCCCAAACAGTTTTATCCATCCATGACAGTACTCCAGTCATGTGAGTTATCCCACCAAGTCTCTGTTATTCCAATCACATCATAATTCCTTGATTGTGCCAGGACTGCCAGTTCCCCCTGCTTGTTTCCCAGGCTTCTTGCATTTGTGTATAGGCATTTGAGATAACTCGCTGATCATCCCTTTTTCTCAGTATGAGGCAGGAGCCCTCCCCTCTTGCGCGCTCCTGCTCGTGCTTCCTCCCGGTATCCTACTTCCCCACTTACCTCAGGGCTTTGGTCTCCTTCCCCCGTGAACCTAGTTTAAAGCCCTCCTCACTAAGTTAGCCAGCCTGCTTGCGAAGATGCTCTTTCCTCTCTTCATTAGGTGGAGCCCGTTTCTGCCTAGCACTCCTCCTTCTTGGAACACCATCCCATGGTCAAAGAATCCAAAGCCTTCTCTCTGACACCACCTGTGTAGCCGTTCATTGACTTCCAGGATTCGACAGTCTTTAGCCAGGCCTTTTCCTTCCATGGGGAGGATGGACGAGAAAACCACTTGCACCTCAAACTCCTTTATCCTTCTTCCCAGAGCCACGTAGCCTGCAGTGATCCACTCAAGGTCATTCTTGGCAGTATCATTGGTGCCCACGTGGAGAAGCAGGAAGGGGTAGCGATCCGAGGGCTTGATGAGTCTCGGCAGTCTCTCCATCACATCGTGAATCCTAGCTCCTGGCAAGCAGCAAACTTCTCGGTTTTCCCGGTCAGGGCGGCAGATAGATGACTCAGTCCCCTGAGGAGAGAGTCCCCAACCACCACCATCTGCCTTCTTCTCTTGGGAGCGGTGGTCATGGAATCCCCAACCCTACGACAGTGCATCTCATGCCTTCCAATCGGTGGAGTCTCCTTCTGTTCCCTTCCCTCAGACATATCATCTAGTCTACTCTCCGCATTAGTACCTGCGGAGAGAACATGAAAACGGTTACTTACCTGTATCTGCATTGCTGGTACATGGAGTTCCCTTTTCTTCTTCTGGAGGTCAGATGCTGCCAAACTTCTCTGTGTTTAGAGGAATTCTGCCTACATTTCTTCAGTCCCTAGCCTCTCAGAGTGAACTTGTATGTCCTGACTCCTGCTTTTGACAGGAATTCAATAAGAGAAGCAGGATCTCTTTACCTCCTTCATGGAAGCGGCACAAGTTTGTAGAGATTCTTTTTATTTGAATCTGTAGGTATTAGACTGCATTTTCTGCCATTTATTCATGAATTTTGTTCCTTCCTGTTTTTTTCTTATTGAAAGTCACCTGAAAACCATGGTGATTTGTGTGGATGGAGGGCTGGAAGGAGTATTGGAGTGTTTATTGTAACAGTCAGGGAGCAGCTGTGATGCTTCATTAAATCTTCTATTTTGCAACCTCTTGGTTAGGTAGACTTTTCTATAAGTAAATTCTGGAATTTGGTGGTGTCCAAGAATTTCCAGGGATGGACTGTGGTGGTCATTTCTTCCTGTGTTGCAAGAGGAATAGTTCTTGCTGTTACCCAGAGGAGGATGTGGTCTGACCACACTAAGGGGGTGATTTTTGCAGGAGCCAGTCCAGGATATGGCTGATTGTATGTGTGAATCAAAAAATCAACTGTGAGAAAACCAAGATGGAAAGTTTGTATTTGGAGGTTTTGGACTACTGAATCAACAGCATTACCACTGTGGATGCTGACATTTCCCTTCACCATTTCAGAGCATTTCCACCAGCTCATTTAGGAGGCCTTTGGTTTCTGGCTATAGAGCAGGGTTCTCAACCCACAGCCCGCTGGCTGCTTGCGGCCCAATCAGCACACAGTTGTGGCCCATGTAACATTCTCAGAGCCATTCAGTAGTAGTGTATATATTGTGTAGATGCGGCCCACATAACACATAGAGAGCTGCATATGCAGCCCACAATGGTAAATAGGTTGAGAACCACTGCTATAGAGGCAGCAATATCATGCTCTGAAGAACTTTCCCATTCATAAATCATGTAATAAACCCAGATTGCCACCACTCGGCTCCAGAACCCAGCACTTCTCCTTGCAAGGATTTATAATCTTATTTCATTGGGAGGATCTCCTGAATCTGGGAGCAACAGAAAAGCAGCAATCCTTCCTGGATGCAAAATCAAACAACAAATAGGACCACACTAGTGCACATCTATCTGAAGCTGTTGGGACGGGTAATGAGAGAAGAAAGGCTGATGTGCCAGTATCATGCAGATGACACGCAGCTCCTCATTCCCTTTACATAAAATAAACAGCATCATCCCCCAGCTTTCCAGGCAAGACTGAGATGATGCTTGTAGGAAGATGAAAGCAGTTCAAGAAACTTGCCTTCTCTAAGTTGTTCCCATTATTCAAGGCATCTGCCTTCAGACTGTCAAGATGGTCCACAACCTTGGGATCTGTTTGGAGTTCTCAGGTGCTACTGGTTGCCTAGATAGCCCAGGCAGAAAAAACCCCCACAACACTTCCATCTGTCATTGGCTATAGGATTGCACCCCATCCTATCAGACATAGACCTGGCTATACAGATTCAGGAATTCAAGACCCTCAGATTTGATTATTGAACCTCATCATATCTAGGAATGAAGCCACATATCCTGAAAAAGCTCTACATGGTGCAAAATGCAGCAACCCATCTGCTTATCTACACAGGTCATCATGAACACATCACCCTGTGCAATCTCTGCATTATCTCTTCTTTAAATACAGAGTCCAATTCAATTTTTCTGTCCTGATATTCAAATTCCTTTATGGGATGGGGACTAGATATCGAGGGATCACCTCTCCATCAGTGACTATGACTTCCCATGACAGCTACATTCCACTCAAACAATAAAATGGTTGACCAACAGCAGGACACTCTTGGGAGGAAGAACTTTTACAGACTATGAAACTCACACCTGTAAGAATTAAGCATGACCCCAGGCCTCACCTCATTCAGAACTAAATGCAAAACACATCTGACGTGGCTCTTCTATAAGACATTCACAAACACACACAAATGCCAGCTGCCATACACGAACCCATACCCACACAAACTAATCTAGCTATTTCTTTTACAGTCTGAGGCAGGTGATAGAGAAAAAAAAAGAGATTGTTAATGTTGTTTCTATTTTTAATTACTTGGGAGGGGCTCAGATACTGTGTTGATGGAGGTCCTGTAAGCTACCTACTAGATAGATATGTAACCCACACACCTCCTGGGTATGGTATTCTGTCCCATCTAGAGGCACTGAGACCACTTAGAGAGAGAGATTAATGAGTCTGCTCTACAGCCTTAGCTAAGAGCCATATGGTTTTTAGCTCATGCAGTAGAGGCTCATGCATGAAGCTTCAGAGGCCCCAAGTTCGATCCTGCCCGGGCTCTGTTGGTGTTACAGATAGATAATCATAGAACCCATCTGTCATATCCCTCAAGACAGAAGGAAGACAATCTCAGATATCTTGCCAAACAACACAGATGTATCACTCGTTTCTCCACACTTTATGAATAATGGAGATCACAGTGTTCCTATATCTTTCCGCTTGCCCTCTCTATCTTCTTCATTTCTGGACTATTCTGTTAATATAGGCATGCAGACACACACAAACAATGCTATGGGTTTGGATGAAAACAATAGAAGTTAGGAGGTTCAGAGAGGGACTGTCATCAACTCACTTCTGGCTGTATTTTATTACAGCGCATATGTTATATTGAGGTCCTTAGCTGTGATACCTGTCGAAAGCAATCGGCTAATGTTGAAGTTTCCTCAACTACCCGATTCAACTCTGCTCCTTAGGGATTCTTTATAGCAGTTAGGACAGGGGAAAGCAAAGGAGTCAGTGTTCTCAGGTTCTCTTCTGAGCTTTTCCACGGCCTTGCTGTGACTTTACACAAATCACTCAGTTTCCCCATGCTTCAGTTTTCCCATCTGGAGACCAGATTTATTAATACACAGCTACTCACAGGTTACTAGCTAGCAGTTGTTACATACTCATATCTTATGTACATTGAGCACAGAGTGGGGAGACACAACACACACTGACCAGTGGGTTACATGGGCACATTAGATCACATCCTGCTATGCTCTGTGGCTGCAGAAGGCTCTGCCCCAGTAAAAACAAACATATCTGCTGCAAAAAAAGAGGCAGGATTTGGGGACCTCCATCACACAGAAAAGCTTTGCAGAGGCTCAGGGTGGCACAGTAGACAGAAGGATTTGGGACGGGGCAGGAAAGAGAAGTGAGATTTGGGACAGTGGTACCAACTACATGGGTCTATCATTCATTCTCCCCTGTGGAAAGGAAGAGCACTTGCTGCAAGAGCATTTCCAAGGCTACGTAGCAACTAAAGAGAAACTCTGTTGCTGCAATGCAGCCTCTAGCAGAGAATTCCTTACCCCTAAGATCCCAAATCCTCTGACCATCCACTTGGGTTTTGTGCTGGGATCCACAATTTGGCCCACAGCATTTTGAATGCCCTCTCATGGTAGTATGAATGATAATATCCATTAGAACAAGAATTGCTACTTTGTTTCCATGTGGACCACATATTAACAGTGAGATCCAGGCTCAATCCCCACTGCATTACTTACACCAATGGAAAACTGGAGTAGCACAGTGGTGCTCTCCCACTAGGCAGAGTTAGACTAGCTTATCTTGTTACTTGGTGGATAATGATCAGGAGAGTTTAGTAATTAATGAAGGGAGAGGTAATTGTGAGAGAGGAGCTTTGGTGGGCATAAGTTCCCCACTCCTGCCATGTGGAGGAAAATGTTAGAATTTTTTAATGCATGTTGTTAATTTGAAGAAAGCTGCTCCATTCTAGGGGCAGGATTCTCAATGGGTGTAAATTGATGTAGCTCCATTGACTTCTATCGGTAGAAGCTCGTCACAATGTAAACCTGAGATCCTCACCATTTGTGGTTATTAAAGATCACATAGCACTAGTCACAAAAGGAAGAGTGTTAGCGGCGCCTGAAGTCCAACCTGAGTAAATTACATTCTGCCTACCTAAACCCTTCCCCATGCCTGCCACAGTTTCATCTGGATATGCTAGTCTACACTGCCTGTTCTAAACTGTTGTGTGTTGTTGTAGCATGTTGTTAAACAACTGGTGTGTTTTACCTCAGAGGTGGCTTAATTTCAGTGCTGAGCAGAGTGATACATTTTTTTTCTCTCTCTCTCTCACCCCCCCCCCCACATACAGTCAGTTTGTAAAAAGCTGTGCAATCCAGTTGGCTGAATGGTGCTGTATGACTATCATAAATCATTCCTTATCTAACTTGGCTCTTTTTATAAATAGTACAGCTTGACTTTGTACATCTTAAATGTTTTGGATCACTTCTTTTGTTTGAAAAAAAAACCTCAGTGATAAGGATTTATTCATTTACAGGGAGAGGGAGACAGGTATTAATATCTGTGTGATGATGTTGCTGTTAATGAAAACAGTCCCAACAGGAGATGAATTTTCAGTCTTTTCTATAAAAGGTACCAGCAGCCTTATTCACCAGGTTACCTAGGATGTTGTTTAAAGCTTAACATACACACACACAAAATTTCATGTAAATTAGCCACCTGAGGTTACCAAAGTGGACCCATGATTGAAATGGAAACATATTGACATTGGCATAAAAGAGGCTTATTAACTGCTCCCCTTCTGCCAATTTTATACCAGACCCATCTAGCAGCTGAGCACTTCTTGGGCTGCTGAACATACACAAGCAAATCCTCTCATTCCATTGACTTCAGTGGAATGCCTATATAACACGGCTGCCCAGAATTACACAGGAATGGAAGAAGGAGGGGGAAGCAACTCCAGAGGCAAAGGGATAGAGAGCAGAAAGTACATCTCCCCACTTTCCTATGCAGCAAAGCTCTCATCACGCCTGCAATATTTCTGGAAAATCAGACTTCACTTCATATGTTTTTCTTCCACTGTACAAAGAGCTATTGAAATGTTTTAGTCCAGTGCAGCATGTTTTGGGCTGATAAGAATAACTACGTGCAGAGAATTTAGTCCTTTGTATCACACTGAGGAAAACAGAGAGGGAGTATTTTCACTTAAAGACTTAACCCCAAACAGGATTTGAACTCAAAACCTTTAAAGTTTGAATACAGGCACTTCAGCCAATAAACTACACAGCCTGGGTAAGAGTGAGGGGAATTTGTAGGCATTAAGTGAGAGTCTGTACAGGTTCATAAATGCAATAGAAACATACTGAGAATTTGTTTTTAAGTACTATACTATGCAAGCGGTACCGGGCCTGATCTCCACTGCCTTGCACCTTGTGTGGTCACTTGTACCAGTGCAAGGTGGGCGCAACAAGGGTGCAAAGTACTTTCTGGGTTTGGGTGGTGAATTCTAACATTGCAGCAGTTTATACCCCCATTGCACTTGTTTTGCATGAGTCTAAATGGCTCTAACAAGGTGCAAGGCACGGGAAAATCAGGTCCACAGATTTCCAAGTGTATGTTCTCTAGTATTTTCCAAGATCTTCAGGTTTGCAAATTTCATGAGAATCAGACTTATTTTATTATCTCAGATAAGTCCAAATCAAACCCCCAAACCAAACACCACCAAAAGCTGAGATGTTTGCAATCCAAATCTACATTTTGAAGCCGAACATATCTTTGCAATTTATAAACCTTTTATGATTCTTAATTACTTGTTTTCTCCACAACGTGCAGCAGAAGGAGGGGATCATCTTAACATGTAACCATTCTGTATCCACATCATCACTTCCTATAATGAAAACCTCTATCTATTAATTATACCCATGAAAGTGACATAATAATGGGTGACTCGATAGATCAGGGGAATGGTAATAGGATACAAAGGTCACCAGTATGAATCCAAATCATCTCACTAGTAAATGAAAGCCAAATGAAAGTTGTTACAGACTGACACTATTCAGTAGCCTATAAAAAAAAGCTGGTGGTCTCGCTCTGTTTCACAGTGGACTGATGTCCCCATAGAAAAAAATACTACCAGAATCGACATCACTGTTATCACTCAGGGTATGTCTACACTACGAAATTAAGTTGAATTTATAGAAGTCGGTTTTGTAGAAAGCGTTTTTATACAGTCAATTGTGTATGTCCCCACACAAATGCTCTAAGTGCATGTAGTCGGCAGCCTGTGTCCACACTACCGAGGCAACCTTCGACTTCTGGAGCATTGCACTGTGGGTAGCTATCCCACAGTTCTCGCAGTCTCTGCTGCCCATTTGAATTCTGGGTAGAAATCCCAGTGCCTGATGTGGCTAAAACATTGTTGCGGGTGGTTCTGGGTACATATCGTCAGGCCCCCCTTCCCTCTCTCTTTCTGTGAAAGCAAGGGCAGACAATCGTTTTGCGCTTTTTTCTTGAGTTACCTGTGCAGATGTCATATCACGGCAAGCATGGAGCCCGCTCAGCTAACCATCACTGTATGTCTCCTGGGTGCTGGTAGACACGGTACTGCATTGCTACACAGCAGCACTTTATTGCCTTTTGGCAGCAGACAGTGCAGTATGACTGGTAGCCATCATCGACATAGTCCTGAGTGCTCTTTTAACCTTAACCATCTTTAACCTTGATGAGGTCAGGGGCGCCTGGGCAAACATGGGAGTGACTCAGCCAGGTCATTTCCCATTTAAGTTTCGTCTCATGGCGATTGAGTCCTACCGGCAGTGCACTGTCTTTTAATCAGCAGCTAGCAGAAGACGATGGCCAGTAGTCATACTGCACCGTCTTCTGCCGAGCACCCAGGAGATGACGATGGCTAGCGGTCGTACTGCACAGTCTGCTGCCAGCAAGATGTATAAAGATAGATGAAGTGGCTCAAAACAAGAAATAGACCAGATTTGTTTTGTATCAAAGATCTGCTGATATCAAGGGTAGTGACCCTGGGAAATGTGCAAGTCATAGTGGATGGCTTTGCTACAATGGGATTCCTTAACTGTGGTGGGGCCATAGATGGAACCCATATCCTTATCTCGGCACCAGAGCACCAAGCCGGCAAATACATAAACCGCAAGGGGTACTTTTCAATAGTGCTGCAAGCACTGGTGGATCACAAGGGACGTTTCACCAACATTAACGTGGGATGGCCAGGAAAGATACATGACGCTCACATCTTTAGGAACTCTGGTCTGTTTCAAAAGCTGCAGGAAGGGACTTTCTTCCCAGACCAGAAAATAACTGTTGGGGATGTTGAAATGCCTATGTTATCCTTGGGGACCCAGCCTACCCCTTAATGCCATGGCTCATGAAGCCATACACAGGCAACCTGGACAGTAGTCAGGAGCTGTTCAACTACAGGCTGAGCAAGTGCAGAATGGTGGTAGAATGTGCATTTGGACGTTTAAAAGTGCGCTGGCACAGTTTACTGACTCGGTTAAATCTCAGCGAAAACAATATTCCCACTGTTATTACTGCTTGCTGTGTGTTCCACAATATCTGTGAGAGTAAGGGGGAGACGTTTATGGTGGGGTGGGAGGTTGAGGCAAATCGCCTGGCTGCTGGTTATGCACAGCCAGACACCAGGGCAGTTAGAAGAGCACAGGAGGGCGCGGTGCGCATCAGAGAAGCTTTGAAAACCAGTTTCATGACTGGCCAGGCTATGGTGTGAAAGTTCTGTTTGTTTCTCCTTGATGAAACCCCCCGCCCTTTGGTTCACTCTACTTCCCTATAAGCTAACCACCCTCCCCTCCTCCCTTCGATCACCGCTTGGAGAGGCAATAAAGTCATCGTTGCTTCACATTCATGCATTCTTTATTAATTCATCACACAAATAGGGGGATAACTACCAAGGTAGCCCAGGGGGGTGGTGGAGGAGAGAAGCACCAGGAGGGGTGGTGGAGGAGTGAAGGACAAGACCACACAGCACTTTAAAACTTTAAAACTTATTGAATGCCAGCCTTCTGTTGCTTGGGCAATCCTCTGGGGTGAAGTGGCTGGGTGGCCGGAAGCCCCCCCACCGCGTTCTTGGGCATCTGGGTGAGGAGGCTATGGAACTTGGGGAGGAGGGCGGTTGGTTATACAGGGGCTGTAGCGGCAGTCTGTGCTCCTGCAGCTCAACCATATGATGGAGCATATTAGTTTGATTCCTCCAGCAGCCTCAGCATTGAGTCCTGCCTCCTCTCATCATGCTGCCGCCACCTTTCAGCTTCAGCCCTCTCTTCAGCCCGCCACCTCTCCTCCTGGTCATTTTGTGCTTTCCTGCACTCTGACATTGTCTGCCTCCACCATTCGTCTGTGCTCTGTCAGTATGGGAGGACAGCATGAACTCAGAGAACATTTCATCGCGAGTGCGTTTTTTCACCTTCTAATCTTCACTAGCCTCTGGGAAGGAGAAGATCCTGTGATCCTTGAAACACATGCAGCTGGTGGAGAAAAAAAAGGACAGGGGTATTTAAAAAGACACATTTTATAGAACAATGGGTACACTCTTTCACGGTAAACCTTGCTGTTAACATTACATACATAGCACATGTGCTTTCGTTCCAAGGTTGCATTTTGCCTCCCCCCAGCATGTGGCTAGCACCTCCTCCCTCCCTCCTCCCTGTGGCTAACAGCAAGGAACATTTCTGTTCAGCCACAGGCAAACAGCCCAGCAGGAACTGGCACCTCTGAATGTCCCCTTAAGAAAAGCACCCTATTTCAACCAGGTGGCCATTAATGATATCACTCTCCTGAGGATAACACAGAGAGATAAAGAATGGATGTTGTTTGAACGCCAGCAAACATACACTGCAATGCTTTGTTCTACAATGATTCCCAAGTACGTGCTACTGGCCTGGAGTGGTAAAGTGTCTTACCATGGTGGATGGAATAAGGCTGCCCTCCCCAGAAACCTTTTGCAAAGGCTTTGGGAGTACATCCAGGAGAGCTGCGAATGCCAGGGCAAATTAATCATTAAACATGCTTGCTTTTAAACCATGTATAGTATTTTAAAAGGTACACTCACCAGAGGTCCCTTCTCCGCCTGGCGTGTCCTGGTGAGAAACAGTTCCTGGCTGTCGGGAAAACCGGTTTCTCTGCTTGCTTGCTGTGAGCTATCTACAACCTCATCATCATCATCTTCCTCGTCCCCAAAACCTGCTTCCGTCTTGCTTCCATCTCCATTGAAGGAGTCAAACAACATGGCTGGGGTAGTGGTGGCTGAACCCCCTAAAATGGCATGCAGCTCATTATAGAAGCGGCATGTTTTGGGCTCTGAGCCAGAGTGACTGTTCGCCTCTCTGGTTTTCTGGTAGGCTTGCCTCAGCTCCTTAAGTTTCACGCGGCATTGCTTCGGGTCCCTGTTATGGCCTCTGTCCTTCATGCCCTGGGAGATTTTCACAAATGTTTTGGTATTTTGAAAACTGGAACATAGTTCTGATAGCACGGATTCCTCTCCCCATACAGCGATCAGATCCCATACCTCCCGTTGGGTCCATGCTGGAGCTCTTTTGCGATTCTGGGACTCCATCATGGTCACCTCTGCTGATGAGCTCTGCATGGTCACCTGCACCTTGCCATGCTGGCCAAAAAGAAAATTGAAATTCAAAAGTTCGCGGGCCTTTTCCTGTCTACCTGGCCAGTGCATCTGAGTTGAGAGTACTGTCCAGAGCGGTCACAATGGAGCACTCTGGGATAGCTCATGGAGGCCAATACCGTCTAATTGTGTCCACAGCACCCCAAATTCGACCCAGCAAGGCCAATTTCAGCACTAATCCCCTTGTCGGGGGTGGAGTAAGGAGCTCGATTTTAAGAGCCCTTTAAGTCAAAAAAAAGGGCTTCGTCGTGTGGACGGGTACAGGGTTAAATTGATTTAACACTGCTAAATTCGACCTCAACTCCTAGTGTAGACCAGGGCTCACTAATGAAGCCAAGGACCTAAAATGCTTGGAAGCTAAAGCTTATCCTCTCATCCCAGGTACAGCATGGGCAGCAACAGTCCAAGTTTCAGCACAGCACGGCACGTATGTATCTCCATATGCTCTCACAGATGCAGGTGCTCAATTCTAGGGGAAAGCTCTCTATGTACCAGAGTTCACAGTCAGCAAAGGGAGCAATTTTCAAGGACTTGCATTGAGGGTGATCAGATAGCAAGTGTGAAAAATCAGGACACTGATTTCAGGGGGGAGGTATAGTTGTGTATAGAAGACAAAGCCCCTAATCTCAAGACATCTGGTCACTCTACCTGAAACTCTACAAACGTCTGCCTCCTAATAGGCTATAGAATCATTACACTCCCATTTCTGAGCCCGTTCTAGAGACAATCCTTTTCCCTCTGGCTACAAATTAAAACATCTTTTTCCTTTCTCTCTGTCCCACCTTTCCCTTCCCTTCCCTTCCCCCTTCCAGATTTGAAAATATAGTTGTAATGAAGATGGATGCTCTGGCAACTGCAAACTGAAAATGTTACTGGTTAACAAAAATGCTTGCTAGAAATAGAAATAAGGTTACAAGCAATGTTTCTGCTGCCAAACCCTCTTCTGACTCCTGAAAAAGCACAACAAAGATTAGCTGTTCTAGTAACCTTGCTCTCTAATTGTTTCCCCCCCCCTCACAGCCTGAAGAAGGCCTTAAAGCAAAAACATTACCTCTAATATCATTGACGGTTTTCAGTGTGTGCTCTTTGAGGACCTTTCCCTTTCATAGGATACAAAGGAGTTGATGAATTCTAACCCCTCCTGCAGACAACAGGGATGCATACACATCCAGCTTGTGTTGCTTTGAGCACTCTGGCACCCGCCAGCTACAATTAGACAGGTGCCCTATTAGCTTTGTTCCATCCCCTCATGTTAACTTCTGAGTGTTCAGTCAGGCTGTCCTGAAGAGAAGGACCAGTGCTCAATCCATGAGCTGAAGTATTTCTGTTAATTGTAGAGTGTTAGAGTTTATATACTCTGTGGACCATGCACTAGTGGACAACACAGTCTCACTTGAGCAGGTCTATCCAACCCAGGGCAGTGAGCATATAGGGTGGGATTTTTCAAAAAAGCCTGAGCAGCTTAGAAGTCAAGACCCACTGAAGTCACTAGGAGCCTGATGCAATGAACATTGATGTCAATGAGAGTCTTTCCATTAACTTCAGTGGGCATTGGATTAGAGCCTATTAGAGTTGGATGAACTATCTATAGCAAATATTTTATTTGCTGAATTTTACCCTTTTTTTCCTGTTTGCAGGCAGATTGATTTTTACAAATGTGTTTGTTAATTTAAAATTGATAAATCCTTACTGCAGATTTCAACCTATGCATTGCTTACCATATGTCTTTACTATTTGTTAGTTATTATTACTGTTGTGTGACTTGTCACTTTATTCACATGGTATTGTTTCTGTTCCCTGGATTGGACAAGTGTAACTGTAGTAAAGAAATAGAAGGGTTTTTGGACCAAGTGAATAGGAAAACCAGGAAGTGTGTTACTTCTGTTTCTTCCCAAATTGAAGTATGTTTTGGAAGAAAACAAATTTTGTCTGCAGACTCAAAACTCATTTCCAAGAACAAATGTTTGTGTGTTTGCAACAGAAACAGATATGGTGAACCAAAATTCAGTTTCTGAATTTTACCAAAATATTTGTGAATATTTTCCCCCACTCTTCACCCACTTCTGCACTTTAGCTAGTTAGATTACAATTCTATAAGAAACAATACAATTCCCCAAACACATGAAAAGAAACCAAAACATTTTGAGTACTTGCTTTGAAAGATGTCACAGAAATATATGTTGGTATATTCATAGATACTAAGGTCAGAAGGGACCATTATGATCATCTAGTCTGACCTCCTGCACAACGCAGGAGAATCTCACCCACCCACTCCTGCAAAAAACCTCTCACCTATGTCTGAGCTATTGAAGTCCTCAAATCGTGGTTTAAAGACTTCAAGGAGCAGAGAATCCTCCAGCAAGTGACCCACGCCCCATGCTACAGAGGAAGGTAAAAAACCTCCAGGGCCTCTTCCAATCTGCCCTGGAGGAAAATTCCTTCCCGTCCCCAAATATGGCAATCAGCTAAACCCTGAGCATATGGGCAAGATTCAACAGCCAGATACCCAGAAAATAATTTTCTGTAGTAACTCGGATCCCACCCCATCTAACATCCCATCACAGGCCATTGGGCCTATTTACCATGAATATTTAAAGATCAATTAATTACCAAAATCATGTTATCCCATCATACCATCTCCTCCATAAACTTATTGAGTTTAATCTTAAAGCCAGATAGGTCTTTTGCCCCCACTGCTTCCCTTGGAAGGCTATTTCAAAACTTCACTCCTCTGATGGTTAGAAACCTTCATCTAATTTCAAGCCTAAACTTCCCAATGACCAGTTTGTATCTATTTGTTCTTGTGTCCACATTGGTACTGAGCTTAAATAATTCCTCTCCCTGTTCAGGGGAAGAGCATTTCAAAGTTTCTGGCTGTTATCAGAGGCACCTCCGATTCCTGTCCACTTGAGTTTATAACATATCAGTATGGTGGTCAGATGGACCAACCCTAGAGATCTTAATAGGCATGACAGGACATTGGATAACAGACAGTCCCTTAGCTGTGTCAGTCCATGCAGTGCTCCAGTTTGGGGACAGAATGGCAGACCAGAGACGATAGCTGACAAGAGAAGATCCCCAACAGAAGCACGGCTGATCTGTAAAATACAAATTTGTGATAAATGAAACCAAGCTATCTGTGTTCTCATTCCCAGGAAAGGGAAGGAATATTTGCTTCAGTCCCATTTTCTTATGAGTTGCCATATCTGTATCAGATCTTTTGTTCCTCAAGTTTGAATCCCACTTCTAGCAGAGGCCCATACATGATCCTTCAGAGGAAGGCTAGTAATGTACACCATCAGTTGTGCAATACTGTACGGGATGGACGGGGGAACAGGGAGATTCCTTCCTGACGCCTGCACATGATCAAATTATACACCCTGAAGGAATTTGCCTTGAAATTTTTGAACATGCTCAGGTTTAGTTCCTAAATTGAAAAGAATCTCTTTGGAGGATAAGGATGAACATATAGGCTCTTTACTCCCATTAGCCATGCCAGTCCTCTTTTAGCTTTAATACAGTCATGCACATCATCAGTATATTTTGCTACACTATTTTATCAGAAGCTTTAAATAATAATAGCTCTGCTGACAAAACATGAGCTAACCAGTAAAGCTGAATAACCCATATAGCTGCCACCACCACCCTATCTGCAATTTTGTAGCTATGCTGCTGGATAGTCTCAAACTTCTTTTCAATAGGCTATTAAAAAAACAAAGGCTTTTGCAGAACCCTCCCCACTTCAGTGTTACTACCTGGTGCTATCCAGAATGGCACATATGAGCTGCATTGATTTAACTTGGATTGAGACAAGGCTGCTGGAGAGCCATGAGCAGGAATTAGGAAAGGTGGGTCTACTGCTGGGTCATAGGAAGGGGATGGGTTAGGGAATGAATTTCAAAGTTGAGTAGGGAAAAATTTGAGCTACAACATTCAGCTCCAGATTTCAAACTCTTCCAAATGCATGGGTATTTGGGTCCTAGGGTTTGATTAGACCTATTATAGAGACTGGGACCAGCTGCAAAATTTAGGTGTAGGTCAGATTCCAACCCTCACCCCAAAGTCTCTAATATTTTTCAGCTCTGGGGTTCACAAACTTCTAAAGCTTTACAGGTTCTCCCACCTCCATTAATAACCTACAATGTTAACGACTATTAGTATATGTAATATTAATGTTTACTCTAATATACATTATAAGGAACAGTCCCACTTCAGTACTGCTCTCCCTTTCTTTCAGGTGACTCATGCTATATTTAGTTTTCTGTGCTTTAAAACTGCTGCTGGTTTTAGTATTCCCCCCCCAATCCCGAGTGTTGATATTGTCTACAAATCACACATGACTGAAAGCAAGATTGTGCAATGGGGTGGACAGGACTAGTAGAAGATTCATGGGGCTTACTCAGCTCACTATGATACCTGTCTTGCAGGGAGTGAGAGAGGTAGCGGTATGGCACAGCAGGAGTGCTGGGTTTCTTGAACAATGGCTGCTGAGCACCTCATTATTACACTGTGGATCAGCTCTCTGCACCCCTAATACTCCCATTTCGCGGTGTGTGCATGTATGCAGAAGAAGGGTGGGTGTGCAGGTGCTGTCTTGCCATGCAGATCCTGGTCTGCTTATCATACTATTCCATGGGTGCCTGTACACACAAGGGACATGTGTGTATCCCCCACACTATGAGATTCTGGATAGCACCCCATAGTTTGTGCACTAACTAACCACCCTGGAATGTCAGCAAGAAGCCAATGAGCTCTGAGGATAGGGTTTTATTACATGTCCACTGAAGGGCCAGCAGGGTCAGCTCATAGATTCTATAAGCAAAGACATTCATCTCCATATTTGTGGTGGGTCTCATTTCGACCTTAAAATACTTGCTTTTAGCCCTATTCCTAAAATACATAAGACATTTGCATGTTGTTTGGGAGATGGACTCCTGCTCACCTTGCTCCCAGCTCTACAGATGGGTTCTCAAAACAGCATTTAAGTACCAAAATAACCATTTTAGGCAACCAAGTGCAAACTTAAGCCCTCAGATATGGATCTAAGCACTTAATTTAAGTGCCCACATTGGAAAACTAAGGCCTGTGATGAAAATGCATCAGGACGTGGTGAGGTTGTATAGCTACTTCATGACATAAAGCTACTTCGCTATCATGCCACACAATTTTTTTCCTACCTGAATTAAATGTGGGAATCATTAATGTCCTGCAAAGAGGACTTGCAGAATACAAAACTGACCTTCAAGATCAGGACAACGCCAGGAAATTCAAGATGGCTGTCACTGTTAAATCTTCCCAGACCTTGCCTAAGGAATGAATTTAGGACAATAATACATTTCCATATGGCACAAATGACACTGTTTTTAAATCATGAGGCTGCCAAACAGAACCCCCATTAAGCATTTTTTTTGTTAGTGCGGCTGCCTAGCAGACCCACTGTCACTGCTTGTGCCAAATACCTGAGGTGACTGTGACACTGGGAAATCTAGAGGTGCAAAAGCAGTCACAGGGATCGTTAAGTCATACCAAATGCAATGTTGTATGGGCAAAGAGTAGGGTGACCATATTTCCCTATACTGAATACGGGACACTGGTAAAATTACTCATATTCAAACAAGTTCAATGGCAATCAACCAGAACTATGCAGTGCAAACATTCAAATTAACATCAAGTTGTCTGAGCTCCTGTCAAAAAGAAATACCGCCTGTAGTTGGATTCTTTTTATTTACCTTCTTATCTTTAAGGCTTTCTGGTTCACACAGCGAGAGGTGACACACACTCCCATACACCTCTCTCACAGTGGGGAGTGACTGACCGACCTAACCCTCCCTGTCCAGCGCTCTCCACCCTCCTTGCCCACCTCTCCTGGTACACAGTGCCACATATTCCTGAGGCAACACGTGGGGGGACATGCAAGATCACATGCCCCCCTCCCCAGATTTCTGCCAGAGTTCACACCAGAATGTGGCCGGCAGCAGCCTTTTGGCACTGTGCAGAGGGAAGGGATGGGAGCTGCTTCCAGCCACGGGGGTGGGGCGGGGGGGAGGGAGGGAAGATGACCTGGCCCATATCTTTGCAGAGCTCACCTCTTCCCCCCGCACACTCCCCCCTCCCCCCAACCCTTTCCCTGTGGCTGGAAGCAGCTTGTACCTTCTGCCCACACAGTGAAGAAAGGCAGCTAGTACCTCCAGGCTGCTGCCGGGCACAGCTGGCCTCCGGCTAGAGCATAGGCAGGAAGGGGTTAAGCTTTAAGGATGCTTTGTGCACAAGGGCCCAGGGAACCTGACTGCAGGGGCTTCAGCGAATGGGGCCAGAGAGGTGGCTCAGCAGGGGAGGGTGCACTCCCTAGCAGCAGGGCCCAGGGCAGGGTGTGTGTGAAGAGGGTGCTAAGCTCCTGCCTGGGAGGCTGCTGTAAAGCCTGCAGGTTCAGGGCAGGAACAAGCTGGAAATCACTTCCCCCACCCACCACTCCAGAGCTTAGTTGAGAGGCGGAAAGGCTTCCCCGTGCCAGCGCTGTGTGGGGCTTTGGCACATGCAGGGCTCAGCTCCTCCTGGAGCCTGCCCCAGGCCAGAAGGTCTTGGGCTTTCCTGGGGTGCCGGCCCAGCCAGGGGTAGTGGGGGAAGGAAGGAGCCTGCTGGCCAGGCTGAAGGTGAGCTGAGTGCTCTGACCAGGGGCTGGTTCTCTGCACAGCGCTGGGAGTGGGATGTGTCTCACCAGGGGAGAATGGGTTATGGAGGAGCAGCAGGGTTGGGGGCTTAAGGGGCAAAGCAGGGAGAGGACAGCGAGAGGGGGAGCATGCAGAGAGCCAATGGATGGGCAGCAGAGGCAACATGAAACCAGCCGCCGCCTGGCACCTGCCCGCACTCACCAGCCACCGCAGCTCACAGCACGCACCCAGTGCAGGTGTAGTGGCACAAACAATTCTCCCTGGCAGAATTTCAGGATAGCAAAGGGTAGCAAATTCTACTGGGTAAGCAAAGAAGGCCATCCTTATGTGGCAGTAACTGCTACTGGTGGGAAAATGTGCCAGTTGCAGTTTGTGCCATTACACTGGTTGGAAACGCGATGGGGAGCGGGGGCTGCTGACCAAGAGCCAGGATGCAGCAGGGGCTGCGCTGATGGACCAACAGGAGTAGCAGCCAGCCCCCAGCTGCAGCTTTGCCCCCCCACCAGCCTTGCACACCCACCCCCATTGTCGGCCACTGGACCCCCACAACTCACCACTGGTGGGCGGGCGGGCGGGCTGGCAGCTGGTGAGCAGGGATCCAGCCAGCAGCTGGACCCACAAGTACTGATGGGGGGGCGGGGGAGACAGAAAATACAGGACAATTTGCCTGTTTTTAAGAAGAAGTCAGAACACATGCAGGAGGGCTTAAATACAGGATTGTCCCTTTAAAAATGGGACGTCTGGTCACCCTGGCAAAGAGGAGGATATAGAGAGTAGGAGCTGAGGTAAAGAGGTGCACAAAGGAAGCCATTTGCACCAAACAGTGTTCCTATACCGTACCGGAGGGGACAATGGAACTCTCAGAATCTATCTTCAGAGTGAGATGCATCAAAATTGAACAAGAGCAAAGAGCAGGATTTTGACAGGGAAAGTTAAGTAGCAGTGTGGAGACAGTCTAAAGAAAGCGAGAACCTGTCAACGTCAGGTCAAGAAAGGAAATCTGCAAAGAGACAAACTGTGAAAGAGATGAAAACTGCCATGCCACAGGCTATGTCATCAACGCCTTCTAACACAGCATGGCAGACTGCAGGTGCCCAGCAGTAACAGCACCTAAATCCCTTGGGAGATGGAGCTGTCCCTGCCCAGCTCACTGCCATCCCTGCGTTTGCTGGTGTTAATCACTGGTGTCTTGTTAAGGCCATGCCAGTCAGCCTTCTAACACAGAGCCTGAATTGACATCGGATTCCCTGCCGAGCCCTTGGCCTAGCACTGCCAGTGGGAAGTGAAAACAGTGTGTCACATTTACTGACACAGGGCACAGTTCTTTTTACTGACACTGTCTGGATTTGTTTTTGGTTTATTTCTGTGTGGAATGCAGACAACAGCCCTGGGAGAGGAAGGGATCTGGACTCAGGAAAGCCCCATTGTTCTTACCACAGTGTTTACATTTTCAGATTTATTAAGTATGTTTAAATATTAAATAGTCAATAAATGTCAAATAAAAAGATAAATATTCATTTAAAATGTGAAAAGAAAAATAAAGAGGCTGCAAGACAGCAAAAGCCAGTGAGATATGGTCTCCCTTTGGGGGAAATGCACCAGACCAGATAGCGACAGAACCAATGTCCTGTTCCAGATACACAGTTTCAATTCTCTCAGTGCTTCAGGGTTTATTTATTTTTATTCCAGACGCAGCCCTGCACTTACTTCTAAAATGGAAACAACAATTAAATAATACTAATTAATAATAATAGAATCTTCCATAAACAAAATGTATTTCATTCCATATGGTCCTGGAGAGATTTACAAATAGCCTATAGTCATCCGCTGCCAAAACCATTTCAGAGCAGTTCACAAGGTGGGCAGGGCAGTGCTGAAAATTCCAAGCTATGACTTCCTACTACCAAGCAGGGCAGTGATGTGCTGGCCTGCCTTTGTAGAGTCTGAAGAGAGTCCATGCTAGCTAGCCCGCCAGCCAGCCGACTCTGGAGAGGCTGTGTTTAAGCAAAAAGAAAAGGAGTACTTGTGGCACCTTAAAGACTAACAAATTTATTAGAGCATAAGCTTTCGTGAGCTACAGCTCACTTCATCGGATGCATTTGGTGGAAAAAACAGAGGAGAGATTTATATACACACACACAGAGAACATGAAACAATGGGTTTATCATACACACTGTAAGGAGAGTGATCACTTAAGATAAGCCATCACCAACAGCAGGGGGGGGAAGGAGGAAAACCTTTCATGGTGACAAGCAGGTAGGCTAATTCCAGCAGTTAACAAGAATATCAGAGGAACAGTGGGGGGTGGGGTGGGAGGGAGAAATACCATGGGGAACACACCTCCAACACACCTCTGACCAACATATTAACCCACAGAGACCTTCCTGCCAACACTACAAAAAGAAGGATTCTAGGTGGACTCCTCCTGAAGGTCGAAACAGCAGCCTGGATTTCTACATAGACTGCTTCCGCCGACGTGCACGAGCTGAAATTGTGGAAAAGCAGCATCGCTTACCCCATAACCTCAGCCATGCAGAACACAGTGCCATCCACAGCCTCAGAAACAACTCTGACATCATAATCAAAAAGGCTGACAAAGGAGGTGCTGTCGTCATCATGAATAGGTCAGAGTATGAACAAGAGGCTACTAGGCAGCTCTCCAACACCACTTTCTACAAGCCATTACCCTCTGATCCCACTGAGAGTTACCAAAAGAAACTACAGCATTTGCTCAAGAAACTCCCTGAAAAAGCACAAGAACAAATCCGCACAGACACACCCCTGGAGCCAGGACCTGGGGTATTCTATCTGCTACCCAAGATCCATAAACCTGGAAATCCTGGACGCCCCATCATCTCAGGCATTGGCACCCTGACAGCAGGATTGTCTGGCTATGTAGACTCCCTCCTCAGGCCCTTCGTTACCAGCACTCCCAGCTATCTTCGAGACACCACCGATTTCCTGAGGAAACTACAGTCCATTGGTGATCTTCCTAAAAACACCATCCTAGCCACTATGGATGTAGAAGCCCTCTACACCAACATTCCACACAAAGATGGACTACAAGCCGTCAGGAACAGTATCCCCGATACTGTCACGGCTAACCTGGTGGCAGAACTTTGTGACTTTGTCCTGACCCATAACTATTTCACATTTGGTGACAATGTATACCTTCAAATCAGCGGCACTGCGATGGGTACCCGCATGGCCCCACAGTATGCCAACATTTTTATGGCTGACTTAGAACAACGCTTCCTCAGCTCTCGTTCCCTAATGCCCCTACTCTACTTGCGCTACATTGATGACATCTTCATCATCTGGACCCATGGAAAAGAAGCTCTTGAGGAATTCCACCATGATTTCAACAATTTCCATCCCACCATCAACCTCAGCCTGGACCAGTCCACACAAGAGATCCACTTCCTGGACACTACGGTGCTAATAAGCGATGGTCACATTAACACCACCCTATATCGGAAACCTACTGACCGCTATTCCTACCTACATGCCTCTAGCTTTCATCCAGATCATACCACTCGATCCATTGTCTACAGCCAAGCGCTACGATATAACCGCATTTGCTCCAACCCCTCAGACAGAGACAAACACCTACAAGATCTCTATCATGCATTCCTACAACTACAGTACCCACCTGCTGAAGTGAAGAAACAGATTGACAGAGCCAGAAGAGTACCCAGAAGTCACCTACTACAGGACAGGCCCAAGAAAGAAAACAACAGAACGCCACTAGCCATCACCTTCAGCCCCCAACTAAAACCCCTCCAACGCATCATCAAGGATCTACAACCTATCCTGAAGGACGAGCCATCGCTCTCTCAGATCTTGGGAGACAGACCAGTCCTTGCTTACAGACAGCCCCCCAATCTGAAGCAAATACTCACCAGCAACCACACACCACACAACAGAACCACTAACCCAGGAACCTATCCTTGCAACAAAGCCCGTTGCCAACTCTGTCCACATATCTATTCAGGGGATACCATCATAGGGCCTAATCACATCAGCCACACTATCAAAGGCTCGTTCACCTGCGCATCTACCAATGTGATATATGCCATCATGTGCCAGCAATGCCCCTCTGCCATGTACATTGGCCAAACTGGACAGTCTCTACGTAAAAGAATGAATGGACACAAATCAGACGTCAAGAATTATAACATTCAAAAACCAGTTGGAGAACACTTCAATCTCTCTGGTCACTCGATCACAGACCTAAGAGTGGCTATACTTCAACAAAAAAGCTTCAAAAACAGACTCCAACGAGAGACTGCTGAATTGGAATTAATTTGCAAACTGGATACAATTAACTTAGGCTTGAATAGAGACTGGGAATGGATGAGTCATTACACAAAGTAAAACTATTTCCCCATGGTATTTCTCCCTCCCACCCCACCCCCCACTGTTCCTCTGATATTCTTGTTAACTGCTGGAATTAGCCTACCTGCTTGTCACCATGAAAGGTTTTCCTCCTTCCCCCCCCTGCTGTTGGTGATGGCTTATCTTAAGTGATCACTCTCCTTACAGTGTGTATGATAAACCCATTGTTTCATGTTCTCTGTGTGTGTGTATATAAATCTCTCCTCTGTTTTTTCCACCAAATGCATCCGATGAAGTGAGCTGTAGCTCACGAAAGCTTATGCTCTAATAAATTTGTTAGTCTTTAAGGTGCCACAAGTACTCCTTTTCTTTTTGCGAATACAGACTAACACGGCTGCTACTCTGAAAGCTGTGTTTAAGGTTCACCACCTTGGAATGCATGCAACAAATGCTGGACAGTGTTGAAAATCCCAAGGTCAATCGGGGTATGACAAACTGATAATTTCCTGCAATATCCTGAATGAACTTTACTGAATTACGTTAAACCCTTATTGAATTAATTTTAACGTCTCTGGAGTTCATTGCGTTAAAAATACAGTGCTGCATGTGTTATTGAAGTGAGCTGTAGCTCACGAAAGCTTATGCTCAAATAAATTTGTTAGTCTCTAAGGTGCCACAAGGACTCCTTTTCTTTTTGCGAATACAGACTAACACGGCTGCTTCTCTGAAATGTGTTATTGTGGAATTGTATGTATTTCCATGGGAAGGGTAAATAGGAGAACAGCACTGGCTGATTAGGCAAATTCACTGAGGCTGTAACATCTCCAGGGAAGCTATGACCGTAACAAGTGTGCATGTACTTGTTCAAACTGGATTCTCCAGGGACCTATAGACATAGGAAGGGTTTTGGAATAAATAGCCTGGTTTTAAACTGGCACAGGGCCTTTTACCTGATCCAGCAAGCAGATAGAAAAGGAGTACTTGTGGCACCTTAGAGACTAACAAATTTATTAGAGCATAAGCTTTCGTGAGCTACAGCTCACTTCAGCTGTAGCTCACGAAAGCTTATGCTCTAATAAATTTGTTAGTCTCTAAGGTGCCACAAGTACTCCTTTTCTTTTTGCGAATACAGACTAACACGGCTGCTACTCTGAAGCAAGCAGATAGGATCCTTGGTGCATGGAGGGCCTCGGTCCTTCAGGGAGGGTTGGAAGGTCTGGGCCTACTGAGGTCTCATAAGACAGGGCACTTGTTCTGAGCTGAAGCTGTGATGAACTGATAACTACAAAAAATCTACTTGGGTGGGATACTGAAGGACTGCTCCTGCCAGAATCCATGTTAGGTTGGGATAATGTCTGGTAGGCTTAATAGTGGGCATGTAGGTTCTTTTATTGGTTTACTGTGCTTTCTCTTTAGTGCTTTTTCCCTTAAGACTAAAATAGGCTTGCATAGGAAGAGCTGTGTGGTACTTATAACTGTAGCAATTACACCTGTTAGCGGTCTCTGAAGAGAAAGCAAGCTGGTGCCCTGGGGCAACCTGTCTATGCCGGGAAATACACAGTGATGGCAGGGAACTCGGCAGCCTGCAAATACTCCGGTCAGGAGGGAGAAAGACATGGATCTCCACCCAGAAGAGGCAACACCTGGGGAGCTGGAAACCTGAGGCTTGGGTGCCCTGGCTGCACCACAGAGGGGAATGCAAGTGCAGTTGCCCTGAACTGTGACACAGGGCTGTTCAAAAGGGTTGCTGAGTACAGTGGCTGCCATTTAAAAAAGCAGCATGTACCAACAGGAACCACACAGTAATTTTCAAGATACCACACTCTGCATACTACATCCTATTGACATGCCACCAAAACCAAAGCACTAAGACTTTTTCAGTTACAACCTTGGTACCCTAGTCATACTTGGTATATTTGGCAATAGGTTAAGTATTTCACAATGCATGGGATCCAAAAAGAATCTTAAAAGGGAGATATTTAGAAAACCATGTAACAATGGAGAAAACACCTTATGCTAATACTCATAGGCAGTCTGTCTGCTCAGGCAGCCATCAGTGGTGAGTGTGATGCCACCAGCACAGTGCAAGCTGGGTGGTTCGCTGACTGATGTGAAGAGTCATGACAGGTTTGTACTTCACAAATTGGCTGCAGATGGGGATTTGAGATATATTTTCAATTTCTGAACATACCCCCTTATTCAGTTTACAGCTACATTCAGCACACAATGCGTTTAGGGCCTGATCCAAAGCCCACTGAAGTGAATGGAAAAACTCCCATTCATTTCAAAGGGCTTTGGATTAGGCCCTTGTTCCACAAATCCTTCCAACTTTGATTTCCACAGCTGCCAGGTCTGCATGATGTTACATTGTTATCCAGCATAATGTACGTGTCAGAAATGAACTCAGAGGTTGCTTGCAAAGGAACTTTGTCTTTTAGGTGTTTGTAAGGCATCTTGTCCACACGCGCTTTATAAACCATAAATACATAAGGCTGCTCGATTAGGTTCTCTTAAAATGTGAAGGTCACCTTGAAAGCTGCAGTATAAAGTATTAAACCACTTCATCTCTAGCACCACAGCTCTGCCTGCTGCTGCAGAATAAATAGATCCTCTCAACATGGAAAACACATTTTTAACTATTGCGTAGAGACTCAAATGGCTCTTCTGGAATTACTAGAAACACTCAGCAATGACCAGGATGATCCTGACTAACCATCTCTAGGCGTTGTCCAGATGGATGTTTAAGATCCCATTGCACTTTTTTACTGAGACTCAACAGTAATGCAGGGCAGACAGCATGGTTTAGTGGATATGGTGCTGCGTTGAGTCAGGAGGCCTGGGTTCTAATATTATTAAATATTCTGATTATTTTATTAGCTACCCCTGCTGGGGAAATCATGATACTATGAATAGGTGGCACCAGGATATTCTCTGGCTGGCCTGATGTCAGCCTCCTCTTTGTAAACAAACATGGATTGCCTGCAGCATCTTAATTCTTGTTTATATCTCACAGTGGAGAGGTGGAACTCTAATGCATCAATTTCCTGATCTTTCCACTAAAAGTTGCTATGAAAAAAAAACACAAGTATTTGCCTTTGCTATTTAAATTAGGCTCTTATGCATAAAGTCATTAATGTTGCTCTGTATTTTATGTCACTTTAAATAGCTGAATTCTTGCATGTGGGATAGAAATTTCCTCTTTCTTTAAAAAGCCTGCTGTCCCTGCTGCAGTCCATCCTGGTGTCCATCCTGTCTGAAATTAGTTCTAGCCAGTGCTGACACACTGATCATTTTAATAATTAGTATTCTTAATTATACATTTCTCTGTTTTGAGCTATTCTGCATGTAAAGGGTCTGCCACAGTTTGCATGGTGAGGAAATTCAACTAAGAGTTGTATCAAGTCATTAGCACTACAAAGAATATAGGTGAAAGATTTGGCACAATAGAACAGCAGCACTTTAGAGAGAAATCTGCATCTCAAAAGGTCCCTTCTATTATTGTATAAGTATTACAGTAGCCACTAGGTACCCCAGCAAAGATGGGACACCATTGTACTGGGCATTGTACATACACATAGTAAGAGAGATAGTTCATGCCCTAAAGAGCTTAAAGACTAAATGAACAAGACAGACAAAAGGTGGAAGAAAGGAAGTATTATCATCCCTATGCTTTTTGCAGATGGGGAAATCAGGCCCAGAGAGGTCAAGCTCAAGGTCACGTAACCTGGCTTTGGCACAAATTGAGTCCCTGTCCAATGATTTAACGACATTTCAGTTGGGAATGGGAAACTGTCACTATCTGCCAAATAGCAGAGAGAAGGAATGGGATATTAGCAGACTGGGGGGAGGAGGTGTGGGGTGGGGAGTTAGAATATTTGTACCAGGGAGAAACAAACTACGGTCCTCCCTTTCTTCCTGTTAATGAGAGAACATGACACTGACCAAATACACATCTTGTACAAAGGCAAACATCTCTAGAGAAAAGGGCAAGAACCCTATAATTGAAAGGTGAGGATTACCAGCACACACAATCTTCCTCTCAGAACCCTGTCTCACTGTTCTTTTCTCTGATAGGAGACTTGTTTCTACCATGCAGTAAACCCAAATAATCCTTCAATGTTTGGTAACTGTGAGCAGGTGGATTTCCCACCTTGTTCCAAAACACAGTCCATGCATGGCATTAGGTAAAAACTCTACCTCCCTTCACTGGGATTTGGCTTTATTCACAGAGAAATTAATAACAATATCACATACATTCCAGCTCAAGCCTTCTTCAGCACACTTGTGTGCTCCTTTAGATGTTCCTGGAGGACTGTTCAGCCTAGCTACCCCCGACCTTATACAGCATGGAATTAGCCCCACCTGCTGCAAACAGTGAGTCAGCAAGAATCCACCAGCAGTTTCCAGAAGGGTCCGAACACCTACTAAAGAGAGGTCAACAGAAGAATCCTAACCCCCTCATATAGTAATTGTCTGTTTGGTGCCAGTCCACAGTGTTCATTTAGGCACATGCTGTATGCATTTAACTATCTTTTATTTTACGGTTCTCTCTCTTCTTCTGTCAAATTGCCAGTAAAAACATATTTTGTTTAAATCACTCTAAATGGACTCTGACTTATCTAGGGAAGGTGCTGGTGGCTCACTCCAAGAAATCTAAACTCTGACCTAGGGAAGGCAGAGAAAGGTGAAGCTAACTCGACCGATATTTCAGGTCACTAATGCAGGTTGCAGTCTTCCTCTGGAGCGGTGCCACACTACAGTTAGCAAGGAGCCCTGTGCCTCAGGGACTTACGAGGTACGAAACACTGCTGTAGATTTTTTTTTTTAAAGACTCAAGGCTAGGTTGTCCAAATGGCCAAGTATTAGTGAGTGCTGTCTGGTGACGTCCACATGGGAGATCTAAGTTCAAGCCCCAGATGCTCTCCAACAGCTGAGAATACTACTGCGAATCTCCTGTTTCCCCCCAAACCACCATTACTCTCCTATCTAAGCTCCTTAAACAAAGTCCTGCTCTTCTCACCAAGATTGGTAGCCAAGATGTAAGCCCTGAGTTGTAAAAGAAGGGGAAAGGGAAGATCACCAGGCAGTAGCAAGACTGTTGAGAACCCCATTCTCTTCAAATAGAAAATGCACAATTTAAGAAAGAAAAGAGCTCCATGGAGAGGGTCTTATTGGCAGTTGTCTATTGATTTTGCAATATTTGTAAGATTTATTCCGTTTTATTTTTACCAGGGGAAATTATGCTGTCAGGAGCTATTAACCTGAAACAGGCCCTTATCCCCCTCATTATTACCATCTTCCAGAGCTGGCTACAAAGCCTGTCAGATGATGAAAGGTTCTGCCTTTGCTGTATGCACATAAAGAAAGGATTTACTGCGGAGGCCAGTCAGGGGACAGAACAGATCCAGGAGTGTAATGTGCAGAATGAGAAGCCCATGACATTTCTCCAAAGCCGTGTACTGCATTCTATCTCCCCTTCGCACATTCAATGCCAAGCGTTGGAACACTGAACAGTTTGTGCAGTGACATCACAAAGCATCATCATCATCTCCTTGCAACGTGATCCTGTTGTAATGCAGCAATATAAGGAGCAGGGTTAAGGCTGCATTTGTGATTTTGGAATCCTTAATGCATCCTTAATGTCCCCTTAACATAGGTTATTGCATTTAATTTGTGATGGTGTTTGTTCAAGAAAAAAGGAGACAAATCAAACGAAGAATCTTAAATCTCCAGGGATTTTAAATTCTTCCAGCTCGCAAAAAATTGCAGTACAGTTCGTTAATCTAAAACGGCTTTGCTAAATACTACCAAAATTCTGCCATGCTTGATCAAAATTTCAGTCCACCCACCCTGTTTGAAAAGTATGTCCAAATTAGTAGCACTTCAGGGGAGCTTAAATAGTGTAGTGTGCATTTAACTACAGGACAGAGGCACATTCATGCAGCACATCCTCTCTGGGGTGCTCAGTTAAGAAGCCTACCAAAATTGCTGCTGGACAGGTTCAGTATGTGATTTTTAAAAACTCTTAAATTGGTCAAATGAAAATCACTTTCATAGGAACTAGGCCAATTGCTGCTCCTGAGCGCAGTCTGTTTCCATATTGACCTGCAACTTCCAAATTCCAGCCAATTCAGCACAAGACAGCCTCACTAAATAGGGGTTGTCAAATGCAGAAAGTTATGAAGCCCGGAAGAATTGGAAACAGGATTCATGCCCTGTTAACTCAAGAACTGTGCATATTTCCCTGGGTTAAGGAGGCATTTCGACTGGTAGAGCAGCAGGAGCAAAAGGAGGATACATCTTTACCATGAGTTTCTCAGACCATTTATAAAAGTTGTCCATGCTGGTTTGAAACTATTCTGGGACCTAGCCAGTTGACTGCAGAGCTAAGTTATTCACTCATGCACAGTCCCTAATTTCTAAGGTGTGCACTTAAACTTAGCAAAAACACTCTACTGTGTAAGCTCCGTATGCCATTTTCAAATGCTAATAACTCTGTCAAATCAAATTCAATTTCCTCTGGAAAAAGACCATGCACTGTTCCTCAACGAGGACTATTTCCAATCCAAATTGCAACTTTCAAGCATCAGCCATTTCTACTGAAGGACTGATAAAAATAAAAATTAAAAAAAGGCACAAGAAGTTTTTCTTTCACTCCCATCAAAAACAGCTTGCTCCAACGTCAAAGAAAAGAAAGGGGGAAAAAATCTAACACCCCTCCCACACACACACACACACACACACACACACAAAAATGCATGTTTTGGTGGAGACCCTGCCTGAAAAAATTCAGCCCAAATGGAGAATTCTTCACAAAATTATTCCTGTCTGAAAACAGGGATTTGAAACCAATTAAAAACCTTAAATATAGCAGTCACTGCTGCTCCTGCTAAAATGTTGATTGTTTAAATCTAATTCCTGCCCATTTTCTATTACTTCAAACTCACAACACTTGGAAGTGGGGGAGATCAGAGGGAAGTGTGTGTGCAGACCTCTCAACAGTCCCAGGTTCTGCAAGACTGTGGCGCTTTGACTCCCAAAACCCCTGTCCCAGTTAAAGCAGAGTATTTCCTGCATTGAGGGTCAGCCAGAGGTTTGGCCTGTCCACCCCTCTGTCTCCTTCTACTGAGTGGTAGCCAGGCCAAATCTGAGCGACACTATGTCCCACTTTAAAATTTGGGGAGAAGTGCATGTATGAGAAAGTGAGAGTTTGTGTTAGCCCTGATTCTTATGCTGAGGAGAATGATAAACAGCATGCTGCCTCCTCTTTACAGCTGGTTTCCACAACTGGCATTGCAGGCAACAGCTAGTCTGGATGGTGACCCAGCCAACTCAGCCAGGTCTTCACTACCATCAAAAGACTATGCTGCACATGTGTGGTGGGTATGCATTTGTCACAGCACCACCTGCATTCCCCTGACATTACATATCACTGCACTATGGGGAACATGAAGTAAATATGTAAACTATTCTGTGGATGGGGTTGGTCCTGCCCTCCTCACACTGAATTAAGGTTGCCAAGCCTCCAGGATTGTCCTGGAGTCTCCAGGAATTAAAGGTTAACCTTTAATTAAAGATTATGTCATGTGATGAAACCTCCAGGAATACGTGCAACCAAAATTGGCAACCCTAGACTGAATGTATAGCAGTGCTATAAGTTCCTCCCAGCTTCAGTCAAATCTCAGAGCAGAATCTGTAGTGTGCAGGGGAGAAGGGGGGGGTGGATTAGCAACAAAACTGGAGAAGCAAGACTCTTGCCATCCATCTCAGGCTGTTTGACCTGTAAGCAATATACCCACACGTGCATGGCCAGACTGTGATGACTGGTCCTTGCATGGTTACATGGGGGAGGAGGTGAAGTGTGCAAGGGCCTGTCCCAGTACAGCTCTTCTATTTGGTGGGAAGTGCAGGAGCTGCTCCTTCCACATGCTTCTAGGGTTGCACATTGCCCACCCCTTTGTAATGTAGATGTTGCGGGTACACCCAAAGGATGGTGCTGCCCTGTGCAAACCTATGCATTCTAGGGAGCTCAGAGAGGAATGCTCCCTGAGACACAATCCTTTCCTAATTCCCTCTGTGGCGCTACAGCTCCAGCGGAGGCCTGTGCAATAATAAAGCACAACAACAAAGCCTCAGTATCTCATCAACTCTCGTGAGAAGCTCCATCTTTGTTAACCCTTCTGCATCTGCGGAAAGTTGCTCTGTCTGTTTCAGAGAGAAATATCTGACTTGTGTGACCAGAATGTGGGGCTGCGGGAGGAGGAGGATGGTATGTTGGATATTGCTTCAGATCATAGAAGTGGAGTATGGCCTTTCCAGGATTGTAGGGTAGGTATAGGGTCCAGAGTGACCTAGACAAATTGGAGAATTGGGCCAAAAGAAATCTAATGAGGTTCAACAAGGACAAGTACAGAGTCCTGCACTTAGGAAGGAAGAATTCCAGGCACCGCTACAGGCTGGGGACTGACCGGCTAAGCAGCAGTTCTGCAAAAAAGGACCTGGGGATTACAGTGGATGAGAAGCTGGATTTGTGTCAGCAGTGTGCCCTCGTTGCCAAGAAGGCTAACGGCATATTGGGTTGCATTAGTAGGAGCATTGCCAGCAGATTGTGGATTTGACAGCAGCATTCAACTACCTGAAAGGGGGTTCCAAAGAGGATGGAGCTAGACTGTTCTCAGTGGTGGCAGAGGACAGAACAAGGATCGATGGTCTCAAGTTGCAGTGGGGGAGGTCTAGATTGGATATTAGGAAACACTATTTCACTAGGAGGATGGTGAAGCACTGGGTTACCTAGGGAGGTCCTGAGAGGTTTTTAAGGTCAGGCTTGACAAAGCCCTGGCTGGGATGATTTAGTTGGGGTTGTTCCTGCTTTGAGCAGGGGATTGGACTACATGACCTCCTGAGGTCTCTTCCAACCCTGATATTCTATGATTAGACACCACTGTGTTTAAATACTGTTATGCTGAGAGGAGCTAATGGCTGCCAGTAGGTCTGGGTTTAGATCCAAAGATAATTGTAGAACTCATTAAAGACAAAGGGAGCGCCAAACACTCTGGTTCAGGCTAACAGAAAGAGCAATCAAAGGCCCCTTAGGTAGCAAAAGCAACTGAAAACAATGGTGGGGGACCACCCAAGGTAATATACCTCTGGCTTGCCATATGGTCAACTGTGTGAACTGTTTTCAGAGTAGCAGCCATGTTAATCTGTATCTGCAAAAAGAAAAGGAGTACTTGTGGCACCTTAGAAACTAACAAATTTAGTCTCTAAGGTGTCACAAGTACTTCTTTTCTTTTTGTGTGAACTGAGGGATTCCTGGATGGAAATATGGGGGCTTCAGGCTATGTATACTGGAGATAAAAGGCCATGAAAGGAAGCAGAGGACAGAGCTATGGAGACACAGCATTTATGGCAAAATAAGGGATTTCTGAGTAAGGAAACTGATGCTTTTTTTCCTATTGGGTTCAGGGAAATGGGACTTTATGTACACTTTTGTAAATAAACAAAATTACACCAAGAATGTACCCAACACATTTCATCAATTTCTCATTTCCAACAGGAACAACCCTACAAGGTCCCAAATTTTGGTTTATTGCTTGGGCCAAAGAAGCAACCATACCAAGGTAATACAGATGCTTCAGGAAAACCTGAGATTTAGATATGAGGTTAGATAAAATAGAGAGATGAGATTAGAAAGTTGTATAAATTAGATTATAAAGAAAAGTTAGAGAGACTGGGTAGACTGATTAGATTAGAACAAATAGATTAGCTAGAGAGATTTTAAGAGTAATAGACAGATTATATAGCAAAATTATGGAGATTAGATTGAGAGAGATTAAGGATATGTGGAGAGATTATTGAAAATAGAGAGATCAGATAGAATCACTACTTCATTCAACATGGAAGAGAAGGAGATATATATTTTGGGGTCAACTCTGCCTACACAGTCAGTTCTGTGACATTTTATTCACTTCAATAGGACTAAACATATAAAACACAAGAGAAGAGTTTGCAGGATCTGACAGACCCCCAAAATATCAGGCCAAATCTTGAAGTTCTACTTCTGTAAAATTTCTGTTGACTTCAGTGAGAGTTTTGCCTCAATAGAAACTAAGTGAGGGCTTCAGAACCTGACTGCACTCCCCGCCACTAAATGCTTCATTCAAAACTGAGTGGAACTGTCTTAACAAAACCAAGAAACAAAGCGTTCATGGAGAAATCTACAAGGCACATGAAAAGCACACAGAATTCTTAACTAGCTGAGAAACCCCATTGGCCCTTTCTGTGTACATTCAGATATGAAGAGATCGACAAGCAGACTAAAGACAGCCCAGCTGATTTAGAGTACAAGCATTTAGAGTACACCCATGACAACTTCAGAGCATGTGAAAGAAGATTCTGGCTAATCATGTAATCGCTGATGATTCTGGAGGGGGAAAAAATAATACTAAAATGCCAGTCCCATGTCCCACTGCCTCACACAACAGCTGCACCTAACTCTGGTGCAGGAAGTGACATAGCAGCTTCCTCTATGGCATGGGTCTCTAGGAA
Source organism: Dermochelys coriacea (assembly GCF_009764565.3). Taxonomy (NCBI): domain Eukaryota; kingdom Metazoa; phylum Chordata; order Testudines; family Dermochelyidae; genus Dermochelys; species Dermochelys coriacea. The sequence continues at coordinate 248,772,271 of NC_050068.2, forward strand.
GCAAAGGGGACACCTGCTTTCCACTGAATGCATTCGATGAAGTGAGCTGTAGCTCACAAAAGCTTATGCTCAAATAAATTTGTTAGTCTCTAAGGTGCCACAAGTACTCCTTTTCTTTCTTTTCTGTCCTCTGCTCATAGAGCACATATTAAACTCATTCCTTTATTATAATAAGCAGGGCAGCTGTATTTTATCCCCTTGCAGACTTCTTCCTTAAACCATGCTCTGCAGGCTCTGACATGCTTGACATGAATCCTAGGTGCCTTGTGAAGAGGAAAGGTTGAAAGGGAAATGCAGAGGTTCTGAGCTCAGGAACAAATACCTGAGGTCGGAGCTCCTGCTTATGTTTCAATGAGAGTGTGTGGCCTAGAGGATAGACCAGGAGAGGTCACTGTGTAACTATGGGCAAAAAATCCTTGTGTCTCAGTTTCTGCAATTGTAAAATGGGAATAATAAGACCTAAGAGTGGCTATACTTCAACAAAAAAGCTTCAAAAACAGACTCCAACGAGAGACTGCTGAATTGGAATTAATTTGCAAACTGGATACAATTAACTTAGGCTTGAATAGAGACTGGGAATGGATGAGTCATAACACAAAGTAAAACTATTTCCCCATGACAGGTTTCAGAGTAGCAGCCGTGTTAGTCTGTATTCGCAAAAAGAAAAGGAGTACCCGTGGCACCTTAGAGACTAACAAATTTATTAGAGCATAAGCTTTCGTGAGCTACAGCTCACTTCATCGGATGCATTTGGTGGAAAAAACAGAGGAGAGATTTATATACACACACACGCGCACACACACACAGAGAACATGAAACAATGGGTTTATCATACACACTGTAAGGAGAGTGATCACTTAAGATAAGCCATCACCAGCAGCAGGGGGGGGAAAAGGAGGAAAACCTTTCATGGTGACAAGCAAGGTAGGCTAATTCCAGCAGTTAACAAGAATATCAGAGGAACAGTGGGGGGTGGGGTGGGAGGGAGAAATACCATGGGGAAATAGAAAAGGAGTACTTGTGGCACCTTAGAGACTAACAAATTTATTAGAGCATAAGCTTTCGTGCATCCGATGAAGTGAGCTGTAGCTCACGAAAGCTTATGCTCTAATAAATTTGTTAGTCTCTAAGGTGCCACAAGTACTCCTTTTCTTTTTGCGAATACAGACTAACACGGCTGCTACTCTGAAACATGGGGAAATAGTTTTACTTTGTGTAATGACTCATCCATTCCCAGTCTCTATTCAAGCCTAAGTTAATTGTATCCAGTTTGCAAATTAATTCCAATTCAGCAGTCTCTCGTTGGAGTCTGTTTTTGAAGCTTTTTTGTTGAAGTATAGCCACTCTTAGGTCTGTGATCGAGTGACCAGAGAGATTGAAGTGTTCTCCAACTGGTTTTTGAATGTTATAATTCTTGACGTCTGATTTGTGTCCATTCATTCTTTTACGTAGAGACTGTCCAGTTTGGCCAATGTACATGGCAGAGGGGCATTGCTGGCACATGATGGCATATATCACATTGGTAGATGCGCAGGTGAACGAGCCTCTGATAGTGTGGCTGATGTGATTAGGCCCTATGATGGTATCCCCTGAATAGATATGTGGACAGAGTTGGCAACGGGCTTTGTTGCAAGGATAGGTTCCTGGGTTAGTGGTTCTGTTGTGTGGTGTGTGGTTGCTGGTGAGTATTTGCTTCAGATTGGGGGGCTGTCTGTAAGCAAGGACTGGTCTGTCTCCCAAGATCTGTGAGAGTGATGGGTCGTCCTTCAGGATAGGTTGTAGATCCTTGATGATGCATTGGAGAGGTTTTAGTTGGGGGCTGAAGGTGATGGCTAGTGGCGTTCTGTTGTTTTCTTTCTTGGGCCTGTCCTGTAGTAGGTGACTTCTGGGTACTCTTCTGGCTCTGTCAATCTGTTTCTTCACTTCAGCAGGTGGGTATTGTAGTTGTAGGAATGCATGATAGAGATCTTGTAGGTGTTTGTCTCTGTCTGAGGGGTTGGAGCAAATGCGGTTATATCGTAGCGCTTGGCTGTAGACAATGGATCGAGTGGTATGATCTGGATGAAAGCTAGAGGCATGTAGGTAGGAATAGCGGTCAGTAGGTTTCCGATATAGGGTGGTGGTTATGTGACCATCGCTTATTAGCACCGTAGTGTCCAGGAAGTGGATCTCTTGTGTGGACTGGTCCAGGCTGAGGTTGATGGTGGGATGGAAATTGTTGAAATCATGGTGGAATTCCTCAAGAGCTTCTTTTCCATGGGTCCAGATGATGAAGATGTCATCAATGTAGCGCAAGTAGAGTAGGGGCATTAGGGAACGAGAGCTGAGGAAGCGTTGTTCTAAGTCAGCCATAAAAATGTTGGCATACTGTGGGGCCATGCGGGTACCCATCGCAGTGCCGCTGATTTGAAGGTATACATTGTCACCAAATGTGAAATAGTTATGGGTCAGGACAAAGTCACAAAGTTCTGCCACCAGGTTAGCCGTGACAGTATCGGGGATACTGTTCCTGACGGCTTGTAGCCCATCTTTGTGTGGAATGTTGGTGTAGAGGGCTTCTACATCCATAGTGGCTAGGATGGTGTTTTTAGGAAGATCACCAATGGACTGTAGTTTCCTCAGGAAGTCAGTGGTGTCTCGAAGATAGCTGGGAGTGCTGGTAACGAAGGGCCTGAGGAGGGAGTCTACATAGCCAGACAATCCTGCTGTCAGGGTGCCAATGCCTGAGATGATGGGGCGTCCAGGATTTCCAGGTTTATGGATCTTGGGTAGCAGATAGAATACCCCAGGTCGGGGCTCCAGGGTTGTGTCTGTGCGGATTTGTTCTTGTGCTTTTTCAGGGAGTTTCTTGAGCAAATGCTGTAGTTTCTTTTGGTAACTCTCAGTGGGATCAGAGGGTAATGGCTTGTAGAAAGTGGTGTTGGAGAGCTGCCTAGTAGCCTCTTGTTCATACTCCGACCTATTCATGATGACGACAGCACCTCCTTTGTCAGCCTTTTTGATTATGATGTCAGAGTTGTTTCTGAGGCTGTGGATGGCACTGTGTTCTGCATGGCTGAGGTTATGGGGTAAGCGATGCTGCTTTTCCACAATTTCAGCTCGTGCACGTCGGCGGAAGCACTCTATGTAGAAATCCAGGCTGCTGTTTCGACCTTCAGGAGGAGTCCACCCAGAATCCTTCTTTTTGTAGTGTTGGCAGGAAGGTCTCTGTGGGTTAATATGTTGGTCAGAGGTGTGTTGGAAATATTCCTTGAGTCTGAGACGTCGAAAATAGGATTCTAGGTCACCACAGAACTGTATCGTGTTCGTGGGGGTGGAGGGGCAAAAGGAGAGGCCCCGAGATAGGACAGATTCTTCTGCTGGGCTAAGAGTACAGTTGGATAGATTAACAATATTGCTGGGTGGGTTACGGGAACCATTGTTGTGGCCCCTTGTGGCATATAGTAGTTTAGATAGCTTAGTGTCCTTTTTTTCTTTTGTAGAGAAGCAAAGTGTGTTTTGTAAATGGCTTGTCTAGTTTTTGTAAAGTCCAGCCACGAGGAAGTTTGTGTGGAAGGTTGGTTCTTTATGAGAGTATCCAGTTTTGAGAGCTCATTCTTAATCTTTCCCTGTTTGCTGTAGAGGATGTTGATCAGGTGGTTCCGCAGTTTCTTTGAGAGTGTGTGGCACAAGCTGTCAGCATAATCTGTGTGGTATGTAGATTGTAATGGATTTTTTACCTTCAGTCCTTTCGGTATGATGTCCATCTGTTTGCATTTGGAGAGGAAGATGATGTCTGTCTGTATCTGTGCGAGTTTTTTCATGAAGTTGACAGATTTCCACTCTATACGGCTAAATTCAGTGCCTTGTATAATGACATATTTCCCCATGGTATTTCTCCCTCCCACCCCACCCCCCACTGTTCCTCTGATATTCTTGTTAACTGCTGGAATTAGCCTACCTTGCTTGTCACCATGAAAGGTTTTCCTCCTTTCCCCCCCCTGCTGCTGGTGATGGCTTATCTTAAGTGATCACTCTCCTTACAGTGTGTATGATAAACCCATTGTTTCATGTTCTCTGTGTGTGTGTATATAAATCGCTCCTCTGTTTTTTCCACCAAATGCATCCGATGAAGTGAGCTGTAGCTCACGAAAGCTTATGCTCTAATAAATTTGTTAGTCTCTAAGGTGCCCCAAGTACTCCTTTTCTTTTTGGGAATAATAATGTTCACCTACCTCACAGAGGTGTTGTGATGCATATTTAATATTTGAGATCCTGAGATGAAAGTTACTATGTGACTGCAAAATATTATTATCGGTCAAAGTATGTAATATGGGTAACAATTTGAAACACAGAATCCCACATGCTCATGCTCTGTATGCCAGAATCTACAAGGATCCATATTTTATTCCATTGAGATGAGAAGGGAGACTTCCAGTGGGAGCACAGTATGATCAAATGAAATCTCCTCCCCCAACTTCATCATCAGATCAGCCACTAAAATCCGTATTTATTGCATTCACCCTGAAGCAACAACACCACTGCAGCATTAGCTATTATTGTTCCCATATACAAACTGTATTAAACACTATTTACAATATAAGCTGACAAAGAATATCCTTCCCCTACTACCCACCCTTTAATATATATCCACTGTTGTGAGGAAGCCAGGACTTTGGGTACTGGGAGGGGGAATCCTCTCTCAGCAGTGACGGCAGTAGAGTACAGTGTCACACAAAGGCACTGTCTACAGGGTATGCTGGGAGGAAACTCTCAACTGAAAAGGAAAGATAAAAGGCTAAAAGCTGAAGTGTTTGTTCTGTAGAGGACTGTGCTTGAATTTTCTAGGGTACGTTTCTTTTATGCTGTTACTGACTGCCTCTTTCAAATGATGTGAAAAGATGTAATCTTTGTGTTCTTGTGAGAAACGGATTGCTCAAACAGCACTTTTTTTGCTACAAAGTACAATAAAAAATAATAATATTTTGCATTTACATTGCATCTTTCAGTCCAGGATCTCAAAGTGCTTTTCAAATAATGAGAAAGTGTTGTCCCCATTTTATAGATGGGCAATTGAGGCTCACAGAGATTAAATTACTCGTTCAAGGTTACACAGGACCTTGGCAGGCAAGAAACTGAAAACAGATCTCTTGACTCCCAGTACTGTGCATACCATCCTTTCTCCTTACTAACTTTACTCCCAGTCTAGCATTCCCCCCTGAAATGCTTGCACCCAAGCAGCATAAATTCACAAGCTCTTGCACACAGGCCAACCCTGACACATATACACATCTATGCAACTGTGTACACACACACACACACACAAACATGCACACACGTGCACTTCAGTGTATCACACAAGTAGCCATACACCCTCCCTCATAGCCAAGCAACTGCTTAGAGCTGTAAGAGTATGGTCTCCAACTACCCTATAACAAGTGAATTTATGAGGCTGATACAGTGACTGCTTACACTGCTCAGAGGGGCAGGGAAAGTGAGTATCCCAGGCCTCTCCTGGACCAAAGAAAGAAAAGTCCCAGCTGCTTCTAGGACTGAGTGGGGAGCAGGAAAGCAAGCTGAGCCAAAACTCTCAAGCTGCGATACCAGTCACTGACTGCTGGAGGGGAAACTGAGCGAGGGGGCAGGCAGTGCCACTATGGGATATGCATCAGAAGAGGAGGTGAAGGAAGATGCTGCTGCACTCTGTGGTCCTAACAGCTTCTGTGATCATCTGGCAGCCTGTTTTAGCTACTTTTCTTCACTGGGCAAGGGGAACTGTAGGCCAGCCCCTCCCCCATGTGAGAGAGATGGATAGGCAGGGAGAACCGCAGTCAAGGTTAGGATGCAGGGAGGAGCAGCAAGCAGCTGCTTGAACAGAGAAAAGAAAGAGGAGGGTGTGCATCTGAAAGCCTTTCTTTCATTGCCCTTTCTCCCACTCGGCAGGGCGTTGGAGTGGGGAGGGGGCAGAGTGGCCTTTGGGGGTGTGGAAATGAGGGACAAAGGGCTGAGCTGTGCAGGCAGAAAGGGAGCATAATGGGACTGGACAGATGCAGGAGACATTCAAGAGCTGGAGAATGGACAGAATGGGCACTGCCGGATTGGACAGGCATTGACATGAGCAGCTGGAGTGTGAGGGAGTGAACACTGTGGGTGAAGCGAGCATGTCTGGACTGGAGAATGGCAGGAGTGGGCCCGCCCAGGGACTGCTGAGCTAGTGGAGTGGGCATAAAGGTAGAGCAAGGGTATTGGTTTGTTGGCTAAATATAAGAGTAGAAGGACAGAGATGCCAATTTCAATGCATGAAATGGTTACGGGTGGTGGATCTTAGTGATTCAGCAGCCTGCTATAATCTCTAGCTACATAAAGAGTTATGTTTGAACTGTTTAATTTTTTTTTATGTCTGGCTCATTCAGGGGCAGCGTAGAGCTCTTTCTTTAGGAAACAAATCATTCAATAACTTGTTAAAAAGAAAAAATAGTTTTGTTGGGTGCCCTAATTCTAACATGTCGGACCAGGTTCTCAGTTGCCTCACACCTTGTATAGTCATTCGCACTAATGCAAAATGCCACCAGATCAGAACAGTAGCACTTCAGACCCATTCTGTGCTGGTGTAAATGACTAGACCAGGCGCAGGAGAAGAGAGAATCAAGTTCATTGTTCTGAATCATTCCTGCCACCTCCTGCCAACCACTAAGCAACCACTCATTTCTGGCTATATAATAAAACAACCTGGCTAGTGACTTTCCAGACATGCTAGTGACTTTCCAGACATTCTTCCAGTCCTGCACATGCTCTCTCTCACACACTCACAAAACAGCAAAGCACCTGCAAATCTCTGTGCATACAGACATGCCTGTGTTCTCTCTCTCTCTCTCTCTCTCTCTCACACACACACACATACACTCTTTTCATTGCGCTGACAACTTTTACAATTTTTCAAATTGCTTCTGTAAATGTAATTGTTCATCTTCTGTCAAAACACATGGAAATAAGTTTGCTCTTCAGTGGCAGGTTCTTAATGGGAAAGAAGGATTAGCAGCAGCTTTTTGTACAAAGCAGGAGTCCACTTCATCTCAGCCAATGCCATCCAGGGACCTGGGATCTAGACAGCCTCCTGCCCTGAAGCCCATTGATCCAGTTCTAATATCTTAATGAGGAGAGGAGTAAAGGGGGTGTGACGTTCCCCTCTTGTGTTATCTGGATAGGGGATCTGCTAGGTCACTCAAATCCTTGACTCTGGGAGCCAGCCTTACCCTGCTGTGCTGTGAGAACCCCCACTCCTGGGCTGTTCATGCACAGCTTCTGTGCAAGCGAATGACACGAGCCAATATCTCTGGTCCCAGAAGCAGCCCTAGGAACCTCTGTCTTGAAGTGTCCAGTTATGCCCATTGGACACTGCAAGCTTATATAAGTTTGTCAATTTAGTGAATACAGACTAACACGGCTACCCCCTGATACTTGACATCAATTTAACAAAGAAATTGATATGTACCAGACTTGTTCTCCCAAGGAGAGTTTCTGACACACTGCAAACCAAATGCACTGCTTCAGGTAGAATAAACAAACAGATTTATTAACTATAAAGGTAGATTTAAGTGATTATAAATCAAAGCATAACAAGTCAGATTTGGTCAAATGAATTAAAGGCAAAATGCATTCTAGGCTGATCTTAACACTTTCAATGCCCTTACAAACTTAGATGTTTCTCACCACAGGCTGGCTAGTTGCCCTTCAGCTAGGCTCTCCCCTTTGATCAGTGGTTCAGATGCTTGGTGGTGGTGGTGGTGGTGGTGTCTGTAGATGTAGGTGGAAGAGAGAGAGCATGGCAAAATGTCTCTCCCTTTTATCATGTCCTTTGTTTCCTCTTGGCTTTGCCCCCCCCCCCCATCCCCTTTCAGAGAAAGGTGAGCATTACCTCATTGCAATCCCAAACTGCCCAAAGGAAGGGGATGACTCCCTCCAGGGTCTAACAAATTCTTTTGTTGCTGCTTGAGCCAGTGTCCATTGTTCCTGTGAGGCTGGGCTGGGTTTGTCCCATTCAAGCCCTGATGATGTGTGAACTGCCTCCCTCTTCTTGGAGAGTTTTTGCATGGGCTTGCTTTAAGTCATGAGGATACATTTTCAGCCTCATAACTATATACATGAAATTATAACCTACAACCTTAGTATAACATTACTGTAACAATTACTATAACATCACTATAACAATCATGCTCAGTGCATTATGAGCCTTCCAAAGACACCCAACGTGACAAACTTTGCATTGGATACCACACAATCATTTTATAAAGATGAACATGGGGCTGTAGGGTGTTTCCCGGAGGTACACAGGGGTACAGGGTACATCACAGGGGTACAGTCAGAAAATGTATTAAATGAACATCATCATATAGGGTCCTTCACTTGTACAGAGTCTTTTGTCCTTAACTCCTCCACCTCCAGTCTCCTTCCAAGTCAATGTAAGGTTAGGATGTACCTGGCATGTTTGACTGAACAGCAGGTATGTTCTAACAGAGCATAACTGGCTCATCATGAGACTCGGAATTTAAAAATTAGAGATAATTGTCCACATAGCGAAGTGGTGACCTAGCAGAGGAGGAGCACTGCGATGGGGTATACAAATTCCACACTGGGCAACATTGTGTTAATGAGCTATTGTGGACTCAGGCAGCCCCGCCTCACCACACCTTTGACAGATGTCAGATTTAAAGGGAGTAGCCTAAAAGGGGCAGAGCACTACAGTTGGTGGCAGACCAGACCTCCAATCCACAGCTCCTGGAGAAAGGTTGTTTGAAGGCAAGCACTCCGTAGATGACTTTTGCCCAATGGACCCCTTCCATGCAGGAAGAGAGGGCATGTGCTGATTCCCTTGTAATGGTACTATTCTTCCATATTAGCCTGTGAGCCCAACTGGGGCCACAGCCTACCACAAACCCTCTGAAGAAATAGAGCCTTCCCACACCTGTGGAAGGGGCAGACTCTCCAGGGATCAACTAGAGGGTTGAGCCTCTTTCAAGTGGACTGATGTGATGGAATGCCCAGATACCCCAGACCAGAGACTGGGTGAGTGCAAGGCAAGGGACCTGGGGACATCCCCTAGTGACACACAAATGTCCTTTAATGTCTCTGGGATAGACTGAGGAATTACATGTTCAGCAATAAATATAAAATTCAGCTGACCTGGTTTTCTGGTGGTTAGGGGTTTAGTGCTAAAGATTTATCTATCAATTTGTCTGTCTAAGGTGTCTGTAAAGCATTCATCACTGGAGTATCAAAATGCTAAATATAAACTAATACACAGTGGCCTCAGAAAGATACCCCAATGTTTCATATCTTTCCCTTAGCTAGTATCATTATTACTTACATATTACAGTGTCACAAATGTAAAAGTTAAAAACAGTCCCTGGCCCAAAGAGTTTACATTCTAACACCAACAAAAACACAACACTGGGCAATAATTCAGGTGCAAGAGAGGGTTGACAAAACAATGATTATGGCTACTTTGGAGCTAAATGACAGGTCCACTAACTTATAGGAAATAGTAGATTCATAAACCTTTTTACCAGAGAGGGATAATTTCCTTCAGCTCACGGTCTGTGTTTTTGGAGCCATACAACCTGTGATCTAGTCCTGGCTTTGGGTTATTATGGAAAAGTTGGAAGCCTTTCCATAGTTTGAGTTGTAATTAGGGTCCTGCCAGGATTTTACCAGAGTACTGTGTCCCGTTTTGGGTGCCGCATTTTAAGACAACAAACTGGAAAGAGTTGAGAGGAAAGCAACAAAAATAATAAAAGATTTAAAAAACCTGACCTATTAGGAAAGTTAAAAAAACTGGATATATTTAGGTAAGACTATGAAGGTAAGACAAGACATAATCCCCTTAAACTGCAGAAAGGGAGACTTAGGTTAGATATTAGGAAAAACTTTCTAACTATAAAGGTAGTTCAGCTCTGGAATAGGCTTCCAAGGGAGGATGTGGAAGCTCCATAACTGGAAGTTTTTAAGAATAGGTTAGACAAACACCTATCAGGTATGGGCTAGGTTTACTTATGTGACACAGACATGGCCAGGCAAGTATGTTACCTGTGTCCGATAATCTTCTTAATATTTCACCAAAGGGGCTCATGTGTGGTCTCTGCCGAAAGCTAAAAACTAGATGAATGTTGTGGTTATTCTGAGATATTTGTACAGGAAATAGTTGAAGAGATATGTAAAATATTAGGTTGCAAAACTGTTGAAGTGAAACTTGTCACCTCAAGCGAAGTGGGGTTTCAGAGCTAACTCAGTCAACATGGAGACAAATGGACATCTGTGAGCCAGTACTTTGTTTACTGTCCAGTTAGAGACTTGGGCATTCACAGAGACAAACGAACCCCAGGAGAGTTCTCTGAAGAGGGACAAGGGGACCCATGCTGTTGCACATGCCTCTCTGAGAGAGGACGGGGGAGCCAACCACGGCCACTCTAAGTGTGGGGTGGGACCAGGGCAATGGGATAGGGTCATGGGGACCCTGTGTTGCGGTGTGGGGGCCCTGGGTTGCCTTAATCAAGTCCTGCTTAAAACAGCTACTTTTAAAATTCTTTTGCAAAGTTTTTAATGTTTCTTTGTGTTCCTCTCTCAGCCCAGTAAAACCATTATAGCACAACATTTCAAGCATAGTAAACTTTACTGACTACTGCAAAGCAGTCTCCCTGCTGTTTTTTAATCTATGTACAGCTCTTGAATACCACAGTGGTAAGTGCCTTAAAAATGCCAATGGATAGAACTGAGAAATTTTGACACTGGCTAGTGCAACCACAGGCAGTTTTCAAGAGCAGGGACAGTAAAATGTTTAACAAATTGCCATTATTTGAAAATCAAATACGATTCTGCACTACTGAAGCTGATGTAAAAAAGATGCAGAAGATATTCTCTGACAGCCCCTATCATCATTAAAATCTTCCAGTGAACAAAGCAAAGATACCGGGCTAATGGATCATTTGTATACCATGGATTTTCCCTAATAGATTTTTTCCCCCCTAGGACAATTTCAAAGTTACTAGAGAAGTATCAATGTTGGTTTTCAGAAATTATTAGGTTAGGCAGAATGGCTCACGTCTTAAATTTAATAATTGGATGAGCCTTTCCATCCCTTTTTATTTTTTTTAGAAACTATTTTTATTCACCTGAACACAAAAATAGCAATTACATTTTTAAAAAACAAACAAAAAACCCCAAAAAACTTGCAGTCAAGAAACCGTTAATATAGCTAAGTGACAACAATGTGTTGATCTATCACATAAAGCAAGGAAATTAAGTACTCAAGCTGGGGGAAAAAAGTGATGATACTCCCTCACTAACCACGCTCTTCCTTCAGCCAACAAAATGAGACATCACTCACAGATTCTGCAGATGTTCCACATATGATCATGAGTATTCTACTGGTCTCCTCCCTCAGGGGGTTTCAGATACACTCTTAGATAGGACTGGCTTAAGGCATAGGTGCAAAAGGTGTGTGTGTAGAGTCCCTTCTTCCAGACTCGTGATGAAATCAGAATCTCAGTTTTCATTAAAATAAAAAGTGTCTAGACCTCAAGGTTGTAAAGACTCATAGACTTTAAGGTCAGAAGGGACCATCGTGATCATCTAGTCTGACCTCCTACACATTGCCTCACCCACTCCTGAAATAGACTCCTAACCTCTGGCTGAGCTACTGAAGTCCTCAAATCATGGTTTAAAGACTTCCAATTACAGAGAATTCACCATTTATACTAGTTTAAAACCTGCAAGTGACCCATGTACCATGCCTCAGAGGAAGGCAAAAAAAAATAAAATAAAAACCAGTAAAACCAGAGTCTCTGCCAATCTGACCTGGGGGAAAATTCCTTCCCAAACCCAAATACGGCGATCACTTAGACCCTGAGCATATGGGCAAAACCCACCAGGCAGATACCTGGGAGAGAATTCTCTGTAGTAACTCTGTAGACTTCCCATCTAGTGTCCTGTCCATGGCCCTTGAGGATTTTTGCTACTGGCAGTCACCAATGTGCCACATTCCATTGTAGGCAGTCTCATCATACCATCTCCTCCATAAACTTATCAAGCTCAGTCTTGATACCAGTTAGGTTTTTTGCCCCCACTGCTCCCCTTGGAAGGTTGTTCCAGAACTTCACTCCTGTGATGGTTAGAAACCTTTGCCTAATTTCAAGCTTAAACTTCTTGATGGCCAGTGTTCTTGTGTCCACATTGGCGCTTAACTTAAACAACTCCTCTCTCTCCCTGGTATTTATCCCTGTCATGTATTTGTACAGAGCAATCATATCTCCCTTCAGCCATCATCAATTCAAGCCAAGCTCTTTGAGTCTCTTCTCATAACATAGGTTTTCCATTTCTCTGACCATCCTAGCAACCCTTCTCTGCATCTGTTGCAGTTTGATTTCATCTTTCTTAAACATAGGAGACCAGAATTGCACAAAGTAAAGAAAAGCCTACTAGAAATGTGAAGTGAGTATAACCAACATAGTGGTATTTGCCCAGTGGTGCAAGTAAGCCAGTATGGTCAGGTTCGCCATACCATTAGGATATTTATTGCTGGTACACTGGGACAGAAAGACATATTTTCAAGAATGAATTATAGAGCCCTGCACAGATACAAATTTATACCCGCGGATACGGATATCCGCAAATAGAAATTGGTATCAGCTGAACTGCAGGGCTCTCCAGGAACCGCAGTGGCAAATGGAGCAAAACGTGGGGCTGCCACTCCCAGGAGCCAACACCCCGCGCCGGCAGCTCTTCCAGCACAGCTGTACTGCCCACCCCCAGCCCTTCCATGCAGCTGTGTCTCCTGTCTGAGGTCTGTACAGCCCCACCAAAGGACAGGGTTGGGGGCAGTACAACTGTGCCAGGGGAGCTGCTGGCGCGGGGCACTGGCTCCTGGGAGCAGCGGCCCCACAGTCTGCTCCTTTCACCACTATGGTTCCCAGGAGAGCCCTGCAGTTTAGCAGATACCGATTTCTATCTGCTGATATCTGCATCTGCAGGTCTAAATATGTGTCTGCGGAGGTCTCTAGTTACGGAACATTTTTTGTGAGGGAGAGCGGGGTCGGAGAGTTGGTACTGTACTGGTAAGAGTTTAAATCTACTTGTACCACTGTATCTGCCTGAGCCTGCAGGTAGCCTCCAGTAGAGGGAGAGCAGCACCCACTAGAGCCAGGGTGGAAGACATCTGGTCTCATCTCCTCCGCAACAGCAAATTCAACCTTTGCTACTCAAGGATGGAGGACGGGGGAGTCCGTGATGTTCCAATCACCTGTGCTCCTCTCCTTTGGTCTGTTGAAGCCCCAATTTTAAAAAGTGGTGGTACTCTCCCCATCTAACATCCACTCATAGCACCAAAATAAGATGTCACTCACAGAAGATAATGCAGACCTTGCCTGATATGCTTTGATCAGTAGTGGACTAGTTAACAATGTTGAAAATTTAAATTATTGTAATTGGACATGTTAGTTAACATCCCACTGAGATGATCAAAGCAGTGCTCACCTTGAACTCCTCGAAGCAAAGGCATAGCTGTGCACATCACAGGATGGATGGACCAAGGTGGATGGACAGAACACAAACGAAGTTAAATACGAACTTCAAGAAGTATTGAGAATGAAGACCTGCTTTCCCAAGGGTGCCTGTACTACTAGGATGAGAGTGATACGCTGTATGCAAATCACAACAACCCAGACCATTGAGCTCAAGATGCAACAGACAGTTTAAAAAAAAAAAAAAAAGCATCCTGCATGGCTTATAATAGCAATAATGACCTCGGGGTTGGGCATTTCCTAGCAGTTAATGATTGGCTGGGCTAAAGGTCCTTAGCAACTCCTCTAAGCTAGTCATTAACTGCAGGGAAATTCCCTTCCTAGTGGTGGTTAATACTTAGGGGAGAGATTGTGACCATCCAGGGGAGTAAGGGTAAGGGGGTGTAAGGATCCTCTTTATCTTCTTGTGTAGCTCTGTGTGCTACATTCAGACTGGAAATAAGGCATACATTTTGAATGGTGAGAGTGATTAGCCATTGGAACAATTTACCAAGGATTGCGGTGAATTCTCCATCACTGAACATCTTAAAGTCAAGATTGGCTGTTTTTCTAAAAGATCTGCTCTAGGAAATTTTTTGGGGGGAGAGGGTCTCGTGGGGGGAAGAATTCTCTGGCCTGTGCTATACAGAAATTTAGACTACATGACCACAATGGTCCCTTCTGGCCTTGGAATCTATGAGTGATCTTCACTGGCCAATGCTCAGACCTATGGCAACAGGCTGCGACACAGCCACATCCAGACCTTCTTGCCCAGGAGTGGGATCCCCAGAATCTGGGCTGGAAGGTGAGAGAGGAAGAAAATCATAAGGGAACCCTTCCCTCCCCTTCACAAAAGAATAAGAACAATGCAAATCCAATATTATAGCTGAGACACACAGTACATCCAGGTTTCTAGTGGAGGGGTGTGTGTGGAGAATTTCAAGCACTGCATTCTGGACTGGGGAACTGGGCATCCCCCAATCTTCCAGTCAAGATTGCAAAAAATCCTGACCTGACTGCCTGATGCAAAAGACTAAGCATGGAACTTGGAGTCACAAACTCTTGAATTCTAATCCTGCCTCTGCCCCTGATTTGTTGTATGGCCTTAGGCAAATAACCTAATCTGTGTGTGCCTCAGTTTCACCATCTGTAAAATGCAGTTAATCTTCCCTATCTCACAGTAGTGTTGTGAGAATTTTTTAATTAATGTTTGAAAAGTGCTTTGGGAACATAAAGCACTAAGTATTATTACTTCTTTCAAATGGAGCGATGGGCAAAAATTCACACTGCTGGGGAAATTAGGTGTAAAATGGAATCAGGCAAATGGAAGTATCTGGGGTGGTCACCACACGTGTATTTCTGTTTTTCACTCCTTGGAAGGCAGCTTTCTCACTGGTAAAAGCCACCACTCCATTTGGGAAGGCTACGCTGTCTGTTTCCTCCAACACAATTTGCTGCTGAAAGGGTTTTCACACTGTTACAACCTTTCTCCGGTGGAACACGGAAGCCAGCCGGAGTGCGCAAAGACAAAGCATTTGGAAAATCCAGCCAGAATGCTACAGGGGCAACAAAACAAGAGTGATTTTTGTGCTGTGCAAATGCCACACTCCCTGTGTGCTGGCAGCAAATGTCTGGCAAAGCAAAATAACCCGAAACAAACAAACAATCCCCCCACTCCCGCAACCTAGAGTGTTTTGTTCTGCATGTGCACGCAAACTGGGAGGGGTTCCCACTTGCACTTCCCTTTCTTCCAGACACTCAACAGGAGTCTGGGAGGAAGGACCATGGCTTTGGGAGGCTCTTGGCCTGTCTGAAAGGATCAATGGGTCAAGTGCATGCTTTCTGGGGCACTCACCTGATTTCTAGGCAGGTAAAAGAACCTACTCTTTCTCTATTCGGCTCATCTGCCTTTGTGTTTTCTGGGATTGACTTAATGCCTCCTATGGTCTTTAAAGCCCAGCTGCCAAAGAGAATAAGAGAAGCATTTGGGCGGCTCCTGATGGAAAGCAGAATGCAGTTGCTTAAAATCACAAAACAGAAAACAAAAGCACAGGCTAGGGAGACAGGGAACATGGTGACTGTAACAATAAACAGCCTCAGCTAGGCAAAATCCAGTCTGCATACGATAAAGAATTAGCTTATCTCTGGACCACAAAAAGAGCTATGCCAGGGAGCCAAGGGGCTTTAAGCCCTTCCTTCTCTGCCCTTCTTGAAGCAGGAGAGCGGAGGTGGAGAGTGACATCTGTATTTTCCCTTTTGTTGCAGTCCATTCCCCAATGGCATTCCTCCAATGCATGGGTGCTGCAACCTAATCCCGGTTAATTATCTTCCATTGAACATTCTGTCTTATGTCAGCGCTGTTATTCCCAAAGTAGGAAGAAGGAGGGGAAGGGCAGGCAGGAAGAGAAAGCAGCTGCTTGCAAAATGAGCCAGCCTAGGAGTTCCTCCCATTCCTGGCGGCACAGGGCTGACCATCTGGAGAAGGGGAGAGAAGGGAGGGAGAGGAAGGAAAAAAGGAAAAAAGAGAAGGGTGACAGAGAGAAGATAGGTGCGGAAGGACAGAAGTACAATAGGAAGGAAGGGGGAGTGGGTGATGGGGCAAAGGCAGGAAAGGAGAAAGGAAAGAGGAAGAAAGGGGAGAGTAGGGCAGCTGGGTCCCCGATTGAATTGAGGGTGTGGCAATCCAAAAATCAGTTTAAGGGCATTTTCTAACTAATATGCTCACAGAGCTTGCTCAGGGCAGATGAAAGGATCATTTAGAGAGAGGCAGTATGATCTGATTTTCCAAGAATGATCTCAAGGCTGGGAGGAAGGAACTCCTACGTTTTAATCATGGCTAATGACTCACCGTGTGTTCTTGAGCAAGGCATTTAACTTTGGTGCCTCTGTTTCCCCATCTGTGAAATGAGAACAATACTACTAACTGCACAGAGATGTTTATGAGGCCAGACATGATTCATGTTTATAAAGGGCTTCAAGGCCCTTGGCTTTAAAGTTGCTATAGCAACTCAGCCTCAGCCAGTAAAGGAATCAATCCTGACCTGTACTGGACAGCATTAATTCAAATCATGCTGTCAAATAGCCTGGGAACCTCATTCACGAGGGCTGGCCTGTGACAAATGTTAATGCATGGCCCGGCTCACACATAACACTGTGGAAAAGACTCATGGCTGCTCTCAGTTTGACTAGTAGTGCTTCAAAAGAGCAGGAAAGTTCAACAACAGGGGCACATACCCCCTCGTGCCCCACTGGCTTGAGAGCTCTGTCTACTACTATGACAGGCACGGGGGGCCCAGTGCTGCCAAGTGAGAAAACTCAGCATAGGAGCAGCAGCGGGACTGCTAGATATAGCTGCTGCTTCGAGTACTGTTAAGTGAAATCAATGAATACCAGAAGCAGCGAGGAAGCCGAAGAGACAGAAGAGGTTAAGGCCAACTAAAGATGTCAGTCTGAAAGGGGCAGGAAAAGCTGGAATAAATCAAGTCATCTTAAAGGGCCAGCAGCCTAATAGAGGAGAGAAGAACATGCAATGCTCCTTTAAAACACCCTTCCCCCTTTTTGAATTTTCCATGTATACCAGAGGTCCAGACAGTATTGCCTAACTCTTAGTGACCTAGTTGCTCAAGAAATATAGTACCAGAAGAAGGAGGATGGAAGGCAATCCATACATGTGAAAGGTTTCCTCCTCCTCACGCCAACTATCTTAAATGTGGCACCGTAGCCTGGAGTATTCATGTTCCAGCAATCATAAGATGATACTGTTGCCTTTTGATTTCTCCCTCACCTATCTAAACCATGTGGGAAATCAGCAAGGAAACCCCATGAGAAAGCAGTTTTATCACCCAGTTCCAGGGAAACCAAGAGGATGGCTTTTTGCGCACGGCTGAATCAGAAATACTGGGGGATGGGGATGGTACCCATCATCTCCAGTACATTATTACTGAACTGCATCAATTTTGCCTTCAGAAGCCAGAAATACTTTGTTACTGCCTGAAGAAGAGCTAGTACAGTCTAGTGACATCTAGTGGAACTTGTGTATGACTCCTACTAAAGAAAAGCAAAAGAGGAAAAATGACTTGAGGCTAAAGAGATAAACATCAACATGGCAGCTCCAGCATCATCCGGCTGAGAATTAAAAATCTCCTTCCAGTCACTGCTTAGTGTCTTTAAAGTGTTATTTAAAACAGTTTCAAACAATTCTCATGTCATGAGTGGGGCTTTCATATTGTATAAGAAATATAAATACATACATCCCAGATCTAGAACCAAAAGCTGATGGGAGGAGGAATCGGTGACATAGCCAACACACAGACACACACACACAGGTATCAGGGTTCTCCGTATGATCTAGAGATCACATTGTCCAAGTAATGTAAAACAATCCTATACTATCTCCCACATTTTCAAAGCATAATATGTTTTGTTCCAGGAATTCCTCCTTTGGGTCTCTCTTCTTTGTTTTTCATGTTGTGGGAGGAATCCGAGTCCCTGCTCTTGGCCATATGCTCAAGGAATTTAAGAGAATTCCTGTAGCACAGGAGTCATGTCACTGGTGAAGCCAGGGGTAGGACGGAGGGGGGCTATAATGCAGGTCACTGTAGCCATTCTGGTTTCCACTGCAAGCCATAGATAACACCCAAGGGCTGCCATAATTTACAGCAGGCCCCAAGGCTGCCTAGGTTAGGCTGAGGGCTGTTTTAGGCCCCTGCAGCAGCCCACAATCCAGAAGTGCAAAAATTATTTAAATTTTTCTTTGTATCCCCTGCTCTTGAAGGTACAGCAGAGAATCTGACCTATTATTTGTATTAATTATCAGAAATTATGTAGATATAGATAAAAACTGAACAATGAGAACAGGGAGAAAAATATTTCAGATGGTTTCCCTGCAAAAATGAATACATTTCCCAGAAGAACTATAGGCTATCTGAGATGTTTGAGCAGTGCATGGCACAAAAACTCCAGACCAGATCTCCTTGTTACTGACCCAAGAGGTCAGTATTAGGGAGGGAAACCTGTAGTAGTGTCAGACTTAGATAGAGGTATCCTTCTTCCCCACTTCTACCCAGTGATTGATTCAGTTGGAATAAAGAGCACAAGGACCTGAATTGAGTTTCTGTGCCTTCCACGAATAGGCTTTGTGGCTTTTCCCCCTGTGAAGGTTGAAAGCTATGGGCTGGAAAACACCTCAAGTAAATATGTCTTTTCATATTTAATAGGCACAAAGGAAAGTGCCTATTAAACAGAACAGACAAAGCCTCAAGAAAAGGATTTAAATGAATTCATTATCTGTGTCCAACAGAGGCAGGCAAAAGACTGAACTGGATTTCTAATGAACTGGCCAGTGTGTGTGAAAGGCAAGGGTGCTGATTTACTGGGAATAAAAGTAATTATAACCTGTTCTTAAAAGGGCTGTCAAGTATCTTAGACTTAAACTCTTATTTAACTTAAAAAGATTAGTCTTGTGAGGAGTGCCCTATTATTCCTTCTCCCTCACTCTTCTTGATTATGAAGCTCCAGAGAGAGAGAAAGAATGGACAGGTGTGGAAGACTTGTTTTATCTGCATGCATTTGGGATGGTGGTTACATTAGTCATAAGTGGCAGAGCCATGTGCTCTGCAGATCATCCCTAATTCAAACCAATATGACCTTTTGACCACCACGAACCATCATATATGTTCTCTGTGTGCCACATGCGATGCAGAAAAACTATTTTAAAAATGTTTCAAACAGTTTTGTAAACTGTTATTGGGACTGTATTGATCATATCCTTCTGCCTGTAAAGCCAGATGCCTTAGTTATCATGAGCTCAGTTGTACAGGGCTCAGAGGGAACCATTAATACTGAAAAAAATGACCTAAAATAGGACCTATTTCTTATACCAAAAAATATTACAATCTTAGACTCTTATCTCAAGTCCATTTAAGAGCTAGAGGCAAGTGCTGATCCCATTGGGAAGCCAGGGATCTTCTCTTCCCAATGGTATAAAACTCCGGTCTCTAGCCCTGCAGAACCACATACTTAGTTTTATGTCTAGAAAAGCCATTACTGGCTGAGGACTGGACCTTCTCCATCCTGGGCTTTGGACATTGGTAACTTGCGAGGGGAAAATCCCACATTTGCAGAAAAGAGGAAATACTACTCTGGCAGGCTGATGTTTTATATATTTAGTGTCAGCTTATTCAAGATGTACAGGGGTAGATAACATGCATCTGACGAAGTGGGTATTCACCCACGAAAGCTTATTCTCCAATACATCTGTTAGTCTATAAAGTGCCACAGGACTCTCTGCTGTTTTTACAGACCTAGACTAACATGGCTACTCTTCTGATACTTGAGGGGGAGAAATGTTAGACTAAGTCACACAAAAGCAAATTAGTGGGCAGAGGCCAGGTGAAGTACCTGTTAAATGTATTGCATCACTCTGCAGTTTAATATTACCTCTATCAGCAAGCATGCCTTACTTGTTAAAAAACCATCAACCTCGTGTAGAGGGGAAGCGAAGACAACTGTAAATATATGTCTATATCTATAGATATAGATATATTTAAGAAATTAGGAATTGTAGAAAATGAGAAGGGAAGCCAAGAGAGTCAGGAGAAATCTATGGCCAGCAGAGTTAAGGACACTAAGAAGGAGTTTTTTTAAAATATATTAGGAACAAAAAAGAATCCTGACAATGGTATTGGTCCATCACTAGATGGAAACAGTAGAACTATCAATAATAATGCAGAAAAGGAAGAAGTGTTCAATAATTCAGTTTTGTATTTGGGGAAAAAAACAGATGATGTACTCTCACCATATGGTGATAACACTCTTTCCATTCCACTAGTATCTCTGGAGGATGTTAAACAGAAGCCACTATAATCAGACATTTTTAAATCAGCAGTTTCAGATAATTTGCATCCAAGAGTTTTAAAAAAGCTGGCTGAGGAGCTCTCTGGACTGTTAATGTTGATTTTCAATAAGTATTGGAGCATTGGGAAAGTTCCAGAAGACTGGAAGAAAGCTAATGTGCCAAT
Source organism: Dermochelys coriacea (assembly GCF_009764565.3). Classification (NCBI taxonomy): domain Eukaryota; kingdom Metazoa; phylum Chordata; order Testudines; family Dermochelyidae; genus Dermochelys; species Dermochelys coriacea. The sequence continues at coordinate 248,792,819 of NC_050068.2, forward strand.
TTTTAAAAGGGTAAATGGGTAGTTATAGGCCTGTTAGTATGACACTGATCCCAGGCAAGATAATGGAGCAGCAGATATGGGACTTGAATAATAAAGAATTAAAGAAGAGTAACGTAACTAATGGAAATCAACATGGGTTTATGGAATACAGACCCTGTCAAACTAATGTGATTGTATACATTTTATGAGATTACAAGTTTGGCTGATAACAGTAATAGTGTTGACGTAATATACTTAGACTTCTGTAAGGCATTTGACTTGGAATTGCATGGCGTGATAAAAAACTAGAATTATGTAAAATTAACAAGGAACACATTAAATGGATTAAAAACTAGCAAACTGATGGGGCTCAAAATGTAACTGTAAATGGGGAATCGTCATTGAGCGGACGTTTCTTCAGTGAGGTCCTGCAGGGATTGATTATTGGCCGTACATTCTTTAACATTATCATCAATAACATGGAAGAAAATATAAAACCATCACAGATAAAGTTTGTAGATGACACAAACACTGGGGGGAGTAGTAAATAACGAAGAGGACAGGTTACTGATTCAGAGCAATCTGGTTCGCTTGGTCAACTGGGCACAAGCAAACAACACATGCTGTTAATATGGCTAAATGTAAATATCTAAGAACTGCCATGCTGGGTCAGACCAAAGGTCCATCCAGCCCATTATCCTGTCCCCAAGAATTGCCTGTGCCAGAGGTTCAGGTGGAGTGTACAGAACAGGGAAGTTAGAGTGAACTACCCCGTCTTTCCCTTCCCCATCCCAAGCTTCCAGCAGTCAGAGCATTAGGGTCACCCCAAGCATAGGGTTGCATCCCTGACCATCTTGGCCAATAGCCATTGATGGATCTATCCTCCATTAACTTATCTAGTTCTTTTTTGAACCCACTTATAGTTTTGGCCTTCACAAAATCCCATGGCAATGAGTTCCACAGGTTAATTGTGCATTGTGTTAAAAACTACTTCCTCTTGTTTGTATTAAACTTGCTGCCTATTAATTTTCTCATGTGACCCATGATTTATCTATTGTAGGAAAGGGTAAATAACACTGATGTATTCACTTATTACACACTATTCATGATTTTATAGACCTCTATCATATACCCCCTCAGTCATCTCTTTTTTAAGATCAACAGCCCTAATATTTTTAGTCTCTCTTCGTATGGTACCTGTTCAATACCCCAATCATCTTTGTTGCCCTTCTCTGAAGCTTTTCCAGTTCCACTATGCCCATTTGGAGATGGGATGACCAAAACCAGATGGTATTCAAGGTGGGCACACCATGGGTTTATATAGTGGCATGATGATATTTTCTGTTTTATTTTTTATCCCTTTTCTAATAGTTCCTAACATTCTGTTAGACTCTTTGACCACTGCTGCGCATTAATCAGAAGTTTTCAGAGTCAATGGTAACTGTAAAATCTCATTTTTGAGTGGTAACAGCTAATTTAGAATCCATCCTTCCATATGTGTAGTTGGGATTATTTTTTCCAATGTGCATTACTTTGCACTTTTCACTGTAGCATTTCATCTGCCATTTTGTTGCTGCCCTGGCACCCAGTTTTGTGAGATCCCTTTGTAACTCTTCACAGTCAGCTTCGGAATTACCTATCCTAAATAATTTTGTATCATCTGCAAACTTTGCCACTTCACTGTTCACTCCTTTTTCCAGATCATTAATGAATATGTTGAACAGCACAGATCTCAGTACAGATTCTTGGAGGATCTGCCGTTTACCTCTTTGCACTGGTGAAAACTGACCATGTATTCCTACCATTTGTCTCCTAACTTTTAATCAGTTACTGATCCATGAGAGGACCTTCCCTCTTACCCCATGACTACTTGGTTTCTTTAAGAGCCTTTGATAAGGGATCTTGTCAAAGGCTTTCTGAAAATCCAAGTACACTATATCAACTGATTCATGCTTATTCACATTCTTGTTGACATCCTCAAAAGAATTCTCATGGACTGGGAGGCATAACTTCCCTTTACAAAAGCCATGTTGGCTCTTCCCCAACAAATCAAGTTTATCTAGGTGTCTGATAATTGTGTTCTTTGCTATAATTTCTACCAGTTTGACCGCTAGTGAAGTTAGGCTCATTCAATTGCCAGAATCACCTTTGGAACCCTTTTAAAAAGTCAACATTACAATTGCTACCTTCCAGTCATCTGATACAAAGGCTTATTTCAGCAATAGATTACATATTACAATTAGTAGTTCTGCAATTTCATATTTGAGTTCCTTCAGAACTCTTGGGTGAACACCATCTTGTCCTGGTGACATTCTTTTTTAATTGATCAGTTTGTTCTAAAACCGCTTCTACTGACACATCAGTATGGGACAGTGCTTCAGATTTGTCACTCAAAAAAGATAGCTCTGATGTGGGTATCTCCCCCACATCCCCTGCAGTGAAGACCAATGCAAAGAATTAATTTAGCTTCTCTGCAATGGCCTTGACTTCCTTGAATGCTCCTTTAATACACTGGTTGTCTAGTGGCCTCATTGCCTGTTTGGCAGGTTTCCTGCTTCTATGTACTTAGAAAAAATTCTTACAGCTAGTTTTTACCAAGTTGCTTCTCAAAGTCTTTATTGGCCTTCCTTATTATACCTTTACACTTAACTTGCCAGAATTTGTGAGCCTTGTTATTATCCAAGCTAGGACTTGACTTCAAAAGGATGCCTTTTTGCCTCTAACGGCCTCCATTATTCAGCTGTTTAGCCACGGTAGCATTCTTTTGCTTCTCACATTTTCTTCTCGGATTTGAGGCATACATTTAGTTTAAGCCTCTATTACAGTGTTTTTAATTAGTCCCCTTGCTGCTTGTAGGCATTTACCTCTTGTGACAGCTCCTTTTAATATCCACCTAACAAGCATGCTCATTCTTGTACTGTTCCCCTTTTTAAAGTTAAATGTTACTGGGGTGAGTTTTTTTTGTTTGTTTGTTTGTTTTTGGAATTATCCCCTGCCCAGAAGGATTTTAAATGTAATTTCATTATGGTCACGATTACCGAGCAGTTCAGCTAGTTACCTCTTGGACCAGATTGTATGCTCCACTTAGGACTAAATCAAGAATAGCCTCTCCTCTTGTGGGTTCCAGGATTAGGTGCTCCAAGAAGCCGTCATTTATGGTGTCTGGAAATTTTATCTTGGCATCATGCCCTGAGTTGACATTTACCTAATCAACATGAGGATAGTTGAAATCACCCATTACTACTGCACATTCTGCATTTTTAGCCTCTCTAACTTCCCTTAGCATTTCACTGTCACTGTCACCATCCTGCTCAGGTGGTTGGTAGTATATTCCTACTGCTATACTCTTTTTATTCAAGCATGGAATTTCTATCTGCAGAGATTCTATGGTATATTTTGTTTCATGTAAGATTTTTACCTTATATGATTCTATGCTTTACCATATAGTGCCACTCCTTCGCCAGCACAACCTATTCTGTCACTCCTTTATATTTTATACCCTGGTATTACATAATCAATTGATTATATCATTTCACCAAGTTTCCATGATGCCTATTATATCAATATCCTCATTTATTGCCAGGCAATGTATTTCGCCCTTCTTAGTATTTAGACTTCTAGCATTTGTATAGAAGTATTTGTACATTTTGTCAATATTCAATTGCTTGCTTTCCATATTTAGATGGGACTCTGTTTCATTTGACTGTTCCTCACTAGCTCCTACCTGTACTTAACCAACTTCTTTTCTATCATCTTTACTGGGATATTGAGCTCCCCCTTTAATAAATTCATCCCAAAGGAACATTTCAGATTGAACCAAGTGCTCCTCTGCACCTGTTGGCTTCACCCCAGAACAAAGAATGTAGGCCATACATACAAGTTGGGGGACTTTATGCTAGTAAGCGGTGCCTCTGAATAAGATTTGGGGGGGTCATGGTGGATAATCAGCTGAACATGAGCCCCAAGTGTGGTGCTGCGGCCAAAAGAGCTAATGCCATCCTGGTTTGCATTAACAGGGGAATCTCGAGTAGGAATATTTTACCTCTGTATTTGGCACTGGTGTAATCACTGCTGGAATATTGTGTCCAATTCTGGTGCCCACAATTCAAGAAGGATGTTGATAAATTGGAGAGGGTTCAGATAAGAGACACAAGAATGATTAAAGGATTCAGAACATACCTTATAGTGATAGACTCAAGGAGTCTCAATCTATTTAGTTTAACAAACAGAAGGTTAAGGGGTGACTTGATTACAATCTATAAGTATGTACATGGGAACAAATATTTACTAATGGGCTCATCGATCTAGCAGAGAAAGTATAACACTATCCAATGACTGGAAGTTGAAGCTAGACACATTCAGACTGGAAATACAGTGTACATTTTAACGGTAAGAGTAACTAACCATTGGAACGATTTAACAAGGGTCATGGTGGATTCTCCACCACTGATTGGATGGTTTTCTAAAAAAATCTGCTCTAGGAATTATTTTGCGGAAGCACTACAGACTGTATTAAACAGGTGGTCAGACCAGTTGATCACAATTGTCCCTTCTGGCTTTGAAATCTATATTGGGGGTGTGTATGTTTAATTCACTATTGTTGCCAAGAAATGATCCAAGAGTAATAGTCTCTACTTATGTAGGACCTGCACTGTGTTACTTTGTGCTGCTTCATAACCAGAAGAGGTAACATCAGTTAATTAAAAGAAAAACCCATTCCCAGAGCTGTGTGAGCATTATCGAACATGCAGGTGCTTAGACAAGGAAGTAAATGGGAAAAAAACAGGTTAATTAAAAATCCATGGGATACATGGAAGTGGGGAAGAGATTCTAAATTATGTTTGTCTAATGGCAAAAGATGAAAATATTAAGGAAAGGGATTTTATTTTCATCCTTTTAAGAGGGTCTCACAAAGAAGAAAAGCATAAAATACCAAAAATTAAAACCAACGGGCTAGAATTTAATCTCAGTTAAGATGGTCATCCAGGGTAACTTCATTAACTTCAGTTAGTTTACTTCACATTTGCAGTAGTAAAGATGCCCCAATACCCCTCTAAATTTAAAAATACCCAGATTTCACCAGCAATCACAAATCCAGTACTCAGATTCTCTCTCTCCAGTAGTACTCTGCTGTCAAGCTCTAGTCAAATTTACATAGTATATTTTAGACTCTTGCAGCCATTGCAGATTATGCTAATGTGGATGAGAATAATTTTGAGGAATAAGACAGAAAACTAACAGTGGAATTAAATGGACTCTCATTTTTGTATTTTTAAAGTCTTCACTGTTTATATCCACCACTGAGACATTGGAAAACAACATTTTGACTCCACTGTTTTTTGCCCTTTACTGTTTGGAAAACACTGAACTTTCTCCCTGCACTTGTGAAGCTATAAAAGCCAATGTGGCCCCATTTTGTTTTCTCCAGTATCCATGCACCAGTGTCTACCACATCTGTCCATCTGTTTCTTGGCCTTTCTAAAGTGCCTGTCATAGTATCTTGGCAGTTCACAGATTACAGAAATCCATTCAGAAGGGACAATCTGTAATTAAGCACTGACTTCTGCCTTAAAACTTACAAATGGGTTTTTCCATTACTTCACATCTTTCGGAGAAGGTTTTGGCAGAGATGAGTCTTGTAGTGTGATATGAAAATAGGAAGGCTTGAATGCTTTCTAGCTTCCCACAGGAGGGTGTTACGGGGCCTTTGCTATTGGGTTTTTCCCCACTGTTGAGGAAACTCTACCTATGGCTCTCCCATGTTCATACCTGGGCTCTGTCAGTTGCACTATGTTGGACAACTGCTGTGGTAAGTCTTGGAAGAAGAGGCAATCTTTGATCTAAGTTGGCCTACCCTTTCAGTGTCAGACATAGGCTACCCATCAGCTATTCCATTAGGCTCTTAAAGTAGTATATGTATTGTAAATCAGTAGTAGAATCTTGAAGTGGATTTAGTTCTGGGAATTGTGGGTTGTTGTTTTTTTGTTGTTGTTAATTACTGCAATACAACCAGCAATAGAAGGACAAGAGAATTAACACTGTTTCTGTACAGGTCCATGTAACAGGGTGGCACTCACTTCTTGCAAGCATCCCCTGGCTGAGCGCATGTGCCTGTATTCTCTTAGTCTGTGGTGACCTCTGTTGGTGGTTTCTCAGGCAGTTTTCAGTAACTCAGTCCTCTGGCTGAGACACACACAGTCTGTATGTGAAACAAACCAGAACCCTTCTGAGGTATACAGCAAACCAGGGGCCTATGCCAGTACCCCTCTGTTGGTATCTCTGTGGCCCTTACCAGGCTCAGTCTTTAAATAGTCCTGGCCCTGATATGGGGTCATACCCACAGGGCTTCCTCCCTGAAGACACTGTCTTCCTGCAGCGCTCCCTGGGCTCATTCCCACAGCCCCTTCTTGGCTAGCCTTTAAATAGTCTCTCGACCCTGGTATAGGGCCATGCCCCCAGGACTTCCTCCCTGTAGACTCGTCACCCTTTCTGTGCCTTTCTGGCCCCAGCTGTTCTTCTATCTTCAGTCCCAGCAGCCAGCCAGGAGCTCCCTCTCACTTCCCCAGACCCTACCAGCAACCGATCTGTCCATGGTCCTGCTGCTCCTTCAGCCAGACAGCCAGGAACATACTCCTCACTCCTCCAACAACTGACTGTCTCTAGCGCTACAGCTACTTTTATATGGCCCTCCTGGGCCCTGATTGGCTGCTTCCTGCAGCCTCTCTCCCACTGGCTGCTTCCCCCACAGCCACTCTAGGCAGCCTGGAGGACTTCTCTACTGCTCTTTTCTGAAACCACCAGCAGGAGGCCTCTGGGCCTAGTCCACCCCATCACAATCCAACAAAAATGGATTTATAAATAATAATAAATAAAAACAATATTATGGAGATGGAATTTTTTAAAATAAAAATAGATATTATGAGCCAAACTGTGCTCTCCAACACATGCCTCCAGTTCTCACTGAAATCCAAGGAAGCAGCATTCATGTAACTGAAGGCAGAGTTTGGCAGTTAGAATTTAGAGGCAGTTCTACATCAGAACATAACTCATTGAACATTGAGCCTAGAACAATTGACATGCCTTCTTAAATATTTTAAAGTAACTATTTAAGTAACCCTAAGATTGGGAAATATTTTAAAGTGATTTAGTATTGGAGAGATATGCCAATTTGATTACCTCTAGCTACAGACCAGTACAACATAGGCAGTGACTCTACACGCTCAACCCACACAACTCTCCAATATGTTGTAAACCTGATGTGGGGGAACCCCTCTAGTTCTGCATCTATGGTACTTATATGGCCCCCACTATCATAGGATCTGAGCACCTCCCAATCTTTAGTGTCTTCATCCTTGCAAGACTGTCAGATCGGGAAGTATCATCATCCCAATTTTATAGATAGAGAATGGAGGAAGTGAGAAACAAAGGGCACGTTTACACTGCAGCTGGAGGTGTATGGCTAAAGGAAGCAACTCTATGCTTCCTCCCATTGCAAATTTCAGTATAGGGGGACACACTGGGGAAATAAGGGTGCATGCTGGGACTGGAAAGGGGAATGGCTGCAGCACTGGAGGATTATACATCCCTGGGGAGTTTACAATAAATTGGAGAAGCTCCCAGGGCTCCTCTCATTTATGCTGGGGTGCAAGTCACCTTTGCCTCCTCCTCATCCTGGGCTGAGCCTTTTATACTGCACCTCTCAGTGTTACTGACTTCACTAGGAGCTGGAGCTGGCCCCTAATCCTGTACTGCATTGTTATCGCAGCAGCAAACACACTGATTGCAGATTGTTGCAATGCCTACAGTGGGGAAGCATACATTACTGCCTACAGAGGATGTTAATGAGCGCAGTGGGGAGATGGATTACAAGGGAGCATGAGAACATAATAAAATTTTGTTTGGAGAAGTCCCTATACCCTCCCCAGGTGTCAGTGTTGAAGGAAGCAGTTCAAAGGCATGCGACCAAGCTCCTAAACCTCAGTCTTACTGTGCAGATATGGAGGACGTGATGTGCAGTGTATAGACCTTTGGGGTTTGTTAGAAGATATGTGTTCTCTCTCAACCATGTAACTACTGCCAGGTGTTTTAGGTATATGTCCAGACAGAATGTACCTGCTATGTTGCCAAACATCCCATGTATGTCCTTTTGGAATAGAACAGCTGTGTGGTTGATCCCAGGAATGACATAACATTAATTTCAATGGAATGTTAACTGAATGATGGCAGCCCAGCTAGGGTAGTGGAGAACCAGAAATAAAGGAGGTAATACTGGTCTCAGGGTACAAGGTGTAGGAGGGGTACCAGAGGGAGAGACATTGAACCAGAACACAGATGCCCTTCTTTAGCACATTCTAATCGGAAGCTAGACTGGGGAGCAGAGCAGGGTCTTCACTGGCTCTCCAACAGGCAAATTCTGAATCATATTCATTACTGAATCAGATAAACAGGAAGAAATAAATTCCTCTCATTTTCTCTCTATTTCTACGTCTTTCACTCCCCCTTCCTTTCTCTCACAATTTGATTCTTCATCCTTCTCCCGCTCCACCATTTTTCACTGCCTTTCTCTGTTTATTTCCAGTTTCTGCCTCCGATACTCTCTGTTTCTCTCTTTTTTCTGTCTTGTTCTTTGTGTCCTCTTTCTCCCTATCTCACTCCTCACAGCTGTAGGCTTCTCCTCTATCCTTTTCTGTCCTTCGCCTCCCTTATCTCTACCCACCCTTCACTGACATAGCGAGACAAGTCTATTCCTTTCTCACCCTTTCTGTGGCTCTGCCAGGAGACAGAGTGTTAAAAATGAAGGATGTAAGTAATTATTTTGAGTGAAACCCTGACAGACTAAATTAAGAGAGCAACCTGGGCTGCTCTTGGCAGGTGTGTCTCATGGGTGGGAGTCTGCTACCCTTGTGCAGTGATATGCTGAGCAACCTTGCCCTAGGGAGATCCTACCACCCTTTCATAATATTTCATGTATTTCTTTAATGCCACAAGAAGTAAACTAATCCATCTCATTAGAAAGCAGGGTCTTTATGGTGTTCCGGAAATTCTCCTTTGAAGCAAAAGGCAAGAATTTTGTTTCTGTTTCATAAGGTTTCTTGCTTTGCATCATTAATAGCACTTGGCACTTCCCAGCTCTTAACTAACTAATCCTTGCAACCCCCCCGCGAGGTAAATAAGTATTATTATCTCAAGTTTAAAGATGAAGAAACTCAGAGAAATTAAATGATTTGGCTAAGGCCACAGAAAGAACTAGGATTAGAACTCAAGGAGTGCTTGGGCTCCCAAGGCCACTAGTCAGTCAGTCTAAGTCTCTCTGTAACAGAGTGGTTTTGCATCATCCAGTTAGCAGGCACTGGAATCCTACAGGGAGCCCTGGTTAATTCTTGATCACTCACTGGGGAAGAGGTAGCTTTTTAAACTCCACCCTGGATATAAGGAAAGTAGGAGCAGCCCTCTGGCAGAAGGAGCTAAATTCTATGACAGATAGATCGTGAGTTAAGAAGCCTAGAAGCAGCCAAATCTTAATTAGAAGAGTCAGATTTGAATTTATGTTGTATTAGCCTGAGTTACTTTGATAATAGAGCCAAATCCAAGGATGAGGGTAAAATTCTGAACTTATGCAAGGTGTGTGTAGCCTTTGTTTGGCACAGTATCGACTCCAGTGTCTTATATTCTCCCATTACAACTTGCTGGAAAGTACTAGAATACTTCAGAGCTGAGGCTCTTTTGAAGTGCAATCAGGAAAGAGACTATGTAAAAATGGGTACCTTCTAACTCAACATAGCATTTATTAGGGCTGGTCAAAATTTTTCAAAATTTTTTTTAAACAGGAAATTGGGTTTTTGACTAAACAAAAATGTATGTGGGAAATGCTGCTTTCCTTGAAGATTTTTAATCAGAAAACCAAAAACTGAATTTTTCAATCATCATCTGAAATATTACAGTTTTCATTCCACAATTATATAGTTTGGGGGGGGTTGTTTTTTAAACGAAAAGTCAAAATCTTCCACTGAAAATGTCAAGGAAAATGTAATTGTTTTCTTTTTTGCCAAAATTTTCCTGGGGGGGGGGCATTTTCTGATTACTTCTGTAATGCATATTTGGAGCATCCATAACTTGTTACATGCATACAGGAAGATACAGACCCAGATTTTTAAAAGCACTTAGGCATGCTGCACTCAGCGTTGCTGGAAAAATCAAGGAACCAGGACCTGGTATCAAATTTTCATGAACAATGGTTCTCTAAAATTGGGATAATACTACTTCCCTACCTGAGAAGGGGCTTGTAAAGATACTATGGTAATGGGTGCCATATAAGTACCAAAGATATACAGAACTAGAGGGGTTTCCCCGCAAATCAAGTTCCAGCACACTGGGGTGTTGTATATGGGGAACTTGTAGAGTTACGGTCTACTATGCTGTACTTGTTCTGTGTCTAAAGATCTTTGATTTGGCATATTTCTCTAACACTAAATCACTTAAAACATTTCCCATAATTTTAATGTCCCAATTTTAAGGTTACTTAAATAGTAATATGTGATCTCAGTCAATGGTGATAACGCACGTTAATGTGGAGCATCACACACAAACATAACCCAAACTGGAAATTCTGAAATCTGGAACAAGACAATTTTCCTCTCCTCATACATTAATTGATAATTGTTTTCTTTTTCTTCTCCTTGTTAGTTTAGTGCTAGTGAAAGTTGGCAGATTTAAAGCCCTGGAGATAGAAGTCTTAATTATCCACAAAATAGGTACAGCATCGTCAGTAGCAGCAAACACTTTCTTTCCCACACACACACCACCCTGTCAATATACCTTACTGAAGGGACCACTTACACAGCCAAGAGAGTACTTTAATCTCCATGTCTATTCAGTACTCTTGGTCTGTCTTCTGTGATTGCCAATAAAGGTATCTGTTTGTGCTATGGACATCTCTCCACTCTGAACTAGATTCACACCAGCAAATTATTTCAGAGGCCATCAAACAGGGCTCAGATTATAAGGGAAATCTGTTACTACTGACCTGATCTCTGCTGGAATTTTGAGGAAACAGGCTCAGTATCCCATTGCCAAACCTGTGAGCTGTCTAGTCTCCTACTCTGCACATTTAATTTCTAACCTGACGGAGATTTATCACTGATTTTTTTCCCTTCTCTATAATGCATGCGTAGGTACAAAAAAAGGTCACAATCCTACTATTCTGATGGACACCTTTAGAGATAAATTGAAGGATTATCAGCAGCCAGTTGACTAGGTCCCCCAGAGTGAATTTTCCAGGTAACATGCATTAGCAAACATCCTCCTGGGAGCTGCACTGGGTGTACGCACAGAATGGGAGGCAGTTAAAGGCCATTTGCTTCTCATGTGACCACTAAACATATCCGGTTCAAAGTAAAGATACCACCCTGCTAAACCTAACACTGCCACTCTCCTCCACTCACTCTTCACTCTCATTTGTAAGGAACTGCTGACATTCAACAACAGTACTTTAGCTTTGGCTGAGAAACCCCAGCAGGAAGTATTAAAGTCACAGTGGGAGGAATCCCAGCTCTCTGCTCAAAACAAAATATCTGCTCTGTAAGGAAAAGGGCACGTCATATAAAAATGAAGAGGAGAGTGACTGCACCATAAGGTGCAGACATTCGCCACCCATGAGTGTTTGGGTCAAGGGGAAAGGTCCCTGCTCTACAGGGCTCATGTTAGAAATACAAAGGGTAATCATTCCCATCCATAAAATACAAACAAATTCCCTGGTGTCTATTAGAGAATCTAATCAGAGTGATCAAGCAAGTGTGCTGGATAAGATCTAGTCAAGTACTGAGCCAGACATGGATACAATCAATTCTGGAGAAGTACTGGATTAACAGGAGGTTTTCTTCCCTGCCCCCCTCCCCAATACTTCTTCAGTACTCCATGGAAGAAGTGCCAGAGTATCTTGTCTTATATCTTGTAAGTGCCAATAGAGATTTTGTTAGATAGCCCTGAATAAGGCAATCCGTGTTCCTACCTAATTGGAGTATTATTTTTTTACAGGACTAAATCAGAATCTGCCCCCCAAAAAAACTTTCAAATAGATTTGAGACCTCCTGACAAATATTGATGTAGGTGATGCCTTCAAATCATGATACCCTTACTCCCACTGAGTAATATCTTACACCACAAGCAATCCCTTCCAAAGCCAACTATTCCACATGATTTAAGAGCCCATATTGATGAACCAAAGGTCTGGCTGTTTCAGCATCTTGCGTGAGAGCACTCATAGGCCAGTCCTGACAACAGCTCCAGTGGTGTATGGATGCCCACCTTTGTATCCATCAGTCCAATCCTCTTCCAAGGGGTTCAAATGCTCAAGGCTTCTGATATACATCTCATTTTCATGAGGCTCACAGGGGAGAACCATCATATAACTATACTTCAGCCTACTTCAATTAACCTCAAACAGCATATTTTTGTGTGCCTCTCCCAAACAGGTTAACAAAGTCCACACACTGTTTAAATCAACAATTAGTTCAGCTCAAGCATTCTTCTCAGGTTTGGCTATTTCTTGGTTCCTACCTCAGGACAGCTCAGCCCACACTCTTCTCTTTACCCCGTACAGCACCTTCCCTTGTATCTGAATATATATCCCCTTATATCTCACTTATACCTTAGTTAGGCAACAGTGTATTGTCTTCATTTAGTTTAGCAAAACCCACTGAACCCTTTCCTAGTGGTATCAGCACCTGCAAACAGAATAGGGTGTGTCAGGCAAACATTGCTGTCTTGTTGCATTCTGATACTCCTGTTTCCTATTAAAAGTGTGTGTGCATGTGCACATGCATGTACGTTTTTAATGATAGTGAAATTGTCTGGCTGAAACTGGAGTCCCTTATTTATTCACATAACAGAGACAGCTATGTGCTGCAACTGTGACCAGGTGGGAGCTTTCCTAATGGCTAGAAAATGACAATCTCTTGACCCAGTCAATTTTTGACATCTCTTCTGAGACTGCCAATTGGTGTTCATTGTGTTGGTGGTTTGTGAAAAGTCGTTAGCTGTCCAATGGAAACAGGCCCAAGATCACCAGTCTTTTTACACACAGGCCACTAAGCAGCATTCTGCTAGCAAATGGTAACTACCTTCAGTCACTACTGACCTGGGCTGAATTCAAGCCAGAAGCCTAGAGAGGCTACAAGCCAGATTCATCTCTGAGCTGGTGTAGTTGCTGGCACAGAGGCAGTTTGCACCTCTTCAGGGGCTGCAAAGCCAGTATGGCCTCCCATATAGACAAATTGTTCCCCTGCTTCAGTGAGCCTTATAGGCTTTTACAGAAGTGCAGGATTGCCAGGGCACAGATCCACCCTAGCCACGCCTCCTCCAGCCCATCTGCACTCTACTGCAAAACACATGGAGCTGTTGCAGAGGTGGTAAAGAGTTGGCTGAATCAGCTCTAAATCTGAGTGCAGGTGTCTCTGAGCCAGGGGTATTTTCCAGGGGGACTTGCATCTGCCCTCTGACCCCTTTGCACCGGTCAAGTTGGTATAAAGGGGTCACAGATCAACAATTATTCAAGCACTATGGGTCTGATTCAGATCTCATTAACTTTACTTGTACAGCAGCGTAACTCCAATGATTCCATGGAGTTAATCCTAGATTACATCAGTGAGAGATCAAGATCAGGCTTGCATGTCATATTACTAATTGCATGAACTATCCAGTCCCCTGGAGTTCCACAGTACTCAAAAGAAACAATGGTAGTCTTGGAAATAGCCTAATAATTTAGCCTTGATTTGCATTTTATCCCACCCATAGATCCGCTGGAAAAGATAATAGGTATTTTTGGCTTGGGACAAGCAATAATGGACTGTGCATGTGTACAGGCAGATATTAGCAATATGAAAAATGCCTCCCAGTCCAAACAAAGCCTACTGGAGAGAGATGCCATCTCATTTTCTTTCACTAGAAGATTCAATACCCACAGAGTTTTTGCTTGTTTCTAAAATAAATTTCTCTTCAGTCTACCACATCAGATATCCCTGCACCCAGGGCTGGCTCTATGTTTTTTGCCGCCCCAAGTTCAGGTGGGGCTGGGGCTCGCAGGCGGCGTTGGAAGCGGAGGGAGTGATGTCACCTTCTCCCAGCGCCTGCAGGGGCTTTACCCCCTCCTTCTCCCAGCCATGCAGAGAAGCCCCGATACAAGGGGTGGCACAAGGCAGCGCAGCAGCCAGTGCTCAGATGAGGCGGTGCAGCCCCGGCTCCCCGGCAGGACTTGCCCTCTCCTCCCCAAGTAGCAGCTGGTCCCTGGCAGCTCAGCATCCCGGGGCTGGGGCTTCCTCTTCCCGCTGTGGCCAGGGGCATGGCGCCCTCGCCCCATCTAAGTGGCGCAGCTCCGAGAGCACAACTGCCCAGGAAAAAAAGGATGGCCAGAATGCCACCCCTGGAAATGGGCCGCCCCAAGCATGAGCTTGCTTTGCTGGTGCCTAGAGCCGGTCCTGCCTACACCAACCAATACCAAAAGGAAAGGAAGCTCCTAGTAATGGAAGAACACTGGTACCACAAGGCTGTGATGAGTAGTGACTAAAGACCAAAACCAATACAATGGTAAGCTCAGAGCTAAACACAGTGCCTTGCTGCACAGAATGACCTTGGTGGGACTCGTGTCCCTCACACTGGTGGAGCTCAAGGGCACCAAGAACATGATATAATTGGGAAGGGAGGTTGCAGCTCCTGTGAATTAATTCATTGAGCTTTGGTTTCCCCCAGTAGGGATTTCACCCTCCCATCTGGATGCAAGATGCTATAGTGGAAGCTGCACTAGGTGTAAGGTATGGGAGAAAAACAGTCTGAATAAGCTGAGATTTTCATGTGGATCTGCCTTCATGTTGGGCTGGCCTGGGAGAACCCATAGTCACATGCTTGTACGATGGGGAAATGAATCTTAATAAAAAAAGATCAAGGTCAAAAGCCACTGAAGAAGGCTTTTGTGGTATAATGAAACATACATGAAAGTGCTCAAAAGTTGCTAGGCAACATTGCCCTGCCCTCAAGATCACTGAGCTGCCAATGAGATTTTGTTCCATCATAATGCTTCTGTCTAGCATTTCACTGGACAAGGAATGACATTGTGAGAACAGAGTTCAGTGAAAACTAATCCGAAATGGTCCCAGCTGCTTCTGAGAACACTTTGGAGCTCCCCTTACTTGTGCAACTGAACAAAGATCTGTGGATGAGACTATAAACTTTCTAATTCATCTCCAGACACTTTTTAACTATGTCTCCAAACACATAGTGTACAAGTAGTCTGAGTGTTTAAACCAAGTCTCCTTAAGAAGCCCCTTATTACAAATTAATCCCTTGAGCACTCCCTGGCCAGGAGCTATTGCTTCTCATTGTTCATGAATTCTTCATTAGTTTTTAATGTAAGAGAAAATTCTGCCTCCTGGCAACAAAGGGTTAACAAAAGCTCCAATAATTAAATTAACAGCAATTAGCTAAGGCGGTCCCCAGTGCAAAGTCTGGTAAATATCAGTTCTACTTCTCCTCCAAGATAATGCGCCAAGAAAACTTCTGAAAGTTCCTTGCAGGACTGCAGCTAACAGTCACAAATGTTACTTACACTGCTCAGTCTCTTGCCTCCCAACCACAGAATGACTATGGTCCCCCATGGCAGACAAGCCTTTATGCACAATGGGCCAAATAGCATCAATGGGAGTTATACCTGCTTCCTCCAGGTCTGAATCTATCTGAATATATAATGGCTAATATAGTGAGTGAATTAGAAAAAGAGATCTAATAAGGTGTTAATGAAAGACCAAAATTAATGTTGGCCCCAGGAAATTAAAAATTGCATACTGTGGCATAAATGGAGTAAGTTGGCCTTTAATAGACCCTTGGCATTTCTCTCCCTTTCATCATATCCCACATGGGAAAAATCACTGTTATGTGCAACCTCTCTGAATGAAAGGTTCAAGTTCTCTATCACCAGGGAAAGTACAAATTGTTCTCCTTACTGGCATGAGATAGCCAGTTAAGGTGGTAGAGATGGGAACTAATTACCATGGAAATTAAATCAGTCACAGAATCCTCTCTCCTTCTCTACCCTTCAGACTAGATAGAATCTGGTTCTCTCAGATTCTTCAGAAAGGAGAAGGGGAGACAGGAAAGCTTTCTTAACAGTTGGGCTCATACCATGAGGCTTTCAAGCCAGGATCCAAATGTAACATTTGTTAAAGCATGATACCTAATGTCACCAAGACATCCTTGTTCTACTCTCAGCAACACTAAGAGTGCTGCATCCTAATCAACAGTACCACAAGCCAAATGCACATGGAATATATGAGCCAGAGGGATGATTCACTGCTGGAGGAACTGGAAGATAAATAGCAGAACTGCTGTCATCCTCCCTCAAAGATTCCCTGTGGGGAGGACAGCTTTAAATACTGACTGAGATCCATAGGAACCCTGCCACTGACAGCTACCTGCAGATGTATTAATTCAGCACATTTATTAGTTAGCTTGGCCCCACTCCTCCCTAGGCTTATTTGTGGCAGCAGCTGGATATAGGGGGTTTCATGTGGCTTATGCCACTATGTCCCCAATCCTGGCAGTGAACATACATGAAAAATAACTTCCCTCTCGTGACATTAATTTATAGAATACAACATATTCTTTGTTTTGCAAGAGAGTATGTATGGTTTTGTCATTGAGAACACGTAAATGTTAAAAATATTTGTTGAGAGCAGCTTTTACAAGCCGAGTTAAGGTTAAAATTTTAAGAGTCAATTTTACAGTATGAAATTTAGAAATTTATGAGAATTAATATTAACACTTAAAGCTAGCTGAAAATTTCCAATTTGTTACAAATCTAACATGCTTTTAAAACAAACTTTAGCTAGGTTATTTTACAGTCTTTTCTGTAAAAAGAGAATGACTTGGTGATATACAGTGTGTAGTAATAACCTCAAAATTCCCTTCCAGTCACAGACATTTGTTAATGTAATCTGCAAATATACAGTTTTTATAAACAGTACCAAAACAAAAGTCCAATCAAATGAGAAACGAATTGCCAATGCACTGGTTTTAATAAGAAATGTACCATTGGCGTAATAAATGATGCTGGTATTCTTCAGATACCAGAATCTAGTGATAACTGTTTTCATTTTACACTGTAATTGATGTACCTAGAGTGAAGTTATTTTTCAATGGCTGCTGTAAATAAAATGTAACTAGATATCTGTATTGTCAAGCTAGTACAAGTATTAAGAAGTCAACTCCAGGGGTAACAACAAATAATTCAGTCATGCAGATATCTGTCCAGTTATTGGATTTTGGGGAAAGTATATGTGTCAAAAGCTATATCTACAGTTAATGTACTTTTATGACTGAGCTTAATGAACTCAGACAAATTTTACAATCCCACAGAATAATTTGCAAGGCACCAAATTCTAAAATGCCCCTTCGGTTTGTCTATCCCTTATCTGAATGTTGTGATGCTACAATACTGAAGCTCTCTGCAACTCCGTCAAATGCTAGCATATATTAAAGTCTGAGTGATGCTATTTTAGAACATTAGGGGCCTGAACATCCCAGGAGATACATGCATGCAGCTCCCAGAAGGCTGGATCCCAAGATCTTGAAATGAAGCTGTGTGTGTATAAAAGTCTGAGAGACAGACAGAGGGAATGGGGAAAGAGAACAAGGAGCTGCTGTGTGCAGATTTTTCAAGCATGTGTTTATAGATAGATAGATAGATAGATAGATAGATAGATAGATAGATATGCAAACACCACCCCACTGCCTCCCCTCCAACAGCCGACTCTTGATTCAATCTGTCTTGGCAGTGTCTGGGAGAGATGCCCCCACAGGGAAAACATCCACAGATGCCTGAGGACTAAGAGTAAAAATCAAAGTCATCATTAGATGTGGTGGTGGAGTCTGCAGGACTGCAGAGGACACGGCTGAGGGGAAGTGGCACGAAGGCTCAGTATGACTGAATTCTTTCAGTACACCCACAACTAATATTTACAGAGAGGACTGTTCTTTCTCCCCCCACCCCCCCACCACTGCCACTTCCAGAGTCTGTTGGGGGGGGTGCTGTATTTTGTAAAGGGTTTTGTTAGTTTGTTAATTGCCAGGGGTTAGATTACTGATCATGGAAATAATGGACTCAGGTTGCACTACAATTGGAAAGTGGGGGCAGTGACTGAGCATGATTTCCTTCTAAACACACAACTCTGCCAATCATCTCAATCCTAATCTGCATCATCCCCCGTTATTCCAGTTCTCTGCCCACATGCACTTCTGAGCCTAAACCTCAATCCTCACCTGAAATATTCCCTGGTGTTTTCATGCTTGGCCTCATAGGAGCTCTGAAAAAAATCAACTGTTATCCTGTTCTTCAGTGTCCTGTGCTATTCCAATCCTGGGATCCCACCCAGCTCAGCAAATGAATCTCGTTAACACCCTCTGCCATTCAAGAATGTGACGAATACCACCACACAGCAACTATCTTTTCACTTGTGATATGATGATAATGCAAATTTAGGACCATATTTTCAAATGCCTAAATTGAGCCTGGAAAATTTGCATGTGCACCCAATGTGCTTGCGAATCCTGAAATTGCTTGCACAGATGAGTCTTTGTACGTATTATCAGTCAGCTCAGTTGCAGGTGTATCCCAAAGTTTCATGTTGCTCACCCTTCGTAAAATCCTTAGACCGGCTTTGCGTCCCCAGGTGTAATCCTGCTGGAGAGAAAGTGATTATGCTTCAGGGGTGGAAGTGAGGAAAGGTCGCAAACACTTCTTCCACAGCCTACCCCAAAAAAGGAAACACCAACTTGGCTTCTTTCAGCTCTTGCTGGAGCAGAGATTGATTTGGCTGCTGCTCACTAAGGCAGCATCTGTGGTGCATATATGTCCTCTCGTAGCTGTGGCAGCCGCTGCAAGGGGAATTCCCCTCCTGGGTCCTTCACTAGGGCCGATAAGAGCATACTGGAAAGCACTGTGTAAACCTCCTCATCCCCTGCCTCGCTGCTCCAGCAGCACATGAGGTGAAGACGGGTGAGGCCATGCTACTGCTGCACTGACTAGAAGGCTACAGCCCGCATCTCTCCTCACTGGTGCCTGTCAGCCCAGCCCTAGTTTGAAGTTTAAAGAGCTGTTACTGGGAGAGAGCCTGGAGACCCCCACCACCACCACCCAGGAGAAACAAGCTTGCCACCTCACTTAAGTCAGGGGAGATTTGCTCCCCTACCTTGCTCTCCACACCAGTTAAGAGAGACCTCCAGCAGTCAGGGAAGACTTTCCAATATCAGCAACCAAAGAGGATGGCCCATCCCTAAATGACTACCCAGCCCACCTTGAGAAGTAACCTGCTCCCGATCCTGCAAACCTCCCCATTGCCAGAGGCCACAGGATGACCCACCTGCCCCCACCTCAGCTGCTGCAAGGACTGGGTGTTTAATAAAGGAGCCAGCTAGAAGAACTTTCACCAGGTGTTGGAGACAGGGAAACATGGTAAGGCTGGGAGAAGGAGGACTGGTGGAAGTTTTGAGGTAGGAAAGGCAGGAAAGAGGAAGTGAAGAAAATGGAAAGAGGAAGTAATTTATCCAGAGAATGTCAAATGTATCGCCAATTTGGCGGAGGGGAGGGGGATTTGAGGGAGTCCCTTTTCAAAATGTCGGCAACACACCCCTGAGGGAGACTCCTGCTGGCCATCTCATTAAAGAAGCTAACTATGGAACAGGACGCGAGAAGGACTTCTTCACTCACCCCTGCCAAAGGTCTCTCCAAAACACGCTACAGTCATATCAGCAGGGCATTGGGGCGCATGGATCAGCATTCACATTACACTCCCTGTCTGTACTCAGCCCAGGCCAGGGAAGCTAATGGTCCAACCAGTGGACCAAATTCGGTGATGAATCTTGGTCACATGCCACCCAAGGCATGTTGCACATATGCTAAAAAGCAGCAGGGCAATTTGCATTGATACTCGTCATGCTGTACCGCCACCTGCTCTGTGCATTAAGGATGGGATTTTCAGAAGTGCCTAAGTGACTCAGGATCATGACTCCCATTAACCTTCAATGGGACTTGGGATCCTTTGAAAATCCCACTCTAAATGAGTTCAGTCTCCAGAGCCATCACTATGCTGGTGCTTTCTGTAAGCATTTATATCTACTAGATGTGGGGAGGAAACTGATTACAAGGAACAAAAATAAAACTTTAGCCAACCAAAAAAATCAGCAATTCAGGTAAATGTGGCAAACAGTCTTTTTCTTAGTCTGCTGGTTTCTATTTTTCTGAAGCCTTCTGGGCCAGTCAAAATGCAAGCCTGCAGCAAACAATCCAGTGAGCAATTGTCACTTAACTGCACTAACATCCATGAGATAGAATGACAGCATTTTCTCTGTGGAATGCAAAGTCCTCTGACAGAGAGAAAAAAAACAACAACTACAGTGAAGCCTCTCCAAGAGATCACGCTCATCAGGCAACTCCTGATTGTAGGAGACAGATTACCTCAAAGTCTCCACACAGACAACACCAAATTCTCATAACCTTACTCACAATATATGCTGAGAAGTGTTGAGCACCCACACTCTGAAAATTAGGCCCCTTTAAGATCTCAATTTCTTGAGACACCCAGATTCACTAATCACGGCTGAAAATTGAATGTTTAATTTAATACAGTTTTATAAAGAAATATTTAAAATTGGCCAAAACCATTCTCCTGATACAACATTCTCTTCTAATGACACTAAAAATCTCAGGATCTCTTAACGTGCTTTTCAGACTGCTGCCTAAAGATCACGTAGGCCATTTTTTTCTAAACAGCCATTCGTTTTGCATGTGCAACTGAGGGTGCAAAATATGACTGGGTTTTAAGGCCCCTTTGAAAATGTAGCCTGAGATATCTGGAATGTGCCCTTTGTTCTTGACACAGAAGTGTCCAAGCACATGGAAAGAGGCCATCCTGCCTTTTCCTACCTGTCAAGACCAAGGAGGTCACCAGAATGTAATAACTTGGAAGAGGACGGAAACCAAGATCAAAATAATGGACAAAGGATTTACAAGGAGCTGGAGACGGGTTACCAACTGGTTTACCTGCCACTAAAAGCCTTCCCTTCTTCAGGACTTGCTTGGGTAAATTATCACTCTGCAAACCAGTGAACAGGGATTAAGTTGCCCAGCTCTCGTTAACATTAATGGCAGATGAATAGCAAAATCTTTGCACGCTATTCTGAAGATAAATCACAGAATCATATCTGTAGGGTGCTCAGCACTCAGAACTCAGTATATTTGCAACGAATGGGACAGCCATTCTTTGCAAGGCCCTTCTTTGAAGCAGCAATGAGAATGAGCTGTGTATTAAGCCTCTCCTTTACCCCACTAGCACTTCCCCAGGCAGATTTGCACTGAAGTGGAAAAGGGGACAAGTAGAGCTATATGAGTCTATCTTGTTGCCATCCCAGTAATATCAGGGGAAAGGGACTGGAGGGGACATGATTTAATTTAATTCATTTATTTTATTGAGGAAGAGAAGAGAAGAAAAAAGAAGACACAAGAATTCTATACATGCGTTACTGGAGCTCAGCTCAGATTTTTAATACAGAATGAAGGCTGAAGCATTTTCATACAGGGATTTGGAAAGCTAAAAATAAATTCTACTTAAAAAAACAAAACAAACTGCCCCTGGAAGAGTCTGTGCTGAATATATTCAGCAGGAAATCTCTAATAGTGTCTTTCGTTTTCTTTCTTTTCTGCCACACTTTCCCCAGCCTACCCCCTGTCGTTTCCCTGGAGTTGAGGGACAACTTAAGTGGTCATTTTTCAACTATCTCAAAGAATCCTTGGCTGAAGAGGGTAGCTAGACTAGTTAAGATTTCACAGGAGGCTGGTTCTGTCAAGTCTAGGCTCGCTACAATTTGCCTCCAAGATGCTGGGATTTTGTCTGATTTGATGGCAATCACAACCTTTCCCCTCACACAGTCTCTATGTAGTATTGCTCCGTGAGCTTTTAGACCCTTTTTTCCCTGCCCCCTTGTTCTTCTACCTCAGAATCTCCAACATACTCTCTCTCTTTGCAGAACTTCTACACAGTAAAAAAAGTATATGAGAGGGTAGCAGGGGTTACTGAAGGATAGGCAAGAAGCTCCAGGGTATACTGAATTATAGTGTATAAATCAGGGATAATCAATAGGCGCATCACAAGCCAAATCCAGACCGGAAGATGCTTTTGAACAGACTGCAAAATCTTTTATTTACTTATTGTTGTCATTATTGTTATTTTTAAATTATTTTTACCCTCTCCTTCTCTCACAATGCAATCTCCAATACATAAATAAAATTAATAATCTCTTAAACAAGAAATGCATCATTCACCATTTTCTAACAAAATAAATGTAAAAATCTGAATATATGAAGGTATATAACTTCTTAAATAAATGTGTATAGATATAGTGCATCCTCCTGGTTAACAAAAAAAAAAAGCACAAAATTTAGTGTAAAGGCTATATTTATTTGCAAGGCAACATGTTTTATGGTTACCAACCAATGAGAATCAACCTTTCTTTAAGAAAATAACTAAAGAGTACAAATACAAAACACAATTAAAAATGGATGATTTATATCAAGGTTTCCTTCTTGCTGATTTAAATCATGATTAAAATTGATCCACCCTTTAACAGAACACACTGCCAGATCACGACGCAATCCGACAACTGGCAATCTCAAAGAAGAGAGACTAGTGAGTAGAGTCAGAAGTGAGATGCATCTCAGGAAGTGCAGGAATAAGTGCAGGCCAGGCTTGAGACTCATTGTGCTATGCAAGCCAGGGATCGCCTGCCACTAGAACAACAGTTTTGTAAGTTGTAATTGAAGTTCACAGGCATAACACAGCTGCTACTCTGAAACCTATAATTGGGAAGCTTGCCCAGTGCCTGCCTGCAGTACGCAGGCAGTGCTAACCAGTTCTCACTTTAATGAGGAAAACATTATTTCTAGGGTTAAGTCATGCGATTAACTCCAAAAAATTAATCGTGATTAAAACAATAAATCGCGGTTAATCGCCGTTTTAATCGCACTGTTCAACAATAGAATACCAATTGAAATTTATTGAATATTTTGGATGTTTTTCTAAATTTTCATATATATTGTATTCTGTGTTGTAACTGAAATCAAAATGTATATTATTTTTGATTATAAATATTTGCACTGTAAAAATGGTAAAAGAAATAGTATTCACCTCATACAAGTACTGTAATGCAATCTTTGTCGAGACAGTACAACTTACAAATGTAGAATTTTTTTTGTTACATAACTACCCTCAAAAACAAAACAATGTAAAACTCCAGAGCCCACAAGTCCACTCAGTCCTACTTTTTGTTCAGCCAATCGCTAAGACAAACAAGGTTGTTTACATTTACAGGAGATAATGCTGCCCACTTCTTATTTACAATGTCACCAGAAAGTGAGAACAGGTATTTGCATGGCACTTTTGTAGTTGGCATTGCAAGGTATTTATGTGCCAGATATGCTAAACATTTGCATGTCCTTTCATGCTTCAGCCACCATTCCAAAGGACATGGTTCCATGCTGATCATGATCATTAAAAAAAAAGTGTTAATTAAATTTGTGATTGAACTCCTTTGGGGGAGAATTGTATGTCCCCTGCTCTGTTTTACCAGCATTCCACCGTATATTTCATGTTATAGCAGTCTTGGATGATGACCCAGCATATGTTGTTCATTTTAAGAACACGTTCACTGCAGATTTGACAAAACACAAAGAAGGTACCAATGTGAAATTTCTAAAGATAGCTACAACACTCAACCCAAGATTTAAGAATCTCAAGTGCCTTCCAAAATCTGACTGGGACAGGGTGTGGAGCATGCTTTCAGAAGTCTTAAAAGAGCAACACCCCAATGCAGAAACTACAGAACCCAAACCACCAAAAAAGAAAGCTGCTTTGGATTGTTATTGAGCAGAATCTGTCATCAGCATGGTCATGTGTCCCCTGGAATGGCAGTTGAAGCATGAAGGAACATATGAATCTTTAGCGCATCTGGCACATAAATGTCTTGTGATGCCGGCTACCACAGTAACATGAGAATGCCTGATTTCACTTTCAGGTGACACTGTAAACAGGAAGCGTGCAGCATTATCTCCTACAAATGTAAACAAACTTCTTTGGCTGCGCGACTGGCTGAACAAGAAGTAGGACTGAGTGGACTTGCAAGTTCTAAAATTCTACATTGTTTTACTTTTGAATGCAGTTTCTTTTGGTACATAATTTTACATTTGTAAGTTAAACTTTCATGATAAAGAGTTGCACTACAGTACTTGTATTAGGTGAATTGAAAAATACTATTTCTTTTGTCTTTTACTGTTCAAATATTTGTAATAAAAAGAAATATAAAGTGAGCACTGTACACTTTGTATTCTGTGTTGTACTTGAAATCAATATATTTGAAAATGTAAAAAATATCCAAAAATCTTTAAATAAATGGCATGCTATTGTTGTTTAACAGCGCAATTAATCGTGCTTAATTTTTTAATCGCTTGATAGCCTTAATTATTTCACTTTTTTTTTTAAATAAAAGGAAAACTCATCTTATTGTGGGAGCCAGTGTTCTGTTTCTGGTGCCCATTCATTCACATCAGAAGCCCACCAGAATGTTCACATCCACTTGTGTCTCCTTTACTTTTATTGATGATGCCATTTTTACAAGCAAAAGAAACAAAACCCCACGTTGAATTTAGAACAACTGAAAATTAGTTTTCATTCCTTTGTAAAACAAAGGAATCTAATGTTAGTTATGATATTTTCTACCAGGAGTATCCCACTTTGGTTAAAAGCTCCTATGTGCCACCTATTATGTTCCTGAGATGCTCTTTTATCTGGCAGCGAATGCAGCCATGAGGGCTATCATTTTCTAGTGCATACGGTATAGTGTGTTTTTTTAGCTCAGTCCTCTGAGTGGTCAGTGATTCCTCCAGTATAGCTGCTTGCTGGCTAATAGTGTTAATATAATATATCACTAATATATACAGTACAGACCCATTTAGGCACAAATCCACTTAACGCGTGGTAGTGCCATGCCTCCCAGTGCTACCTATTTAACACACGAGACTCGTTAACACGCGGTACAGAAACTTGCTATGCAGCATTATGGATTTGCTCACTAACTCACTTACATAAATATTGACAGGAAGTATGGAGCGGAAACGTGTTGTAGGCCTCCTGGTGTTTCCTCTTCCTTTTGATCACCGATATTGGTAAAGATGTATCACACATGTTTAGTCATTGTCATGCTACCAGAAGAGGCGGGTCCTTTAAATCAGGATTTAAAGGGCTCAGGGCTAGGGTAGCAGCAACTTGGAGCCCCGGGCCCTTTAAATTGCCAACAGAGCCCTGGGGGTCCCAGCTGCCACCGCGACCCCCAGGGTTCCAGGAGCAAGGCTCAGGCGGCGATTTAAAGTGCCCAGGTCTCCGGCTGCCACTACCTTCCGGGACCCTTTAAATAACCGCTGGAGCCCTGCCACCACTACCCCAGGACTCTGGCGGCAATTTAAAAGGCCCGGGGCTCCAGCCGCTGCCCTTTAAAAGGCCCTTTAAATTGCCTCCTGGGGAAGCTGGTCCGTACTGGGGCGTACCAGTTTACTTGCACCTCTGGATGAATCATTCCAAGCCAGCAAAGGGTTTATAAGTCGTTTTAAAAGCGTCATGGCATTGCGGAAGTATCGATTTCTGGAGAAAGCCAATCAGCGGATGAATAAGCCGCGAACGCCTTTCCCAATGGAAACACATGGCCCTCTTAACCCACGGTCCGTTAACATGCAGTCATGACGGCTTGACTCCCGACATCCGTGCATAAATGGGTCCGTACTGTAAGTGCACCTTCCTAAGTCCTTCTCGTTATGACCAACACATTGGTACTTGGGGACTATAAGGTGCTGGCTTGTTCCCAGCCCAAAGAAAACCCACTGCTACCCCCAGAAGTTCTTTCTAGGAACAGTTTGATTTACCAGATATAAGCAAAAACAGTTCCTTAGCCTCCCTAGGCTACAGCCGGATTTTCCCTTTTGTCCTTCTCCATCCTTCCTGCTTCAGGGCCTATTGTAGGATTCTTCTGCGCTCTGTTAACCAAGTACTGCCTCCCAGGGCTTTCTCCCTTGAGGCCCTTTTTCCCTAGCAGGTTTTCACTGCCTCCTCTCCCAGCGGACTCTGGCAGCCACTCCCAAGAAACCTCCTGCTGCTCCTGCTCTACACACCAGCTTGTTTCTTCCTTCCCTCCTGAGGAGTTTGGATCCTGCTGACTACACCATTTCAAGGGCACGCCTGTCCCGTAGTGCCCCCTCCCCCCATGGCAGGCCAGCAGGGCTCTGCTGAGGCCACTCAGGGCCCCTTAAAAAGTCCACACAGTCCAGATATTCAAAACATTCCCCATCCGAGGTCGAATTTATCAAATGCTTCCCAGTGTCTTTCAAAAATAGTACTCAAACATACGAAGTGATATAGTTGGGGCTAGTCCTCCTTTGAGGAGGGTGTTGGACTAGATGACCTCCTGAAGTCTCTTCCAACCCATATCTTCTCTGATTCTATGCTTCTATGAAAGTCTTCATCCCACTTTCTGCTGGGCTGGGCCCAGCCCCTCCCTGAGCTCGGTCTTCCCTTCAAAGTTCAAATACTCCTCTGCAGCGGTTCCAAGCTGGGCACAGCCCTTCCTCCCCAAGGATCTGTCTTCCTGCTCTCCCAGCACCTCTCTCCTGGAGCTTAGCCTTCTCCACAGACCCTCCCCACTAATGTCTTCCCCCTACTACCTCAAGGACCTGCAAGAGTCTTCTTACTCCCTGCAGCATCTGTAGGCATCTCCCCAACAACCGGCAGCTGTTTCTCTCTTTATAAGACCCAGGTGGCTTCCTTAAGACCAACTGGGCAGCAGGTAATCAGTCTGGATGCACTGGACCCCACTCCCACTTAAATGTGCCAGTCTCCCTGTGACAGGCACATTCGTTTATATACATAGTTCTCCATCTTCCTTTATTGGTGATAGCAAGCAGCAGAAAATATAGCCGTGTGCTACTTGTATATAAATGGCATAGCCACGCTGCCATGAAATAGTGCATCACAAAGTGCACTAACCCTTATCCCCCATATGACTGATCGCGTGATCTGATGGCATATAAGTGTGCTGGCTTGCATGCCTCCATATAAACCAGTCTACCAAACGTGTGGTGTATTAGTGGACAATTACGACAGCCCTTTGCCCCACTACAGATTAGTGTACCAGATGCTAACCAGGACAAAAACGCATTCCCAACCCATGCCTCCTTACAATTCTGCACCATATGCTGTGGTCTATTAAAACAAGTACACCATATGGTATCGCAATAGATGTGACGGTCCACTAGTAAATAACAAAATAATGAAACTGGGCCTTGATGTATTAGTTTAGCTAAAGGTCAGCATGTTAGATGCATAACTGTGGGCGTGCACACATGCATACCTAGGACGGGTATAAAGTGCAGTGCAACTGGTGAGGCACAGCTTAAGCAAGCAAAGTAAAGACATGCCTGAAGGGTGCAGGTATCTATGCGAGTACATATGCTACATGCTGTGTTCTCGCCCAAGCCACATTTCCCTGTCTACACGGCTTTTTCTTAGCAGTGTCATGTTACCCTGCCCCCGGCTGCTGGAGTGTTTCTCAGGTGCATGAAAAGAGTCCCCCGGGGGTAAGTCTCTAGCAAGGGAGAGGCAGCAGGGAAAGATCTGGGCAGCTCCCCGCTACACAGCCTTTCCTCACCACAGGGAAACACTCCAGCAGTGGGGAGGCACCAGTGAAAGGCTCCGGCAGCTCTCTGGTGCTGGAGCTCTTCCCGACTGCAGTGGGGCAAGGGGGACAAGGCTCTGCTAGAGGGAGGGAGAGAGGAAAGGCTCAGGCCCCGCTGCCTCCCCTCTGCCAGAGCCTTTCACTGAGTGTAGCATGGACACAGCCAGGTTTTTACTGTGGCATGTAGCTACATGTACTCTACATGCTGCCACCAGTGGTGTGCAGTGTAGACACATGTAGCCTAGATGTGCTAGTCAAAAAGAATACTGTGTGTATAGTGCTTCATCCTTGGTCTCACTGAGTTGCCATGAATGGGCTTCCGGCAAGAGTCCTCCAGGATGTTGTGTCCCCCCGCCCCCGCGCCCTGATCTGGGGGCTGTCCACTAGCTACCGGCATCAGATGTACTTTTAATTGCTGTTTTTGTTTTGCCCTCCTGACGAAATGAAGAGATTGATCTCTATCGATCCAGGGAAAGGCTCATTTTGTTTGCTCAACCTTTCCTGTTGCTTATCTGGACTATGCCAAGGGGTTCACACACACACACACACACAGAGGCTGAAAAGTAAATTAAAGAAAAGCAATGTGTGAGTGGTGGCAAATCCAGGCCACTCTAATCTACCCTCAGACTTCAGTACAAAAAGAAAACAATAGAGAAGGTGGCTTCAGGCTGCAGTCTCACTCAGTGGTGGCAAGGATACCAGGGACTGTTTAATAACCTCGTGGTCTATAGTGTCTGCGTCAGGGCACAACTAGCAGAGCAGACAAAATCTTATTACACACAAAAGGGCATCTTGGCATTACATTTTTATTCTACTGAGAAGATTTCCCTGGGATTCTCTATTATCCCGCCTTACTTCTCCCCAACCTATCTATTCAGATACTTTATTAGCACTCATCACCACAGTAACGGAGTATCGACTCTTGAAAACCCCCATTGCCGTTACCCTCACATAACCCAACAGTGCCATGCCAGGCTTCCTCCAGAAGGGATAACTTGATTGCAGCACAAGACACTGCCTCTTCTCTGCACTACCACTGCATCTGTGAATCCCACACTTGCACAGAAGCCCATTTTCACTGTTCGTGTTTGTCAGGATTAGGGACTGAAGGGGCTGTAGAGTAGCAATAGCCCTGTTGTTGCTGGCTGGATCATCAGACAATTGCCCAAGACAGGAGTTATGTCTTTCTCATTTATCAACATCAGAAAACGTGAGGGCTTCCTCTATGCTTTATTCTTAATATACCCCTCCCTCCCTGCCACACTCCCTCTTTCCAATAGGTCAACTTCTGATCTTCTTTCCTCCCACTCTCAGTGACACCGCTGACTTCTTGGAACTATAAATATCATTTCTTCCCATCATCTGGATCCATGGAAAAGAAGCCCTTGAGGAATTCCACCATGATTTCAACAATTTCCATCCCACCATCAACCTCAGCCTAAACCAATCCACACAAGCAGTCCATTTCCTGGACACTACTGTGCTAATAAGCGATGGTCACATAAACACCGGAAACCTACTGACCGCTATACTTACCTACATGCCTCCAGCTTCCATCCAGGATGCACCACACGATTCATTGTCTATAGCCAGGCTCTAAGATACAAACATATTTGCTCCCATCCCTCAGACAGAGACAAACACCTACAAGATCTCTATCAAGCATTCTTAAAACTACAATATCCACCTGCTGAAGTGAAAAAACAGATTGACAGAGCCAGAAGAGTACCCAGAAGTCACCTACTACAGCACAGGCCCAATAAAGAAAATAACAGAACAGAAAATAACAGAAAATAACTAGCTGTCACCTTCAGCCCCCAACTAAAACCTCTCCAGCGCATCATCAAAGATTTACAACCTATCCTGAAAAATGATCCCTCACTCTCACAGATCTTGGGAGACAGACCAGTCCTTGCTTACAGACAGCCCCCCAACCTGAAGCAAATACTCTCCAGCAACCACACACCACACAATAAAAGCTAACCCAGGAACCTATCCTTGCAACAAAGCCCGATGCCAACTCTTCCACATATTTATTCAAGTGACACCATCATAGAACTTAATCACATTAGCCACATCATCGAGGGCTTGTTCACCTGCACATCTAAAAGTGTGATATATGCCATCATGTGCCAGCAATGCCCCTCTGCCATGTACATTGGTCAAACCGGACAGTCTCTACACAAAAGAATAAATGGACACAAATCTGACATCAGGAATCATAACATTCAAAAATCGGTAGGAGAACACTTCAACCTCTCTGGCCACTCAGTAAAAGACTTAAGGGTGGCAATTTTGCAACAGAAAAGCTTCAAAAACAGACTCCAATGAGAAACAGCTGAGCTTGAATTAATATGCAAACTAGATACCATTAACTTGGGTTTGAATAGAGACTGGGAGTGGCTGGGTCATTACACATATTGAATCTACTTCCCCATGTTAAATATCCTCACGCCTTCTTGTCAACTGTCTAAATGGGCCATCTTGATTATCACTACAAAAGTTTTTTTCTCCTGCTAATAATAGCTCATCTTAATTAATTAGCCTCTTACAATTTGTATGGCAACTTCCACCTTCTCTGTGTATATATATATATATCTTCTTACTATATGTTCCATTCTATGCATCTGATGAAGTGGGCTGTTGCCCACGAAAGCTTATGCTCTAATAAATTTGTTAGTTTCTAAGGTGCCACAAGTACTCCTGTTCTTCCCATTGTCTGCTACAGCACTGAGATGGAGCAACTTTGATGCTCTGTAAAGAAGTGGCAGCCAAGAGCTCATCACAAAGCCAATAAACAGATGACAGGGGGTCTTTCTTTTTGCTTGTACCCCTTGCTGATGGAATGTTTGATCTCCCCAAAGCAGTGATAAAAACAAAGATCTGTGCATGAGCCCTCTGACCGCTTCCCCAGTAAAATGGAGAAAACATTCTCGCTGAAGTTCTGTCCTCTCCTTTTGCTCAGGAGGTGCCATCTCATGCAGCTGTCAGAAGGCAAAGGGGAGATCATTAATCACAGAGCCATAGGAATTAGAGGTGAAGAGATGGATTAGCTCATCTAATCCATCTATACGTTGTAAGGACACTTGCACTGCCACTGTCTGTGCTACCTGGTCTGTCAACAAAGAGCTTCAATTAACAGAGTTGTCAATTCAGCCCCTTCCAGTGCCACTTATGCCTCCTAGAAAACTCTGGAAGCATTCTACTGAGAAACAATATCGCTGCCATGTCAAATATATTCTGAATTTCTCATCCCTTGTTCTCTATTATGAAGAGTTTTGGCAAAAAAAGAATTTGTTTCCTAAAAATTCACTAGCTCCCGCTGCTTGAAAATTAATCTACTCCTTCCTGAAATCACAATCCACTGAATGTAACATCATCCTAGAAATTTCCACATCATCAAATTGTAATGTCACAAACAGACAACTAAGGCTTCAGATGAGGAATAAAGAACAGGAGCAGATGAATACTTCAGAAAACAAGATCCTGCAAAAGTGCGTAGTAATAAAGAACAAGGGGTAAAAAATACAGTTAATATGTAGAGCCAGATGCTCAGGTCCAGCCATGCTGTGCTCAGTGGAGGACCTTTCCCCCATCCCCCACTCTAGGACAAGCCAAGGGCCACGTCAGCCCCAGGCATAAGTTAGAACAGTTCTCCATTTGCTGTAACTTAAACTTACTGGTAACATCTTCCTGGGGCTGCACAGAGGCACTCCTGTCATCCCGCCCATTCCATTGTCAGCATGCCTTTGATATTCCCACTATGCTTTTGGGGGGGTGGGCAAACTGGGGCTGCAAAGGCAGTTGAGCTGGCTCTATGCCAGCCTGGAATTCTCCTATGCAAGTTGACTGCTGAGTTGCCCTGTACTATGCCATCCAGGACCAAGAATCTGGACCATATCATTCTGGACATTGTTTCTAATTAATATATATAAAACATATTTTCCATGAGGTGTCAACATCTTTTTCAAGCTTACCTTCAGGTTGGTTAAAATAACTGCTTACAGTCACAGACTACATCCGGAGAAGTAAACTGGTTACTTTTCAGGTCAAACAATAATGCACATTACTTTCAGGTACTTTTCAGTTCAATTATTCTTGCCCTGAGCATAAGTAAAGTTGTCATGGCAATTAATAGGGACACACGCTCAGTGTGTGAGTCACACGTGGCAGAAAAGCCACCTAATATTAATCCACTATCCAATGGAGAAGAGCTCCAAAAATTATTAATAATTTTAGGTACCAATTTGAGATTCCTTACAGGGCCGGTTCTTAAGAAGGTGCTGAGCACCAGCCTTCTTGAGCATCAAAAATCATGAGCCATTTTTTAAAAGCTTGAGTCTTATTTCTAGAAAAAAAAATCACCAGTAATATATGTAATGGATTCTATTCTGTGACCGGTAATCATTCACAGGCCATTGATTGACTTCTTAAAAGTGATCTTTAATAACTCTGTTAACCACAATAGGGTTATATCCTGGTCTTTTTCTGGGATATATGCTATAGCATCTATGACCTTGCCTACACTTGTGGCAGCACATAATGTACGTGTCGGTACACATCGCAGTGAAAAGCTCAGCCTTTCCCAGCTGCCTCCCCATTGCAG
Source organism: Dermochelys coriacea (assembly GCF_009764565.3). Classification (NCBI taxonomy): domain Eukaryota; kingdom Metazoa; phylum Chordata; order Testudines; family Dermochelyidae; genus Dermochelys; species Dermochelys coriacea. Next base: position 248,825,214 of record NC_050068.2, read on the forward strand.
GAGCCTTTTCCCACTGCCAGAGCCTTTCACTGCAACAGGGAAAGGCCCCAGCAACGGGGAGGCAGCGGGACACTACACGGTTAAAAACTGCAGTGTAGACTTGGGAGGAACTGCTTGGACATGTACAGAGACATAGAGGGTATATACTCTTGGGTTCAGGCATGTAGGGCACCCTACACTCTGCTTGCCTAGGTAATGTCTCACTTTCTAAACTGCAATTTATACTAGGGCTGTTGATTAGTCGCAATTAACTCAAAAAAGCAATCATAATTTAAAAAATTAATCGCAATTAATCAGTTTTAATTGCATGTTAAATAACAGAATACCAGTTGAAATTTCTTAAATATTTTATATATATTGTATTCTGTGTTGTAATTGAAATCAAAGTGTATATTATTCTTGATTACAAATATTTGCACTGTGAAAGATAAACAAAAGAAATAGTATTTTTCAATTCACCTCATACAAGGTACTGTAGTGCAATCTCTGTGTCACGAAAGTGCAACTTACAAATGTAGACTTTTTTTGTTTCATAACTGTACTCAAAAACAAAACAGTGTAAAACTTCAGAGCCTACAAGTCCACTCAGTCCTACTTCTTGTTCAGCCAATCACTAAGCCAAATAAGTTTGTTTACATTTACAGGAGATACTGCTGCCTGCTTCTTATTTACAATGTCAACAGAAAGTGAGAACAGGCATTTGCATGGCACTTTTGTAGCCAGCATTGCAAGGTATTTACATGCCAGATATGGTAAACATTTGTACGCCCCTTCATGCTTCGGCCACCATTCCAGAAGACATGCTTCCATGCTTATGATGCTCCTTAAAAGAATCATGTGTTAATTAAATTTGTGACTGAACTCCTTGGAGGAGAATTTTATGTCCCCTGCTCTGTTTTATCAGCAAGCTACCATATATTTCATGTTATAGCACTTTCGAATGATGACCCAGTACATGTTGTTCATTTTAAGAACACTTTCACTGCAAATTTGACAAAATGCAGGTACCAATGTGAGATTTCTAAAAATAGCTGCACTACTCGACCCAAGGTTTAAGAATCTGAAGTGCCTTCCAAAATCTGAGAGAGATGAGGTGTGGAACATGCTTTCAGAAATCTTAAAAGAGCAACACTCCAATGAGGAAACTGTAGAACCTGAACCACCAAAAAAGAAAAATCAACCTTCTGCTGGTGGCATCTGACTCAGATGATGAAAATGAACATGTGTCGGTCCACACTGCTTTGGATTGTTATTGAGCGGAACCCTTCATCATCATGGACGTATGTCCGCTGGAATGGTGGTTGAAGGATGAAGGGGCATATGAATCTTTAGCGCATCTGGCATGTAAACATCTTGCAACGCTGGCTATAACAGTGCCATGAAAATGCCTGTTCTCACTTTTAGGTGACATTGTAAACAAGAAGTGGGCAGCATCGTCTCCCACAAATGTAAACAAACTTGTTTGTCTGAGTGATTGGCTGAACAAGAAGTAGGACTGAGTGGACTTGCAGGCTCTAAAGTTTTACATGGTTTTATTTTTTAATGCAGTTATTTCCTGTACATAATTCTACATTTGTAAGTTTAACTTTCATGATAAAGAGATTGCACTACAGTACTTGTATTAGGTGAATTGAAAAATACTATTTCTTTTGTTTTTTTACAGTGCAAATACTTGTAATAAAAAACGAATTTCAAAAGTGAGCACTTCACTTTTTATTGTGTTGTAATTGAAATCAATATATTTGAAAATGTAGAAAACATCCAAAAAGATTTAAATAAATGGTATTTTATTATCGTTTAACAGTGCGATTAATCGCACAATTCATTTTTTTTAATCGCTTGACAGTCCTAATTTATACCCATGTTGACTAGGAGTGCAATGTCTATATGCTACATGCTGCTGTAAGTATAGACCTATCCTATGACACTAAAGAAGCAGAACTGCCTAGTACTTAGAGCACTGGGAGTCAAGAGACCTTAGTTCCTTTCCTGGTTCTCTCACCAAGTTACTGTTTGACTTTTGACAGGTCACTTAACATCTGTGTCTTTGTTTTTCTATCTGTAAAATGGCATAATAATACTTATGCTATATTAATACTTCCTATACCTTATCTATTTAACAAGAGTATTGTATGGAGTAATAATTGTGCATTTTGTGATCCATGGATAGAAGTTTCTCTATGCATAATAATAAATACTGATAATTAATATTATTACTATTAATAAAGGAGTCTTGTACAATTCTGGAATCAGTCCACCTCTTTGGAGTCTAAAAATCAAAATGTCTAAAACCTCAGAAAGTTGATTTATTTTCCTGAAAATTCCATTAGAACCTTCTGGAGCCAGATTCTGATTTCACATTGTATTTATAGCAGACTAACTACTTTGATTTCAGTGGAATTATTCCTGATTTATACTGGTATAAGTGAAAGCAGAATCAGTCTCCTAGTTCCCAGCCTTATTATTTCCAATCCCACACACATACTAGGATCCCTGTGAATGTGGATTCATGTCATTACTGACTCTTCTCATATTGACAAAAAGTGCCCTGCTTTGATGGATGACATCCTTTTTCCATGGCCACATGATTTGACATGAGAGGTATAGGTAAAGTTTGGTTGTGCACAGATGTATGATCACAACATGCAGCAGAATGGACACCAAAGGGAAGATCCTGTTTAGTATGAAAATATGTGTGGTGGGTGGGAGAGTGGTGATATTGAGCTAATACATGAGCCACAGATTTTATCAGATAAATGACAGAGCCAATCAGCCATCTCCTTCTGCTCTCCCATACAATTTTAATATGGCCAGCCATGAGGGAGGAAAAAGGAGACTGGGACCCTACTGAATTATTCACAGCCTTAGCTGTGTATGGCAGAGGAATCTCTCTTATTTGTCAGTAAGCGATCTTCTCCCATTGATTCCACACCCCCCCCCCGGAGTCTCAAGGTGAGAGTTAAGTTTTGAAAAATATCAAAAGATAAACAGAAGCTAAAGGCGAACTGGACAGAGACAGAGGCTGATAGAGACAGAGATGATGGAGATTTATATATATATGCTAAAGAGATCAATCAACTCTAGTGTACATCAATGATGGAACGACTTAAATTAGCTGTCAGAATTGTCATGATACCCAGGCGCACACATGCTCAACTTCCAAGAAGAATAACCTATATCTGAGCTGGCCGGATGAGAGCTGAGTGGCTGAGCCCTGAAGCCCCATAGGAGAGACCTGCAGCTGATTTATGTTCCTACTTTCCAATTCCCAAATCAACAGCGCACTCACCGCTGGAGAGGAGGAACTCAGCTGTGATACACCCAGCCAATTGAGGAGTCATGTGGATGGGCTCTGAAGATAATCCTCTCTCATTTGCCTAAGCCAGAATGATGTTCAACTGTGATTTGAGGCTTGAAGGGTGGGGTCTAGTTAAGTGGTGAAATGATCAGGGCTCCTCAGCAGTGATGAGGAACCCAAAGAAAGAAATTCTGTACCTGCAATGCCTGTTTTCCTTCCCTTCTCTAACACCAACAGACTCCTGTTCTAGTGTTTTCAGCCTTTGTAACTATCAGACTACATTACCATTCCCTAAATTACAACAAATACTTCTCAATATATATTTAAAGGGTGTAAAACACAAGAAGGGAGAGAAACTGTTTTGGGTTAAATGAGGGATATTAACAAAGAGTAATAGCATTAAAGGAAAAGATAGGCTGGATATAAGGAAAGACCTCTGGAAAATCAGGTTTATTAAGGTGGTGAAAAGTCTTTCACTGGAAGCAGTGGAAATGCCATCACTTGGATCATTTAAAAATGAGCTGGACAAAGTATTGGAGTATATTGTGTAGGGAATAATTTACACTGATAGGGGCATGGACTAGATGACCTAATATGATCCTATGTCTTGTCAGATCGTATTTGCCACCAGCAGGATCTTCACTGCATGCCCTATTAATACAAACCCTTTGCCTAAACAGTTTCTCTCAAAAACAAAGTCCAGATGCAACAGCGTGAGCTGTCTTGGGGATACTACCAACAATAGTTTCACGCTGGTTACCAAAACAAATAATATTGGCAAGCTTTACATTAGATGTACAGAAAAGGATTCAGATTCCCAGTTACACTGGTGTTTATATGGAGCAAATCCACTGAGCTCCTCTCTGTCTCATTAGCCGAAATCAGAATCTGACCCAACAGATTCTACAGACCTTATTTCTTCAATTTTAATACGAGTTTTAGGGCTAGTCTACACTAAAAAAGATTTGCCAGGTGTAGCTATGCCAGCAAACTCTCCTAGTACAGCTTATATACCAACAAAACAGGACTTTTGCTGGTATAGTCCCCGAAACAAAACAATCTATACCAGCAAAAGCACTTTTTTACTGGTATGATAGTGTCCATACTAGAATTTTTGCTGGTATAGAAACTGCATAAAAATCATATTCCCAAGTGACATCTTTATACCAGCAAAAGTTTCTAGTGTAGATGTGGCCTAACTTGTTTAAGGACCTGAAAAGGCATCAGATAAATCAAAGCAAGATTTTGAGGAAAACAGACCGTTCATAGGCACAAACATGAAACGACAGCAACACAGTGGAATTTTTACCATATTGGAATTAAACCAATGAAGCACTGATAACATAGCAGTGCTTTGATTGGAAGATATTTAGACAAGTAATTGCACAATGATTACATGCCATTAGAGTGCATTTCTTTATAAAAATTGCTAGTATAAATCTAAACACAACTGTAAGTCTGAACACTCCCTTTCACTGTCCTACAATTGAACATCACTGGAATAAATCTCTTGTGCTGCTAGGGATGAAACCCTTCCTATATCTTTAGCTCCAGTGTTAACCAAAATGGCAGACCACTGGGAATTCAAAACTCAATAAGGAATTTTCTAAGGGAATGCAAAACACAATGGTAAAAAACTGTGAATAAATCCTTGTGGCTCCATGTTGGAACTGCACACATTGGATCTGATTCTCATTTCTACTCAGGCCCCTTTCTATCCTTCTGACATTGTAAAGGGGCCTTAATGTAGGCATAAATTGCATTTTATCTAAGACCTCTTTATTCTGCTAAGTTGGTGTAAAGGTGTGTTAGTATACATGAGAATCAGCTCCAGGCAGTAATTCACAATATCTTTATGTCAAAGCCGCAATTAAAATGGCAACTACTGTCTAGTTACTATCAGGATTTTAAAAACACCTACATGATTCAGCTTCAAGATATTATCAGGTCAAAGTCAGGTTAGTTGATTCCTAGTTTGTAGCCACATCTCTCACACTGAGTAATGTGATGTTTTATTAAGGTTGGTGCATGCCTTTTTCTGAGCAGATCAGAAGAGCCTCACCTGCAAAATATTCTGCTATAAAGTCTGTCTGTATCGAAGCAAGGCAATATTTGTGTCTCATTGGTAAACCGGTGTGCATGTAAGCGCCTTGAAATATTTAACTGGCCAGATGTCATCTCACAAACAGCATGGGGTGTGGCATGAGACTGGTGTATAAATAAACTGGGATATAAATCATTATAAACCAGACATTAAATTGGTATATAAATAAAAAATTATAGAAGTCAGAGATGGAAAAGACCCATCAGATCATCCTGTTTGTATTTTTCAGTGTTCTCATCCTATGAATGCACCGGACATCACTCTTGATTAGCCAAGAGACATACAAGAACGCCCCCCACCCCCAAGAGAGAAAGTGAGAGAGACAGAGAGAGTGCCACATGCATATTAATAAAGCTATATTTTGACTGGCTGCATGATTTGAAATGATTAGTGATGATATGCTTTATCTGTCAACATCTCCACACTGCAATAGGAAAAAGCCTCTAATATTTCCATGCAGAATACCACAGATAAGGTTTGGGGGAGGGGTGGTCACTTTCAGTGCTGCTATAATTCTGAGGATCTCCCTAACTGCCCTAAATCTGTTTTCAAGGATGAGAGTGAAAAGGTGCTTTCTTTCTTCTATGATATGTATGAGAGAAAAAGCCTAGCCAGCCAGGAGGTTCACAGAATCAGAGTATTCACAAATATTACACATAGAACAACTATGTCAAAAAAACATTATTGAGGTTGAAAAGTCAAGCACTCATAGATTCATAGATACTAAGGTCAGAAGGGACCATTCTGATCATCTAGTCTGACCTCCTACACAACACAGGCCACAGAATCTCAGCCACTCACTCCTACGAAAAACCTCACCTATGTCTGAGCTATTGAAGTCCTCAAATCATGGTTTAAAGACTTCAAGGAGCAGAGGATCCTCCCTCAACTGACCCATGCCCCATGCTACAGAGGAAGGCGAAAAACCTCCAGGGCCTCTTCCAATCTGCCCTGGAGGAAAATTCCTTCCCGACACCAAATATGGCGATCAGCTAAACCCTGAGCATATGGGCAAGATTCACCAGCCAGATACTACAGAAAATTCTTTCCTGGGTAACTCAGATCCCACCCATCTAATATACCATCTGAGGGGATTAGGCCTATTTACCCTGAATATTTAAAGATCAATTAATTACCAAAATCACATTATCCCATCATACCATCTCCTCCATAAACTTATCGAGTTTAATCTTAAAGACAGATAGATCTTTTGCCCCCACTGCTTCCCTTTGAAGGCTATTCCAAAACTTCACTCGTCTGATGGTTAGAAATCTTTGTCTAATTTCAAGTCTAAACTTCCAGGTGGCCAGTTTATACCCATTTGTTCTTGTGTCCACATTGGTGCTGAGCTTAAATAATTCCTCTCCCTCTTTGGTATTTATCCCTCTGATATATTTATAGAGAGCAATCATATCTCTCATCAACATTCTTTTAGTTAGGCTAAACAGGCCAAGCTCCTTAAGTCTCCTTTCATAAGACAAGTTTTCCATTCCTCGAATCATCCTAGTAGCCCTTCTCTGTATCTGTTCCAGTTTGAATTCATCCTTTTTAAACATGGGAGGTCAGAACTGCACACAGTATTCCAGGTGAGGTCTCACTAGTGCCTTGTATAACGGAACTAAAACCTCCTTATCCCTACTTGAATACCTCTCCTGATGCATCCCAAAACCGCATTAGCTTTTTTCACAGTCATATCACATTGGCAGCTCATAGTCATCCTATGATCAACCAATACTCCAAGGTCCTTCTCCTCCTCCGTTACTTCTCATTGATGCGTCCTCAGCTTATAACTAAAATTCTTGTTATTAATCCCTAAATGCATAACCTTACACTTCTCCCTATTAAATTTCATCCTATTACTATTACTCCAGTTTACAAGGTCATCCAGATCCTCCTGTATGATATCCCGATCCTTCTCTGAATTGGCAATACCTCCCAGCTTTGTATCATCTGCAAACTTTATTAGCACATTCCCACTTTTTGTGCCGAGGTCAGTAATAAAAAGATTAAATAAGATTGGTCCCAAAACTGATCTCTGAGGAACTCCACTAGTAACCTCCCTCCAGCCTGACAGTTTGCCTTTCAGTAGGACCCGTTGTAGTGTCCCCTTTAACCAATTCCTTATCCATCTTTTGATGTTCATATTGATCCCCATCTTTTCCAATTTAAATAATAATTCCCCATGTGGCACGGTATCAAACGCCTTACTGAAATCTAGGTAAATTAGATCCACTGCGTTTCCTTTGTCTAAAAAATCTGTTACTTTCTCAAAAAAGGAGATCAGGTTGGTTTGGCACGATCTATCTTTTGTAAAACCGTGTTGTATTTTATCCCATTTACTTCAATGTCCTTAACTATTTTCTCCTTCAAAATTTTTTCCAGGATCTTGCACACTACAGATGTCAAACTAACAGGCCTGTAGTTCTCAGATCACTTTTTTTTCCTTTCTTAAAAATAGGAACCATATTAGCAATTCTCCAATCATACGGTACAACTCCTGAGTTAACAGATTCATTAAAAATTCTTGCTAATGGGCTTGCAATTTCAGGTGCCAATTCCTTTAATATTCTTGGATGAAGATTATCTGGGCCCCCCGATTTAGTCCCATTAAGCTGTTTGAGTTTCACTTCTACCTCAGATATGGTAATATCTACCTCCATATCCTCATTCCCATTTGTCATGCTACCATTATCCCTAAGATCCTCTTTAGCCTTATTAAAGACTGAGGCAAAGTATTAGTTTAGATATTGGGCCATGCCAAGATTATCCTTAACCTCCACTCCATTCTCAGTGTTTAGCGGCCCCACTTCTTCTTTCTTAGTTTTTTTCTTATTTATATGGCTATAGAACTTTTTACTATTGGTTTTAATTCCCTTTGCAAGGTCTAACTCTACTCGACTTTTAGCCTGTCTCACTTTATCCCTACATGTTCTGACCTCAATAAGGTAGCTTTCCTTGCTGATCCCTCCCATCTTCCACACTCTGTATGCTTTCTGCTTCTTCTTAATTACCTCTCTAAGATGCTTGCTCATCCAGCTTGGTCTACAACTCCTGCCTATGACTTTTTTCCCCTTTCTTGGGATACAGGCTTCCAATAGCTTCTGCAGCTTTGATTTAAAGTAATCCCAGGCCTCCTCTACCTTTAGATCCATAAATTCTTCAGTCCAATCCACTTCCCTAACTAATTTCCTTAATTTTTGAAAGTCAGCCCTTTTGAAATCAGAAACCCTCGTTGCAGATTTATTTTTGTTAATCCTTCCATTCAGTTTGAACTGAATTAGCTCATGATCACTTGAACCAAGATTATCCCCTACAACAATTTCTTCTATGAGGTCCTCGCTACTCACCAAAATTAAATCTAAAATGGCATCCCCTCTAGTTGGTTCAGCAACTACTTGATGAAGCACTTGTGGCACCTTAGAGACTAACAAATTTATTAGAGCATAAGCTTTCGTACACGACTGCTACTCTGATACTTGATGAAGGAATCCATCAGCTATCCCATCTAGGAAAATCTGAGCCCTATTATTATTACTAGCACTGGTCCTCCAGTCTATATCTGGGAAGTTAAAGTCTCCCATGATCACGCAGTTTCCATTAGTATTTACTTGATTAAAAACATTAAAAAGGGCTCTATCCATATCCAAATTAGATCCCAGTGGTCTATAGCACACCCCAAGCACTATCGTAGGGGAGGCTCTACTAGTTTTCTTCCCCAATGAGTTAGGAAATTCCAGAATTATAGTTGCCCATGCAACCTTAATCCAGCTCCTTTGTATGTATGCTTCATGACACCATCTTTAATTATATGATCACGTACTACTTTTTCTACAGGACCTCTGCCTCATTCAATGCATCACATGGACAGTGCTCACTTAATGAGCAGATATTCAATATTTGGTTTTATCCTAATTGCTCACTGTGTGACTCTGGGCATTATTTATTGCACACTATTCAAACCCTGCTCTGAAGACAGTATTATGGAACTCCAAGACCATCAGAACTCGAAAGACTATGGACACCTGCCAAATGACTGACCTTCTTAGTGGTCTGTCTCATCCTATATTAATAAGCAATATGCATTCAGGAATAACATGTTGTCAGTCAACTGGCATTGACCGGTGCAGTGATGTCATACTTTGGTGTCCATAAATTTGAAGCCAAGTTAGCAATTTTTAAAACAACCCAGATGTTCTTGTGACAGTAGGAAGGAAGGAAGATATGAAGAATGGATAGAGGGCAGGAAGGGGCATGGGAAGGCTAGAGAAAGACAGCAGCAAGGAAAGGAGGATATTGACTGTTTATGTCAGCTACCCATATGCACTGCTTTCCTTAATATTCAGAAAATAAGTAGGGCAAAAATTCTCTACAGTCAGCACTTAACACAGATAAGATAATGAAATATTTACCATATTTATCATAAGGTACAGAATTGATGGAAAACTCTTCAATCTCCAAAGACTTACTACAAAGACAAAAGTTCTTGAGAAACTCATATTTGAAGCCCATTTTGCAGAGGACTGTGCTCTACTTAGTCACAGTGAAAGTGACCTACAACTTATCCTAAATAGATTCTCAGAGGCAACTGAACTGATTGGACTCAGCATCAGGTTGTAAAAAAGTGAAGTCCTCTTCCAACCAGTTCCATCCACCGTTACCATTGAGCCAATCATCATCATTGATGGTACAGAATGGCACCACTTTACATAACCTGGCAATGACATCTCAAGTGATGGTTTGCCAGATCGGGAAATATCCAACAGAATATGAAAGGCAAGACAGGCTTTCAGAAGACTTTGCCATAGGATACACAACCAGCATACCATCGAACAGTCAACAGAACTGATAATATACAATGCAGCACTGACAGCATCCCTTTTATATGGGTGTGAAACATGGACAGTTTACCACAGACACATTAAGCAACTTGAAAAATTTTACCTTCACTGTCTCAGTTCTATTCTGAAAGTCCGCTGGCATGACAAAGTGTTAAAGATTAACATCCTTGAAAAAGCAAAACCAACCAGCATCAAGGCAATGAGCATCAAAGCTCAGCTTAGAGGAACACCTCATATTATCAGAACAGGTAATGATAGACTTCCCCCACAAAAAGTTTTCTGTAGTGAGCTGCACCTCGGAAAACACAAGAGGGGTAGTCAGCAAAAACACTTCAAGGACACCCTTAAACACAATCTGCCCTTATGCAGCATAAATAGTGATATCTTCAAAGATGTAGCCAAGGACAGACCTTAGTTGCTCCCCATTATCAAAAAAGGTTGTTAATACCTTGAGGAAAACAGATGTGAAAAACTGATTGCGGGGGGGAGGCCAAGCCTCATGTCAAGTCTTCAGTGGGAGTCTATATATTCTATATAATGTCTGTTCACAATCTTGCTCCCCACGGATCGAACTATACAGCCCCATGAGAACACATGATGCTTTGACAACATCGTTGGATATAACGGACAGCCACACAAATTTACCCTTGCTTTTACAAATATCAGCTCCGGTCAACCCAAAAGCAGAGTAGTGTTACCTTTACATTGTCAAGCAGTCGACCTGAGTCTCTGTGCCAACCTCGGCATCTTGCTCTGTGGACTGACAGGGCCTGGGATGGATGTAGATGTGTTTAGCTCCTGGGGATTGCGAAGTGAAGCCCCATGTCTTTTCTCTAGGAATACTTGCTAGCTACTGTATCAGTATCACAGATGTGCCCCAACAGGAGATCCATCCAGATCCCTCATGACTTCAATGGGGCTTAAGCAAGTGCTGAAATAATTTGCAGAATCTAAAATGCGGAGAGGAATATCATCATTATTGCCCTCCGCCACCACACAGAGGCAATGTGAAGGTTAGACCAGTGGTTTTTTACCTTTTTTCCATTTGTGGACCCCTAAAAAATTTCAAATGGCGGTGCAGACGCCTTTGGAAATCTTAGGCATAGTGTGTAGAGCCCCTGGGGGCCATGGACAACCTGCTGAAAAACCATTGTTCTAGAGTAACGACAACCTTTCACAGACTCCTTAGACATAGTCTGCTGACCCTCAGGGGTCCACAGACCACAGGCTGAAAACCACTAAGTTATATCATTCATACTTCTAAAGTGTTTCAAGATCCTAGCATGGAAGTTGCTATGTAAATAAAAATATTATCTCCATCTTCCGTTAATTCTTCACTTTCCCCAATGATTGTCCCCCTACCCACCATCACAGTCTTCTGCTTCTGACATCACAATACTTTTTTTTGCAGATGGCTTCCATGATGCCATATTTTATATAAGATTATTATGAGCTCACATTATGAGTTTATGGAGAAGTGGCAGCTATCATTCCAATGAACATACCAAAGCATAATGGTTCATTTGCTCCTGACAGTAGGGTTGGCCACATAAAAGGTGCATGCTCAATGCCAATGTCCTTAGTAATAATGATCATGAACATACAAAGAAACATACAAAGGTGATGACACAGTACCACAATTGTTTCCAAATAAACAGGATATTCTAAACATTTTGGGGGAGGCATCAGCTACTTATTTTTAAGTTGAATCTCTCTAAAGCAATCTGGTGACACAATTTCTATCCAAGTTGCACAGGGAAAGGAAGTCAGTTTCTATAGCAATTATACAGTCACTTTATGACCAGATGGAACACATGCCCCATGTTCCAGAACACAAAACACAGCTGTTCATCCATCACCATTGATGGGAAAGGCCTAGGTGGCAGGGGAAGAAAGGCCTACTGGCAGCAGCAAGGCCTGGAGGAAAACAGACAACACTTTTCCCCCTTTTGGCCAAGTTTATTCCAAAGTATAAATTCAGGCCTGTGATACACAGAAAGGTTGAAATAGAAGTTTTAAAAGTACAGAAATATGTCTAATGTGGAGGACAGTGGACCCCTGTGAAAGAGAAGAACAAAGGTCTTTGGAGAGAGGAAAGCATATTTTCCCTTTTCTGATCTGGGAGGCCTACACATGATACAGTATGAGCTCTGGAGGGGACACATATCAATGTTTAGGATTACAAACAGTATGGGCTTCGCGTAGCATTTGCCTACGGTTCCTGCTATCACTGGGGGGGTTGTTTTGTTTTCATGAAGAAAAAAAAATCTTATTAACCAGGAACATATGGTAGGAATGTGTTTGTTTTTAAGCTTTTTAGATGCAAATACCTTTCTCAGTGGCCTGAGGAGCAGTTCTTCCCTTCCTGCCCTAAGCAATATGATGCAGAAGACTGCCTAAATGCCCCAAGGACTGCAGGCCTGGCTGGGGCTAAGTAACCAGAGAGAGGTACTCTTGGGGTGACAGTGTTCAGAAGGCAGAGTCCTTCTAATGTCTGTATTATTTTGCTTAATGAAATATTTTATAATGATATAGGGTGTACACACACAAAACCAGTGAATAACAATATTTTAAAAGGAAGAAATAAATGAGCGTAGCACATGCAGCCATTTAGATCAAAAGGACTCATCCATAGAAGTGGAGGGCAAAAATAAAATGCCATCATACCAGAGTAGTTTTTTTTAAAAAGGCATTTTCTTACCAAACAAAATTATATCAGGGTACAATACTTCCCCTCCTCTATTCTCCTCCCTTTCCTACATTATTTGGCTCCCTGCCTTCCTTAGAGCAGGTTTGGGATAAAATATAAATGGTTTATGGCTAAAGCACAGGACTTAGGCTCGGAAGGCCTGGATTCTAGTCCTTGTTTTGCCACTGACTTCTTGTATGACTTTAGACAAGTCATTTAACCTCTTTATGGCTCAGTTCCGCAGCTGTAAAATGAGCATGATGATATTCACAGGGGAAGTATGACGTTAAATCATTAATATTCACAAAATACGTTGAGATTCACAGATAGAAGTGTCAAGTGTTGTCATAAATAGTTGTGCTGGCCTCATCCACTATTTTTTGTGGACTTGGATTAGGACACAGAAACATAGGAGCAGCCACACCAGAACAGACTAAGACCAGATTTTCTAAAGGTGTTTAGGTGCTTAAAGATACAGATAGGTGCCTAGTGGGGTTTTAAAAGGGTAGATCAGCAAGCTAGATGCCTAATTCCCACTAAGCATCTATCTGAATCTCTAGGTGCCTAATGATCTTTGAAACTCTGGCCTCAATTGTCCAACTCATTGAATATGCTGCCTTCAGCAGTGGCTGACACCTAAAAGCTGCAAAGGAACAAACCAGATCCTAGGCTCTCTGTTGCTTATCCCATTTCCAAAAACTTTCTGATGACTCATAATGCCATACCAGTCAGCTGGTGCTTGTTTCTGCTCCTGTGAGGTGGAACCAAAGGAATAGCTACTCTCCAGGCCCCTGAGTGCCACAAGAGGTATTTATATGCTGGTCCTCATTCCTCAGCAGCACTAGAGAAGGGCACAGCTGGCACACAAACTGTATACATTGTTTTCCCTAGTGGTTTCACTGGTGTATGGAATGTGGACTTCAAACAACCACAATGTTTCACACACTTTACCGCTGTACACCAGATTTAGGTCTCCAGAAGTTTTCAAGATAGGCAAAATATATAAGGCCAGATCTGCAGCTGCTATAAATTGAGATAGCTCCAGTTACTCACACCAGCCGAGAATCTGTCCTGTAACAGCCAGCCATATGATTATTACTATTATTGAATTTACCAAAAAAGGGTGTGGTTTTAAACCAGTTTAGTTAAACCACTTTGTAGACACTCTTATTTTGGTCAAATCAGGCTTCTTTTGTCTTAAATCTGTTCCCAGTTGACTTAAGTTAAGCTAAACCAAAGTATGCCACTACCAAACATATAGTGAATTTATTATTAAAATAAATAGCACAGGGACTACTGTCCTAACTGGATTATCTATTTTCAGATTTAATTCAATATAAACCTCAAATTTAAAAAAAAATATTAAATGAAGTTGCCAAAGATCTTTAGAATCCAGTGACCCTACTGTAGAATTCCTCTCCACCTTGCTGTGCAGTACACAGGGCCTTAATCACAGCATGACATTTGGTAAATATACTTACAGTACCCCAGCCCTATCACTATGCTTGGATTTTCCAGAGAGACATGTTAAAAGTTGATGGACAAAATGTTCTTTTCCTTCCCTCTTCTCTTCCCCTCCCAGCTAGTACAGATAGACATTTTGTTTAATTGGACTAACATTTATCTCCTGATGGGGGGAGCTGGCAAATCTACAGTCACACTCCCTGCCATTCCTATTTAACAAGAGACTGTTGAGAGGCACTGATTACAGGGAAGTGAAGTTCTATTTCCCTGGCTCTCACTGCCACAGGCAATCAATTTGAAGCAAAGGTTCTATCTTGAAAATCCCAAACAGAATTGAAAAAAAAAATGCTAAAATTAAAAATGAAAAGATTGGCCTCAGTCATTCCTCTGGGTCCAGCCTCTCCCCTGAGTTCTTCTGGTGCATCACTCAAAGCACAGCTATAGGAGTATATGCTTCACTGTGCTGACTGCTGTCACTGGGGTCCTCTTTATCAAATGAATAACCCCTCACCCTCTCCCACCCTTGAAAAGGAATGTGCTGGAGAGTCCATTGTGTCTGTCAGGGTTGAGAAAAATGGGCTACTGAGCACCACTGGGGCCCATTTAACCCTCACTCCACCACTTAACAGTCTGTTATGAGACCAAGGAGAGCTGCTGCAAAGGTAGCAAGAGCAACAGAATTCCTTTCTAACTCCAGCTAAAGCAATCTTTTCCCTATCTGAGGGGGAAGGGAAATCATAGCATAGTGATTCAGAGATGGCAAGGGAGAGCAATGGCTCTGGCTAAGGCACAGAGTGCATTTTGGAGGAAGGTTAGAGCTAGAGTACTGAACTACACCTTTTACCTCTTTTTCTTGTACCTCTATGAAGCCATAGAATGAGGAAAGCACAGGCAGCCATAACCCAGCCTTCTCCCATGCAACTTTGTCACTCTCCCTCAACCCTGACTAGCGAGGACCAGCACTGAATGGGAGAGGGGAGTTCAATCTAGTCACTTCTTGGCTTCTCTGTTTATGCTAATTGTGATGCTGGTTCCAAAGATGTGAAACTGAACTGAGCCTAGCAACTCACTTCCCATGCTTCACTTAATCACTTTTGGTCTCTACTGTCCGGGGCTGCACTGAAGCCATGGAAAGAGAAGCAACGGAAGCTATGGAATGCTTTCTCCGTCCACCACAAAATACAGTCTGGCCTCTGCTGATCGTAGCTACCAAAAACAAACTCAGGACTCCTTGTGTCAGATGTGCACAGCTAGAAGTAAGACTGCTATTACACCTGAAGCACAAGTATATGCTATTTCCTGGATTGATTCGGGGTGGGTTGGGGGAAGCAGATCCATTGGAAAGAAAAAATCCTGAAGAGAGTTAAGATCTTTTTTGCTTTTCAGGGCTTTCCAGTTTCCTATTCTCTTCATCCTTTGCCTCTGAGACAATAATCCTAAATGTGAAAAATGCAAGAGTAGGTGCTTTCCTAGGATGTCCACTGTCAAGTCATTTCTTCATTGCTGAACCATGGATCCCTTTGCTTTCAGGTAATATTTGCCCATGAATATTTATGTATTATTCATGTACATCAGGCAATATAATAATAATTTACCTGAATGTAGTGCTCTTTAGTCATTTACGAACAGTAATTACATAGGAATCACATCAGCCTCCACAAATGTAGACACCTCTGGGGTGGAACTGTTTAACAATGCAAAGCAATACTACACAACCATTGAGGTCAGGGACTGAAGAATACTATAGCCAGTTAAAATTGCAGAGAACATATAGCAAGACAGTTCATAATTAACAAAGTTGAAACTTGGCCAGGACATCAACACTAGATATGGCTATAATCAGGAGCGGTTTTGGTTTAGCAAAACATCATTGTTGGGAGCTTTTATTTTACACAGCTAAAATCTGGGGTGGTTCAGATCTAGGTCCCAATTTATCAGACTCCTCAAAAAGCGTATGAAGGGAGATGGATAAATGACACAAAAGTTTGAGTCCACCACATTAACACCTCATTTCATATAAAAAGGGAGATGGGATCTTTAAGGAGCACAGGTGATCAGGGCCTTGGTTTTATAACTCATCCAGAAAACGGCAACTGCAGCCACACAGGGCTTCTTAGGGCACTGATTCAGAACTGACTATGGGTATGTCTATACTGCATGACTGTAGCTTGTACAGACATACCTGAGCTATCTTTAGTCTAGCAAGCTCAGATATAAGAGCTGTGAAGCCATGGCAGCATGTGCTTCAGTGCGAGCTGTACAGGTCCATCTGGAACCCTGAGTAATTACCCACAGGGATAGCCCACACTAATACAGCTTCACTGTTCCAGTACCTGAGATAGCTAGATTAAAGCTAGCTCAGGAATTTCTACTCAATCTACAGTCACACCCCATGACTGCAGTATAGACATAACCTCAGAGGGAACATTGCCTTTGAATCACCAATCCATTTCCTGCAACACCTTCGTGTTGCTTGGAGGTCTCTCAAAGGCAAGACTCGCCAAGACTTATACTCCTAATATATGAATATGATGTCTATAGATTCCTAGCTTTGGTACAATAGTGGTGTTGGTTGTTTTATGGATTGCTAAGTTCCTATTAACTCATGGCTCATTTCTGTCCTCTTGAAAAATTAACTCATGCTTCCAGGTACAATGGCAAAGGAAACATTAAAAATTGAGTAACAGGCCAAAGGTAAACAAAGTATAAACCCAAATATTGCGACAACCGTAACTCTTCTAATCAAGTAGGTTCTATGCCTATTGCTACCATAGCCTTTTGAGGATATCAGCCAGCAGGTGTAGGAAGGGGAAAAGGAGAGGGGACTCCATCAAACCATCCTCATTCACATGGACATCATCTTTAATGAAGCCCTGCCTCTGTATCTGCTATGGCCTGTCTCTTAGTTTGCCCCACAGCTGGAAGAACCATAACCTGCCCCACAACTGGAGGCTGTAACCTGGATGAAACCAGCCTAGCTGTACAATATATTGTCCACGGGTATGGAGGGGATATGGTAAGAGGGTTTGTGTGAGTAAACTTATTGTATTGCCCTTTTCCTAAGCTAGTGGCCACCTAATGAAGATTCCAGAAGAGGGAACACCCCCTCCAGCCCCAAAAGAATTTGAAAGGAGATTGCAAATGAGAGTTTTTCTGGACACCTCCCTCCTTTAAAACTGAAAGTTGGTCAAAGGTTAAGGTAGCAAGTTACAAACACACCTACCTCCACAAAGTAAATATACCTATGGCATCAGTTCATTGTTAAATACAGTGACCTTCAGACCCTCTAGTGGCTATGCATTAACCCCACATATCCAATACTTTGAAATCTAAAGCCACTGCATAAGACAAATTGATCTATAAACAACACAGATTTATCAAGGGGTGCCTCTCCTTTTCCACCTTTGTTGAGAGGGACACGGATTCATACCTCAATCACATTCAACTATCTACCTTCACTTATCTGATTCATGAAGCATCAAGAAAATCTAGGTCAGAAATATGCACAGATTCACGTGCGCCCACCCACACATACTTTCCCTGTACCTTCCACAGTGAGGAAATAAACAATAGCCTCACCCTGAAAGTGCCTCGGACCAAATTGGATATGTAAATGTGTAAACACTCTGTGTCTAGACTGCCTCTTCAGAGGCTGGAAAATATACTACTAAAGATTCCAGTCAGCTGCTGACACTTTGCATTCTCCCACGGAGCTTAGCACTAGAACAGGAAGGGGGAAGCACTCCAAGGGACCAATATGGCCAGACATGTAAGCAATTACACTTCAGTTGAAAGAAAATACATGTACATCCTCACAATGACCTACTACCCTAAACATTCCTTAGTTAAAGATACATGTTTTTAAAGACAATAATTCCTGCATTAATTTGCGAGATTCCCAGAAGGTGGTGACAGGAGATAGTCACTGCTGCTCAAAATAGAGAAGAATTTCCAAAGTACAACACACTATCCAATATACATATATAACAAGAGGATGCACTCCTGTTGGCATCTTCCCTTTCATGTGAAATCTTAATTCTTCCATTTTGTCAGTGAAAACCCTTTGTCCATCTCGAAGCCCATAAGGGGGAAGAGACTCTATAAGGCCAGCTCTGCTTCTCCAGGCAATTCCAACCCTGTCATGTCTTATTGCTTTAGTCATTGCTACAAGTTGATGGCCAATGGCCACAATTATCACCAGAAGCCGGGATCCTTCCCTGTGCCTTTAAAGAGCAGCATTTCTTTTCCTAGACTCTCAAAGGCAAGCAGTGTCACTGGGCAGTGCCTCCCACCCAAGAGACAGAGTTGGGGGTAGAACCACATATTCCATGACAGAACCTACCAATTTCTGCTATGTGCTAGTACTGAATTCTGCTGGAAGCTGGAAATTTTGCAGCAGCATGAAATGCATGGGAAAAATGCAAATTTAGAAGATTTTATTGAATTAAGAATTACAAAATTGATTATTTTATTCATGTTCATGTTTAATTCAATACTAACCTCTGCATATGAATGTTCCTCCCACCCCCCACATTTAATGCTTTCATGCTAATGCAGAATTTCCAGTCACCCAAGGAAATACACAGAGCTGTGGGTGCTAGCAGCAAATTGGCTTATCTGCCATGACAACTGTCCACGAGTTGTCTTTGATTGGGTTGTCTGCCAAAGCCCCAGTTCACCTTTACTGGTTACTATTGCACTTTATGTGCACATTAGAGGAAAGGAAGAGAAAAGATGAGACACTTACGCAAGGCATGCCACTCATCCTGGCGTATTGTCTTGGTGATGTTGTAGGTGAGGTTCTTGGGAATTGTTGCTGAGGAGTAGTGGTACTTGATGTACGTGCACTGATCAATTGCTCCTGTGACGGACAAAAAGAAAAATAAATAAAATGTTGCTAAACAAGAGCAATGTGTTTATATATGTGGTTTTCTCTGTCTCCTTTCTCTTCCCAGGGGAAAAATCACGTGAGCATTGTTTTTATATATATATATATATATATATATATATATATATATATATATATATAAAAACAATGCTCACGTGATTTTTCCTCTGGGAAGAGAAAGGAGACAGAGAGAACCACACATGACAGATGATAGTGATGCAGCTTAGTGTACCCCGGAAGGTGCTCAGATATCACGGTGATGCATATGGTAGAAGAACCGGAATAGATTCGAACAGAAGCAGAATGCAGTGGCATCCCATGACCAAAAAATTACAAACTTCAAACTTAAACATGAATGGCTGGCATTGTGCCCTATTTATTGTGTAGCTGAGATTTCATCTGCAGTCTATGGAAGGCAGCTGTATGTGATACTACTTTTTTTTTTATTTGATCATGGAGGTACTACATTTTTTTATAGCCATTCCCCTCTACCCACAATAATCCCCACTGCAAGCTTTGGTCTCCTGAGGTCTCCTCCTAATCCAACCTCTCAATGAAGGTAATGCCCATGGAAGCAAAGAGTTTGCTTTAGCCACAGGCTCCGCACAACTGATGCCTTAGCCAATGTTTGCTTCTGATCAGAAACACTTAGTTCAGTGATGCAAGAATAGTTGCAATGCCAGTAGGGTTTCCTACATCCCTTTCCCTGGCAACCCCCACCAACATTTCTTTCATCAGACCATTTTGCTAAGCAATTAGGGTCTGACCAAAAGCCCACTAAAGTCAACTTTTTTTTGACTTCTATGAGCTTTGGATCAGGTCCTTAATAAATAAGTAGGTACTCTCAGTGTCACTGGCCATGCTCATTTCACTACTCGGAGGAGAGACAGACAGACTTTGCTAACTGTTGCCTTTCTGATTGTTACTCAACAGATGATAGAAAAATACATTAAATAAAGCAATAAGCCATACACCAATAAAACAAATGAGAAAATGATGCAACCCCGTACGATGGCCAGGAACGGAACACCCACCATTAATACCAACTTAAATGGCATTAAAACACATGATGCCAAGAGTCCTGTCTTTCAGCTCCAAAGGGTTAAATAGGCTTTCACCATTCACCTCTGGAAAGCTAGGTTTCAAGCTGTCTCAGGTCATAAATGTTACTTGGCATTAACTGAAACAATGAACCATAGATTCAGAGTGTGAATAAAATGTTATGCAACAAAATTATTAGTTACAAACCAGACTGTTAGCATCTTCTGAAGTTAGTGCAGCACAAACATTGGAGGTCCTCACTGTTTGCTTTTCTTAAGTGTTCTTAGCATTCCGTCTTTGAGAGCAATTAGATTCAACAAAGCCAAATATTATAGGGAAAAAAGGCAAAATATTTACATATGTATCCGCCTGCCCTGACAGCGTGATGGGCTTCTGTGCATGCCTGCACCATCTGGGCACCAAATATATGCCCAGAATGAAAGTTTCAAACCAAGAATAGTAGTTAAAAAAAGAAAGCTACCCGCGGAAAGATCGTCTTAAAAAAAAATCTCAGCCTTCCTAGTGATGATTTTAACGTCTTCATGCTAATTTGGAAAAACATTCTACCCGCTTTTGCTCAGCTATGTTCATGGTTCAGAAGTTTTGGCAGAAAGATGGAAATTGCTTATTTGTCTGGAAATAATCTTCATGTTATCTGATACCTATCCAGAGAGAAGACTTGCCTAGAGCAGCAGCAAGGAACACAGATTCACAACTGAAAAAAATATATTAATAAATGGAATACTATGTTTAAAGGAATGCAATCAACACTAATGGGTTGTGCTAACTTCCTGTGGGATCCTGCGCACCCTCCATTCTGGTTGCTGTCATTGAGAGTTAATGGCTCTCAGGACCTTACAGCATCAAACGCTAAGGCAAGAAAGAGACTGAACTCAATTCAGGGCAGCACTTAAGCACGTGCTCACGTCCCATTGACATCCATAAGATTTAAAGCACATGCTTAACTGTTGTCCTGAACAGGAATGCATTCCTCAACAAAGGCCTGAGTTTGCAGCGGTAATTGTTTAACTAAGATATACAGCATTTATGATTAAAAAAATTGGCAATAGTTAGGCAAGTAGAACACCATATCAGTACATTCTTTCTGTGCCAACAGAATTTAAAAGACTACAGAGAATGTAGCTCAGAATATGTCAAAACCACATTTGATTAACTGCCCGACACACCTGAATTATTTCAGACTATACAACACTGACAACTGGTGGAACACACTTCCTGTGGAAAGGGTGTGCAGTTGTGACTGCCTTCTACTGACCATCACTGACAGACAGTTGTTTGCAGTATTGTTGTAGCCATGTTGGTCCCAGGATATTAGAGAGACAAGGTGGGTGAGGCAATATCTTTTATTGGACCAATTTCGGTTGGTGAAAGAGAGAAGCTTTCAAACTACACAGATCTCTTCATCAGGTCTGATAGGGCAGATGAGCTGTAATAAGGTCCACTCAAGACTTCCTGGTCAAATTTACAAAAAGTTTCCTGTAGTCAGAGACAGACTCAAGTCAACATTCTGACCATGCTTGCACAAGTGTAGATCTGAGTAACTTCACTGCAGTCAATGGAACTGCACTGGTGTGAAACTGGTGAGAGGAGAATTCACCCTTAAACATCCAAAAGGGTTTCCTTTGTCCAAGTCTCTAAACACAGTCAACAAAAAGATGACTTTGTGACGCCAGTGCTTAAGTACTTCACAAGAGAGATTGCTCCCTTTACCCCCACAGATGGTCTAGCTCGTAATGCAAACTACCTCCAAGTCCTCTGAGTACACTCATCCTCTAGTGCCGTGGGAGGATGACATGATTCACTACAACTGGGCCCAGAACTACTTCCCTCATGAAAGGCTCCCTGAAAATCCCTGCACTCAGGAGGGCACACAACTGTGACTTTTCTTTTCAGAAGGAAAAGAGACTTAACCCTCTCCTTTCCATCCACTGAGTGAGGTGTCTCCACCCCATCACATTGACGCACAAAGATTTAATATTGCTACAGCTCAGAGAGATTCACATTCAGTTCAAGTGACTGGGCCAGGGCTGGATTTACAGGCAGGCAACTCAGGGACTGCCTGGGGTATCGGGCTTGGGGGGTGCTGGGCCCAGCGTGCTTTTTGTTTTTGTTGTTAGCAACAAAAGGGAAAATAGAGTGTTTGAAGTAACATGTTTCCGATATTCCATATGTGGATTCATTTTTCATTAAGCCTCCTAGAATGCTCTGGATCTTTGTAGAATCTCATGGAACCTTCTAGACTTTCTGAGAACTACATTTTCCTTGAACCTCCTAGAATGCTGTCAGCCATGCCCTTGTAGGTATGTAAGGGGAAGGATGTTGCCAGTCAGTCAGTGAGATATAAGAACAACGTGAAGTGAGAGCCCAGCTGCGATATTATGAATCTTCTTTTCCTGTATAATTGTGAACATGTACTTGTGTTTTAATACTTGAAGGGTTTATATTTAGCAACTAATAAAGGACATATTTAATGAGATGCCAGAGATATCTATTGAATCCTTATCTGCACAACACTATAAAATAAAGTTACTTTTTTTGCTGTGCTTAACACGTTTGATGACTTGATGTTAGTACATTTTAGTTATTCTTAAAACTAAAAAGTTTCTATAAGATTAGAGAAAACTATTTTCATTTGCTTATATATGGCATGAATAACAAATTTGCAGATCCTAGCATGCAAATTTATCATCTTATATGACGGGGATAAATCATGCATGCAAATCGAGCATCAAAGTAGTGAAATGGGCTACAAATGCAATAAAAAAATTAAGTATTCAAAAGTTTAACAAATGGAAAGGGGGCGTCAAATACACTCTTTGCCTGGGATACCATTTGGTCTAGGCCAGCCCTGACTGGGGACAATGTTTGTGGGAAAAAAAACAAACTGAGTACTCTCTTTTTCCAATGACCCTGAAATCTATGCAGCCGAAGTGAACAGTATGGATGGCCACTGTAAAGACAATATGGCTACAGAACTGTTAAACTAGGAGATGTAGCACAACTCATGTTCCCCTTGTGGAAGGGAACTCCCTGCTGACATAAACACAAAGGAGGTGGCTGCTGTGCCAGTTTCCCCCCCACACACACACACAAACACAGACACATGTGCCCCTGCCAAAGGGAGGAACCAGGTAAGGGGTGTGTCAGGGTCCTGAGCAGAACTCAGAGCAGAGCAGCACTCAGCTACACCAATCCTCCACCAGTAGCATAAGTCAGAGCAGCCCACAGGCTGATGCCAGCTCCAAAAGGGTTAAATATGCTTTCACTATTCGCCTCTGAAAAACTAGGTTTCAAGCTGCCTCAAGTCATAAACATTACTCGGCACCAGTTGAAATGATGCACCATGGATTCAGCGTGTGAGTAAAACATTATGCCACCAAATTATTAGTGACAACCCAGACTGCTAGCATCATCCAAAGTTTGTGCAGCACAAACACTGGAGGTCCTCACAGTTTGCTTTTTGTTCTTACTGCTCCACCCCTTGGCTCCCTTCCACTCCCACAAAAGGAGAATTGTTTCAAGGAATCATCATCACACCATGGCATGGCAGGGATACCACCTGGACACCCTGGCTCACCATGCTCTCTTCCATTCTCAAACCACATTCCAATATTGTGGCCTTAGTCCAAGAGCTAGTGAACCTGTGCCCCCACCATGCGACTTGCAGTTTAAGCGTCACACCTGTTGGCAGTGTCAGCAGAGAGACAAAGGATGGACATGGGGAATAAACTGCCCTCTCACCTCATAGAGGTGGTAAAGAACAGCGTTGAGGCACATTAGTCGGGACGCTCACACCGATGTTGTCCATGCTGAACCTATTCTGTGGATAAATAGAGGGTTTCAGTCTCCAGGGCTCTCAGGCTAGTACCTTTCCTTAGCTGATAGTTGGCAGATTGGAGGACTTTGACCTGAGTGGCCAAGCTGACTTTTCCTGAGGTAGTTTCACAGATGTTAAAGCCGGAGGGGATCATTACAATAATCTAGTCTGACTTCCTGTATCACACAGGCCTCAGGTTAGTTGTCTGACAGTTGCATGACTGAAGGTGCTGCTCCAGCAAATGACTTCTCAAGGTAGTCAGGAACATCAAGAAAAACGTCAATTTGCACCCATGGCACTGATGCCACATTGAGCCTAGCTTTGATAGATCGGCGTTAAATCAGTGGGAAAGGGGTTTTTATGGTGACAGTGACTGTCTCCTCCCAGTCCCACTGGAGGACTCCCCTTTGTTCCCCACATTCAGGGCACCACATTGTGAAGACCATCCTTACAAGTTAGAAAGGGGTTTATTTTGGACCTATTAATTGATTTCCTTCGCTAGCCAGAAGGTTCAACGTTAACAACACAGGAACTCCTCACACACACACACACACACACACACACACACCTTCCATGAGCCACCATCCTGGAGAATGAGGGGCCAGGAATCTGACATGGCAGTTGCTGAGAGCTCCATCACTAGGCTTAATTTGTTTTGGATTACATTTGACAGGGACAACCTCAACTTCACAACAGATTTAGCCGAGAGCACTGACCTGACAGAAATTCCACAGAATGTTTCCTTTAGATAGACAAAGACCAATCAGCTGAAAGCATTTGTCACCTCTCAGTGTGTACTTTGATTTCTTGGAAAAATTCAGTTGTAGCCCCATCATTTGTTTATTTGTTCTGTTATGTTTGTTACCATGGACAATGGTACCATGAGCTTTCCCAAGACAACTGAATGCAGCTTTCTCATTCCTGTGTTCTAGATACAGCTGGGTGAACTGTTCATAGCAAACAATTTATTCCAAAAATTTCACCCTTTGCTCTGGCTTTAATTTTTACAACTCTGTTCTTCAAAATTATTAGACAAACATGTTATATTAACAAATTTCAGCGTATGGCTTATGCACCCATGTTCACCACTTAGACTTTGATTCTCTTAGGGAAAATGTGGGAGCAGAGTGTGGGATTTGGAGGAGCTAGCCCAAATCTAGCTAGCAGAACACAGAATGTTTAAACCCTTTCCTTTGCAGGCCATTGGAGTCAGGCTTTGCCTGATAAAGTTAGGCTGTATTATTACTCTAGATTTGGATCACATCACTCAAAATAATTATGTGCAGCCTACATATGTGTGAGGTCTCAAGCACAAAAGTCATGTATATATTAGGGGAAAAGTGTATTGCTAACACTCATTAACATCTTTTAACACATTGGCTCATAAAGGTAAACTGTAGCGGGGAGCCTATGGTTTAACTTGACCAGCGAATATATTAAGACTATTACTTGACACTAGGATTTTAACATGATTGTTAACATGTTAGCTTACGTGTTAAAAACACACCTCTTTTCCTACAGAAGACAAGGCCAAAGGGTGTGACTAGATACTTGTCTGGATTATTTCATTCCCTCTGGAGCAGTTCCAGCTCTGAAGATTGTAGTTACATATTCTTGTCCATCTCTATTCATTGTGATAGCAGCAGCAATCTGGCCTGGGGTTTTGGGAACACAGTCCTTTTCTGTGCATACCTGCTAGGGCTGAAGGTCTAAGCCCATAAATAGTAAGCAAAGGACACAATAGCTTAACTTGCATGTCTGACAATGACTATGCGTTGCATTATTGCATTGCATAAATGACAACCAACGTCCTGATTACCGGCATCCAGACAGACTAGGCTGCATCATGAAACAAACTTTGGGAATTGATTTTTTCTGGCTGGCTCTGGCATACCCCTGAATTGGTGTCCAGGTGGCTTTAGCAGCTCTGTTGGTTGTGGTTTATCCTGGAATGAGTGGACAGCTATGTTGGGATGGCAGCCCCAGTGCTAGCTGCTGCCTGCCTGGGCTGGGCTGGGCGAGGGAGCTAGCTGCTTCCTACCTTCAGTTAGGGGGTGTTGTGGCTGAGCTGGTGGCTGTCAGGGTTCCTTCCCCACTCTGAACTCTAGGGTACAGATGTGGGGACCCGCATGAAAGACCCCCTAAGCTTATTCTTACCAGCTTAGGTTAAAAACTTCCCCAAGGTACAAACTTTGCCTTGTCCTTGAACAGTATGCTGCCACCACCAAGCATTTGAAACAAAGAACAGGGAAAGAGATCACTTGGAGACGTCTTCCCCCAAAATATCTATCCCACACCCCCTTTCCTGGGGAGACTTGAGAATAATATCCTAACCAATTGGTTACAAAATCATCAAAGACCCAAAACCCTGGATCTTGGAACAATGGAAAAATCAGGTTCTTAAAAGAAGGATTTTATTTTAAAAAAAGAAAGGTAAAAGTCGTCCCTGTAAAAATCAGGATGGAAAATACTTTACAGGGTATTCAGATTCAAAACACAGAGGATCCCCCTCTGGGCAAAACCTTAAAATTACAGAAAACAGGAATAAACCTCCCTCTTAACACAGGGGAAATTCACATAAAACAAAAGATAAACTAATCCGCCTTGCCTGGCTTACCTATAATGGTTGCAATATTGGAGACTTGGATTAGGATGGGTTGGAGAAGATGGATTTCTGTCTGGCCTCTCTCAGTCCCAAGAGAGAACAACCATGTAAACAAAGAGCACAAACAAAAGCCTTTCCCCCACCCCAAAGATTTGAAAGTATCTTGTCCCCTTATTGGTCCTTTGGATCAGGTGCCAGCCAGGTTAACTGAGCTTCTTAACCCTTTACAGGTAACAGGATGTTGCCTCTGGCCAGGCGGGATTTTATAGCACTGTATACAAAAAGGTGTTACCCTTCCCTTTATATTTATGACAGTGGCTCTGGCTACTCCTTGCCTCTTGCTCTGTGGCTGGAGGGAGCACTGCCAGCCCCTCCCTAGCCGTGTGTGTGCACGCGCACATTGTCTCCCCTCCCTGCTGCTCACGGGCCCAGTGGCCACGGAAGGAGGTAGAGCACTGTCCAATGCTGCTTTTGCCACAGCTCCAAGTTTATTGTCATGGGTGGGTTATCATGGAAGGAATGGTGATGGGTCATTTAGGGCTCAGTGGAAGACTCTAACCATAAAGATTCAGCCTATAGTGGTGACATCCCAGTGATCTGCCACACACATCTATCCATCCCCTCAGTGGTCAGCCCCTACTATGATGACCCACCACCATGCCATCCATGATAACTTTCTCAAGGTTATTTCCATCTCTACACCTAATGTGACCAAAGTACATAAGTTTGTATCTGTTGATTTCCAGCATCTGGGTCTGCTTCTCACCAATAGTATTTCTACCAGAGGCGTTAATCTTTTTTTCCCCCCTCTAGGGGAGATATGCAAGAGTTTTCACCAGCACCACATTTCAAAAGCTTCCAGTTTCTTCCTGTCAGCAGCTGTAATTTCCCACAATTCACATCCATAAATTGTTATGGAAACAGTTAGGTTATTCACCAGATACACCTTCATACATTTTGAGATGCCATATTTTCCCCCCCACACACTTTCTAAGGGAAGCCATAACTGAGCCATCCCTAGTCTTCTTGTGATTTCCTTGGAAGAGCCTCCTTGATTGGATATATATGATCCCAAATAATTAAATTCATCTACTGCCTCTACAGTTTGTCCATTAATCATAATGTACATTTGCATCCTGTTTTTCTTAGTCCTGTCAATACACATGCATTTTGTTTTCATCACATTCAGGAACTGTCAATAGTCCTCATTAAGCTGTTTTTACAGACTCCAACATTTGTTGCATTGCACTGATGGTTGTAGTAAAGAGCATCATGTCATCAGCATATCTGTGACTGGTTAAGAGGTGTCCACCAATGGAAATCCCAGCTCCTTCCATTTTGTCAAAACCTTCAAACGGCTTTTCTGATAGTAAATTCTGCATTTATGTTAAAGATGCTTGGGACAAAATACACTTCTGTTTCACACCCTGCCCAGTGGAAAACAACACACCGTCTCCTACTGCTGTTCACACTGTGGTCTGCTGTTGTTGGTAAAGACTTCTGACAATTTAAATGAGATGCTTTGGAATCCCTATATCTGCCAGTATCCTCCAAAGATGGTCATGTCAGATGGCAAAATTCTTTTGAGTAGTCAGTGAAACCTATGATCAATGAGATTGTACTCGCTGTATTTTCCAGTGATGTGATGGATATTCACTATTTGGTCAGGGATGCCTCAGCCCTCTCTGAAACCAATTTTGCGGTGGTAGTTCTCTTTCTAACCTTTGTTTCATGAGATCCTTGATTATGTAGCACATAACTTTGCTTGCATGTGATACCAGGGAGATGATATGATAGTTACTGAGCTCTGTTATGCTTCTCTTCTTTGTTAAGGTAAAAAAAAAATCTCTTGTCTAGTCCTCTGGCTAATTTCTAGTCATCCGTACATCATTACAAATTTTCTACATAAGATCAGTACTGCATTTGCCAACCACTTTTAACAATTTTTCAGGCAAGTTATCTACCCCTGGTGCTTTCCCAGGCTTTATTTTCATAATAGCATGCCCTACTTCCCTTTGCAGGATTGATGGCTCTGGCTCCATACTCTCTTTTCTGTCACCCCGTATTATGACTGGGTCTCGTGAGGCATACAGATTGGGACAGTAATCTCACAACCTGCACTTAATATCATCACAGTGATGGTGCCCACTCACCTCTGCCTCCCATCGGTCAGATGCGAGCCTGCACTCTCTCTGCTTATGGTGCCCGCTGTTGGCTGTTGCCCTCATCAAGCAGCTCCTCAGAGACTGCAGCCAAGTCACACACATAAAGGAATCCCTTCTGGGTAAAAGATCCAACAAAGCCTGTCCCTTTGCCCTTGTTACTGTCTTTAGCCCTGTCCCTGGGCTCTGACCTCAGCCTCTTCTGGGCTAGCTTTAAGTTTGTGTCTGCCCTGATATTGAGCAGCATCCCCAGGGCTTCCTCCCTGGAGACTCTTTAAATCCTGCCCTTCACCTAGACCTCTAAAAAAGCCTTATCCCTTTCTTGGAGCTTAGGCCACTCTGCCACTGGGGGGACCAGGGCCCACCCACTACTCTGGGTCCTGACCCGGAGACTCTATAAATAACAGCCACGTGCTGCTTCCTGTAATAGTTGCTGCTGGACCACTTCCCACATAGCGCCTTCTTCTTCACCCTTACCTCAGGGCTGAGGATCTCAACTCCTCTCCTTCCGGTCCCAGCCAGCAACTGATCTGCTCAGGTTCTGCAGCTCCTTTTTAACTAGGCCTGCTGCACTCTTATTGGCTGCTTCCCTGCAGCCTCTCTAAGCGGGCCTAGAGGACCCACATTCAATGCTCCTTTTCTGGGACAGGGAATAGTAGGACTGCAAGACCACAGGCAGGGGGCCTCAAAAGGCCAAGTACATCCCATCACAGTCACCTTCAGAGAAGACTTTGCTGTCATGATCTTTTATGTTTGATCACACGGAGAACCTTTTGGTAAGGAGTCTGACCAATGTGAACATACATTTTGTATTATTACTCTCTTGATCATTCTCAAGTTCCATATGTTTTGCCCTTTATATATTCGGTCATCTCATCTCGTCTGCCTTTAAATCTGTCTGCTCAGTTCCTTATATTCTCTCCTATGTTTATCTACCTCCAAGCCATTCTCTTTCACTCTGTCATTTTTCCTCCCGCTCACCCAGCTTCTCAGTTAACCATGTGCAGTCCGACACAGATGTTGCAGAATGTGCGCTTTAGCGGTTTCAAGCACAATAGTTTTCATTTTATTTCAAAGTTTGTTGGGGGTGTTCTCCTCTTTCACCTGTGCCAACGCCTCAGACCCATTCTGAGCAAAGTTATATAATCTTCATTGAGATTTGGGCCCAACGGCAGTGGAGTTGTTGAATGTCATATCTTTTTTAGTTTTAATTGTATGTTTAAGGCTAATAGCTAGTGGTCTGACCCACAGTCTGCATTCAGGAAAGTCTTCATCCATTGGAAACTTACATTCCAGCATTATATCATTACATAGTCAATTTGGTTCTTTGTCATACGGTCAGGTGACCTCTACGTGAGCTTTAGATTTGGAATGTGCACCATTGTGGAAGGTTAATACAAAAGCATCAGTGGCAGTGAGGTTCCCCACAACGTAGTAAAATCACTAAGGACAGGGTGAAGGTGGTGGAACTTCAGAACATGACATTGCAGCTACAGGCAGTGACAGCAATGAACTGTGGCACAGGCATCCCTCAGCCGCCCTCCATGCAACACCCACGGGCAGGAAGTGAAACCCCCTGAAGGCATCCCTGAACACACCCCGGACTAAGATAATTCATTGACCTCAGACAACAAACCGTGAGTGGGGTGGAGTGGAGGGAGCAAGATGGGCATGTTAAAGAGACATTTGTCCATTGGACTGTCACACTGCAAGGTGGAAAACTGAGGTAAAGGACACTTCCCAAGATACTGTGGGGCAGGTGTTTACTTATTGTTTGCATAATTTTGACTCATTGTTGCAGTGTTTTCCCAAATTAATGCTGCAATCCCTCTCGTCAAAGTTTTCTTTTGTTATACACAGACTCAATGCTTGCAAGTGGGGATGTATTGCCTCTTAGAGGCACCCAGGGATGGTGTTTAGTTTTCCCAGGTTTCTGGGTGGGAGCTTGAGCTAGTTCTGTACTGTAACATTAAGAGAAATCCCTAGATATTAAACCCAGCCTTTGTTGCTACCAGCACTGCCTGGCAGAAGGGTAAATATGTATTAGCTGGAAATTTTTAATAGGAAAAGCAAAAAAGTTTTCTTTGCAGTCAGGAGGGAAAGTTTCCTATTTCCTTTCCTTCTAAGTACGTCTTCCCAATTTGCTTCCAAATAAAGAGCATCTCAGATCCTCTAGATTAGGGCAAATTGTACAGATAGTGGTCAGCTGGGGGAAGGAGACCGGTAGAAACTGATGAGGGGAACTAGCTATAATCCTATAAACATACTGTCAGTCGGAAGCTGAATGTCAAGGGCGAAGAAAGAGATAGAAAAGGTCTAAACAGCTTTTTGTCAATGCTGTGTCCCATGTACTGGGACTGCAAACTGCAGCTCACTGAAACTGTTCAGCTGATGGAAGCATAAATATTCTACCCAGGATAAGAAAAGAAGGCAAGTATGAGACCAAGTTCTGAATTTGCACTGGGAAATGAGCAGCTCACACTTTCTCTCAAGGGACCAAGGGAAAGGGATTTCAAGGAAACTGAAGCCAGGAAGGTGATTATGAAACACTTTCTTATTTCTGCTATTAATAACAATCTCCAGGCCATGGAGCACTGGGGGAGTAGAAAGACATCCATTTGAATTTGTTAATCTCTTTGTCCAGTTATTTACATGGTGAAGAGCGGGAAGGAAGTAGAGACAAAGAGGTTAAAAGGGCTATAAATTATTTATTCCTGCTTGTTTGGATACAGAAATTAAGTGATCAACAGAGTCATGGAGACAGCAATGACCAGTAAAGACTCACTGAAGATCCAGCCTGCCAGCTGGACAAAAGTATGCATGGTAGGGGCTTGTATAGCAGAACAGGGTGAGAGAGGGGCTAAGGTGGGCATGGAGATGTTTGTCCTTGGTTCTCTGGCCTCCAAGTATCAGATGGAAAACTGTGTTCACTGATCTAGGAAGCCAACTCCCTGTATGAGCAGCTCCTCTCCAATCACAGCAATGATTACAGGCCTTGAGCTTTTTTACTGAGTCCTTAATGCACAGGCCTCTCTGCTAATCTCATTGTTTAGTCCTTCCATATTTAAATACACTGGGCCAGATCCTCCTCACACATATGTTGCTTTTATAAACAAGTACTCTTCTGATTTCAATAGAGTTACTCCAGATTCCCATTGGTGTAAGTTCAGACAGAATCAGGCAGATACAGGCCCTGCTTCTAAGAGAATGGCTGGGAATGCTAGACAGCTCTTCAGATGATGTAAATAGGTACAGACCCATTGACATCACTGATTTACACCAGCTCAGGATCTGGCCCATCCCGCTCTCTAGGTCTCCCTGCTGCTGGTTTTTGGCTGCTCCATGCTAGACAGTATGCTTGGCAAATGTTTTTTTCAGTATTTCACCCCAGTGTCTTCACAGCAGAAGCACAACATGACAAAGGGAATAATTCAAGCTCTCTACAGCCCACAGTCCAGAACTACAGTGTGCATTATGTCTCAGCTCATCTCCCAAAAGGTCACACTTACAGACCCAGTCTGATCAAGAGCCCTAGAGCATTCTCCCTTAGAAAGATCACCTTGCTAAAAGAACATGCATGTGGACTGCAGCATGTGTCTAGATAACACTCATCACATTTCCATGCAGAATTTATGTTCTTCACCTGATGTCAGTGAAAGTTATGAGTTTCATATCGGAAGATGTCATGAGCTCAGTAGGTGGCCCCCATGGGTTTTATATGTGAAAATTCAAAGGGATAAAACAAAAGAAAAAAATTAGTGTAGACAAGCATTTAGGCTAAATGCCTTCTCCAGTGCCTTCAAAAGATGGCATGTAGACAAAAAGTTTCTCTCCAGAATGGTTTCTTAACTTACATTTGGGATCACATCGGAGGCAGGTTTTGTTTGGATTAAACAACCCAGGAGTAACAGGACTTTCGTATGAATCTCACATCTTTTTGCTTGTTTTAATAAAAGGGTTTGAAGCTATCACCACAGAAATTCATAGCATCCAGAAGAATGGCATTCCTGTAGAGTAAATGTAAGAGGAAATCTCTGTGCCTTATTTTTTCAGGCTAAGGTCAGAATTCAACCAAGATTGATTTTTTTTCCCACCCACGAGATGAATGTAATATTGGTGAAGCAGGAAAATTCTGATTAATGCAGACTGTTTTGCTCATAAATAGTGCTTTCAACTGATCTCTGCAATGAGTTTGCAACACTCTTTGGAGACAAGATAGACAGTCTTTATGCTGGACTTTCCAAGCCTTTTCACTGTGAAAATCATGGGCTTTTCCCTCTGGGAGAGTTTGACTTGTTTTCTGGGGAGCACGTACTTGGTCTTCTGGATTCCCCAAGACTCAACTCTGCTCTGCCCCCTATGTATTCCAGTTACTTAATGCAAGTGTTGTGGCTGTGCTGCCATTATTGACAGGCATTATCAAGAAATCACTCAGCAAAGGGAAGAATGCTGGCCATCCACTCACATGGAGGTCTCCTACAGTTGTTGTATGTACATAAAGTTTAAAACCAGTGGGCAAGATCATTTCTAAAAATTGAGTAGAGTGGCTGGTAATACACATCTATTGCCCCATGAACTGTGCAAGTTCTGTCTCTGCTTGGATGACACTTTGGATGATACTGCCAGCTAGATACCTCAGAGCTACATTGCCATAAACCCTGGAAAAGCAACTGTTGGTGAACTGAGATCATACATTATAAGAATGCTCCCTCTTCCTTTGTAAAGGGACCCCCTCAAAGATAGGGCAGAAGAATGTTGGTCTCCTATTTGACCATGCTCTTTCCATGCAAGGCCATTTGTTCGATGATTGTTATTTGAGTTACACTGAGTAGCACCCAGCAGTCTGAATCAGAAGCAGGGCCTCAATGTGCGAGGTGTTTTGCAAAACAGACAAAAAGAAGCAGTCCCTTCCTTGAAGTGTTTGCAATCTAAATAGAAACAAGATGCAACAAGGAGCTGTACAAGGATAGGGAAGGCAAGGGGAAGAGGAAGAAGATCATGCAGTTACACTGCGGTATCCTAGGGTGGCTAGTGCACAGTTTGATCATTCTGAAGCATTTGGACTATAAAAAACTCTCCCCAACCACCACTCTCCCTAGCCATCATGGGTGGCTTCTTCCTTGCAGGCACAAGGTTCATCTTGAGGAGGGATTTTAAAGAGGAGAGGTGGTTCCAAAAAAGGTATTTTTCCAGCTGCATAATTTGACCAGGCTGTCTTCCTTTATCCCATGATGAATTTTTGCAACAACATCACATGCCCTTGTGTCCACAAGGCTTAGTTATTGACAGTCTTCCTTAGCTGGCTTTCCAGCAGCACATCTTTGGTGCCTGCAGGTTGTTCCCGCTGCATTCAAACACTTATTTTTATTTAAACATTTTAGGGCTAGATTCTCCAGTGTGCACTGGGCACTTTCCACTGTGTAACAGCACAAAGATCTTAAAATGTAGACAGTTAAAGGAGAATTCCCTTTACGCAGAGGAACAGAAAGCTGGCAAGGGCAAACTTCCACCACCTTCTAATCCCATGAGGGAGGTGGCATGGACAGGAAGGGACACTCCTGATCCTCCACTGGTATAAAATCCATTATGGACGTTATATTCATGGTGGAGGATAGATTAGTCCCCTCGCTGCTCCAATTTCCACCAGGACTGGGCAACCAGGGATAAAGTTGCGGTCCCTAGCTCCTTGAGGCTGCAGCTCTCCACTAGCTCAGCCATAGCAGAGAATCAGAGCATTTACTTTATTTATAGCATATGCATAAATTATGCAAATTTAACATATATCTCAAAATGGATTGGCCAGCAGAAGGCAGCTCCAGTGACATGACTGGATAGCAAAACTGAAAGAAAGCATAGGAAATAACTCAGCATCTGGAGTAACATCAATAGCTGATTTAAAGATGCCAAGAAAGGTACAAATTGTCATAAAAATACATATCACACTAGACTAGACAGAGAACTGGCACATGTATAAATGGACTGAAAGTCTATTATTAAGGGATGAAAACTTTCTCATCCAGTAAGCGCCTACTGAGAGGTTAGAGCAGTCTTGGGAGTGCTCTTTTTACTGTACAATGGTCCCTTGTCTGTGGAACAGACTCATGTCACTTGTGTGAGTAATCTACAGCTTCTCATATCCCATTTCCTGCACTGACAAATCACATCAGAGGGTCGTTGTGTGAAAACCTTCTCCCACTCACTTCACCATAGAACATTTTCTGGCCAGAGCAAGACAGACTGAGCATTTCTGTCGCCTGTCAGGTAAAGTTTGTAATTTAAAAGAGATCCTTAAAGAGTAGCTGTTAGGTTGGTTGAAAGAACCTTATTCACAGCAGCAACAAGTTTTATCCAAGAGGTATGTACCCCAACAGTAAGAACTCCTCCTGCCTCTCCCGCCCTGCACTTAAAGGGATTAGCTGACATTACATTGGTCTTGTTTGTTTCCATAGCCCAAAGTAGTATTGGCCCTGGCTATACTCAAGACCTGCTCCTTGTGCCTTGTCCTGAAAGGAGTCATCCCCCTTCTGGAGATCCAGTCACCACATCTGAGGTCAGCAGGTGAAATTCATAGATTCTAAAGCGAGAACCATTGTGATCATCTAGTTTGACATCCTGCACAACACAAGCCAGAGAACTTCCCAGAAATAATTCCTGTTCAAAGTAGAAGTCAGCAGGTGATTGTGTCTTTGCTGTAGTGGCCCTGAGGATTGACCTCTTCAATTATAACATTTAGTTCTACAAAATGTTTTAATTGCACTATAGTTCGGCACCCAATGCACTTATCAATACAATTAATGTTAGTCCTATTATTACTATAATACCATCTTGCACTTATGGAGCATTTTTCATCTGAAGATTCCAAGGCATTATACAATGGTATGGTATCATTGTCTTGCCTTAGGCTACACACCTAACCAGTGGCAAAATTCAGGCCTCTGACTCCCAGCCCCAGGCTCTAACCAGTAGGAGCACTGCCACCCCTCATCACAATCGGTTGCTTGTTGCCATGCGGACACTAGTCCTTCATTTAAATACCTGCAAAGAGGGGTGAACAAATCTGTTTTTATTTTTCACCCATAAATTCACAATTACAAGTTCAACAACTATCAACATGAGAAGACGATGATCCCTGTTAATTCACAGACCAAGTAAAGGACAGCAGCTCATTATAACATGGATTTCCTATGCTGCCTCAGAAAGTCACAAAAGTCATAGTGGTTGGAAAAAAGATCAAGCAGAGGTTAACTTATATCCCCTATTTTTCTTTCCTCCCATTCTGGTAGTGGCCATGTTTGGCCTCTCAGAGTTTCAGAAAGGGCAGGGTTCCAGCTCGCTGAATGCAGGTTCAGCAGAGGAGACCTAATATGTCTCTAATGGGCCATCAGCATTTCTGATGGTGTGTGTGAAGAGGACACATAAACCTAATGGAATAACCCATTCCTTGAAAAACATCCAAAACACTTAAAAACCCCCACCATCAGCATTACTTCCTGATTCCCTGGGGTTTTGCAATGTAAGTCTTAATGACAACAAAGATCATAGTACAGAAAGCCAGAGAGACAGGTGTTTGTTGATCTTGTCCAGAGACTCCAGCCATCAGAGGAAACATCAGCTGCAGTATTACTAAGAGGCTGATGGGATACAAGTCTAACAAGTCAACTTCACTCAAATCAATTCCAGTTTTTAAACAGTCATGGATGGTTATAAACTGTTCAGGAAGGACAGGCAGGGCAGAAAAGGTGGGGGAGTAGCACTGTATGTAAGGGAGCAGTATGACTGCTCAGAGCTCCGGTACGAAACTGTGGAAAAACCTGAGTGTCTCTGGATTAAGTTTAGAAGTGTGTGCAACAAGAGTGATGTCATGGTGGGAGTCTGCTATAGACCACCGGACCAGGGGGATGAGGTGGATGAGGCTTTCTTCCGGCAACTCACGGAAGCTACTAGATCGCATGCCCTGATTCTCATGGGTGACTTTAATTTTCCTGATATCTGCTGGGAGAGCAATACAGCGGTGCATAGACAATCCAGGAAGTTTTTGGAAAGCGTAGGGGACAATTTCCTGGTGCAAGTGCTAGGGGAGCCAACTAGGGGGAGCGCTTTTCTTGACCTGCTGCTCACAAACCGGGTAGAATTAGTGGGGGAAGCAAAAGTGGATGGGAATCTGGGAGGCAGTGACCATGAGTTGGTTGAGTTCAGGATCCTGACGCAGGGAAGAAAGGTAAGCAGCAGGATACGGACCCTGGACTTCAGGAAAGCAGACTTTGACTCCCTCAGGGAACAGATGGCCAGGATCCCCTGGGGGACTAACATGAAAGGGAAGGGAGTCCAGGAGAGCTGGCTGTATTTCAAGGAATCCCTGTTGAGGTTACAGGGACAAACCATCCCGATGAGTCGAAAGAATAGTAAATATGGCAGGCGACCAGCTTGGCTTAATGGTGAAATCCTAGCGGATCTTAAACATAAAAAAGAAGCTTACAAGAAGTGGAAGCTTGGACATATGACCAGGGAAGAGTATAAAAATATTGCTCGGGCATGTAGGAAAGATATCAGGAGGGCCAAATCGCACCTGGAGCTGCAGCTAGCAAGAGATGTCAAGAGTAACAAGAAGGGTTTCTTCAGGTATGTTGGCAACAAGAAGAAAGCCAAGGAAAGTGTGGGCCCCTTACTGAATGAGGGAGGCAAGCTAGTGACAGAGGATGTGGAAAAAGCTAATGTACTCAATGCTTTTTTTGCCTCTGTTTTCACTAACAAGGTCAGCTCCCAGACTGCTGTGCTGGGCAACACAAAATGGGGAAGAGATGGCCAGCCCTCTGTAGAGATAGAGGTGGTTAGGGACTATTTAGAAAAGCTGGACGTGCACAAGTCCATGGGGCCGGACGAATTGCATCCGAGAGTGCTGAAGGAATTGGCGGCTGTGATTGCAGAGCCCTTGGCCATTATCTTTGAAAACTCGTGGCGAACGGGGGAAGTCCCGGATGACTGGAAAAAGGCTAATGTAGTGCCCATCTTTAAAAAAGGGAAGAAGGAGGATCCTGGGAACTACAGGCCGGTCAGCCTCACCTCAGTCCCTGGAAAAATCATGGAGCAGGTCCTCAAAGAATCAATCCTGAAGCACTTAGAGGAGAGGAAAGTGATCAGGAACAGTCAGCATGGATTCACCAAGGGAAGGTCATGCCTGACTAATCTAATCGCCTTTTATGATGAGATTACTGGTTCTGTGGATGAAGGGAAAGCAGTGGATGTATTGTTTCTTGACTTTAGCAAAGCTTTTGACACGGTCTCCCACAGCATTCTTGTCAGCAAGTTAAGGAAGTATGGGCTGGATGAATGCACTATAAGGTGGGTAGAAAGCTGGCTAGATTGTCGGGCTCAACGGGTAGTGATCAATGGCTCCATGTCTAGTTGGCAGCCGGTGTCAAGTGGAGTGCCCCAGGGGTCGGTCCTGGGGCCCGTTTTGTTCAATATCTTCATAAATGATCTGGAGGATGGTGTGGATTGCACTCTCAGCAAATTTGCGGATGATACTAAACTGGGAGGAGTGGTAGATACGCTGGAGGGGAGGGATAGGATACAGAAGGACCTAGACAAATTGGAGGATTGGGCCAAAAGAAATCTAATGAGGTTCAATAAGGATAAATGCAGGGTCCTGCACTTAGGATGGAAGAATCCAATGCACCGCTACAGACTAGGGACCGAATGGCTCGGCAGCAGTTCTGCGGAAAAGGACCTAGGGGTGACAGTGGACGAGAAGCTGGATATGAGTCAGCAGTGTGCCCTTGTTGCCAAGAAGGCCAATGGCATTTTGGGTTGTATAAGTAGGGGCATAGCGAGCAGATCGAGGGACGTGATCGTTCCCCTCTATTCGACACTGGTGAGGCCTCATCTGGAGTACTGTGTCCAGTTTTGGGCCCCACACTACAGGAAGGATGTGGATAAATTGGAAAGAGTACAACGAAGGGCAACGAAAATGATTAGGGGTCTAGAGCACATGACTTATGAGGAGAGGCTGAGGGAGCTGGGATTGTTTAGTCTGCAGAAGAGAAGAATGAGGGGGGATTTGATAGCTGCTTTCAACTACCTGAAAGGGGGTTTCAAAGAGGATGGCTCTAGACTGTTCTCAATGGTAGCAGATGACAGAACGAGGAGTAATGGTCTCAAGTTGCAATGGGGGAGGTTTAGATTGGATATTAGGAAAAACTTTTTCACTAAGAGGGTGGTGAAACACTGGAATGCGTTACCTAGGGAGGTGGTAGAATCTCCTTCCTTAGAGGTTTTTAAGGTCAGGCTTGACAAAGCCCTAGCTGGGATGATTTAACTGGGACTTGGTCCTGCTTTGAGCAGGGGGTTGGACTAGATGACCTTCTGGGGTCCCTTCCAACCCTGATATTCTATGATTCTATGATTCTATGATTCATTGCAACTAGCCAAACCAAAAGGAGACAATGGACAGTAGATTGTTACAGCAATAGCACAGCTGAGATTCACATTACTACTTTCAGTACAGAGGGTTTCCTCTTTGGAAGGAAAACGAAATAAGATTGGTCTCGTATCTCATCAGAAGTGATAGAAGACTAGAAGACAGGCCCAGTGACTACCCGTTAGTGCTTTGTGATGACATGCAAGAGACCAGGGTTTGATTTTTGTGGTCATCTGCTGGGGCAAGGAGCACTGTAATTGATTTGAACCCCTCTGGCAAATTATGAGTTTCATGGATATGCTAAGAGGAAACTGTTTCCACCCTTGCATGGCTAAAAGGATGTGTGTTGCCATAGCACAGGAAGTAGAGGTGCAGAGGGTGCTGCAGCACCCCCAGGTTTTATGCAGGGCCATCGGCCCCACACCCAGGGCTCCACTCCCCAGCTCAGGTCCCGGCCCCATGCCCCACTTCCCAGCTGCTGGCTCTGCACCCAGAGTCTGGAGCCCGGCCCCCTGGCCCCTGTGCTCAGCCTCCCAGCGCCTCCCACCACCTCCAGCTGTGGCCACAGCCTCAGCCCCCTTCCCCATGTTTGGGTTCCAGAGACACACCTCTTGTCCCAGCCCCAAATCTGGGTGGGAGGGGTGCAGACGGGGTCAAGGGGGCTGACTTTCAGCACCCACCCTACTAAAAGTGTTCCAGCGCCACTCGGTGTTGCAGTGCTAACTCTTGAGGGTGAAGAATGGTGTAAAGGGAGCAAACAACAAAATCAGAAGCATGTTCTTGCCAGCAAGTTAAAGAAGTATGGATTGGATGAATTAACTTGACAAAGCTCTGGCTGGGATGATTTAGTTGGGGATTGGTCCTGCTTTGAGCAGGGGATTGGACTAGATGACCTCCTGAGGTCCCTTCCAACCCTGATATTCTATGATTCTATGACTATAAGTTGGATAGAAAGCTGGCTAGATCATCAGGATCAATGGGTAGCAATCAACAGCTTGATGTCTAATTGGCAGCCGGTATCAAGCGGAGTACCCCAGGGGTCGGTCCTGGGGCCGGTTTTGTTCAACATCTTCATTAATGCTCTGGATGACTGGATGGATTGCACCCTCGCAAGTTTGCAGATGACACTAAACTAGATACGCTGGAGGGTAGGGATAGGGTCCAGAATGACCTAGACAAATTGGAGGATTGGGCCAAAAGAAATCTGACGAGGTTCAACAAGGACAAGTACAGAGTCCTGCACTTAGGACTGAAGAATCCCATGCATTGCTACAGGCTGGGGACCGACTGGCTAAGCAGCAGTTCTGCAGAAAAGGACCTGGGGATTACAGTGGACGAGAAGCTGGATATGAGTCAACAGTGTGCCCTTGTTGCCAAGAAGGCTAACGGCATATTGGGCTGCATTAGTAGGAGCATTGCCAGCAGATCGAGGGAAGTTGTTATTCCCCTCTATTCGGCACTGATGAGGCTATATCTCGAATACTGCTTCCAGTTTTGGGCCCCACACTACAGAAAGGATGTGGACAAATTGGAGAGAGTCCAACGGAGGGCAATGAAAATGATTAGGGGGCTAGGGCACATGACTTATAAGGAGAGGCTGAGGGAACTGGGCTTATTTAGTCTGCAGAAGAGAAGCATGAGGGGGGATTTGATAGTAACCTTCAACTACCTGAAGGGGGGTTCCAAAGAGGATGGAGCTAGGCTGTTCTCAATGGTGGCAGATGACAGACCAAGAAGCAATGGTCTCAAGTTACAGTGGGAGAGGTCTTGGCTGGATATTAGGAGGGTGGTGAAGCACTGGACTGGGTTACCTAGAGAAGTGGTGGAATCTCCATCCTTAGAGGTTTTTAAGGCCCGGCTTGACAAAGCCCTGGCTGGGATGATTTAGTTGGAGTTGGTGCTGCTTTGAGCAGGGGGTTGGAGTAGATGATCTCCTGAGGTCTCTTCCAACCCTAATCTTCTATGATTCTTGCATAGCACTCTGTGTAGTAGAAGGGTGTGAACAAACCAGAAGAAAGCAAAAAGGTGAGGCTCCTATTTCAGGGGCGTATATGTTTACTGATGACATCCTCTTCCTATGGTCTGACTACAGCTCACTGGTTATAAACACAGCTGCTTTCTAAATTCCAGACTTATGGATGATGCATAGTTTTCTTCCTGAAAAATACCCATAGCCAACAGCTATTCGACATTGGTTAAGTGGACCCATGGTTTTGGCAGATTATGTGAAGCTGGGGCTGCCAAAAAGGGAAGAAACTGAATATGCACTAATCTAACTGAATCCCTGTTACAAACAAACCCCGCACTTCCCTGCCAAGCACGTGCACAGAATTTGAGTCTGCAGGTCAGCGCTTTGTAATTTATTGCATTAAAGAAAAGATAGCTCAGCAATACAAAACCCCAAAGGTTTGATGATGATTTTTCAATATCAATGAGTGAACAAGGAGGGCAGAAAGGGAAAATCCCTTGGTACCTAGAAACCAAGGGTTTCCACGGCAGGATTTTCCAGCCTCCAACAAATATCTCCTCTTGAAAAGGACAAAGAAAAGGGCGGGGGGGGGAGAAAAAAGAAAAAAGAGTGCGGAGGGCACTGGGGGACAAATAGGCAGGCATTTATGTCCACAGAGCCCTTTAAAATACTAGCCAGCTGGCTATGGAAGTCAGTGCTAACTAGGTGTATTCAGGCAGAGGACCAAAATAAATATGAAATAAAGAGACAGCCTAACAGCTTTGCATGTGGTTGAGGCTGCAAGGTTTGGGGAAGTTTGTATTATGCCTCTTTCACCAAAGCTTGCTGTATCAAGATGCAGCACCGTATGCTGCTTCAAAACAGAAGGCTGGAGACAGGACTCCTTTGTTGTACACTCAGCCCTGGTATAGGTTTGCTGATTATTAATTATTTGCATTATTGTAGCATCCAGGAGCTCCAGTCATGGACAGGACTCCATTGTGCTTTGTTTAGTGCAAATACAGACCAGAAATACAGTACCTGCCCCAAAGAGTTTACAGTCAGAGTATCTAAGGAAATCTCTCTAGCTCTTTAATCTCTCTCTACTTCCGTTTCCCCATCTATAAAATAGGGATAGTTGTATTTATTTGGGCGGATGCTTTGAAATCTATGGAAGAAAAGAGCTGCACACAACGCTACATATTATTAATAATCAAACTCCACAGAAAAAGATGCCCCATCTCAGCAGCCTCACCATGCTCAACCATATCTGCAATCTCTCACGCACACAAGCTAGGTGTCTCTTGTGGACAAGTTCCGGTTTATTATTGCTGGCATCTATCAGGGGATTATTATCATTCCAACACATGGAAAACACTCTGCAAATGTCTCCAGTCATTTTTATAGTTGGAGAATTAACTTCTCCAAGCCACTCTCCCTCTTCTGCTTTCAGCAGACCACAGCCTTCAGTTCCTGTGGAAAAAAACAGTACGTGATCTGGTAATTAGAGACTGTATTAAAATGCACAGGTGTAAGGGGACCAAATTAAAGTGGTTAATTCTGGCATTTCCTAACTTTTGAGTAACTGACTTTCTAGTCTGAATATTATGAAATCTAGCCTGAAGTTTTGACCTCTTCTTTAGCCCTAATCCTGTGCTGCAAAAAAGTCCTATAAAATCAGTACAGGGGTTTACTGCAAATTAGGCTCCGTCAACACTACAGTGGCACAGCTGCGGTGCTGCACCTACACCACTGTAGCATAGATGCTTCCTGCATCAATGGAAGGGCTTTTTCTGACAATGTAAATAATCCAGCTCTCCGAGAGGTGGTAGCTAGGTCAATGGAAGGATCTTTCCATCAACCTAGGCACGTCTACACCAGAGTTTAGGTTGAGCTAACTATGGTGCTCAGGGCTTGAAATTTTTCACAGCCCTGAGCAACGTAGCTAAATCGACCTACACTTTAGGTGTAGACTGGGCCTTACTCATCACATACCGCAACAGCACAGCATATCAAGCATTTCATACTAGACAGCTCCTAGGCAGGTCACCACGGGTACTCCAAAAGCTAAAATCTCTGTAGATATGCCTTAATGCGTGTGATGCTTAGCATGTTGTCCTCCTGACTGGTACTGTCCACCACAGCAGTGGCGGAATTTAAGTAGTGCTGTACAGTCTTTGCTTTCTGGACCTAAAGGATCCCTGTCTCAACTCTGCAAGGAAAGAGAAGATCACCGTCACAATGGTTGCCCTTCGCAGGAGATATACTGGAAGGAGACAGTGCTAAATTAGTGGCCTGTTTCCTGTCTTTGGCTGGAGGATGCTGCTGCCTGCTACACCATAAGCCTATTGTAGGGAGGGAGGGGGACACTTCTGCTAGAGGACTAGCACTGCCTTGTCAGACAGAAACAGAAGCAGCCAGGGCAGTCCTGAGTGAGGCAAGACATTCCTGGTGGAGAGCTATGCCACGTCTGCCATGTCAGAC
The DNA here is from genome assembly GCF_009764565.3 of Dermochelys coriacea. Lineage (NCBI taxonomy): Eukaryota > Metazoa > Chordata > Testudines > Dermochelyidae > Dermochelys > Dermochelys coriacea. The sequence continues at coordinate 248,868,990 of NC_050068.2, forward strand.
AGAAAGATCCTGGGAAGGGGAATGGGAATGGGGATTCTTCTGCTGGAGGGCCAGTGCTGTGCCAGCGTGCCCGGTCAAGCATAAGGATCCTGAGAGAGGAAGAGATATGAGCACCTTCCTACCAGAAGCTCTGTGTCCCATCAGGCAGACAAATCCTCCTGTGGCAAGAGTTACGTGATGTGACAAAATGTGGCTCATCATGAAGCCTCTAAAATTACCCTCCCTCACTGCTTATGCCCTCACTTTCTATCCATGAAACACACTCTCTCTGGACCACCAACTACAGTCATAAAACAGACAGTGGATGCAAGTGGATTGCTTGAACTCATGGTGGCAAGGAACCTAACGTCTTTTCCCCACTCCAAATGAAGTAATTTTGCATGGTCCGCACCACTTAGCATGTGCCACTACTGAACAGCTATGAAATAAATTAGGAATAAAAGTCACCGTGTCTGTATAAAACTGTTTAAAAAAAAATCCAGGTTCTGAATAACCATTAAAATTAACTTCCATCCAAGCTCAGCCAGTGCTATTGAACTAATGTTCTTTTCAGAAACCAGAGCGGATTGTTTTATGAGTGAGTGATATGAATCAATATGAACTATTGTGCTGGCTGCTTCAGGTAGAGATCAAAGGGTGCAGAAAAGCAATTGTTTTGGGCTTTTTCCTTTCTTTCCCCTACCTTAATTTTCAGTATACAACTCTTATATTACTAATGGTCTTCTCAGGCAGAACTCTTCCTTTTTCCCCTGACAACCATCAGCCCCTGCCCCCCAAAAGGCAAACACAGCACCCTATGACAAGTAAAGCTCTGAACAAGATAGCTCACAGACTGTAGACGACTATACCGTTACACTAAAAAGCCATCACATAACTAACAAGGGCTAAGTAACGTTCAAAGGAATGGGCGTAGTTTGTCCTGGTTTCTTTCCCTATGGCAATTTGGCAAGAAGTCAAATCTCATTTCAGGGTGGCTGCCTATCTCTTTTTTTCACAGCAGTATGAGCAGTGCTACTGAGTTACGAGTTCCTAATGTCCTTTTCTTTTTTAGCCCCTTTCCTAGCTTAAGTATCAGCTTTTGTGATAGCTGGATATTTAATCTTTCCTTGGTTTAAGAGCTACTCAGAGATTCTGATCCATTCCAGTAAACTGCAGCTGGAGGCAGTGAGTTGGTAGTGACAACAGTGAATGAGCAATGAAGGGAGAAATGACATCATTTTTATATGATTTTTTTTAAACAATATAAAAGAAACTCTTTCTCCCTGTGATTCCTCAGAGTAAGTCACAATGCAAAGCATCTTCCACTGGGGTTTGAAAATACTTAAATAGCTATTCTGATCATAGGCTGGTGTCTTGTTACATAGTTCAGGAACTATTCTGACTTTCATGATTTATGCCCATATATCTATTTTTCTGCATATTTCCCCCTCCCCCCGCCCCCCTTTGTGGATGCCCTGCAGCTTAGGATAGCCACATGGGCTGCATCGGAACACAGGAACCCCAAAATACTCCCAGGAATGGTTTAGGTATACTTAATCCTGCCTCAGTGCAGAGGGATGGACTTGTTGTCTTCTTGAGGTCCCTTCCAGCCCTACGATTCTGTAATATAAGAGTGTGGATAGATTACACTGGGCCTCTCCTTTGTCTTGCACCTTGTGCAGTCATTCACACATGCTGAGGGGGCAAAGGAAGGGTAAAACCAAGTCAGAAAGGCAGTATTTTATACTCACTGTGGACTCACTATGCACTGTAGTAAATGACTGCTCAAGAGGCAGTGCATTGTAGAATCAACTCTTAATCTTTGAGCAGGGCACTCTCTCTCAGGGCTTGTGTATACCAGGCGGATTTTTTTCTTGGTGTAGCAATTGACCAAAATAGATGCACTTTACTGGTTGAAAGCAGGCTTTGAATCAATGTGACTTAGGGCTTGTCTGCATGGCTCTACAATTCAGATTACAGGGGCATGATCTGCAGCATACCCCAAAGTGCTGAACTGCAACTGCCCGGCGGGGACACTGCTGGTGTGAGCTAAAAGGTACCTAGTTTGTGTTAACGTAGTCCTGAGGAGTTCTAGGTTAATTCGAACCAGTTACATTTGAGTTCGTGCTTGCAGCATCCACGCAGGGCAGTTACAGCTCAGCACTTTGGGGCATGCTGCAGTTCACACCCTCATAGCCCACACTACAGTGCCATGTAGCCATAGCTTTCAACTGGATGTGAAGTGGGATAAATCACCCCAGAACAACCTCCACTTTCAGTCAATGTAGTGTGCCTATACTGGGAGGTTGCACTACTGTAGCTATGCTGTGCCAAAAACCCCAGTAAAGCACAGCCCTCCCAACACGTAACCCTGCATTGCTACCTGGGCTGGGTTTGAATTAATGCCTTGTGTCTCTGGATGCAAATGTCAAATATGGAAATATAGGTGCATCTTCTACCACATATAAGAGAAACACAGGCTCATAGAGTTACTGTTGACACAAATGGGAGTTATGCATTTAAAACAATAAGTTGTTAATGCCTAATGTAAATACTTTTCATTTTTTACCACAACCAATAGCTACCCACAGCAGGTACAATGAAACACAACTTTTTACTTTAGATAATGTGTACCATACAAATTCTATCCCAAAATTCTTTGTAGAGGTAAATAATAGCAGATGGCGAAAGGAGTTAAGAGGCACTGGCAAAGGAAAAACATATGTTTTCAGGTGAGCTTTGAAATGAGACAGAAAGTCAATGAGGCAGAGAAGCATAGGCAGGCTGTTTCAGATGGCAAGTGCTGCAGAGGAGAAGACTCTCACACCAACAGTGGCTAGAATGTGGAAGGTGAAGGGTTAGACGGAAGCTCAGGGCTAGCAGAAATAGATCTCAGGAGGAGGAGCAAAAAACATAGTAATACACAGGGGACTGCTTGTGTTTCTTGGAAACACAGGTAAGGGAAGAGGCAAAGAGAAGCTATTCAAGGCTCAAGTCTACTTAAACTCTGTATGCTTTGTTGCTGTGACCCACACTATTGGGAAATTAAACCCAGGCCTCACAACTGATCTTCTAATACAAAGGCGAGGATAATCCATCCTGATTCCACATTTCTCCCTTTTCTCCCTCCCCGTCCCATGAACGTACTGTTTGGGAAGAGCTTCATAGTTGCTTCTGTGCCACTGGAATTGTGCTGTTTCATAATCAGACTACACTAAAGGACTCTAAGTAGTGTTTATTCTTGAAGGGTGGAAAATACTTCTGAATTTATTGTGCCTGGTAATGAATTGTATCTCCTTTCATTCTATTGCGGATATAGAACAGTGATTCCTGTTTAATGTATTTGCATTAAATTTAATTTTTTTAAACAAAATTTGTTTTTCATCATGGTGAAAGCCAGATAAATAAAAGAATACCATAAGAGGGACAGAAGGGACAGAGGCCAAGAATATTTTCCTTACAATAGCTACAATAAATGAATCAAAATGGGAGGGAGGAGAAATATCAGTGAAAACAGAAGATATGCAGGTCAGTTTATTCAGGAACTGAGTTCATTGGTATGGTTATAAAGCACCCAGCAATACTTAATCAATCAGAATGTTTGATTGACTGAACATTACTTGTCCTCTAATAACACTGGAACACTGACAATGACAATAGACTGTTTCACTATAGCAATGGAGAGAGAGGAAACTATTGCATTTTTGTTTTAAAACTCGTGTGTGTTGATCTTCTAGGAACTTTTTTTTTTAAATTAAGATAATGTTCCACTGCGCAGTTCTGCCCTATAGGAATTAGAGAACTCCTGGTTCAGAGTTCAGCTATCATGATAGAATCATTGATACTAGAGATGGAAGAAAAGACCTTGTATTTTTCTAGTGCCAGGGCCAGAAGTATCCATCTTTGTTTCACAGTCCTATTATGCAATGTCTGAAATGGCCACAAGGCAATGTTCTCTAATTCCAGTGACTGAACAGTGGTTTATAAACAAAGGTATAGAGTCTCAGCTGGGCTAAGCTTATGGTCAAATCAGCTGGTGGGGAAGAGAGGAGGGTGGCTCTAAGCCATCTTCCCACAACCCAACCCTTATGCCACCACGGGCCAAAGGCAGTTTAAAAGTTGCTCTAGTATACATCACCTGGAGCAATCCCATAAGGACTCCTCCACCAGCCGAGGATCTGCCACAGGACTGTCTGCTTAAGCCCTGCCCCCAAAATACCTAAGATATGACTGGCATAAGGCCAGCTATACCAGCTGAGGATCTCCTTGCACTAGAGGAATCTTCAGCTGTCTAACTGAGGCTGCTCTAAGTCTCCTTTGCATTGCTGGAATGGTGCAAAGGGGACTTAGGCAATGCAGAGACTCATGAAATGTGACCTCTGGTTAACACAGTCAAGGTCAGCAAGTTCTGCAATAATCTGCTAAATAACTGCTGGTCAGTCAATTTGGAGATGGCTGGGGGAAGCTCAAATCTACACATCCAATTTCTGCTAGATTGCCTATTATATTAGAAGGGGATTCATGTGACTTGATCATTAGACCCAATTGCTCCTCTGTTCCTTTTTTTTTCCTGTCCCCATCTCTCTCACACACACACACCCTTTTTAATATTCCCATTTCTTTACCCACCAGGAACTAGTCCAACATGGCTACAAGCTACCAAGAAAAATTCCATTCCTCATTCAGATCAGGCATGGCGCTGACATCTGCAGAGGAAAGTGAACATAATTTGCAAAGACAGGATGTTTTTATATGGTTCAGGTTATGGACAGCACATCTCTTTGTCAGGTCAGGCATATATTTCCCAGTGTTGCAGTTAAAATATGGAGAGCAACCCATTAATTGCGCTAATGGATATTGTATGTATAATTTCCATGTTATTTTGAAAATGTGCCCAACAGTTAAAGAAATCCATTCCTCTGCTTTCATTGCATACATGTGAGTGGGGGAGGGGAGGGACAGGGGGGTCCTAGGGTGAAAAGTGCTTTTCAGTAACACCACTGTACACTTATTTAATGCCTTTCATTTTAGCATCTCTTAGAATTTTAATTAAGCATAACAAAGTACATCACCGGTAACACATTATAATAAAATGATTTCATTGATAAGTAAACTGAGACAAGATGCTAAGTACTCCCTTCCATTAGGGCAGTTTTATGCCATTCTTCTTGTACAAAGCTGACCTGGGTCAGCCAAGTCTGTGCCAGGAGTACTATACCCTGGTTATAGAGGATACTAGTTTGGCACAAAGTTGCTGTGATATCTCCTATAACACCCCTGTAATCATAGGCAACGCGTGGGGGTGGAGGGCATGCAGGGTCATGTGCCCCTCTCCCTGATTTGCTGCTCAGTAACACTGTTGAAGCCGGCTGCCCTCACACCACCTCCCTCCTTCCCCTCCCCCCGCACTATTGGCAGGCCCAGGTCATCTCTGCCTGTACCTTTGGCCAGTACAGAGATGAGAGGAGGAATGGACGGGCATCCCTACACTCTGGCAATCCCTGACTGACATAACAGCTTTTTGGAAGCACTCGCAGCCAGCCAAGTTAGAGTGGCCTCAAGCCTGCTCCAACTAGCACTGGAGTGGTGAAAAGTGACCACTGCAGCTGGGAAGCACAAAGGTGGCTTAAAGCAATATCTGCACATAGGCATACAAACCTGAGCCACAATCAGGACCAAAAAATCATTATCCAAAGTTTATCCAAGTGAATCATCCAAGGCTCTAGACCTCTGTTCTAAACCACTGTTCAGTCACTGGAATTAGAGGACACTGCCTTGTGGCCATTTCAGACATTGCACTTATAGAACTGTGAAACAAAGCCAAATGCTTCTCTCCACCTGAGTAACTTGCCCAAGATTCTAGTGCAATTTAATGGCAAATCTGGGAACACAATTTAGCAGCTTGGCACCCAATCCCCACTGAATACATATACAGAAAAGCACTTAATGAAAGATTTCATTAAAACTGACCAAAAAAAAAAACACCCAGAAGAGAGACTTAGGGCTGATCTACAGTTTAAAAAGCATTACCAGGGTAACTATGATGGTAAGGAGTGCAAGTTTTGCTGACACAGCCTAGTGTGGACGCAATTATATTGATATAAAGTGCTTTATACCGCTATAGCTTATTTCTGATTTCCGAACTGCAATAAGCAATACCAGTATAAGCATTTTTATATCAGGATAACTGCATCTATGCTAGGGAGGCTTTGCTGCTTTAACTAAGCCATTGTGAATGCTTCCCACTGGGAGGTGAGTTCAGGACCACCACATTTACTAACATGTTAGGCTGGATTTGAACTCTGCATAAAAAGTCAAAGATTCACTCACAAAACCTGCCAACTCCAGTTCTGTTTCTCCTCCCCGCCTCATTTCCTAATGAAGGGCTTATTGCCCTTCCAGAATGATCCATCCTCATGGTGATTTGGAAACTGAAGTGTCAGACAAATGGTTTATGGAGAAAAGCACCTGGAGGGTATTATTGCCTCCAAGGTCGGAAAAAGTCCGATATTGCTATTTACACACACACACAAATTGGAAATGAGGTACACAGTCTCTAATTTAGCTCACCAATTTGACTTAATCTTAGGTCAGTAATCTAGAGTTGAGTGAATAATTCACAACACAATTTATTTGACAAGTTTTGCCTATTTTTTCTGTTCATTAACAGGCTTTAGAGTAGCAGCTTTGTTAGTCTGTATCCGCAAAAAGGAAAGGAGTACTTGTGGCACCTTAGAGACTAACAAACTTATTTGAGCATAAGCTTTCGTGAGCTACAGCTCACTTCATCGGATGCATTCAGTGGAAAATACAGTGGGGAGATTTACATACATAGAAAACATGAAACAATGGGTGTTACCATACACACTGTAACGAGAGTGATCAGGTAAGGTGAGCTATTACCAGCAGGAGAGCGGGGGGGGGGAACCTTTTGTAGTGATAATCAAGGTGGGCCATTTCCAGCAGTTGATAAGAACATTTGAGGAACAGTGCGGGGGAGGGAGGGGAATAAAAATGGGGAAATAGTTTTACTTTGTGTAATGACCCATCCACTCCCAGTCTTTATTCAAGCCTAAGTTAATTGTATCCAGTTTGCACATTAATTCCAATTCAGCAGTCTCTCACTGGAGTCTGTTTCTGAAGGTTTTTTTATTGAAGAATTGTAACTTTTAGGTCTGTAATTGAGTGACCAAAGAGATTGAAGTATTCTCCGAATGTTATAATTCTTGATGTCTGATTTGTGTCCATTTATTCTTTTACGTAGAGACTGTCCAGTTTGACCAATGTATATGGCAGAGGGGCATTACTGGCATATGATGGCATATATCACATTGGTAGATGTGCAGGTGAACGAGCCTCTGATAGCGTGGCTGATGTGATTAGGCCCTATGATGGTGTCCCCTGAATAGATATGTGGACACAGTTGGCAATGGGCTTTGTTGCAAGGATAGGTTCCTGGGTTAGTGGTTCTGTTGTGTGGTTGCTGGTGAGTATTTGCTTCAGGTTGGGGGGCTGTAAGCAAGGACTGGCCTATCTCCCAAGATCTGAGAGAGTGATGAGTCGTCCTTCAGGATAGGTTGTAGATCTTTGATGATGCGTTGGAGAGGTTTTAGTTGGGGGCTGAAGGTGATGGCTAGTGGCATTCTGTTATTGGATGTAGAAGCCCTCTCCACCAATACTCCACACAAAGATGGACTACAAGCCATCAGGAACAGTATCCCTGATAATGTCATGGCTAACCTGGTGGCTGAACTTTGTGACTTTGTCCTTACAAATAACTATTTCACATTTGGGGACAAGGTATACCTTCAAATCAGCAGCACTGCTATGGGTACCCGCATGGCCCCACAGTATGCCAACATTTTTATGGCTGACTTAGAACAACGCTTCCTCAGCTCTTGTCCCCTAATGCCCCTACTCTACTTGCACTACATTGATGACATCTTCATCATTTGGACCCATGGAAAAGAAGCCCTTGAGAATTCCACCATGATTTCAACAATTTCCATCCCACCATCAACCTCAGCCTGGACCAGTCCACACAAGAGATCCACTTCCTGGACACTACGGTGCTAATAAGTGATGGTCACATAAACACCACCCTATACCGGAAACCTACTGACCGCTATGCCTACCTACATGCCTCCAGCTTTCATCCAGACCAGACCACACGATCCATTGTCTACAGCCAAGCTCTTTGATACATTTGCTCCAACCCCTCAGACAGAGACAAACACCTACAAGATCTCTATCAAGCATTCCTACAACTACAATACCCACCTGCTGAAGTGAAGAAACAGATTGACAGAGCCAGAAGAGTACCCAGAAGTCACCTACTACAGGACAGGCCCAACAAAGAAAATAACAGAACACCACTAGCCATCACCTTCAGCCCCCAACTAAAACCTCTCCAACGCATCATCAAAGATCTACAACCTATCCTGAAGGACGACCCATCACTCTCACAGATCTTGAGAGACAGGCCAGTCCTTGCTTACAGACAGCTCCCCAACCTGAAGCAAATACTCACCAGCAACCACACACCAGAACCACTAATCCAAGAACCTATCCTTGCAACAAAGCCCGTTGCCAACTCGGTCCACATATCTATTCGGGGACACCATCATAGGGCCTAATCACATCAGCCACACTATCAGAGGCTCGTTCACCTGCACATCTACCAATGTGATATATGTCATCATGTGCCAACAATGCCCCTCTGCCTTGTACATTGGTCAAACTGGACAGTCTCTACGTAAAAGAATAAATGGAGACAAATCAGATGTCAAGAATTATAACATTCAAAAACCAGTCGGAGAATACTTCAATCTCTTTGACAGGTTTCAGAGTAGCAGCCGTGTTAGTCTGTATTCGCAAAAAGAAAAGGAGTACTAGTGGCAACTTAGAGACAATCTCTTTGGTCACTTAATTACAGACCTAAAGGTTGCAATTCTTCAACAAAATAACTTCAAAAACAGACTCCAATGAGAGACTGCTGAATTGGAATTAATTTGCAAATTGGATACAATTAACTTAGGCTTGAATAAAGACTGAGAGTGGATGGGTCATTACACAAAGTAAAACTATTTCCCCATGTTTATTCCCCTCCCTCCCCCGCACTGTTCCTCAGATATTCTTGTCAACTGCTGGAAATGGCCCACCTTGATTATCACTACAAAAGGTTTTTTCCCCCCCTGCTCTCCTGCTGGTAATAGCTCACCTTACCTGGTCACTCTCGTTACAGTGTGTATGGTAACACCCATTGTTTCATGTTTTCTATGTATATAAATCTCCCCACTGTATTTTCCACTGAATGCATCCGATGAAGTGAGCTGTAGCTCACGAAAGCTTATGCTCAAATAAATTTGTTAGTCTCTAAGGTGCCACAAGTACTACTTTTCTCTCTGCTAACAGACTGCAAAATTCTCAAATTTATTCATTATTCAAAATTATTCATAAACATCTTCAGTGAATAACTCTTGGCTTAGCAAATATCTCAAACTGTAAATGTTGCAACTGAATATACAATTTGCAATTCATGGTGTAACTTATGTAATGAACTTCTGTAACTTATATAACTAACTCATAGTTTAAGTAGCTAACAATCATTTTTAATTATATGTTTGATTGCAATATTTGCAACTGACAGTCTGTTGGCTGGTTATATAAGTCGTCCATCCAGGGTACAGAAACAATGCCATGTGACTCATGTAACCAACACATTGGAAATAGCAAATACCAAATTTTACATTTGAATATATGTGAAATTCACTTTTGTCTAGTATTCAACCATTCCAGTTACAAACTAGCTTTCCGCATGCATCTTGTGCCAGTAATGCTTGAGCTAACATGAAAGGGACATGAACATAATCAAAATAAAGTATTCTTAAATTCAAAAAAAATATTTATAGACTTCTTTTCTATATTCAGTCAACTCTACAGTAATCAGAGAAATTTAAGATGCACACACCTATTAGGCCATCCAGTGCATCTGCCTACCAAGTTATGATTGTCTTCTACAATACAATTTCTAGTAGTTTCTCCAACCAAGTTTCAAGAGGCCCAAGCAACAGGGCTTCCACCTATATTTTGGGAGTCTGTTGTACAACCAGTCAGGAATTCTGCCTGATTTTTTCTCTTTCTTAATTTTGTCCCATTATTCCTACTTTCCCTCCCTGATGTTTACACCCTTCGGAGATTCGCAGACTATTATGTCCTCCCTCTCTATTGCTTCTTTGTGAAAGTATGAGCCAGATTCAGATACCATTATTTATGCCAAGTAGTACCTTTCTTATATATAGTCAATGGGAGAGAACAGATTTCATTGGCACTACTTGGAGAGTAGATATTCAACATCAATACGGGTAGCAAAATCTGGCCCTATATATTTAATTTATGAGGAAAGATTTAAAAAGTTCATCTTCCCCGTGTCCTAATAATTTTTGTTGTTCTTTGATTTTCCAAAGTTGCTCAGTATCTTTCTGATATTGTAATGCCAGAACCGAATGCAATAATCCTGTGCAGTCAGACAATAGATATATCCTATGGCTCCAGGATGTGATGCCTTGGTCTCTTTTAGTGTCCATCATCATCCAAAGTACAGCTTGGCAAAAATTTTCACCTCTACTTCTTTTTTTAAAAAAGACCTTTTTTCAATAGCTAAACTTTTCACAGAAGAAAAGGAGTACTTTTGGCACCTTAGAGATTAACAAATTTATTTGAGCATAAGCTTTTGTGGGCTAATGTAGCTCACGAAAGCTTATGCTCAAATAAATTTGTTAGTCTCTAAGGTGCCACAAGTACTCCTTTTCTTTTTGCGAATACAGACTAACACAGCTGCTACTCTGAAACTTTTCACAGAAGAGTCAACATTATCGACATTTTCAATTTTTTATGTGATTTTTCCATTTTTTATTAAAATCCCACACTTTTAATTAAAAAGCCCACATTTTTCAATTCAGTAACAATTTCAAAAACAATTTCAATTAAAAAAATTCACTTAAAATGTCATGGAAATTCTCACAAAAATAAGAAAATGGGTCTATTTCAAATTATGTCAAACTATTTTTGCTTGATTATCGTCCCCTGTTTCTACCAGCTCAAATTCCTGGGTCTCTTTCTATTCCCAAGGCTTCCCTCTCACCCTCACCCCCATTGACTATATGTTCCTGATTAATTTGCCCTGCATGCGCAATTAGTTGCTTGTATTTTTCCAAGACTCTCATTTTATTATTTTCTCTCTGTGTTTTTAGTCTTTCTAGTTCCCTTTCCCTGTCTTGACCAGTATGTGCAGCTCTTCCTAATTCAGTATCATATCAGTGAAACTCTCCTCTGTGCAGAAGGCCAGCATGAGACCTATGATGCACTTAAGATCCACTCAGGCTCTCCCCCCCCACCCAAATAAGGTCCAAGACAGCGGCTCTCAACCTTTCCTGACTACTATACCCCTTTGAGGAGTCTGATTTGTCTTGTGCACCCCCAAGTTTCATCTCACTTAAAAACTACTTGCTTACAAAAAGTGTCACAGCACACTTACTGAAAAATTGCTTACTTTCTCATTTTTACCATATAATAAAATATATAAATTGGAAAATAGTGTACTTACATTTCTGTGTATAGTATATACAGCAGTATAAACAAGTCATTGTATGAAATTTAATTTGTACTGACTTTGCTAGTGCTTTTTATGTAGCCTGTTGTACAACTAGGCAAATATCTGGATGAGTTAATGTACCCCCAGAAGACTTCTGCGTACCCCCAGCAGCATGCACACCCCTGGTTGAGAACCGCTGATCTAAGAGATGCATAGGCATCATGCTGACCCTGTGTGCCAGAGGAAGTATCATACATTCATGAATTACAGTAACATGCTGTTTATTTCCTCTTCAGCGTACCCTCTGCCAGCAGCCCCTTCTCTTATCCCAAACGGGCTCCAGCTGAGATGCTCCTGCCAGCCACGCAGGAGGGGTGCTCTTTGGGGGCCACATTCCAATACCCTTATTCCACACTGAGTAGCATCTTACTCCACAAGGAATCTTCCTTGACTCCAGCAGGATAGCCAGTGTTGCCAGCTCTTGGGTTTTCATCCCAAGTCTCACAATATTTGTTTTTTTCGTAAAGCCCCAGGTCCTGAGATCTAGTGATTCTGTGAAACTCTTCGCTTTCATTTTCAAAAAGTATGCATCTAGCCTTCATGCTTGGGGAGCAAAGCATGAAAATGTGACTTCAATGTATTCTAAAGGCTCAGAACTGAGAAGAAAAATCATATAAAGCCAGCAGGGTTTTTTTTTTAAATCATGACTTTTGTGGCCTGACTCATGACTTCAACACGCTTGGGGCTGGCCATAATGGATGGCTCAAAGAGTAACATGTTGCTCAGTGTGAACAAGAGAATCATACTGCAGCCCTTAGGCAATTAGGTCCCACATGAGAGTTTTGGCACTGCTGGCACCACTGCAAACATTGCCACACATATAACACACCTCCACACACAGCACAAGGCAGTGGGGAATCAGGCCAGGGGAGTACAGAGATCATCTGGTGCAGAATGTTACACAACAGTATTTATTTTAATTTATAATATAGAGACGCGTCAACTTAATGAAGTGTGTTTATTATAGCTTCACAGTACTAGTTGGTTATGGAGATAGACAACTTGTTGCCTTTGCTATTTGTTACTCTTATGGAAATTGTGTTATTACTACATTGCACTAGAGGCCATCACAAAGTAAGCAAGCCTTTAGAGAGGCTGAGGCTACATCTCCACATCACACCACTGGCAGCAGCAGGTAGTATAGGTGTAACTATCATGCTCCACTGTGAAAAGCCCTCTGCATCCACACTGCAGGGTGTAGAGATGTGTGTCAGATAGGCTTTGGCAGAAGAGAGGCAGTAAGGAAAGGCTTCAGCCTTTCCCTGCTCTGGGGAAGGTCTCCAGCAGCAGGGAGCTAACCAACCTTTCCCTGCTGGGAGAGTCTTTTCCTGCAGAGGGGAAAGGCTCCAGCAGCAGGACACTACACTGCTAAATACTCTGGCAACACCATTGAAGTTAACAGGACTATGGAGATGCTTAAAAAGATAAGCACCTGCATAAATGTTTGCAGGATACAGGCCTAAATAAGAACAAGATGTGAGAAGGGATGAAGAGGGAAGATGCAGATAATAGGAGCACAAGGTTGCATAGACTAGCCAGGCATACAATTTACCAGCTTCAAAGTTTTATTTCCCTCTCTCTGTCCAGACAAGGCTCTGTTTCAGTAGAATACTTGAACACGTGTAACTTTAAGCTCAGGAACACCAGTAGTCCATAAACTAGGCACATGCTTAGGTGCTTTGCTGAATCAGGGCCCATGTGAACAATAGATTTTAATAAATCGTATTTGTTTAATCAGCTTTATCAACTCACAAATACAGACTTGAAGCATGCAGAGTGCATTTGTTGACAGCACACTCACTAGCCGTGTTGGGCTAGAGACCTATTACTAGGCAGTGGTAGCACTCCCAGGCAACACCTTAACGGTGACCTCAGCAGCATTAAAGCAGAATAACTTCCCCAATGTCACAGTGAGATGTGCTGGTCTGTTAATATTAAACACGAGGTCCTGGTTAATGTTTTGTATTAGATGCAAGGTTGATGAAGCTGGGGTATGTATTTTTTTAATCCACTGCCCAAAAGCAAAAGTCAATAAATGACACTAAACTCCATATTCCTGCAATGAAAAATGTGTAAGCTCTCTTTACCCTTGATGACACTAGTGCTTTTGGTTAACTGGTGGAGATGGAAGGGAAAGCCTTATGGAGTGTGTTATCAATAGCAGTGGAGGAATCGGCAGTTAACAAGGAATGCACAAGTCTTAACATCTCATGTCCATGCTTTTAAGGTTCTGGGTGAATAGGATGTGTTACCACTTTTCATGTCGCTAAGTGTAGTTTGTATCCTAGTACAGCAATGCCAGAGGTCCACAAACTGAGGGGGGCACAGCTGAAGCCCAGGTGAGCCCTCATATGAGGCAGGGAGGGAGCAAGTGCCACCCATCACTCCTCCTGGCCCCATGCCCGCCAGGGCCACGCACTTGCCCCCAGCCTTCTTACCTTCTCGACAGCCCCGCCTCCTGGAGCCACATCCCCACTCCTGGCCCCAGCTGGGGTGGGGGGGGGGGGAGACACAGAGGTAAGTGGGGGCATGAGGTAAAAAAGTTGGGGGAGCACAGCCATACTTGCCATCGAATACCCCTACTGGCCAAGCACACCACTACAGGCATACCCTGACAATGGCGCCACACCAGGGTTCTTTCTCTCTCCCACACATGGTTCATCTACACAGGTGGGTCACTCTCAGAGTCTAATCACCTTCCCAGGGTAACAAGAGTCCAAACAAAAGGGTCTTCTACCCTGCTTAGGTTCCTCTTCAGCCTACCCTGGAAGTTCATTGCCAGTCCCTTCTGGGTTAGCTTTAAGTACCTCTGGCTCCAGGATAGAGCTCTGACTCCCAAGCACCTATTCTCAAGTCCTTTTTACATGCTTTCAGCTTCTCTCAGCTACCTTTCAGACTTCCCTACTCAGAGATCCAGTACTAACTTTCAGGCTGCTCCTCTAGAGCCTTCCCAGATCATCTATAGCAGCCCAACTTCTGTCCAAACTGAGTTTTTTCAGTATTTTGATGAAGCCCAGGTGTGTCACACTGTCACCTGACCCCAATTAGTCCAGCCCCCATAGGCTAGGAGGCATAATTATGGCACAGGCAGGGCTTGCCAGCCTCAGGGCTCTTAAAGGGGCAGGCCACCCTGACACAATCAAAAAGAAGAGAAATCTTTAATCTGGCCCATCAGTTGTGAAATTTCACAGGATGAGAAGACTTTTTCCCCTAAGACTAAACTAGGAAATGTATTGGAGAATAGGGTTTTTTTTTTAATTGCATCACCAAGTATGAGCAACTTGCTGGTGGCAGCAGCCACCTCACAGAGAACGTGATGGCATGTTGAGCAGGGGATCTTAACATGAGAATTGATAAACTCATTTGGAGCTCACTCCGATATTAACTGAACAAACATAAGGAGAATGTTAAGTTTCCAGAATGAAAATTTGCTCAAATGCTAATTATTGTGGGTTTCTTCTAATCCCAACCCCAGATGTATAATCCTAGACTAAAGAAGTGGACAAAACCTATTGGATTATCTAATCCCTCTCCCAGCCAGAGCAGGACTACTCCTGACACTATATTTATTAGTACCCAAACCCATCTAATTTTGTACCAACTTATCAATGAGGCATCCACCATTTCCCTAAAACTATTCCACAGGCTGCATCCTTGGAAGGAGCTAAGAACCACAGTTGCCAACTTTCACGTTGTAAATAAGCACCCCGACTTTCACAATAAACCAAAAATCAAGTTAATTCCATTTCAAACAAGGCCAAAACAAGCCAATCCCTAAGAACAATCTATCTGACTAGAACCCCCCACCCAGCATGCAGTCTGGGACTGTGGTGGGCCTGCTGTGCACCCCTGACTCTCTCCGTGCCTTCCCCCTCCACCCTTGTTCCCCCTTGCCAGGAGCCCATCAAAAAAGAGAAGAAGCAACAAGCTATAAGCCAACCAAGCAATAAGCTACAAGCCAAAAACTAGCCAAGAGGCAACTCACAAGCCAATTAAGCCAAAACCAAGCCCAATTTCTGTGTTTTTTTCCATGGGTTTGGCATGGATACTAAGAACAGATGGCAAACGGGAAGGAAACTTTGCTGTCTACTGGCTATTGTGAGCTATTCTCCCAGGCTGGGCATCTGAGAGCTGCTACAGGTTTGTAATGATTACTACAGGGCTGCAGCTACTACCACAAATATTATTGCGAGCACCTGCCACACCCCTAACACACCTTATGTCCACACAAGAGCATCTGCAGTGGTGCATAAGCACTGCTGCTAATATTGCACTTACTCCAAGCAGGCTCACCCCTATTGCATCCTGCCTGTGAATGCTGAAGTGCTAGCATAGACCCCAAGCACTGGCATTTCAGCTGCATTAGTGCAACAGGTCTTCCCAATTCAGTTCTCCCGTACTCCTTCCACCTATTTTGTCAGCTCCCTGATGCTGAGACTAGCCAGGGCATAGAAGCATTGCAGACATACCCCTTCACTTCAGGTGAAGCACCTACAATAGCGGAACCTACATCAGGATTATGCTACCCAGGACTTCCCCTGGGCTGAGGGAATCTCCAGGTAGTCAGTTAAGCTCATTGTCCTGGCATTTGGTCCCCCCTCAAAATTCCTATGAACATTGCACACATGCTGAAAATGTGCTGCAGCAAGATAGTACAAAGGAGCAGTAGCACGGGAGACTCTTGCTCCTACTTTCTAAAATAAATTCCTTTGGGCCAATCCAACTGTAGAGAATACCAGAAGAGCAGAAACTGGGTCCCTGAGCAACCCTTTCCAATTGTCAGTCAATGCTGTACCCAGCCCTAAAGTTACACAACCCTTGAGAAGGAAGCCAGCTGCTGCTGAGAAGATACTTTATGAGAATCGCAGAACCCACCTGCTCTCCCTGATGGGTACTAAAGTGCACAGATGCCTCCCATTATTGCAAATTGGAGCAAAGTGCTGGTTGTGCCTTTTTAACCCTGGCTGGTGGTTTTTGTCCCCATGCTAGTGCAGGTTGGTGAGATGGGGTGAGGGTTGTCTATTGACCTGCTCTGACATAGGGTAAAAAACAAGGCAACTAGCACTGGTTGTAGCTTTTTTTCTTCCCTTCACCTCAGTTGTACTGGGTAACTGTGGTGAGAGAATTTTCCTTTGCTAGGTACTAGCCCCCTAGATTCAAGCAGAGCCAGTTGTGCTTTTGTTCTACTCTCCCAGGAGCTCCCACAGCATGGCAAAGGAGCAACTAGAGCTACTCTTCTCCCTCTCCTGTGAGGCAGCAGGCAGCCAGCAAGAGAGAGAGACAGGCAGAAAGCTCTGGCTCTGAGCAGTGGCTCACATTACAGCAGCTCTGGAGGTGGTGCCCCCTACTGATGGAGTTGATTTGCTTCAGTTTAAAAACCACAGGATGTGGCTCAGGGAGCACATTTTCTATTTATAATCAAATATACATTTGCTTCTTAATAGAGGCCTTTGAGGGCCACAAGTGGCACCTATGCTAGATACTGCTCATATTAACTCAGGATTTGGCCCTTTGACTACAA
Source organism: Dermochelys coriacea (assembly GCF_009764565.3). Lineage (NCBI taxonomy): Eukaryota > Metazoa > Chordata > Testudines > Dermochelyidae > Dermochelys > Dermochelys coriacea. The sequence continues at coordinate 248,886,143 of NC_050068.2, forward strand.
TGTTGAGTTAAATGGGAGAAAAAACCCAACAACAACAACAACCCCAAACAAACAAAAACAAGCCCAATCATATATTTTCTCCAGTGTATTTTCAGTGTTCATTAGTCAGATGCAATTAACATCTAGGGGCCTTATGCTATTTTTTTTCCACACAGTAGTAAGCGTGTATCAAGCAGCTAAAGTAAAATGGGTCATCAGGCAAAGAGTGAGATAAGAGTGTTAAAAAATATAGGAGGTGCAATGAACCAATGTAGCAGGCTTGCTTCTATCTCTCTCTCACTTCTCTTTCCATCAAAAAGCTGCAAGGCAAGTATCCATAAGCGAAGGGGGAAACATTCTGCTCATTGTCCGGGCATTTTGTCCCCCTCAAAATTCCTATGAACGTTGCACACATGCTGAAAATATGCTCCTATGTACGGCTCATGCTAAATATTTTTGGAATATCTTTATCTGCACTAAACCCATTCTGTTCTCATGTTGAACAGCCATCAGTACTGCAGCAGATCAAATAAAGAAAAGCAATTTACAGCCTCTCTGGGGGAGAAAGAAACTAAAATAAAAATGGATAATACCGAAACCCCAGTATTCTTGGCTACGGACACCAGAACTCTTAAGTAAATGGTTGAAGTCATATCTGTCTAGAATTGCAAACACACATAGCACTTCTGCCCTTTGATCAATCAATTATCCCTAAGGGAAGCATAAGAGGGTTTTCCTCTCCCCCGCTCCCCCCCCCCCCAGCCCAGCTCATCCTAGTTTAGTTTAAAGCAGCAGAACAACTGGAAGTAAAAAGGATGGTGGAGAAATGACAAGGCATTATTAATCACATAGAACTTAGTTTTCAAAGGACAAATAGATATATCACAAACTCTTAGAAAAGTGCTATTTTGATAATCTTCTAGTCCCTCTCTCTTCCAGGGCAGGATTCTTCCATACAGTACTTTCTTCTAGAGTTTCATTTTATCTAATCATTAAAGTCTGAAGTGATGTGTCTTTCCAGGGGAGACTGCTCCCCGGCAGCTCAAATCCTTTAGTGGTAAGTGCCAGGCAACAAAACCCAGGATAGGCAGCATGAGGATACTATACATCTCAATGGCAGGAAATTTGTCCTGCTATTCAGGCTAAATTCTCCCTTAATTTTGTCTCATCGCTCATTATACCCCATAAGGGATCATGGGATTAAAACTCAGGGTTATAGAGCCCGGGCCAGCTGCTGTTCCCACATCACCATGGGAGGATCACATAGAACCATATCCAAGGAGCACTGGGTAGATTAGGCGCTGCAGGAAGTACTGCCCAAAGGGACCGGAGGGACAGCACCCAGAGGCCTTCTGATTGGCACATGCTCACTACTCAACTTGCTGGGCCAGTCTCCAGAGTTCTTTAGGCAGCCATGTAGACTTGTGGCTTGCTGTGACTCCAAACTTTTTACTGCTCCCCAGTCTCTGATCCTTGCCTGACTTGCATATAGATTCCAAACTGGTCGGTACCTCTGATCTCTGACTCTGACCCCAGCCTGACTCTGCCTGTTGATCCTGGCTCCAGTGATTACTCTGATTCCTGCTTTCTGACTCCTGCTTTGTGGCTGTTGTTGACTTGTGGATACCACCTGAGCTGAGACCAATAGGCCAGACTGCCTATGCCCTGGTCCCTTACACACCCACCCTGAATCACATTAAATAATTCCTCCCTCTCCCTAAAATTAACACCCTCCAAATATTTGGAGATTGTTAGCACACTGCCATCTTAGTCATCCCTTAGCCAATTTTAGCATTTTGAATCTTTCCTTATAACTCAAACCCTGCAGTCTCCTGATCATTTTTGTTGCTCTTCTTTGAACTTCCTTCAATTTGCCAGTATGTTCCTGGTAATATGGTGCCCAGAGCTGAGTGTGATGTTCCAGGTGTGAATGCAACAGAGCAGTATAGAATCAATCTATTACTATCCTGTTCTGTAACAGTGCAGGGGACTGGACTTGATGACTTCTTGAGGTCCCGTCCAGCCCTACATTTCTATGATGCTTCCGTATATGCAGTTCAAAATTGTATTGGTTTTTTTTGTGTGGATATAATGCTTTACAAACTAATGTCTATTGTGTTATCCACTATCATCCCTAGGTCTCAGCATTACTGTCCTCCAGGTCTCTCCCTCCTTTTGAGTAGTATGTGGGTCTTGGATTATTTTCCCCAGATCTTGCATATTTCTGAGCTGAAAATCTATCTAATTGATACTGAATATATACACAGATGTAGAGGGCCTCAATGACAACAGCATCAGAGTATGCTACACAAATCAGCAGGGGGCCTTTGGCAAATTTCCTGAAGTCTCCACAATGCTTGGATCCTGGAGGAAAAACAATCTAACTGGGCCAAATCCTGACCCCTATTCTGTTTGAGCCCATATGAATCTCCAAGGAACAGCCAGAAGCCACACCCACACAATCCTCAACTGTTCCACAAATGTATAACCTCTTTGTCCCCTGTAAGGTGAAGTTTATGATTTCACTGTCCATGATCAGTGGGATTGCTAGGGAATGACCTGACTGGGAGACAATGCTTCCCCAGCTATGTGGCATAGTGTTGCACTGGGTGACTGACAGATAGGAAGCTCAACCAGGGAGAAACTGAGGAACTAATAATTAGCTAACAGCTGTGAGTGGGGTCCCAAAGAAAGATCTCTCATATCTCATACACCTAATGGGCAACTGGGGGAGGAGAGACCCCAGACCTCTCTAAACTCCCACCCACCAGCCTGCTAAGATTTAGGTTCCCATGCTGAGTTGCTCACTCCCTATCTTTGGGCTCCCCCAGAAGGCTGTTACATGGGAGTTACTATAGTATAACCTCACAACTTCAGTAGTATTTGCTGTTCTTGTCTGAGTAAAAGAGGGGCTGGGAGCTGCACAGAGCTGGGGGGAAGGATAGGGAGCTGCCTTGCATGAGCTCCCCATCCCCTTGTGAGGCTGGGAGCCACTCCACACCCTCACCACACCATCTTGGCCATTTTCAGGATTGGTCAGCTTGGGGCAGAGCTCCCTTCCCAGGATGTGCCCCTCTAGATTTGTGTGCACCCAAGTACGCAGTATTACAAATCTTTGGTGCCTCCCTAAGTCTCAGGGTGCTGAAGAAAAGCAGTTTGAATCCCATGTATCACAGCATGCTAGCTGCAGACCTTGCAGTCAGTCAGTGTATGCAGCTACATGGTACTGGCAGCTTCCCCCGTTCCCTCATAAGTACATACGAACATAAGAACGGCCATACTGGGTCAGACCAAAGGTCCATCCAGCCCAGTACCCTATCTATCGACAGTGGCCAATGCCAGGTGCCCCAGAGGGAGTGAACCTAACAGGTAATGATCAAGTGATCTCTCTCCTGTCATCCATCTCTACCCTCTGACAAACAGAGGCTACAGACACCATTCCTTACCCATCCTGGCTAATAGCCATTAATGGACTTAACCTCCATGAATTTATCCAGTTCTCTTTTAAACCTTGTTATAGTCCTAGCCTTCACAACCTCCTCAGGCAAGGAGTTCCACAGGTTGACTGTGCGCTGAGTGAAGAAGAACTTCCTTTTATTTGTTTTAAACCTGCTGCCCATTAATTTCATTTGGTGGCCCCTAGTTCTTATATTATGGGAACAAGTAAATAACTTTTCCTTATTCACTTTCTCCACACCACGCATGATTTTATTTACCTCTATCATATCCCTCCTTAATCCCCTCTTTTCCAAGCTGAAAAGTCCTAGCCTCTTTAATCTCTCCTCATATGGGACCTGTTCCAAACCCCTAATCATTTTAGTTGCCCTTTTCTAATGCCAGTATATCTTTTTTGAGATGAGGGGACCACATCTGGATGCAGTATTCAAGATGTGGGCGTACCATGGATTTATATAAGGGCAATAAAATATTCTCCATCTTATTCTCTATCCCTTTTTTAATGATTCCTAACATCCCATTTGCTTTTTTGACTGCCACTGCACAGTGCGTGGACGTCTTCAGAGAACTATCCCCGATGACTCCAAGATCTTTCTCCTGATTAGCTGTAGCTAAATTAGCCCCCATCATATTGTATGTAGAGTTGGGGTTATTTTTTCCAATGTGCATTACTTTATATTTATCCACATTAAATTTCATTTGCCATTTTGTTGCCCAATCACTTAGTTTTGTGAGATCTTTTTGAAGTTCTTCACAGTCTGCTTTCATCTTAACTATCTTGAGCAGTTTAGTATCATGTGCAAACTTTGCCACCTCACTGTTTACCCCTTTCTCCAGATCATTTATGAATAAGTTGAATAGGATTGGTCCTAGGACTGACCCTTGGGGAACATCACTAGTTACCCCTCTCCATTCTGAAAATTTACCATTTATTCCTACCCTTTGTTCCCTGTCTTTTAACCAGATCTCAGTCCATGAAAGGATCTTCCCTCTTATCCCATGACAACTTAATTTACGTAAGAGCCTTTGGTGAAGGACCTTGTCAAAGGCTTTCTGGAAATTTAAGTACACTATGTCCACTGGATCCCCCTTGTCCACATGTTTGTTGACCCCCTCAAAGAGCTCTAATAGATTAGTAAGACACAATCTTCCTTTACAGAAACCATGTTGACTTTTGCACAACAATTTATGTTCTCCTGTGTGTCTGACAATTTTATTTTTTACTATTGTTTCAACTAATTTGCCCAGTACTGATGTTAGACTTACTGGTCTGTAATTGCCAGGATCACCTCTAGAGCCCTTCTTAAATATTGGCGTTACATTAGCTATCTTCCAGCCATTGGGTACACTAGCTGATTTAAAGGACAGGTTACAAACCATAGTTAATAGTTCCGCAATTTCACATTTGAGTTCTTTCAGAACTCTTGGGTGAATGCCATCTGGTCCCGGTGACTTGTTACTGTTAAGTTTCTCAATTAATTCCAAAACCTCCTCTAGTGACACTTCAATCTGTAACAATTCCTCAGATTTGTCACTTACAAAAGATGGTTCAGGTTTGGGAATCTCCCTAACATCCCCAGCCGTGAAGATTGAAGCAAAAAATTCATTTAGTTTCTCTGCGATGACTTTATTGTCTTTAAGTGCTCCTTTTGTATCTTGATTGTCCAGGAGCCCCACTGGTGGTTTAGCAGGCTTCCTGCTTCTGATGTACTTAAAAACATTTTGTTATTACATTTTGAGTTTTTGGCTAGCTGTTCTTCTTTAGCTAGCTGTCCTCCTTTGATCTGATCCTTTGCTGCACTGATATGAGCTTGCATATGTGTGCAGCCATCAATGTGACATAAGAAGATCTTTGACTGGCACATCTAAGATCAGGATCCTTGTAAGGTTCACTTTGCTATTCACGCAGGAAGGTAAGAGGTCGGTGCAGAATGGACAGGGGCTGGAGGGTGGATTAAATAACAGGCTAGCTCATGAGGGTGAGGGCAGTACCAGAGAACAGGGTTAGGGAAAAGCACAGAAAAGGAGGGAATGGAGAGGAGTTGTGTCAGGGTTCCTTCCCCACTCTGAACTCTGGGGTACAGATGTGGGGACCCACATGCAAGACCCCCTAAGCTTATTTTTAGCAGCTTAGGTTAAAAACTTTTCCAGGACACTGAAAAAAAAATCAATCAGTTCTTAAAAGAAGAATTTTATTTAAAAAAAAAAAGAAAGAAAGAAAAGGTAAAAATCTCCTCTATAAAATCAGGTTGGAAGATAACTTTACAGGGTAACAAAAGATGCACAAAACACAGAGGAACCCCGTCTAGCCTTAGTTTCAAAGTTACAACAAAACAAGGATAAACCTCCCTTCAGCAAAGGGAAAATTCACAAGTTGCGAAAACAAAGATAAACTAATACGCCTTGCCTGGCTGTACTTACAATTTCTGTAATATGAGAGACTGGTTCAGGATGGTTTGGAGGACATGGATTGATGTCCAGTCCCTCTTAGTCCCAAGAGCGAACCCCAGAAACAAAGAACCCAAAACAAAGCCTCTCCTCCCCCTCCCCCTCCACTGAGATTTGAAAGTATCTTTTGTCCCCATTGGTTCCTTTGGTCAGGTGCCAACCAGGTTATTTGAGCTTCTTAACCCTTTACAGGTAAGGAGGAATTTTAGGCTACCCTTATGGTTATGACACGCCCCACAAATCACAGATGGTGTCAGACAGCCTGTACCACATTGGCTGTGATTTTTTCCTGGAGCTCTAGGAGAAAACAGAGTTAATAAGACACATGCACCTCTAGACATACTACAGATTATATAAAAATTACAAATATGTCCCACATTTCAAGAACGTTTTAACCAGTTGATTCTGGGAAACTTTCACGGGAGAGTGCATCAGCTACTTTGTTAGAAGCTCCTGAAATGTGTTGTATTTCAAAATCAAAATCTTGGAGAGCTAAACTCCACCAAAGAAGTTTTTTGTTATTGTCCTTGATGGTGTGAAGCCACTTCAGCGCAGCATGGTCAGTTTGCAGGTGGAAACGCCATCCCCAAACATATGGGTGTAGCTTTTCCAGCGTGTACACAATGGCATAGCATTCCTTTTCGCTGATTGACCAGTGGCTTTCCCTCTCAGACAGTTTTGTGCTGAGAAACACGACAGGATGGAATTCTTGATCCGGTCCTTCCTGCATTAAAACTGCTCCCACACCACACTCAGACGCATCTGTGGTTACTAGGTAAGGTTTGTCAAAGTCTGGGGTCCTTAGCAGAGGGTCAGACATGAGTGTCGGTTTAAGCTGGTTAAAGGCCTTCTGACACTCTTCAGTCCACTGAACTGCATTTGGCTGCTTCTTTTTGGTTAGGTCTGTCAGTGGGGCGGTGATTTGGCTGTAGTGCGGTACAAATCGCCTGTAATATCCGGCCAAGCCTAAGAAGGATTGGACCTGTTTCTCTGTCTTTGGGACAGGCCACTTTTGGATAGCAGTCACTTTGGCCTGTAGGGGGTTGATAGTTCCTTGACCCACCTGGTGTCCAAGATAAGTCACTCTGTTTAGGCCCATTTGACATTTTTTTTAGCCTTAACAGTTAGTCCTGCCTCCCTTATGTGCTCGAAGCCTTTTTGCAGATACTCCAGGTGTTCTGCCCATGAATCAGAAAAAATGGCCACATCATCAAGGTAGGCAACTGCAGATTCTCCCAGTCCTGCTAGGAGACCATCTACAAGTCTTTGGAAGGTGGTGGGAGCATTTTGCAGCCCGAAAGGGAGCACATTAAATTCATACATCCCTGCATGGGTGATGAAGGCTGACCTTTTCTTGGCGGGTTCATCTAGCGGTACCTGCCAGTACCCCTTGGTTAAGTCCAAGGTAGAGATGAACTGGGCATGTCCCAGTTTCTCCAATAGCTCATCTGTGCGTGGCATTGGATAGTTGTCTGGGTGAGTCACAGCATTTAGCTTACGGTAGTCCACGCAAAAGCGTATTTCCCCATCTGGTTTGGGAACTAGAACCACTGGAGATACCCATGCAGTGCCAGAGGGGCAGATTACACCCATCTGTAGCATATCCTGGATCTCCCATTCTATAGCAGTTTTAGCTTGAGGAGACACCTGGTAAGGTTGGGCTCTAACTGGGTGAGCATTACCTGTGTCAATGGAGTGGTATGCCAGTTCAGTCAGTCCTGGGGTAGCTGAGAACGTCGGCGTGTAGCTAGTGCACAGCTCCTTGATCTGCTGTTGCTGCATACACCCAAGGGTCATGGAGAAGTTCACCTCTTCCATGCCACCATCACTTTTCCCTTCGTAGTAGACACTTTCAGGCCACTCAGCGTCATCTCCTCCCTGGGCTGTAAACTGACAAATCTTTAATTCTCTGGAATAAAAGGGCTTTAGAGAATTAACATGGTACACCTTAGGCTTTTGGTTTGAGGTGGGGGATGCTCTGAGATAGTTAACAGCTCCCAGGCGCTCTTGGACCATGAATGGCCCTTCCCACAATGCTTCCATTTTATGGGCCTGGAGCACATTTAAGACCATGACCTGGCCCCTTACTTTGAAGGACCACTCTCTTGCATGTTTATCATACCAGGCTTTTTGCTCTTTTTGAGCATCTTTTAGGTTTTCTTTAGCAAAGGCTAAGAAGGTTCGGAGGGTGTTTTGTAGGTTAGTTACAAAGTCCAGAATGTTAGTTCCTGGAGAAGGCGTAAACCCCTCCCATTGCTACTTCACCAACTGTAATGGCCCCTTAACCTCGCGGCCATATACAAGTTCAAATGGTGAAAACCCTACACTGGGATGTGGTACAGCTCTGTAGGCAAAGAGCAACTGCTGCAACACGAGGTCCCAATCATTGGGGTGCTCATTTACGAATTTACGTATCATGGCCCCCAAAGTTCCATTAAACTTCTCCACCATGCCATTTGTTTGATGGTGGTAAGGAGTGGCAACCAAGTGATTTACCCCATGAGTTTCCCAAAGGCTTTCCATAGTTCCTGCCAGGAAATTAGTTCCTGCATCTGTGAGGATGTTGGAGGGCCAACCTACCCTGGAAAAAATGTCTGCTAGTGCCTGGCACACACTTTTAGCTCTGGTGTTGCTTAGAGCTACTGCTTCCGGCCAACGGGTGGCAAAATCCATGAAAGTCAGTACGTACTGCTTCCCTCTGGGTGTCTTTTTCGGAAAAGGACCCAGAATATCCACAGCTACTCGCTGAAATGGAACTTCAATGATGGGGAGTGGCTGGAGAGGGGCTTTGACCTGGTCTTGGGGTTTTCCCATCTTTGGTACACCTCACGAGACTAGATATAGGTAGAAACTTCCTTGCCCATTCCCTCCCAGTTGAAGGACTTTCCCAAATGGTCCTTGGTCCTGTTCACCCCAGCATGGCCACTAGGATGATTGTGGGTTAAGCTCAGGAGCTTTATCCGGTACTTAGTTGGAACTACCAACTGTCTCTGAGGATGCCAGTCTTCCTGGTGCCCACCAGAAAGAGTTTCCTTGTATAAAAGTCCTTTTTCTACAACAAACCAGGATCAGTAAGAAGAGCTGAGAGGTGGTGGGTTGTTCCGTGCCGCCGTCCAAACTCCCTGGAGGCTTTCATCTGCTTCCTGCTTGGCCTGGAACTGTTCCCTTGATGCTGGAGTGGAGTTCCTCACTAGATTGTGGACCTGGGCTTGGTCCTTCTGGAAGCGATGCAGGTGATGGGGCTGTTTCTGTTGGCTGTGGACCACTCTCCGCTGGTGCACCATGTTGTATTTCAGACTCCGGCTGCGCCTCTTGCGTTGGTTTAGCTGCTGCTGCCAGTGCAGGCTCAGTGGTGCCCTCTGGTGTTGGTTGCTTCACCAGTTCCGGCTCTGGGACTGGATCCACTACCGCTGTTGCAGTCGTTGGCAGGGAATCCAGTTCCACCACCTCCGTCGGGGTCTCTGGTAACACAGACGGGGCGCTGGTGGAGGGCTAAGGAACAGGGATAGGTGTGGAAGCTTGTTTAGCCTGGCTGCAGGTTACCATTCCCACCCTCTTGGCTAGCTTCACATGGTTGGCCAAGTCTTCCCCCAGCAACATGGGAATGGGATAATCATCATAGACTGCAAAAGTCCACATTCCTGACCACTCCTTGTACTGGACTGGCAACTCAGCTGTAGGTAAATTTAAAGATTTTGACATGAATGGTTGAATCGTCACTTGGGCCTCTGGATTGATGAATTTGGGGTCCACTAAGGATTGGTGGATAGCTGACATCTGTGCTCCATTGTCCCTCCATGCTGTAACCTTCTTCCCACCCACACTCACAGTTTCCCTTCGCTCTGAGGGAACCTGGGAGGCATCTGGGCCTGAGGACCTTTGGTGTGACTCCAGTATAATGAACTGCAGTCCGTTGGGGTTCTTGGGGCAGTTGGCCTTCACATGCCCCAGCTCATTACATTTAAAACATTGCCCAGCTGACTGGTCACTGAGGCGAGGTGGGTTGCTGGAGACAGGTGTGCTGGGACGATAAGGTGTTTGGGGTTTTCCTTGGGATGTAGGTGGGGCCTTGGGCTGCCCCTGGCAATAGGGTGTTGTCTCGGGTTGCCCCTTCTGATATCCGCTCCAACTGCTACTAGTTTTTTTCTTTTCCGCCATCTCCACCCATTTGGTTCCAATCTCCCCTGCCTCGATTACAGTTTTGGGCTTCCCATCTAGGATGTACCTTTCTATGTCCTCAGGAACACCCTCTAAGAACTGCTCCGTTTGCATTAGGAGAGACAGATCTTCCAGAGATTTAACGCTTGCTCCCAATATCCAGGCATCCCAATGTTTTACAGTGTGGTAGGCATGTGGGGAAAATGCCATGTCCGGTTTCCACTTTAGGGCTCTGAACTGCTCGGGTGTTAGCCCCATTCTGATTCTGGCTTTTTTTTTTTTAAAGTAACTGTTCATGTGTTCCTTAGGCATTTCAGCTGCCACCTCTGTTAAGGGTCCATGAGCTGTGGCCTCAGCTCCACAATGTACTGGTCTGTAGAGATGCTGTACCCAAGGCAGGCCCTTTCAAAGTTTTCTAAGAAGGCCTCAGTATCATCGCCTGCCTTGTAGATAGGGAACTTTCTGGGATGGGAAGCGGTACCTGGAGAACATTGCTAGGGTTGTCTGGTATATACAGCTTAGCCCTTTCCATCTCTAAGAGTTTTGTCTCTAACTGCAGTTCATGCTTCCTCTCTCTTTATCCTCCAGTTCATGCTTCCTCTCTCTTTTTTTATCCTCCATAGCTCTCTTGTGGACAGCTTCTTCTGCCTCCACCCTGCGCTTTTCTGCCTCCATCTCCAAGCACTTTAAGGCCATCTGTCTATCTTGTTCTTTTTGTCTCTCTTCAGCTTCGAATCTGGCTGATTCTAATTTCTTTTGGACGTTACTGTTAGTCATCCTAGCCTAACCCAAGAGCTAGAAAGAAAAAGAAAAAAAAAACCCAGCTTGTGAATTCCCTTGCTGCTGTAACTTAACCCCTCTGCCCTGAGGCAGAGAAAAAAATCCAGCTGCTCTCAGCTAAAAAAACCTATTTCCAAGCAGCCAAAAGGGAAAAAAAAATGTCCTTTTAAAATCCTACTATGCTTTTGGTTCAAAATGATCCCACCACGCTGCCACCATGTCAGGGTTCCTTCCCCACTCTGAACTCTGGGGTACAGATGTGGGGACTCACATGCAAGACCCCCTAAACTTATTTTTACCAGCTTAGGTTAAAAACTTTCCCAAGGCACAAATTCCACCTTGTCCTTGAACAATATGCTACCACCACCAAGTGATTTAGACAAAGAATCAGGGAAAGGACCACTTGGAGTTCCTGTTCCCCCAAAATATCCCCCCCAAGCTCTTACACCCCCTTCCTGGAGAGGCTTGAGAATAATATCCTAACCAATTGGTTACAAAATGACACAGACCCAAATCCCTGGATCCTTGGACACTGAAAAAAATATCAATCAGTTCTTAAAAGAAGAATTTTATTAAAAAAAAAAAAGAAAAGGTAAAAATCCCCTCTGTAAAATCAGGTTGGAAGATAACTTTACAGGGTAACAAAAGATGCACAAAACACAGAGGAACCCCCTCTAGCCTTAGTTTCAAAGTTAAAACAAAACAGGGGTAAACCTCCCTCCAGCAAAGGGAAAATTCACAAGTTGCGAAAACAAAGATAAACTAATACGCCTTGCCTGGCTGTACTTACAATTTCTGTAATAATGAGAGACTGGTTCAGGATAGTTTGGAGGACATGGATTGATGTCCAGTCCCTCTTAGTCCCAAGAGTGAACGAACCCAGAAACAAAGAACCCAAAACAAAGCCTCCCCCGCAGATTTGAAAGTATCTTTTGTCCCCATTGGTTCCTTTGGTCATGTGCCAACCAGGTTATTTGAGCTTCTTAACCCCTTACAGATAAGGAGGAATTTTAGGCTACCCTTATGGTTATGACAAGTGGGATCAAAGGGCTGAGAAGAATAGGAGTGAGACCACCAAGAAAGGAATCTCAATCCTGGTCTCTCACTTTGCAGGTAGCAAAGTCTGTGCACTCAGCCCATCAGGACTGAATGTCATATCAGTCACAATCACATTTCCACTGGCTGACCTAGAAGTGGCTTTGCCAGATTCCAAAGGGAGTCCCATTCAGTCCTCCTTGGCTGAGATACTGGGGACTGCAACTTACAGCCTTTGTGGCTGGGATGAATGAACTAAAACAAGGAAAAAGTTGGGGGTTCTTAGAGCTCAGGCACAGATCCACACCCAGAGGGAAACAACTGCATCTTTTTGAGGATAAATGGAGCCACCTTCTGCATTTCAAGCATTATTGATGCAATATCAGGAGAGGAGCCATAGACACAGACCAGTCAGTGGTTCAGTTGATTTTAAAGATAATACCAAGACCCATTGCTGCTGAGGCAAAACCCAAATGCATATCTCTGAAAGTATCCAACAAGGTCTTGTATTTCTCCAAACAGAAACTGAATAGAGCAAAATGCAATGCAGAAATATAATAATACCTTGCTCTAGCTTACATCTATTAAACAGGGTGTGGTCACTGGGAAATGCTGGGAACTCACGTAAGGGGAGCAATGTCTGATCAGACAGTGCTGCCACTTCTCCCCCGATTGCTCAGTGCATTAAGTACAGGAGAATTGGGTTAAAATAATGTTAAAGGTCAGACTCAGCACGCACGAAAAGAGTAGCGAGAGCTCACTGAAAACTGAAACCATGTCCTCGCCTCACCCTGGAGAGATGGAATGTGGCAGCTTGCCGTACAGAATGCCGACGGTTTCTGTCACAAACTGTGTCAGTCTGCAGAACACATACGTTATATACAAATGCACCCTCCGGAGATCTTGGAACAGTGCTCAATGTCAACTGCCATAGCTGAGGCAGTACCAATTCCCAGAAAAGAGAGAGTATCAACTTGGAATGCTGCATGCACCCAAACAGGTTCAGGGAAGTAGAAATTACATCTCCCTGGGGCAGCTCATCCCTCTGCACCTGAGAGGGATTCACCCATATACAGGGCAGAAGGGGTGCCTCAGAGTTTGCTTCAGGGGAGAGAGCAGATTTCCGTTGTGGTCAGAGTTCCCAGGAGATCTGCTGACTGAGGCTGCTAAATCAGCTCATCTCTAAGACAGCATAACCAAGGACCCTTCCCAAGATGGCACCAACTCTATGGCCCGCTGCAGCCCCATCCTCCTCCAAAGGAGGTGTAACTAAAGTTGCCTTCTACTGCTACAAACCTTGCCTGGTGGACTTTCTACTGCTGGGGCACTTCTACCAGGGCTTGTATTGGAGGAAGCCGATGTACAGCCATGAATGAAGCTGGGCTGGAGTTTTCTGGCTCAGAAAAAGTGCAGCTGTGAGACAATGGGTATATAAAAATGGTGCCTTCTTGCTTTATAGATCTGCTCCATGACTGTCTTCAAGCCATTCCATGTTGTTGTCAGATGTTTGGCTGCATGTGTTCCCTCTGTATGCCATCCCAGCTCTGCACAGATAACTGGCACAGCAGACCTTGAGCAAACTGCCCAATGACCTCAAGATCTGTTAAAGTAAGAAGAAGGCACCCAGCCAGGTTTATTTTCAATGATGCATGGTACTAGTATCCTGCAGACTCTACCAGACCACTAATACATGTGTGCCTGTAACAATGGACCAGCTCAGTGACGGATGGGACTTTCTGTTCCTCCCTAGGCTAGACAAAGACATTCCCTTTGAGGCATCATTTTATAACATCAATACAAACAAGTTACGTATTGCCCCTCTGACATGGGTTGTTACCACCCATTACCTTGTACATGTTGGTTTGATCAAAACATCTTTATCCATCACACTATCATCCTGACCTTATCTTTAGGAGGGGTCAGTGTGTTCTTGTTATCTTTGGGGGCAGGGAGGTGTTCTGGAACCATCATCCTGGAATGTGTTTGCATGAGTGTCCTGTGCCTAGCTTTTCTTAGGAATGTGTGTGTTTGTGCAATACCAGCCCTGTTGCCGGGTTCTGTGAGCGCCCAGCCTGTCTCTTGCTAACTTTTGCTTTATATTAGTGAGGCTTGACCACTATTTTAGTTCAGGCCTCAGGCCTAAAACCAGGCCTCTGATGCAAGGGAGTGTATCTCTGGCTCTCTTCCTAATGCACGTCTGCTTGCTTTACAGACATAAGTGAGTTTTAACCAGTTAGCATAGCAGAGCCAATTCAGCAATGGAAGAGTGAGTTGGAATCTTTTTTGCTTCATGTGTGAACTATCCACTTATCAGCTATATTCTATTTGCAGAATCTTTATGATGGGTGATTATGCATGAGCTAGAAAGGACATGGCTTGACTTCCAGATCTCAAGTTGAATTTAAAGGGCTAGCTGGTCAGAAAAATCACCTTGTAAATGAAGTAAATTTGAACTGGAAGCTACTAAAAGAGAATAATTATGGAACTCTCCTCCCCCCCTTTTTTTCTCCAATTCACTGTTCTGACTACAACAGCAATTTAACTTTATTTGAATGAAGATTTTCTCTTTTGAATTTACTTTTGTTTGCATTTTTTTTAAACAGTAGAAAAGAAAAATAAACCTAAAAAAGAAAAGCAAGAATCATAGTCAGCCTGTCTGATGTTTGTTGTGACACAATACACAGCTGTGGAGAATGGAAGCCAAGGGAGCTTATTTATAAGGTTTTCAAGCTTTGATAGAGACCAAAGAGCTTAAACGACCCATTGCTAAAGTCAGGGGAGATTGTAAACTGTGCAAGATGAATAGAAGTGGAGCAAGATATTTACAAGATCTTATAACAGACCTTATAAACTGTGAAAGTTGATTATGTCCAGATCTTAAATTGCTTTTTTCCATTTTTACCCTGTTTTCTTTTTCCTTTAAAAACAATTAAAATGCAAGAACCCCAGAGTTAGTGTAACATGGAGGCTGCAAGATCAGCTTGTCAAAAGTCAGGATGGTCCGAAAATTAAGAATGATCCAATGATATTAACTCAGCCATGTTGTACAGCTGTACTATTTACTATTCCCTTATTAAATGTAAAACCTGATGCGTTACTCAGCTTTACAGTGTGTTACCTCTTGGAACAATACATTATTCGTATTACATAGAATGGAAGGATGATCCTGTGGTGAATGCACTAGAGTGGGACTCAGGATATTTTAGTTAAATTCCCAGATCTTCCACAGATTTTGTCTGTGACCTCAGACTAGCAGACCCAGATACACAGAGGTATTTAGGCTCCAAATCAATGGAAGTTAGGAGCCTAAATATCTTTTAAAAAAAGAAAAGGAGTACTTGTGGTACCTTAGAGACTAACAAATTTATTTGAGCATAAGCTTTCGTGAGCTACAGCTCACTTCATCGGATGCATCCACTACATGCACCCGATGAAGTGAGCTGTAGCTCACGGAAGCTTATGCTCAAATAAATTTGTTAGTCTCTAAGGTGCCACAAGTACTCCTTTTCTTTTTGCGGATACAGACTAACACAGCTGCTACTCTGAAATAAATATCTTTTGTGGATCTGGGATTTAATTTCTCTGTGCCTCAGTTCCCTGTCTCTATAAGGGGATAACAGTACTGCCCTCTCTCCTGCCCTGTGTCTTTTCCAGTTAGATTGCATACCTGGAGGCAGCGACTGTCTCTTAATATGTATATTCACAGTGCCTGGCCCTGATTTGGTTGGGGCCTCTAGGCTCTGCCAGAGCAGTGTAAAGGGATCTTAGCATAAATGGGAATCAGACTCCCTAAGCTTTGAGTGTTTGACTTTTTGCAACCTTTGTGCAATATTAATGCTTTTAAGGGGGGATGCATGATGCTCATAAATGGTCACTTCCTCAGCAGCAAGCCCCCTCTAGGATTCCTCCTGCAGGCTGAAGCTCTTCTATTTTCTTGAATTTCCATTTTGCAAGTGGGAGTGGAGGCTGATTAGCTCCATCAGCCTCTCAGCACACCCCCAGGGCCTCATTCTCCTCTCACTTATACCACCTCATGCCTTTATAATTCCAGTGTGGTCAGTGCAGTGATTTACCTCCGTGTGAGTGAGAGGAGAACCATACCCGCATTATCTGCTGTGACTCCCCTGCTCCTGTCTGTGAGCCTCCCTGCCTCTGGGGACACCTCCCTCCACCCTGCCTTTTAAGCTGGCTGTAGCTGGACATAGCTGTCTCTGGACAACCAGCACTCATACACCACAGTGAGGGCTATCTATCTAGTTAGATCAAACAACAGCCCAGCCCTCCTCTGTTGGGGGATTTTCACACTACTGGGAATGAATGCAGTGCTTTCTGGAGGGCTCCCAATCCTGTGATCATTCCAAATGTGGACATCCAGGGCTCAGCACAGAGTCAATTGTAAGGGGGTTACCAGAGAATAGGGTTTGATCTGTATCCTGTGGTGGATACAACTGCAGCAAATAAGGATGCAGGCAGAGATCCCCACTTGGGATCAGCCTCCAGGAAGATTAGGGTTTTAACCCTGTGAGTGCTGTTTTGCTACAACTGTGAAAAGGGACATTGAAATGGCATACAACTGCCCCAGGGTTAGGGAGCAGACACTGATGGGGAAGGGAATTCTCTTCTGGGTGGACTCCTCCTGAAGGTCGAAACAGCAGCCTGGATTTCTACATAGAGTGCTTCCGCCGATGTGCACGAGCTGAAATTGTGGAAAAGCAGCATCGCTTACCCCATAACCTCAGCCATGCAGAACACAGTGCCATCCACAGCCTCAGAAACAACTCTGACATCATAATCAAAAAGGCTGACAAAGGAGGTGCTGTCGTCGTCATGAATAGGTCGGAGTATGAACAAGAGGCTACTAGGCAGCTCTCCAACACCACTTTCTACAAGCCATTACCCTCTGATCCCACTGAGAGTTACCAAAAGAAACTACAGCATTTGCTCAAGAAACTCCCTGAAAAAGCACAAGAACAAATCCGCACAGAAACACCCCTAGAACCCCGACCTGGGGTATTCTATCTGCTACCCAAGATCCATAAACCTGGAAATCCTGGATGCCCCATCATCTCAGGCATTGGCACCCTGACAGCAGGATTGTCTGGCTATGTAGACTCCCTCCTCAGGCCCTTCATTACCAGCACTCCCAGCTATCTTCGAGACACCACTGACTTCCTGAGGAAACTACAGTCCATTGGTGATCTTCCTAAAAACACCATCCTAGCCACTATGGATGTAGAAGCCCTCTACACCAACATTCCACACAAAGATGGACTAGAAGCCGTCAGGAACAGTATCCCCGATACTGTCACGGCTAACCTGGTGGCTGAACTTTGTGACTTTGTCCTCACCCATAACTATTTCACATTTGGTGACAATGTATACCTTCAAATCAGCGGCACTGCGATGGGTACCCGCATGGCCCCACAGTATGCCAACATTTTTATGGCTGACTTAGAACAACGCTTCCTCAGCTCTCGTCCCCTAATGCCCCTACTCTACTTGCGCTACATTGATGACATCTTCATCATTTGGACCCATGGAAAAGAAGCTCTTGAGGAATTCCACCATGATTTCAACAATTTCCATCCCACCATCAACCTCAGCCTGGACCAGTCCACACAAGAGATCCACTTCCTGGACACTACGGTGCTAATAAGCGATGGTCACATAAACACCACCCTATATCGGAAACCTACTGACCGCTATTCCTACCTACATGCCTCTAGCTTTCATCCAGATCATACCACTCGATCCATTGTCTACAGCCAAGCGCTACGATATAACTGCATTTGCTCCAACCCCTCAGAGACAAACACCTACAAGATCTCTATCATGCATTCCTACAACTACAATACCCACCTGCTGAAGTGAAGAAACAGATTGACAGAGCCAGAAGAGTACCCAGAAGTCACCTACTACAGGACAGGCCCAACAAAGAAAATAACAGAACGCCACTAGCCATCACCTTCAGCCCCCAACTAAAACCTCTCCAATGCATCATCAAGGATCTACAACCTATCCTGAAGGACGACCCATCACTCTCACAGATGTTGGGAGACAGGCCAGTCCTTGCTTACAGACAGCCCCCCAATC
Source organism: Dermochelys coriacea (assembly GCF_009764565.3). Taxonomy (NCBI): domain Eukaryota; kingdom Metazoa; phylum Chordata; order Testudines; family Dermochelyidae; genus Dermochelys; species Dermochelys coriacea. The sequence continues at coordinate 248,904,092 of NC_050068.2, forward strand.
TGAAGCAAATACTCACCAGCAACCACACACCACACAACAGAACCACTAATCCAGGAACCTATCCTTGCAACAAAGCCCATTGCCAACTCTGTCCACATATCTATTCAGTGGATACCATCATAGGGCCTAATCACATCAGCCACACTAGCAGAGGCTCGTTCACCTGCGCATCTACCAATGTGATATATGCCATCATGTGCCAGCAATGTCCCTCTGCCATGTACATTGGCCAAACTGGACAGTCTCTACGTAAAAGAATGAATGGACACAAATCAGACGTCAAGAATTATAACATTCAAAAACCAGTTGGAGAACACTTCAATCTCTCTGGTCACTCGATTACAGACCTAAGAGTGACTATCCTTCAACAAAAAAGCTTCAAAAACAGACTCCAACGAGAGACTGCTGAATTGGAATTAATTTGCAAACTGGATACAATTAACTTAGGCTTGAATAGAGACTGGGAATGGATGAGTCATTACACAAAGTAAAACTATTTCCCCATGGTATTTCTCCCTCCCACCCCACCCCCCACTGTTCCTCTGATATTCTTGTTAACTGCTGGAATTAGCCTACCTTGCTTGTCACCATGAAAGGTTTTCCTCCTTCTTTCCCCCCCCCCCCCCCGCTGCTGGTGATGGCTTATCTTAAGTGATCACTCTCCTTACAGTGTGTATGCTAAACCCATTGTTTCATGTTCTCTGTGTGTGTGTATATAAATCTCTCCTCTGTTTTTTCCACCAAATGCATCCGATGAAGTGAGCTGTAGCTCACGAAAGCTTATGCTCTAATAAATTTGTTAGTCTCTAAGGTGCCACAAGTACTCCTTTTCTTTTTGCGAATACAGACTAACACGGCTGCTACTCTGAAACCTATTCTATGACTAGTCCCATAAAGCATCCATTGTCCAACCAATATGCAGTAAGAATGTACCTGCGTGGCTGGCATAGAAAACTAAATATGCCAGCAAAAAAAAGTCTTTCACCTTACCCTTTGTTGTCAGAAATGTGAATTTCTGCTGGACTGCTAGCATATTGGGTGACTATAGGGGGCAATTCCCCCCTTACAGAGGGCCAGCTCAAAGGCCTATGAACCTCTTAGGTCTCAGAATTCTATTTTCAATGCTTGAGTGGTGCGAAGAGGTCAGCACAGAAGTGAATTTCACCCTCGAGGAATGAGTGTCTTTTCTTCTTCCAAGCAGACAGCTAGCAAAAATGGCTACAGTCACTTCAGTTTCTTTTCCACTTTTGCATTGCCTTCATTCGGTTTAATTGTTTTTATGCCTCACTCTCTTCTTCCAAGCTGGGGCTTGAAAATTAAACTACATGCCCTACAATAACAATACTGCATAAAGCTAATAAGCTTTTAAACTGATCATCCATATGAAAGCAGCATTTTTGCTGAATGCTGAAAATGATAAAGGAAGGAATTCAGCACACTGTTGTTTCACATAAAACGCTGGGTTGCAGGATGGTGGGTGGGGATTTCCAGTTGATAATATTATTGCAAAACACAACCTCATTCTCCTCACGGGACAAGTCGAGCCCCTACATTAGTGCTCCAGAGTACACTCAGCTGGGAATGGCACAGGGCCCAATTTTCACTCCTACAGTCCGGGCCTGCTTGCTGGTCCTGAAAATCTGGTCAGAAACAGAGGTGTCGACTTTGTGATTTCCCGGGGGGGGGGGGGGGGGGGGCTGGACCCCTGTTCTGCCCCGGGCCCTGCCCCCACATCCCCCCACTCCCAATCCTGTTCCGCCTCCAATTCTTCTTGCCCCCACTCCTCCTCCTCCCCCCGAGCACCTTCTATACATCACTGAACAGCTGATCGCTGGTGGGCGGGAGGCACTGGGGGATCAGTGGGGCTGCAACTGGGTGCTGAGCACCTACTAGTTTTTTTTTCTATTTTTTTCAGTGCCGGCACCTACGGTCAGAAATGTCACAGTGGGAACTGCTGGAAGCTGAACACTTTTGAAAATCTGTCCCTGATTGGGGGTGCCAAGTCTTTGAAAATCTGACCCTGTGACTATTGTGTGAAGGCTGGAGGCTAGCTAAAGGAGTAAAGGGGGTGTTTTAATTAAAAGAGTGCATTGCTATCTATTTTAATATTACAGTATACCACAGGATGTAATATTCAAGTAGGATTAAATAAAATAACTACAGTATATGATATAGTGTGTTTAAAAAAAATCTGCAAGATGCAAAGGAGCTCAGTGTTGGGTGAAAGTATGGGCTAGGGAGTTTGCCTGGAGTTGAATGCATCCGATGAAGTGAGCTGTAGCTCACGAAAGCTTATGCTCAAATAAATTTGTTAGTGTCTAAGGTGCCACAAGTACTCCTTTTCTTTTTGCGAATACAGACTAACACGGCTGCTACTCTGAAACCTGCCTGGAGTGGGAGGCTATGAGCTCAGCCAGGGGACATAGAAGAGGGCAGCATTTCATGACCTGCAGAAGGAAACAGAGATTTCCACTCCAAATGTGCTGAATAGCCCTTTCTCCAGCTATTCAAGGCACTCTGCATATAATGCATAATTGTCTGATGGAGTTTGGGGAGGGATTGGTTAGGTGTAATGTTGCAATTCAGCATCTAATCCCTGCTGTAACAACATTCTGCTCTTTGTTTACATTGTGCTGTGACATAACTTAATGGGAGATACTGATTTATTTATTCCCATACAGCATGGTAAGAATGAAGGAAGTTCACTATCCCTAACAGGCATGTCTTCTTTCTTCTTGCTCTTCTTCTCTTTCCACATTCTTTATTCAGTCATTCCTTCTCGTTCAGTCTCTCCTTCTCTTCCTTCCTCCCTGTCTAATATTGTTTTAAAAATAATTCTTACTTTTTTTAGATATATATTAAATCTAGCATTCCCACCACCCACTTCCCTGGCTTTCCCCTGTGTTCTGGTGTCTATCCTTCCTTGCTATCTCCCTCTTGTGTTTTCTCACCCTTCCTTTCCCTGCTTCTGTCACCCAGAGAGAACAGAAATGGTATGGGATATCTGACAATGCCGCAGGACAATTCTGACTCACTGAGCCAGACTCTGCTCTTAATTACCCGAGTGTAAATCCAGCCTGACTGCTGAAGTTAATGGAGTTGCTTTGGAGCCACATCAATGTGACGGCAGAATGTGGCCCACTGTTCATAGAGGATCTGGACTTCTGTGCGGCTATGCCACTTGATCAGACCAGCTACGAAAACCATGGTCAGAATCTGGGCTTCTATGATTAACTTATTTATGCTCCCCCATCTTGTTCCCCCCCACCCGCACACACACACACACACTCTCCCCTCTACCATTGGATTCTGACCTACACTCAGGAAAACCAGAAAAACCCTGGGAATGTTGGTGTCAGCCCTTCTTTTTGTTGTAGGGTTAAAGCTGCTTCCTTAATTTTCATACATTCATATTGTATAGATGAATAGCCAAAAGGGACCATCATCTAGGCTGACCGACTGTGTAACTTAAGCCAGAGGACTTCCATGAATTGTTTCCTGTATCAAGTAGAACAGATCTTTTAGAAAAATATCCACTCTTGATTTAAAAATGCCAGTGATGGAAAATCCAGCGCAGCCCTTGATATGTTGATCTTATGGTTATTTCTAGACTGCGGGCTTGTCTACATGGTGGGGCATTGCAGAGGTAAGATTTTCTAAAGTGCACTAACTTGTTGCGCATTAATTGGTCTACATAGACCACGCTGGTGCACACTAAAGTTTCCCGTATGTGCACTAACATAGTACTCTTTCAAACAGCATTATGTTAAAGCACATCAGAAGGGTCAAGATCAGTGGTGGGCAACCCGTGGTCCACGGGCCACAGGCACCCTGTCAGGGTAATCCGCTGGTGGGTCGTGAGACAGTTTGTTTACATTGACCATGTGCAGGCACAGCCGACTGCAGCTCCCAGTGGCTGCAGTTCGCCATTCCCGGCCAATGGCGGGAAGTGGCGCGGGATGCAGGGACATGCTGGCTGCTGCTTCCTACAGCTCCCATTGGCTGGGAACAGCGAACCATGGCCACTGGGAGCTGCGGATGGTCAATGTAAACAAACTGTCTCGCAGCCCGCCAGCTGATTACCTTGACGGGCTGTGTGCGGGCCACAAGTTCGCACCACTGGTCTAGACAGACCAATTAATACATGTTAGTGCACTTTAGAAATCACACCCCCATAGAGCGCATTACCTACTGTAGAGAAGCTGTCAGACTAGAAATAAAGGTGCAACTTTTGAACAGTGAGGGTAATTACCATTGGACCAACACACCAAGAGTTGTGGGGGGATTCTCCATCATTGGCAATTTTAAAATCAATATAATCTCTCTGTTCCAATTCAATATTTCCCATTTATACATACAAGGAATGTATTAGCCTTTGTGGTCACAGTGTTGCACTGGGAGCTCATATTCAGCTGACTATCCACCATGACCTTTTCAGAGTCACTGCTTCCCAGGATAGCATGACACATCCTGTAAATATGGCCTATATTCTTTCTTCGTAGATGTATACATTGACATTTGGCCATAGTAAAATGCATACTGTTTGCTTGCACCAGCTTATCAAGTGATTTAAGGCAGTGGTTCTCAAAGCCGGTCCACCGCTTGTTCAGGGAAAACCCTGGCAGGCCAGGCCAGTTTGTTTACCTGCCGCGTCCACAGGTGCGGCTGATCACAGCTCCCACTGGCCGCGGTTCACCGCTCCAGGCCAATGTGGGCTGCAGAAAGCGGCGCGAGCCGAGGGACGTTCTGGCCGCCCTTCCCGCAGCCCCCATTGGCCTGGAACGGCGAACCGTGGCCAGTGGGAGCCGTGATCGGCGGAACCTGCGCACACAGCAAGTAAACAAACCAGCCCGGTCTGCCAGGAGCTTTCCCTGAACAAGCGGCGGACCAGCTTTGAGAACCACTGATCTAAGGTCACTTAGAATCAGTGACCTATCCTCTTCATTGTTTACCACTCCCCAATCTTTGTGCTATCTGGAAACTTTATTGGTAATGTCTTTGTTTTCTTTCAGGTCACTGAGAAAAAATGCTAAATAGCTCAGGGCCAAGAACTGATTTCTTTGGGACCCCAGTAGAAACACACCTGCTCAATGATGATTCCTCATTTAAAGTTACATTTTGAGACCTATCAGTTAGCCAATTTTTATTCCATTTAATGTCTGCCATGTTAATGGTGTATCGTTTTGATTTCTTAATCAAAATATCATGCAGTACTATGTCAAATACCTTACAGAAATCTAAGTATATTACATCAACACTAACTTTATAAACCAGACTTTTAATCTCATCAAGAAAAGGTATCATATTAGTTTCATAGGATGTATTTTCCAGAACCCCATGTTGATTGGCATTATTTATATTACATTCCTTTAATACTTAGTCAAATACCATATCTACTGTTGCATTATTTTGCCTCGATTGATGTCAAACTGACAGGTGTAAAACTGACCCGAGTCATCCCATTTACCCTTTTTAATTACTGGAACAATGTTAACTTTCTTCCAGTCCTCTGGAACTTCCCCAGTGTTCCAAGACTTATTGAAAATCAACATTAATGGTCTAAGATCTCCATGACCAATTCTTTTAAAACTCTTGGATACAAGTTTTCCAGACCTTCTGATTTAAAAATGTCTCGCTTTAGTAGCTGCTGATTAACACCCTCCTTAATTACTTTTGAAATGGAAAGTATTTCATCATTATATGACATAAATACATCATCTGGCTTTTTCCCCAGTTACAGAACAGAAATATTTGTTGAACACTTCTGCCTTTTTGCGTTATTATTGACAGCTCTACCATTTCCATCTAATAATGGACAAATACCATAGTTAGGATTTAATTTGTTCCTAATATACTTAAGACTCCTTCTCATTGTCTTTAACTCTGCAGCCCGTAGATATCTCTGTGTCCTTTTGTTTTCCTTTTCAATTTTCTATCATGCTTAGCTTCTGATTTATATTAATTACTATCAACTTTCCCCTTCTTTTATTTGTTAGATATGCTTTTAAAAATTATAGTTGCTTTCACTTTTCCTCTAAACCATCTTGATTTTTTTTTAACCAGTGCAGTCTTCTTTCTCAGTTGTGGAATTGTGGCTTGAGCATCGAGTAAAGTGTTTCTTAAATAGTTCCCAATTTTTGTTAAAATTCTCTCAATTGATCTGGCTCATAATTGTTTTCAGCTTTGTGAAATGTTACCTGGGCAGCTCTTCCTTCACATATTTTAGTGATGTACAGTTATCCAAAATAGATAGAAATCAATCTTTATATACTGTATTGATATCAACCAACAAGTAATAGAATGCAGAGAATTAAATTTCATAGACTTAGAATGTGCTATTATTCTGCCATGTTTTGTCATTATCATCATCATGCTACTCTCACCCATAGATGTATAGAATCAGCAAAACATTTTTTAAATTAAATCTCAGATCAGTTACTGCACACAAGTATCTACTTATCAATTCAAATGTAGACTGTGCTATGAGTCTGAAATTAGCTATTTACATTGATGAAGCAGAATGGTTCAAGTCACCCCTAACACAGCAGTGCTCTGCCACCTGTGGGTAAATAAATCCTTTCTGTGCACACAGGTTTAGTCATCAGTGAAAACTGTGGACTCCCTCCCATTCAGGACTGCGCTTCATTCTGCTGGTCTGAGGTCAGGTTCTGCAGGCAGTTGATAAAGCTTCAATTAAGTGTTCCTCTTCCAGGACTTGCTGATTTATATATCTTGCTCCTGTATCAGCCATCTGGCTGAATAAGACCATGTAATAGAAAGGACACCCTTCCCCCATACACACACCCTCCCAAGAGGTCTAACTTTACCTCCAGTCACTACCAAGCAATTTAAAAAAAAAGTGATATTTGATTTTTTAAATTATTATTAAAGTTGTAGAGTGCATATTACAAATGTTAATAACAATGCCCCATTTAGATGGCTAATAATATGTGGCGTATCTTATTCCAGCCAATCTGCATGTGTTTCCATGCATGTGTACACTCAGATACTACCACGATAGCACAGAATCTTAGCGACACGAATATCATTTTATATTTAGCCAGGTCTCAGTAGTGGTACACCCACATATAACTGGTGTGACATGAGTGCAGAATCAGACCACTAAAGAGTTTACAATTGAATGTCTAGACACTAACTACTCATTAACAATGTAACGCTTACTACAGTGAACAATTCTATTATGGAAGCATTAAACTCAGCATTGTTCACAGGATCAGGCTTCAGGTTAAGATAACTTGATTCACAATTATTACAAATACTTTAGGGAAGGGGACAGAGGAGGATGAAGGTAACATCAATAAGACTATGAAGATGATTTAGTTGGTACTCTATGCATCTTGGAAGTTCTGAGCTCTCTGATAGTGAGTGATACTGTCTGTCTAAAGGGAACATGAGAATTTTTAGCTTTCACAGGAGAAGTACGTTTTGTGAAGAGAACTGAAAGAGGGGAAGATGGAGGCATGAGAGACCATTTTAGTTAAGTGACTCAATATTCCCATTTCTAAAGGGTTTATATTACTTGTTGTAAACTGTCAGGTTATTTTATTTTACAAACATGAAATCTCTTTGATTTCATTTTATATTAGTTCTAATAGCCTTGAAAAATTGTGAAAACTTACTAGCCTGGTCACAAAATCTACTCACTTGCCTCTTAGACTATGAGAATAATGAAGAAGAAAAAAAATCACCCCTCGGAAAAAGTACTTATCCCCAACAAAACAGCAAGTAAAATTTGGCAAGACTGTTGTTGAGATGCTTTTATCATATGTATTTTTAATTGTACATGTTGCAGATCACTTGCGTTGTATGTAACTTATTACCTGTAGGCCTACCTCCCCATCTGCCACAGGGCAAATCCTCCCTGGGGGCTCACAGGGTTAGACCTGTGCTGCGAAGACTAATTCAGAAGGCCTTCCTTCATTTTTACTCAGCCCCTCCACAGACAACACATTCTGTGAAATCCTAGTCTCACTGAAAGGGAGGTTTGCCATTCTCTTCAATGGGGCCAGGATTTCATCCATTGACTTCAGCAGAAGTCTTGCCTGATCAGAACTAAATAAAAACTGTGCACAATCTTCAAGATTTTGCCCTGGGATGACTTCAGTGAATATGGCCCTCAGGATGTCCAGCTGCTGCCATCACAGCTTATCAAGGAAATAAACAGTGAGCCTATTTTAAAATGCAAATCATAATGGGGCATAGTTAGGGCCCTACCAAATTCACAGCCATGAAAAACACATCACAGACCTTGAAATCTGGTCTCCCCCCATGAAATCTGGTCTTCTGTGTGCTTTTACCCTATACTATACAGATTTCACGGGGGGAGACCACCATTTCTCAAACTGGGGGTCCTGACTTAAAGGGGATTTACAGGAGGGGTGTCACATGATTATTTTAGGGGGGGGAGTCACAGTATTCCCACTCTTACTTCTGCGCTGCCTTCAGAGCTGGGTGGCCGGAGAGCAGTGGCTGTTGACCAGGTGCTCAGCTCTGAAGGCAGCACCCCTACCAGCAGCACCACAGAAGCAAGGGTGGCAATGCCATACCATGCCATGCTTACTTCTGTGCTGCTGCCTTCAGAGCTAGGCGGCCGGAGAGTGACGGCTGCTGACTAAGGGCCCAGCTCTGCAGGCAGCAGCGCAGAAGTAAGGGTGGCAATATCACACCAGGCTATCCTTACTTCTGCGCTGCTGCTGGCGGCAGCTCTGCCTTCAGAGCTGGGCTCCCAGCCAGCAGCCTCCACTCTCCAGCTGGACAGCTCTGAAGGCAGAGCCAGCGCAGAAGTAAGGGTAGCAGTACTGCAACCCCCCTTGCAATAACCTTGTGACGGTTCTGGAACTGCAGCGCCCCTTTGTGGCAGGGATGGATGGGGTGTCGGGGCCTCGCCACTCTTACGTTCCCACGCCCGTCCTGTAAGGGCGTTCCGATGTGGCCCAGTGGCCGGTTTCCCCATGCTCACCCCTTGGTCGGAGTAGCAGGACCCAACGGCCAGAGTCCATACAACTTGTCCCAAGTATCCAGGCAGCGTGACCCAACAGCCAGAGTCCATACAACTCGCCCCGCTCAGGCAGGGAAGTGTATCCCAATGGTCAGAGGGGTAGGGGGACCTGGGCCCACCCTCTCCACCGGGTCCCGACCCAGGGCTCTCCTATTGGTGGGGTTTCCCCTTGCACTTAGCTTGGCAGGGATCCGTCCGCAACACGCTGAGAATCAGTGCAGCTTTAACGCTGCTTGTCTCTAACGTTCCCCTGGGTCACTTCCTACCCTCAATGTCATCTTCTCCACTCCGGGGAGGGGCGGGGAGAAGGGCCATCTGGTCTGTCCCCTCCTGCCGAGACCTCTGTCTGGGATCCGGGTGCATCCCGGCTTGGCTGGCCCCTCCTCAGGAGCTGGCGGTGTACCTCCTTCTCCTCCAGTGGTCAGCCCACACTGAGCACCTTTGCAGGCTTATACCTATTCTCCAGTTGGAGCATGCCTAGCAGGGCTTCTGGGATGGGACTTCCTCTGCCAGGAAGGAAGGAAGGAAGGGTTAACCCTTGTGGTACCAGTGTGGGGCCACTCTGCCCCATCACACATCCCCCATCTTAAAACTGCAGCTGGGGCCGGTGGTTCCTGGGACTTTTCTTCCCCCTCCCCTTTCCCCGACACGGGAAGAGAAGTCTGCATTCCCATGGGCCTTCCCTGGCCGGTGTGACACATGGAAGGAATAGGGTTGGAGAGACAGATACCATTGCATGATCCGCATATTCGCTTCCTTCATGCTGTTAATCCATCTAAGGGGTGTGTGAACCGTCACCAAGGAGAAGGTGTTCCCTAACAGGTAGTACCTCAGTGCCGCAACTGCCCATTTGACCGCAAGGGCCTCCCGCTCTATGGTGGAATACCAGGTTTCTCAGGGAAACAGCTTACGGCTTAGATACAAGATGGGGTGCTCCTCTTCCCCCTCCTCCTGAGACAACATGGGCTCCCAGCCCTACCTCAGAGGCATTGGTTTGAAGAACAAAGGGCTTTGAGAAGTCGGGCTTTCTCAGTATACGCTCCCGGGTCAACCGTTCATGTACGGCGTCAAAGGCCTCCTCACAGGCTTTCGACCACTGGACCTTCTTCAGCTGGGAGCTTCTTATCAGGTCTGTGAGGGGGGCTGCAAGCATGGCAAAGTTAGGTACAAACCATCAGTAGTATCCAGCCGGCCCTAAAAACTGCTGCACTTGTCTTTTTGTCGTGGGCATGGGGTAGCTTTTCAAGGCCTCTACCTTATCTACCAAAGGGCGGAGTCTCCCCAGCCCACCATAGAGCCTAGGTAGGTCACTTCTCATTGGCCCAAGTGGCATTTGGCCGGGTTTGCGGTGAGATCCGCTTTGCCCAGGGCACGCAGCATGTCCGCGAGGTGCTGGAGATGTTCCTCCCAGCTGGAACTGTAAATGACAATATCGTTGATATATGCCATGGCATATGAACTGTGGGGGCTCAGCACTTGATTCATGAGCCACTGGAAGGTGGCCGCAGCCCCGTGTAACCCAAAAGGCATCATTGTGAATTAGAAGAGGCCGAATGGTGTGGGAAAAGCTGTCTTTTTTCTGGAGGTGGGTGTCAGAGGGATCTGCCAGTATCCCTTGGTCAGGTCTAGGATGGAGATTAATTCTGCCTTGTCCAATTGTTCCAGCAACTCATCCACCCAGGGCATAGGATAGGCATCAAAACAAGAGATTGTGTTTACCCTGCGAAAGTCAATGCAGAACCTGACTGTCCCATCCAGCTTGGGGACTAGTAAGATTGGACTCTGCCATTTGCTTCTTGACTCTTTGACCACTCCTAGGGCCAACATCATCTCAAGCTCCTTTTGCACAGTCTCCCACATCTTCTTGGGGAGCGGGCAGTGGCTCTCCCTCACTTTATGGCTGGGAATGGTGGCGATATGGTGCTAGTCAACCTGGTATTCCCTGGCTGGGTTGACAGGACTGTGGGGAAGTTGGATGCCTGTTCCTGCTGTGGCGGGTCGTACCTGCTCCTGCTGTGGTGGGTTGAGCTCTGGACCTATGGCTGCCGCCCCTGGTTCCGCGGGTTCCCCGGCCAATGGCCCCAATTCGGGTTCTGGCGGGTACAGGGCAATCAGGCCTTTGCGGTCTTTCCAGGCCTTGAGGAGATTCACATGGTAGACCTGCGTCTCCCTCCTTCGTCCTGACAGCCGAATTTTGTAGTCGACAGGCCCTATTCATCTGGTTACCTCGAAGGGGTCTTGCCACTTTGCCAACAGCTTGGATTCCGAGGAAGGTAGCCACAAGAGGACATGGTCTTCCAGCTCAAAAACTTCTCATCTTGGTTCCTTTGTTATACTGAGCCCCCTGATTACGTTGGGCTTTCACCAGATTCTCTCGTGCCCAGGCTCCCAATGTGTGTAGCCGTTTCTGTAGTTGGAGGATATATTGAATGGATCCTCTGACCTGGGTCTCCTGCTTTTCCCATGTTTCTTTCAGGAGATCTAGAATTCCCCAGGGTCTCCTCCTGTAGAGGAGTTCGAAAGAGGAGAACCCTGTGGGCGCCTGTGGTACCTCCCTCACGGCAAAGAGGAGCACAGGGATTAGCTTATCCCAGTGCCGGGGATCGTTGTCCACAAACTTTCTCAGCATGGCTTTCAGAGTGCCATTAAATCTCTCTACCAACCCATCGGTCAGTGGGTGGTAGATGGAGGCCTTCAGTGCATGGATATTCAACAGACGGCATAATTCCGCCATCAATCTAGAGGTCACGTTAGTCCCTTGATCTGTCAGTATCTCCCATGGCAGGCCGACCCAAGCGAAGATCTGTAGGAGCTTGTTGGTGATGATTGGGGCCGTGGTGGACCATAATGGTACTGCCTCTGGGTACCAGGTTGCATAGTCAACCATAACCAGGATGTACTTGTGGCCTGAGCTGCTCTTTTCCAAGGGTCCCACCAAGTCCAGGCCAATCCACTCGAAAGGTATTCCCATAACCGGCATGGGCACAAGGGGGGCTTTCGGTACCCCCTTCGGGCTGGCCTTCTGGCACTCGGGACAAGAGCGCAGTACTCCCGCACCTCCTGATGAATGCCCGGCCAGAAAAACCTCTGGGCCACACATTGTAGCATTTTCTCCCTCCCCAGATGCCCGGTTCAAGGTACGGAGTGAGCCAAGTGGAGCAAGTTCTGCCGGAACCGCCTCGGGACCAACAATTGGTGCAGTTCTTCTTTTGTCTGGGGTTCCTGGACCACCCGATAGAGTAGGTCATTATGGATCTCAAAGCAGGAGCTTGCTACTGGCGTCCAGGTGGGTCTTCCTCCCCCAGGGAACTCGTCACTTGCTCCCAGGCCTGGCTGAAGGTGGTGTCCCCCCTTTGTGCTTCTAGGAAATCAGCATCGATATCCAGAAATCCCTGACTCCCCTCACCCAGTTCTCAGCCAGGGTTTGGCCTCCTTCATCTAGCTTGGGATTCTCTGAGGGCCCCTCCAGGGGGGCATCTGGCATGGCTTGGCCTTGTAACCCCGACCTTTTGGCCAGCTCCCACCTTGGCCATGCCGGTCAGTCACCCCATTCTTTCAGGAGTTCAGTGAAGCCTGGCCAGTCGCAGCTCAGAATCACTGGGTAAGCTAGCTTTGGAGCCACCCCAACCAGGCACCGCCCTCCCTGTTGTGCCGTCTCAAGCTGCACCCAGACGGTGGGATAGGGCTTCACTTCAGGCATATGGGGGCCCCTGCGGGGCCAGTGGGTTCTACCAGCCCTGCCCGGATGACTGACTGGCTACATCCGGAGTCTACCAAGGCCATGATCGGCATCCCATCCACTCTCACTGGTACGAGGATCCTACCTGGTTCCCACCTCCAGGCCCATTGACCGGCGGCTCAAACTTGTCCATAATTATAATCCATGTACGTGCATTCCATCCGGAAATGCCCTGTCTGTCCGCACTCATAACACCACTCCCATTTTCCTTCTTTGGGTGGGCTCTCCTGGGGGATACTCTGTCTTCTCGGTGAGTCGTCTTGGCTCCTCATGGGGTTCACCCTCCCAGGGGACCCCTTGCAGCGCGGGTCGGTGGGGTCCCTGAGGGTTAGGTGTATGAACGGGGGCTCCCTCCCTCCACCTTGTGGGCCTCCCTTCCCAGGGCTGGGTTCCATTTGCCTGGGATCCCCCCTTTCGAGCCAGCCTTCTGCTCTCCCTCCGCGGCCAGGTAATCCTCCATTAGCGAGGTTGCCTCTGCGAGGGTCTTCGGGCAGTGCCACTGCACCCACTCCTTCCCCCCGGTAGGGAGGGTCTGCAGGAACTGCTCCAGAGCCACCGTCTCAGCAACCTCGTCCGGCGTTCTGGCTCAAGCCACCTCCAGCAGAGGTCGCGGATTCGTTGGGCCATGACTCGTGGTCTAGCCCCCGGCACGTATTGTTCTCGGTGGAATCACTGGTGGTAGGTCTCGGGGCTGATGCTGGTCTGGTCTAAGATGGCTGTCTTGACTTTGGAATAGTCCAGCACCTCCTGCGGGTCAAGGTTACGATAAGTGGCCTGTGCGGGGTCCATCATGTAGGGGGCTAGTATAGTGGCCCAATGTGTGTGGAGCCACTAGGCAGCAGTGGCAACCCTCTCAAACGACACGAGAAAGGCCTCGGGGTCATCTCCGGGCCCCATCTTGGTCAAGCGCACCGGTAGCCCTCCGAGCCCTCCTCGGCCCTGCCCCTGGCTGCTCCAGAGGAAGGACTTGGTGCTTGTCCTAACAGCGCGGTCATCTGTTGGAATAATCACTCCTGGCTGGCTGGTTGTTGGCCGGTCAGCTCCCTAATCAGCTGCTGCTGTTGCTCCTGCTGCCGCGCCACACCGCCTGCAGTTGCCATAGGGCTGCTAGTTGTTGAAGCAACTGTGTTTGTTGCTGCTGCTACTGCGCAGCCTGTTGCTGCTGGTTCTCCGGCAGCCACTTCAGTAGCTTTTCTGGTTCCATCTTGAGCGTCTGGGTCCTTACGTCAGGCCCTGATCGCTGCCCACATTCTCCACCAATTTTGATGGGTCCGGCACTACAGCGCCCCTTTGTGGCAGGTGTGGATGGGGTGTCGGGGCCTCGTCACTCTTACATTCCCATGCCCATCCTGTAAGGGCGTTCTGATGTGGCTCAATGGCCGGTTTCCCCATGCTCGCCCTTTGGTCAGGATAGCGGGACCTAATGGTCTGAGTCCATGTGTCGCACCCCCAAGTATCAGGGCAGCGTGGCCCAATGGCCAGAGTCCATATATCTTGCCCCAAGTAGCAGGGCAGTGTGGCCCAATGGCCAGAGTCCATATAACTCACCCCGCTCAAGCGGGGGAAGTGTATCCCAATGGTCAGAGGGGTTGGGGGACCTGGGCCCACCCTCTCCACCTGGTCCCAACCCAGAGCTCTCCTATTGGCAGGGTTTCCCCTCGTGCTTAGCTTGGCGGAGATCCGCCTGCAACACACTGCGCGTCAATGCAGCTTTAACACTGCTTGTCTCTAAAGTTCCCCTGGGTCACTTCCTACCCTCAATGTCATCTTCTCCACTCCAGGGGGGGTGGGGAAAGGTCCTCCGGTCTGTCCCCTCCTGACGAGACCTCCGCCTGGGACTCCGGGTGCGTCCCGGCTTGGCTGGCCCCTGAGATCCGGGAGCGTTGGCTGTCCCTCCTCAGGAGCTGGCAGTGTACCTCCTTCTCTTCCAGTGGTCAGCCCAGACTGAGCATCTTTGCAGGCTTTTATACCTATTCTCCAGTTGGAGCATGCCCAGCAGGGGTTCCAGGGTGGGGCTTCCTCTGCCAGGAAGGAAGGGTTAACCCCTGCGGTACCAGTGCGGGGCCACTCTGTCCCGTTACACCCCCCCACAACTCCTTTTTGGGTCAGGACCCCTACAGTTACAACACTGTGAAATTTCAGATTTAAATAGCTGAAATGACATTTACGGTTTTTTTAATCCTATGACCATGAAATTGACCAAAATGAACCACGAATTTGGTAGGGCCCTAAGCACTGTGTGTGTATTAAAATAACAGAATAGTGGTTCTCAAACTAGGAGCGCTGCTTGTTCAGGGAAAGCCCCTAGCGGGCCAGGCCAGTTTGTTTACCTGCTGCGTCAGAAGGTTCGGACAATCACAGCTCCCACTGGCCACAGTTCGCTGCTCCAGGCCAATGGGGGCTGTGGGAAGGGCGGCCAGCACGTCCTTCTGCCCGTGCCACTTTCTGCAGCCCCCATTGGCCTGGAACGGCGAACCGCGGCCAGTGGGAGCTGCGATCGGCCAAATCTGCGGATGCAGCAGGTAAACAAACCAGCCCAGCCCGCCAGAGACTTTCCCTGAACAAGCAGCGCCCCTAGTTTAAGTACCACTGACATAGAAAATGTGTTTTAGTAATATCAGGGATCTGAGTAAAATCAAAAGAGCCAGGAAACTAAGAGTTAAGAGTAGAAATCCGGGATAAGAGTCCATCCTGAACTTATGCAATGAAGGGCAGAGTATCAGCATGGATTTACTCTGATTTTCGTTGCTTTTCTGGGTTTAAGACTGACCCCCTAATGTTCTTTTAATATGGATTTGCTACAGGCTCACCAACAGAATAACTGACAGGCAGCCATGAATTACAGGGATATAAATAAATCGAAGGATTGAAATGACCGGGGCTGATACGGTAAGTGATTACTTCTCAGCATTGCATTTTAAGAAGTAACCTGATTACTGATTATTTCAGGTAACAAAGGCATTGTGATTACTTTCACTTAATTTTCTTGGCAATCCTATCATTCCCATCTTGCCCAGGAATAATGATGCCATCTATGGTGCTATACCCACTTAGCCCATAGCTTGCACACACAGTGCAAAAGTAATCATGTCTTATAAACAACAATATGTATCCAGTTATTTTTCAGGCAACAAGAACCGGTCAGTTCATGGAACTATAGGGAAGAGATAATGGCTCTGAAAACAGTCTTCTAGTAGGGATGGCTGAGGTATGAAGCCCCAGTGAGACCTCGTGAACTCTCCCCGAGTATCTATACCTCCAAGAGCACTGGAAGTCAAGGTGGACTTTGAAAAGATACCACATGCACTGCTTCCCCCAGGCCAAGCCAGCTCCGCTAACTAGCATTGAGAGTTGGGATAGCCTCGATCCTACCCTCCTCTTGTCCCTTCCTGCCCTCTTTGTGCAGGACAAGTCCACGGCATGCAGTAGTCTGGAGGAGCCCTTGCTCTCCAGACTGAGCACCTGTGCAATGGCTAGTCACAAGGCATGGGAAAGTTTCTTGTGCTCTCTCCCCTATTTCTCCATGCACACGCACAGGGCTAGTTACAAGCTACTAATAGGAGCTTAAGACAAAAAGATGTATTAGGTCATCTAATCCAGTGGTTCTCAACCAGGGTCCTGGGGCCCCCTGGGGTGCCACAAGCAAGTTTCAGGGGGTCCACCAAGCAGGGCCGGCATTAGATTTGCTGGGGCCCAGGGCAGAAAGCCGAAGCCCCTCCGCATGTGGCTGACGCCCAGGGCCCCAAACCCCACCATCCAGGGATGAAGCCAAAGCCTAAGCAACTTAGCTTCTTGGTGCCCCCTGTGTCGTGGGGCCCTGGGCAATTGCCCTCCTTGCTACCCACTAACGTGTGCCCTGGCTTTTATATGCAGAGAAACAGTTGTTGTGGAACAGGTGGGCCATGGAGTTTTTATAGCATGTTGGGGGGCCTCAGAAAGAAAAAGGTTGAAAACCCCTGACTTAACCCATCTCCTGCCAGTGCCAGAATGTTCCCTGCAGTATTTTTCCTAATACTTTGTCCAGTCGCATGTTATATGTCACTCATAGTAGATTTTTTCCAAAAATAACTTTCACAGTCCTGCAGCTGAAGTTATCTCAAACCATAGGACTGGAGTTCAAATGGACTATGATGTTATCAAAAGCCAAGCCGTCATGCTGTTCCTCAACCACCGGTTTTCCTTTCTGTCCTTCACTGAGCTATACAAGCTATGGTGAAAATCCAAAGGAGCCAGTCAATCTCAGGTGGTAAAACAATCTCTCTCTCTCTCTCTCTCTCTCTCTCTCTCTCTCTCTCACACACACACACACACACACACACACACACACACACACACACACACACACCATGCCACATCCTCCTTATCTTACTCAAATGAATAAGTCTCACTGAAGTCAATGGGACTGTTTGGGTAAGTATAGGCAGAGAGATATGGCCAGAAGGATTCAGAGCCTGATCCTCCAAACTGAATGGCAAAACTTCCATTGTAGTCAATGGGACATGATTGGACCCTTAAAAATTAAAGATTTTTACCAGTGAGGAAGGCATAACAATTGGGGAAGTCTTGTTTTGTTGTAAATTATTCTCCATATTATAGTATTCTCCAGGTTCTTCTGTTTTCACTGTGGTCTGAACTACTCTCATCCCCCCCTCAGAGAAATCTTTAGATTATCCAAAAGCTCAATTACCCAAACTTAGTCAATGTCTCCCATGATGTTTGGAATATATAGCTTGTGCCGTATATCGATTTCTCTTCTCCCCCTCCCCCCCGCAAACCTCTTTTCCCATTTCATGTACATACTCTTCCTGGATTTCAGGTGGAGGTATCTCAAGGTCACACCAAGATGCTTCAGTAGAAGCCTGTAGATCAGTTATGAAAAATGCATGCAGTTCACAATATTGTTTGAAAACAACAGACTGGAAATCATTCCTATTGCCTGAAAGTGTTCAGATTTATATGTATGTATGAGCACTTCTAAAATTTCTATTATATTTTAACAGTTCAAACAATGAGAATGAATGAGGCTGTGATCTGTCAAGCAGTCCTTTGTCACTACCAGGGCAGGGCTGTAATCCCTCCATTGTGATTATGCAGGAGAATATTACATTGATCCTGTAAAATATCTCTGATTGGATCAATGTTATTTGCTCTCGCATAGACAAGGTCTTACCAGAGAATGAACATAATTCCACTGATAACACTGTCTTACTGAAATCCCCCAATAAATCCTCAAAGCAGGGCTGTTAGTAATACCTTTATTAGACTAACTAAACAAGATATTTATATGCAGGGCTTTCCTGATCGTTCTGGTTCCTGCTTCAGATCAAGGAAGAAAACTTGCACAGAGGAAGAGATCTGCTGCTCTGAAAGACTTGCCCCCACAGAGGTTCTGTCTGAACACAGTTTACAGGGGAAATCATCCACACAAAATTCACAGGATCAATTAAAGATTTGTCAAGACAAGGTCAATTTATCACACGTGTGATATGGTGACAGTGCTTCTCTGAGTGTTTCCAGCATCCAAATAGACCAAGGGTGTCAAACTCATTCAGAGGAGACAGGTGAATTCTATGTTTCAGTATGGTCTGTGGGCCAGTGTGGGGACTATATGCTTCCCACGATGCATAGCAGAACACCCGTGTCAGTAGGACTTGCAAAGAGATCAAGAGCCGAATATGGCCTTGAGGTAGCAACTGAATTCTTAGTTACTACATCGCTTATTATTTGTTTGGTGCCTTCTTGTCACATTGATATCTCAGGAAATGTGTACTAAGATTTGGACTAGAAAACACAGTGGTGGCATGTTTAAAGGGGCAACTGTGTTGACACAAAATACTCAGGAGAAAATCTGCTCCCCTTTGGGCCTCTACTGTCTCTGTCCCTTGCTTCTCTTCTTTTCCTAATCTCTCTCCTGTTTCTCTTTCTCTTTGTTTTTGTGATTATCTTCTGTTCTTTTTCTCCATTTCTTTTCCTGCAGACATCTCAGTTCCCACCCTAGTGGGCTTCACTGCCATTCTGACCTCCATTTCCTCCACTGAAATAACCAGTGAAAGTGAATGGTCCTGTATGGGCTTTTAAAAAGTTGATGCTCCAATCAGATTAATGGTACTAGCCCCTTTGCATCATTTTTTGTTTCAGGCTGTCTGCACACTGCAGTGGTTACACTTTGTTCACATGTGGAAGGTTTTCTCTACTGACATGGGGGCTAGAAACTTATTGGGAGGGGTTGTTGGCTTGTTTTTTTAATGAAAGCTTAGATTCTGAATATGTCATGTGTGCCCCAAAAATACATCATATGAGTTTACAGGTCATATCTGACACCTGGTTTACAGGTCATATCTGACACCTTTGAAATAGACATCTGTGCACCACATGTGCTTAGAAACTTACATTTCTGAAGAACAGAGCAGGATTTGGCTAAAAGAGGTCTTTTGGGCTTCACTCTTCATACCCTTTTTCCAAATCATATCATCCCAAATTTGGCCCAAATGAAGGCCAGGTTAAGCACAGAGGATATTCCTTCTCTCTCAATTAACTGATGTACAATAGCTATCACAGAGATGGAGCCCTAAGTAAACAGACTAGAACATATAGCTACACATAGCAGTTGATGGAAAGGTCACAAAACAAACATCAGTGATCAAGAATATCAAGCAGACATTTGCTGGAGGATGTGTCTTCCTAGACCCTTTGAAATTGGATTGGCAAACTGTGACAAACACAATTTGGCTCCTATATGTCTCATGTGAAAAACATACCCACATTCCTTACATCTGTGCGCTGAAATGTCAAAAGAGTCACCTCTCGGCATGAAGACCCTCAAAAACAGAAGAAAAGCAATCACCATCAGCCCTTGAGAATGTACATCTTGCTGACTCACCTAATGGGGAAAGCTGTCTGTTTAATCACTATTGAACACCATTGGTGAGAGACCTACTTCTACATTCAATTAATTAAATGTTGCTTCCATGTTCTAGTGCAGATGTCTACCTAGGCAAATCTGTAAGAGATGGAAGAACTATGAGTGGGACTAAGGCCCAGATCCTCAAAGGTATCTGGGCTCCTAACTTCCACTGATTTCAACAGAAGTTAGGAGTCCAAATACCTTTAAGCATTTGGGCCTAAGTTATTGTGGTAACAATTTCCCCCTTAACAATATACCCAGCTCTTGTGCTCTGGATATTTTGGTGACCTTTAGGATGATGGAATCTGAGATCTATGCTATTATGTTTTTATTATTTATAGTAATGTAGTACATGGAGGCCCCAACCAAGATCAAGCCCTAAACACATGGTAAGAGATAGTCCCTGCCCCAAAGGGCTTACAGTGTAAACAGACAGGACAAATGGGAAACTGAAGCAGAGTGGTAAAGTTGTATCATGATCAGTGGAATGGGAGTTAGACGGCCCATGTTTCCTGGAGGGACTGTATTGATAAAACACCAGGGAACGTGGGGAGTCATGGAGGCAACGCCACCACGTGGACAGAGCAGTGCACAAGGGTTTAATAATACTCCTCTTGTTCTATTGAACCTGCCTTCAGCTTCGCTTTTTACAAATTAAACATGGTGGCCGTGCCTGAGCTGTGAGAGCAGCTGTGAGAGCAGCTGTGCAGCAGCTAGAAGCAGCATGAGCCATAGAACTCAGTCTGAAGCCCCTCCAAAGCCTTGGATTCTGCTGATACAAACTTAATCCAGCGATGAACTCAGTGGAAGGAGGAGTTTGAGCTGTACACTAGGGTGACCAGATGTCTCGATTTTATAGGGACAGTCCCCATATTTGGGGCTTTGTCTCAAATAGGCTCCTATTACTCCCCACCCCCTGTCCCGATTTTTCACACTTGCTATCTGATTCCCCCTACTGTACATAGACCTGGCCAGGCAGGAGGACAACAACAGCAGGAAAGTAAAGCTGCTATTTTACCTTTCTGGGGAACAGGGCAGAGAGATCTACAGCACTCTCAAGCTCACCACTGACGCAAGCCTCACAGCAATCCTAGAAGCCCTGGAGACCTATTGCTCCCCAAAGCAGAACGAAACTGTGGGACCACACAGGCTTTTCATGGGAGACCAATCTGAAGGAGGAGACAGACCCCCTGTGTTACTGCCTTAGGCACATTGGCTACCACTTGCAATTTTGGGGACTCAACAGACTCCCTGATTGAGGACAGGATCGTCTGCGTCACTTGGGATCACCACCTGGAGGAAAAAGAACAGGAGGACTTGTGGCACCTTAGAGACTAACATTTATTTGAGCATAAGCTTTCGTGGGAAATGCTTAGACATCGGGTGCACAGCAGATGCTTCAAGAGAAAAGGTGAAAGCCCCAGAAGACCCAACATCCCCAGAAGAACATGCAATGAGACAAAAGCAAGGGAGAGCAGGTGTCCAGGGTACTGTACACGCAGTGAGATGCACTCGGAAAGCATTGCAAGGAATGTGGCAAGCTGAACTACTTTAGCAGTGTGTACAGGAGCAGAGGAAGGTCCCAGAAAGATTCAGTCAGACTTGTACAAGAGGGAAATGGCACACCAGCCAACGGTGATGACATCACAACTCTCTTGTTAAGTCCAAGAGCATGTCGGGTTCAGGCTGCTGGGACAGGAAAGCAACAAGAGACAATACCAACCTCTGTGCATGCAACCAAGTCAATAGGGAAACATCCTGTGTGATTTCAGCTGAATAGCAGGGCCTCCTGTACTGGGATCTCTTTGGGTAAATTGGACTTGAACACAGCCATTACAAAGAGCAGGAACAATCTAACAATGTACCATGAGAGCATAATGCAGCCTTCAGGAAAATGTGACTGCAATGAACTGGGGGTTCTGCCATTCCCACTTCTGAATTTTGAATGATTTTATGAAATTTTATCATGAAATTATTGTGTCCTGGAAAGCCTTTATTATATGTGGATCCCCAACAGGGAGGTGTCATGTCTTTGCCAGGTCAGAGACAATGGGGAGTGACAAGCTTGCGATGATCAACTATTTAGAGTAAAAAGAAAAGGAGTACTTGTGGCACCTTAGAGACTAACAAATTTATTAGAGCATAAGCTTTCGTGAGCTACAGCTCACTTCATCGGATGCATTTGGTGGAAAAAACAGAGGAGAGATTTATATACACACACACAGAGAACATGAAACAACATCTTTGGACAATAGGTTTGTTCTGAGTGAGAGAAGACACTTCCTCCACTTATCTGAAGGAGCGGGGTTTGGGAGTATTGGAAAATTCCCAAAATGAAGAACAAAAGAAGCAGGTGATTCCAGTAAGAGTCTATAAAGGGACTCATATGGGGCAATGAGTGGAGAGAGACATTTTGAGAGACATTTTGCACCCAATTAAGATAAGGGAGGCTTCTGCAAGGTCAGGGCAGGCAAAGGGGTGGAGGACCCTGCCTACCTGCTGGCCAACTGACCGGATGGAACACAAATGATCACCCAAGGGTGATCTAATGACAGATAATTGTGGTTAGGGTGTTCTATTGTTTTGTATGATCTGTACTCTCCTGTGCATGATTAAATATAAAGAGCATAAAACTGTTAGATTGTACAAAGTGTATGTGTACTGATGCTTCACAACTGCTGCATGGCCCTGAGGGAGTTAAACTGGAAACCAGAAGCTTCACACCTGTTTGGTGAAGTTTTAGGAAAGGGGTGTGTTTGAGTACTCGGGAGCCAAAGGGGTCAGTGCTGCACCCAGAGGGGCTAGGTGACTGGACAGTGGGTTCCAAAATTCGGAGGAATATGCCAGATAGAAGGTTTGTGCCCTGAGCATGGGCTTAGGGACCCTGAGATTGGGGAAGTGGCTGGACTCCATTCAGTCTGCAGGAGCTTAAACACCCCTGGGAATCTAAAGCACAGAGTCTTGGAATCCCCTCACAACAATCATAGAAATATAGGGCTGGAAGGGACCTTGACAAGTCATCAAATCCAGCCCCCTGTGCTGAAGCAGGACCAAGTAAACTGAGATCATCCCTCACAGATGTTTGTCCAACCTGTTTTTAAAAACCTCCAATGATGGGGATTCCACAACTTCCCTTGGAAGACTATTCCAGAACTTAACGACCTTTATAGTTAGAAACTTTTCCTAATATGTAACCTAAATCTCCCTTGCTGCAGATTAAGACCATTACTTCTTGTCTTACCTTTGGTGGATAAGGAGAACAACTGATCACTGTCCTCTTTATAACAGCCCTTAACATATTTGAAGACTGTGAGCTGGTTCTCCCTTACTCTTCTTTTCACTAGACAAAACATACCCATTTTTTTAACCTTCCCTCATAGGTCAGGTTTTCTAAACCTTTTATCATTTTTGTTTTTCTCATTGGGAGTCTCTCCAATTTGTCCACCT
The DNA here is from genome assembly GCF_009764565.3 of Dermochelys coriacea. Lineage (NCBI taxonomy): Eukaryota > Metazoa > Chordata > Testudines > Dermochelyidae > Dermochelys > Dermochelys coriacea. The sequence goes on from NC_050068.2 coordinate 248,927,201, forward strand.
CTTTCAGAAAGTGTGGCACCCAGAATTGGACACAGTACTGCAGCTGAGGCCTCACAAGTAACAAGCAGAGCAGGACAATTACCTCCTGTGTCTTACATATGACACTCCTGTTAATACACCCCAGAATGATAGTCACCTTTTTGCAACTATATTCAATTTGTGGTCCACTATAATCCCCAGATTCTTTTGAACAGTATTACCATCTAGCCAGTTATTCCTCATTTTGTAGTTATGCATCTGATGTTTCCTTCCTAAGTGTAATATGTTGCACTTATCTTAATTGATTTTCATCTTCTTGAATTCAGACCAATTATCCAATTTATAATGGTCGTTCTGAATTCTAATCCTATCCTCCAAAATGCTTGCAATCCCTCCCATCTTGGTGTCATCTTTCAGTGTTATAAGCATTCTCTCCACTCCATTATCCAAGTCATTAATGAAAATATTGACTAGTACTGGACACAGGACCAACCCATGTGGGACCCCACTACATACTTCCTCCCTCTCAGTATGACAGCGAACCATTGATAACTACTCTGAGGATTGTCTTTTGACAGTTGTGTACCCACTTTATAGTAATTTAATCTAGACTGCATTTCCCTAGTTTTCTTAGGAGACTGTCATATGGGACTGTGTCAAAAGCTTTACTAAAATTAAGATATATCACATCTACTGCTTCCCACATCCACTAGGCCAGTAACCCTGTCAAAGAAGGAAATTAGGTTGGGTTGGCATGATTTGTTCTTTAAAAATCCATGCTGGCTATTCATTATAACCATATTAACTTCTAGGTGTTTACAAACTGATTGTTTAATAATTTGTTCCAGTACCTTTCTAGGTGTTGAAATTATGCTGACTGACCTATGATTCCCTGGGTTCTCTTTGTTCCCCATTTTGAAGATAGGTACTATGTTTGCCTTTCTCTAATCTTCTGGGGCCTCACCCATCCTCTACAAGTTCTCAAAGGTAATTGCTAATGGTTCTGAGATTGCTTCAGCTGGTTCCTTAAGTACCCTAGGATGAATTTCATCAGGCCCTGCTGACGTTAATACATCTAATTTATCTAAATATTCCTTAACCTATTCTTTCCCTATTTTGGCTTATGTTCCTTCCCCCTTGTTCATATGAATTGGACTGAGTATCTGGTCACCATTAAGTTTGTTGATGAAGACTGAAGCAAAATAGGCATTAAAGGCACCTCACGCTTCCTGATGTCATTGGTTATTAACTCTCCTTTCCCACTAAGTAGAGGACCTACAATTTCCTTCATCTTTCTCTTGCTCCTAATGACTTTAAAGAACCTGTTCTTATTGCCTTTTATGTCCCTTGCTAGGTGTAACTCATTTTGTGCCTTAGCCTTTCTTATTTTGTCCTTACATGCTTGTGCTTTTATTTTATATTACTCCTTAGCAATTTGTCTGTTTCCACTTTTTGTAGTATTCCTTTTTAATTGTTCAGGTCATTAGAGCTTTTGATAGCACCATATTGGCCTCTTACTGTTCTTTCCATCTTTCATTCACATATGGATAGTTTGCAGTTGTGCCTTTAATACTGTCTCCTTGAGAAACTGCAGGATCTCCTGAACTCTTTTTCCCTTAGATTTTCTTCCCATGGGGCCTCACCTACAGTTCTCTGAGTATGTTAAACTCTTCATTTTTTAAGTCCATTGTCCTTATTCTGATGCTCTTATTCCTTCCTTTTCTTAGAATCATGAAATCTATCATTTCATGATCATTTTCACCCAAATTTCCTTCCAGCTTCAGATTCTCTACCAATTCTTCCCTGTTGGGCAGAATCAAGTTTAAAATGACTGTCTCCTGGTTACTTCCTCCACTTTCTGGAACAAAAATCTGTCACCAATACATTTTAAGAAATTAATGGAAAATTTGTGTTTTGCCTGGATAGTTAAAGTTCTCCATTACTACCAGGTCCTATGTTTTAGATATTTCTGTTGTTTGTTCTAGAAATGCCTCATCCATCTCTTCTTCCTGATTTGGTGATCTAAAGTAGACCCCTATCCTGACATCACCCTGATTTTTACCCCTTTTATCTTTACCCAGAGACTTTCAACTGGTCTGCTTCACACCCCCTTCTGGACCTCAGAACAAGTATATAATTGAACTCCTCTTCCCTGTTCATCCTGCCTGTCCATCCTGATCTAGCTATACCCCTCTATATGACTATTCCAGTCTTGACATTTTTCCCACCAAGTCTCTCTGGGTGGCGAGGAAAGGGCACTCGCTAGAATCTATCATGATGATCTCATAGTTACTAACCCCCCCAAAAAGAGACAGTACCACCTGAAGTCTGTGGTGGTGGATGGTAAACACCACAGACCTCTCTTCGGGTATACAGCAACACAAGCCACGGATCTGATCAGGGTGCAGCATCAGAATGTTATAGCTGCATTGTATGGACAATGGAGACAATTTTAAAAGCATACAGGGATGTTTTCAAAGGTGATAGGTGCCTCGAAGGAAAGCTGTGACTTAGGTTCCATTGTGGAGTCTACTTTATGTGCTTACTAGGAAGGAAAATTCCAATGTCACTACAAAATCCATTACACAAGGAGCTTGAAAGTCTGCACAGCAGGGGTACCGTAGCACCTGTAGAGGCCAGTATAACCTGGGTACAAAGCATGGTGGTGGTGGTAAAAAAGCCATCATGCAAATTATGCATCTGCATAGACCCAAAGCCACTGAACCAGGCACTGAAAAGATGCCACTCTCCACTCCCACAATTGATGATATGACCTGCCAGAATTTTCCAAAGCCAGAATCTTTACAGTCTGTGATGTGAGGAATGTGTTTGAGCACATAAGCCTGGATAATGAGTCCAGCATGCTGTCAACCTTTGCAACATCATTTGGTTGCTACTGATCACGCTGCATGCCAATGGTCATAAGCCCAGTGCCAGAGATGGTACAGAGAAGGCTCACAGAAATCCTGGAAGGACTGCCTGGGATGAAAATAAGTGCAAATTATAGCCTCATTGTAGGTGAATGGACCAATGATGCACAAGCTGAATGAGACCATGACAGAAAACTACAAGCTTTTCTACTGCATCAGGTGACATATATTGGACATTTGCTCACAGCAAAGGGAATGATAGCAGATCCCAACATGATCAAGGCAGTCAAAGACATGCCAGTTCCAATGGATGTGAAAGGGGTACAGAGCTTCATAGGAATGATAAATCTGTCCAAATTCTGTCCACACCTGGCTGTAGTGGCAGAACTCATATGTCAGCTCACAGGGCTGGATGCTAAGTGAGACCGTCACAACAGCAAGCATTTGACACACTGAAACAAATGATAATGGATGCTCCTGAAGTACTACCAGCCATGAGAACCACTGACACTCCAGCGTGATGCATTGGAAAAAGGATTGGATGCAGCTCTTTGCAAGAGCAGCGGTTCATTTATGCCAACAAAGCCTTGTCAGAGACTGAACAGGGGTATTCGCAAATAGAAAAAGAGCTTCGGGCTGTGGTATCTGGAATGGAGCCATAGGCACCATAGGCCAATGTGTACCCAGAAGAATAAATAAATGGGATCTCGTGTCGGGACTGTTTCAATTACCTTTGAACAATGAATTCTTAAATGGGCCCTGTAAACTGAAGAGGAAATAGTGGCAGGATGGCCACAGAGGCAACCCTAGCCACAAGGGGGCAGTTGGAAAGCAGTAAGTGGCCATTGTGCTACAAGCACTGAGATAACAAGGAGTGACTAGTTACTCCCACAGCGTAGATGTACCTATGGCTGTGAATTTGACAGCTGTTTGCTTTTGCAGAACAGAGGCAATAAGAAACAAAAACAGCTGACAAGAAACAAAGTTCTTCTTAACTAAAAGAGGGAAGGAGAGAAACAGAAAATATGTTCCTGGTTCTAATCCTAAATCCTACATGAATGTGCAGGGGCATAATGCAAAGGAAATACCGCATGCCTCGGATCCATGTAATCTAATCCCTGGAGTGGAGTGGAGTGGAGTGGAGTGGAGTGGAGCGGAGCAGCTAGCTTTGTCTGAAATTCCTTCCCACACACCATGCAGCAGTAGTTAGCATAAGGTTCTACATGTATACCAGGGCTCTGCAACACAGGTTGGGCTGAGGGTTCCTCCCATCGGGTCCAGCCTGCTACAGAGCATTCTCAAGTCAGCAAGGCCCTTATAATTGAATTCAGGCTTTGCTCACTTTTTCAGGAAGATAATTCCTTGCAGTGTTGTAACACTTTTCATCAAAGGATGCTCCAGGTTAATATTTTCAAAAGTGCCCTAGTGACTTAGGACTTGACATCCCATTTTTAAAAGTGACATAGGTACTTGGGGCAAGATTTTCAAAGGTGATGGGATTTTAGTGCACCCAATTTGATAAACAGGCCTGATTTTCAGAAGATGCTGAGAAACCTCCTGAGAATCAGGTCCATTTATGGTGTCTGAAGTTGGCCACTCAGAAACTGAGGCACCTAAAATTAATAGTCACTTCTGAAAACTATGATATTAGGATCCTAAATCCCACTGCTTTAGGAGTTTTTAGGCTCCTAAGTGCTTAAATCACTTTTGAAAATGGATTTTAGTTCCTAAGTCACTTCTGTATTTTTGAAAACATTACCCCAAGCATTTAATTAAGCCACATGATGCCCCATGAAGTAGTAAAGTCATAGGTAAGGATCTCTATACTCAACACTGAAATACAGCCATCTCTGGAGTTGTCAAGGTTCCTTCCCCACTCTGAACTCTAGGGTACAGATGTGGAGACCTGCATGAAAGACCCCCTAAGTTTACTCTTACCAGCTTAGGTTAAAAACTTCCTCAAAGTACAAACTTTGCCTTGTCCTTGAACCCTATGTTGCCACCACCAAGAGTGTTAAACAAAGAACAGGGAAAGAGCCCACTTGGAGACATCTTCCCCCCAAAATATCCCCCCAACCCTACATCCCCTTTCCTGGGGAAGGCTTGATAAAAATCCTCACCAATTTGCATAGGTGAACCAGACCCAAACCCTTGGATCTGAAGAACAATGAAAAATCAATCAGGTTCTTAAAAGAAGAATTTTAATTAAAGAAAAAGTAAAAGAATCACCTCTGTAAAATCAGGATGGTAAATACCTTACAGGGTAATCAGATTCAAAACATAGAGAATCCCTCTAGGCAAAACTTTAAGTTACCAAAAGACACAAAAACAGGAATATACATTCAATTCAGCACAGCTTATTTATCAGCCATTTAAACAAAAGAAAATCTAACACATTTCTAACTAGATTGCTTACTAACTTTTTACAGGAGTTCTGAAGAGCATTCCTGATCTGTTCCCGGCAAAAGCATCACACAGACAGACAGACCCTTTGTCCCCCCCTCCAACTTTGAAAGTATCTTGTATCCTCATTGGTCATTTTGGTCAGGTGCCAGCAAGGTTATCTTAGCTTCTTAACCCTTTACAGGTGAAAGGGTTTTTCCTCTAGCCAGGAGGGATTTTATAGTTCTATATACAGAAAGGTGGTTACCCTTCCCTTTATATTTATGACAGGGGTGAAATGGGATAGCTATTTAACAATCTAATGCAACATTGCATGAGTTGATAAGAAGTGAAGAAGACCATTGTGTCTCATTGAAATGGCAGGGCAAATGTTTTAGGGGATTATAATTAGTTGAGTAGAAATTTGTACACAGGGTTTATATCCCTTCTCTTACAAAAAATGCCATCAGATCCTGCATGACCACAGGTGGCCAAATATTTAGACTTACATTTCATACACTGGATGGCACTTTCAGTAGCACAGTGCCTCTGACCCTATGCAAGGGCAGCGGTTCTGTGCTGCCTCAGGAGGAAAAGTGAATCACCACCACACCTTGCCAAGCACACCGAATGGTGTTCCGCGGAGGTCACCTACATATAAAACTATCCCTTGATAGATTTGTATTTCAAAGTTTGCCATGAGTTGCCTCCTTAAAGCCTAACCACCTTGAGAACCCTTTTAAACAAATGAGTCTTTCTAATGGGATTAGAGTGTCAGATGCACAGAGTGAGACTTACTAAAGTTGTGCATTCTTCACTGTCTCATTACAAGCAAGGAGCATTATTAAATATAACCTATCTCAACTACCGTTCCTTTAACCAACATTACATTTTGGATGCAAAGCCAATGAAGTCAGCTCTTAAGCTGCTTCCTGAGTTTGTCACTGCAAAAAAAAAAAAAGGCATCACAGGTGTGCATGAATTCTCAAATCTTAAAATAGAGAGGAATGACAGTCCAGTGATTAGGGCTAATGTAGAATTTGCGAGATGTAAGATTCAAGTCCCTGCTCTTCTACAACCATCCCACACCTGCAATTTAGCTGAATCATGCAGACTTAGGGCTTGTCTACACTTAAAATGCTACAGCGGCACATCTGTGCCACTGCAGCACTTCAGTGTAGACACTACCTATGCCAATGGGAGAGGTTCTCCCATCGGCATAGTTAATCCACCTCCCCGCAAGGTGGTAGCTAGGTCGACAGAAGAATTCTTCCATTGACCTAGTGCTGACTACATTGGGGGTGGGTCAGTATAGCTACATCTCTACATTTCACACCCCTGAGAGATGTAGCTATACCAATATAAAATGCTAACGTACACCAGGCCTTAGTTTCTCTAGGCTTAGGTTCCCAAACTATAAAATGGGGTAATCCCTACCTCTGCAGGGCGTTGTGAGGATAAATACATTAAACATTGCACAGTGTTCAGATTATGGTAATGAGAGCTATATAAGTACCTAAAATAGACCATTTGGGCTGGATCACCAGCTACCGTGGATCAGTGCGCTCCACTGAAATCAGTGCAGCAACCCTAATTTGCATCAGATGAGAATATGGCCTTTAACTTCTGATTTTCTTTTTTTTTTTTTGTCAGTTTCTGTTACAACTTTTATGTTATTAAACTGACCCGGGGCAGAAAGGGGTGGCATCTCAGATGGGTTTTTATGAAATTTCTTTATTTAAAAAGAAGCCTTCATACATTCAAAAGCATGTATTCATTATTGAAGCAATTGGGTCAACACCATTCATATTTAGGCCGAAGGATTTTGTTCAAATATCTCTGTTTGCATGATAGAACTAGAAGGAGCCATTCTGCTCCATCAAATACTGTCAAACTGTGTAAAGATTTTTTTTTAAAGATATTTAATTAAAGATCCAATAAACTGCAGATCCTCTCGCCGTTAAATGTGGCTGGCTTGCATTTTCACAATGACTAATGATTTTGGGTGCACTGATTTTTGGGTGGTAATTTGAGGCACCTTAAAAGGACCTGATTTCCAGAAGGTTCTCAGGACTTTCTGAAAACCAGGCCCCTTTAAAGCATCACATGTAGGGCACCCAAAAATTGAAACACCCCAAATCACTAGTCACTTTTTGAAAATGTAGGCTGGATTTGTATTTATCTTTAATGTTGTTTGCACAATAGACTTCAGTAATCAATTGGCTGATGGGCCCTAACTTGACACCAGCTACTGTTACCGGATCTGGGAAATCCTCCAGATGCTAATAACTCTGCTCTCTTCATTTTGTCCAACCCAGTGGATGTGGCTGAGTTTCCTTCTCAGTGTATAGTAGTGCGGACACAGAGGTAAAGGAGCTAGCTAAGACCCAGTCTACAGAAGACTGAGGTGATGATGTTGGGAGAAGCAACTGGAGGAGATTGTAAAGATTCTGTCAGCCGCTCTGACCAAATTTGGGTGGCTGCTGATGTGAAACTTGCTATAAGCACCTAGGCCTTTGTAACTTGAAGGCATTACCACAATGCGCTCTACACGTGGGTATACCTTAAATCAATTCAGAGACTGAAGTGGGTACAGAAGACAACATGTAAGGATCCGTGAGTGAGGGCCCCCAGTTTCAGCTGTGGGGCCCTGGGTCTCTGACACACTGTTGTCGCCAGCAGGGGAGACAGACGAAGCAGCATCTCATGAATCCTGGAAGGTCAGGCCGCACAGGAAGTCCTATTAGGGCTCCCAAGGCTTGGGGTCACCTGATTGGCTTGCACCTACTACTTACACCAGGAAGTGACCCAGGTGGGATGTCCAAGCAACTGTGCAGACTCCTTGTTGCTGCCACATCGACTCTGCTCTTTGACTGACTCCTGCAATCCGCATCCAATTCTATTCCTGTTTCCTGCCTTCCTCCTGCCCTCATTCCCAATTCTTTCCCTGCTCCGTTCCTGCCCCTTGCCTCGTCTCTGGTTTCTGCCCCTATGCCTCACTCCTGACTATTGGCTACCAATTCTGGCTGTGATCCTTGGCTTGACTCTTGACTGTGGCTCGGATTCCTGGTTCCTGATGCTGGCTCTTGCTTCTGGCGCTGTTCCTCGCCTCTGAGTGCCACTTCCATGACCACTGGGCATGACCACCACTGCTCCAACCAGTAGATCAGACCCCTCTACAGCCTGGATCCTAACACAGCAGCCCACTTGTTAAGCAATGAGTCTCATCATGAGCTCACAATGGCAGCATTCCAGAATCTGCTCTGGTTGGCTGGCAGTTTCTGGGTGGAGTTTAAGATGTTGGTTCTGGCCTATCAAGTCCTAAGTAGCTCAGAACCAGCCTACCTGAGACACTGTGATCAGCAGAGGCACCTGAGCTAGAGGAGCGTTGGTATACGACAGAAGAAGTTGTTGGTCTGGCCTCTCAACCCCTTAGTCGAAAATAGCCTGAATTTGTTCATCTGTAAGACAAGCTGAAAAGCTCATTTATTATTATCATTATCTTTATTATTCTGATAGCACCTAAAGACTCCAATTGAGGTCAAGACCTGGTTGTACTAGGCACTGTACAAACACATAGTGAGAGACAGTCCCTTACAATCTAAAGGTGAAATTCTGACTGCATTAAAGTCAATGGTAAAACCCCTCTTGACTTCAGTGGGGAGTGTACAGATTTTCATTCCAAATAGACCAGACAGACAACTCTATGCTGATGATCCTTAGCTGCACATTTCCTCACCTTCACATGTTTTCAAACTGTAGCCCTGGTTCAACTCTCTCACTCACCAAAAGGGCCATACCCTTGATTTGGTCTTCACCAAGCATTACTTTCATTATTTTTCTAGTCTCTCCATTTCTCTGTCTAATGATCACCTGGTTCTTCAGCATCACCCAGCACCCCTCGCCCCCATCCCCCCCACTCCCCACACACACACGGTCCCTTGGCCATTCCTTGACTTCTGGACCATCATTGCTGATGATATCTCAGCTGTTCTCAGCCTTCTCCTTCCTACCCTCTCTTTCCTTTCTCCCATGGATATGGTCATTGAGTGTCTGTATGCTTCACTGTCCTCCACCCTTGACTTCTCCCCTCTCTCCTATCGCGAGGTCTGTTCTGCCATCCCCTAGCCCTAGATTACCCCCAGTATCCACTTCCTGTGCTCCTACATGTCCTTGGCAGAAATCCTGTGATAAGGATAACTTCTTCCATTACAAACTCATTCTCTCCTTTTTCAGTTCTTCCATCTTCTTAGCTAACGTCTCCAACTTAATTGAATCCCACACCTGCAATCTTAGTGCCTTTTTGAGACCTTTGACTCTTTCTTCAAATCCTCCTCCCTTGCTGCCTTGACTTCTGTTTCCACACAAGATCCCATGAATTTCTTTCAAGAGAAAATGGACAAAATACAATGTAACCTTCCCCTCCCGTCTGTAGTAAGATGAGGCCCTGAAACATAAACCTTTGGTATCAGAGGCCCGGTATGAGACCTAAGGCCTGAGCTAAAGTAATGGTCAAGACTTTGCTGACATAAAGCAAAGTTAAGCTGCGAGCCAGAGGCAGGCCCTGCTCACAGAAGCTGGCAAGGAAAGGGCTGATGTTACATAAATATATGCTGTTGCACAAACATATCTGAAGTGTATTGGGTACCAGAGCCATATACAAATGGTACAAGAACATTCTTATACCATCCACATAGATAACGAGGATAGGAGCAAAAGGCTAGTATGATGGATAGACTTGTTTTGTTCGAACCAACATGTACAAGGTGAGAGGTGGCACCTTACTGTGTAGAAGGGTGGTGCATTGTTATGTAAAGGGGTTGCACCTCAATACGTCAGGAGTGTTATGTAACTTGTTTGTACCTGTATATAAGAATACATCCCTGGGGCGGTGTCTTTTGTCTGGCCTAGAGGGCAGTGGAAGAGACTGACTGAGCTGAGTACATTGTCAGGGAGCACATAGGGACTAGCAACAAACCATAGGTACATAATCCGAGGAGCTAGAGATTGTGTTTCTCTTCAATAATAAACCTGGCTGATGTGCCTTCGTACCTTACTGGAGTCTGTGGTCATTGGGAGTTCTCTCGGGGTCTGCTGTCCCAGCAATCTGCAGAGCTGGGGCATCACACGCACGCACGCAGCCGCCTGATATCAACATCGAGCAAGAGCAGAGCACTACACCGGTAGTTACTGACAACACTGTATACTCTCCTTTCTCCCCTCCCTCTAGAACTCTCTTCTCCTTCTCAGTCACAGATGCAGAAATTTTTCATTTGCTGTCCTCCTCTCACCCCTCCATTTGCCCCTCTGACTCCATCCTATCTCCCGATCTCCCTTATGCCCACTTTCATTCCCCTACCTTATTCATCTCCTTAACCTCTCACACCCTGTATTCCCCCAATTTTTTTTTAAAAAAGGTCCAAAAAACTGCCACCGTGGCTAAACAGAGTAAAAGAGGAGGTTACAGGCAAAAAATCATCCTATAAAATTTTGAAGTCAGCTACTAATGAGGAAAATAGAAAGGAGCATAAATTCTGGCAAGTCAAGTATAACAGTATTATAATGCAGGCCAAGAAAGAATTCAAAGAGCAACTAACTAAAGACACAAAAACTAACAGCAAACATTTTTTAAGTACATCAGAAGCAGGAAGCCCACCAAACAGTCGGGGGGGCCACTGGGTGATCAAGATGTTAAACAAGCACTCAAGAAATACAGAGCCATTGCAGAAGAGTTAAATGAATTATTTGCATTGGTCTCCATTGAAGAGGATATGGGGGAGATCCCCGTATCTGAGCCATTTTTTTTTGGTGACAGATCTGAGGCACTCTCCCAGATTGAGGTGTCAATACAGGAGGTTTTGGAACAAATTGATAAAATTAAATAATAGTAAGTCACCAGGACCAGATGGTATTCACCCAAGAGTTCTGAAGGAATTCCAATATGAAATTACAGAACTACTAATTATGGCATGTAATTTATTGCTTAAATCAACCTCTGTACCAGATTACTGGGGGACAGCTAACGTAACACTGACTTTTTAAAAAGGCTCCAGATGCTATACTGGCAATTACAAGCCAGTGAAGCTAACTTCAGTACCAGGCACATTGGTTTTAACTATAGTCAAGAACACAATTTATCACACACATAGATAAATATGATATGTTGGGAAAGAGTCAGCACCGCTTCTGTAAAGAGAAATCATACCTAGCCATTCTATTAGAATTCTCTAAGGATATCAACAAGCATGTGGACAAGGGTGATCCAGTTGATATATTGTACGTGGACTTTCAGAAAAACTTTGACAAGGTCCCTCATCAAAACAGACAATATCATAAAATACTGCATGCAGGTCCGGATGCCCCATCTCAAAAAAGATATATTGGAATTGGAAAAGGTACAGAAAAGGGCAACAAAAATGATTAGGAGTATGGAACAGCTTCCATACGAGGAGAGATGAAAAAGACTGGCACTGTTCATCTTAGAAAAGAGATGACTGGGGGGTGGAGGTATAGTAGAAGTCTATAAAATCATGAGTTGTATGGAGAAAGTGAATAGGGAACATATAACACGAGAACCAGAGGTCACTCAATGAAATAAAGGTTTAAAACTAATGAAAGGAAGTACTTCTTTCACATAACGCACAGTCAATCTGTGGAACTCGTTGCCAGGGGATATTGTGAAGGCCAAAAGTATAAATGGGTTAAAAAAAGAATTAGATAAGTTCATGGAGGATAGGTCCATCAATGGAAATTAGTCAAGATGGTCAGGGATGCAACCCCAGGCTTCAGATGTCCCTAAACATCTGACTGCCAGAAGCTAGGATTGGACAACACTTGAAATTTCCCTGATCTATTCATTCCCTCTTAAGCATTTGGCACTGGTCAGTGTCAGAAGACAGGATACTGGATTAAATGGACCATTGGTCTGACCCAGTATGGCTGTTCTTATGTTCTTATATTCTGGTTCTTTGCTCTTCACACAAGCATGCTTTTGTCTTTCCTATCTAAAAAAATCCACCCCTTGACCCCACTTGCCTCTCTAACTAATACTGACCCATTTCCCTTCTCCCTTCTGTCTCTAAACTCATTGAACACACTGTTTACAATTGCTGTCTGGAGTTCCTTGCCTCCAATTCCTCCTAGACTCTCCTTAGTTTGGCTTCTGCCCTTTGCACTCAACTGAACCCACTCTCACCAAAGACTCTGATGACTTCTTCCAAGTCAAAGCCAGATCCACTACTCCATCCTCATCCTCCTTATAACCTGATAACCCACCTTTGAACACCATCAACAGTGCTCTTCTTTTTGAAATCTTATCTTCCCTTGGCTTCCATCTTACCTTCCATGTCCTCTCCTGGTTCTCCTCCTACCTCTCTAATCATTCCTTCAGCCTGTCCTTCAGAAGATCCTCCTCTTCCTTCAACTTTCTATGGAAGTTCCACAGGGCGGGCCTTTGTCCCTTTTTCTTCTCCCTCTACACCTTATCTATAGGCAATCTCACCTGCAAACACAAATTCAGCTACCATCTCTATGCTGATGACTGCAATGGGAATTGTGGTGCTCTAGAGTGAAATTCACTCCCCTGCAGAGACCCAGCACAAGGCCTGGGCATTATTTATGGTGAGGCATTGCTTTGAGTAAAGTTACAGCTGAACCCTGTGGGTATGTACTCTACACGGCTCTCTACATGCCCAAGCAATGCCACCCGTCTACACTGCCACCCGTCTACACTGCGGTTTTTATCATTATAGTGTTCCGCTGTCTCCCCACTGCCAGAGCCTTTCCACGCCACAAGAAGAGGCTCCAGCAGCACAGAAAAGGTCCAGCAGCTCCCTCCTGCTGGAGACTTTCCCCACCACAGGGAAAGACCCCGGCAATGGAAAAAGGCTTTGGCAGAGGAAAGCAGTTGGGAAAGGCTCCAGCAGCTCTCCACTGCTGGAGTCTTTCCCCACTGCCTCACCCTGCCAGAGCCTATCACTGCTGGGTGTTAGCTACAGACCGCAGCATGGACCCAGCCTGCCTTTCAACACAGTGTGTAGTTACACGTACACTGTATGCCTCTGCCAGTGGTGTGCAGTGTAGACGTAGCCTTAAGTAGTACTTAAGCAGTGCATGGGCCTTGTACTGGACATGTGCACAAGGGCAACTTTAACGTTGGAGGAGACTTGAAGGTGATTTCAGTCCTGAAATCAATGGAACTTTTGCCACTGACTTCAACAGGAGCAGGATCAAGCCCTCAGTGAGGGCTTCTTCATAAAGATGGAGTAATTGGAAAATTGTTTTGCTTGTTTTTAAATAAAATATCATTAGATTGCTTGAAATTTATGAAGAATCCTTGAAAAACAAATGTCCTTATTCACCCGGCAAAACACTGATTTAAAAAAAAATAGTCAATTTCAAATAACTGCAGGATACTGCAATTTTTTTAACGGACATAAATCTTTCTACTCCTGTACATACCTGCAGTAGCTGCTCGTCAGACTTTTCCAACTGCCTATAAATAATCCCTAGTGACCGCTAGAATGGTCTTGTTATGCCTTTCTCATTCAGTTGTGCCATGCATCTGACAAATCTAAACACAGAGTACTTTCATCCCAGAATCCTTGCACATTATTTGCTGTAGAGTTAGCCTGCATGGGAATTAGATTTTCTTTTTGTTTCTCTGTTGACATGGGATAAAAATACTCACAATAAAGTGTTTAAAAAATAGGACTTAATATGACTGCTGTGTATCTTTGGGGGAAAAAAATTAAGGTTATTGCCATATTTTTCTATAACTGGATTCCAGTGGCAGCAAGCAGAGACCAAACCAGACAGTTTTAACTGTCAGTCTTCCAAACACATGATGAAAGGTCCTCTGAGTAGTAATTGTCTAAGTGGAATGGTCTCAGGTTATTGTGTAACTTCTTCATATGTGGTATTGTAGCTTTATTATGAAATGATTTAATCTTTTTCCCCCCGTTCTTGTTTCCCTTACTGCTCAATACAGAGGGAGCTTCCAAAGTTGCCATCTGATACAGACTCAAGAGGCTCAGTTTTCCTTTTGGGTTATTATGAGTCAAACACAATAGGATGTAATCTGATTACTGCAAAGGCAGGAAATAAACTCCTCCCTCTCCAAACCACGTACCACACTGAACTGACAGTTCTGTGCATTAAGGGTCTTTGCTTGCTAGTTTGTTTTTTGCTTTCCACTAGAGAATCATTACTGAAGGATGGACCATCGGTCCAAGATGGTATAGTCACTCCTAAGTCTAAAGTGAGTGCAGCAACAGCGCTGTAAAATTCATTCTTCCCGGAAGAAACCTAGATTGTTCAGCTGAATTAAAATGAAGTTAATTTGCTGCTACTTAGACACTGAAAAGGCTTCCAAGATCAATGGTAAAATCCTGGCCCCACTAAAGTCAATGGGAAAGATTACACCCCAAGACAGAACAGAATTGGAGGCCCAAACGCTTATTCCCATAAGTGGGCCTTACTCCCAGGAGTGGTCCTATTTAATCCAATGGGACTATTCATGTGAATAAGGTGACTCATGTGAGGAAAAGTTAGCAAATTGGGTCCCAAGTTTGTATGCTTGAATGCAATACTCTTTTTATTGGCTATATTTTTTGTTGTCTTCATTATTCTTTTTATTTATATAAATAAAGAGTATAAATTAATTGCCCCATTTTGTTGCAGTCGTAAAATGTTCTTATACCTTTGATCTGCCACATTTGTCAGCTCCTTTGTGTGTGGGCTTAATTGTGGAAATATGTTTTAATTCATTGCCCGCTAATCCAATTGTTTTGTTTAGAAATCTTCCAGCTGGATTCTATGGGAAGATATAAAAATAAATGGGAAAAATATAAATATGAGGAGCAGTTTATGTGCATTATTATTTATTACTATGTACTAAAAGAAATCTCAAGTAGCACATTTTCAGTTGCACCAAAGCCACACATAAGATTTTGATATATTTCAAAAAATGAAAAATAATAAAGAAAGAAAAGAATTAGGGAATTGATCTAGAATTCCAGAAATAGGATTGTTTTTAAAGGCACTGATGTCTGAATATTCCAAAGTCTTTCATGGGGCCCAATCATGCATCTGATCTGCACTTACAACTCTCATCAATGTCAATGGTAATTCCACAGCTGGAACACTTGCAGGATATTTTCAAAGATAGTGAGCAGACCATTAATATGGCCCATATCCAGCAGTCCTTTCTTAGGCAACACTACCATTGACAGTAGTGCAAGTTTTGCCTGGGGAAAGATGCAGGACTTGGCCAAAGATAAGTAGATTATTAAGATCTTATCCACCTTTGAAAAGAACTCTTAACAGCATTTATATTTGGCTATGTACAGTACTATATGCAATATTCAGAGCCGAAACCTGCATTGGTTTATACAATTCATAAACAGGCACACTGGCTGAAAATGACATTTGTGCAGAGGGGCAGCACAAGGTTGGTGCACCACTTAAATGCTCCAAATGGTTTTACATGGTGCTGGCCCTCTGCCCAAGGTGGGATTTCACCAGTAGCGCATATGCAGCCCACTTGTGGTATTTGACTACTGCAGGCATGGTAAGGTCATTCAGAATCCTTCATGTTCACATATGGCATGCTGAACCCAGCTCCTACACACTCAGTTTCTACTACAGGAGGAGACTCTGTGATGGGAGCTTAATCATCCAAGGATCATGAATATGTCAGAGTGCCTCATTTTGGACCCAACACTGTTCTCTACACCTGACAGCTGTGGAAAATATGCTTACACCACATTCACAATATTACTATAAAACCTAGAGAAATGCAGAAATATCTGCCCTTAGGACATGGAACTGGGACACTGTTTGGTTGCCCATATAAGGGTGGTCTATACACATATATACTGAATACGTTTTGCAGTGATAGCTGGATGCAAAGATTCTAATAGATTTTTAAAAAATTACTTTATGGTAATGAGTAAAATTCTTTAGTTCTTTGATATTTTTGTATCATATATAGATATCAAATAAAGATAGCTATACTATAGTCCGATGGTTGAGAATTTATTTTTGAGTAAGGTAAAGCTTCACATTGCTAACTTGTTGTAATCTTTACTTTTCTGTGTTTTAATTCTTAAAGTTCTGAGGCAATACAACCCCTATTTTTAAAGATAATGAGCAAGTATTACGCTGCATAATGACTCAGAGTTGTTATATAGATGTAGCCTCAATCAAAATAATCCCCTATTTCACTGTAATATTGACACTTGCCTTAAAAGAACCTCCCTCCTTTTACCTCTCCCTCTTCACCCACACAGAAAAAGCTGAAGGTGTACTGCAAAGCTTTAAAAGATAAAGACAAAATATTGTTTAAGCTCACAAATTGTGCAACAATATACACCAGATTTTCAAACCAAATGGCAAACAATTGCATGCATATAATTGTGCAACCTACTCAAAATGCAAACACAAACCTGATATTTGTGCACAAACCACTGGCCTGACTGGCTCTGGCATAATCATATAGCCAATCTGCAGGCATGCATTGGATACCTGAGTCCATAAATTAGGCACCTGCCTCTGTTTGACTATCTGCCTCAATATGTTTAGGCTAAACTGACAACACATGAAAAATTAAAACTAGATCTTCCAAAAATCAACTCTTTCCGCTAATATTTATCTGCCTGAGTGTATGGTTGTGTGGTCTGCCATCACTAACACCTAAAACAGTGGTCCTTACACTGGTTCAGATGTTAAGTGATTTCAACAGCTCTGTTAGGGGAAACACAGATTACTGAACTCAGGACATAGCAGGCAGGTAAAAGAAGGATTGATTTTCATATATTTTGTTTTAAAATGAAATGCATTTATAATCTTTTAAACTACATTTTCAATAGACTTAGTATTTGTGAAATTTGCTGGAGCATCAGCTCTGGAGACTGAAATTCACTATTTATCCTTATGCCAGGCAGAGCACACACTGTAGTGCAAGCAACCCCTGCACTGCCACACCATTATGTCTCAATCCTGACCTAGAGGGATTAAAGGAATCCTTGGCTTCGCAGCTGTGACTGCCAATCAGGGTTCCAAACGTGATGACAGGTTTTGGATGTGGTCATTTGTCCATTACAAAATGGACTGAAGCCTCCAATCTATTTCACATAAATGACTGAACAGCCACCACATAGTAATGACTTGCTCACTAATAGCCTGGGCTAGATTTGAATTAGCAATCTAGTGGGAAGGGCTCCATATTTCATTACGCATTTGTACTTTGTGTGCCTATGTGGTGTTATTAAGCTTTTGCGGTTCACTTTTAAAATAAACAGAACTAAACTCTATATTCATAAATGTGATTAGCTCCTTCGATTTCTGCATGTAGTATTTGTAAAGGGGAGTAGGACAGGCAAAGAGAATCACAAGAATTCTGGATAGCTAATATATTTAAATATTTTAAATATAAACACAAGTGTTTTTAAAGATTATATAGTTTAAGACACAATCATTTCATTTTGGGGAAAATATACTGATAGGTAATCCTCTGAATTCAGCATAAGGACTATGGAGAGAAAGGATGTTTTGTTGTAGGGAATAGCATGATGGGGGCAGCAAGGATGCCGTAACCCTCACCTGGAACCCTAATCATCTTGCAAAAACATCCATCTTTTTTGAAGGAATGTTTAACTTAGTTGGTGTTTGTACATAGCTGTTTGTGCTGCACTCTGTATCAAAGCAAATTGACCATCATCCTCACCCATTCCTCAGGAAAAATAAAACAAGAACAGCACAGCGATGCTATTAGCAAACGTATATGTCTCCTTCTTGGGAGAAAACTATTCCTCTTCAGACCCTTCTTGATGAATCAGTTTTTGGCACATTGAACATATTCCAAAATCTGGGCTGGAATAAAGCAGCAAGCAGACTGTATTCTCTCTCTTGTTCTCTGGCATTTCCCTTTGTTTATTCCCCTTTTCAATGTTAGAGGAAGCCTGTGTGTTTAAGGCAAATTGTGTAATTGGGAGCTGATGTTGAAATTTGATGTGGCAATCAGGAATAGCGAAATACACACATGTACAGCCTAGGGTAACAAAACAAACAAACAAACTGGGCTGGGCCAGCGGGGTCACATGAAGACTTTTCTAATCTGGGAATTATTAATATGGTTTACTTCTCCAGGCAGGTGCTCAGAGGGCAGCCTTATGAAAACCTTAGATTACCCTCCCTGCAACTATGTCATCATGCTATTCTAGACTCCCTCCCATTCAAGTCTCAGTAATGGAGAACTGGGCACCTTGTACCAAACGGTTAAGCAATGGTTTGTGAGATTACACTCCTCAGAACCTCAAACTCCAGAACCCCCGTTGCAAGGAGGAGTACATGGCTGGGAATGTTTGCTCTCCTGTTTTAGATAGTGGGGCGCTGCCAGCATAGCAGCTGGAACTAGGGGTGCTGCCGCACCCATTGGCTTGAAGCGGTTTCCATTATACACACGGTTTACAGTTTGGTTCAATGGCTCTGGGCCCCCCCTCGAAACAAATTATTGCAGCGCCCCTGCCCAGCTCAGCTCGTTCATTTTGCAAAGCGGCCCCTTACCTTTGGCAATCAGCTCCTCCAGCTCTTGGTCGAAGCCCCGCCTGTGGCATTTCCTCCAGAGCCCCATGTTGGTGGAGTTGTACTGTCTGTTGCACTCATCGGCGGCGCTCATAGCAAAGAGCTGCCTCCTGTTCCTTGCCAAGAGGAGTTTCCCTTCCCAGCGGTCCAACCTAGATCTGCTGGCCCGCAGAGGCAGGTTGTTGTTGGAGTTGTAAATGAAGCCAGGGTCGTTTCTCCTGGTGGTGAAGCTTTTGCACCTCTCTCTGTGCTTCCTGGCGTCCGTTTCATACCAGTGGTCGGAGCAGATCGCCACAGCCAGCATGCCCAGGGCACACAAAGCTAGAGAGAGGCCAGCATAGAGCAGTAACCTTCCCGCAGCCATACCTCAGCTTCACAGCGACACCATGGACATCTTCACAACAGGCAAAGCCCTTCCACGCGAGACCCAGCGGAAGCCTCCAGGAGCAGCCGCTGGGAGTCCCTTGACAGCGCGTCTGTCTTCAATGTCAGCAACTCGGGCGGGTTCACATCCAAGCCGCTGGAGCCTGGAAAAGCTCGGCGAAGTTCTGGCCGGCCCTGGAGGCAATCCGGGCCGCTCACCCGCTTCTCTTATGGCTCCCCTCTTCCAGCGCAGAGCACGCCAAGTGCAGACCGGGCGAGGAAAGCTGAGCCTCCCACTTAAAAACAGAAGAGTGCCTGTACAGAGGTGTGTGGCCCCCGCCGTCTGTGGGTCAGGGCAAGGACTCTTCCCTCGCAGTGTCCTGCTCTAGCCGTAAGATCAGTCCACCAAGCTCCTTCGATCTGGCCAGCTGACGAAGACAAAACGGTCCCTTTAATAGCAGCGTGTGACCTGCAACATCCCAAGAGCACAGGGCAGAAGAGAAAAGTTCACCGGCTGGAAATCTTCGGATGTCAAGCAGCAGCCACAGCTATCCTGGTTGCAAGAATCAATGACTTGGCTTTTCTTTGTCAGTAGCTCGACAGGCGCCTCAGCTGGTTGGCTGGATGTTAGGGTCGAGAAGGGGAGGTGGAGAAGAAATGTGTTGTTTTAATTTCAATCCCTGGTCGGGGAAAGGGGGGGGATCCCTCCACTCCTAATTAGCGATCCACGCTCGCAGGCGTCTTTCCATTAGCAGACTCCATGGAGGTGTGCAGCCAGTGACATCTTTGTTTCAAAACCACCTCCGCCTCTGTCCCAGCCTCGCCATTCACTAGGTTTGTTTTGTTGTCGGTGGTGCTGTCATCAAGGCAACGTAATGGATCCGTTTCTTCCCTTGACTGGCTGAAGCTGGAGAGCAGCGACTCACCCACCGCACC
The DNA here is from genome assembly GCF_009764565.3 of Dermochelys coriacea. Classification (NCBI taxonomy): domain Eukaryota; kingdom Metazoa; phylum Chordata; order Testudines; family Dermochelyidae; genus Dermochelys; species Dermochelys coriacea. The sequence continues at coordinate 248,947,315 of NC_050068.2, forward strand.
GGGGTTCTGCTCGCTCATCTACAGTAGCGCAGCAGCCCCGCCGGTGCCCGGGACCCAGCGTGAGGCGGCTGGAGGGTGGGGGTTGGAAGAGATGCAGGATTCAGCACCATGGACCGTGCCAGCTTCCTTCAGGCAGCAATGAAATCAGTCCTAGACCCCCAGCCTTTTTTCTCCTCCTGTTGTTGCAAAGCGCCCTTTTTCACCGGGGCTTCAATTCCTTGGGCAAGGTTTTCCTAATACACGGGCACGTTCCCCATCTGCAAAATGCAGGCAGGCAGGGCTACGGCTGATTAAAAGGATGGTAGGGGGAAAACAACCAACCTAAGGGGGTGGGAAGGAAAACAGCCTCTAACAGTTGTCAGCAGCTTTCGATCTGCACCATTTCTCTGACATATGATCTCCACACAGGAGCCAAGATCTCTAGCTCAGCAGCTTCATGCGATTCCTATCCCCAGCATCAGCAGTTAGATATTCAGACATTTTTTCCCTTAAATTTCCATTCCCTTCTTTTCTAACGGGAGTAACTCACCCATCTCGCCGAGATCGGGAGCAACAGAAGGCGAGCTGGAGTCCGCGAGCTTTAGAAATCTCATTTCACCGTTTTCAACCCAAATAAGAGTGAATCCAATCTTCTGTACACCTGGGAATCATTCCTTGTTCAAACACTGAGCCCTGCAGCCTTGGCTAAAGCCTACAGACAGAGAATACAGAGCACTGAGCCAAAAGCCAGTGATGTCACCCATGCAACGTGAGACTCATTTCTTATTTCTCTAGCCTCCTTAAAGATAAACTGCACCACTTCATAGACAGGAAACATCGAAGTCTTGCTCTGTTATGGGGGGAAAAGGTAAAACCTGGATCTACCTGTACCCTGCCGGAGCCTGCTGATTTTAAACCACAAAGCCCTCAAATGGTGCCATCAAAATACACAAGTGTAGCCGTTTCTTACTGAACCAACAAAATCAACCCCCCCGAACATATCCCAGGGCATGAGCTCACCAAAATCCCGGATCCAACACCTGGATTCTACTGACTCCAGATAAATTTTGGCCCCAGTCCCAGTTATAATGTTGAAATGGAATACAAGTACAGTGGTTCCTACTACATCAAGAAATTCTGGACCCTGGCACATCCTGGAGCAAGCACACTGCAAAATCCCAAACCTGGCACATGGATCCAGGGGCGTTGGAACAATTTGTATAGTGGGGGTGCTGAGAGCCATTGAACCAAACTGTAAACCCTCTATATAATGGAAACCACTTTAAATCAGGGGGTGCAGTAGCACCCCCAGTACCCCTGGGTCTAGCACCTATGCATGGATCCATCCAATTTTATGCCCCCCAACAGAAAACAAGAACAGGCACACCTGCCTCAAAAAACCCAGACCATGATGCACCCCAGAGCAGAAGTATTGCAAAATCCTGGATCCAGACCGATCCTTGCAATTTTTGGCCCCAATACCCAAATTGTACAATCAAAAGAGACAGAACGTGCAGCCTTTTCCACTTTACAGGAATAATCGAGATTCTGCTGCATCATGGCCCCACCAGCACTGGAGAACGTAGATCTGGCACCTGGATCCTGCCAATTTTTAACAGCAACCCCTCAAATTCTACTGTCTAAATAGAAAAAGAAATGTAGCAGCTCCTAGTGCACCAAAAAAATTCAGATCCTGTTGCAAAGTGATACAGCCGCATGACAAAAATGTTGATCGAGCATCTGAATCCAGCTCGATTCTACCAAATTTGGCATTAAGCCAAAACAAATTGTACCCGCAAAAGAGACAACACATGTAGCATCTCCTGTTTAACCAGAAAAATCCAGATTCCAGTCCACTGAGACTTTCAAAGCAGCCTAGTGGATTTAGATACACATCTTACATTAATTTATGCTTAAAATTAATAAAATATGTGTTTAAATCATATGCGGTGTTTGGGAAATCACAACGGAAAGATGGTCATCTAAACCTACCTATAATGTGATCATCCACATCTGCTAGATCAGTTCCATTGCCAAATTTCAATATTATGGTATGACTGGTTGTTGGATGGTGTCTAGAAAGATCCCGATGTCAGATTAAGTTTGTTGTGGTTTCAGTGAAACAATACATTGGATAAAGATTTATCAGATGTAGAAATATGGCTCCCTTCACTGTTTATCTAGGTGAAAAATGGGCTAGACCATGTGGGATCCACATCCATATTTGGATTTTTCAGGTGATCGTGTTCCAGGATATATCAAGGTGTAACACTCTGTGCTCTTATGTTCACTCCTTTTACAAGATTATGATAAATTTTGTACAAAGTATGCCATGTGAGGTATCATTTGAAAACTCATAACTGGCTGTCCATTATTGTCCTGGTAAAATATCTATGGCAACATTGTGTGTAAAGTTATAAGGTTCCACTGTATGATATTACTAAAACATGTTCCAAATCTGGGGAGCAGTCACAAACCAGTTCCTCAGAGACAAAAGACTAGCCAATGCCTCAGCCAGGTATCAACAAAATCAAATGGACCATCACCTAGTTAAGTGGCCCTTCTTTGTCAGGAAGTGGATGTGGGCAAAAATCGACATCTTGTCAAAGAAACAGCTGGGGTTCCCGTCTACACAGACTTTGTCTCCTGAATGTCAGATGGAGATGATTCTCAAAGATGAGAAAGAACTATAAGAAGAGAGATGCCCCAAATTACCTTTCCCTTTCTCACTATTCACAGCATTGACAACACTTGAAGAACAACAGAAGCAGCATTGGACTGGGAGAAGGATCCTGACCTAAAGAATTCAGCCAGTAAGATTGCTACGACATGTGGTGAGAGAGGCTTTTTCTTTAAATCTACTTAGCTTGTTAAGTTAGAAATTAGTTGCAATTTAGTTTTATTTTTTTGTAACCAATTCTGACTCTTATGCCTCATTGCTTGTAGTCACTTAACATTTATCTTTCTGTAGATAATAAATTTGTTTTATTGTTTTACCTAAACCATTGTGTTTGGGTTCAAGCATTTGGGAAGCTCCATTTGGGATAACAGGATTTGTGCATATTATTTTCTATTAATAACATGACAGACTTTTTATGAACTTGTATTTTCCAGGAGAGAGCTGGGCAGCACATGACATACATTTCTGGGGGGAAGTCTGGGACTGGGAATTTGCTGGTGTTACTCTGTAGTATAATTCAAGGATGGCTGGCTATAGCAGTCTGTAGGGGCAAGGTTGTGGAAGATTGGCAAGGAGCTAAGTGGCAGACCACTTATGTGACTGAATGTAAGCGGAGGATGCAGGCAGTTCAATGAACTTTGTCTGACAAACCCTGCCAAAATATATCTTTGCATAGTTCAGCATATTTTTTGCCTGTAAACAAGTCAGTTTATATAACAAGCATAAATCATGAATGTAACCAGCTGTTGACCCAATGTAACCTTGAGATAAGCGCAGAGAATATAACAACACAGAGGACTCCCCCACAGCAGAGTCCTGCCTGGTCAGCTGTCCTGAATGGCCAGAGTCCCTGGCAGCCCTCCCCACGCCCTAGGCACTCCCCGTGCACATTGGAGCACAAGTTCTTCCTTCAATAAATCGTAGCTTGCTATTCTCAGGCCTGAGTGTCATCCTTTCTCTGGTATCTCCCCCGGCCTTGCAGGCACACACTCATACAATACAACTGCAAGTAACTTGGGGTGCTGGAGGCTGGCACCCAAATTGGAGAATTGAGGAGACACAGCTGTCCATCAGTTCAGATTGCACCCAGGGTAAAATCACACAGGGATCTGATTTTCATAATGGATGAGGAGCAGCTACACTTTTGGTCTCCACTAAGGGTATGCCTACACTACGAAATTAGGTCGAATTTATAGAAGTCGGTTTTGTAGAAAGCGTTTTTATACAGTCGAGTGCGTGTGTTCCCACACAAATGCTCTAAGTGCATGTAGTCGGCGGACTGTGTCCACAGTACCGAGGCAACCATCAACTTCAGGAGCTTTGCACTGTGGGTAGCTATCCCACAGTTCCCACAGTCTCGACCACCCATTTGAATTCTGGGTAGAAATCCCAGTGCCTGATGGGGCTAAAACATTGACGCGGGTGGTTCTAGGTACATATCGTCAGGCCCCCGTTCCCTCCCTCCCTCCATAAAAGCAAGGGCAGACAATCATTTTGCGCCTTTTTTCTTGAATTACCTGTGCAGACGCCATACCACGGCAAGTATGGAGCCCGCTCAGCTAACCGTCACCGTATGTCTCCTGGGTGCTGGCGGACGTGGTACTGCATTGCTACACAGCAGCAGTTTATTGCCTTTTGGCAGCAGACAGCGCAGTATGACTGGTAGCCGTCATCGACGTAGTCCTGGGTGCTCTTTTAATCGGGCGCCTGGGCAAACATGGGAGTGACTCAGCCAGGTCATTTCCCTTGTTTTGTCTCATGGCGATTGAGTCCTACCGGCAGTGCACTGTCTTTTAATCTGCAGCTAGCAGAAGACGATGGCCAGTAGTCATACTGCACCGTCTTCTGCCAAGCACCCAGGAGGTGATGATGACTAGCGGTCGCACTGCACAGTCTGCTGCCAGCATGATGTATAAAGATAGATGAAGTGGCTCAAAACAAGAAATAGACCAGATTTGTTTTGTATTCATTTTCTCCTCCCTCCCTCTGTGAAATCAACGGCCTGCTAAACCCAGTTTTGAGTTGTATCCTTGAGGTTTTGAGTTCTATCCTTGAGGCGGCCATTCAGTTTCTCGCAAAGCCACCCCCTTTGTTGATTTTAATTCCCTGTAAGCCAACTCTGTAAGCCATGTCGTCAGTCGCCCCTCCCTCTATCAGGGCAACAGCAGATAATCGTTCTGCACCTTTTTTCTGTGCAGACTCCATACCACGGCAAGCATGGAGCCTGCTCAGATCACTTTGGCAATTAGGAGCACATTAAACACCACACGCATTATCCAGCAGTATATGCAGCACCAGAATCTGGCAAAGTGAAACTGGGTGAGTAGGCGACGTCAGCGCGGTGACGAGAGTGATGAGGACATGGACACAGACTTCTCTCAAAGCACGGGCCCAGCCAATGTGGGCATCATGGTGCTAATGGGGCAGGTTCATGCAGTGGAATGATGATTCTGGGCTCGGGAAACAAGCACAGACCGGTGGGACCGCATTGTGTTGCAGGTCTGGGATGATTCCCAGTGGCTGCGAAACTTTCGCATGCATAAGGGCACTTTCATGGAAATTTGTGACTTGCTTTCCCCTGCCCTGAGGCACAAGAATACCAAGATGAGAGCAGCCCTCACAGTTGAGAAGCGAGTGGCAATAGCCCTGTGGAAGCTTGCAACGCCAGACAGCTACCAGTCAGTCGGGAATCAATTTGAAGTGGGCAAATCTACTGTGGGGGCTGCTGTGGTGCAAGTAGCCAATGCAATCAAAGATCTGCTGATATCAAGGGTAGTGACCCTGGGAAATGTGCAGGTAATAGTGGATGGCTTTGCTGCAATGGGATTCCCTAACTGTGGTGGGGCCATAGATGGAACCCATATCTCTATTTTGGCACCGGAGCACCAAGCCAGTGAGTACATAAACCGCAAGGGATACTTTTCAATAGTGCTGCAAGCACTGGTGATCACAAGCAACGTTTCACCAACATCAACGTGGGATGGCCGGGAAAGGTACATGATGCTCGCATCTACAGGAACTCTGGTCTGTTTCAAAAGCTGCAGGAAGGGACTTTCTTCCCAGACCAGAAAATAACATCGTTGGGGATGTTGAAATGTCTATAGTTATCCTTGGGGACCCGGCCTACCCCTTAATGCCATGGCTCATGAAGCCATACATAGGCAGCCAGGAGAGTAGTCAGGAGCTGTTCAACTACAGGCTGAGCAAGTGCAGAATGGTGGTAGAATGTGCATTTGGACGTTTAAAAGCATGCTGGCGCAGTTTACTGACTCGGTTAGACCTCAGCGAAACCAATATTCCCACCGTTATTACTGCTTGCTGTGCGCTCCACAATATATGTGAGAGTAAGGGGGAGACATTTATGGCGGGGTGGGAGGTTGAGGCAAATTGCCTGGCTGCTGGTTACGCACAGCCAGAAACCAGGGCGGTTAGAAGAGCACAGGAGGGTGCAGTGCGCATCAGAGAAGCTTTGAAAACCAGTTTCATGACTGGCCAGGCTACGGTGTGAAAGTTCTGTTTGTTTCTCCTTGATGAAACCCCCCACCCCTTGGTTCACTCTACTTCCCTGTAAGCTAACCACCCTCCCCACCTCCCTTCGATCACCGCTTGCAGAGGCAATAAAGTCATTGTTGCTTCACATTCATGCATTCTTTATTAATTCATCACACAAATAGGGGGATAACTACCAAGGTAGCCCAGGAGGGGTGGTGGAGGAGGGAAGGACAAGGCCACACAGCACTTTAAAAGTTTAAAACTTATTGAATGCCAGCCTTCTGTTACTTGGGCAATCCTCTGGGGTGGAGTGGCCGGGTGGCCGGAGGCCTCCCCAACGTGTTCTTGGGCGTCTAGGTGAGGAGGCCATGGAACTTGGGGAGGAGGATGGTTGGTTACACAGGGGCTGTAGTGGTAGTCTGTGCTCCTGCTGCCTTTCCTGCAGCTCTACCATACGCTGGAGCATATTAGTTTGATCCTCCAGCAGCCTCAGCATTGAATCCTGCCTCCTCTCATCACGCTGCCACCACCTTTCAGCTTCAGCCCTCTCTTCAGCCCGCCACCTCTCCTTCCGGTCATTTTGTTCTTTCTGCACTCTGACATTGTCTGCCTCCATGCATTCGTCTGTGCTCTGTCAGCGTGGGAGGACAGCATGAGTTCAGAAAACATTTCATCGCGAGTGCATTTTTTTCGCCTTCTAATCTTCGCTAGCCTCTGGGAAGGAGAAGATCCTGTGATCCTTGAAACACATGCAGCTGGTGGAGAAAAAAAAGGACAGGGGTATTTGAAAAGACATATTTTATAGAACAATGGGTACACTCTTTCATGGTAAATCTTGCTGTTAAGATTACATACATAGCACATGTGCTTTCGTTACAAGGTCGCATTTTGCCTCCCCCCACCGCATGGCTAACAGAGGGGAACATTCCTGTTCAGCCATAGGCAAACAGCCCAGCAGGAACAGGCACCGCTGAATGTCCCCTTAAGAAAAGCACCCTATTTCAACCAGGTGACCATGAATGATATCACTCTCCTGAGGATAAGACAGAGAGATAAAGAACGAATGTTGTTTGAATGCCAGCAAACATATACTGCAATGCTTTGTTCTACTATGATTCCCGAGTACGTGCTACTGGCCTGGAGTGGTAAAGTGTCTTACCATGGTGGATGGAATAAGGCTGCCTGCCCCAGAAACCTTTTGCAAAGGCTTTGGGAGTATATCCAGGAAAGCCACGAATGCAAGGGCAAATTAATCATTAAACATGCTGGCTTTTAAACCTTTTATAGTATTTTAGAAGGCACACTCACCAGAGGTCCCTTCTCCGCCTGGTGGGTCCGGGAGGCAGCCTTGGGTGGGTTCGGGGGGTATTGGCTCCAGGTCCAGGGTGAGAAACAGTTCCTGGCTGTTGGGAAAACCGGTTTCTCTGCTTGTTTGCTGTCAGCTATCTACAACCTCCTCCTCATCATCTTCCTCATCCCCAAAACCTGCTTCCGTCTTGCTTCCATCTCCATTGAAGGAGTCAAACAATACGGCTGGGGTAGTGGTGGCTGAACCCCCTAAAATGGCATGCAGCTCATCATAGAAGCGGCATGGTTTGGGCTCTGACCAGGAGCGGCCGTTCGCCTCTCTGGTTTTCTGGTAGGCTTTCCTCAGCTCCTTAAGTTTCACGCAGCATTGCTTCGGGTCCCTGTTATGGCCTCTGTCCTTCATGCCCTGGAGATTTTCACAAATGTTTTGGCATTTCAAAAACTGGAACGTAGTTCTGATAGCACGGATTCCTCTCCCCATACAGCAATCAGACCCCGTACCTCCCGTTGGGTCCATGCTGGAGCTCTTTTGCGATTCTGGGACTCCATCATGGTCACCTCTGCTGATGAGCTCTGCATGGTCACCTGCAGCTTGCCATGCTGGCCAAAAAGAAAATTGAAATTCAAAAGTTCGCGGGCCTTTTCCTGTCTACCTGGTCAGTGCATCTGAGTTGAGAGTGCTGTCCAGAGCGGTCACAATGGAGCACTCTGGGATAGCTCCCAGAGGCCAATACCATCTAATTGCGTCCACAGTACCCCAAATTTGACCCAGCAAAACTGATTTCAGCGCTAATCCCCTTGTCGGGGGTGGAGTAAGGAAATCGATTTTAAGAGCCCTTTAAATCGAAAAAAAGCGCTTCATCATGTGGACGGGTGCAGGGTTACATCGATTTAACGCTGCTAAATTTGACCTCAATGCCTAGTGTAGACCAGGGCTTAGGCAGTAGAGTTTAGAGGGTTGTGGCCAAACATTTGCTGGATCATGAATGATTCAGATGTCAGCTATGTCTTTTTAGGTTGTTTTTGCATGGGGATGTGTAAGAACCTGGAATTTGCTGGTCAAAAAAGAGGAGCAACATATGTTGTCTATTTTGATGGAACAATGTGTTGCCATGGGGCCACAAATAATAGGATCCAGCAGGTGCTGGGTGTAAGGCAAGTGTCTTTTACAGTATTATTGAGCAGCGATACATGGGCGTCTGGATTTTTACAGTGCAGTTAGAGCAGCTATACTCCAGCTGCTGTTAGAATTTTGGGGTTTGGGCTAAAACAACCAACCTAGCAGAAGCCAAGTCCTAAATGCATGTTTTATGGTGCTGTTGCACCACTTTGAAACTAGGTGGTATGAAATGTTCACCCCACACAAGGTAGAGCAGATTAAATTAGGTTAGTTAACCTGACCAGCTCCACCTGGGGGAGTCGGGGCTTGACTGAGCTTGGCAGCTCAACTGAGAAGGAACAGGAAATATGGGGCTGCCATAAAGCCAGGAAGTTGGCAGCAGAAAGGGACTGCAGTGAAAGTATCCTGCAGTCTCTTCCTAGAAGGGAGGTGTGTTTGGGGCTATGGAGTTAAGTGGGCTGTCATTGGAGGAAGGAGTTTGAGTTGGTAAGCCTGGAGAGGGGGAGCCAGAAGCTGTAGGAAGGATTCCAGGGAAAGAGCAACAGAGTCCGAGAGCAGATTGCAGTTGCTAGATGTAGGGTCCTTGGAGTAGAAAGTGTGTCTGGGATCCCATACCACCCCCTGGGGAAGTGGCACAGACCAGGCAGTGGAGCAAAAGACTGCCTTGGATAGTCATCCATTGGGACTTTGATATCCTGGAAGGGCGAAACTGTAGTGACCTGGCTGGGGAGCCTAGTCACAAAGGAGTACCTCAAGTCCCAGGGGGACAGGGGGCATGGTGTGAGGAAAGGGGCATTGGAACAGCCAGAAGGCGGTGCCCTAGTGGTGAGTGGACTCTGTGACACAAGGTCTGGATTTTGTGGCGCATTGGGAGCTATTTTTTGCCTATTGAGACTGTGGAATTGGAGGATCAGGGTTAAAAATCCATTGTCCAGTTACTCAATCTCTGGATTTTTTTCCAGTGATATGGAGCCAAGATGCATCAGGGGCCACAAGAATAATCTAAAATAGGAACGTCTATATGTTTTCTATTTAGACATTAGAATTTGAGGCAAGGGGCCAAACTTTGGCAGGGCCCAGCAGGATCCATGTGCCAGACTTTGGTTTTTGTGACTCTCTTGCTCTTGGATGCATCAGGGGCTGGATTTAAAAAAAAAATTGCAGTTGGAGAGGCTAGACCTGTTCTCTATTTTGATCACCTACAATCTGGGGACTTGAGGCCAAAAACTAGCAGGATCCATCTAGATCTGTGTTTCAATTTTTTCCTTTCAAAGGCAAACTGGTGGCACTCTATGTGCAATTTTTTTGCTTGTATTTGTAGCACTGTCAGACAGCTATCTATATCCTCCTTCAAGACACTTTCAATATATAAATGTTCAGAAAAGTGTAGGGTTTCAGATTAACTTCAATTTAACTCTTAGAATTAAAAATTTTTCCCCATAGTCTCAGTCTTCTCAAAAGGGATAGAATACTGCTCAATGCAGACCTTACAAACATTTTCTTTGACTCCTCTCAAGATTATTATCGGCAGCCCCTTCTCAGCAGAAAGAGCTCATTTTTAAATTTTCTCCCTCCCACCTGCCTGCACATGACCAGGAGAAAAACAATCATTGCGGATCCTCTGATCAATGTAAACTGGGAGACCAATCTTAAAGAAGAATAGAAGAGTACATAGACTCCTTTGGATGCTATATACAAATGTTTCTATAAAGATGTAATTTGAAGAAATTATTAAAATGAAAGTTGAGGGATATGTTTGTGTAGATTACAATATCTATGAAAGGTTTCAGAGTAGCAGCCGTGTTAGTCTGTATTCACAAAAAGAAAAGGAGTACTTGTGGCACCTTAGAGACTAACTAATTTATTTGAGCATAAGCTTTCGTGAGCTGATGAAGTGAGCTGTAGCTCACGAAAGCTTAAGCTCAAATAAATTTGTTAGTCTCTAAGGTGCCACAAGTACTCCTTTTCTTTTTGCGAATATCTATGAAAGATAGACAAGATAAGGCACTGGTGCACTAAAAACCATGTCTGAAGGAACAGCCCAAAGATTCCATTCAGAACAAATTCGTTGTGACAAGCTGCCTGTATTACTGGTTAGACCTCACCACAGATGTTATCTTACAGATAATGACAGTCCATTCTCCCTCGCCTTGTAGGACTGTTTCAGTTCTCCTTAGCATCCTTTAGCCACAGCAGCCTAATGCCTTTCAAGAAAACATCAGTTACAAAGAGAGGCCCTACTGAGGGGCATTCAAGCATTTTGGGGTCAGGGTGGGGGAAGGGCAGGGTTGCTTGGAGAATCAATTGCAATTTTCTTTTCTTCATATTTTAAAATCAAAATGACGTCCACCATATTTTTTCCTCATCTTCCTTCTGTCTTTTTTAAGAAAGAGAGTTCAGTGCCATCTAGTGGGGGAGGGGATCAAACAGCTCAATACGTGTTCCTGTTCATACATATCTGTGCTGCTAACTCAATTTATTCAGTGGAGAGAGCTGAGCCTTAGTAGTTCCCTTCTCCCTTTGGCAATTCTTTGTGCTACTAGCCTGGGCAGCATGTATAATAGGCTGCGGAAAGCAGTGCCTCCCCAAACAGCCCTATGTGGCCTAGCCCATGCTCCATCCCGAGGTCCCTCCTGCTGCTAGTTGCTATCTTCCAATACAAATCTTCAATCTGGTAACCAGGACTAGTATACTGCCCAAGAGGTTATGCAATTGCACATTCTGCACTCTACTTTTATGCAAAAGAGTCAGAAGACAAGTAAGCAAGCTGATATCAGGGATTTATTCAAAAAGCAGCTTCCAGAATATGTCATAGGGTCATTACAGATTCAGCCCAATCTCCTACACCTTCTACATCTACAATGATAATTGGTGTTGATAATGATGACCCTGAGGCACTGAAAGATCCTGAAGTGTGTTCTGAATCATCAAAGATTAAATTATGTACAATATAGTTTTAGTGTTGTGTCTTTTTAGTGATCTGTGTGTACGCCATGCGCTGCCCATAGTGATATGTAGTGTTATAAGATAACCTACTGTATAGAAAACTTTACCTGTATATACCTACTTGCTTCAAGAAACCCCAGCCACCCTGCAGTGCAGTAATCCTACTGGATTGTTGAGTACTTGTATACTATTTTATACTTTATTCATTTTATTGTATCCTTATTCTTTGAAAATTGGTATTCCATTGGTAAGTATAACTCTTAGTTAACAAAATTTTTTGACTAACTGGCACCCCACCTCCCTCATCCCCACAACATGCTAGATTACAAAACTTTTACTGTAGATCCAATTTTGCTCTAGTAAACTCATCTAATCCAGATAAATTCTACTAATGGTAAAGAAATTACTCCAGATTTTCACCAATGTAGATGAGCAAAATTTGACTGATGTTCCCAGGCAACAGATATATCATATTATTGCACAAATTAGAAACCTATCTATACTCACACACAGTTTCTCTACATCTGTAGATGTATTACATAAAAAAACCCCTATGTTAAGGGTTGCGAAATTAAACACCCAAATTAGGAAATGCCAGAATTAACACTACCTGTGCTACAGTAATTTACCCCCCATGTGTATGTCTGCACATTATGATAGCTTTTAACTACATGATCACATACAATTTTTTTCTACAGGACTCTTACCTTTTTCAATGAACAGGATAGATGGCACTCACTTAATGAACAGCTATTCACCACTTCTATTTATCCTTATCATTCGTTGTGTGGTCCTATGCATTGTTTAATGCACTGTCAAAAGCCGGCACTGAATACAGAATTATTCATTTCCTCATGGGCTTTTCTGTGGTCCTGTCAGTGTAGTGTCTTAAATTAATTAATGTTTGTAATTGTTACGCTGAGGTGGTACTATCCCCATTTTACACATTGGGAATTGAGACACGGAGATTAAAGCCAAAATTCTCAAGTGCCAACATATTCTGAGCATTAAGTTTGAGAAGCCTAGGGCTACATTTTTCAGAGTACTAGCATTTTATATTATCAGAGCACAGCTTTCATTGACCTCAGTTGCAGTTGTGAGTGCTCAGCACTTCTGCACATCAGACCCCATGTGTATCAAACTGGGTGCCAAGAAAATGAGGAACACACAGAGGCCACATATGAAAATGTTGGTTCATGTGACTTGCCCAGCCTCTCACAGGAACTCTGTGGCAGAGGCAGGGATAGAATCCAGTTCTCCAGGGCAGCATTCAATTGTCTTAACCATGTGACCATCCTTCCTCTTCCTGCAGTTCTCTGCCACGTTCCCTACACACCTTTCAACTTCAGCAACCAATGAATCAGGGTCCTACAGACAACAGCACATATGGTGAGAAGGGATTCCTACTCTTAAAGTTGGGCCTAACACACAGCTATTAAAGCTTGTTAGCAACTCCCACTGAATAATCCATAGCGCATCAATATTTGGTTCATATATCTGGTCTTATATTTCGTCTGCATCTGGTGAAAGGTCATTCTGTACCTCGCCATAGATGAGTGGTTGTTACTGATGGCTACTGTGACACTATTTTTTTTTCCAAAGGGACTCTTGGCCACAGATCATATCAACGATATTTCATGCATTAGTCCACGGAGAAATGGAGCCACAGCCTAAGCTTCACATTTTCTCCTAGGGATGAGCATATCACATCTGCATCATGCCTATGCCAACTCCAAGCTGCCAATTCAATTTACTGCTGCTGTTGGCAACAAAAGAAAGGCAAGGTTTTCTTGTTTGTTTTTAAATGTAATTCACAGAGGATCATGGAAAAAATCACAGGAGGGACTGGAAGAAAAGCCAGTTAACAAAACCAAAAACTAGCACCTGGCCTGAAAAGCATGTTCTCTAAAAAGTTCCTTAATTCTGAAGTAGGACTTAGAAGAGAGGCCTTGATCCTGTAGCCTGATCAATTATTACAATTATAAAATGTATAGAGGTGCAACAGGTACTTGTCTTGAATACCAAGTTCTTTTTCAGGTGGCTACTTAGTTAATTATGAAGATGAAATTGGTGAAGCACACACAGATGTTATGAGCTTTACTTAATACAAATAATTGAAATCATAGGAAAAATCAATATACATAAGTATAAGAATAAGATATACACTAAAGTGGTTTCCTGCATTGTTCATACTTAGTTTTTCACTGTGCATACTTATTTTCCTTTCATCTTTGTTTCTAAGAGTCTCCATAAAGTTGTAAGTGGAGATCACAGGAAGGCACTGGATCAGGCTTCCCCTGGTGCCCCAACAATAGGTTGCATAACTAAATCTTGTATACACCTCTTCTTATTTCATCCATGCATGTCTGGGACCATATATGATAAGGTTTCAGCCCCTGCCCATGTGTGCTATTCCAGCTAACCATAGTTAAACTTCCGACAACTGGCGCAACCCATTTGTGTTAATGTACCAATAGTTTTGATATGTGATTGCAGTTAGCTGCATGGCTACCTTATTGCAAAGGTACCCTAAGGTGCAACCATATGTTCGTTTGTAATTTACCTATTTATCATATAGTGCATTTCTAAACTATCACAAGATACATTTTGCTAACACAGAATACTCATGTTAGCTTATGTCAGTGCCAACTTCTTTTGGACCTCTCTAAGCCCTTAATACTACAAACCTATATCCAACCTTATTTTAAAAACATGTATTTGGATTTTTCTAGTTGTTGCTGCAGCTTCAATAAAATATTATTATTTCTCTATGGATGGTTAGCAAATAGATTATCTTTTACCCCAAACCATATGCCCTCCAAGGTCAGTTTGGGGCCACCAGTCAACAATCCTCATATATCTTTGCTGGCAGTGTAGTCCCAGCTGAGCAGGTTCTTTCAAAAGTGAAAACAATTTCTATAAGAGCAGGTGACATCTAGGATGAAAAACATTCTATTTAGAAACAAGTCTGCTGCTATCTCCTATGCTTCTGTATTTTGCTCATTTTTCTTTATTAATAAAGGTATTTGCATAAAAATGCATTCTTTGGCTCTTCAAAGTTCATCTATTCCAGCAGCTTTTTCCCCCACATGAAGTGTTTGTGATATCACAATTGGTTGCTGTGGAAATCATTAGATCACAAAGAGAGGATTATAAATTTAGGTAGGGAATATGCAGCAAGAAGAGATGAACTCTCACGCGAGGAGACCTAGTTTCTATGCAATTGTCATTGGTTCCTTCTCTTTCTCTCATTCTGTATTATTACTAAGGAAAGAAAATATGTATTTCAACAGAATTGCTACCTAGGATGGCTTTCCAAGTGGTGTCAGCAGCTCTACTTCCTAAACCAAACAACTGAGATCGCAACAGTGGTTAGTTTCTTAGACACCAAAGTTATTTCCCATTGAAAATTGCAATCAGATACATTATAGTTCTAAAGCTGACATGGAAAATGAGGCATTATAATAACCTATAGCAAGACGTCTCTCTTTTAGATTAGCATTTTCCTATGGCACCTTTCAGACTTTTGAAAGGATGGATCATTTGATTGCTCTGTTCTGTTCATTCCCTTTGAAGCATCTGGCACTGGCCACTGTCAGAAGAGAGAATACTGGACTACTGACCCAGTATGGTCATTCTTTTGAGATATCCAAGTGTTCTACAATACGCTAGCTACTCATAGCGCAGTGACTGTGAAAGCAAAATCAGCAGTCACCAAGCACTGTGGGGAAATATCTGTTCTCAGTGTCCAGCCTGGATAACCGGGATGGCTACTGGTGTTTTCTGTGAGACCTGAGGGAGGAGATCTTCCCCCGACTCCCCACACCTCCATGTCTATCTTGGTGCTACTACAGTAGCCTCTGTACCCCTCCATATGTTGGGTCAATGTTGGAGATTCTGTGCAACAACAGATCAATTGTTACTGTGTTACATCCAAACAGTCACAGCATATGGTTGTGTGGAACCCTTACGGAGCTGAGTTCTATAGGGATGTTGGGTGTGTGCATAACCCCTCGCTGCAGTCTCTAAAAATTCTGTTTCCTCCACCCTCAACGGCACTGAACCACTACTGCTTCAGGCAGGACCCTCTTCACCCATGGAGGAAGAAACAGGATTTGGAGCTCCACAACAGTTGACATAGATCTTGGTACTGGGAATCTGTTTTACTGAGAAAACCCCATGTCCTAGTCAATATGCCTTATCCCTGGTTCTCCTTGAAATATTCCAGAGGATCTGCCATAGCAGCTCAAGACAAAGGGAGTTCGGTTTAATATCTGCTCAGCAGCAGCAATCCACATCCCACTCCAAATACCACATTGCCGTGTCAGCACTAAAAATAATGAAGCCAAGCCTCGTGTGGGATTGAGCCCAATGCCTTCTGAGTAAGAGGCAAGATGCTGCCAACAGAGCTATACAGACAGCTTTTATAAGTGTTTAAAGGTTCCAGGAGGGATATTAACTTCTCAGGGGAGTAAATTCTCAGGTAGTCTGTGCTATAAAAAAGAAGAGAAAATTATGTAATACAACAGGGAGAATGGAGAGTTTAATATGTATTTGCAGGTCACCCCTGAGACTGATGATGGCACACTCAAACGAGCTGATGGCACACTCAAACGGGTTTATTTCTCAAACGGGCTAATGAACGCTCTCGGACTTTTTGTTTGAGAAGTGGTTATCTTCCTGAGGATTTTATTACTGGAACACTTTTTTTAAAACAGTTTGTCAAACATAGTTAGACATGGACAGATGTTTTTCTTCATTTTGGAAACCCTTGATAGATATGCTTTCGGATGAACTCTGCAAGGGATGATGGGATAGGATCTGTGAGAGCTTTTATCAGCACAGAGCCAGATGTCTCCATTATGTCTTTTTCCTTTCAGTGGATTCTGTCATTTTAATTTTTCCTTTCTTTTCCATTGCAATATTTTTTCTTGTCAAAATGACAGGCTTTTGTTGCTGCTACTTTTAAAAAGTTTTGTTACATATAATATAAAATGCTGGTAAAGTAACAATAATACTCTACATAGGTAAAAGCTCCTTTCATCTGCATATGTCAAAGCATTTTACAAGCCACAATTATGGCTCACCACTTCTAGCTGACAAGGCCATGTGCAGGTGGAAGCAAGACTTCAGGCTACCGGTTAGAACTGGGTCTGGAAATGAGCCAAGGGTCAGTACCAGAGGGTCAGAAGCCAAATGCCAGAGGCAGGAGGTAAACCAGAGATGTAGGCCAGAGCCAGAGCCAGGGATCAGTTCCTGAGAGACAGAAGCTGTATGCCAGAACTAGATGATCAACCAGAGCCATAAGCCAGAGGCAAAGCTGAAGATCTAAGCCAGAAGTCTGAAGCTGGTGGGGAGCAGGGACTGGAACAAAGGCTGGAACAATGCAGGAGCAGGGACTGGAACAAGGGCAAGAACAGCTGAAGACATGGTACACATTGAGCAGCTGCTGATCTGCTGTGGGGGGCAAGGCAGGCTTATCAGCAGGGCTGCTAAACCAGCATCCAATCAGGGGCTGTGGCCACTCTGTCAGTTCCAAAGCAGTGCAGCTGGGCTCATGGGTTACCTAGAAGCAAAGTTAATCAGGAAGCAGGCCAGAAGCTCCTGGACACCACTCCGTCTGTGAAGTATATTATTATCTCTAGTTTACAGAAGCATAAGTTGTCAAACAGATTAATTCACTTCCCAAAGGTCACATAGGGAGTCAGTAGCAGAGCTAGGAATAGAATTCAACAATCCTAATTCTTCTTCAAGTTCTGGTCCCTATGTGAATTCCACACATGGATACACATACATGCCATGCGCCTGAATCCAGAAGTTTTTCCAAGCAGTGTCCATTGACCCATACATGTGCAGTATCTTCCCTCATGCTCCCAACCAAGGGCATAAGGGGTGGTGAGGGTCTATGCCTCTCCAGTTCCTTCTTACTTCCACATGGCTTGAGTCGCAATCCTGTCCTCCTTCACTCTTGCAATCACTAAAAAAATTACTGTAAATATTTGATGTAAATAGTTGTCTTGTAGTTTAAAAATCTTCAAGACTCTTTGTCGCTATAGCAGAAAGGTCAAGGGGCCCAGCCATATCCTCATAGAGAATTTCTAAATGTGTCTTGGAATGCATATTATAAAACTATCAAATAGCAAAGCTACCCCCTTGTGGCGGTGTTATAGCTCACTCCACGTGAGCACAAGCAGTCTCCACAACATCCTTATCAGACATCCCATTGCAGAACATTTGCAAAGCCACAACATGACAATCTGTTCACACATTTATGGCACACTACACCATGACTCAAGCAGCGGCTGCTGATGCAGCAGTAGGAATGGCTAGATTACAGGCAGCTCTGCTACCAGCTTCCTTGCACCCACCTCCACACACTGATTGCTGCTTGCAAATCACCCACGTGTGATATATACACAGCGACCAGCACTACAAGAGGACAAGGTTACTTACTGTAACTGGAGCGTCTTCGAGATGTGTTGTCCCAATCTGTATTCCACTACCCGCCCTCCTTCCCTTCTGGTTCGGAATCCTATTGCACTGCAATAAGAGGAAGAAACGGAGAGGTGTCGACCTACACCATCCCTTATACCATCGGTCAGCAGCACAAGGGAAGATACTGCGCAAGTGCGGGTCAACGGACGCTGCTTGGAAAAACTTCCAGACTCAGGCACATGGCGTGCATGCATACCCACATGTGGAATAAAGACAGTAACCACACATCTTGAAGAATGTCCAGGAACAATAAGTAACCTCCTCTTCCCAGGCCCTTGATCTAACCACAAGGAAATATTCCCTCTCTTAAATTTTAAATATTCCATCTAATGTTAGCCATACATTAGGACATACATTTGAAGTATGAATCATTCAGTCTACATGACATGCATTTGAAGGACTGGGGATTTTCTGTATCCCCAATTATTTGTCCCCATTCATCCTCATATACCCCATACTGTGTTGATGAACTAATGCATTCAAAATAGACTTAATGCACTTCCCTCATGTAGGGTCAATACCATTTCAAGCATCAGTCAGAGGGAAGCACTAGAGACATAAAGAGTGCTTGCTCTCTTTCCCCAGGAGGTGAGAATGCTGCCTCCACAGCCCCCCTGGCCCCGGAAAGCAATGAGCTTGAGATTCAAACATGCTTTGAAAAAATTATTTAGACTTTTCCTTTAAATTGATGCCAGTCTTGAAATCTCCTACACCACAGCGTTTCTAATGGGGCCAAAGTGGCAGCATTTAATAGCAGCTTCCTTGCAGATTTCCTTCTGAAGCACTGACTTCAGTGAGTTATCTTAAAGCCACAATATGTTGCAAACACCCACCCAAAGACTATTGGTCTAATAAAAGATATTACCTCACCCAAAGACTGACATCCTCCTAGTACAACACATTCTCCATAGTGGGATTTGCATTACTCGTTGTTCTCAAGGCTTAGTGTGAATCACTGGAGAAGACAGCGCAGTTCAAGTTCACAAATTAATCACATTAATCATTAACCACAAAAAAAAATCAGAAATAATGTATTTTTTAAAAAAAGACAGCGCTTGATACTCAATGCAAATTAACACCGTTTACTAAGGAATTCTCTACTTGAGTCAAAATACGTGTTCTAACTTCAATATTTAAAATAGAGCAGTCTAAAAGGTCTAGCAATCTACATGCTATAAGAAAATTGATAGAGTAAGGGATATTTATCCCATCCACAGTGGACTAGAATTTATTACCATGTATTACACATTTCCAAACATAAATAAAAATTAATAATTAAGACTATCTGTGAGTCACAAACTAACTAGTGCACAGATCTATTGTACTTACTGTGGATGTACTACTGCCCTCTAATGGATAGACTGAGACAGGCTCCAGCATGCATATTGTGTCCAGAATCCTACTGTCCAGGCCTCTTTATGTTCAATTTTAAACTAAAATGTACAAAAAATATTAATCAACCAAATAGATGACTTTATATAATTAATGTTATTGCCCCATAATCTACACACAGGGTTTGCCCTGCACTTTTACCATGATGTCTGATTAACCACTCCTTCCTATGTACTACTCTGCCATTGCTTGTCTTGATACTTCCTTCATCTCAAGTTCCCAAGCCAAGAATATCCACCCTGGTTTTGTACCCTATGTAATGCTCCTGCAAACCCCTCTTCAAGACTCGCCTCTTTTGGTCAGCTTTGTACCCTAAACATCATCCTAGACATTGTCCAAGCCAAAATATTACTTTATTAAGAACCAAAAGCCAAGAAAGCTCTAACAAGACATGTTCATAAAACTCAGCTTATCTTTCAATCTTTCTTTGTTGCCACCCTCCAATACCTCCCATTCCCCCTCCCTTTGCTCTTCTTTTCCCTCATTGTTTCAGTCTAATTTAGATTATAAACTGCTCAGAGCAATACGTCACTTTATTTGCCAGTAAAACAGTATGCACACCTACAGTACTGCATCTTCTTCAAGTGATGTCTCCAATGTTGAGGCTGTTGACCACCAACTTCCATCTTTTGCAGTCACAACAAAGTTGTAAAACTTCCATCTTTTTTGGATATCAGTCCACCTGATGACATTTCCAATGTAACTGACCCTCTTTCTTTCTCTTCCTGTTTTCCTGTGATCTTGTCTGATAGTATGAATGCTGAAAAGTCCATAAAAAGATGTTAGTCTTTTACCTAGGGTCTCAAGTAATTTTATTCTTTTTAAATTAATCCTTCCCATCATTTCTTCATTCATATGTCCACACATACAGCGCTGCAGTGGCACAACTATACCAATACAGCTATGCTGCTACAGCACGTCTGGTGAAGATACTCCATGCTGGCGGGACAGAGCTCTCCCATCAACATACAAAAAACACCCCAGCGAGCAGCAGAAGCTCTCCTGACATAGCGCTGTGCACACAAGCGCTTATGTTGATGTAACTTATGTCGCTCAGGAGGGTGATTTATTCATACCCCTGAGCGACATAAGTTATGCTGACATAGGCTGTCCATATGTAGCACTTCAGCATTCTAATGCAGCTGTGCAGTTTTAAATTTTGACAACACAGAAGTCTTTGGAAGCTGTTGAATATATCTTTTACAAGCTGTATCCCTCTCTTGATTTCTTTATCACATCTCCTGTCTGATGTTGTTAGATCCCTTAAATAGGGGAACCTATTCACTTGTTCCACCACTCAACCACCAGAGTCTAGAGGTTGCCTACTTAGTGCATCACTGTTTACTTACTTACTATGGCATAAATAATAAAAATAAAAGACTGATTAAAAACAAGTAGCTCTCTTCTCTGTTGTCTGAACAGCTTCAACTTCAGGGAACAGGGTGAAGTGTAAGCCTTGTGAACCCATTCTGTTTCTTCATCCTGTATCTTCCTGTGTTCATCATCCTGTGCTGGAATGGAAGTGGACAAGGAATATAGAAAAGAATGCCATGGAAACATGGACACAGATATGCTTATGTCTTTACCACCACCACCCAAGTCTCCTTCCACCTTGGACAGCAAAGAGTCCCGCTCTGTGACTAGAGGAGCTCATAATAAAGTACCAGCCAAGTGATCACCCATGTACTATATCATTAACAATGGTCCCAGATGGTGAGAATTCACCTTAGCAAATGATTAATGGTCTTGGAATCCAACTAGGACCATAGAAACAGGAGCATGATCACTTGTTGATCATTGGGAACAATTCTGTATATGAATGAGTAGTGTGCTACAGAACTGTAAGGCTGTCAGAACAGTGCTTAGCACTACCATAGGCAATTAATATTACTGCACTTCTTACCTACTGTAAGTACTACTGTACCTAATATAGGCAAGACCTCAGGAAGAACAAGTTCTGCAGTCAGAAGTATTCTACAAATGATTCCCTCCACTAGTCCCATAAAGTCTAGGAACTAGCAGATCTTAAACTTCTTGATGGGCACTAGAGAAAGGCAATCTCTCAGACCATTTACAGCTTCACAGATTGTAAAAAGTACCTTACTTTCTAGGTGCAATGTAACAGGCACTAAGTGGAAACTTACATTTGTGCTTTGTTGACTATTGTGACTTTGTTTTCCTGTATGTTTGTACAGTTCCTACCTGAATGGGGCTATAATCCTGACAGCTCTTTGCATGGTACCTTAATAACTAATATGAATACATATAGTACTAATGGATAAGAATCCGACGAGAAAACAATTTTTTACTTTACTACAGTATTGGTCTAAGACTAAATAACATTTGATTGTTATTTTGTTGACAGAAGGAACGATTGATTTGCAAACAGAAATATACGCCCTGATTCTGCACTTATGTACATGCTTAAATTTATTCCCACAATGGGAACATTCATGTTCACAAATTTAAGCCCGTGCATGCTTGCAAGGCAGACGCAACATTGAGATGAAGGGGAAGATGTTTCTAGCAGGACTGCTTCATGATGGAGCCAGTGGCACAATGAATAACGACAGATCAGAACCCAGTAGGTTTGAATCTGGCCTGAGTCATGAGTTACTGCAGCTTTTATAGTGTAGCAGTTCTAACGTTAGACTAAGGCATTAGATGTTCCTTAGCTTGAAGCCAAGCTGGATTATTTTAGAGAATCAGACACCACAGTGATTATGCTGCATAAAAACTTAAATGGAAATACAACCTTTACAAAAAGAAAAGGAGTACTTGTGGCACCTTAGAGACTAACAAATTTATTAGAGCATAAGCTTTCGTGATCTACAGCTCACTTCATCAGATGCATTTGGTGGAAAAAACAAACAACCTTTACAATAAGCACATTTTTAGGCCAACTAACACTGAAAGGGAAATTGGAAATGGAAAGCACCTGTTAGGTCATTTAGTCTGTGCCTTGCCAGCGTCCGACTGTTCTGTGCCATACATTTGCTCATTCATTATCGCTTTTAATAAGGAGGTTGTTCCAAGCAGGTAATTCACTTATTTAAAATAGCGGCAGAAGATCCGTGGCATCTACTGACATTCAGGAATCAGCTTTTAGGGAGGCAGGTAGATGCCGCGGGGCAATGCTCCCTGCGGGGGGAAGGGCTGCTGAGCAGCGTGCAAAGAGACCCCCTTCTAAATGACTGCCTCGAGGGCGCTGCAAACGGGGCGCTGCATCCGTCCCCTTAACCCCTGGGCGGCTGACTGAACAGCCCCCGCCTGCCCTAAGGAGCAGGCAGGGCTAGCAGACTCTCCCCGGGCGCGTGCCCCCTGCCCTCCGCCCCTCTCCCAGGGAACCCCGTGCCGAGATGCTCCCCCTCAGGCGGTGAGAACAAGCCGCCGCCCGCCCAAGAAGAGGTGGCGATCCAGGGGCAGGCGCGCACGCGCGGGGACGGAGCGCCCCGCCCTCGGCACGGCAACAACCACCGTACCCTGACGTCACCCACGCAAAAGGGAAGAGCTTCCAGCCGGCGGCGTTCATAGCGCGCATGCGCACGGCTCCCTCAGTCGGCTTGCGTTGCGGGTGGTTCCCGGGAACCGCCGCTCGATGGCTTCCCGCTTGCAGCCCGGAGAGTTTAGCGGGAGGGACGCTTCCGGTGGAGTGGCGGCTGCGTGACGGGCGGGGCGGAGAGGTGAGGCCGGAGGCGGGGGAGGGGGGTGTCGGTGAGGCCTGGTTCGGGGGAAAGCAGGGAGCAAAGGAGGCTGTGCGCAAGGGGGAGGGGGCGCTACTGCGTGTGTTGGGGGGAGGGGTACTGGGGGGAGGGGCTCGTTCGTGTATATATTGCGGGAGGGGTACCTGTGGGGGGAGGGGTGGTAGATGGGAGGGGTGTGTGTGGGGGCTCCTGTGTGCTCTGATGTGGGAAGGAGGAGTGCTGCTGTGTAGGGGGCTTCTGTGCATGTTGGGTGGGATGGAGGAGAAGCTTGTCTGTGGGGTGTGAGGGATAGCAGCTGTACCTAACTATAACGAACAGAGAAAAGGAGGACTTGTGGCACCTTAGAGACTCACAAATTTATTAGAGCATAAGCTTTCGTGAGCTACAGCTCACTTGTGAAAGCTTATGCTCTAATAAATTTGTTAAGTCTCTAAGGTGCCACAAGTCCTCCTTTTCTTTTTGCGAATACAGACTAACACGGCTGCTACTCTGAAACCTATAACGAACAGCTTAGCGTAGGGGGTGAATTTATTGGCCCTGAACTGTGTCGGGGGTTCCCAGCCACAGAGACGTGTGGCGGTGTCCCCACCATGGGTACTGCAGGCTTTTGCAGTTGATGCTTGCCGTGGCATCTATCAGGATCTTTTGAGTTCTGGATGCAGCAAGGAGATGAAATGTTTCACTGTTTAAATTTAAATAAATATAATTTTGTTGACTTTTTAAAAATAAAACTAATGGGAACATTTTTGTTTTAATTTGGTACTGTAATCCAACTCCTTTATTTTTGCTTGTCAAAATCTAAACTGTGCCTCCTACCTAGAATGCTAGTGTCCTTCCTCTTCATGGAAAGCGCTTGAAAATACTGTAGGGCCAGTTAAAGACCATACTAGGGGGAGCCAGAGTGGAGGATGGTCGGGAACTGCGGCAAATGGGAGTTGCAGGGGCAGCATCTGCAGACGGGGCAGGGCACAGAACTGTTTGGGGCGGGGGCAGCGTGCGGTATCAGTAGTCTTTCACCTACTATGCTCAGACTTTCCATCTGCTTCTCACAGAAACTCAGGTCACCAAGGAGACCAGTTTGGATAGCTCTTCAGACGCTTGTGGGAGTTTTCAACTTTTACTTGTTTAATCTCTGTGGTGGTATTAGATTAGATAGGATTAGCTAAGGACTCCAACCTTGGATTAGGCTATTTAGAAGATCCCAGCAGGGACTATTAAATTAAAAGCCCATCACCATTCTGTTGTCTTGCATCATCTAGGAGCTAAGAGTGGCTTCATCTCTCCTGGCACAGTGGAAAAGGGAGACTGGAGAAGGTTGGTTGGGGCACAGTAGAATGCATTGGTATCTATGAAGGTGGTGGCCAATGCAAAATAATAATCAATCCCACACTCCTTTTTAGATCTGGCCTACAAATGCAGGACTTCAGGATATCTGTTTAGAAAGGGCTAGTGCTATGATTCAGCATGGCTGTGTGATGTTCTCTAGCTTCTGGAGAACGAGAGCCACTGTAGCACAGGAGAGGCTTAAGAACTCTGCCATGTGTAGCCCCTTGTTGTGATAAACTGAGATGCTGGACTGCAGCCATTCCAAAGCTGTTCTCTTCTTACATTAGGACACTGCTTTGCCTTAAAGCCTCTGATACTTTGCTTGCCCTCCCATTGTAGTTCTTCTCATATTTTCTTTTGACCCAGAGCTCTTCGTTATTCTTTGGGTGCTGAATTCACTTCCACCCCCCTATTTTGTCTCGCTATTGAGCACCAGTGGGAGCAAATCTAAGGAGGCGATTGTGCACCAGCTCGTCCACTATGTAGAAGCCCACATGGGGTAATATTTACTTCAAGATAATGTTGTTAAACAAAATGTTCCCAATTAATTTAGTTAAATCTGCTTGGCTCTGTCCTACAGATTGTCGTCACTGTTGCCTTTATCCATCTCTTCAATATTTTATGCTTATCTTGATTCTGTTGTTGGTTTCTGGATGCAGTTGTGAAATGCTTTTTAAAAGAAAACAAGCACTTTAAACTTTAAAGTCAATCTAGTGCTCATGAAAGAAGGCTGACAGCTCTAGAGATTTAAACCATCACCTATTCACCAGACAGGCATGATATGGGCAGCACAAGGGGTTTGAAGTCATCACAGAGTCATTGGAATCCCGTATGATCTTGTTCACTAACCCTATATGACACAAATTGCTTGAAATCCACTGCCAGGAATATCCCAAGCAGAGGATTGTACCTCTGTGCCTCATATACAATGCATCTCCAGTGGAGCTGACTGCAATAATAGAGAAAAGCAGATCTAATCCTCTTCTATGTATGTGCTATTCCAATTTCCGTAGGTTTGACAGCTATAAACAGGAGTATCAAAGGGGCAGTCTGCTGCAGAAGGCAAGACAAAAGGGTTCATCTTTTCCTTCTCTCCCTCTTTCATTTGTCTCATCTTGTGTAGCTGCTTCCCCATTGATCCCAGCAAGTAGAGTGAAACTAACAAGGATTGTCAGGTTCATTAAGTGGACAGTAGCAGCTTGAGAGCTATTCTGTGGAGAAGAACAAATTTAAAAAGAGAGGAAGATGAGGAAAGAAATGGGGAAGGAGAAATGTGAAGAGAGGAAGAGAGCTGAAGAAAAACATCAAAGGGATCATTAGGGTGGGGAGAGAGAATTGCTCTTGTGATCTATAAAAAAAAGTTTGGAGTATCACTCTGAGAGCATCTTGTATTCTGGATATTCAATTTGGCTGTCTGAAGGAGCAGAAGTGAGGGACTCTGGAGGGAGTCTCCTTGGTTGGAGGGAAGTTTGTTGACATGTTGGCTCTCTTGGAAAAGAGAAGGCAAAAGTGGAAAATTTGGATTTTCCTTTGCCTCCAAAAGAAATAGTTGGAGGAGGGAGGTGGGGAGGTGCTTTAAACAAAAGGACAGATATGCGAGAAAACGGACAGAAAACAACATCATGGTGGAGGACGTGCATGAAATCCAAAGAGATGAGGAATGGGAGAAAGAAATGGAGGTCTGAATCCATCAATGGGAGCTAGGTGCCTAAAAACCTTTTGAGGATCTCGGCCTGAGTCTTCATGCCATTTAATCCCTGGTTTCTCTGCAGAGAAACTAAGTGATGTCTCTATATGGAGAACTGTGTACAATTTTAGGAATTAGACTAATTTTACATAGAGCTGGGGTGATAAACCTCAGATGTGCTAAAAGTGATACCTAATGTGTTTTACAGTTATGCCAATGAAATTGGCATCAGCTGTGTTGCAGTGAGAAATGCAGCCTCAAGCATGATGCCCCTCATCCTATGTGAATTACAAGTGTGATTTGAGGGTGGAAGAAGGATCATACTGGCAAATGCTTGGGATCCTTGAACATCTCAAAGAGCTTCAGTTTTTCCTCTTCCTTCTGTAGGGAAGTGTGTATATGTGTGCGTGTCCATTCTTTGCCAAAGATGTCTGCTCTTTCCAATTATGCCTTGCGGATGGCCCGCCTGAGTGCCCGGATATTTGGAGAAGTTGTCAGGCCAACAGACAATAAGTCCATGAAAGTAGTGAAGCTGTTCAGCGAGCAGCCCCTCGCCAAACGGAAGGAGGTCTACGATTGGTATCCCCCTCACAATACCTACTTCGCCCTCATGAAGAAACTCCGCTTCTTTGGCCTCTACAGGTGATCCGTGTGTGTAATGTGGGGGTTTGGGGAATGGACTGGGCAACAAGGAGTTGTGGATTCTATTAGGGTTGTGTTAAAGCAGCAGCAGAACTATTAAAATGGTGCAGTTCAGAAGACAGACAGTCTGGATAGAAGAAGCACTTTTTTGCTGTGCACTTTTTTTGCTGTGCTTGGTGTGGGAAGAATAGAGTAAAATGTGAACTGATTGTTTATATAGTTTTTCCTATTTGGATGCACTGAACCTTTTTTGTGGGCAAGAGTTCATAGACCATTGGGTGTAGTTAAGCAATCACATGTCAATATGGGACATGCTTCTTCTAGCTCAGCAATTCTCAAACTGTGGGTTGGGATTCCAAAGTGGATCACAACCCTGTTTTAATGGGGTTGCCAGGGCTGACATTAGACTTGCTGGGGCAGCCCGGGCCCAAAACTGAAACCTGAGCACAGGTTTCACCCTGGGCTTTTGGCTTTGTGCCCCTCTTCCCCCCCCCCCCCCCAGAGGTGACGGGGCTCAGGTGGGCTCAGGCTTTGTCGTCGTCTCCCTTCCCCCGGGTTTGTGTGATGATTTTTGTTATCACAAGGGGGGTGTAGTGCAATAAAGTTTGAGAACCCTTGTTCTAGCTCTTGGGGCAGGGGCCTTATCCATTAAGAAGACAGTGCTTTGCAAATCTGATGAATGATGGGTGTGATGTCTGTCTGCAGAACAGAAGCTAAGACGACAATTATGGGGTGTGCTGTTCTTTCAAGGAGCTGCAAAAGATTTATAGCATGTTAACACACCAACTGCTAAAGTACTCTTACCCTGGCTATTTCAGCACCTACCTTGAAATTTGGTGGTGGTTGATTTTTCTTTGGGTTTTAAAAAACTAGGTCGTCTTCAAACCATCCAAAATGAAGGAAAATTGTTTTCCAAATATAGGTGGATACAATTGACTAGAAACACTTATATTCAAGCTTCTAAATGAGTATTATAATTTTGAGTAAGAAAACACTGAACCGATTTACCTGTAGGTGTTCTTTGAGGCAATTAAATACAGCCCTTTCTCTGGCCAAATGGCATGGAATTTATAGAAGTTTCTTTAATAGGTAGAATTTGTTTCTATTTCTAGTATGGTGTAGTGAGCATCCAGGTATTGCCTGCACTATTGTAAGAACAACACTTCCTAGAGTAACTTCCTCTTGGCACAAAACGCCAAACTATAAACGGTGCTAGCTGAAGTGTCTTGTTTCTTGCGTTTGCTCAGAGAGGCCTGCAGTGGCTCAGGCATGCTATTCAGAAACAAATGTTGTGGCAGGCAGTAGACGTTAGACACAGGTCTAGAGATCAAGTGGGCCTAGGAGCATCAGCTTTTCTGGAAGTATTAAAAATATCAGGAAAGCAGCCTCAGACAAGCTTGAGGTGCTACTACCCATTTTCCCACACTTTGCACTTTGTTATATTTGGATGGCAGATGGAGTGGAATTTATTTAAAAGGTTCTCCAGGATGTCCTATCCTGTCCTTCCCCACTCCTGTTCACTTTTTACTGCTTTTTTACGGCACCTACCGCAGGGAGGTCCAGCTTCATGACTAGGGCTCCTAGGCACTATGATAATACAAATAAATAATAAAGATCCCACTGGTGGATATAGGTTCCTCCAGAACCCATCAGTGAAATCAACTGAGAGCAATGACAGGTATAACTGCAACCTGCCCTGCCTCTCTCCTCAGGAGCTAATGACCCAAACTTGAGTCTCTGCATGGCATTACAACACAAGATGAGACTTCTGATTGGAGGGGGGGACATTCTGATTTTTGTCTCTTGTTGATTTTGTATTTTACTTCCCATTTGAGCACAATGGATCAATAAATATACTGAAAGAAATATATATCATTTGTTACTGATAAAGGCAATGTCGTTAATTACATAAGTACCAAAGCAAATATTTCAAATTATTCCGTGAGTGTTTGCAATGTTATTGCTAACAGTAAATGTAATGAGATTCAATATCGGCTTCATTCTTTAACACCTCTGGACAACCATCAGACTTGCCTGGGAATAGGTATGGCTGTGGGGGTTGGAGAGCATTGATAAACAACAAAACTGCAAGCCAGGAAATTTGGATCCTGTTTCTCATTCTGCCACAGACTTGGTGTGACTTTGAGCAGGTCCCTTCACTTCTAAGTCTTGGTTCCCCCACCTTTTAAAATAGAATAACACTACCTCACATGTTGGTGATAGGTTTCATTCCTTAATTTCTGTTAAGTACTTTGAGATTCTTGAATGGAAGGTGCTGCTGTAATGCAAAATATCATGGTGGTGTTGTTTTGTTTTTCCTCTTGATGTAAAACACACTAGGATAATGTACACGTTGTATAATATTTACTTTACTTTAGTTCTCATCTTGTTTTATGAACATCTCTTCATTCTTCAAGGTGGGAATCTACCATTATGAGTGGGAAGTATTAGTCGCCAGAACCCACTGCACTCTTGTTCTTTTGGAAGAAGTTAAGTTTAACCCTCTTCCCTCTCTTTCCTCCATCCAGAGATGAACATGAAGATTTTAAGGAAGAGATGAGACGGCTGAAAAAGCTCCGTGGTAAAGGAAAACCCAAGAAAGGAGAAGGAAAGAGAGCTACCAAGAAGAAATAGAGCTACTTTGGAAATTCAGCGGACTACTTTGGAAATGTCAGAGTAAAAGCA
Organism: Dermochelys coriacea; assembly: GCF_009764565.3. Taxonomy (NCBI): domain Eukaryota; kingdom Metazoa; phylum Chordata; order Testudines; family Dermochelyidae; genus Dermochelys; species Dermochelys coriacea. Next base: position 248,976,771 of record NC_050068.2, read on the forward strand.
ACCCTATCCCTTTCTTCCCAGCCAGAGGTGGCTTTGCATGCAGCTGAGTTCCTGGCTGCAGTGGGGAAGGGGTGTAAGCAGTCTGTCAGATATTAAACTCTGAATTGAACTCTGTGCACTCAGGTTTTTGGGGGATGATTTTTTTTTTTCCACCAGTGACTGAATGATTGATTCCCATACATACAGTATGTTCCAGCACCCATGATGATGATTTGGGTTTCAGTTGCTATTGGAGCCCTTTTCTACCTGAGTCAGCAATAAAAAAAGTCTACCAAAAACATTTTTGGTATTCACATCTGCTGCTTTCAGTCCTTATTTCTTTGGCTTTTCACTTTCGCCAGAATACTACACGTTCTATCTTCTTTCATTCATTAAGTATGTTTTACCTCTTTGTATTGATCCCAGTGCTGTTTGGTTCAGACTCAGTAAGAATGATGCCTTCTGCTACTGTGTCGCCTGGAACATCAATTTATAATGCATGCAGCTTTACCCACCCTACCCTTTACCTTGGTGGTTGCTTTTATTTATGCTAGAAACAATTCATTTGCATTATGCACTGGAGGGCACTTCCTGGTCTCCTCCCTGCCCACAGCACTCTCATTGTACTGTGTGCAATTAGATCTACAGATGATAGAAGTTGTGGTGTGAGGATTCTAAATTGCTTCCAAGTTCTGGTCCCTACCAAATGAATTATTGTTAAATATGTATTACTCCAAAAGGAGATCAGACAAGGATGTTTCTGTGTCTGTAAGGACGTGTATGTATTATTCCAGAAGGAAATTAACTCAAGTTCATTGATATTGGGGGTACCTTTATATCTAGGCTCCTGCAGTGTTATCCATATTAGCAACTATGTGTCTCTTTACCCTTCTTTTGTCTGTCTTCCTGTCTATTCTTTCCCTTTATGTGGGTGCAGCAACAGAAGATACATCCACATCTGTTGCTCCTGCTCCCTGTGTTTTAGGCGTACCTTTCTGGCCCTCTTCCCACTTTAATGCTAATGCCTTCTCTTCCAAGTCTATAGGCACGGCTCTTTCCCCACTTGCACAATGTACTGCTAACAGTACTCCCTTGGCTGCCTTCCTGGATGTGGCAAGTGAATTAGCAGGAGAGGGCCAAGTTAAAAGGCTTGTGTGCATGATGGGGGAGAATGTAGTACATAGCAAGCCTTCAAACTCCAGAGGCACTTACTGAAATAAACATCTTCTGCATACCCTGGAACATACACACGCTGAATGTAAAAATCATCAGGGGGGTGTACTCTTCCCTGTGTATCTATACCACATGAACTTGAGAATGGGGGTAACTTGATAGGTATGCTCCAACTGGAGATACCCAGTAGAAATTGGTGTGTGGGTCTATGCATTCATGGTCATGTTAGGGCTGAGGTTTTATATAAGACAATCCAAATTCAAAAATATGGCTTCTGGAGCTTACCGTCCACTCCTTGTGCAGCTCTGGTGTTTAGTATTCCTGTACATGAAATTTTCTATGTATCTTATGTTAGTTAATCCTTATTTTATGGTATCTTCCCTGGCAAACAGTAATTAACTAGATTTTCTCTCTCACTCATTCATTGTATGTGTGTTTAGAGTGCTGAGATTCAGTTGGAGAGGAGACTTTAACTTTTGTTTCTAGACTTCTGAGCATTTAAAAATCTCAACTAATATTACAGCATTTATTTTTTCCAATTCATACTACAATATACAAATGAGCATCCATCACAAATTCTGGCCACCTTTGGCAAATGTCTGAAAAATAATAAACCAACTCCAGCACTTACACGCAAACAACCACTACCCTCCCGTCAATCACCCCCATTCCCAACTCCTTGCAGGGCAGAGAGAAGAGATGGTTCTTGCAGCATACCCTGAGTAATAAACTTCAGGCTATGAATTGAAACTGCAGGGCAGTGAGTTTCAAAGGCATGGATTTTCCCCCAGAAATCACCTCCCAGCAGCCCCATCTCTCTTATTGTAAAGGGGCTTTATCTGAAATACTTATATGGTCCTCTTTACTGTAGTATCAGAGTATCTCATAATGATTAATACATTTATCCTCACAATGCCCCCATTCGGTAAGGAAGTGTAACTATCCTCATTTTACAGATGGAGGGCTGAGAAAGAGAGATTCTAAGGGTACCTCTACACTGCAATATAAGAACTGTGACTTGGCCACAGCTGGCCCAGATCAGCTGACAAGGGCTTTTGAGGCTAAAAGTTGCAGTGGAGATGTTTGGACTCAGGTGCCTGGCCTCTAAAACTCTGTGAGGGAGTGGATCTGAAAAGCTGGGTTCCAGCCTGAGCCAGAATGTCTACTTTGCATTTTTTAGGCCTGCAGCCACCCTGTGAGGTGGAGTCAGCTGAGTCAGGGTATGAGACTGGATGCTGCAGGTTTTTTTATTACAATGTGCTTCCCCCTTGTATAACCTTAGACTTTAGATCTACAGTTGTTTTTACAGTGGAATTACCTTACTTTGATATTAGATGACATGGAGGCTGAGTGCACCTGAAATAATGTTACGCCTATGCTCCAACTCTTGATGGTGACAAACTCAGTTCATTGACCTTTAAATAAGGACCTGCAAGCTTTCATCTGTATCCTGAACAGGTTTATCGAGGTATCTTGGGCAATTTATATCACAAGGTAAGAGGGTCAGTGTCACGGTTTATTTCAAGTGAGGCATGATAGTCAGAAAGAAAAGGAGTACTTGTGGCACCTTAGAGACTAACAAATTTGTTTGAGCATAAGCTTTCGTGAGCTACAGCTCACTTCATCGGATGCATTCAGTGGAATATACAGTGGGGAGATTTATATACACACAGAGAAAATGAAACAATTATCATACTGTAAGGAGAGTGATCACTTAAGATGAGCTATTACCAGCAGGAAGGAGTGGGGGGAAAGAGGAAAACCCTTTGTGGTGATAATCAAGGTGGGCCATTTCCAGTAGTTAACAAGAATGTCTGAGGAACAGTGGGGGGGGGGGGGGAGAAATACCATGGGGAAATAGTTTTACTTTGTGTAATGACCCATCCACTCCCAGTCTCTATTCAAGCCTAAGTTAATTCTATCCAGTTTGCAAATTAATTCCAATTCAGCAGTCTCTCATTGGAGTCCATTTTTGAAGTTTTTTTGTTGAAGGATAGCCACTCTCATGTCTGTAATCGAGTGACCGGAGAGATTGAAGTGTTCTCCAACTGGTTTTTGAATGTTATAATTCTTGACGTCTGATTTGTGTCCATTTATTCTTTTACATAGAGACTGTCCAGTTTGACCAATGTACATGGCAGAGGGGCATTGCTGGCACATAATGGCATATATCACATTGGTAGATGTGCAGGTGAACAAGCCTTTGATAGTGTGGCTGATGTGATTAGACCCTATGATGGTGTCCCCTGAATAGATATGTGGACAGAGTTGGCAACAGGCTTTGTGGCAAGGATAGGTTCCTGGGTTAGTGGTTCTGTTGTGTGGTGTGTGGTTGCTGGTGAGTATTTGCTTCAGATTGGGGGGCTGTCTGTAAGCAAGGACTAGCCTGTCTCCCAAGATCTGTGAGAGTGATGGGTGGTCCTTCATGATACGTTGTAGATCTTTGATGATGCGTTGGAGAGGTTTTAGTTGGGGGCTGAAGGTGATGGCTAGTGGCGTTCTGTTATTTTCTTTGTTGGGCCTGTCCTGTAGTAGGTGACTTCTGGGTACTCTTCTGGCTCTGTCAATCTGTTTCTTCACTTCAGCAGGTGGGTATTGTAGTTGTAAGAATGCTTGATAGAGATCTTGTAGGTGTTTGTCTCTGTCTGAGGGGTTGGAGCAAATGCGGTTATATCATAGACAATGGATCATGTGGTGGGATCTGGATGAAAGCTAGAGGCATGTAGGTAGGAATAGCGGTTAGTAGGTTTCCGGTATAGGGTGGTGTTTGTGACCATCGCTTATTAGAACCGTAGGGTCCAGGAAGTGGATCTCTTGTGTGGACTGGTCCAGGCTGAGGTTGATGGTGGGATGGAAATTGTTGAAATCATGGTGGAATTCCTCAAGGGCTTCTTTTCCATGGGTCCAGATGATGAAGATGTCATCAATGTAGCACAAGGGGCAGAGTAGGGGCATTAGGGGACAAGAGATGAGGAAGCGTTGTTCTAAGTCAGCCATAAAAATGTTGGCATACGGTGGGGCCATGCGGGTACCCATCGTAGTGCCGCTGATTTGAAGGTATACATTGTCACCAAATGTGAAATAGTTATGGGTGAGGACAAAGTCACAAAGTTCAGCCACCAGGTTAGCCGTGACATTATTGGGGATACTGTTCCTGACGGCTTGTAGTCCATCTTTGTGTGGAATGTTGGTGTAGAGGGCTTCTACATCCATAATGGCTAGGATGGTGTTTTTAGGAAGATCACCGATGGATTGTAGTTTCCTCAGGAAGTCAGTGGTATCTCGAAGTTAGCTGGGAGTGCTGATAGTGTAGGGCCTGAGGAGGGAGTCTACATAGCCAGACAATCTTGCTGTCAGGGTGCCAATGCCTGAGATGGTGAGGATCTCCAGAATTTCCAGGTTTATGGATCTTGGGTAGCAGATAGAATACCCCAGGTCGGGGTTCCAGGGGTGTGTTTGTGCGGATTTGTACTTGTGCTTTTTCAGGGAGTTTCTTGAGCAAATGGTGTAGTTTCTTTTGGTAATCCTCAGTGGGATCAGAGGGTAATGGCTTGGAGAAAGTGGTGTTGGAGAGCTGCCTAGTAGCCTCTTGTTCATATTCCGACCTATTCATGATGACGACAGCATCTCCTTTGTCAGCTTTTTTGATTATGATGTCAGAGTTGTTTCTAGAAAAGGAGTACTTGTGGCACCTTAGAGACTAACAAATTTATTAGAGCATAAGCTTTCGTGAGCTACAGCTCACTTCATCGGATGCATTTATAATACAGACTAACACGGCTGCTACTCTGAAACCTGAGAGTTGTTTCTGAGGCTGTGGATGGCATTGTGTTCTGCACGGCTGAGGTTATGGGGCAAGTGATGCTGCTTTTCCACAATTTCAGCCCATGTACGTCGGCAGAAGCACTCTATGTAGAAGTCCAGTCTGTTGTTTCAACCTTCAGGAGGAGTCCACCCAGAATCCTTCTTTTTGTAGTGTTGGTAGGAAGGTCTCTGTGGGTTAGTATGTTGTTCAGAGGTGTGTTGGAAATATTCCTTGAGTCGGAGACGTCGAAAATAGGATTCTAGGTCACCACAGAACTGTATCATGTTTGTGGGGGTGGAGGGGCAAAAGGAGAGGCCCCGAGATGGCCCCGCAGAAGAATCTGTCCTAAGAGTATCGTCAGATATATACCATCATGTGCCAGCAATGCCCCTCTGCCATGTACATTGGTCAAACTGGACAGTCTCTACGTAAAAGAATAAATGGACACAAATCAGACATCAAGAATTATAACATTCAAAAACCAGTCAGAGAACACTTCAATCTCTCCAGTCACTCGACTACAGACCTGAGAATGGCTATCCTTCAACAAAAAAACTTCAAAAACAGACTGCAACGAGAGACTGCTGAATTGGAATTAATTTGCAAACTGGATACAATTAACTTAGGCTTGAATACAGACTGGGAGTGGATGGGTCATTACACAAAGTAAAACTATTTTCCCATGTTGTTTCTCCCCCACCCCACTTCACCCCACCCCCCACTGTTCCTCAGACGTTCTTGTTAACTACTGGAAATGGCCCACCTTGATTATCACCACGAAAGGTTTTCCTCGTCCCCCCCCTTCCTGCTGGTAATAAATCTTAAGTGATCATTCTCCTTACAGTGTGTATGATAAAACCCATTGTTTCATGTTCTCTGTGTGTGTATATAAATCTCCCCACTGCATATTCCACGGAATGCATCCGATGAAGTGAACTGTAATTCACAAAAGCTTATGCTCTAATAAATTTGTTAGTCTCTAAGGTGCCCCAAGTACTCCTTTTCTTTTTGCGAATACAGACTAACACAGCTGCTACTCTGAAACCGATGATTGTCAGAGGGAATGTGACTTGAGATCTAGCAAAACATTACAAAGTATAAAGAAATATGTTTCTCTATATCTGAAAATCCAGCCTTGATCTTTCGAATGCATTTGTATATTATGACCGTAACAGCAACCTTGAGTTAAGGCAGGATATTTTTAAGGGTAGCAGTGTTCTAAAATAGGGTTCATGAGGCTCTTTAAAACTTACTTGTTTGTATCATAATGAGAGAGTAACAGGGTGACTTGCCCCTTTAAAAGGGAGCAGGATCCAGTGCACCTGGACTGATTACCTGCTGCTCAATAGGGTTTATGGGAAAGCAACTGGGTCTTGGGAGGCAGGAGACAGCTGCAGGTGGCTGGTAGACGCCTGTTGAAACTGCAGCTGGTAAGAAGGCTGTTGAGTCAGCAGGGGAAAAGCACCAGCTGGGAGAGTTTGTAGCAAAGGCCAAACTAGGTAAGAGGTGCTGAGAGACAGACCCTCGGGGAGGAAGAGCAGTGTCTAGTTTTAGATGGGAGTGAATGAAATGAACTTAAAGGAAGGAAAGATCCTCAGGGAGGAGGGACAGAGCCCAGCTGAAACCAGGGTGAAGACTTCATATGTTTGAGTTTTCTTTTGAAAGACTTCATGTAGGACTTAACAAATCAGATGGGGGGAATGTTTTGAATATCTGGCCTAGGTGGACTTTTTAAGGGGCCCTGAGTGAAGGAGAAATTGAGGCAGGGTGCTGCCAAACCATATTTGGCCAGAAGAAGGCACAACAGGGCAAGTATCCCCTTTGACAGAAACACACTGAGGACTTTTTTTGAGCAAAATAATTGACCTTGCACAGCCCTACTTTATGGGATCCAGTGTTGTCTATCTTTACATATCATGCAGCCTCCTATTCTATTATAGTTTTAATAAATGCAAGTTTCTTTTGGAAACACAGTGAAGAAGTTAAAATAAATACTATTGTGAATGTAGCCATTACTAGCACCACTTACTGAAAATGTGGGGCAAATTGATTATTAATAACTTGTATATTACTATGACAGTGATAGTGGGGGGGAAAGAACAAGTATAACTTTTTTCACGCCCTAGGCATGTGTGCATCATTCATGATAAATGTTAAATTTAAAATAATTCACCTGGCTGTGGGGGGTGGGGGAGAGTGTATTCTATTCTACTAGTTTGAGTGCAGAATTGGGTGATCTGGGATATGTCCCTAGTTCTGCCAGTGAGTTGCTGTTTACTCTCAAAAAGAAAAGGAGTACTTGTGGCACCTTAGAGACTAACAAATTTATTAGAGCATAAGCTTTCGTGAGCTACAGCTCACTTCATCGGATGCACAAAAGCTTATGCTCTAATAAATTTGTTAGTCTCTAAGGTGCCACAAGTACTCCTTTTCTTTTTGCAAATACAGACTAACACGGCTGCTACTCTGAAAGCTGTTTACTCTGTGTCACTGTGCGTCAGTTTTCCTATCTATAAATTAGAATGTTTACCTACCCCACAGAAGTGTTTTGAGGTTAAGATGCTGCCTGCACTGGTAGAGTATGTCCCACTCAAAGCAGAGGTAAGCTCCTACTTGTGCAAATAGCAGCTTTGCCTGTCTACACTAGGGCCTGCACTTGTGCACCTATGCCAATGGCTGGCTATGGTGGCTGTAACTGGAGCAAATCCACAATGTACAATGGAAAATATACTTCAAAACCTGATTTCAGAGTGATTCTTTTCACACTAGAGTTGATGACACCAATAACACCTGAAACAAGCTGTATGGCACTCTGCATTCACTGTTTTGCTTTAGATGTTAGAGATGTTCCCTTCCAGTAGCTGCTCACTCTGGACTTAATTGGTAAGTGGGGATGGGGGGAGGTGATTTTCAAACATTTTGCTTTAAATGGTAAATGTATCTGCAACTTTAAAGTGTAAACACACATTCCCTTAGTGATTTGAGTTAAGACAGTTTTGCATACTTTTTTTTTTAACACAAAATGTGGAGGGAATGTCACTTTAGCCTCAGAATTCTATTCCCGTGTGTGGTCATTGGACACTTCTTATTCAGCTTTTGGCTTGGAGCCCTCCAAGCAACACAGCTTATCAGAGAGCATCTCTGAAGCCTTGTCTTCCCTATTAAAAAAAAAAAAAAAAAGACCTTTTTTTAGAAGTTCTCCAGGCAGCTATTACTTGTGAGCTATCCCAACATGAAAACACTGTGAAAACAAAGCATTTTTTTACCATGAGATAAATTAGGCAAGATCAAACCCAGGCAAGGGTAGAGGGTTGACCTCACATAGTTTACCTTGTGGTAAATTAAAGCCTTGTCTTCACTGTGTTTGTACCTCAGGCTAGCTTGTGTGTTAGTTACCCTGAGGTAAAAAATATGCCTTTTTTTTTTTTTAAGGCAGTAAAGAGAAGGTTTGGCCTGTGCCCTCTTGACTGAGAATCCCGAGTGTAAAGGCAGGCACTCTTCCTGTGCAACATCTTCTAAGAGTTGGAGGCTGTTTCATGTCTCTAAAACTACTTGCATGAAATTCCTTTATAACAGCCTTAGACTCAAGGGTCTACTTAAAAACAAGACTTAGTAAGAATGGAGGAGTAAATTAAAACAAATGGTTTACATAACCTTTGTAGTGTTTATATTAGGCCAGAATTAGACTAGGTAGGTATATCTTGGGCCAGAGCCTTAAGACTGACCTTTCGGGGACAGATCAGCTTGGTGGAAGAGGAGGTGTAAAGGTTGCAGAGCCTGATATCTCATTTCCTGCTCCCTGTGCACTTTCTTGCCCCCTTCAAAACCAATCTCTGTTGGGGAATACGGGGGAGGACTAAAAATTATTAGTCCCAAAAGGATTAATTTATGATCATAGAATAAAAAGAGCCATGTGGTTAAATGCTAACTAAATAGAGACATAATTGTTTACAAATATTTGAAGCTTCTAAACATCAATGCAGCTGAGGGATTGTTTAGAATTGTCTAAGGGAATATAAATAGGACTAACGGGTTGCTGATTCTGCTACCACTGCTGAATCTTAGTACTCTACAAGTATTAACTGTTTAATGAAATTGAGAAGGATAATTTAGGCTGAATAGTGGGGGAAACTTTCCAAGGTGGTTATGTAGTGGATTGTGGATTGGGCTCCTGAAAGAAGTGTAGATTACACCTCCTTGGCTTGAGCCATTCATTCAAAGCTAGACTGGACAAAGCTTTGTAAAATACAGTGTAGGGAACAAGTCTATGCTGTGGGGGAGAAGAGATGTGCTAGCATCTCTAGCTGCTATGAGACTATGAAAACAAACCTCTCCAAGGGATAAGAAATGGGGGAGGGGCTTATATCCATTATGGTGTTTTGTCTAAATCTGAAAGTTCTTTACTTCATCCCACTGCGCTTAAACCCATTTGTAAATATTTGATGGACTTCAGTGGGTATGCCCCATTCTCCTATGTTGCTTGTCTTCTGGGCTTTTTCAGTACATAGACCTTTTAGCAGTATCAGAAGCAGAATACATTCATTCTGGAAAAAACGAAGAAACTTGACACAGCTGCAACACTTTTTTTTTTTTTTTTTTTCAGCAAAGGTAAAAGTAAACATTACATTTCTTGCCTGGATACAGATTGATAGGGTTGCTCAGTCCAAGATTTCAGAAGTGGGTGACTTAATTTAGGCTTTATGTTCAAACAATTAAAGAAGTGGCCTGATTTTTTTATTTTATTTTTTAAATGCTGAGCACCCAGTATCACCCACTGATTTAATTTAGACTAATATCTGCATAAGAACTGAGGTCCAGATTCATAAAGGGATGCAGGGACCTAAACCCCAACTTTAGGTGTGACTGTGATCCACAAAACTCTGTAGGTGCCCAAATTCGTGAGGCCCCTAAACATTCACTAAAAGTTCCCTAGGTGCCTACTTTTCTGCCTCCAGCCATGTGTAGAGTGCCGCACTCTAGGCATTACACATATTGAACCCATTTCCCCATGTTAAGTATCCTCACATCCTCTGGCTAACTGTCTAAATGGGCCATCTTGATTATCACTATAAATGTGTTTTTCTCCTGCTGATAATTGCTCATCTTAATTAATTAGCCTCTTACAGTTGGTATGGCTACATCTACCTTTTCATGTTCTCAGTGTGTGTGTGTATGTGTGTGTATATATATATATATATATGTATGTATACTTCTTACTATATGTTCCATTCTATGCATCCGATGAAGTGGGCTGTAGCCCATGAAAGCTTATGCTCAAATAAATTTGTTAGTCTCTAAGGTGCCACAAGTCCTCCTGTTCTTTTTGCAGCTGCAGACTAACATGGATGCTACTCTGAAATCTCGGCATCTGGATGTTTGTCTCCTGTCCCACCTAAGCCCCAGTGTAATCCATGAACTGGGAGAAGATCCATCTTGCCTATGAGGCCTGAGCTGGTAGGTGTGCTCGGAGGCTGCCTACTGGCTTGAGCCCCATTCGGAATTGTGGGGGAGGTGTATCCCCTATAACTTTTAGCCCACTGGTTACAGCACTCACCCAAGATGTGGGAGACCCAAGTTCAATTCCTCCCTCTGGCTGCTGGGGAGCGAACTGGGGTCTCACACCTCTCATGAGTGCCCTAACCACTGAGCTATTGGATGTTATGATGTGGGCTTAGAAGTCTCCTTCTGTCTTGCCTCTTGAAGCTGTTCCACTGTACATAATGAAGTACAGACTCATTGGAGAAGGGGGACTGGATCCTGGGGCTCCTACTTCCCCCTTCAGTTCCCCAATCACAAGCTATAGAGTCATTCTTTCACTCTCTAGCCCAATGACTAGTTAGGTATTTCTCCAAAGCGGAGGAGCATCAACAGGAGAGATTCTTCTCAACCCCATCAGAATCATCCAGACCCCAGTAGTTAAAGCAGCCTCCTGAGAGGTGGAAGACCCCTGTTTAAATCCTTTCTTCCCATCCGGCACAGGGGGACTAGAACCTCGGTCTGCCCTATCACAGGTGAGATCTCTAATCACTGGACTACCAAGTTATAAGGAAGGTACTGCTTCCAGCTCCAACTACATCACCTATTCTCACAAAAAATGGCTTGGACACCTGACTCCATGAGAGGGTTCTCAGCTGTAGATCACAAGCACATATTGTCCTTTTTCAACCCAAGCAGCTAATCAGAGTTAGGGACTCTTGGGATGCTCCACATGGGAGTTGAAATTGATGAAGTCTGGTATTTTTTGATGCTATTGTTTGTTTAAAGTCCTGCTTGTCCAAATGCAGGAGAAACCAAGAACAAGGGATAGCTGCTATGCTTGCAGCCCAAAGCCTCTTTAGCCAGCACCAGACCCCAAAGCTCTGTCTGGGCTTCTCCCAAGGTCATGCAGTGTTTATAGGCTCCTGCTTGTTTTTTTTTTTTTCATTGCCTCCAAGTCTCTGCCACTTTCTTGTCTGTTTGCCCACCTGTACTTTTTTCCCCATACCTGCAGACACCCAATTGATCAGAACAATCCCCAGATAAACCCTCTGCCCAAATGGTGCTAGTTTCTGGGCAGACTCCATTATGCCTTGTTTTAGATGTGGCCTCTTACCTGCCCTCTACAGCTATCTTAAGTGAAGGGCACATTCACACGAGTTTCAACCATGTTTTAGCTCAACCCATAGCAAAGTTTAACCCAACTCATAGCACTGACATAGATATCTGCTTCCCTGCAGCCCTGACTTAGGTACTTAGCCCCACCCCTCTGTGTTAAGGAGACAACCCTCTTGTTGACATCTCCCATTGACTAGTTTAGGCAGCTCCGCACCTAGTGTGCTGGCTTTTGTGGATTATATTTTAATGTGTCTATCTCCCTATTCCTTGTATAGGGAGCCTAGGCACCTAAATCAGGTTTTGTGGATTCCATTGTTATTCCAGCGATTTTTCTAGGCACCTAAAAGTTAGGTGTTGTGACTCCTAAATCCCTTCGTGAAGCTGGGCCTAAGTAAATACTTAGTGAGGACCTTAGGTTTTAGTCCCTGGAGAATCTTTGTATACTTGATTTCAGCATAAGCTAATGCATATTAGGCCCCAATTCAGCAAAGCACTTAACCAAGCGCTTAATTTTAAGTGTTTAGTGAATAGGGATCAACTTAAAAATGTATTTAAGTACACTGCTGACCTGAGGACTTATTTTGTTTTCAGCAGATTGAATCATAGGTGACATTTTTAAAAGTACTACCAAGAACATGTATAAACAAAGATGGGATGTGCCTGAATGGATATTTCTTCACCTAAGTGCACCACTTACCAAAAAAGGCAGAAGCGGTCTCTGGAAATAAGTCTAGATTCTTTAAGGGCAGTAGTTGAATTACATGTAGCTAATGTGAACTGAAAAAGTTATCATACTGAAGACTGCTTAAATAATCAATGGCACACAAACCAACTGCCAAGAAATTCAACGTTAAGGCTGCCATAGTTCCCTAAATAAAACAGGGACATGGGATGGTTCAGAGAGAGTGGTAACAGGCCATAGAACCTTTTCTGTTGCCCTGACAAATCTAGCTTGGGTCAATAGTGACCAAAAGCTATTAGCATCTGAAGGCTGTTCAGCAATCTGCATGAAGTGAGTTGATATTCTCCGCAGGCTAATGTTCATGTCGATATCCATGATCACAACTGGTGTAGGAGAAAGACCAAAGGTTGAATCCAAGTGGAGTCTGATCTATCCTATTACCCAAAACATGGTGCAGCATGGGGAAGCTCGTGTTGCTGCTGCTGGGCTGTTCTGTGTCTGTTTTTATTATTATTGATATCATAGCACTGAGGAGCTCCAGTCATGGAGCAGGACCCCACTGTGCTAAGCACTCTACAAACACAGAAGAAAAAAAGTCTCCTTCCCCAGCCCTGCCTGAAAGTGATTACAATCAAAATAGGCACTATAATAATAATACTCCGACAAAAGACAATGGATGGACTTTCAATCTAGCACTGTTCACAAACACTAAATTCACACTTTTAAAAAATGAAATACAAAATATCAACCAGTAGCATGAGAATCTTGCAGTCATTATTGACTGCTGGAAAGTAGCACTCTATAGCCTCTTGGCTTGTTTCTACTCTTAGCCACCCTGCTTATACATTGTGTCATTTTTCAAGACCCTGCTCTGTTGCCTGGTATTGACCCAGGCACAGGTATAAATTCTCTCTGTATCTTGTCAAAATCAAACTGCTAGTTAAGTCCAACATGCCATCAAATAAAAACTCTCTTTATAATAAACAATAATGCCTTCTGAGTATAGATGAATATTAGAATATTTACAAAACATACAATTCATTATAAAAACAGAAATCAAAAATGGATCTGAGATGGAGCCCTGCAGAACTTCCCCATTAGGGAGTATCTGGGAGTTGTATTCATTTACTGAAACAAATTTTTGTCTTTTGTAGGGAGAAGTCATATCAAATTAGAACAGGAATACCCATGTCCAGAAGCCTTTAGTGTAACTGATGGCTTCAAGCAATCCACAGCATCAAAAGCCTTTGAGAGATCATCGAACATTGCACCAGAAATTTTGTCTGTGGTCTATTGCATCTTAAGCATTCTCAGATACTCACAGAAATGATAACCATAAAGTATTTCAGTGAGTTGCCTGATTCCTACATGCTAGACAAGCAGATTGCATCTTAGAGGAAACTAAATGTAAGCAAGTCTTTTTTACCACTGACAGACTATTAATTGTGGTATTAACCCCATCAGTACTCAACCTTCATATCCATATATTACAGTATAAAACTTCCATTAAAAAACAAACAGCATTCAATTCATTGCTGAAGAACATATATTAAAAACAAATGAAATCCCCGGCTAAAATTTAACACAATTCTGACAAACAATTTTCACAACTTGAATTGACACATACCCATCAACTGAAAATTTCTGTCTGGACAGGTAAGCTGTGTGTTGGGGAATATCTGGAGTGGAATAACAGGGAAAAGCATGAGATGTTGGTAGACCTTGGAGGGGCATCAGGCAGGTAGGGGGAGCAGCATAGGTGGTAGAGGGCATGGAGCATATAACAGGTAAGCTCCACTCCTCCATTGCATTCGACTTCCTTGTGCTTAAGCAATCCCTGCTTATGCTAAAGAAGCCTCCCCCTCTCCTAGACAGGCTTTCTCCTGTGCTGAGGAACTCCTGCTCTTTTCTTTCTTTCTGGGGATTCTCCAGCTCAGGGAAAACCTGTACATCAGGAATGGGGCATCACCACCCTTAAGGAAGCAGACTGCCCCATCACAGTGACAAATTGTTGTTCTTTACTCTTATCACTTGATACTCTGTTACCCCAGAGGACTGTGAAAATAAACAGTGAAGATGGGGAGGCTGGGCTGGCTAGCAGGCCAGCCCCCTTGAAGATGATTAAGTGGAGAGGAAATGTCCACTCTCCTTCACAGAAGCTACAAGGATTGTTTCCAATCAGCTACTTCAACAACCATAGAATGGTTGCAAAAAATTCCCAGCTGAAATAGCAGAAATAGTCATAAAATCAATACAACCAACATCTCTTACAGCAATGACCATTGATTGGGCAACATTATTTCACTGTCCCATTCCAAAGCTTCAGTTTCTGTATTTGAGTCCCTATATTGATTTAGCCTCTTCTTTGTCTTATAGCTTTTCTACTCCAGACCCATATAATCCCTAATGACTTTTGCTGTTCCGTGAAGGAGGTAAAAACTGAAGAAAAAATAAAAAACCCTGAGTGAGCGGATGCATTCACTTTCTAATTTGTTAACATTAGATCAGAGATGCAAGGAGAACCTCACTTCCTTGAAAGTGGTGGGGGGAAAAATCAATTACAGCAGGTGCTGGGGTCAGAGGGAAAGCTCAAGGAAACAAAGACAGAAAATGCAAGCCTGGGAATTGTGGAAGAAACTTCTAAAACCAGGCTGTGTAACTGTCTGGACACCAGATGAAACTGTTTTATGTGGAATCCTTGAAATTCCCCTTCCTTCAGTCCCAGTAAGTTCTCTAAGCTGTGTTTGGTACCCAGTTAAAAAGTTGTAGAATATGAAATGTGACCATCAAGTGGAAGTATAATACAAGAAATCTACAACTTAAAGGCTGATCCATCTGAATTGTTAATGATAGACTTTTTTTTAGAAACCAGATATTTGCATGACTGCGTTAATCAAAGCTATGAGACGCGTAAGCAGAAGCCAAAGTTAACAGAAATGTCTTGGCTGATTCCATCAAGTATGCTATTTTGTCCCTGTTTCAACAAAACAAAGCAGGCAATGCAGCTACTTCTCTCTCCTCCCTTACCTTCCCATTTCCCACAGCCTCCCATTCCCAATGCACATTGCCTCTCTTCCCCCTTCGCCGGTGGCTTCTGTCCCTGCTTCATTCTCTCTCCATCTAATATTCTATCCAACCCCTGCCTCTCTATCTCCTTCTCCCATAGCTGCCTCCTACCTGCTCCCTTTCTTATCTTAATGATGACTTCACTTCAGGACTCACCTGTTTCTATTAGTGAATCCTGATGTGCCACCTCCATCAGCCTTTTGAGGTCACCTGTACTACTGCACAAGTGTTTGGACCTTTCAGTATCTCATATTTCTACTGCACAGGTGATTACAGGAGGCTAGCAGGAGACAGTAGGTTGGAGCTCAGCACATAGACAGTTGGACCTTAAAGTCACCATTAAGGCAGGAGAGGAAGTGGATTGGTGTCTGTGATTTTTATTTTGTTGTGAGGGTGCTGAAAGACATGCAGGGCATGGAAGGGAGAGAAATTAATTCTTATTTAGCTAGTGATATGTGCTCCAGGCCCATCCCCTTTATGTGACATATGGCCCAATCTGACTGCCTTCCCAGCTGCCAAGACCCTCCCTGATGTGCATAGTCCATCAAAAGGGAAATGTTTTGGTTTTTGCTTTCCAAGGGTCACCTTGAATGTGTGAGTTGTATTTCAGAGTAATGTTTTATTACAAATGATCCTGCAAAGTTATTTTCAACCTGGGTCCAGTGAAAAGCTTGTGGCTCAGTAAATATGCCTCTTACCACTCCCAAAATAAGAAGTAAAAAGTTATTTTTAAAAGGGGGTTATTTAGAACATCATTCCTTAAAATATAAGAATGGTAACTGAGTTAAAAACTTTGTGGACTTTTATTTCTTTTAAATAAATACAAAATTTATTAAAGAGGAAAACCTATGATATTTCTTAAATTAATATTGCAAAGTATTTTTTAAAAAATAGAATGTTCTACATAAATATTTAGAACAAATATTATATATGATATATTTAAACTATAAAACATGTGTCATTTTTAACATTTAGTTTTTAACTTAAATCTTTTACTAGTGTCAAATCTCTGAAAGCTTGGATCTAATGTGCAGCCTTTCAAAGTCACTGGGCAGTAGAGAAATTGTACGCTGGTTTGAGGAAAATGTAACTTTTGTAAAGATTTAAGGACATTTTATCTGTGATATAATTGTTTTATATTGTTAAGTTGTCTGGGTTATAGTTCTTTAGTTCTCTGTCTAAGCATTAGGGGCTTGAACTACATAGTGAAAGTTAATGGGAATTTTTCAATTGGCTTGAATGGAAGCAGTATCCAGTCTTTGTATAACAAGCATATGAGAACTAGATAGCATTTTTGTGCCTTTTGAGGGAGGAAGAGAAAGCATGAACTGAGAAGATGACTTTTAATGAGAACTGTTCAGCTGCCATTTACTTATCCCCTACCAAATATTAGTTCATTTCCATACAGAGGGCATACAGCATCAAAGGTCTGAGGCTTAACAGCATTGCAGAACTGCAGCATTCTTCAGATGGAAGCTTCAAACGATGTGAAGAACTATCATCATATTCTGCTAAAAAAATATCAACAAGATCAACAGAGAAACAATAACAAAAAATCAAAACATGCATGCTTTTTCTGAAAAAAAAAACATAAAAAGTTGGTGCAAAAAATGGCATAAGCACACATTCCTTGGAAAGGGGCAGGTTTTTTTGTATTTACAAATACAAATTTAGTTAGACTGTCTGTACTACAGGAATGACCCACCCAGAGGTCTGGATGGTTTAAGGGTTGGCCAATGAAAAAACAGAGCCCTTCACATCTACGTCACTAATTTGACTTGGACTTTTGTTGATAGTGACTGGAAATACCAGCTAAAGGCTGTCTGGTAGCCTCTGCAAAATGGAATAGTGGTATCGATCCTTAGTGAACAGAATTCTATAAAAAAGGAATGTTACATTTAACACTGATTAGCCTCTTTTCTGATGGGCTAAGCAGAGAAACCAAAGATGGTGCAGGACCATGAAATATGAATTACATTCATCAATGGATGTGGACCCTCCCAAAGAGCAAGGAGGTTTAGTGTGAATAGTAGGTTTCTGCCTCTATTCTTCTCAATCCATTATCTCTTACCAGCATTGCATTCTCTCTTTTATTTAAAAACAAAACAAGCAAACAAAAAAACCCCCCATCCATACCATGTGTATTAGGTGGTAACTCTTGGCTCTGATTCTAGTTCTGGTTCTCAGTTGGCAGCATTAAGGTTCATACTTGAAGCCCTTAATGTGTTACACAGTATAAATAATAATAACATAGTATGACTATCACTCTCCATGTGAACGCAAATCTGATAAAATCAAATTCACAAGAATAAAGCAATGTGGGATTATTAAAGGCAGTAGGAAAAAGTACTAAAAAATGTAGATTGATGGTAGGCTACTGGTGCTGATGTTAGACTTACATCATGACTGTAAATTGTTTGGAGAATAAAACATGGATTATGACTAAGAGTTGCACAGTAAGGCCAAATTCATCCCTGTGGTAAATTCTATTGAAGTAAAAGGAGTTACACCAGGGATGAATTTCACCCAGTGACTTTTCCATTAACATCAGCTACCTAAGGAATGTGCCCAGATAAGTACTTAATACTACACTTCTTTTCATTTCCTCACAAGTACAGGGAAATCTCTTTCAACATTCTAATCTTCATTGTTACATTTATTTCCTAATCTGTGTTTTGTTTACAGGCTGTGCACACATTTTCCCAACACTTCAGATTCTTATCCCACATAGGGCATTGTTGATTATTATCTTTTCAACAGTATGTTTAGAACACAGATTTGTAAGGCATAAAGTTACAAACTTAGCAAGTAACTTAGTTTTTATGTTTGGTTCTCATACATAGTGTTGGTTAGTGGTGGTAGTACTCCAAGCCACCTGTGACACAAGAATTTGGGCTTCTATTCAGTGATGATACAGTACTGTTCTAGAAGGGACGTGCTGTGTTGTTAAGGTGTAGTGTGTCAGATGACTTGTTAAACAAATCCCTTCTGCATATCTCTGATGGCTGTCTAGGTGGGAGTTAAATATGATGTGGCCTTTTGAACAGAGCAGGGAATAATTTTGACCAGACTTGTGGCCAACGTTCCTCCTCCTAATAAAACAGGATCTAATGTTCCAGTCTGTATGGGAGCTATTGCTGAACTCATACAATAAATAACTGTTATATTTACTTAACATGGAAAGTACTACCAGCACCTAACTCCTTTCCAAGTGCTTTTACAAAACACTAACTTGAGTGTGAAAGGTGCCATATAAAACCAAAAGTTATTGTGTATATATATTTATAGAGTATTCAGCATCCCAAAACTACATTAATAGAATGAGAAGGCTGCATGTCAAATGTCAGGAAACGCAAAAGTTAAGGATGCTTGTGCCATCTCAAAGGGACGCTGTCAACTTGAATCTGTTTAACTGAGTAATTTAAAATATTCTAGGTTGTGACAGAACATCCTTTAAATAGTATGGCTTGATTTGTTTGTTTGTTTTGATGTAGTTTTGGTAATCTTTTAAAAAAATACGCATGAGGTTTTTCTGTTGCTTTCTTGAGGATATCATGATGATAGTTTCAGCAAGAGAGCAACTAAAAGCCCGATCCTGCAAACACTTACATACATAAATAAAGTTAAGTATGGGCATAAATGTTTGGAGGCTCAGGCTGTCAATAAACAAACTGAAAATATTAGAGGTGTTTTGTTTTTAACTCCTCTCTGCTTTAATAATCTTAGGTGTTAAATATATCTACTCTAGTCACAATTATATCTGAAAATTGATTTTTCAAGCTGGCAAAGTCCCTTTAGCTGTTCCTTTTGTGAGTATCTATAAAGACGTCTTACATAACATTTCTCAAATGTTACATCATCGTTTTTAACACATTTAAACAGTTGTAGCATCTTGCAATATTTTCCCATTATTGTATAATAATTTTTATTATCATAATATTCTGGTATATTGTTAACTTGTACTGTAAGGTATTATCTCTCTTGGAAATGTATTTTAATAATATTGTCAGCACTCGTACTATGCATTTTTTTCCTACTGCAATTTGGGAAATTATATGTTATATAATTAGGGACAGTATTGTACAGGGGTTAAAGATAATTTTGCCTGTACAGTCTTAACTTTGGACTCTTCAGATATTCAGTACTTAAATATGCGCCCTTAGACCCCAATCATTCAACTGGATCTGCGCAGGCAAACCCTTGTGTCTACAGTTTCTTCTGCAGGATCAAAGCCTTAAGGTCCTATAACATACTGTAGTTTTGAAGAGAATATTTTACCCACGAAAATATACAGAACTGTGATTGTGGGCCCCTTGAAGTTTACATTCAGCTTTCTCCTACCCTCCTTTTTATATACACATTTCGCCTACTAGTTTCAGAAGTGAAGTCACGGTCACACTGAAATCACTGGCAAAACTCCCATTGACTTCTGTGGGGCCAGGATTTTACCTTGGTGTCCAAATTGAGACATCTAGGGCCTGAGTTTCCAAATAAAGCCGGAGGGCTGCTGGCACCCAACACCTCTGAAAATCAGATCCTAAGCTCTTCAGGTTGGTCATCCTAGAATCAGTGGACACAGATGAAAAATCTGAACTAAATACTCTTAGGAAAGCACTTTTCCTCTTTACAAATGAGTTTTCTTTTTATGCAATATTTTCTCAGTACAAAGGTGTTTTTTTTTCTTTTTTTTTAAGTTTGGGTTTTTTGTTTGTTTTTTTAGTTGCTTTGTGGTATGCCAGTTTAGTAGGCAAGCAGCAGGTTCTGATGTATTATTGATCTGCCTCCCTCCACTTGTTGGAAGACTGTGTTCCTATAGCAGAGAGCCGGAATTTAACCTTCTGAGCCCACTCTTCTCGAAGAAACCCCACCCTAGAAGAAGTTAGTACCCTACCTCCAACCAGTGACTTGTCATTGTGCTTCCTACCCTTGCCTGATTTGCTAATGGTGTATTTTTAGGTTGAAAATATGCTAGTTCAGTGCTTCATACTACTACTAATTGCTAAATTGGAAGAACGAGGGGTCAACAGGCTAACACCATACCCAAGGGATTTTCTGCCCTAACTAGGGTAAGAGGACAGTGGAGGATGGCTGTGTGGCTAAGGGGGAGCAGGAGTGAAGTGGGATTAGTCTCTGCGTGAAGGAAGATGGGGGTTGTGTGAGGGGATCTAAAGGACAAGCAGTTTTGAGGGGGAGAGAGCCCCAGGAAAGGCTGGAGCATTGAGTCAGAGAGGAGTGCACAGGCCCTGGGAAGGTGGTAGGTGGAGAAGGCTGTTAGTGGTAAAAGGGGGCTGGCTGGACAGAGGGGTCTACAGAGAGGGGAAAGGTTGTGGGGAGCAGGGAGGGAGGGTGTGCATGGAAGGGGCTTTAGGGCTGAGGTGGGGACGCTGTGCAGAGGACATTGGGGGAGGCAAAGGATGGACGGGAGCTGAGCAAGGCTAGAAAGCGGCTTTGAGGAAGTTAGTGAGGGGGTAGCGGGAGGGGCTATAAGAAAGGGGAGGGGTTACACGCCGCGCCCTCTGAGTTCCCTGGGTGACGTTTAGTCCCGCCGTGACGTCAAGGTGTTCCCCCGTGACATCAGACGGCTCATGCGCAGTGACAGCGGCTATTGCAGGTGACGTCACGGGCTGGGTGTGACGTGTAGCGGCGCGGGCCGCCGGAGCTCTCTGGGTTGTGTGGTCTTCCCCCCTCCCACTACGGGTCGCGGCTGGGGGCGGCCCGGCGGCGGGGACGCGGCTTCCCCCTCCCCTCCCACCCTTCCCCTCCCTCCAGCGCTTCGACCCAAGATGGCGGCGCTGAGCAGCGGCAGTAGCTCCGAGGGGGCCTCGCTCTTCAACGGGGACATGGAGCCTGAGCCGCCGCCCGGAGCTGGGGCCTCGTTCCCGGGGGGCAGCGGCGGCGGCGGCGAGCCGGCCATCCCAGAGGAGGTGAGCCCCGGGCGGGGTGTACTGGAGCCCGCCCCCGGAGCCGCTGCCCGGGGTTTCCCCGACCCCTGGGCTCTGGGCGGCCTGAGAGCCGCCGCGGAGGCGGAGGTGCGCGCTGCGCCGGCCCCCACGCACGGCGGGGCCGGGGCTGCCCAGGGGCCCAGGTGCAGGGGGCGGCGGGACGGGGGTGTCTCCCCTCCCCCACGTAGCGGGAGGGGCCGGTGCCTTCCTGGGCAGGGGATGGCGGGCGCGGGAGGCCGCGGCAGAGGGGGGATCTCTGGCCGCCGGCAGGCCCAGCCCGGGCCGCTCCTCATTGCTCCGATGCAGCGGCTGGGGAGGGGGCTGCTCCGCTCAGCTGCGCCGCCGGTTGCCGCCGCCGCTCGCCCGGGCCACCCCGGCCGCGGCGACAGCGCCTGGCTCCCAAGGGTTAAGGCTGGGGGGGGGGGGCCCCGGCGCGCACGCTCCTCGCTGCTCAACAAGTGCAGGCGGCGCAGGTGGCTCCGGCGGGCGGCCTGGGGCGGGGGCGAGGCGCACGGGCAGCGTATCTGCAGCGGGGGGACGCCTCGGCCAGGTCCACGCTCCTTGTGCGGGGCTCCCGGCCTCCCTTTGCCCGGAGAGACGGAGACGCGTGTGCGCGCCTCGCTTTAATGTAAGGCCGCTGTGGTGGTGACAGGTGCAACGTCAAGGGGTCTGTCTCTGGGTCAAAACCGAAAGTCGGGGGTCTTCAGGCGTTTCCCCCCCGCCCCCACGTTTCCTTTGTGGTGCGCATCTGAGAAGCTGTAGCACGCTTTTGCAATCAGTTTATTTTGTGTTTGAGGATCTCAAAGCGCTTGTCGGATATTGACGAATCTCAGTGCGACCGCTCCTATGTGTTTGCGGGATTGTGCCCTTAATCGCTATTGCAGCATGAGGTCTGCTCCTGTGGATTGGGCACTGGGTTGGGGTTCAGGATACCTGGGCTCTAGTTTGTGTCTATCATTACAGACATGATGAGACTTTTGGGCTTATCCCTTAACTAGTCTCTGTGTGTTTCCAAATCTGTAAAAGGAGGTAATACTTCTCTTACTGGGGTGTTGAGGTTTAAATCACTGTTTGCAGAATGTGTTCAGCACTTGGCTATGCAAAGTATTTTGAGGTTTTGGGAGATTTGGGCACAAAGATGAAGTGACTTGGCCAATGTCACATAGCAAATTGGTTCTAGAGCTAGGTTTAGAACCCAAAAAGGAAAGGAGTACTTGTGGCACCTTAGAGACTAACAAATTTTCACAAAAGCTTATGCTCAAATAAATTTGTTAGCCTCTAAGGTGCCACAAGGACTCCTTTTCTTTTTGTGAATACATACTAACACGGCTACTATTCTGAAACCTGTTTAGAACCCAGAAACCCTGACTCCTGGTCTCTTGCATCAGTCACTGGCAGTAAAACTTTGAAAAGCAGGTGAGTGATTTGGGAGCCTGGGCATCTAAGTGCTGTGGGTCACTAGACTCTACTTCTAGGCCCTCTACTTTTAGCTACACCAGTTGATAAACAGTTGCCATATTCCTACCTTAGTGGTAAAAGTGTTTTCGTATTTATTTATAGCACACACTAACCAAATTTTTAGTATTTCACAAACACAAATGAATTATGCATTGCATAATCCCTGGGAAATATTTTTTGTTTGATTCCAGTACATTTTACAGATGGGAAAACTCAGACAGGGAATGGGTCTGTGGCAGGGCTGGGATTAGACTCTTGATCCCACAACTCAGACTTCTGTCAGTCAGATAATTCTTCTTTTCTGTAAGTAATAATCATCATCATTTGTTTCTAACTCTAGTTCTAATAGCTTTACTTCTGTAGTAGACAAGAATGGTAATGTCAGCAGTCAAAACTTTGCTAATACATAATTAAAACTGAGATTTTTATTCCTGATACAAAAAAGAATTTACAGCTTAAAGATTTAAATGCCATAACATGAGTGTGTGCGTGCACACTCTCTATATTTTACACAAATGTAGGAAGAGAAATGTATATGTAGTGAGAACGATCATATTTTGTTATTGTTAAGTGGCTACTGCTCTTGGACCAAAGATGGGTTTGTTTTAAGTAAAAACCTGAATAGAACAGTAGGAACCTGATTTATTCATGTAATGTGCTCATCTACAAATGTGAATATTTCATACATAGACTTTAAACAGAGTAGATTTGTAGCAGATAAAGCACCATAGTTCAACTATATTAAGTTGCTATAATGAGAAACTTTGGCTATTACGAATACACCTTTTAATTCAGCCCTGATGATGTTCAGTTGCAAAAATGTATATGTATGGGCTATGCTATTCAGCTTTCTCACATTTTGAGGAAGTCTGGTTAGCTATCATACAGGAGACCTATCAAAGCATCTTGTGAGGGGTAACTTTGCTCTTGAAAAGGATAGCTACTTAAATGCGAACACCCTCCTTTATGCTTCTATCAAGTTCCCAGTCAGATTTGTAGAGAAGAATTCTCTTTTTTCTTAGACAATGGAATTCTGAAGTTCTTAAGTACCTACTATAGAGTCTCGTCAAAAAGCTTAGCTTCAGTTGCTTTGAGTCAATATCTAGAATGGCTTCAGGGTCAGAGTGAATGTTGTCTTGAGCCCATGTGAAAACCTAAGCTGAATTTACTGACACGTTACAGGAAATTTAGTTTTCTTTGTAATGTTCTTTTTTGGGCTATTCCATAGGTGGTTGGTTTTTTTAAAAATGTTCAAAAAGGGGGGCGAAAGTGTTTGGGAAACTTTGAAAAAGACTTATTTAGTAAATTTGTGTTTGAAATGCTTGTATTTTAGTTGCGTGGGTAATTTATACTGAAACCATATACCTTACTAAAAAGAAAAGGAATACTTGTGGCACCTTAGAGACTAACAAATTTATTAGAGCATAAGCTTTCGTGAGCTACAGATGCATCCGATGAAGTGAGCTGTAGCTCACGAAAGCTTATGCTCTAGTAAATTTTGTTAGTCTCTAAGGTGCCACAAGTACTCCTTTTCTTTTTGCGAATACAGACTAACACGGCTGCTACTCTGAAACATATACCTTACTATGAGCTTATGTGGCTAATGGCCAGAACTGAAGTGTAATATCTTACGTGTTCAAGATTTAGGATTTAAAAAAAACAAAAAAAAAAACCCCCAACTTTTAGGCAATGTTAAGTCTTTATGAAGAATTTTTATTAAATCTTGAACTTCTTGCCTCAAATGTTATCTCTGTAGCCCTAACCACTGAGATAAGTCTGTAATAATAAAGTGTATTGATCTTTTTTAATACTTGCTCTGTTAAAGAAAACAAAGTTGAATACATGTGTAAAACTAAAAACTTATAGCTGCTGGTGTGGGGGGAAGAATTCACTGTGCCAGAATGTAGTAATTGCAAGAGCTCATCTCATCTGAAAAATCATGCAGGATTCATAAGTAGTACTTGGAACCACACATGTGCTTACAAAAGTGTGGTCCATTTAGGAAATTATTCCTGAGGGTATTCTGTGCCAAAAAATTCTGCGCACAATATTTTAAAATTCTGCAAGATTTATTTATCAATAAATAAATGCAGAGGCTTTAGTATGGCAGTGGGGAGCACAGGCCGCTGGCTGTATGAAGGTGAGAGGTCACCCTGTAGCCTCCCCACTGCTGGGATATGGACTCAGTGCTGAGGCTGTGCCTGACCCTTACACAGCACAAGGCTTGGGCCTGCCCCAGAAACACCCTGGGGCCCTGCCCTTGTGCACCAAGCACACTAGGCGTGGGGCAGGCAGGATCAAAGTGTGGAGGGGCTCAGTGTGGGGGGATCTAGGTGTGGGGTGAGAGGATTTTGTGTGGGACAGTCTGGGTGCAGGCAGCTCAGTGGGGGGTCTGTGTGTGAGGGGATCTGGATGCACAGAGGCTGGGGAGAGGGCTGCGTTCCAGATGCAGGGGCAATGGGACTCTGCAGGGGCTTCCAGGTGAAAGTGGTTTGGGCTTAGCAGAGGGGTCTGGGTGTGGAGGTTTCAGCAGGAGGATCTGAGTGCTGTGGGAGTGGGGCTTATTGGGGTGGAGGTCCGGGTGCAGCTAGTTGGGGGTCAGTGGTGTGGGGGTCTGGATGTGGGGACTCAGGGTGGTGCAGGGGGTGAAGCTCATCAGCATGGGGGTTTGAGTGCAGGGATGGGGGTCCAGAGGCAGGGGGTCTGGGGGCAGAGGGGCTCCAGATGTAGGGGTTGAGGTTCAATGGGGTGGGATTTGAGTATGGAAGGCTAGGGGGGGTCCTGGGTGTATGGGGTAAGGCTTGGTGAGGGTGTCTGGATATGGGAGGTCCAGATGCAGAGGGGTTGGGCAGATGGGGGAGCAGCTCCCTGTACAGTGACACCCCCTCATCTCCCCCACGCCCCCCAGAGCTGAGGAGCAATGTGGGCAGGAAGCAGGGGAGGAGCTTCCTGAGCTTCCTGCAGCTGGGAGAGGTTTCTGGGGGTTGTTCTGACACAGCCCCAGCCACTCCTTGCAGAAAAAGAAGTCCAGTTCTCTCCTGCCTCCAGCCAAGCCAGAATTAGTAGCTGATCCCAGCTCAGGTGACCCTAGCCCTGCAGTGATTTACCTCTCCGCCGACTGCTCCGGGTACCTGCAGTGATTTACTTGCCCAGCTAGGGCGTGGTGAGTGACTGCTCTTGCAGCTTTCCTGTCAAAGTGATTTTCTGTGGGGAAGCAAATACATTTGCAGGAAACGTGAATTCTGCACGTGCGCAGTGGTGCAGATTTCCCCCAGGAGTAGGAAATGCATACTTTCTAGAGGCACCGGGACCTGTAGACCCTGGAGGTAAGTGCATTTAGGGGATATTTGTCTTTTACACCCCCTACTCCATTCCCATCAGTTGTTTTCTTATAACCTGTACTCTCAGATGAGGACAGGGTTTTCAGGACCTGGTGAGAACCAGAGATGAGCCTAGGGGAACAATCCAAGTATTGTATCGGACTTCTAAGAGGGGGCAAGGTGGACATTTCAAGGTGGGGAACCAGCCCTCCAGGGCTCCCTCTGAGTCTTGCCTTCTTTCCTGTCTCTTGGTGCATGGAGACTGAGACATCCTCCTCTGCTCCCAGTGGCCAATCCAGTTGCCCAGACTCAAGCTGTTAGTCTACTCTCAGGTGAGCTTTGGGGAGATTAGACATCTAGGCTGTTTCACCCCAGGATGGATTCTCGGAGCCCAGGCTTTGTTCAGGTGGGGAGCATCATGGGTTTGCAGGATGGTTGGAAGTGTTTAGCAGCTGGGAGGAGAGACTACATTCTTGTCACTGGGGAGTATTTCTAGAATTATTAAATCATTCCAATTAGATTCGGTTCTTTCAGAGGAAGAAATTCAAAATGGATGACTCGGGAAGTCCCTGGGGAGACGCCCAGACTTATTGGACTCCTGCTGCCACTTTAATGGCTGGGGAAAATAAGTTCTGCTTCAACCTTTTTGGAACATGTCTTTATTTTCAGTTTTGAAATTATTTTAATTTTTTTACTATTCCATAATACAATTTTTCTGTTGACCCAAAACAGCTTTTCCCACAAATTTTGTTTTGCTGGAAATTTTGAAACTTTTTGCCTTTGTTCTCTTTTGGAACAGTTTATTTTTCAAACTCGCAGCATTCCCCACAAAACAAAAAATCCAGTTTCCACCCAGCCCTAATGAGAAGTCACCTTTAATTGAGTGATACTTCAGTTCATACTACTTTAGTCTGGAAATTTTTTTTTCTCTTTTTGATGTATTTTCCTGCCAAATGTAACTTTACGTAATAGATGTTTGGGGATTGAATGAATTTTCTCTTATGATGAAAGTTAATGCAATATGCATTCCCAATGGAAATACTCTACTGTGGTGATGCCATCCATGGTATTTTCCTCATTATAAGACACAAGGTGCTAGCATTGAAAGGGTCCATGTATCAACATTCACTCTTTTTGCTGAAAGCTGAATCTTGGATACCAGTTGCTTTGGGTTTGAAAAAATGATTGTAGTCAGTTACAGGTTGTTGATGAAACAGAGTATCTCTGTGACATCTTTCCTGGCAAAATGAAATGTAGTTGATGCCCTTTTATTATAGAAGCACTATAATTTTCTCCAAAGTACCCAACAGCAAGCAAATACATGTACTAATTAATACACTAAAATGTATTTACCATAAAAATAGGTTGCATAGCTCAGTTGTCAGTGAGTTTTAAAAATAAGAATTCTGTTATGTAGAGGGATACTAGCAGTAATTTCTACAGTATATTGTTTAAGTGTATAGCATATTTAAGCCTCTGAAACAGTCTTATTAGTAAGGTAAATTGAAACAGTTAAACTTGCTGAAAATTGGTAATTTTAGATTTTAAAACCGTATTTGAACTGTTGGATGAGAGAGTGCTATAGAGCATGTAGTCTGAATTTTTCATGTATTTTACTTAGTTGGCTAACTTTTCTTGATGTAAAATGTTTTCCTTATTTGACAAGTTCAGACATTTCATAAATTAAAATAAGCAACTTCATTTTTTTTGCAAAGCATTGCGAGCAAGATTGTTCTCTTTGGACTTCTTTGGCAGTCCCTTAACACCTTTCATGAGGATCATCTTTGACTTGTAAACGTCAGCCTGGGCAGGATTTTTTCGATTTAATTTAATGGAGTAAAAGTTTCTTCTATCTCTTCCCCTTCATCCAGATGTCCTGGACACAATAACTTTTTTAGTTATTGAAGTATTCTCCATGATTTAAATATCCTAGTCAAGGGAAAGGAAACAGGTAGCTGATGGTTCCACACATATACATCCAGCAGAGCAAGCTGGAAGGGTATGCCATAAAATTTTATATTCCAGACATTCTGAAAAGAGCATAGAGTCTTTGCTGGAGTTACTATAAGATCTTTCAGTGTCCTAATTGCTCTGACTCAGGAAAAGCAGGCCATTTCTTTTATTGGTTGTTTTTTATTATCTAGCACCTCGGTGCTTATTTACAAAATTTAAAAAGAACACACCCATTCACTGTGGATAAGGATGACCAGGTCTGGAATCCCTTGGGTCTTCTGGCTCTCCTTATGTTCGTCTTGGCCTATGCCAGCTGCACTAGCTGGGAAGGGGAATCAAAACCCTATTCAGCCTTGACAGAGTGACCACACTGTTACCACATTTCTGTTTCTGCTTCCCTTATGGGCCAAAGTCAGTTACTCCAGTTGCAGTCGCCAAATCCAGTTCCACATGCCTTAAAATAAATTTATTTGACATAATGCAGGAAAACCTCACATTTATTTACAATGGTTTATTTTATCTACTAGAATATTATGATAAGTGTTGATAGTTTGACACAAAGTTTGGATTACAAACATGAAGTATTACCTACAACATAGATAAACGTTCTTTTTAGTCTTCCTCCATCCCAAACTTTCAGATACATAAGGCTGTCGGGCTTTCTTGTAGCATGTCCAATTCATGTTACAGCCCATCTCTTTGGAATTCTTTGGTTCCATCTGTACTAAGCAAGTATGCTATTATAGGGACATGTGTTGAATATAAGAGTTATTTGCATGGATTGTCTTTGCATTGGTTCAGCATGTCCACACTGCAGATCAGTTTGAAAAAAACACTTTTATCGTGTTCATATGTAGTTCTTTCCGCTGGTCCTGTATCAGGGCGTTTTGGGACTTACCTATCTCATAGTTCTAGCATAGCTTTGTGGAACACTTACAAAAATTTGTGATCTGAAGGGCATTCTGAAAGACTTGTTTAAGCATTCTTATTTGTTGCAGTGAATCCCCTTGGGGTTGTCACCTTTTTCAGCATGAAGTGCACAAGAGACATTTTTGGTGCAAAGCTCTAGTACCAGCGTCACTGAGCTGTTGGCCTGGAATCCTTTGGCTTCTCTGGGTTAGCTAGTATACCTCCCTAGGGGGAGGGGAGAGACATAAAGAACACTTGTCACTGAAGGCTCTGGGTGTCCAGCATTGTTAAGTGGGGCTACTGAATTGATCTTAAATAATTTCCTGAAGGCTACCAGAAGTTTAATTTCTCCTGACAAAATACCATTCAGCTCATGCCACTAGGTGAAAGAAGAAACAGATTCTTTATTTCAGGTATTTCTGAATAAAAGGAAAGGACATTCTGAATATGAAGGATCTAGTACAGGGGTCGGCAACCTATGGCATGCGAGCCGATTTTTAATGGCACGCTGCTGCCTCCTGGGTCCCAGCCGCTGGCCCCGCTCAGCCCGCTGCCGAACCCAGGCCAGCAGCAGGCTGAGCGGGGCCGGCGGCTGGGACCCTGGCAGGCAGTAGCATGCCATTAAAAATCCTGCCCGCCCCAGCCCGCTCTTCTCCGCCCTCCCCCCCACCCCCCACGTGGGGGCAGGGTGAAGAAGCTTGGTCCTGCTGGCTACTGCTGCAGGGCAGGCAAGCTTCCCCCTCCCCTGCCTCTTTCCCCAGCATGCTGGGTTCCTGCTCCTCCTCCTCTCTCTCTCTCCCTACCGCCAATCAGCTGATGGCCCTTGTGAGGGCGGGGGAGAAGCGGAGCTGCAGTGCGCTTGCCACTCCAGGGAGGAGGCGGAGAAGAGGTGGGGACAGGACCTTGGGGAAGGGGGTTGAAATCAGGGCATATCCCCTCCAGCCCCCTGCCGTGAGCCACTCTAGGCAGGGGGCTGGGAGCACCCCCACCACCCTACCCCGCACCCCCCACACCCCATGCCCTGACTCTTGCACCCCCCATATTCCCACCCCCACCCTGAGCACCAAACAGGAGTTCCTGCACACACACCCCCCGCCACATTCCCACCTGCACCCCTCGCACCAAATGGGAGCTGCCCAGGTAAGCACTCCACACCAAACCTCCTGCCCCAACCCTGAGTCCTCTCCCTCATTCTAGCTCCTGGCCATACCCTAAACCCCAGCCCCCAGCCTGCTCAGTCACCCCCAACCCTGTGCTCAGTGCACTCCTACCTTCAGCTCAATGCAGAGAGAGAGAGAGAGAGAGGAAGAGAATGGGCTAGAACCAAGGAGAAGGTAGGTACCTACTCTGTGTGGGCAGGGCTGGGATCCCAGACGAGCAGCAGGCTGAGTGGGGCCGGCAGCCAGGACCCTGGTTGGCAGGAGCTGGCGGACAGAACCCCAGACGGGCAGCAGGCTGAACCACTCAGCCCACTACCTGTCTGGGGTTCTGGCTGCTGGCCCATTGCCAGCTGGGGTCCCGGCCGCAGGCCCCGCTCAGCCTACTGTTGGCCTAGGTGAACAGAATCCCAGGCTGGCAGTAGGCTGAGCGGGCCAGTGGCATAAGATCAGCATTTAAATTTAATTTTAAATGAAGCTTCTTAAACATTTTGAAAACCTTGTTTACTTTACATATGACAATAATTTAGTTATATAATGTATAGACTTAGAGAGAGAGACCTTCTAAAAATGTTAATGTATTACTTGCACGCAAAACCTTAAATTAAAGTGAATAAATGAAGACTTGGCACACCGCTTCTGAAATGTTGCCGACCCCTGATCTAGTATTTCTGGTAGGAAAAGGTAGAAAATAGTGTGTCTGCAATTTTTGTAGCTTCCTAAGGAAAGTGACTGGCTGTGCTCTCCAGACTTTAGCAAACACTTGGTGTGTTTGGGGGTGGGGAGCGGGGAATGCAAGGCTACCACTGGAAGTATCGCAGGTTTCTTAGAAGAGAACAACACTAATAATTCTGGATGTAGCCTTTTGGTCTGGCATCAGTTATGCATTTCTGTAAAATACTTTGGCAGCCATAGCCTAATACCATAATATTTGAGTGCCTCTGGGACAGAGACCCCTTGGCAATAGATCCCCTGTTCTCGGACATCTCTTACTGAGATTTGACTGACTGACTACACTAAACACGTCTTACACAACATTTATCTGTAAACAGTAACACATGAGCTTTGTGTAGCTATCTTACAACTTGTTAAGATTCATAATCATTGCAAGGTGTATGTACAGGTATTTTTTAAAAAACAATGTATTTATATTGAAAGTATGCTTTATGCTCTTAGAGTAGAAATTAGTCACCTGGAGATAATTTATTCTTGTAATGGCCCATTTGGGCAAGGGGGAGTTGCCACCTTATCCTGTTTGGCTTGTGATGCTATGCAAGCTCAGTTGTTTAGCCCTGAACAATACTAAGACTTTGAATGGGAAGTCATCGGAGGCAGCAACAAACAAATGAAACCACTTAAAGGTAAACAGAAAACATTACAACAAGCAGATATTCACCTTGTCTATGAATAGAAACGGAAGGCTGGTTTTGGTACAGCATGGAGAGAGAAGCATCCTATCCATTTACTGCGGATAACCCTGTGTGGAGCGGGGATGTTTTCCTGAACTTTCAGATTATGGTTCCTAAGAAACCAGCTATCCCTGCAACAGACTGACCTTTTCGGGGAAAATCTACTTTATTAAATAGGAAGGGTAACTGTTGATAAGTGTAGACTCAGATTTGCATTTTATGATTTCGTTTTATATTGTAACCCTTTTGTTTCCACCACTCTTGTTTCTAGTTAAATCTTCATTATTACATTAAAACAAAAATAAGCTTAAGTGCTCACAAGTGCTGTGTGTTGTACAGGAGTGGTGGTTTAAGGTTAAATTGGGGTATGCTGAACCTTTGGGTGCAGAGAATCTGGAGTTTCTTTGAGTAGCAGGTGTCAGGGCCTGGATATCACAGGGGAATGATTCAAAGGGACTTGAGGATTGAGACGCATCTATTGTTAACCTGCAAGGCAAATTTAGGGCTGCCATAGCCCAGAGGAGAGTGTTTGAAAGGCTGGTGGTGTCAGGGAGCTGATGCCCAGCTACCTCAATAAAAACACTCTTTGCAGAAAGCAGGGGGTAACAAGGTGACTCTCAGACTTGGCTATCCAAAGAACTGTCACAGCCTTCCAAGAGTAAGAACATCTCTCTCTCTCCCCTCCCACTCCCCTTCCCTCACCTTCTAGCAAAAGTAGGCTTGTCGTGTGCTTGCATTTTGTATTTATTATCCTAAGGCTTGCCAACATGGTACTTTAGTGCACAGCAAAGGGATGTAAATTTTAATCCTCGTGTGTTGCACACTCACCTGACCCAGGTGCACTAAAAGTTCCTTAGTGCGTGTTAATATAGTCTATGTTAATATACTTTTAGTGCATGCCATCAGGCTCCACAGGAGCCAGTAGTGCATGACATGCTAGTGAGGACTAAAATTTATACCCCTCTGGTGTGACTAAATCTCTGTAGACAAGCCCCTGGAAAAAGTGTGATGGGTGTGGGTAAGGGTGCAGTTAGAAGAGAGCTTGAGAACAGAGGGGTGTATTGCATTTATCCTGCAAAGTCACATAGTTAGTGCTTATTCTTATGCTATCCAGCAGTGAGTTCTATAGTCTTGGGCTGATGCTTGCAAAGATTCTGTCTCCCATGACTGAGTTGCCCATATTGATCAATAGTTTCATTGTTGTGGCAGAAGATAGCTGTAAGGGAGAATGAGATGTGGTGATCTCTTGTGTAGCTAGAGCCATAAGAGGCTCATATGCACTTGCTTGCAGTTTGGACAATTGGAAGGAACCCACACATCTTTGTGCTGCCGGAGGCAATGGGCTTCCTTCTTAAAGACCCAACATTCCAGCTTTTCCCACATAGATATTGGGGTACCTTGTGTGGAAGCCCAGCTGGATTCAAGGCCTTCTGCTCTGGTACAGTATCAATGGTGTGGACTTAGGAGAAGAGATATTGGAGCCATCATGCTTCAAAATGGATTAAATTACAGCCATAACAGTTGCCATAATGGCATGGCATGGGAGACCTCTATAGGAGATGACAGCTACGGATGCTGTAGTGTTAAAGTGTTTGCTACATGTGATTGACTGCCTCCATGAAGTAGTGGCTTGTTCAGGCTCTAGCTGCAGTTAGGCAGGGGCTTCCAGATTCCCTCAATCATATGAAGTAATCACATGCTTTCTGCTTGAGATGGGTTGTACATACATGGGGCTTCATTCTTAAGGAGCTTTTCTCTCTAGATCAGTGGTCTCCAACCTTTTTAAGCCCAAGATAACTTTTTGAATTTAAGAGCAACCCAGGATCTGCCTGGCCCGCTCACTTCCCCCCACTCCCATTCCTCGCTCTCCTGCGCTCACCCTCACTTTCACTGGGCTGGAGTAGGGGTTGGGGTGCGGGCTTCGGACGGGCTCCGATGGGTTTGCAGTGTGGGAGGGCTCTCTGGGCTGACCCGGGGGCAGGGGATTGGGGTGCAGGAGGGGGAAGGAGCTCTGGGAAGGAGTTTGGGTACAGGAGGGGGCTCTGGACTGGGGCAGAGTGTTGGGGTACTGGAAGGGGTATAGGGTGCTGGCTCAGAGGGGGGCAGGGTGCAGGAGGGGGCTCAGGGTTGGGGGACAGGGTGCAAGAAGGGGGTTAGAGTACAGGAGGGGGTATGGGGTTTTGGCTCTGGGAGGGGGTTGGGGTGCGGCCTCCTGCCAGGCAGTGCTTACCTTGCGTGGCTCCCAGTTGGCAGCGCAGCAAGGCTAAGGCAGGCTCCCTGCCTGCCCTGGCTCCACACTGCTCTTGGAAGGGGCCAACATGCCTCTGTGGCCCCTGGGGAGAGGGGCTCTGCGCGTCTTCCCTCTCTGCAAACACCGCCGCCACAGCTCCCTGTTCCCGGCCAATGGGAGCTGCACGGGCAGCGCTTCCAGGCGGGAGTAGTGCACAGAGGGAGACCTGCCCCCTCCGCCCCAGCGCTGTGCTGGGCTCTTCCGGGAGCGGCATGGGGCCAGGGCAGGCAGGGAGCCTGCCTTAGCAGCAGCCATGTTGTGGCACCAGAGAGTGTAATCGACTGGTTGGTGACCACTGCTCTAGATGCACCTCTTTTGAGATAAGATCCATGAGGTAAGGTTCAGTGCTTTCACTGACCTTGTATTCCCAGAAATGGTTGATTCAAACAGATAGGATCCTTTCTATGTGCAAGATAGAATGGGTGTTGTCTCCTGTGCTAGGCAATTCTTCAAGGATGGGGTTGGGCAGTGTACCACAATATGTCTAATTACCGGTTACTTGGCAGGAAAGAGAATCTTGATTGAAATACTGTCTATAATCAAAGTGAGAGCCATGTGAGTTGTCTCAGATTGAAGCTAGCTCTTTCATGAGTGGGGCATACCACAGAGATCTGTTTGTGGGGTCTGCAAGCAACACACTATTGGAGTTCTGTATAACTTGTCTAATGATCCACTTTTGAGGGATGCTTTCTTTACTTACTGGATGGGAGTTCATGTACTTTTCCCCCTGTAAGTAATGCACCTAAGTGGGTAGAGATCAAGAGGTTAATTTTTCTGGTAGACTCCTTCCAACCATTTAGGAACATTAACCAATTCCAATAGAAAAGGTCCATGATTCAGCATGAAAAGGCATAGTTGAGAACAGGTCTCAAACTCAATTTACCTTAGGGCCAGTCAGTCCTTAAATCCTCCCAGCCAACCGATAATGTCACTCTGTCCCCCCAAAACTCTGCCCCCCACCTGCCTAAGGCTTTGGGAGGGAGTTTGGGTGCTGGGTGCAGACTCTGGGCTGGGAGTGCAGGAGAAGGGGGTGGGATTGCAGGTTCTAGGAGGGGGGAGGGGTGCAGGCTCTGAGATCGAGTTTGGAGAGGGGAGGGTGTGTGTGGGGTGGGGGTGTAGGCTCTGGGAGGGGGTTGGGGTGTATGGCACTCACCTGGGGCTCCAAGACGGGCTGGGCCAA
Organism: Dermochelys coriacea; assembly: GCF_009764565.3. NCBI lineage: Eukaryota > Metazoa > Chordata > Testudines > Dermochelyidae > Dermochelys > Dermochelys coriacea. The sequence goes on from NC_050068.2 coordinate 249,011,688, forward strand.
GGGGCCTCCACGTGCTGCTGCCCCCAGGCACAGACCCCGCAGCTTCCTATTGGCCGCAGGAGTGCTTGGGGCGGTGGCAGCATGCAGAGGCACAGCCCCACCCGGGGGCCGCAGGGAGGGGCTGGCAGATGTGGAGTGAACAGGCAGATGCTGCTCAGCTCCGCTGCGCTGCCAGGGCCCGGGCCATTTTAAATTGCCTGGGGGAGGGGAGCACCCGGGGGTGGCAGGTGGGGCCAAGAGAGAGACCCAGCCCCAAAACTGCTCAAGACCCATGGGCCATATTGGGGAGCTTTGTGGGCCGCAGATGGCCCGCGGGCCACGAGTGTGAGACCCCTGGTTTAGAACTTCCCCAACTCCTTTGAGTACATTCGGCAGCTATTTGGGCTTTTCCAGGGCTTTAACTCCAGTTTTTGTCTCTGAAAAGCTGCTCTCTATCTGCCTATCAGCCGCTGAATAGAGCGGGCCTCCCTTCCTTGTGGTGCTGCTGCTTCTGTTAGAATAGTGCTAGAGCAGTAGAACTGGAAGGAGGGAGAGAGAAAAAACAGCTCAAAATAGTAACTGCTGGATGTAAAGTAGAAAACATCCTTGCAGGGTGGGAGGAAGTCATTCACCCTCCAGCCACCACAGAAAGGAAATGGGGAAGCTTCTGGTAGTACAGGGACAGCCAGATGAGACCGCCTTGTCCACTGATAATTCCTTACTCAACTACCTATGTATGTGATCCTTTTAGTGTGGGAGAGGGATGTTGAGTCCTGAGCCCCACCATGAGGTGGTTGTCCATGTGTGGGATTTTCAGAAGTGCCTAAATGACTTGAGTGAAAATTGCATTGAAAGCCAGTGGGACTTGATTCCTAAGTCACTTAAGTGCTCTTGAAAATTGCCAACCATACCTAGGGCTGAGTGAAGATATAGCTTAGTAGGGACTCCAGCCATAGTGGTAGAGTGGATTTCTCATGCTCACAGAAAGTGTGGTGTACGCTGGAACTCCGTGATCACTGCTTAGTTTTAAGATACCTAAAACCCTATTTAACACTGGAGGTAGATACGTTTTTTTATTTTGTGTGTACTACGTTTATAAGCTCAGGTTCCTGTGTTGGATGTCAATGTGGTGATTAAACTTTAGTGTAACAGCCTTCTTTACAACCACTTGATATGTGAACAGACTTATTAAATGAAGGCTCTCCTTTGGTACTGGTGACTTCAGCTTGGGTCTTGAGTGAGCTTTAGGGCTCTGTTGACAGACCCTTGCCAGTAAGTCCTTTAAAGCAGGGCTTTGGAGCGGAGCGCGGAGCAGCTCTGGAGCAGTGGAGCTACAGGTTTTTGTCTGGAGCTGGAGCGGATCCGAAGCACAGCTCCAAAACCCTGCTTTAAAGGTAAGGTGGTATGCACTCATCCTAAATATCTTCCAAAGGTAGTGCTGAGATTCCACCTTAATCATCCTGGCAACTTTATTTCCCAACATCCAAACCAGCAGGCTCTTATTCCATCACTTTACCAAGTAAAACTCCCTACTCTCATCTGGAACAGATTAGATGACAGAAAAAGCTTTCTGATTCTTTTGATATATGTATACATTGCACAGCTCTCTCATTGCTGCTTTTTGGCAGGCATACAACTTAATGGTCACGTTAACTAACAAACATCTGTTTGTGAATTCAGAGAAAAAGTTGGTCTTTACAGCCAGCCTCCACTGAGTTGACATATATGTAAGATTTGGAAGACTGCCACAGAGTTCTGTACATCTTTTTATAAACTATTATTGCTTGAACTTGGCCTCATGAGAAGAATCAAGATTTATTATCAGTGCTCCAAACTTGTACTGGGCTAGAGGTTACTCAACTGTCTTTCCAGCTTGTTTTATTTTAGTGTTGTCCCCATCTTTAATAGCTACTGCTGAATAACTGAGATCTTTATTAAAATATGAGTTAGGTGTATTTTCAACTTCTAACATGTTCATTCTGTGTTGCAGAAAGATTTTTCTCTTTACTTACCTTCTAGTATAATGTTTGAGACATCCTTGGAGTTGGGGTTCTGTTACTGTTATCTTTTAATAGAACATAAAGCTAATTCCCTACAGTTCTTTTTCTGTAAAGGTATAAGTTCTAACAATCATCACCATCCCACCTCTCTCTCCTTGGAGACTGAGGGATTTGTATTTTCTTTCACTGACAGGTTCACAGGAATCTCTGAGGTTCCACTGGAAGAAGCAGTATGCAATTCTCCATTCTGAAGCTGATGGCTTTTGAATTTTGAGCTATATTACTTTCTCACTAGTCTCTAAGTAATAGTATCAATTTTGAATAGTGATACTTTTATAAATGGTACCTTCAGAGAACAGATAAGTATTTTTTTTCTCTGACTTGTGGAAATTAAATCTTCCTCAGTTTTCATCACATTAAGTTGATAGCAAATGTAATTTTAAGAACAATAAAAATCTCTCTTTTCTGGAGACCAGAGTCTATTGGTTCAACAAGTGGAAAAAATTGACTTCTACTAGATCAATGTACCTTGTTTTCCTGTAAGTGAACTTACTATTGTATTGATTCAGCTTCAAGAACCGAACATTGCATAGTGATGACTTACAGTGCAAGGTAGCACTCCTAACAGTGGTGGTTATTGGCTCTTTCAAGAAGTTGCAGTCAGTGGGAAAAACTTGCAAACTGAGGAAGTATAGAGCCCCAACTGTACAATGTGTTTAAGATCAGGGAATTTAAATACTGCGGTGATAGGTACATTAGAAGTATCTAGATCATGTGATTACAGTGGTTACCAGTTTACCACTGAATGTTTAACATTTGTTGGTTTGCAAGTGTCATTATAGCAACTTGAACAGATTAATAAAATCCTGAAACTTTGACTATTACAGATTAACTTTCTCCTCTAATTAGATTTCCGTTTTGTACTGTATCATATATAACCTTAGACAAGTCACTGCACTTCTTTGCCTCAGTTGCCTCATCTGTAAAATGGTGATAAGACTTTGTAAAGTGTTTTGAGATCTCCATATGAGAGAGGTTTCTTTTTAGCTACTAAAATGTGAGTTCATGATTTTACATTTTTTAAAATCTATCCCAGACTTGCCTCTTTTGATTTATAAAAAATATATTTTTATCTTTTAGGTATGGAATATCAAACAGATGATTAAATTAACACAAGAACACATAGAGGCACTGCTGGACAAGTTTGGAGGAGAGCATAACCCACCATCAATATACTTGGAGGTAAGCTTTGAGTATCAAACGAACTCCATTGAGTTAGTGTAATATGCTGTATATTTTTCAAGTATAAAGTAACTGTCCAGTAGAAGACTGATAGTTCTCTATTGCAAGTATTATATTTCCTCCTTGACTATATAAAAACAAATTATGCTTTTAATACTTAAACATGGAAAAGAGATATTAGTGAGTCTGTCCCTCTTTCATGACAAGCTGTAGGGTTCCTCATGAGTTACGTGTGTACCACTGAGGGAAAGGCAGAAAACTATTGAAGTAGGTGTGCTGTTACAGCTAGCCTAAAACATAAAAGCCTAATGGCAGCTTTCCATTCTGTATTCTAAGTGTGTGTAGGTGTACATATGTATATATCACCACTCTCAAAACTTAAGAGCCACTCAGGTATGGGGGTTTTTTTTAAATTTTTTTTTTTTACTTACAGCTTTCCTTCACAGACTCAAGTAGAATAATAAAATTGTAAGAGTTGGAAAGGACCTGTTTCCTGAATGTTTGTAATATTTTTAGACCACATTTAAATGGAAAGATAGTACCAAAATAGTTTAAGCTCTCAATCTCTTGGTTTTCTGTAAGTACACCTCCACAGGTCTTCACTCTTGAAGTTTCATGGGCACAGAACCATTTGAAGCCATACTAAAGAGCTTCATATATCAGCTGCATCTGTATAAAAGGAGGTGCATATGGTATATGAGATTCAACCTTTATTTTGTCTAGGGAGAAATACAAACTTAAAACAAATTCCCCAAATTTAGAACACTTACTCTTTGAGCACAGTGAATTTTCTGAGAATGTACAAGTAAATGTTAATTTGTTTGCATTAAAATTAATCAAATTATTGCTTTAAGAAATTTAGTATCTGTTTTTTGCTCCAAATCTTATTGGAATAACATTCTTGAAACTTACCGCGATAGTTGAAATTAATTGAGATCTTTAAACTGTTTGAGGCAACTAGCTATGTAACTAAGCTATGTTGTTGTTGTTTAATTTTTCATGGCTAGATGGGATCAGTTCAACAGCTGAGGTAACTCTCAAATGGGACCATTGTGACATCAATGCAACCAGTCTCCACCCTTCCTATACATCTAACTTGCATGCAACAATTTTATTAGTTGTAATGGCTCAGTTGTATGAGGGAGACTGGACGTGCAGTGAGTTCTTCTTGGTTAGATTATTTGCCCCAACTGTCCTTGCTCTTTAAAGAGTCTGTAGTGCAGATTAGTGAGCTAGTTATTTGCCTTTGCTCCATTGCATGTTAAGGTAAAACTGCTGGGTGCCCAAGCCAGAGGGAGCCCTTGGAGCATGGACACGGGGACTCTGGGATTGAGTTCTCACTACCTTTATTCACATAGCACTGATTTTACTAACGCAGCACTCTGATAAATCCATTGCAGTTTAAGGGCCAGATTCACCATTACACTTAGGTTGCTTTGCTCTGCTTTGGTGTACTGCTCTTAAAAGTTAAAACAATAAAAAATTATTTTAACAAATTATTAATATCATGTGATAGCATTCTCTTGGTGTTTCTTGCTTGATATTCATATGGCACTTTTTTTTTTTAAATGAAGAAAATTCTCAAACCAAAAAGCTGTTACATTCTCTTAACCTTAACTCCATCACATCAGTAAGTTTAAGGATAAAAATATTACAGGGATGTTGTAATTTCGCCAGGAAATTCAGAGATAAGGTTACACTTAAAAGAAATCCAAATTTGTTAAGGTATGAAAATGCATATTTAATCCACCCAGATACCTCTAGGGGATGAAGACACAGGATTAAAACTGATATTTAAACATAGGAAAGAAATATCTAATCTGGGACCGGAAACACTAAAATACTTTAATCAAAATCCTATATTCCTTGCATAACATCACTGCAGGCAGAGATAAGGTTGTTTGGTTGCCTTGACTGCATTTCTATATCTAAACATGTTAAGATTTCTTTGATCAACTTGTTTGTTTTAGCTTGGTTCAAGAGTAGTGGTTAGCCCTTATTAGTTTGTTAGAAGTTGCGGTGACACAATTGGTCTGAGACTCTAATGTGTCACAGTGCTGGATATAAAGCAGCCTGACACACAACTAACAAAAACACATCTTGGTGTTGATTGCAGGGTTGAAAGTACAAAAATGTAGAAAAACTGTCCGATTAGAAACAATATGGTTGCCAAAGTATGGAAGACAAACGTTAAGTTTCAGCAAGTGCATATGAGCCAATTCAGCAGGAAATTCTCTACATACAAGATAGACTTTAGAAGGGAGATAAGGGAATACTGGTAAGTAAATTACAAGCAGCTCCACAGATGTGCATATCGTTGAGAAATCTAATAAAAATGGAAAAACAATATGGATAACCTGAGCACCACCATCTTGCCTGATGCTCAGGCTCTTACCAGAGTACCATTTTCAAATCAGACCTCCTTTGGTTTTCACGATCAGGCTATGTCTAAATCTTGCAGATTCTTTTTGCGTGACATACCTAAAATATGCCATTTGTATCCATCCGCACAGCTAAAACTCTTGTCCAGGTGTTGATCATATAATGTGTAAATGACTGCAACATCCTTTTCTGTCCTTGACAAATGCAATCTTGCCCCATTCCTATCTATTGAGAATGCTCCTGCAAATTACTTTTCTTAGACCATCACTTTGACCATGTCAACCCTTTCTTTGCATCTCTTTTTCTATTTAATCAAACCTAAGATACTTGTCTTTGCTTCCAAGGCCCTTTGTGGCCTGTCCTCACCTTTCTTGTCCTCTCATTCACTATCAAGATGTGTACTTTGCCTTAGATTGACCCATGATGCCAGCCTCCATTGCCTCCATGTTAAATTTTCATACAAGCACCTTTCATGCATGCTTCCTCCCATGCTGCCCCTCATGCATGGGAGGAACTCCCCATGAACATCTGCAAAACTAACTTACTGTCCTCCTCCAAAACCCTCTTTAAAACTTTATTTCTTTGTACTTCCCATCAGTCTGTATCTGTCCATTGTCTCTTGTCTGATGCTTAGGGTGCTCTTTGTTGGGATGCTGTGAACTTAGTTACAATAGTTGAGCACTGCTAGGGAAAAACTGCTTCAGTGTTGAGCAGTGAAAGATGTGGAAACATGCAAAATATCTTTCTGGGGACTAAAACACAACTAACTTTAAAAAAAAAAAATCAAACGGTTTTTAAAAAGTGATACAACTGGCAGTTGCTGCTGGCTCCTCTTGATCCAACAAGTGACTGTAAAAAAGGGAATGGTGGCTACTTACACAAAAACAAAACAAAAATTCAGTTGTTGCCACCAAATTCATATGTTTTGTGTGTTAGGTGCTCAGGAATGAAAAAATCAGGCTGGGAGACAGCCCTTAACCTTTATCAAACATTTCAAGATATGCTCCTCGGAACACTTGCAGTGAGTCTACAGAGAGCTGTGGTGGCTGTTTTTGTTTCCAGCTGCTCCTGTGTGTGACAAAGCTCTTCATTGCAAAGAAGAGTATAGATGCCTCTAAAAGCAGCTGGAAACAAATAGGAACCAGCGTCTATCCCTCTGCTGGAGTCCACTGCAACTTGGAGGAAGAGAGGAAACTGGAGATGCTGCCAAGTACTAGAGCAGTCCGCAGGAGAAGAATGTTGAGATGACAATGTAGTGAAGTGTTGGGGCAGCATGTCAAGGGGATAAGGGAGCTAAGAAAATGTCTACGCAGCCTACAAGAGCAAGCCTCTCAACCTGGGTTGACAGCCCACCCTTCTCTTTAGGTTTTAGTGCTGGAGCCTCAATCTGAGCTGCAGTTTCAAAGTGCTTTCTACACAACTATATTTAGAGCTCTAGTGGCAGCCTTGCGAACCCAAGTCTGTTGTCCTGGGCTCGGAGGCTCACTCCCATGGGCTGTGTGGATATATCGTAAGTGACAGGAACATGTGTTGGGGGCAAAAAAGAACATAGCTGCAGAGAAACTTGCAGGGGAGTGGGGAAGGAGAAGAGGGAGAGATGAAATGAAGAACAAAAAATACAATACAATTAACTGTTGTGACAAAGTTCCTCCTCTACCTTGGTGGGTCTTGCACCTACTGGTGGATTTGCTCGCTTCGGAGCTTCACAGCAGCTCTCGGTTTGGCCGTTTTCATGAACCCACAGTCCAGGTCAACTCCTCCTGTGTCTGACCAGGAGTTGGGAGATTTGGGGGAAACCCAGGCCCACCCTCTACTCAGAGTTCCAGCCCAGGGCCCTGTGGAATGCAGCTGTCTAGAGTACCTCCTGGAACAGCTGTGCGACAGCTACAACTCCCTGGGCTACTTCCCCATGGCCTCCTCCCAACACCTTCTTTATCCTCGCCATAGGACCTTCCTCCTGGTGTCTGATAATGCTTGTACTCCTCATTCCTCCAACAGCACACGTTCTCTCTTAGCTCCTAGTGTCTCTTGCTCCCAGCTCCTCACATACGCACCACAAACAGAAGTGAGCTCCTCTTTAAACCCAGCTGCCCTGATTAGCCTGCCTTAATTGATTCTAGCAGTTTCTTGATTGGCTGCAGGTGTTATAATCAGCCTGTCTGTTTTAATTGTTTCCAGAAGGTTTCTGGAACCTTCCCTGTTACCTTACCCAGGGAAAAGGAACCTATTTAACCTGGGGCTAATATATCTGCCTTCTATCACCCTCCTGTAGCCATCTGGCCCAACACTGTCACACTGTCAAAAAAAACAAATGCGTGTCTTGTTAGAAAGCCAAAACAACATTAAATATTTCTAACAAGTCTTCTGTATAAATAATTGCTGTATTTAATCTATCAATTTAAGTATCACCCAGTGTTCTCTAACATGGTTGTAACGGGGCTCTTCTGTCCATACAGCCTTCATGGAAATAACCAGTTTTGGGTACAACCATGTTTAAACATGATTTTTGTAGTGTAGATGAGGGTTAATTTTTATTTCATGCCATCTCAGTTTTTCTCAAATTCTCTTTCCATAACTCCTCATATTAGGGCACAGTTTTGCCCAGATTCAGCAGATACTCTACATAAGAACAGCCATGCTGGGTCAGATCAATGGTTCATCTTGCCCAGTATCCTGTCTTCCGACAGTGGCCAATACTAGGTGCTTCAGAGAGAATAAATAGACCAGATAATCATCAAGTGATCCATCCTGTGTTACCCATTTTCAGCTTCTGGCAAACAGAGGCTAGGGACACTTCAGAGCATGGTTTTGTATCCCTGCCCATCCTGGCTAATAGCCATTGATGGACCTATCCTCCAGTAACTTATCTAGTTCTTTTTTGAACTCTGTTATAGTTTTGGCCTTCACAAAGTCATCTGGCGAAGAATTCTACAGGTTGATTGTTCATTGTGTGAAGAAATACTTCCTTTTGTTTGTTTTTAAACCTGCAGTCTATTAATTTCATTTGGTGACCTCTAGTTCTTGTGTTATGAGAAGGAGTAAATAACACTTCCTTATTTACCAGTCATGATTTTATAGACCTCTATCGCATCCCCCCTTAGTCGTCTCTTTTCCAAGTTGAAAAGTCCCAGTCTTATTAACCTCTCCTTATATGAAAGCTGTTCCATACCCCTAATCATTTTTGTTGCCCTTTTCTGAAACTTTTCCAATTCCAATATATCATCTTTTGAGAAGGAACAACCAGATCTGCATGCAGTATTCAAGATGTGGGCATAGTACGGATTTATATAGAGGCAATATGATATTGTCTGTCTTATCTCCCTTTCCTAATGAGTCACAACATTCTATTAGCTTTTTTTTGACTGCTGCTGCACATGGAGTGGATGCCTTCAGATGATTATCCATGCTAACTCCTAAATCTCTTTCTCACGTGCTAACAGCTAATTTAGACCCCCATCATTTTATATGTATAATTGGGATTATGTTTTCTAATGTGCATTACTTGGCATTTTTTCAACATTGAATTTCATCTGCCATTTTGTTGCCTAGTCACCCAGTTTAGTGAAATCCCCTTGTTACTCTTAGGTAAGTCCAAAGCAGACTGCTATCTTGAGTAGTTTTGTATCATTTGAAAATTTTGTCACCTCACTGTTTACCCCCTTTTCCAGATCATTTATGAATAGGACTGGTCCCAGTACAGACCCCTGGAGGACATCACTATTTACCTCTCTGCATTCTGAAAACTGACTATTTAGTTCTATCTTTTAACCAGTTACCGATCCAGGAGAGGACCTTCCCTCTTATCCCATGTCAGCTTACTTTGCTTAAGTAAGGCTTAAGAGCCTTTGGTGAGGGATCTTGTCAAAGGTTTCTGAAAATCTAAGAAAACTATATCCACTGGATCACCCTTGTCCACATGCTTGTTGACCGCCTCCAAGAATTCTAGTAGATTAGCAAGGCATGATTTCCCTTAACAAAAAACATGTTGGCTCTTCCCCAACAAATCGTGTTCATCTATGTGTCTGATAGTTCTGTCCTTAATTATAGTTTCAACCAATTTGCCTGGTACTGAAGTTAGGCTCATCGGCCTGTAATTGCTGGGATCACCTCTGGAGCCCTTTTTAAAAAATTGGTGACAAGTTAGCTATCCTTGAGTCATTTATTGCAGGAGCTAATTTAAATGGTAGGTTACATACCACAGTTAATAGTTCTGCAATTTTATATTTGAGTTCCTTTAAAACTCTTGGGTGAATACCATCTAGTCCTGGTGGCTTATTACAATTTTAGTTTATCAATTTATTCCAATATCTCCTCTAATGACACCTCAGTCTGGGCCAGTTCTTAAGTTTAGTGACCTAAAAAGAATGGCTTAGGTTTGTGAATCTCCCTCAAATTCTCAGCCATGAAGACCAATGCAAAGAATTAATTTAGTTTCTCTGGAATGGCCTTATCTTCCTTGAGTGCTCCTTCAGCATCTTGATTGTCCAGTGGCCCCACTGGTTTAGCAGGCCTCTTGCATGCTTAAATTTTTTTTGCTGTTACTTTTTGAGTCTTTGGCTAGTTGTTCTTCAAATTCTTTTTATGCCTTCCTAATTATATTTTTATATTTCAACTGCCAGAGTTTATGCTCCTTTCTATTTTCCTCAACAGGATTTAATTTCCACTTTTTAAAGGTTGCTTCAGTGTCTCTTACTGTTTCTTTTACCTTGTTTAGCCATGGTGACACTTTTTTGGTGGTCTTACTATGTTTTTTTAATTTGGATGGTAGTGTCAGGTTTTCAATTTACTCTTGGATTGGTTAATACAGAAAGAAGAGATGAATAAACATTGTACAATTTTGCTTTGGAGAAGCTGCAAGGGCATTTCGAGATTCTATAGCACGCTTTGATAGCATTCTGTATCTCAGCCACTAAAAAACTGCCCTCTGGAATTAGTTATCTGTTCTTAAAGTGGTGGAAGGACAATTGCTGAAGTGTTTCCCCAAATGTGTGGTGTATCATTAGCTGTGAGAAAAGTCACTTTTCTTAAAAGGTGGCTGATCATATTGTAAGCACCCTAAAGGAAAATTGATATATGCACTTTTAGGACTTACATTTTTATTTTTTAGAATCCTCAAAATAAGAACTAGTGTCACGTTTGACACTAGCAACAAGACTGATACTCTACAGCGACTGAAGTGACATTGATGCAAAAGGAGACTTCAGGGAGGAAATAGATTAAACTACAGATCTAAAAGTTCAAATTTGGTATTAGAAACATATTTTAGTTTTTGATTATGGAGAAGCTCAACATGTATACAGGTACAGAGAGGTCAAAAGCAGTCAACTCGGATTTATAAAGGAGAGGCCATGCTTAAAAATCCAATTAATTTAAGCAAGTGATAATGAGAGCCAACGATAGTGACATAGCAGACTTATTCTGTTTATCCACTTAATGTTTCTATGAACCCACATTTACAGTACTATATAAGTGACAGTATGCAACGATGGCAGAGAAAGGCTTTTGGAAGTTTAAAGAAGTGATATAGCAGTACTAACATACCAGAGTATAGTAATTCTACAAATGGGTACAGATTAGGTTGGAGCAGGGGTTCTTAAACTGGGGGTCGGGACCCCTCAGGGTCACGAGGTTATTACATGGGGGGGGGTTGCAAGCTGTCAGCCTCCCCCCAAGCCTCGCTTTGCCTCCAGCCTTTATAATGGTATTAAATATATAAGGGACGGGTTGCGTTCACAGGCTTGCTGTGTGAAAGGGGTCACCAGTACAAAAGTTTGAGAACCACTGGATTGGAGGGTGTTGCTAAGGGTTTTTCAGGGGTCACCTCTACGCCTGCTCTTTTAAACTATTATACTAACACCCTGAATTAATTGCTACAGAAAACCTAGTTTGCAAATGTACACACAGTATGAAAAAGAGACAGCTAATCAAAATATAGGAAAAGGCCTAAATGATATTATGGCTTTTATTTTGTTTGGGGGAATCTTTTTCCTTCCCAATCCTTCTGTTGAGAGACAGTCAAGAATTACAAGGATGGAAGTGGGGTTGTGTTTTCAGCTAGCATAATTTCTCATCTCCCTTTCTGGGTCTCTCTAAACTTTTGCTTTTCTGTATTAGGGAATTTTGCCATTGACTTAAATAGGGCTAGGATTTAATTTCAGGTTTCTACATAACTCAGTGTCTTCAGCAACCCATAGATTTACTTAACAAGATAACTTTTCTCTGCTGTAGTTACAACGTGTAAATTGTAGGTACAGAGAGCAAGGTTGAAAAGAACTGGAATTGCTGGATCCCAGATTGTTTCATATTGCTCCTTTGACTACCAGGACAGTGCTACTATGCAGGAGCAGGAGCACAGTGATGCTTAGTTATTGTGTGGTATTCTGCCCTTTGGATGAGGGTAGGCATAAATACCAGACTTGTATAAATCTGCACCTAACTTAAACCTATGCCCCTGACACATACTCAACTGGTGAAATGAGTTTGGACAAAATCTGAGTGCCTAAAATTAGGCTCCTAAATCCATATTTAGTTTGTTAAATAAAAATATCCTGGCTATCAATGGTGCTGGATCCCTGCAGCTGCCACATAGTTTGGTGGCATTTGGGGGTTCTCAGTGCTTCTAAAATCAGGCCATATTTGTTTAGAAGCCCAGCTTGAAGATCCCAGATCTGGAAACCATGACACGAACTCTGAACGTTCAATTGCTTCAGGGCTCTGATCTGGTCTCTATCTACTTGAGATGAGACTTTAGTTTCTCACCAAAAGTCACTACTCCTGCTAGGCAAAACCCACCTTTTACCACTTGATATTTCAGATTAACTTTTTGAAACCTTTTCCCTTCTTGACATTTCTTGTTCCTTAGAAGAGTACTAATAGAATGAGTAAAGTCTGGTTATTGCCTAGGAAAGCGACTCTTAAAAAAAAATATATATATACATTAGATTTCTCTTATTTGTTGGCATTCACTTCTGTGTAAAGTTAGAAAATTCTTACTACTTTTGTAAGCTGAATTAAGACCACCACAAATCAAGATATTCTTTATAAAACTTCTCAAATTATCACCAACAGTAATGATTCTAGAAGCAGAATTTTGCTGGCACTTCTGCAGAATACACTGCAGTTTGCTTTTTCATGGCTATATTGATTCTCATGGACTCTCACTAGTAAATTTATTTTGTCAATAGATAACTGTTTAACTTTTTAAGAGGTTTTACTTTTTCATTTGTATTGATTGTGGGGGGGGAATGGGTTAGGCAGCTATATTGTGGTATGTGAATATATACACACCATATTATAAACACACCAACTGTGTGTAACATTTTGGATATGCTCTCTAATTAGCCTGTTTAAAAGGTATAGTACATGCATTTAAAGCTGTTGCAGCTTCATTAGTATTCTTACTTCCATTGTGTGTGTGTGTGTGTGCGCGCACACACGAAATATAAATGAATTTGCTGTAGTGTCTCAGATAACCATAGCATTCTCTCTCATGCAGTTAATATGTGGAAACTTCAAAGTAAGGGATTAGCCCTTTAAATGAAGAGTTTAGGGGCAGTGGCAGGCTGGCTAATGCGAACGAGGATATGCAAGTAGAAATTACCACATCCGAGATGGAAGTCAGACTCAGACAGCTTAGTGGGACTGTCATAACCATACAGCTAAGGGTAGCCTAGAATTCCTCCTTACCTGTAAGGGGTTAAGAAGCTCAAATAACCTGGTTGGCACCTGACCAAAAGGACCAATGGGGAAAGAAGGTACTTTCAAATCTGGGGGGGGGGGACGACTTTGTTTTTGTGTGTTCTCTTGGGAAGCAGAAAAGCATCAGGTCAGAAAACTTTCTCCTATAAACCATCCTAAAAGTCTCTGATATTACAAAAATTGTAAGTAAAAGCCAGGCAAGGCATGTTAGATTACCTTTTATTCTGCTTGTGAATTTTTCCTCTGCTGGAGGGAGGTTTATTCCTGTTTTTGTAACTTTGAAACTAAGCCTAGCGGAAGTTCTGCTGTGTCTTTTGAATCTTTTGTTACCCTGTAAAGTTATTTTCCATCCTGATTTTTACAGAGGTGATTTTTACTCCCCCCCCCCCCCCCAAATAAAATCCTTTTTAAAAACCTGACTGATTTCTCTATTGTCCTAAGACCCAGGGGCTTGGGTCTGTGATCACTTTTTAACCAATTGGTTAGGATATTATTCTCAAGCCTCCCCAGGAAAGGGGGTGTAAAGGCTTGGGGGGATATTTTGGGGAAATAGGAACGCCAAGTGGTCCTTTCCCTGATACTTTGTTAAATCACTTGATGATGGCGGTGTACCCTCCAAAGGCAAAGAATTTGTGCCTTGGAGAAGTTTTAACCTAAGCTGGTAGAAATAAGCTTAGGGGGTCTTTCATGCAGGTCCCCACATCTGTACTCTAGAGTTCAGAGTGGGGCGGGAACCCTAACAGGAACTAAATCAGGAGCCCTGGATAATCACCATCCAAGAAATTAAAGGAATTGGCACATGAAATTGCCAGCTCAATAGCAAGCATTTTTAATGAATTTGTAAACTTGGAGGTCATATCCCAGGACTGGAGAATTGCTTATATAGTACCTATTTTTAAGAAAGGGGAGAAAAACTGATCCAGGAAATTACAGGCTTGTTAGTGTGACCTTAATTGTATGCAAGGTCTTGGAACAAATTTTGAAAGAGAACGTAGTTAAGGACATAGAGGTAAACGGTAATTGGCATAAAATACAACATGATTTTACAAAAGGTAGATTGTGCCAGACAAACCTGATCTCCTTCTTTGAGAAGATAACTGATTTTGTAGACAAAGGAAATGCAGTAGATATAATCTATGTGGATTTCAGTAAGGCATTTGCTGTAGGTTTCAGAGTGGTAGCTGTGTTAGTCTGTATCAGCAAAAACAAAAATAAGGAGTACTAGTGGCACCCTAGAGACTAACAAATTTATTTGGGCATAAGCTTTCGTGGGCTAAAACCCAATTCATCAGGTGAATGGGGTGGATATTTATGACAGTACATGAAAAGATGGGAATTGCCTTACGAAGTGGGGGATTGAGACAGTTCAATTAAAGTGGGCTATTATCCAGTTCCACTTGGGAAATTATTAGTTAAATTGGAGAAGATGGGGATTAATATGAGAATTGAAAGGTGGATAAGGAACTGGTTAAAGGGGGGCTATGATGGGTCATACTGAAAGGTGAACTGTCAGGCTAGAGGGAGGTTACTAGTGGAGTTGCGCAGGGATTGGCCTTGGGACCAATCTTATTTAACATTTTTTTATGAGTGACGTTGGCACAAAAAGTGGGAGTGTGCTAATACAATTTGCAGATGACACACAGTTGGGAGGTATTGCCAGTATAGAGAAGGATCGGAATATCATGCAAGAAGATCAGGATGACCTTAAAAACTGGAGTAAATAGAAATGGGATGAAATTTAATAGTGCAAAGTGCAAGGTCATGCACTTAGGGACTAACAACAAGAATTTTAGCTATGAGCTATTATTAGTTGGAAGCGATGGAGGAGGAGGAGAAATACCAGGGTGTATTGGTTGATTACATGATGACTGAGCCACCAATGTGATGCAGCTGTGAGAGAGGCTGCTAATGCAGTTCTAGGATGCATGAGGCGACTTATTTCCAGTAGAGACAGGGAAGTATTAGTACCGTTATACAAGGCCCTAGTAAGACCTCATCTAGAATACTATGTGCAGTTCTGGTGTCCTATGTTTAAGAAAGATGGATTCAAAGTTCAACAGGTGCAGAGAAGGGCTACTAGGATGCTCCGAGGAATGGAAAACCTACCATTTGAGAGGAGACTCAGAGCTTGACGTGTTTAGCCTAACCACAAGAAGGCTAAAGGGAGATAGGATTGCTCTCTATATATACATCAGAGGGATAAATGCCAGGGAGGGAGAGGAGTTATTTAAGGTAAGTGCCAATGTGGACACAAGAACAAATAGATATAAACTGGTCATCCACAAGTTTAGGCTTGAAATTAGACAAAGGTTCTAACTATCAGAGGAGTGAGGTTCTGGAACGGCCTTCCAAGGGGAGTAATAGGGGCAAAAAAACCCAAACTGGTTTTGTCAAGGTTCCTTCCCGACTCTGAACTCTAGGGTACAGATGTGGGACCTGCATGAAAGACCCCCTAAGCTTATTCTTACCAGCTTAGGTTAAAAGCTGCCACCACCAAAGTGTTACACAAAGACCAGCAGGGGAAGTGCCCACTTGGAAATGTATTCTTCCCCTCCCCCCCCCCAGCACTACACCCGCTTTCCTGGGAAAGGCTTGATAAAACGCCTCACCAATTTGCATAGGTGAACACAGACCCAAACCCTTGGATCTGAAGAACAATGAAAAATCAATCAGGTTCTTAAAAGAAGAATTTTAATTAAAGAAAAAGTAAAAGAATCACCTCTGTAAAATCAGGATGGTAAATACCTTACAGGGTAATCAGATTCAAAACATAGAGAATCCCTCTAGGCAAAACCTTAAGTTACAAAAAGACACAAAAACAAGAATATACATTCCATTCAGCACAGCTTATTTTATCAGCCCTTTAAACAAAACAGAATCTAATGCATATCTAATGAGATTGCTTACTAACTCTTTACAGGAGTTCTGAAATGCATTCCTGCTCTGATCCTGGCAAAAGCATCACACAGTCAGACGAACCCTTTGTTCTCCCCCTCCAGCTTTGAAAGTATCTTGTCTCCTCCTTGGTCATTTTGGTCAGGTGCCAGCAAGGTTATCTTAGCTTCTTAACCCTTTACAGGTGAAAGGGTTTTTCCTCTGGGCAGGAGGGATTTAAAGGTGGTTAGCCTTGCCTTTATGACAGGCTTCAAGACTGAGCTTCAGTTTATGGGGGGGATGTTATGATGAGACTGCCTACAGTGGCATGTAGGCAATCTGCGACTGCTAACAGCAGATGTCTCCAGCGGCCAGTGATGGGACTAGTATAAATGTTGTTGGAGTCTGTGTAACTTGAAGTCTTTAAATCATGATTTGAGGACTTCAGTAACTCCGCTAGAAGTTAGGGGTCTGTATTACAGGAGTGGGTGGGTGAGCCTTTGTGACCTGCAATGTACAGAAGGTCAGACTAGATGATCATTTTTGACCCTTCTCGCCTTAAAGTATGAGTCTAAATATTATAACATTTTCATTTAATTGTGTAAAATACAGTAGAATCTCACAGATTCACACTAACCGGGAGCCCCATCCCCATCATGAATTACTTATGCAGTGAATTTGTGAGCAAATGAGCATAATCTATTAAGAATGTTTTATCAAATGCACTTCATTTGTATGGACTACTGTCTAATTCAAATTTAGTAATATTTTGGTAGTATTAGCAGCATAACAGAAGTGCACAGGAGCCAACCAAAAACAGGGCCTCCTATTGCTAGGCATCGTACAAACAGAATTATACACTGACCATGTGCCAAAGACCTTGCAGTCTAAATCGAGAAGATACCCACAGAGTAGAGGAAAGAGATATAATGTACAAGCAGACTGATAGATGTTAATTCTATGACTTTTTTTTTAAGTCTTTTCTGCAGTGGGGGTTTGTTAAGAGGAGATTCTCTAAATGGAAAAACAAAGGTAGGAAGGAGGACCATGGGATCCGGGAAGGAGATGATAGGGCAAGAGTGCAGGAAGGAGGCAAGCATAGAGGGCAGCTGGATAGAGGCTCAAGTGAAGTTAGTGAGGGAGAGGGCTGGAGTAAATAGCCAGTCAGCAAAGGGGACAGTGTCCAGTTTTCAGTGATATCTTTAGTGTTCAACAGTCCCTCTTGCAGTACCTGTTGAGGCTGCTTCTTCTGTATGTTCCTGCTAGCTTGAATTTCTATTCTGTGACCTTCATGATGTACTAGTAAACGTAGTGAAAATATGGTAGAACATTGGAGTAGAAAAAATGTAGTTTTAGAAATATTTTGCACTTGCATAGCACCTTTCATCTAGCAGCCTAAAGCACTTTTACAAGCACAAATACATTTCCAATACCCCAGAAGGTATACTTCGGGGCAAGTATTACCTTTTTTACAGATGGAGCCAATGGCGGTTATACCATTACTCACATAGCTGTGAATTTGGATACCAGTAATGTCATGCTCTATTGAAAATTCTGCTGTCAGAGAAGATCCAAGGTGGTCATGCTTGGGGAGGGTTTCTACCTTGTGCTTCAGTGAGAAGTTGAGTGTCTTTCAGATTCTTCTTTTCTGAGATATTTAAGTTCTGTTGTTAGTTTTTACCAGTCAGAGAACAGACAGCTTGCATCCATTTCTATAACGTGTCAGACTCTGAAATGGTTATCCACATTTCTGTCATAACAAGATTAGATTAGTGAAATTCCCTGTAGATTGGCTTGTGTAATAAGGTTTTTCACAAACTCCAGCTGGTGCAGAACACAGGTGCCAGGTTCCTTGTGAAAAGGGGGTGATCGGAACATGCTTCACCAGCTTTAGTTGCTGGATAAGCATAAAGGCTTTAAAAACTGCAGTTTTTAATCTTCAAGTGCTACATGTCCTCAATTGTGCACATTCCACTGTTCTGTGTTTATTTTCTTGGCTGTATATGGAGCTAAAAGCAACTATAAAACTTGTATTGTAGCAGAACACTGCTTGCTTCCACTGGAAAAGCAAAAACTTAACAGATTTCAGCCTAATTTTTTTGATATTTTATAAAACCCTATTACATTTTTAACTGTTCATTATGTTGACAGAATATTCAGCTAACTTGGCCTTCCTTACAATACAGTGGAGATGTGATCTAAGACTCCATTTATTTAAAGCATTAGTTTTTTCATCAACTAAATCAACCATTGTAAGCAAAAGAAGGAGCAGAAATTAATTTTGACTATTAAGGCTTTG
The DNA here is from genome assembly GCF_009764565.3 of Dermochelys coriacea. Taxonomy (NCBI): domain Eukaryota; kingdom Metazoa; phylum Chordata; order Testudines; family Dermochelyidae; genus Dermochelys; species Dermochelys coriacea. The sequence continues at coordinate 249,030,162 of NC_050068.2, forward strand.
TCTAGACTGTCTAGATTTGGGGGTTTTTAGGGCCATTGGTGTAGCTGCACCAGTGCAACTCCGAGGTATAGACAGGCAAAGTTTCTATTTGTGTCAGTGTAGTTTATCACAACTTTCAAAAGAGGTGAATCCTCTTCTTCTAACTGATGTTTAACATAGGTCAGTCAACCTTTCTGTGTAGTAGTTGTATACCTTTACCCAAATGAAGTATAGTAGGAGGATTTGTGTTTTTTCCAGTATGGTGCTATTGTGCAGCTGACTGTTACATGTACTATAGCAGTCAGTCAAAACCTATGTGTGTCTCAAACATTTTGGCTTTGACAAAATGAAACTAAATCGAAAATGTTCTGACCAGCTCTCCATTCTGTTATTGCTTCTTGCTTATAAAAGGGATTGATTTTTAAACAAACTTCTAAAATCCAGTCATGGATATCTAGTTGTGCGACATGTTTTTGCTGTTTCTTCTATTGCTCTGTGACTAACTGTTTAACAGGCCCTGTTCCCTTTCCCATTAAAGTTAATAAGTTTGGGTTTTTTTCCCATTGATTTTAGTGGGAAGGAGCCCAAAGTTAGTTTACCAGTATCTGTCACTTACTTACATTCAAGTGACTTATCTATGAAGTATAACTTGGGTTTGCAATAGTAATATCTTAGGTTGCCAAAATAAACAGTCTGCGTATTTTGAAAAGTATGTGTAATTTTGTCCAGGAACTAAGTTAAACCCACAAATATCTTGCAGCAATGTGATACTGTGTGTGTTACAAAACATTATTTGAGCTAATGTTTATGAAAAAAGGAAGTAAGAATAGATTTGGAAAAGTATATTGGCAAAACTGTAGTAGAAGCTTGTGACTTTTTAACATTTGTTTATCTTAAGATAATTCTCTGTGTATAACTCTTACTGGAATTATACGTATATGGAAAAACATTCCATTTTCCTGGAAGTAGAAGAGAAACTTGTATTAAAAGCTGATCTTCTATAGACAGAGCCAAATTCTGCCCTCAGTTACACCTGAGTAAATCTGGAATAATGGTTTTTGACAATGGAGTATAATTTAGGGCAGAATTTGGTGTCTCTGAGGCGCTAGACCCGTTTCTGGTGTATAAAGGTTATATAATTTTTTTTTTCAGTTTTTCTGGGTTCTCTTTGAGATTTAGTATTTGAATTTGATTGTTTATCTCACAATCATAATTCTTTGTCAGCCTATTGGCATAGAAATGATGTCACAAATTCAGAGCACATCTCCATTCTGAACAGTTGGTAAAGACTGATAATGAGGAAGAGAGAAACTGTTTCCTCAATAAAGGGAGAGTGGTTAGCTGAACCTGCAAATGCAGCTGTGAAGGAAAAATACGAAAATGACAAAATAGAGTGCTTATGATAGGCTCTTTGAAAGTGTTCATTTTCCTCTCCAGTGAAAGCTAATGGCTTCTCCACACATGGGCATTGAACTCCAAAATCTTTAAGATATTCTGTTAGTTCAGTTGTAAAGCATTTTTAATAATAAAAAAAATTAAGACAAGTTTAGCACATTAAGCTTACTATAAAATCAACTGGAGGAAGTTTATAGCTAGAAAACATTGCATATGAAAAGCATGAGAGAGACAAATGGATTTAAGTGGGACTTTTTTTTTGCTTCTATAACAAGGAAGCCCCTCTAATAGCAAAGCAGGCAGTATGCACCTTGATATCAGTCTTGATTTCTTGTGTGGAGGATAAAGGGGAGAAAAAACCTCTGTCCTCTTCAGCTATTTAGATGGAAAGCTCTTGGGGGCAGCGATCTATCTTAGTTTGTCTGTAAAATGCAAAGCATGCACTTGTGTATACCTTTTTAAACCTCCAAACTCAGAGAATCATTGCAACTAATCTGAAAGTTTAATGTTAGTATTAACTAATACACCGAACAGAAACACTTCTGATGAGCTGGCTGCAGAGTTCAACATTCTAGATGAAAGTAAACCTAGACTATTATAATATTTTTTGGTTGGAAATGAGTCTGATTGCAGGTGTCGTCATATTTGTTCTGAGGGTTTCTTGTCTTCAGCTGGCTGGAAAATCCACAACACAATGAGTGATTTTTCCTTGTGTCTGTGTATTAAAAATTTTTTTATAGCCAGACTTAAAAACTGTTCTATTCAAAGGATAGTGTTCTGTTTTTCAACTAAGGGACACTGTCAAATAGTTTTGGATTCAAATTTTGAGCCCTCTTTAATTATCTGGTGGAAATGCACTGGATTCAAAATATTTAACTCATCACACAGTTACCGAATACAGTCTTTTAAAAAATGTTTTACGTCCAAGCAATTTTGTCCTGCTGAAAAGCCTTCAACTTGAGTGCACTTTCTAACTAAAACTGTTTTTTAAGAGCTGTACTGGCATCCTTGATAATGTAAGTGGGGAGGGAAGATGAGGAGTAAACAGGGTAGTTTGTCAGCCAGCAATTGTGAAAAATGTGAGATCAAAACAGGAGGCAAAGAAATGCTATTCATGAACCCCTGAAGGGGCATACATAACGAAGTAGTGAAAATAAGAACTATTTTTTTTAATTGCTTGACACTTTAAAAAGAGACAACCATGTTTAGTTTAGGACACAACTAGTCTTTGGGACTGGGCTCCACATTTTTATTCTATAGTTATTAGCAACTTTTCAAGTTATAATTTCTCCATGATGATATACTAAAACGTGTATACTAGAGATGCAAACTTCGGTTTCCCCCTTCATTCTTACACTGCATATGTTTGGTTTTGGTTCCAAGGGAGTAATCAGTTTTAGCATAGTTCAGTGAAGTAACCCGCAAACTTTGTTAAAGCTCATTACTTAAGTTACCTCTTTTAGGTACTACGGTATCTTTGGAGCATTTACTTTGGAGTTGAAAGTCATGATGGCTTTTCTATCCCATCAAAAGATGAGCTATTGGTTCAGTATCAGTTTGGCTTAACAAATCGATAGCAACGTCCTGTATTCTCTCTCTCTTCACCCCTCCACCCCCCCCCCCCGTCTCCTATCCCAGAACTGATCAGGCTTAATTTTGTGTAACTTGAATCTTCTATAATTACAGCCTAAGGTGTTATGGCTACAAATTCACACTCAATGCAGCTTATGCATCCAAGATGCCTAACTGATTTTAAATAACCTTTTTTTCCTCCTCTACAGGCCTATGAAGAGTACACCAGCAAGTTAGATGCTCTACAACAAAGAGAACAGCAGTTATTGGAATCCATGGGGAATGGAACTGATTTCTCTGTCTCCAGCTCTGCTTCAACAGACACAGTTACATCATCTTCCTCCTCTAGCCTCTCTGTAGCACCTTCATCTCTTTCGGTTTATCAGAACCCCACAGATATGTCAAGGAATAACCCCAAGTCTCCACAAAAACCTATTGTTAGAGTCTTCCTACCCAACAAACAGAGGACAGTGGTGAGTCAGCCCTGTATACGTGCTCATAACCTTAATTTTTTGTGCATCTGTCCCCCTCTTTCCATGTTTAATCAAACCTGAAAGCCAAAAAATGTATCTGTAGACCTATGAAAGCAAAATGTGTAATGTAATTCTTTTCTGCCAAAGTCTGTTGGTTATTTCAACTTTGCTACACATGCTGCTTTGTACAGTGTTAACACTGAGAAGATTGATTCTCTTACGTGCAACAAAAGAGGCAAAACTTAAACTTCTTCAAGCGGGATACAAAAATGGATGCTTAAAATAGTTTTCAAAAATTAAATGTAGGTCAATGAAACAAACGTAGTCAGCATAGCTATTTCCCAGACTTAGTTTTGAGTAGTATTGTTTCACTGTATATATATTCTGGGTGTGGGAGATTAGTGTTATATTTCCATGTAATGTGTATTGCAGGTAACACATTGGTATCCAAACTGTGATCTCTGAACTACTGGTGGTTTATAAACAGATGGAGGTCATAGTGCTGGTTCTCCTTTGCCTCCAGTTACTTCTACAAGGCATTCCAGGCTCTTCATTACCAAGAGCAGCCTTGGCACCACTGAAGGCAGGAAGGAAACAAGATAGTGGAGCCAGCCTTTTTTGCATCCACTTGGGGTTATTGCTACATAGTAGTAGGTGAGGAACTGGCTATCCTGAGACTGTAGCTTCCTGGACCTGGTAATGTAACTAGAATTGCTCATGGTAGAGAAATGTCCAGGGGAGTGGAAAACAAGTATCTGGGTTGTATCTGCAAGGAAGAGGTGGGCCAGACATCAGGGGAGCATGTGAATGGGGTACAGAGGAACAAAACAGATCAGAGGGAGAATAAATATAGAACAAATGTACACAGTTCATTAAGGGGCAATTGTCAACTTAAATTTCAGGTAGAAGTTTGACTTTTTTAAATTTAAACTTAAAATAGTTAGAAGTTGTATGCAATGTTGTAGCTCTGTAGGTCCCAGGATATTAGAGACACAAGCTGGGTGAGGCAATATCTTTTGCTGGACCAACTTCTGTTGGTGAAAGACAAGCTTTCGAGTTCTGTGTAGCTCAAAAGCTTGTCTCTTTCACCAACAGAAGTTGGTGCAATAAAAAATACTACCTCACACAGCTTGTCTCTCTAATAGTTAAAAGTATCACCTAAATCAGCGGCTCTCAAACTTTTTACAAAGGTGACACACCCAAATGCATTTTATCTTTTTTGGGGACCCACCATTACCCCAGTTGGCTCCCTCCAACCCCCTTGCCCTCACTTTCCCAGTTCTGCCCCCCTGCTACAGCCCCAGCTGGCCACTCTCTCTCCCCATGACCGATCGTGGCCACCATCTCTGCTAGGCTGCTGGCTGACTGCTCAGTGTCTCAGGCCGCTACTTCTGCGGTGCTGCTGTCCAGATCTCACTCCTCAGACTGCTGCCTGCTACCCATGGGAAGTGAGAGCCAGTGTGGGGGGTGGATACCTGTGGTAGGCCAGGGACCTACTATTTGGGAAACACTGCAAGATTAGAGAAATATTTTCTGTACTTTTTGAATTGTTGTGCTTTTGACAGTGTGTTGTGTGTAGTCAGTTTTCCTGCTTTTGTGGGACTTTTGCACATCACTGGTCGAGGAAAACTTTAAAAATAGGAAAAAATTGTGAAGCCACAAAAAATGGCATGGGGACTCGAACGACTTTTGTACCTGAAACTTTTAACTTGACTGTTTAATGCTTAAATAAAAAAAACCCTACAAGAAACTTGGTTGCATTAAGGAGAGCTAAAAAAGATATTCTGTGGGTAGTATTTTTTTAAAAATATTTTACTCCAGTTGCTGTATTTGCCTTAAGGATGGTGAGTAATGGCTGGAAGGTGGTTCATGAGAAAATGTATCCAAGATCTAGTCCATACTATGAAAGAGTTTGAGGACCTCTGGAAGTGTGCATTTGGTATTTGAAAACTTTGAAAAAGAGCCCAAATAGTGCTGTTGACCATATTCATGATACCATAGTATAACCATCCTTACTGGATGAGTACGCTTTCTTTGGCCAAAAGTGAAAATGGGAAATATTGATCAATGAGGGATGAGTCCTAAATCTGTTACCAAGACCTCATTGAACTAAGCTGATTTGTGTACTGTTGTAAACAGCTGATCACATTTTATTTGTCCATTGTGTCCATCCTTGCCCTCATTCCCAACTCTTAGCCTGCAGTTACCCATGCAGCTCAGCAATGCTTTCTAGGCAACTCAGCAGTTGCACTTACAAATGTATTTCTGTACTTTGAGATTTCAATAAAAATGAGTTTACTGTTCATGATTGCTGCTGGACTGATCACTCTGGTGAATTAAGTTCTTATCTACAGAACATACAAAAGAGAGTTGTAATATAAGCTTCATCCACCTCAGTCCTTTTCGAAAGGTGAAGGTAGTTCAGCCTTTATGCCTGTTCAGTCCTGCATGCATCAGCTGAAAACGGCAACAAGATGCCAATTGATGTCAGTTATGAATATGATTTTTGTGACTTACATATTTGTTCATTGGGAATTGGATAGACACCAAAAGTTCATCTTTTAAATCACCAAACACCTATTAGATAGTAAGCCTTTTAGCCACTTCAGCAAACATGACCCAGAATACAACCAGTGACTTGGAAGCAAAAGGCTTTATATCTTATCCAAAATCCTGATCCAGTCTCATAGACTTTAAGGTCAGAAGGGACGATCATGTAGTCTGACCTGCACTTCGCAGGCCACAGAACCGTACACACCTACTCCTGTAATAGACCCCAACCTCTGGCTGAGTTCCTGAAGTTCTCAAATCATGATAGACTTCAAGTTACGGAGAATCCATCATTTACACTAGTTTAAATCTGCAAGTGACCATGCTGCAGAGGAAGGCAAAACCTTCAGGATCTCTGCCACTCTGACCTGGGGGAAAATTCCTTCCTGACCCCAAATATGGTGATCAGTTAGACCCTGAGCCATGTGGCCAAGACCTATCAGCCAGATGCCTCAGAATTCTCTGTAGTAACTGAGAGCTCTCCCTCATCTAGTGTTGCATCACTGGCTGTTGGAGATATTTGCTGCTAGCAGTCGCAGATCAACTACATGTCATTGCAGACAGTCTCATCATACCTCTCCCACCATACCATCCTTTCCATAAACTTATCAAGCTCAGTCTTGAAGCCAGTTAGGTTTTTTTGCCCCACACTGCTCCCCTTGGAAGGCTGTTCAAGAACTTCACTCCTCTGATGGTTGGAAATTTTCTCTTAATTTCAAGCCTAAACTTGTTGATAGCCAGCTTATATCCATTTGTTCTTGTGTCCACCTTGGCACTTACCATGGAGGGAGAGGAGTTAGTTATTTATAGAGAGCAATCCTATCTCCCCTCAGCCTTCTTGTGGTTAGGCTAAACAAGCCAAGCTCTTGGAGTCTCCTCTCATAAGGTAGGTTTTCCATTCCTTGGATCATCCTAGTAGCCCTTCTCTGCACCTGTTGCACTTAAACATGGGAGACCAGAATTGCACACTATTCCAGATGAGGTCTCACCAGTGCCTTGTATAACAGCACTAACACTTCCCTGTCTACTGGAAATACCTCGCCTGATGCATCCTAGGACTGCATTAGACTTTCTCACAGCCTTTTTCAATTCTTCCTGTTCCCCCATACACTGCTATTAGGAATTAATGCTGTGTTTGAGTACACAAAACTTAGAGCTAAAGCAAGTTCATGGAATAAATCCTTTTTATTAATCCACCCCTGGAATAAACCATTTTTTTTCAGCTGTGTTCTTATCTATACACTTCTCTACTTATACATTTTACAGTAGCTTATGTTCCAAACATCTCAGTAATTTCAAATGACTTTCTTTTTATTAAAAAGAAGCTGTCACAAAAATATCATGCTACCCCTCAAATGTGTATCTGGTAAAAGCAAGGATTTAGAATTTAGCTTCACCTCTTCAGATTTGGACCAATGATAGTTTTAAGGACCAGTTTTTTGCAATGTGCCAAAGCTAGAACTAAGTCCTTTACATAACTTGAAGAGCAGGGATTCACAACTTTCTGTTGATGTAAAGCATTTGTTCCTAGAGAAGTGTATTGAGAAAGTGGACCTTAAATAATTACATGGTAGAAAAACTATTTAGGGTAATATTTAGTTCTTAAATGTATATTAGTACTGTTGTCACTCCAACAAATGCACATTGTAAATGAAATCAACTTGTCTTCACAACTTACCATCTGTATTAGTTTTGTGCAGTTATCTACTTTTTTTTTTTAAAAGGGGATTGGGAAATCCAGTGTCTTTTTTTTTTTTTTTTTTTTTTTTTTCAATGTTTGACAGAAACAAAAGCTTGAAAAAAATGATTTGGCACATACACAAACTGTGACTGTCTGATGCCACTTCCTCTCTACAGCTGTTCCCCTTGCAGTTTGAAGGAATAAAATAGTAGTGCACTTCTTGTGTTCTGTTAAACTATTCAATAAGTACCCGTGAAATCTGTCAAAATAGTCCATGGAATGTTATAGACCTCATTACTATTTTTTTTGTTTATACCATCGGTCCCTACCTGCCTTTACTCTTTACACCATGATCCCTTATAGGAAAGCGAGTATCACTTCCTACATTGTTCTCAATGTTGTTCCTTCTCTGTCCCTATTATCATTTTCCCCTATGTTGCTATTGTCCCCCACCCGCTCCCCCCAAAAAATCTTACTACAGGCATGATAATGCCTTTAAGCCTCTTTTGCCCTTAAAGCGCAGGGCTCCAGCCTCTTGGTTTTGCATGAAGAATACAGAGTATATTCTCCAAATTTACAACACATTGTCTGTGATAAAGACTGAACTTTGTGGGGTTTTAAGAGTATATCTGTTTAGTCTGAGTTCAAATTTAATTTAAAATAGGACCTACAGGAAAAGTTTCCTCTCTGATCTATCTCAGATGTCTTGCTAACTAAGGTGCATAAAAAACCTTTTTTTTTTTTAAAAAGGATGTTTTTATTTAAATTTTAAAAAAATCTATTTAATTTTAAACTTGTGGCAACCTGTTAGAACCTACAGAGTTGGAACCTGGGACCTTGAGGGTCCTCCCAGAGTTGGAACCTGGGACCTCTAGGCTGCTGACTCCTACACAGCCACAGGAGGCTTAGGCTGGGCTTCTGTGGGAGGACCCTGTGAAGCTGGGCTCAGCAGGAAGTACAGCAGGGCTGGAGTGGCAGTCCTTTTTGCAAGCCCCTGATTGGCAAATACCAGTATATAAACCAGGAAGCCATGACGGGAAGCTCTCTGAGCAGCAATGCAGACTGTCTGCCCATTTCTGCTCCAGACTTCGCTTTCAATAAACTCTAGACTCCAGCTGCCTACCGTGCTTTGTCCTCAACTTAGCTATTAGATTGCTGCCTGTAACCTGGTACCCCACTGCAGTCTCCTGGTAACTTGAGCCTGCCTGACACTCTGTTTGCCCTCTAGCCAATCTTTCACTCTGACTTCCCAGTACCTGACTCCTGGTCCGATCACTATGTCTGACTGTCCATGTCCCAGTTGTGACACAACCTATGTTAAAACCAAAACTTACAATCTATTAATCATTTACATTAAATACAGAAATAAGGAGTCAATGTTTGTGGCCAAGTTTTAAAGAAAGTCAAACCACTGAGCTGTTGGAAGACCGTGGCTAAGCACTTGGAACCAGAGTTTGTTGAAGTCCTAAACCACCTTTTGAGAGCAATAGCCTTTTCTGCAAGTGTAGAGAATATTTTTAGTTTCAGAGTGTTCAGCTAGTTCTTTCAAAGTTAAGAAACCACTTGGGAATTGAAAAAGAAGGAAAGCTTGTTTTCTGCTTCCCATCTATGAATAAAAACTAGGTGTGAGAAGATGAGATCATCTAGTTCTAAAATCTTGAAGGACATGAGGACCAGAAACAATCAGTTCAGTTCCCTAACTACAGATAATACACTGGACCATTGCTAGAACGTGTGTCTATATAGCGCAAATTCACATAGAACGCGGTCGTGGCCATGGATCCCAAATTTAATTACTTTAATTGTAATTCATTTTAACACGGTCCCTGCGTTAACACAGTACCGTGCATGGATCCCAAATCCCGTGTTCTAACAAGGGTCTGGTGTACTTTTTTTTAATAACACATTTTGATAAATTTTTTCCCCCATGTATCCAGCACATGTAAGGTAGTTTTATTTAATAAAAATTAAAATCTTTTGTGCAAATAGAACTTGACACAGATCAGAAGTAAAATAATTAATCATAGTGTAAATAAGAAATGCACCCATTTTCTAGCAATAAAAAATGTAAAAATTAAGAGTGAATAAAAGTAAGTTTAAACTATACATGGGCTTAAGTAAATGTATATAAATATATTGAATCCTCCTGGTTAACAAAAAGAAGCACCAAATTTAATATAAAGGATATACTTAGTTGCAAGTCAACATGTTTTAAGGGTTATTCACCAATGGTAGGGAAATAACTAAAGTACAAATTTAAAACACAATTAAAACTAATGGTTTAATTCATAATTAAAATTGGTGATTTAAATTACTTGATTTAAAGCAATCCACCCTGTTGCTAATAAAAGACTGGCTTGTTTAGACTTTATCGTTAAACCTCATTGCTGGGTAGTGATGAATGGACGTTTGACGAAGTTAGGTTGCAGTTAAAGTTATTAACAGTTGTTTTCTCCTGTTCTCTTCCATCATATTCACAAATAACACAGGTATGTAGGCACAAAATTAGAAAGGTCAAGGCACAAACTGAGATTAAACTAGCTAGAGCCATGAAGGATAACAAAAGAACATTCTACAAATACATTAGAAGCAAAAGGAAAACCAAGGACAGGGTAGGCCCGTTACTCAATGAGGGGGGAAAAACAACAGCAGAAAATGTGGAGATGGCGGAAGTGCTAAATGACTGTTTCAGTTTTCAACCTAAGGTTAGTAGCGTTTGGACATCTATCATAGTGAAGGCCAGTGAAAATGAGGTAGGATCAGAGGCTAAAATAGGGAAAGAACAAGTTAAGAATTACTTAGACAAGTTAGATGCCTTCAAGTGACCAGGGCCTGATGAAATACATCCTAGAATACACAAGGAGCTGAGCTTGGCGATATCTGAGCCATTAGCAATTATCTTTGAAAAGTTATGAAAGAGAGATTCCAGAGGACTGGAAAAGGGAAAATATAGTGCCAATCTATTAAAAAAAGGCAAATGACTGGGGAATTACAGACCAGTCAGCTTAACCTCAGTATCTGGAAAGATAATGGAGCAAATAATTAAACAATCAGTTTGCAAACACCTAGAAAATAAGCTTCCTTATAACTTTCTTTGACAGTGTTATGAACCTTATGGATGGGGGGGAAGTGGTAGATGTGATATCTCGACTTTATTAAGGCTTTTGATGCTGTCACATGACTCTCATAAGCAAACTAGGGAAATACAATCTAGATGGAGCTACTATAAGGGAGGGTGCCCAGATAGCAAATATAAAAAAATCAGGGCAGAGTGTGGGGGGTAATAGGCTCCTATATAAGAAAAAGCCGCAAATATCGGGACTGTCCCTATAAAATCGGACATCCAGTCATCTTACTATAAGGTGGGTGCATAACTGGTTCAAAAACTATTTCCAGAGAGTAATTATCAGTGGTTCATGGTCATGCTGGAAGGGCATATTGAATGAGGTCCTGCAGGGATCAGTTCTGGATCAGGTTCTGTTCAATAGCTTCATCAATGATTTAGATCGGGGTTGGCAACCTATGGCACGCGTGCCAAAGATGGCATGCGAGGGGCTGGGGACAGCAGCATGCCATTAAAAATTCGGCCCGGCCCAGGCCGCTCTTCTCTGCCCCCCACGCTCTCCTTGCAGGGCAGGCGAGCTCACCCTCCCCTGCCTTTTCCCCCAGCGTGCGGGGTTCCTGCCTCTCCTTCTCTCCCTCCCTGTCGCCCATCAGCTGACGGCCCTTGCCAAGGAGAGGAAGAGGGAAAAGCGGAGTCGCAGCACACTCGCTGCTCCGGGGACCTTGGGGAAGGGGGTGGAATCGGCATATCCCCTCCAGCCCCCTGCCATGAACCACTCAGGGCAGGGGGCTGGGAGCACTGCCATGACCCCAGCCCCCTGCCCTGACCCCTGCACCCCCCCACAACCCCAGCCCTGACTTCGGCACCCCCTCCACATCCCCACCCCCACCCTGAGCAACAAACAGGAGCTCCTGCCCCCCGTCCCATTCCCACCTGCACCCCTTGCACCAAATGGGAGCTGCCCAGGTAAGCACTTCACACCCAAACCTCCTGCCCCAACCCTGAGTCCCCTCCCTCATTCTAGCTCCTGGCCAGACCCTACACTCCAACCCTCAGCCTGCTCAGTCACCCCCAACCCTGTGCTCAGTGCACTCCCACCCTCAGCTCAGTGCAAAGAGAAGAAGAGAATGGGCTAGAACCATGAAGAAGGTAGGTACCTACTGTATGTGGACAGGGTCGGGACCCCAGACCGGCAGCGGGCTGAGTGGGGCCGGCAGCCAGGACCCTGGCTGGCAGGAGCCAGCGGACAGAAACCCAGACTGGCAGCGGCCTGAGCTGCTCATCCCACGGTTGGTCTGGGGTCCCGGCCACCGGCCCTGCTCAGCTCACTGCCGGTCTGGGGTTTTGGCTGCTAGCTCCTTGCCTGCTGGAGTCCCGGCCACAGGACCCGCTCAGCCCGCTGCTGGCCTAGGTGAACGGAACCCCAAGCCGGCAGTGGGCTGAGTGGGCCGGCGGTGTAAGATCAGCATTTTAATTTAATTTTAAATGAAGCTTCTTAAACATTTTGAAAACCTTGTTTACATACAACAGTAGTTTAGTTATATAATATATAGACTTAGAGACCTTCTAAAAAAAACTTTAAAATGTATTATTGGCATGCAAAACCTTAAATTAAAGTGAATAAATGAAGACTCTGCACACTACTTCTAAAAGGCTGCCGACCTCTGATTTAGATAATGGCATAGAGAGTACACTTACAAAGTTAGTGGACGATACCAAGTTGGGAGGGGTTGTAAGTGCTTTGGAGGATAGGATTAAAATTCAAAATGATCTGGACAAACTGGAGAAATGGTCTGAAGTAAATAGGATGAAATTCAATAAGGACAAATGCAAAGTACTCCACTTAGGATGGAACAGTCAGTTGCACACATACAAAATGTGAAATTACTGCCTAGGAAGGAGTATTGCGGAAAGGACTCTGTAGGTCATAGTATATCACAAGCTAAATATGAGTGAAAAGAGTAACGCTGTTGCCAAAAAAAAAAAAAAAAGCAAACACCATTCTGGGATGTATTAGCAGGTGTATTGTAAACAAGACAGAAGAATTAATTCTTCCATACTGATTAGGCCTTAACTGGAGTTCTGGGCACCACATTTCAGGAAATATGTGGAAAAATTGGAGAAGTCCATAGAAGAGCAATAAAAATGATTTAAAGGTCTAGAAAACATGACCCCTGAGGGAAGATTGAAAAAATTGGTTTTGTTTAATCTGGAGAAGAGACAACTGCGTGGGGACGTAACAGTTATCAAGTACATAAAAGGTTGTTACAAGGAAGTGGGAGAAAAATTGTTCTCCTTAACTTCTGTGGATAGGACAAGAGGCAATGGGCTTAAATTGCAGCAAGGGTGGTTTAGGTTAGACATTAGGAAAAACTTTCCAACTGTCAGGGTAGTTAAGCAGTGGAATAAATTGCCTAGGGAGGTTGTGGAATCTCCATTAATGAAGATCTTTAAGAACAGATAAGACAAACATCTGTCAGGGATGGTCTAGATCAGTGGCTTTGAAATTTTAGCAACCGGAGGACCCCCATTTTGATTTAAAAAATTTTGGGGACCTCCATCTTCCCCCCTGCCTAGCCCTTGCCCTGTCGCCTTCACCGAGGCCCCGTCCTCCTGCTCAGTCCATACCCCCTCCCTCCATCACTGGCTCTCCCCCACCCTCACTCACTTTCACCAGGCTGAAGCAGGCGGGATTGGGGTGCAGGCTCTGGGAGGGAGTTTGGGTGCAGGGTGCAGGCTTTGGTTGGGCAGCGCTTTCCTTGGGCAGCCCTGAAAGAGACCTGCACATTCCTCTAGCAGTGGCTCTTGGGTGGGGGGGGAAGTGGTCTCCGCACGCTGCCCCTGCCTGCAGGCACTGCCCCTGCAGCTTCCATTCGCTGTAGTTCCTGGCCAATGGGAGCTGTGGAGTCAGTGCTCGGGGTGAGGGCAGCGTGCAGAGACCCCCTGGACCGCTCCTCTTCCCCAGGGATGAGTCGGCTACTTCCGGGAGCGGCAGGTAGGGAGCCTTAGTCCCGCTGTGCCGCCAGTCCTACAATTGTATGATTCTATGATTCATTCTCCAGCAGATAAGGTAATGCTACATATTAATATTAGTTTCCTCACCTGTCAAGGTTCCTTCCCCACTCTGAACTCTAGGGTACAGATGTGGGGACCTGCATGAAAGACCTCCTAAGCTTATTTTTACCAGCTTAGGTTAAAAACTTCCCCAAGGTACAGACTTTGCCTTGTTCTTGAACCATATGCTGCCATCACCAAGCGTGATAAACAAAGAACGGGGAAAGAGCCCACTTGGAGATGTCTTCCCCCAAAATATCCCCCCAAGCCCTACACCCCCTTTCCTGGGGAAGGCTTGATAAAAATCCTCACCAATTTGTACAGGTGAACACAGACCCAAACCCTTGGATCTTAAGAACAATGAAAAAATCAATCAGGTTCTTAAAAGAAGAATTTTAATTAAATAAAAGGTAAAAGAATCACCTCTGTAAAATCAGGATGGTAAACACCTTACAGGGTAATCAGATTCAAAACATAGAGAATCTCTCTAGGCAAAACCTTAAATTACAAAAAGACACAAAAACAGGAATATATATTCCATCCAGCACAGCTATTTTACCAGCCATTAAACAAAAGGAAATCTAACGCATTTCTAGCTAGATTTTTTACTAACTAACAGAAGTTCTGAGACTACATTCCTGCTCTGTTCCCGGCAAAAGCATCACACAGACAGACGAACCCTTTGTTTCCCACCCCGTCCTGATTTGAAAGTATCTTGTCGTCTCATTAGTCATTTTGGTCAGGTGCCAGAGAGGTTATCTTAGCTTCTTAACCCTTTACAGGTGAAAGGGTTTTGCCTCTGGCCAGGAGGCATTTTATAGTACGGTATACAGAAAGGTGGTTACCATTCCCTTTATTTTTATGACATCACCTGACACAAAACTTTAGTGATGACCTTATACTTCCTCTAGAATTCTTGGGTATGTTTCCACACCACTTTAAAGTATAATTATAGCATGGGTAGGCATATCCCTGCTAGTTTTGATCTAACTTGCCCAGGTAACAATACTATAGCATAGGCAGGGTGGCATGGACTAGTGACTGGAATTTAAGCTGTCTGGGGAGCCAGAGTATGTACGTGGGTTGCTAGGCCATGCTACCACATCTACCCTACTGTTACCCACGCTAGCTAGATTAAAACTAGAATGGGTATGCCTGTGTGTGCTACAGTCACACCTTCACTTGAGCCTAGACATACCTTTAGTGACCCATCAGATGGTTAATGTGTGCGCATGTTAAAGCTGAATATTTGCTTGCTGAAGTTTTGTATTATACTGCTGGGAAGATTAAGGTGTGTTGTGCGGGAGGATGAAGAAGGTTCCTTGTAAAAAAAGGAGTCAGTCACCATTGGTGGAAATATGCTGTATGGTTAAGAGATGTCCTGTAATTTAGTGGATTTTTGCTTTTATCATTTTGCATTAGGGGGATTTTGCGCTTAACTAAATGTAATCCCTTTCAAATAGATTTTGTTTATGGAATATACACTGTGCCTCTTCTAATTCATTCCATCAATCTCTTCTAACTCTATCCACCTCCATTCTAACTCCTATAGCCCTTGAGGGATCCATTCCTGGGGCCTGGGAATTTTACCAGACAACTTGAGCCTGATCCATTAGTCAGTGAAGACAGTGGAAGAACTCCCATTGACTTTAGAGGCGGACACTTAGGAACGTCAACGTTCCTAGCCTCTGAATGAAATGAAAGACATAAGGCCCTATTATCAAAGCCAGCTGCTTCCCCCTCTTCCTGCCAATCTCAAGATGCTGGAAATGGGTGAGGCTGCTATATTTCAAACCAGCAGTGGTGTCTCTGAAACTTATTTGAGACTTCAATTTTTTTTTGGTATTACCTGCTGTTTTTAGTCTGAATTTGAAGTCTGTCTCCATTGCCCCACCCTCCTTTGGCTACTGGAAGGAGGGAGGAACAATTTTTTTCTCACTCCATTTCCCCCTTTTATTCCCCCTTTTAGTCTCGTGGCTTCTACAAAGGTAGTTGGATGTTTAAGTTCTGCCTTTCCTATGTTGCTACATGGTTCTCTCTAACAAGCAGCTCCAATGCCTCCTGCCCTTGCTGCTGCCCATAGTTTTCACTCTTTTCTGCTTGGGGAAAGCTTATGAGAATCAGAGTCACTTGGACTGTCTATCTGCAGATTTAGGACACGATTACATCCATTTACATAAACTGAATGTTTGGTTGATTTTCTTCAACTGTAAGGAATAGAAATTTTTTTATAATGAAAGCTTAGATTTTGCAGACCATAGATTGGTACAGAAAAGCTTTCTGTTCATCCCAGGTTAGTGTGTTTCTCGCACTACGCATGTAAAGATGTTATGGTACTTGTTGAAGATGAGCTGAATCGTAATCATTGCACACTTACGCCCATAAAACCTTTAACACACCACCATTTGTGTATATATAAATATGGGTTTCTGTATTTAAAATATCACAAGTTAATCACAACAACAAAGGCAATGCAGTATTTACAAAATACCAGGCAACATGGGATTGTTTCCTAGACTTTTCTTTTATCCCCAAGGCATGTAGGAATTCCAGAAACTAAATAGGAGTGTGAGCGCTGTTCTGCATAGGGACAACAGTGCTTGTTACTCAGAGTTCTGACTTTTGTCACACCTTTCTCTAAATTAGAACACCAACCTTCTAATTACAGTAAAAGGACCATTTGATTTGCTTCTCTTCCCTAGCTGTGTGAAAACTGGGAGAACCAGATCTTACTTTTTGCTACTACCTAAGCGATTGGCATAGGCTAATTTTATGCAGTACATAGTTGGATCCTTTCTAATATTGTGTTCCTAAATTTCTTTGAGCAAGCTTTAGATAATTAAGTTATCCATAATATATTTGTCCTATTTTGACTCTAGATTTGCATATTGCTTTCTGCAATTTATGTTCTAAGTTTGATATGCCTCAAAGTTTGCAAACTGTAACCATTGAGTTTCTACAGGCATTCAAGTAGTCCTACTGGTTTCACCTATCAAGTGTGAGGAACTCTTCCTTCTTGGAAATTTCAGACAGTTGAATAAATTAGTTTCTTACCACTACTCACCTTCTTTTTGATTGGCAGAACCTAATCGGATTAATCCAATTACAGCTACCCACATTTATCAATCAAATATTGAAAATGGAGTTCTTATGCAGTCTGTGGCAATGAAGACTTACGAAATGGATCTGAATACTCTTGGTTATAATTTACCTGATATGTATAATGTGAACATATTGGGTATAATGCACCAGTAACTTCCAGGTAAACTTATTGATTTTACCCCACTAATCCTTCAGTAGATCTTATGCTGTCAATCTATCCAGGCTTCTCCTTAGTCCCTTAGGGGTTCCTCTGCTGCTTATACCCGGGCAGTCCAGTTCTTCCATTGATAGTAGTCACCCACTAGTTGTAGTAATTCTTCCCAGGTGATGCCAGTTCATTCAATATCCTCTGCCACTGACTTCTGCCAGTTCTTCCTTGGCCTTCCTCTCTTTTTCTTTCCTCTCTGGAGTACCCAATTCAATGCTTGCTTAACATGTTTTCCATTTTCCATATCATGTAAATTTCCCATCCACCTGAGACTTCTTTCTTTGATATTTTCTTTCCATAAAATGTGTAATATCTTCCTGAGCCATCTGTGATGGGCAGCCTGCAATATCTCTTTTTTTGTTAGCCACCTCTCTACTCCATACAGTAGCATGATAAGTATAATCACATCGTATAATCTGGCCTTTAGTTTGGTGTGGAGACGTCTATATGAACAGATGTTGTTCATCCTTCTAAAAGTACTGTTTGCTTTTCCTAATTTCATATGAACATCTTTATCGTAGCCACCTTCGAATTTCATCACACTCCCCAGATAATAGAACTCTTCTTCTACCTCTTTGATTTCTTTTCTGTGTACACTCTTGCATCTATTGTGCAGTTTCTTACCTTCATAATCTTGGTTTTCTCTGTATTTATTTTCAATCCAATTTTTGCTGTTTCCTGTTCTGCTTCTGATGTAAGTGCAGTCAGTTCTTTCCACATTATACTTAGTACAGTAATGTCGGTGGCAAACTCAAGGTTGTGTAACTCATCTCTGCACACCCCTTGTACACCACCGACATGCTTTTTGTTGCCTGCTTTATCACCCAGTCTGTTGCAAACACAGAGGATTGGTATTAACATGCATTCTTGTCTAATTCCAGTCACAATATCGAACCACTCAGGTAGGCCTGTATCCGATCTGATTGCACGTCTGCTTCCATTATATAAACTCCTTATCATGTTGATCAGCTTGCCTGGTATCCGCCATGTTTCACAGGGTCTCTCTGTGGACACTATTGAATGCTTTCTTAAAGTTGATTAAGATGGGCTTTTGCCAAGCAATAGCATTTTTGATTATCTGTCAAAGACTGAATATTTGTTCACAGCCTGATCTGTCTGGATAATTGCTGCACAGGTTTGAGAGAAATGCCAATGCTAAGTTAGAAATAGAAGAGGGACCATTAACATCTGATGAAATTAAAACAACTATCAAAGGCTACAAACAGGGGAAAGCTCTTGGGATTGATAGAATTCAAGCAGAAGTACTAAAGGTAGCAGGCAAAATTCTGAGTGAGCAGCTAGCAAAACTCTTAAATGAAATATGGGTAAAAGCACAAGTGCCAAAAGACTGGAAAGATGATATCAGCGTGGCATTGCCAAAAAGAGTGATCTTCATGCACAAACTGGAGAGGTACTTCTCTCAACCCTGGGTGAAGTGTTGGCTACCGTTAAGCTGAATAGAATGAAGAAGGCAGTGGATGGAATATTGTGAGATTGCTGGATGACTAAACTCAGATAACTCAGAGTAGGAATAAATGGTCATTTTTCAACATGGCAAAAGGTTAACTGTGCGGTGCCTCAGTTCAGCAATAAGACTTATTTAACATATTTATTAATTTCTCAAAAGGAGCTGAGGAGTGAAGTGAAATTTATAGTTGCCACAAAATTTAGGTACTTCAAATCTGGGGAAGACTGTGGGGAAAGCACCTTGAGAGGGGCCTAAATGAGCTATGTGAATGGGTAATGTGAATGGCAGCTGAAATTCAGTGTTGATAAATCCACAGTAATGCACACTGGAGGAAAAAGTTTGAATTACTCCTATCGTACTGGGATCTTTATTAATGATATTGGCTCACAAAATGGACCTGAGTATCATTGGGACAGCTGAATGAAGATCTGTATTGTGTGCAGCTGTGGTTTAAAAAAATAAAAAACCCTCAAAACATAGCATGTTAGGTTGCAGAATGAATAAATGACATGAAGACATGGCAATTGTCAGCAATCAGTTCCAGACATGTGGGATCTGTGATGTGCTTTGATCTTATAGGACTCTAACATCATTTTATTGTATTAAACTACTTCTGGTTTTTCCTACACCTTTGGCACCATAAATTATTCCCTTCTATTAAACAAATTACTGCTTCATGATGACCATGTGGAAGAACAGTCACTAGTAATTGATGCCACTATCTATAAATAGCTCTAGAAGCATGATTAATGGAATGTTAAATCTTGCAAAGCAGATCAATTCTATTCAGCTTTGCTTTGGAAGAGGGTTTGTGTCACTGCAATGGAACAATGCCCCCATGCCCTTTTTGTGAATACTGATGCTGTTTTAAGAATTATTTTTTTAAACTACCGCTTTTGCTGGAGGTTAGAACATAAAGGCTGACCCCAAGATCCAATTGGGAAAAGCCACCTTCCTTCTAATTTTATGGAGGACGTTTCTGTATGTTACCTATGTTTCACATATTGTCCAAAACCCTTACTTTTTATTTTAACAGGGAGCAGTTAATTTTACCCTGCACCGCTGTTAACAGATGACTGGCTAAATGTCCTGTGAACAGCTCTTGGTAAGAAATAAATGCCCAATGATAGTCTGGATCTCAGATTTGGGGTTTTAGCAAGAAAACAGCTGAAAGTTTTGAAGGCAGAAGTAGTTACTTTAAGCAACACCTTTTCTCTCCCCCCACTTTCCCCAAAGACAAACACCTGGTCTAATATGAACTGAATTTTGTATGACTAATAAATGGTAGTCACACACCATTTTATAAGAAAGAATCCATGGCTTTCCAGTATGCTGAAAATGTGACAAGATATGACTGTCTAACTAGTACTTCCTAGTGATATTTAAAAACAGACTCCATCAGGTATAATATCCCAGATATTATAACTAATTCCACAGGATGTACAGTACTAAAATATATGAAATTTGACAAAACTGAGCTAACATTTTTCATACAATTGCATGAGAAAAATAAATTTAGAAAATCAGGCCTTGTATTTAAAAATATCATAGAATCATAGATGGTTAGGGTTGGAAGAGACCTCAGGAGGTCATCTAGTCCAACCCCCTTTTCAAAGCAGGACCAACCCCAGCTAAATCATCCCAGCCAGGGCTTTGTCAAGCCAGGCCTTAAAAATCTCTAAGGATGGAGATTCCAACACCTCCCTAGGTAACCCAGTCCAGTGCTTCACCACCCTGCTAGTGAAATAGTGTTTCCTAATATCCAACCTAGACCTCCCCCACTGTAACTTCATTCAGACCATTGCTCCTTGTTCTGTCATCTGCCACCACTGAGAACAGCCTAGCTCCATCCTCTTTGAAACCCTCCTCCAAGTAGTTGAAGGCTTCTATCCAAGCCCCTGTCACTTTTCTCTTCTGCAGACTAAATAAGCCCAGTTCCCTCATCTTCTCCTCATAAGTCATGTGCCCCAACCCCCTAATAATTTTCGTTGCCCTCCGCTGGACTCTTTCCAATTTGTTCACATCCTTTCTGTAGTGGGGGGCTCAAAACTGGATGCCGTACTCCAGATGTGGCGTCACCAGTGCCTCGATCTGCTGTCAGTGCTCTCACTAATGCAGCCCAATGTGCCATTAACCTTCTTGGCAACAAGGGCACACTGTTGACTCATATCCACCTTCTCACCCACTGTAATCCCCAGGTCCTTTTCTGCAGAACTGCCGCTTAGCCAGTCGGTCCCCAGCCTGTAGCAGTGCCTGGGATTCTTCCGTCCTAAGTGCAGGACTCTATTAAGCACTTGTCCTTGTTGAACCTCATCAGATTTAGAAACAGTTTGAAATGACAAGATTGTTAGATCTCTGGTAAAAATAAATAGCCAAACTGTGTGCACTTTTTTTCTACAGAACTTCAGGTCAACATTGACAACATAAAGTTAAATTGGGAAAAAGAAATGAGCCAGCAGCTAACTCCTGAGGATTGGAGGAAGAATGTGGCTGACAGTGGCTAGCATTATAACTTCTCTCTCTTGGAGAGAAAACCAGTAGAAATTCTGATTCTTCTTGGAGCCTTGGTCCTTATTGTATTCCACTGAGGGTTATGTGCGTGCACTATGTGCCCGGAGCTGGAGCTTTTGAAAGTAGTACTGTTCGGCGGTCTGCACACGTGTCCTGTGCCGCCTCGTTCTCATCCAAGGCAATAAAGGGCACAGCGGGCTGCCGGCATCTCCAGTTCCTTTTCACCACCGCATGGTCTGAGTTGGAGCTTCTACTTCTCTTGTCCTTGTAACACACTTTTCAGAACTATTCTTAGTTCTGTTAGTAGTTTAGATTTATTTGTTTTATATTTTTGTTTGTTTGTTTTCTGTTTGATTCTTCCTTTCGAACCTGATTTAGGACTTGGCTTTGGTGGTGTTTGCCATCAAACTTTACACCTCTCCCGCTCCCTCCAGTACTTGGGCCTGGGTACTGGATTATGCCGAAGATGCAGGGGCTCAAAATCTGTGCGTACTGCCCTTGCTTGTTTTCCATCAATGATAAGCACCAATGCTGTTTGTACTATGTGGGGGAAGCCCATATCGTGTCCGGGTGCAGTATCTGCCTTTCCTTTCCTGCCTGTACTCGGGAGAACTGGACTCTCCACCTCAGGAAACACTTTATGGAAGCTGCCATGGGACTAGCATTGGATCCTGGTCAGGGAAGCCCCCTGTACATTGGCCTGAACAGGTGAAGATCACCACCCTGCCACGGATCCTCCATCGGGCTCCACGAGTACCAGTGCTAAGGACCCTGCATTGGGGCCGAACCAAGGAAGCATGCCCATAAACATGGCAGTAAGTCTTCCTCCAAGTCTAAGAAGGACTCTGCACCACCCATGAGTTCTGTCCATGAAGGAACCACGCATTCCAAGTCTCACAAGACCGAGAAATGGCTGCACCGATTGCCAGATCTGCCAGTACCGACTATGGGCCCGGCAACTCCACCAGCATTCCGAGAACCATCTGTTTCCAGACAGTCGCAGTTCCCGATACTGACTTCTCCAGCAGAACGGATACCATTGACCCCAGGGAGACTTGGAAGTACCTCGGGTTCCCACAAGTTGTTCACTCTAGAGTGACTGTAGTCTCCATGACTCTCAATCCGATCAACAGGTCGAAGGGACACTTCCCCTGCTATGTTCCTGCTGCATCCCGTTCTGGTGGTTCCGACCACACAGCCATTTGGTGAGGTTCTGACTCCTCTGATTCAGACGATACTGCTGTCCGACATGGTCCACCGCTCCCATTCTGGAAGCACAAGTGCCAGAAGGCTCTGACAGCACTGTGGCAGTTCCCCACCTTGCCTTACCTGCAGAGTTGGTATCCGTACCGTGGTCAGAGGCTATGCAACAGCAGGGTAAACCAAGCTGGCCATACTGCAACTTGTGGCCCCCATAATCAACCTCCAAATGATCCCACTTGGATTGGGAGAACTCCCCCACTTCATCACCACAACCTTGTTAGGTAGGCACTCCAACATAGTGTTGGATGACACACTGATTACCCTGATTCTGACGGTACCAATGGATCTGGAGAGACATCCCTCATCGTCTCCAGACACAGCCGCCTCTTGGAACCCTCCTCCGCACCCGGACAACTATAGCCAGTTCCAGGAATTGCTGTGGAGAATAGCCGGTACCCTGGAAATTTTCTGAGAGGAGGTACAAGACAGTCAACGCTACCTGGTTGACATCTTGCACACTTCATTGCGGGCGAGGATGGCCCTATCAATCAACAATGCCATCTTCCAACCGGCATGCACTGTATGGCACACCATGGCCACGTGTGCACCCACCCCAAAAGGGCCTATGTCCCCACCAAAGGGTCCAAGTTCCTGTTCTCTCATTCTCCACCAAACTCATTGGTCATCCAGTCGGCTTCAGTATGTTCTAAGCAACAACACCCCCGCTTCATCCATCCGATAGAGAGGGTAAATGCCTAGACCTCATGTGCAGAAAGATCTTCTCGGTGGGATTCCAATTTTGTTTGTCAAATTACTTAGCCCTGATAGCAAAATATGATTTCATTAACTTTGGGCAATTGGCTGAGTTCACAGACAAGCTACACTTGCAAGATTGCAACCAATTCCAGGCAGTTTTGCAGGAAGGCAAGTTACTTGCCAGGTCAATGGTACAGGCTGCAGTGGACTCCGCAGACATGGCTTCCCATATCCTGGCAATAGGGATTGTCAGGAGGAGGGAATCCTGGTTACAGCCCTTTGGCTTCCCAGGGAGGTGCAAAACATTACAGAAGACTTTCCATTCGAGAAATAGCATCTCTTAAATCAGAAGACGGATGAGTCCCTACACTCCCTAAAGGACAATAGAGCCACTCTAAGGTCTCTCGGTATCTTCACACCAGCACTCAAGAGGAAATTCTACCACCTGCCCCAATCATATTGTTACAGGGTCCCACAGCTATACATACAACGCACCTGTGAGCCTCCTCAAAAGCACCTTAAGATTCACAGACCCCATCAACCTATGTCAGCTACGCAGCTATCAATGCAACAGACCAAAACATCACATAAGCAGTATTTGAGTGTCTTTAGAGAGTGGTCAACCACTCCATACACCAATGCCCATTTTGTCTACTTCCTTCAGGAGCTGCCTCAAACTCTTCCTGTCAACTTGGAAAGCTATAACAATGGATACTGGGTCCTAGATATCATCCAGAGTGGCTACATCATAGAGTTTATGGCGATGCCTCCATCTTTCCCTCTTCCTCGGTCCACATGCATAGAACAGCCATATGACAATCTTCTCTAACTTGAGGTTGACTCCCTATTGCAGAGGGGAGCTGTGGAACTAATCCCAGACTCCTTTCAGGAAACAGGGCTCTATTCGAGCTACTTTCTGGTCCCCACAAAGACTGGAGGATGGAGACTGATATTGGATCTCCAATGCCTCAACTGCTCGCTTTTTCCAAACCAAGATTTTGCATCGTCATGCTCGCAACAATCAATCCTTCATTAGAAAAAGGCATGTGGTTTACAGCTCTCCATATGCAAGATGTCTACTTCCATATCAATATACACGTGACACACAGAATGTTCCTGAGGTTGGGGTGGGTTGGGGCCTCGGCATCTTCGATACAGGGTCCTACCATTTGGACTCACCACTGCACCATGTGTAGTCACAAAAGTTTTCTTGGTGGTGGCAGTTTATCTCAGACATCAAGGAATCCTCGTTTTTTTCCATATCTGAATGACTGATTGATAGGAGGACAGTCCAAACAAGAGGCCCAGAATCAACGGACCAACTGCTTCTACTCCTCTCCTCCTTGGGAGTCGGTGTAAACATTGAAAAATAAACTTTAAATGCTACACAATCCCTGGAGTTCATAGGAGCTCACGTAGATGTGACTTTCACCCAAGCTTATCTACCAAGGCAAAGATTCCAGACAATGAGGGAGCGAATCACTTTTTGGTATCTTCCAATCCTTTGGTTTTGGCTAAAATCTGCCTCTGTCCTGGGACACATGGCAGCCTGCACATACGTCATGGCCTTCACTTGCCTACATCTGTAGTACCTTCAACTCTGGCCACAAAGGGTCTACTCCTCCATGCATCAACCCATGCACATTCTGCTCCACATGCCACCAGAAGTTCTCTCCTCTCTCCACTGGTAAATCTGCTACAAGTCTATTTGGTGATGACCTTCCATTCTCACTCACTGTGACTATCATAACGGACACATTCCTCACGGGTTGGGGGGCCCACATGGGTGACTGTATGACAACACACCTGGACAACACCAGAGGCCAGGATGCACATAAACATATTGTAACTCCAGGCAGTACGCAGTGCTTGCCAGGTGGTCCTACCAGCCATCTAAAACCGATACGTTCTTGTCATGTCAGACAACACCACCACCATGGTCTTCTACATAAAAAAACAAAGGGAGGAAAGATCCCGAGTATACTGTGTGTGTATAAGCTATACACCTTTGAGAATGGTGCATCACACACCATACTCTTTTGACAGCAGCTTACCTAATGGGAACCCAAAACATGATTGCCAATGTCCTCAGCAGAAACTTTAAAACTGACCATGAATGAGAGTTGCATGACTCTGTAATCACTGGGGAACCCCAGTGAGTGATCTTTTCGCATCCCACAGCAATACCAAATGCACCCAATATTGTTCAAGGGGAGGAGTTGGAACTCAATCACAGTGGATGCCCTAGTCCTCGATGAGTCATATCTGACAGATTTTGCCTCCCCCCACCCACCACAAGTGATCCACAAGATCAGATGGGAGAAAGCAACAGCCATCCTTACTGCCCCCTAATGGCCTCGCCAATTTTGGCTCCCGGTTCTCCTCTGCATGTCGAACAACCCCCGACTCACGCTTTGGACGTTCCTGGAGCTACTGACCCAACACAACAATAGACTCAGACACCCTAACCCGCACACTCTTCATCTGATGGCTTGGTTTTTGGATGGACAACTCCACTAGCACAGGAATGCTCACTGGCAGTGCAAGATGTCCTCTGAAGCAGCAGGAAGAAGTCCACAAGACGCTCATATCAGGCCAAATGGATGTGTTTCACTGCCTTGGCTACCCAGAAGGGCCTTGTCCCTGAAGCAGTGGACATCCCACTACTCTTGGATATTTCCTTAATCTCAGGGACTTGGGTCTGGCCCTCAGATCTATTAAGGTGCACACAGCTACCCTTAGTGCTTTTCACCCACCAGTGGATGGCCATTCAATCTTTACCCACCCATTAACTGTATGGTTCTGGAAGGGCCTTCTGCGAAAATACCGTCTCATTCAGCCTATCGCTCCCCCAATGGGATCTTAACCTAGTCCTCACCTTGTTGATGTCCACCCCCTTCAAATCTATGACCTCATGCTCACTAACTCTCCTTTACATGAAAATAATTTTGCTCGTCACCATTACATCAGCAAGGAGGGATGGTGAACTGGGAGCCATGATGGTTAATCCCCCCCTTCACCACTTTCCATATTGACCAGGTCTCTTTACAATTTCACCCCAAGTTCCTATCCAAGGTGGTTTTCCAATTCTACCTCAATAAACCCATACATTTACCTACCTTCTTCCCCAAGCCTTATGCCTCAAATGAGGAAAGATGGTTCACTCGTTAGTTGTTCAAAGGGCATTGGCTTTTTATCCTGATCAGACAAAGCCCTTTCAGAAATCTCTTCGGCTTTTCATTGCCATAGCAAAGAGAATGAAAGGGCAAGCCATTTCCACCCAGAGAATCTCCAAGGGGTCTCAGAGTGCATTACGTGCTGCTATCAATTATCGGGACGATCCGCGTCTGAAGGGATTCAGAGTTATTTCATGAGAGTGCAAGAATTAAATATAGCTGCACTCCACAACGTGCCCTTCGCAGACATATTCAAGGCATCCACGTGGAGTTTGGTACGCACCTTTTCCAAACACTACACTGTAATGTATGGTTCTGCATTGGACGCTTCGTTCAGAGGAGAAGTCCTCCATTTCATAGTCTCCTTGCACCATCCCCCCACATAGGCACTGTTTGTTAATCACCCTCTCTGGAATTCAATAGGGACCATCACTCAAAGAAGAAAACAAAGTTACTTACCTGTAACTGAAGATGTGTCGTCTTGATCTGTATTCCAAATTCATCCTCCTTCCCCTCTGCACCGGATTCAACAGCTTTGCAGTAGAGAAGGATCTGGACATGCTGGTAGCCCACTGCATCCTTTATTGCCTCAGGGGAGACCACAAGGTGGCACAGGGTGCATGTGCGGACCACCAAACAGTACTGCTTTCAAAAGATTTGGCTCTGGGCATGTGGCGCATGCACATAACCCTCAGTAGAATACAGATCGGGACCATATATCTCGAAGAACCTCCCATTACAGGTAACAGGTTTCAAAGTAGCAGCCATCTTAGTCTGTATTCGCAAAAAAGAAAAGGAGTACTTGTGGCTCCTTAGAGACTAACAAATTTATTTACGCATAAGCTTTCATGAGCTACAGCTCACTTCATCGGATGCATTCATGCAAAAGTAACCTCATTTTACTTTTGGCATGCCAGTCTTGCAAACAAAATGGACACAGTTCATAGTAAAATACTAAAAAGGATACCATGATGTGTGTCATGACCTGCCCCTTCCTGGGGCCATGCCCTGTTCAACACCAGTGGCTCTAGGGCACTATCCCTCAGCTTCCTCTCACGACGCTTGCCTGTGAATATTGGACAATCCTGGCTGCTTCTCCTAACTCTACTTACAGGGGCATGTAGATTTCTTCAAAACTACTACATCTCTGACTTCTGGGTTTGAAAAACCACTCAACTTTTATTTAACCTGATTAAACATAAAAGAAAGATACCAATAGCTTTCAGTAACCCTTTTGTTTCTTATTCCCAGAGGGATAACTTAATCTTATAAGAGCCCGGCAGTACTTCCCTTCCTGATTGCTGCCTATTTGTCTGATCTCCTCTCTGGTCCTGTTTCCTCTCCTCAGGAGCCAACCAAAGACCCTTCAAATTCAAAGCCCCGAAGTATCAAATGAGCAGTTTGGATGAAGCTTCCATCTAGGCGTCCATGTCTCTGTGCACTCAGTAGCATATGTGCTTTTTGCCTTCATCCAGCAAAATAACCCATCATATAGTTTCACTTAACAGCATGGAACCAGCTTTCTATCTCCTGGGAATGTCCCAAAGTGAAAGATCTGATGTTAGCAAATGGATGCAAGAGTTACTTCAGGGGTATAGCCCCATATCCTCTTATTACAGTGTTACAGGAATTTAACACAGATTTACTGAAATAAAGCATTTCTAAACGCTTGCCTGGATCCTTATGACTGCGGTTAATAAATGTATTTCAGCCATATGGTTGCAAATACGCATATCCACTTAGCAAATATTTGATAAGAACAAAAGAACTGAGAAATGGAACAATTGATTGTCTAAATAAATTAATTTGAGCTACAGCCCTGATTTAGGAAGCACAAGTAATCCTGTAATTTTGTAAGTAATTTTAAGCACAAGTAATCCTGTTCATTTCATTTGACTACTGACATCCGTAAAGTTAGGCACATGGCTAAATACTTTCCTGAATGTTTGATGAAAGGTGCGTCAAATGGGTTAAACTGAGTCATTTGTTAAAAATGATGGAACTTACTTTTTTTTTTTAAGTACTTAATGCAGCTCACAATCTACACTGCCTTATTTCTGCCTTATCCCTTATAATATATATTCAATACCCTCTCCTGCTGCTTATGTAAGAAAATAATTTGTCCCAGCAACAATTCTATTTATCCTTGATTAAAAAATATTAGCTGAGGCTCAGAAGGAGAACTGGCCTGTTAAATTTTTCTTCTGATTTTACTTTCGATTGTCTCAAACTGCACGTTGGGAAGAGTGCCTGTAAGTAACTTAGATTCAGAAAAAATAAATCACTAGACTTCTGGAAATAATACAAACATGAGCAATGTGCAGCCTGAGTTTATAAGGAATAAATATTGCCA
The DNA here is from genome assembly GCF_009764565.3 of Dermochelys coriacea. NCBI lineage: Eukaryota > Metazoa > Chordata > Testudines > Dermochelyidae > Dermochelys > Dermochelys coriacea. Next base: position 249,058,707 of record NC_050068.2, read on the forward strand.
AACTAACTTAGTTTATTTTTTTATATAATTACAGAATAAATGGATAATATGGGAAAGTGATAGATAAGTGAATTTTAATAAAGCATTGTATGTAGTCTCACTGAATCCAAAGTCAAAATTTAGTTCAGCCTATCTTGGATAGGAATATAAAGGTATGGATTAGAGCTGGTCTGAAACTTTCCAGTGAGCAGTTTGCTGTCAGAAAGGTTTGATTTGATGGAATTGAAACATTCTGTGGGAACATGCCAATTCATTCAAAAATTTTAATGGAAACCAGCCAGGTTTGCCCCAGCCAACTGGCTCCAAGGCCTGTTCTCCCACACTCTCTTTCCTCATTGGCTCCCAGTCCCAGTCTCTACCCCTACAGCTCCCAGTCCCAGCCTCCCCTACCTCCTCACCCAACCAGTCCTAGCCTGCCCTATTCTCTCCCAGTATCCTTGCCAGACCAGACCCAGTCTCCCTCTTCAAATCCCAGTCACAGTTTCTCTCCCACCCTCCACCCCGCCCGCCCCCCAGTCTCACTAGACTCCTTGTCCCAATCTACTCCTTCCCTCGTCTGGGTTTCGTCCTTCTCCACACTGTCTAGATACCACCAGGGGGATCACTGAGAGCACAGGATAGACAGTCTCCCTGTTCCCAGACCAGAATAGCCATTATGGGTAAAGCCTTCTGAACCCCCTGAGGGGAGCATGCTCATTTGCTCTGTGGGGATGGTGCATGCACAGTCTGGTCAGCACGAGAAGCTGGAAGGGGATGAAGCATGCTCAGTGAGGATAGAATTTTTGGAGGTTTTAGGTGTTAAGCTCTAGTAAATCTCTAGTGAGCATGTGCAAACTGTGATTTTTTTCAAAGGCATATAACTTGGCCAAATTTGGGTGAGTTTTCACAGGGATGGCAAAAGGCACAGCCCTGACATAAGGGCCACCCCCTGCCAAATTTCAAGTCCCTGGTCCAATGCTAGAGCATTTCAAAGAAAAGGTCTCAAAAAAATAGTTAACATGGGCATAATGTATTTTTCCCTAGCGGCCCTCTTGGAAATGGTTAAACCATTTTGGTTGAAATTTTCCAGTTGGAATCAGTGTGAGGCAGACACCTAGCAAGGAAAATTTCAACCCAAACAGTTAAAGTTTAGCAACATTATAAGCATTTGAACTCAGGGTCTTATAATGGGAAATGTTGGACAACCTTAATAATAGGCTTTGCTACAAACCCCACCTGTAGCAGTTTGGCTAAGTAACAAGTACATAGGGGCAGAAGGGAGGGAGAACATAATTCTACAAATAATTGAAGGATGGGGTATAAACACTATAAAGGGGGAGGTTGGTGAAATGGTGTATTTTGGAATAATGGAGTGGATTTATGGAAGGGAAGGTCTAGGTTGTTTAGCAAGAGAAACTTTGACACACATTTGTCTGTAAAATAGTTTCTACATTGACAGGGAGAAGGACCATGACCAAGAAGATCACTTCCATTTCTTTCTTCTAGGAGAGCATACATGTAGAGGATAGAAGTGCAATAAGTAGTGTAACCTCAGTAAAGTGGCATTCACAAGGGTGCTTGAAACAGGATTGTCATTGTTATCGTTAAGTAGGAGACACAGACTTCTATCTACCTTTTAGAATTTTTAAATATTAGCTGCTCAACTGAGCCCTGATCCAAAATCCTTTAAAGTCAATGGAAAGATTTCTGTTGACTTCAGTGGGCTTTGGATCGGGCCCCTGGTAAGCTGTAAATAATTATATTTCATGTGGTCTGACTGGCTTTTTGGTTAGTTAAGGCTAAGGAGTTTCCTAGCATAGAACAGGCTCATTACAGAAAAAATAAAATACCAGGGATGAGCAGAAGGGAAAGTACTGGTGTATATATCAGCAAATGAAACCCTGTTCAGTAAATAGCACCAGAAGTATTGAAATGGTAGTGTTAGATATGTTTAGATACCCTAATATATCTTTATCCTTTTTTGATTGCTTAAGGAACACTGTCAATTAAAAATCACAGTTCGTTCTTAAAAAGCTTAACTACTGTTACAGGAAACACCTAAAATCACTGTAACTGGAAGAGATTAGAAGAAAATTATGTTGGAGAATTGTATAGTTTGTGCACTTCACAATACTTTGTGTTTGGTCAGTTTCTGTTTCCTTTGTATTCAGCTACTCCTCTTTGCTCATGTGGGTCAAATAGCAAAAGGGGAATGAAAAATATTCTTTACAAATAGGAAAATGTGTCTGTAGAATCACAAATATTGGCTGGAGCCTCAAGGACAGAGGTGTTACCTGACACTACTATTAGTTCTTTTTTTCCTCTTTTTAAATGGACTAGATTTGAAGTTGGTATTTTCCGTTTAAGATATCTGTATTTTATTTCAAATTTTATTTTATAAACTTGTGGCAAGTAGTCCAGTTCAAGTTAGTTCATCCAAGCCTATTGCCTGTTTATTTTTAGTTCCAAATGACACATCACTCCAATTAATTGCAGTACAAGCTCTTCAAAATTATCATATGTATAAATAGCTTTTAGTTACCTATCTATTTGCCATCTCTGTTGCAAAATGGGAAAGATAGAAGGTCACCCAGGGTCAAGTCAAGTTTTCTCTCTCAAATGTCATTAGAAATTTAGGTGGCACTCATGTCCAGCTGAGCTTGGTTTGATATGAAATTCATAATGGTATGCAGTTTACACAATGTCCACAGTGTGCAAAGTACTTTGAGAAATTATTATTTAGGATTCTATGAAGTGCTGTAAAAATGAAAATTGTGGTGCTTTGAACATTTTGTGTACTTTTTAGGGACTGGAACATTAGTTTGCTTCAACCATGAGAATGAATTATAATCTCTTCCTCTAATGCTTATGTCTTATATTTGACCTTGCAGGTTCCAGCAAGATGTGGGGTGACAGTCCGGGACAGTCTAAAGAAAGCTCTGATGATGAGGGGTCTTATCCCAGAATGCTGTGCTGTTTACAGAATACAAGATGGGTATGGTTTATGTGGGGTATGGTTTTTTTACGCTATTAGGGTTCTTTCTAGGATTATACCAGCATGGGCCAATTCCATCCAACATTGTGAAGGTAAAGATCAATCTCACTAAATTCAGAGTGAACTATTTAGTTTGTGCAAAGATGGTTTGGGCCAACACAAAATATGGGGTGATAGCCACAAAACTGTGCCTAGAAGAAGGCTATGACATATGAAAAGTTTATGGGGAAATGTTTAACTTCCACCCCTTCTTGGATGCACTTAACAGAATGTAACAGGCTGTTATTCCTGAGGTCTATTTTAGCTGAAAAACTACGAGAAAACGTCTTATTTTAAACTATGAAGTAGGGTTGTTTTGAATTTTTAACTTTTATTTGGTTTTACTTGAGCTGGGTTTCAAAGTAAATAGCTTCTAATATGAATTTCCATCCTTAAACTTCTAATTAAAATCCTACCATTCTCCCAAATTAATAAACCCTCTGAAAGTCTGTTATGGGGACAAATGAGAGAGACAAAGTAGGGGAAGTGATATAAATCTATTCACCTAAATCTGGGTTATTGCTGATTATGTACTCTGGGCTTGGCTACACTTGTGAGTTAGTGCACATTAAAGCAGCCCCAGGCGCCCTAGCTCATTACTCGTCCACACTGGCAAGGCACGTAGAGCGCTCTGACTCCATGGCTATAGCGCTCCTGGTACTCCATCTCGGCGAGTGGAATAATGTTTGCTGTGCCTTGGCTACAATCCCCGGGCGTCAGTGTGAATGAGGTGTTGCATTACTGCGCTCTGATCGGCCTCCGGAAATGTCCCATAATCCCCTTAAGTCAAGTGGCCACTCTTGTCATTGTTTTTGAATCGCTACAGGAATGCAGATATGCCTTTCAAAGCTCCGTTTCTGACAGCTGGCTGCTTATCTGCTCCTAGACAAAGCAACCATTAGTGTGGAATGCTGTGTGAGAGAGAGAGAAGCGGGGGAGGAAGGGAGGTCTGCTGCTGTCTGAACTTACAAGACAGCATGCTCACACGTTCTCATCCCCCCCAAAACCCACTCTCTCTCCCCCCACATACACACAACACACTCCCTGTCACACTCCACTCCACCCCACCCCACTCAATTTGAAAAGCACGTTGCAGTCACTTGAATCCTGGAATAGCTGCCCATAATGCACTGCTCTCAATGATGCTGCAAATGTGGCCACACCAGTGTGCTTGAAGCTGTCAGTGTGGACAGACTGCAGCACTTTCCCTACTGCGCTCTATGAAGGCTGGTTTAACTCAAAGTGCTCTACATCTGCAAGTGTAGCCATGCCGTATGTATCATATGACTTTAAAAACAAACTTTGTATTTGTGAATAATCTAAGCACTATACCCAGATGTACAGACACTCTTTTCCCAATCTATGTATTATATACTTTTTTTAACATTAGCTTTAATAACATTTTAAAATCTTTTATTGGGCCAACTTCTGTTGGAGAGAGAGACAAGCTTTCGAGTTACACAGAGCTCTTCCTCAGGTCTGGGAAAGTTACTCAGGGTGTCACAGCTAAATACAAGGTTGAACAGATAGTTTAGCATAAGTAGTTATTCTAATCGAACATTCAAGGTGAATATGTGCTAACTACTTATGCCAAACTATCTGTTCAACCTTGTATTTAGTTGTGACCTCTGAGTACCTTTCCCAGATCTGAAGAAGAGCTCTCTGTGGCTCGAAAACTTTTCTCTCTCACCAACAGAAGTTGGTCCAGAAAAAGATACTACCTCACCCCCCTTGTCTCACTAATATCCTGGGACTGACATGGCTACAACAATATTGTATACAACATGGGGACAAATTGTCACACAAACACTCTTTTTCTTTGAATGGGTAGAAAAGTATCCGTCAGTTTTGGACTCAAAGGACAAACCATTCTCTGCAGTTGTAGATCTTTGCTGAAGCTGGTTTGAAGAAAAGAGTGCATCTCTTTACTCTGCTGTTTGTCCAAGAGTGATGCAATTTAGTTGGGATAAACTCAGATTAATTTGTTGCCATTTACATTTCTAACAGTGAAAGACTGGATAGCAAACCTCCCACAATACCACTATCCTCTCGATAACAACTTTTCACATCTTTAGCATAATGTTTGCAAGGGCTTGCAGGTTGGTAACCATAAATGACTTGTTTACACTTCAGAGAGAAGAAGCCCATTGGCTGGGACACTGACATTTCCTGGCTCACAGGAGAAGAGTTGCACGTGGAAGTCTTGGAGAATGTGCCGCTTACCACACACAATTTTGTACGTACTTTGCATTATGAGCTGTCTAAAAGTTCACTAGAGTTAAATCTACTTTTGAACATTTTAAATCAAAATAACTTTGTTTTTGAACAAACATTTTTATCTGTTGTGGGGATGGTTGTTGCATAAGAGGTTTTAATCCAACAGACTCAAATGAACTAAATTTTATTGCAGTTGAGATAATTGACATTAAAATAAACCCAACTTGACTTTCCTTAACATTTTCATATCTTAGTAGGAGACAGCCTCTGAAATCTATGTTTCTAGGGTTTTTAAATCACCACTGCATTGCAGAGTAGTAATAATAATCCACTATCTTTTTTTTTTTTTTTTTTGTATAGCTGTATCTATAAAATGTGTTCTATGCTTCCCTGCTGACTCTGCAGCAGCAATTAACTAATGAACCTTATTCCCAGAGCTATGCTGACATCATCAGTGATGCCGGTGCACAAATATATTTTGACCCGATGAGGTGCTACATGAGTGGAAGCTGTTAAACAGAAGCCCTCTGGATCATTCTAGGTCCATACACAGACCTGGAAATAACATTTACCACACGGAAAAGGGCAAAATCTAAATGAAAGCTGTTTTATTTTTAGGCTTAGGGTGGATTATACAAACAATGGACCATTAAATGAATGCGTAAAAGCTATTATAAAAATTCTGACAGCATCTTTTAAAACTTTTGATTGTTACTGGTCAGAAATCTTGCTTGTGTTACTTTTAGGCTGGTTGTGCTTTTAAGGTGGAGAACCAAAATAGAACACAACTTTTGTGCCTTGTAGTGTGGCTCTGTAGTATAGCTTTTTCTTTTTTACAATTACAAACATTTCCAGGTTTTACTAAACAAAATTTTAAGTAAGTTGGACAGAATTTGATTTTTTTTAAAAAAAATAATTTTGATGGATAATATCAGTGTTTATTTTTGTGAAAATTTACATTGATAAACATTGAAGTTGTGGGAAATTATGGGAGCTTTCATGAGTGGGGTCGGTCAGACAATAATTATTTAATGGTAGTAGATGTTGAGATTCAAAAAGTTAAAGCTTTATGGCTGTTAAAACACATTGTCAACATCATATGTCAAAATATACAAGGTAAATATCCTTAAATCAAACGCTAATGAGTTCTCAAGCAGCATTTTTCTTACTTTGCCTGTCAGTAAATTGAAATAATTATTAATGGAAATATTTTTTCATTGGTTTTATGTGTGTGGTGACATTAATGTTTACTGACATTTACCGATAAAAATCTAAACCCTCCACGTCTAATTATAAACCATTTAAATGTTTCCAATTCTCTGATTTTTGAGCAGGGGGGTTATCTGATAAAGATAAACAAACAAAACCCTCTATAATAGGCCTTCTCTCAAATCCACTATTTACAAGGTGTTTTGGGACATTCTGTTTATGTATCTTTGAGTTGTTTTCTCCTTCAATTATATATATTTTTAAATTTTTCTTAGGTTAAATGCCTGCAAGAGTCATATCTTTGAAATAGGGGTGCTTCTTTTATAGTTCTGACACAGGAATACTTTTGGCTTTGCTTCACAGTCCTGTGGCTATTGTCTTCACTGCTCCTGGAGTGATGCACATTAATTCTGATGGTGGGAATCTTGTAGGCACTTAGAGGCTAAAGATCAAAATGTCAAACTTGGATGTTAAAAGTTAGCCACTTTAAATCCATATTTAGGCAGCTAAATAAAGCAATCTGATTGCCAAAGATTCCAAATGCTTCTGCACTCCTACTGAAATATGGTTATGCGCACCTCTGAAAATCTAGCTACTTCTATCTAGATGCTTAAGTATAGATTTAGCTGACTAACTAGGCACTACATTTTGAAAACTTTGTCCTAAATTCTTCCATTTTTATTATCAAGTGTATTTTGTCTAGTGTCTATATTAGTCTGGTAAGATGTTGAGAGGATGCCATAATTATTTAAAGCTAAGATTACTTCAAATATAAGATCTTATGTGTTTAAAATAATATTTGTTTATTTTATATAAAAGTATATTTCCAAGATAAAAAAACAGAGTTATAGGTATATCTTCCAGGGCAAGATGACAGTAATGTCTTAAAAAGAACAGGAGTACTTGTTGCACCTTAGAGACTAACAAATTTATTAGAGCATAAGCTTTTGTGAGCTACAGCTCACTTCATCGGATGCATAGAATGAAACATACAGTAAGATATATACACATACAGATAAGTTGGAAGTTACCATACAAACTGTGAGAGGCTAATTAGTTAAGATGAGCTATTATCAGCAGGAGAAAAAAAAACTTTTGTAGTGATAATCAAGATGGCCCATTTAGACAGTTGACAAGAAGATGTGAGGATACTTAACTTAGGGAAATAGATTCAATATGTGTAATGACCCTGCCACTCCCAGTCTCTATTCAAACCCAAGTTAATGGTATCTAGTTTGCATATTAATTCAAGCTCAGCAGTTTCTCCTTGGAGTCTGTTTTTGGAGCTTTTCTGTTGCAAAATTGCCACCCTTAAATCTTTTACTGAGTGGGCAGAGAGGTTGAAGTGTTCTCCTACCGGTTTTTGAATGTTATGATTCCTGATGCCAGATTTCTGTCCATTTATTCTTTTGCGTAGAGACTGTCTGGTTTGGCCAATGTACATGGCAGAGGGGCATTGCTGGCACATGATGGCATATATCACATTGGTAGATGTGCAGGTGAACGAGCCCTTGATGGCGTGGCTAATGTGATTAGGTCCTATGATGGTGTCACTTGAATAAATATGTGGACAGAGTTGGCATTGGGCTTTGTTGGAAGGATAGATTCCTGGGTTAGTGGTTCTGTTGTTTGGTGTGTTGGTGCTGGAGAGTATTTGCTTCAGGTTGGGGGCTGTCTGTCTCCCAAGATCTGTGAGAGTGAGGGATCATTTTTCAGGATAGGTTGTAAATCTTTGATGATACTCTGGAGAGGTTTTAGTTGGGGGCTGAAGGTGAAAGCTAGTGGCGTTCTGTTATTTTCTTTGTTGGGCCTGTCCTGTAGTAGGTGACTTCTGGGTACTCTTCTGGCTCTGTCAATCTGTTTTTTCGCTTCAGCAGGTGGGTATTGTAGTTTTAAGAATGCTTGATAGAGATCTTGTAGGTGTTTGTCTCTGTCTGAGGGATTGGAGCAAATGCAGTTGTATCTTAGAGCTTGGCTGTAGACAATGGATCGTGTGGTGTGTCTTGGATGGAAGCTGGAGGCATGTAGGTAAGTATAGCTGTCAGTAGGTTTCCGGTATAGGGTGGTGTTTATGTGACCATCACTTATTAGCACAGTAGTGTCCAGGAAATGGACCGCTTGTGTGGATTGGTTTAGGCTGAGGTTGATGTTGGAATGGAAATTGTTGAAATCTTGGTGGAATTCCTCAGGGGCTTCTTTTCCATGGGTCCAAATGATGAAGATGTCATCAATGTAGCACAAGTAGAATAGTAGTGTTAGGGGACAAGAGCTGAGGAAGCGTTGTTCTAAGTCAGCCATAAAAATGTTAGCATACTGTGGGGCCATATGGGTACCCATAGCAGTTCTGCTGACTTGAAGGTATATATTGTCCCCAAATGTGAAATAGTTGTGGATGAAGTGAGATGTAGCTCACAAAAGCTTATGCTCTAATAAATTCGTTAGTCTCTAAGGTGCCCCAAGTAATCCTGTTCTTTTTGCGGATACTGACTAACACGGCTGCTACTCTGAAACCAGTAATATCTTAGTGAAAAGATAGAGCCCTGTCATATTATGAAAGTATCTCACTATCTAACTGTTCGTTTTCGACATTACAGGTACGAAAGACATTCTTCACTTTAGCATTCTGTGACTTTTGTCGAAAGCTGCTTTTCCAGGGATTCCGATGCCAGACTTGTGGTTATAAATTTCACCAGCGCTGTAGTACAGAGGTGCCACTGATGTGTGTTAATTATGACCAGCTTGAGTAAGTAATCAAAACTCCTGTGTTCTTTAATTCAGACTTTTGTTGAGTTTCTTTATATGACACAAGAACTAGTTGGCAGAAGTAATTGAAAAAGTCAAAAGAAGTTTCTGAGAATATACAATAATGAAGCTCTTGGGGTGAGAATATATAGTTTTTTTTCCTCAGTGCTGGTTCAGATAACCAGTTCAAGTTTTTTGTTTGTACTGTGAAATTCTTTCTTAGAAGATGAATAGGAGGGCTGAAATCTTGATTCAGCAAAACAAACTTTGCCTTGGTCACATACGTTATTATCCAGTCAAAAAAATTCCTTATCAGGGGAATGATAGTGCCTCATTTAAATGTGTTTAGATGCAGGTGTATTATCTTTGACCAGCTACAGTTAATTTGGTTTCAAATAACATTGGACTTTCTTGCTCAATTAGATGAAGTTGACATTTGTTTTACTGCAGGCTTGGTTGAAAAATAAAACCCACTGGTGGTTTTTGTATACCTAGGTAAAAAGTACCAAGCAGAATCAAGAAAAGTGCAGAATGTTTCAATATGCATTTGTTCTTGCATTTTTATACTCAATTTGTTCTGTATCAGGACTCCTAACCAAGGTTTCTGCTCCATCTGTAGGGATCTTAGTACTGATCAGTTTCAACAGAGCCAAGTAAAACCATTTAAAAAGACTTCCCCATTGGGGAAAGCTTACAAATGTTTTTCAAATAAAGTTTTACTTCCAGCTTGCATTCATCACAATTCCCCTGGCCACTTCTAGATAATGAACTAAGCGTTGTGGATGCAATTGTTTTATCCTAGTCATGGCCCCATTTGAAAGTCCCTTTTTAATATTATGCCACCACCTTCCATATAAGGTTAGATCACAATCTTCTTTATAAATTACTGTGATTTAACACGAAGGTATATGTTGCCTGCTTTTACACTGCTTAGAAACTAGGTTTTTACTATTTCTAGCACTCAAAGTTCAAAATAACTTTAGACAAAAAGGTGTTCAAAGCACTAACTCATGCTCCCTTGCAGTTAACTAACAACTTGTGAAAATGTACAGGGTAGTCTGCCAGTGCATTCTCTATTCTAAAATTTAGAATTTGATACATTACCTTTTTTCTTCTGTGCATATTATGTTGTGAACCTTCTGGGTTTTGCACAAGTTAGGTTTGTTTTTGTTTTGTTTTTGTTCTTGCCTCACAGTTTGCTGTTTGTCTCCAAGTTCTTTGAACACCACCCAATATCGCAGGAGGAGGCCTCCTTAGGAGAGACCACCCAAGCATCTGGATCGTACTCTTCCGTGCCCCCTTCAGATTCTATTGGGTAGGACTTTACTCCTGCTGCTTAATGACTTGACATTTTAGTACTGTTTGCCTTGACGTATTCAGAATACTGCTTCCGAGCATCTTTGCTCACCAGTATAATTAGGTCCCCATCCTTCTAATACTTGCACATGTACTCAACTTTAAGTTCACCAGTAGTACCACTGATTTTAATAGGAACTAGTCACATGCTTAAAGTGAAGCATGTGCATAAATGTTTGCAGGATAGGGACCTTAGTTGTTGTAATTCTTTGCCCATAGTAATGTAGGCCTGGTCTAAACTGGAACGTTTTTTGATATATCTTTAGTTTTTTTCAGTATAAATTGCTTTGCAGTCACACACAAATTCTCTCTTTTTGCTTTATTTTGCATCTTATCCAGCTATAACTAATCCGCTTTGAAGCAACATAACTTTATTTCAGAATGAGTTATAGAAGTGTAAGGTTTGTATGGACACATCTCCATTTCAGATGAACAGCACTGCTTCAGGTAGTCCTCCCACTACCATCCCCACCTGCACATTACTTCACATCTACATTGGCCTGCCTGGTTACTGGTGCTTTGGGGTACTCTTGACTGGATGTCCCCCCTCTGTTTAAACACTGGCATATACCCATAGCCATCTGTGTGATAAATTCACAGACACCAAATCCTTTCAAGCCATCATGCTCTGTACTTCTGCATGTTCCCATCAGGGAATGCTGTATTGCCTTGCCCTGTGGAGAGAAGAACATGTTTACTTTCATCAGTCCAGTAGTCACCGGAATGCCAAGATCTACCAGCAGCTAGCACAGCAAATTCAGGAGAAGGGGTGCTCTTGGGACATGAGCCAATGCTGTGCCAAAACAAGCAGCTGATTCAGAATTACTAAAAATGCTAAAGATAAAAACAAGACCTCCGTTAATGCTCCCATCACATGTGTGTGCTATGAAGAGCTGGACTGAATTTTTGCCTTTTGAAAGAGGACACCACAGAACCCCGGTATATGTCGACATCTGAGCCATGGTCTGTACTAAAACAGACACACCTTTGGAAACTACACAGGCAACTATGGACACCTGTCCAGGAGGAATTTCCCCTGGGCAACCAAGATCTCTTTAACAGAGACCCAGCTTGATACACCCCCAGGGACCCTTCCAGAGAGCTAGGGTGAGAGTGCTGCAGAGGGGATCTCATCCAGTAAGTATTAAGTGCTATATTACTATTATCCATCCCATTAGTGCCTGCTTAGGGGGATTTGGAAACCTTTCTTCTGGGTGCTAGCTGTGCGACGCCATGTCTAGTGGATGCTGCTACAACGATGGCAGACGTGTCCATCCCTTTGCAGCATCCTTACTCCTTGGCTTACTCAGTTTTTTTCTGGCCCCAACAGCATGGAAGCTGGAAACAGAAGCTGAAAATACAAATTGTTAAAAGTAGCTTTTCTCCCCAGGCAAAATATTTAATCCTATGGCCATAGACCAAAACACACCACACCACCTCTTCCCCATGCTGCTTGATGTTAAATTTCTCTATCCCTCAACCACCTCTTCCCCCACCCTCTACCACCCATGTGGCACCACACAAGGTGGTGACTAGATGGCAGAGAGAAAAATGTAAAAACAAATTGCATCCAAGGCAGTTTTAATGTAGGGAAAGAAAAAGCAAGAAGTAGTAGAAAATTCATGCAAGACCACAGTTTAGTCATGGCCTTGAGCTTTTTCATATATGCGAAGGTAAACAAGATAAACTGACCACTAGAGGTTCTTCTAGGCATTCATATTACATAGACTTGAAGGTATTTGTGGTGGCAGGCATTATAAAAGGCATGTAAGCTTTTCACAAAGCACTCATTTATTGCAGTGCATTGCATTGGTAAAGCCAGTACAGGACATGCATCACAGCTGCAAAATTCTCTTTATTTTGTAGTGTGCTTTATGCTGATCAGATGGTTTAGAATTAGAAATAAGACTTTTAAGCAAAGATAGTGAGATAGTTTGACACACACATTACAAGACATTGCTGCCTTCCCAGAGACACTCATGTAGGTAATGCTTCACCCCAGCAACAGCTCAGTGACCAATAACAAATAACAATGCTACATATCTTCCTGGTTGTCCTTGCTTTCTGAACATGTTCAGAATAATACTCATCAACTTAAGGGCAGGCTGCAGGGTTGTACAAAACAATTAGCCTGTCCCATGGGAACACACATGCCTTCCATTCTCCCATCCCCAAACAAGCAAACACACATATACAAAATGTAAGGATAGTTTTAATTTAAAGGGTGCTGCTCCACCATATTGCAGGGGACCCCACTAGAGGGAAAATAACTTCAAAAAAGTATTATATCCAAGCATACCCCACATTGGGATGAACTCAAGGAAATGGAATTCCAAAATGGAGAAAATTTGGAGAGAAGTAACATTTTGTCATTTTTGGCATGGTGGCTATTCTATTGGTATAGTAACTACTGGTATGGTTTCTCTGTTCTCCTAGCCTGTGGCATGGCACAGCCCACATCGAACGGGGTGTTACCAATAGCTGAGTTCCTGGCAATCCTCTGAGGGAAGAGAGAGAAGACAAAGAAGATGTTTGGTGACCTCGTGAAGGAGTCCCAGCAGAGGGCAAAAAACTCTAGGGAACGGAGCGAAAGATTTGTGCTGCAGGACAGGAATGAGGGAAAGGACAACAGGGCATATGCCGAGGAGCTGTCAAGAGATCACATGGACTGACTGACCAGAGAAAGGGACCTGCAGGAAAGAATGCTGGACATGATGCAGAAGGAGACAAGTTTGCTGGAGAACAATATTATGCTGTATTCATGTGTAACGCTCTAACCTAATCCTGTGCTGCCACCTATTCAGATCACAGTGTACTGGGAGCCCCCTTTCATTCCCCAGCTGCAAGAGAGAGACAGTTCCCTCACCATTCAACCCCCAAGACAAGGAGAGAACACCAATGATCCCCATCTACACATTTTTGAGTCCCTATTTTAACAAACATATATTCACTCTATACCTTGGTTACTTCTGTACTATTTTAATTCTTTTTAAGTTTGCTCTTTCTTGTTATGTGTTAAATCAATAGTTTTGTTTACCATTGCACGTGTATCAATGACATTTTTAAGCCAGCTCTTCCTACCAATATGCATTCCTAATAAAATTAATTCACAAACTGTATACATTACATTGTATTCATTTCATTCAGTACATTACATGTATTTTCCTTACCTGCACCCTGTTCTCAAATAGCACATTGCACCTGTGACCTAAGTTCCCTGGACCACAGGGAAATTTGGTTGAGGTGTCCTTTCCAGCTGTTCATAATGTTCCAAAAGTCTTTCTACTGCCAATTTAGCTACACCAAACTGGTTAGCTACTGACTGGTACAATTGGAGTTGGTGACCTTCCATATGGCGGTGGCTACATACTTCTCCATGTTAAGGGGAGACTCTCATTGTGGTCCAGCATTGCAACTCCAGGTTGAGTTCTGCACAGATTTCTAGGAAAGTGTCCTTCTTCATCCTGAAAGTTTGCAGCACTGTCCCAGCCCACCAGTGACTGGCTGGGGCCACAAGAAAGGCTGCACCGAGTAAAGCCTGTCCCAGAAAATGTCATGCAGAAATAGCTACAGAAGTAGCTGCTCATTCTCTAGTAGTATCTGCACAGCATTGTTTGTGGTATCCATTTTATCCACGTGGAGGGAGAAGGGGTCAAGTATGGCTTAAGGGGGGGGGAGGGGGAGTCTTGCCCTCAGGCAGTGGGAGGCCCTGAGCAAGTCTGCCCTGCACTCATCCCACAGCAACAGCTCTTGCCTTACAAGGTCTGAGCTTGGCTCCCTACTCTGGGTGATGCGACTGTGTGCCTAGAATGGGGAGCCAGGCCATACCCTGTGGACAGAAGTCACCACTACAGAGTGAGTTTTTTCATTTTCTTTTCTTTTATACATTATTTGTTTTATTTCATGTTATTTCATATTTGTGAAAAACCCAGGGGTGATCTTCCATCTCGTTCAAAGCCACCTGCTTAATTGCCAATACATCTGGAGTGTCCTGTTTGTGTTAATTAGGGTTTCCAACTTATTTCTAAAAAGCAGACCCCCTGAGGCCCCTCCTCTCTCCCTGAGGCCCTGCCCCCATTCTCCCCCCCTGCCCCCTTTTTCCTTGTTGTTCAGTCCTGTCCACCTCCCTCTGTTCCAGGGCTGGGATGGGAGTTTCAGTCTGATACAGAGCCTGCTGCTTGCCTGCCCACAAGATGCAGGTACGAGGTGGCCCGGCTGGACAGGGGCTGGCAAGCAGGTTGATGACCTGGTGCCTCTGCCTGGCTCCCCCTCCACTGTAACAGGACTTTTGGAGTCTGGTCAGTACATTTGACCAGATGCTGCCAGGTCCCCTTTTCAACCAGAAAACCAGACACTTGGCAACCCTAATAACGGTCAGGAGCAAGGTGCTCAGCATCCTGGCTGGTTGTAGTTTGAAAATTTGTTTGAAACTTTGAAAAAATGGTGCTGGCTAGTAAAAAAACAGGCAAATTATGGGATACAGTAAAAGGAATCATGGGAGTTTGACCCAAGTCCCAGAATTCCAGTAGGTATCTCACAATCTACCCTGACAAATAACGTACAATGCATTGAGCCTCACACCAGAAAATTGTACCCTGAGATACCAGCCCAGAAAACGGTGCTTATTTTGAAAAATCATAGTTCTGTGTGGATGCTGTTTCTCACAGACGAAGTGGGCTAAGCCACTTTAGACAAAACAATGTTGGATACGCTCTTTCACTTTTATTATATCTGTATAACTATAGTGAGGGAAAAACTGTCAAAAAACCTTTCCTTGATAGACAAAGCCTTAAGCACATGAAGTCACGTTGGTGGGTGTAAGGAAAGAGACAATTCATATTAAGACTTGAATCCCTTTGGTATTTGTAAGGGGAATAGACTTTTAAAAGACAATTATATATTTTTAAAAATGTTTCCGGCATTTAGATCTTTTGAGAACATTGGGGGGGGGGGAAGGGGAGTTGTTCTGTAATATCTGTGAAATATTAATTGTCATTTGCAGGCATATATCCAAGCTGCATTCCTATTCCCAGTGGCCTCGAACTTGCATCACTTGAAGTCAATGGGAATGTTGCTATTTGTGACAGTGGGCAAAAGATTAAATCTTAGACTATGTCTCACTAATGCAATAGCTTAGGCATGCTCTCCTTTCTTGGGAGATTGAACCTTACTTTTCTCTATCAGAAATTCCTGCAAGTTGATGTCAGTAAAATAGGAATCAAAACAGGACTTCATCCTCCCTTCTAGCACAAACACACTGTAGAAATACAGAGTCTGGTTTTTATTATTATAGGAGTTACATGTTATAGGAGTTAATGTCTTTTAGGTGGTAGGGATGTGCCATGCAGGCCATTAATATTTTATTTATGACTGATTTAAAGGTCTTCACAGTGGAAGACTGGAATATATGTATATGGGCCTGGGAAGACACTGTGCTGAATAATGTGGCAAACCTCCCAGTATGCCCAGAAAGAACTCTCTTCTCATATAGCCTGGAAACTGGGAGTTAAGCATAGCCACAAACATCAGAGAAGCAGCAGACTTTCAGAATTTGGCACATAAAGTACTGCCATCCTTTATGAGTCCTGGCAGTGCATCACAGCACCAGTTTGCTGCATCTGTGCCACTGTAAACAGCGCTTCTCATAAGAACATAAGAATGGCCCTACTGGGTCAGACCAAAGGTCCATCTAGCCCAGTATCCTCTCTTCTGACAGTGGTCAGTGCCAGGTGCCCCAGAGGGAATTAACAGAACAGGTAATCATCAAGTGATCCATCCCCTGTCTCTCATTCCCAGCTTCTGGCAAACAGAGGATAGGGACACCATTCCTGCCCATCCTGGCTAATAGCCATTGATGGACCTATCCTCCTTGAATTTATCTAGTTCTTTTTTGAACTCTGTTATGGTCTTGGTCTTCACAACATCCTCTGGCAAGGAGTTCCACAGGTTGACTGTGCGTTGTGTGAAGAAATGCTTCCTTTTATTTGTTCTTTGATTTAGGCTACTGCTCCTTGGATTTTGTTAGCAGTTCTCCCTTCTCTCCCACCTGCTGCTGCTTCTCTCCTCCCCTTCCTATCAGCAGTCTGTACCCATATTGTAGGATGGGGTTTAGAGCTGCAGCTGAACCCCATGCACAGATAAGGTCACACCCCAAAGGACAATGGACTGTCCCTTCTTCTTCAAGTAGTGTCTCTGTGGGTGCTGCACTGTAGGTGTGCGCTCATCCCGTGCTACTGATCAGAGAACTTTGGTAGCAGTGTGCATTAGGCCCACACATGTGCTGTTCCCCATTATGCTCTGCCACAAGCCTAACCAGCGCTGCACAGGTAAACCCCCCTCAGTTCCTTCTCAACCGCCCGGGCTAGAGATGGAGCCATTGGCAGATCGTTCATTGGATTGTTATCTCTATTAGAATTCAAATAGTTAATCCCATTCTTAGTCGTAGAACTCCTCTAGTTTTTTTTCTTTTCTCTAAAAAAAGAAAAGAAGCCTTTTTTCCCTTTGTCTGGGGACTGCCCCAGTTCAGGGTATGCCCAGTTCCCTGGGGTTTAAGAGGTGCCTCTTGTGCAAAGAGACCATCCCAGTAGCAGATAGACATTCCCATTGCCTTGAGGAAAGACACATTTCCCAAAAGTGTGGTCTCTGCCAACAATTAAAGTCCAAATCTCAGTGAGCTGTAGCTCACGAAAGCTTATGCTCTAATAAATTTGTTAGTCTCTAAGGTGCCACAAGTACTCCTTTTCTTTTAGTTCAAATCTCAGAAAGACTGAGAACTGAGACTAAAACTCCTCATGGAGGCAGCCCTCCAGCCTTCCCCGGACCTGTGCCAGGATTCATCCACATAGCGTGAATCTTCCCCACTGCCCTTGACATCTAAGGACTCTGAGTAGAAGAAAACAGCCATGGACCCTTCACGTAAGGTTTCAAAAAAGCGAGCCACGGGTCCTCAGAGTGAGTCTCGGGCCAGCAGAAAAAGATCTCTGTCACATTTGGTATCATCGGTACCAACTGCACTGAGGCCATCTGAACTTGGTACTCCTAGCTCATGAGGGTCTGGTGCAGCAAATACTGTTGATGCACGTGAGGGGCATAGGCACCGAAGCAACAATACTGACAAGAAAAGGCAAAGACAGAGACCGTACCAACTCCAGGAAAATGCTGCTGGTATGGGCATTACTATTGGCACCGTCAATGACATGCCATCCAGCCTCGGAGCACTCGGAGCCCAGATTGCCAACTGCCTCCGTGCCATGGACCCAGCACTGACAACCACCGTTGTTACCAAGTATCACAGCACCATCAGAGTACAGACACTTAGAGGACCTCACGGATATCTGAGGTACCAGAATCTCCCCTGCTTGGTAACCAGGTCCCCAGTACTGAGTTTACTTTGAACATGGGAGTCTCCACCAGTACCATGTCATGCACTTCCATTCTCTAATGGAGAATCAGATAGCGAGGAGAACCACGCTCCCTATAGTGTCGGTTACCAACCTTGGCCCCCTCACTCATACCCTTCATCTGCTCCTCAATCCCTATGGTATGGCAAACCATGGGCCTAACCACTGCGACCCTTTCCACCGCCCTAGTGGACTTAATGGGATCCCTGGACGGCATACAAACACCATGTCTCCAGAACATCTAGTGTGACACTTCATGAACCTTTGAGGCACTCTCCCTCAGCCACAGTATCCAGAGCCTCTGAACCTCCAGAAGGGATCATGAAAGACGAGGAGGACAGATTTGAGGAGGAGGTCACACTACACACCAACATTTCTTCCTCCTCTCTAGCCATGGCAGTGATGCCTCCTCTGCAGTCTCTAGCAGACGACTTCAGGCTGTTTCAAGATGTGGCAAAACAGGTGGCAGATGCTTTGCAGATACCTCTTGAGGAGGTTAAAGACACCCATCATAAACTGCTGGTCATCTTGCACTCCTCCTCTTCCTCCAGAATAACCCTCCCCATTAACAAGGTCCTTCTGGACCCATCCAAGCTTATATGGCAAACTCCATCATTGGTCACGCCTACCAGCAAATGGGCCGATAAGAAATATTATGTCGTGGCTAAGGATACGGAATTTCTTTTTTCCCATCCCCTCCCTAATTTGATTGTTGTGGACGCAGTGAACTCCCTAGGTCCTCAACACCAGGTTAAGTCCACCCCTTATGACAGTGACTGGAAGCGTCTCGACCTATTTGGGAGAAAGCTTATTTGTCCACCACACTGTAATTTAGAATGGCAAATTATCAGGCCCTGACAGCAAAATACAATTACATCAGTTACTCCAAGCTCAACACATTTATTGATCAGCTCCCGGGATCACACCAGGAGCAGTTTCATGCCATTGTTAATAAAGGACAACTGGTGGCCAAGACAACACTGCAGTCAGTGCTTGCTGCACCTGAGACAGCAGCCAAGTCCATCTCTATAGCTGTTGTTATGTGGCGAGCATCATGGTTGCACTTGTCCAGCTTCCCTTTGAGGGCAACAGATTTTTTACCGAGAAGACTGACGTGTTCCTCCATACGCTCAAAGATTCTCGGGCTACTCCTTGGTCATTAGGGATTTATACAGCTGACAAAAAAGAACCTCAACATAAATCCTGCACAGCACACTTTCCAACTCAGTGCTACTATGAGCCTCAAAGGAAAAAATCCAGATTTTCGAAATGCAGACTGTCAGACCCTCAGTCTTCCTCTTCACAACCATCCGCCTCAAAACATCAGTTTTGATGCCTTGATCAGGGCACGGAGAGACCACTCTCCTCAGCACCAACTCCAGCTAGCCAACCTGTCACATCCATTTGGGTGCCGCCATGCTCCGTACCACAACTGGGAACAAATAACATCTGACACATGGGTTCTGGAAATCATCCACAATGGGTGTACAATCTATTTTACCTTCCTCTCTCCTCCCCCAACACCCTTCCCCATCCCTCTTCAGGGACCCTTCTCATGAGAGTCTGTTTCAACAAGAAATAGATCACGTCCTCCACCTAGGAGCCATAGAACCAGTGACTCACCACCTATGAGGCAAAGGTTTTTACTCTTTTTATTTCCTGATACCAAGAAGAAGGGAGGTTGGAGACCCCATACTGGACCTCAGAGCACTGAAGAAGTTTGTCAAGGCTCAAAAATTCAAGATGGTCACACTAGCAGCGATTATTCCATCTTTGGAACAGGGAGATTGGTTCTCAGCCCTCAACCTACAGGATGCTTATTTCCACATATCAATCTTACCTTCTTGCATAGAATATCAGGGTTGGAAGGGACCTCAGGAGATCATCTAGTCCAACCCCCTGCTCAAAGCAGGACCAGTCCCCCAGTTTTTGCCACAGAACCCTAAATGGCCCCCTCAAGGATTGAACTCACAACCCTGGGTTTAGCAGACCAATGTTCAAACCACTGAGATATCCCTCCACGATTCCTCAGATTTACCCTGGACCAGGATCATCACCAGTACAGAGTATTCTCCTTTGGTCGCTCATCGGTTCCAAGAGTATTTTCCAAGATCCTCTCCATAGCAGGGAGGGGATCATGATTTACCCCTACCTGGACGATTGTCTCCTCAGAATCATCTCCTTCGACGAAGCTCTTCAGATCACCCAAACAACTGTGGAGTTGTTCAGGGATTTGGCCTTACAGATCAATGTCCAAAAATCGATGTTAGCCCTGGTATAGTGCCTAAAATTTATAGGAGCCAGTCTCAACTCATCACAGGCGAGGACGCTCCTTCCACAGCACAGGTCCACAACTTGTCCACACTCATAGATTCAATACAAACCAGCCCTCAAATATCAGCTAGACACTGCCTTCAACTTCTGGGGTATGTGGCTGCAGGCAGGTCCCTGATAACTCATGCCAGGCTTCACATGAGATGTCTCCAGGTGTGGTTCTGCTCCGTTTACAGGCTGAACAGAGACAGATTAGATAAACCTCTGTCACTGCCACCAAAGTCAAACACTCCCTGGACTAGTGGTAAGACCCAAGAAGTGTCCGCACAAGAATCCCCTTCTCGCAGACTTTCCCATCATTACTACTCACCACCGATACATCCCTCATAGGGTAGGGCGCACATGTCAACAACCTCATGACACAGGGCAAGTGGTCATCCATGGAGACATCTCTTCACATCAACCACTTTGAACTCAGAACAGTCAGATGCACTCACTTCCTTCTGCTGGTCAGAGGTACACATACAAGGGTCATGACAGACAACGTAGCGTGCATGTACTACATTACATAAACAAGGGGGGCACCAGATTACCCTCCCTTTGCACAGAAGCACTAAAGCTATGGAACCTGGTTCCTTTCCCACAGTGTCACAATATCAGCAGCATATCTTCCAGGAGTACAGAACACGACAGCAGACAGTCTCAGCCACAGGTTCCCACACGACCACAAATGGGAGATGAACTCAGAAGTACTACATGACATATTCAGATGGTGGAGGACACATACTATAGACTTATTCGCCACTTACCTGAACAAGAAATGTCCTTGCTACTGCTCCAGGGCAGGCCTTGGACAACACTCCTTAGGGGATGCTCTCCTTCTCTTGTGGGATAAGAGCCTTTTATACATCCCTCTATTATTAAAATTCCTGTTAAAAATAAAGAGAGAGAGCAAATGTCATACTGATTGCTTCCACCTGGCTGAGACAGCTGTAGTACCTTACCTGTCACAGCTGGCAATGTGTTTGCCAATCCCTCTTCAACCCAGTCCATACCTTCTCTTGCAGAACGAAAGACACACTCTCCACCCCAACCTGCGGCTACTCCAGCTCAAGGCCTGGCTCCTTCATGGTTCAGCGCATAGAAAGATCCTGCTCTGAGAAGGTACAGAAAGTGTTACTACACAGTAGGAAATCAGCTACTCGTCATACATACCTGTAAAAGTGGACTGGGTTTTTCAGATTTGGTGTAATTCCAAGCGAATTTCCCCAACATCTGCTACTCTCCAAACGGAAATCAGGACCATCTCTTACTTAGTTCACTGAAAGTACACCTTGTGGCCTTTCATCAACAAATAGAGGGATACTCAGTGTTCTTGCATCCAACTGCAAAATGATTCTTCAAGGGGATAGTAAATCTTTTTCCCTAACCCAGGTGTCCCACCCCAATGTGGGACCTAGAACTTAGAGTACTTAAGAGCCTGACTAGGCCGCCCTTTGAACCCATGGCCACTTGTTTGCTCACATACCTGTCAATGAAGACAGCATTCCTGGTGGCAATCACCTTGGCGAGGAGAATAGGGGAGATATCGGCACTGATGGCTCACTCCCCTTATACAGTATTTTTTCTCAGACCACACCCGAAGTTCATCCCCAAGGTGACTTTGGTTTTTCACATGAATCAACTGATTCGTCTCCCAACTTTTTACCCTAAGCCTCACTGGGATAACAGGGAGGCTGCACTACACATGGTTAGAAGGACTCTGACCTGTTACCTGGACAGGACAAAGACCTTTAGGAAATCTCCTAAGCTCTTCCTTTCCATTGCAGACTCATCAAAAGGTACAGCAATATCTGCACAGTGACTCTCAAAACGGGTCTCGAACTGCATTAAACAGTGTTACGAGATTTTCAAGATCATTCGTCCATCTGAAATCTGTACACATTCCACCAGGTCAATTTCCACCTCAGTTGCCTTCCTCAAGAATGTCCCTATTTTGGAAATCTGCAGAGCAGCCACATGCCTGTTTGTACGTACCTTGGCAGAACATTATACAGTTACAGGTCACTCAGCTTCTGATGCCAACTTTGGCACTGCAGTATTATCATCCATAATAGATGCACTTCCAAAGCCCCAGCCCTCCATTGGGATACTGCTCATGAGTCACAGCAGAGCACCCATAGGGATACTACTTGAAGAAGAAGAAGAGGAAGTTACCTTGTGCAGTAACGAAGTGTTCTTTGAGATGCATGTCCCTACGGGTGTTCCACGACCCACCATCCTCCCCTCTGCTTCGGAGTCCTTGTCAGGGACTGCAATAGAGAAGGAACTAAGGGGGGGTTCGCCCACGCAGCACTGGTTAGCCTCGTGGCAGAACACAGTGAGGATCATAGTGCACGTGCAGGCTGAATAGACACTGCTACCAAAGTTCTCTAATTCAGCAGCTCAGGGACGCAAGCATACCCACACTGTGGCTCTTTTGGCTAATGTTGATTTCTAATTTGACTCCTGAACCACTGAGGTCTGAGTACCATTGTCTTAAAGTAAATGATGCAGGCTATCCTAGATGGTAAAACTCAGGGTCCCTTATTCCCTTGTGAATGTTCCCCAGAAGGAAAAGAAAATCAGGACAGATCTTGCTTCCTCGATGCTTAGCTTTTTGGAGAAGGGTAGTGAGTGCACAATAATTTAGTTGAAAGAAGCCATCTATTTCTAGGGCCTATGCTAAACTGTATATAATTCCTAATGAAAAATGGGATAAATATAGCTCTGCCCATAAGGTAGACTTCAAGATATCCTCCTTGGGTTAAAAATAAAAAAAGACCCTGTCTCTGTTGAGGGGGCTGTTTCCCCTAAAGATCAGTGAATAAAATATTAGAAAGAATTTATTTAAAGGGGACTGTGATAGAACCTTGTTGGTGCTGCATGCTGCTTTGTCCTTTGCCTCCACTTCTAAAGCCCTTCACTATCCTAGCCTTTGTGGATGTTGTTAACTCATCTGTCAGTCTCCAGACTAGAGGACTGCTCTGTTATGAGAAGACATATTTGCAATTAGTTCAAATTGACTGTTACCTGCTATCAAGTGTGCTGTAAGTGTAAAGTTCCTTTGAAGAAGAAAAGCAAGCGTTTGTCATTGACATTTTGTCTAAATCTATTAAATCTTACCAACAGATCTAGCAATGATTGACCTTTAATTGAATAATAAACAAATATTGATTTACTATCCTTAATCAGAGTAGCAAGATAAGTGACATCTTGCCTTTTTATTAATAAAAAGATAGGCATGTGTGGATACTTTTTCTGTTAAGTAAATGATACAGGACTCCACATATCAAAGGTTAAGGTTTTAGCAACATTTTAATGACCTGCAATAGCTACTTTTCCTCAAAAACTGGTCTAAATATTCTGAACTGTAGGTTTCAGGTCAAAACTCTACAATTCAGTGATTGTAATATTTATAAGTAATGTTTTAAAATATTTAATTGTTCTAAGTGATTTGCTGAAGACAAAGGTTAAAAGTTAGTATTTTTATTTTTAGTTTGATACTAATAATTCCAATTACAATGACAGCTGTAACATTGTTACCTTTGCTAACTTATAGTTTTCAGTCCATCTCTACTGCGCAGCAATCCTATTCTTATATACACTTTATTCTGTGAGATCATTCAAACGCATGACACTGATGGAGTACATCATCTTTAATTCTCATTGGGTTACCATTCAGAAAGGGGTACCACATTTGCTCCTTAGTATAAGAAGCTGTGGAGCAGCCCATTCTCTGCAATGCGCATCTGGCCTCATTGATTCCCAGCATAAAGGGATTAACATGGGTAGGTAGATGCAGTAAAGATTGTTTATGCTTTAACCCCAGAACATTCTGTTTCACCATTTTGTAATTAGGGCGCTCACAGAGCAGGGATTAGTTACAATTAATTCTAGGGGAGTATAGACAGTTAAACATAAATTGGTTCTGATCGGGTATTTATATTGGCCAACTAGTGAAATGATCTTTATACCCCTAAATCCTCTTTTTCCCTGACTTTGTTTCTCAGACCACCAATTCTCCCTAGTCCATCTCCTTCAAAATCCATTCCAATCCCACAGCCCTTCCGACCAGCAGATGAAGACCATCGGAATCAATTTGGGCAACGAGACCGCTCGTCTTCAGCACCCAATGTGCACATCAATACAATAGAGCCTGTCAATATTGATGTAAGTATCAATAACTGTAACAGTGGAGTTGATCAGCTTTCTTAATACATGCTGCTGAGCTTGTAAAACACACAACTGTTATTGTTCTAAACAAATCCTTGTTCAACTGCTTAAATCTTCATAAATCCTAACTAACAAGAGAAGAGTTTTTACCAGTCAGAGCTGGGAAAAAATCAGGCAATCCCTTCACTGATAATATTGAATCTCTCTTGACAATTATATCTCCGCTTCTCCACACAAGCACACTCCCACAAACAGTTAGTGTTAAGATAAATTCCTGAACTTGTTATTGCTAGCAACACCCCACAGTGATGATTCTGAAAAGCCAGTAACAACTCTTGCAAGACATCCCAAATACTGGAAATTTTGTTTTAAATGTTTGATTTCTTGTATCACTTACAATGGGAATAATGTTTCTGGCATTGGTGGATGTGGTTCTTGCAATAAACTGAATTTGAAATTACCAGATGCTGCTTTGAATCTCAGAAACGGTTTATCGCCGCACATATATCATCCTTAACATTCTCCTTGAACCTCCAATAATTTTCTACAATATGATTGTCTTGAATTTTTTTTGTCTGTATCCTTTGACATTTTGGAGGCTGAATTTTAACATTTATGAAAATGAAGGACAAATACATTGTTTCGAACTAGGCATAATGCTGTCCAACACTATGCAAACTACTACTAACAACAATATCTTCCCAGTTTTTCTAACACATACCTGTATCCTAGAGAGACAAGGTGAGTAAGGTAATATCTTTTATTGGATCAACTTCTGTTGATGAGAGAGACAAGCTTTCGAGCTTACACAGAGCTCTTCTTCAGGTCTGGGAAATGCACTCAGGAGTGTCACAGCTAGATACAAGGTGGAACAGATTGTTTAGCATAAGTAGTTAAATACATTTTCAAGGGACCAGTTGGGGAAGTGGCCTGTTAACACCTCTCCAGTCATAGGGGGCAAAGGAGGGGGTGAAAGATGGGGAAGGGGAGGGAGGGAAAAGGGTGAGAGATATAATGCATTATAGATTGTTGTAAGAAGCCATAAATCCAATGTCTCTATTCAGTCCATGATTTTTTAATTTCTAGTAAAGTCATGAATTTAAGCTCCCAGGCTCGTCTTTTGAAGGTGTGCAGGTTTCCTTTGAGGATGAGGACTGAGAGGTCAGATATAAAATGATCTTTTTGTGAAAAGTTCACCCACAGGTGATACGGTATTTTTGTCTTTTAGCATTTTTCTGTGTGAGTTCATTCAAGAATATAGCGATTGTCTTATTTCACCTATGTAGTTGATATTGGGGCATTTAGTGCATAGGATGAGGTACACTTCATGTTGTGATAGGCATATGTAGGATCTTGAAAGGTGTGTTGTGGAGAGTGTTGATCATGGAGAGATATGTCTACTGGTTTTGTATATGTTCTGGCAGGGTCTGGTGCTGCTTTGAGTTGGTGTATCCTGGGGAGCTTGCTTCTGATGATGAGCTTGGAGAGATTGGGGCTGTGTTGAAGGCCATAAGACTGGGTTCAGGAAAGATTTCTTTCAGGATGTGGTCTCCATAGAGTATGAGTTTTAACTGTTTAATGATATCCCATATGGGTTCCAATGTTGGGTGATAGATGACAACTGGGGATGTACAGTTGAAGGGGGTTTTATTTCTATAGTGAAGCAGGTTCTCTCGGGGTATATGAGTGACCCGTTCCATGACGTGATCTACTTCTCTGGTGGACTGTCCTTGTTTGATGAAGGAAATTTTAAGTGTGTTAAGGTGTATATCCTGGAATTTCTCCTCTAAACATGTTTTGTGGTATCTGAGTGCCTGGCTGTAGACAACAGATTTCTTGGTGTGTTTGCGGTGGTTACTGGATCTGTGAAAGTAGGTATGGTGATCTGTGGGTTTATGTATATAGTTGTCTGTAGGGTTCCATTGTTGAAGCTGATCGTGGTGTCCAGGAAGTTGATGTTAGTGTGGGAGTGTTCTAGAGAAGGTTTAATGGGTGTGTGGTAGTTATTGAAGTTGTGGAGGAAATCTGTAAGGGAGTTTATGTTGTCTGTCCAGAGGATGAAAATATCATCAGTGTATCCCAGGTATATCATCATTGGTTTCATGGTGCATTTGTCCAGAAATCCTTCCTCAAGGTGGCCCATGAAGAAGTTGGCATATTGGAGAGTCATCCCAGTATCCATGATTGTTCCCATGGTTTGGACAAAGTGTTGTTGAATGTAAAATTGTTATGGGTGAGGATAAAATGGCTGAGTTTGGTGATGTGATTGGGGTTCTAAAGCCTGAATCCTGGCTTTTAGTACCCTTACCTGTCTGTTAGCCTGCCCTCTGAAAAATCACTGAATTAGCAGTTGAGTGGTTTTGATTTAGCAGCAAAGATACCAAAACATAAAGATGAACAAACTCCTTGAACCTGTTATCTAAGTAAGAGCAAAAGGTTAGTACATTAACCTACTGGGTCACCAGGCCACCAGATTCAAACACTTAAGGCTCATTGATGAAAAGTGATGCATGAAGGGAATTTGCATAACTTTTCTCTGTTCAAAAATTGCTGCTTACTACTACTTGTAAAATTGCTCAGTTATTGTTATGATCCCTGGATATTTTGTAGCAAATGCAATCAGTGCATACTACATTGCAACCTAAAAGAACCTGATAAAATTAATTAACATCTTCGAAAAGAACTTGAGTGCATTTGGTGTAGAAATCAGGTACCTTGTTACAGGAAAAGATTAAGCAAAGTTTTGTGAATCGGTATTGTCCACTTAAGAAATTGGTGTCCCAGCTTCTAATGTGACATTCAAGAACATTTTGTGTCTCAAACAACATAACTGGAAAGATGATTCCTGATTTGGTTCAATTTTCCCCCTTTCATGTTGACTAATTGCAGGCCTAAATCAATACCTACAAGTATGCATCTATTTTAACTAGATTACATTAGATTACACTATTTGAAATTAAGATATTTCTTAAAGTTTCATACATTATTCTATATATTTTGTATGCTACTGTAATTATTAGATTGTAAACTCTTCAGGGCAGAGGCTGGCTTTTACTCTTTGGACAATTCTTAGTGTGATGGAGCTTCAATCCTGATGGGGGCTTTTAGGCAATACAATGATACAAATAATAATATATGAACCAGATATATACACTTGTGCTTTTGTTTGTAGGACTTGATTAGAGACCAGGGGTTACGAGGAGAGGGAGGTAAGTAGTTTTAGAACTATCTTCTCTTACTAAATGTAATTACATGATTGCCTTAGCCCATCCCCTTTGTAGTACTTCATTCCTCCAAACACAGACACAGAGAAATGTGAAGAGAGCAATGAAATTTATTTACATTTGTTTGTCCATGATGTTTAGCATCTGTCTGATAAGGGTTTCAGTCATTCACCAGTCATTCTAGGAGTGGGGGAGAGGGAAGGAGGAAAGGCTGTGAAATGGTAGCCAGTGTTTTAATTTTAATTCTAGAGAAGGGGAATCCCCTCTGTTCCTGTTGGAGCCTTGAGGATTCCCCCCAACATATACTTAAATCTCTAGTCCCATTCTCAAAGCCCTTTATGCCAGCCACTACTCTTCCACCTAAAGAGTCATCAGGGATTTCCTTTGAAGTCTGTCAACATGTTTTGTGAACCTGGCCGTATAAACTGCTGTGTCTCGTAAATGGCATGAGATACTTGAGCTCCTTCTTCCCCTCTCCCCAGCTGAAGCTGCTGCTTTGCTATACTGCATGCCTTTGTTAACCTGGGAAACAAATAATTATGACTATTAAAGCCTGATCTCTTGTGTGCCTTTCAACAGCACTATTGTAGACAGCCTTAACTCTTAGCTAAGGCAAAATTAGTGAAAAAAGACACAATTATCATTTTTCTTCATGTGTCACACTCACTACTGTGAAGTCTGTTTTCCCCAGGAAAAACCCTAAACACTGGCTGTCAAGGTCTTGTGAAAACATGTCCTTTGCTGTACTTAGTCACTTGAGATGACATAGCTGACTCGTAATAAAGAGGAGATGTATGTCACCACTCACCCAGCTCCAAATAATGAACAGGCCTGATATTTCTTATTAACTATGACTTGCTTCACCCCTCAGCAAAGTCTTGAGTTAGCCTGATCTCTCTAGCTCAGTGGCTAGGAATCTTACACCTTAAGCTACAGCTGACTTTGATTTTGCCATCTGTATCTGTTAACTAGTAAGGTGGTAGCTGGCTACTGCTTTGTGTTTTCAGGAGCTATGATTCCTTATACTGGTTATAGTACTACCCCCCTTTTTTTCCTCCTTAAATCCTTGAACCTACTATAAAGAAGTTGCCCATTTTAGCTATCTTGTATGTCTTGGTAGCTTTGGCTTTCAACAAGTTTTGCCCATTATGTCCAGCATTTAAATGTCATACTATCATGTCGGTTTTAACTTTGGTCATAAGCTGTCTGCTTGGCATCTGAGAACAATTGGCTATTCCCATTATTGAAAGCATGTTTTTAATAATTGGAGATGTTTTTTTCCTTCAAAATCCAAAAGTAATCTATGAATAGGAGTCAAAGCCTCCTAGTTATTTCCCGTGACTTCTTTCATTTCTTCTGTGTGTCTGTCTTCCTGTCTCTGCCTGCCCGTCTCTTTCTCTCTAACAGCCCCTTTGAACCAGCTGATGCGCTGTCTTCGGAAATACCAATCCCGGACTCCCAGTCCCCTCCTACATTCTGTCCCCAGTGAAATAGTGTTTGATTTTGAGCCTGGCCCAGTGTTCAGAGGTAGTTGGGCTCTTCTTTCTTGTTTTCACCCCAAACAAAATAAGTAACACCACAGATGCTGTTTGTGCCTCACCCTCACACCGTGTGTATGTAAGTGTGTGAGTTTACCAAAACACCTCAATTTTTTGCTTGGCCTGGCTGGAATGCTTTGAATGTGCTTTTCACACATACTCACTTCAACCTTTATACATATGCAACTACTGTATGTTAAATCTGACTTAAAGGTTCTAAAGCAAGGAATTTCAGAGTTAAGGTTTCCATACTGTCCCTAATATAGCTTGTTTATTGCAGGGATCTCAGATTTCAGTGGAATGAGGCCAAGGACATAGTGACATCCTTAACTTTGAATTTTCTTGACTGTCAATTTAACGTTCTAAGAGTTTTCTATATTTTAACATTTTCTGTTTTTTTTAAAGTACTGTGCAAATTGCAAACATTTCCCTTGATATTTTGTTAGGTCTTAGGCTTTTGGAGATCACGTAAGTGTCAACTTGCTATGATTCATATGTTTTCAGAGAGTAGCATTGACATCAAGTTGGGGATCTAGATAAGTTGGATCAGATCAGACACTAGTGCAGTTATTGCAGTTCTCCACATAGTCCCATTAAAGTCAATTCTTGTTTGTGTACTAAAATTACTAAACAAGACCATCATTTTGACTTCTTATCAGGCCTAAGGATCTCTCAGGCATGAGGCTGTCAATAGATTTGTTGTTGTATTGTACAAGTCCCAGAGTACTCAGTGAGATTTCATATACTAAAGATACCAAGTATTAAACAATAGCCTACAATATTAATGTGTGTGTGTATATAAATAGATAGTAATGGATAGTCCAATGCATTCCATATATGTTTTTCAACTACTACTATCCTGGCTGTTTCAAATATTTTTGTTTCATAATACTAAGAGCAATTCCCTTTATGGACTAAACTCTTGGAACATTGTTCCAATGATCTTTTAGAAGAGAGGCATTTGCAATTCGGTTTTCGTCTAACAGACGTGACGAAACAAATCAGAATTAATTAAACATAGTGCATAAAATATATCCTCAGATTGCAGGCTGATGGCTTGGTGTACAAGTTTCAGTCCAAGAGAAGCTGAAGTAGTCAAACTATAATTACTGGAAAAACAAGGCTTCTAGATTACTTACAAATGGATTAACTAAAGCAGTTCTAACTTTGTGCTGTAATCATATTCTCATAGAAGGATGAGTATTGTGTTGCTGTCTCTGAATCTTGTGTTTAAAGTTGAGTACAAGAACCTACCTCTAAGGAGGAAACCATTCTCTTTGAACTTTGACATTACAGCTAAAATCTATAATCTAATAAGGTAGGAAAATTGCATCTGTACTTTAAATGTCAGATAGTTGCATTGAAATATTTGTAATTCAGAAAAATGGGAAAATTAACACACAAAGCCTAGCTACTACAATATTAGTATAAAAAGGAGGAAGTATTAAAGTATTAGAATTAGAAAAAAAACCCCACCCTTGCAAAATCAGTGGTTTCCAACTATTGGTACATGTCTGCTTAGGTAAGACACCTGGCACATTTATCAGTACTGGTACTTCACACCCTTGTGATAATTCTAGCTACTCCTTCCCAACCTTTATGATGAGTTTTCATGATGGCCTGTGTATCCCTTTTGTCTGCCTCCTCTTTTCAACGCTGGGTTTTGGAGCAATGAAATCTAACCTATTGAAAGGGCAGTTGCAGCCAACGTCTCAGTCTGTAAAGTAGGAACCACTGAGCTAGTTCAGCAGTTATGAATTGGAATTTTAATACTGCTTCAGTAGAAGTGTCCTTTCTAACAAGAATGGAGCTGCTGCATGAATCAGAGGAAGGAAAAATAAGTGGCTTGTATCAATTCCTCAAGTACCACTGTAATAGAAAACATCTGTGAAATACTGGAGGTTTTGCATGGTGACATGTAATGATTAGCAGAGCAGCACAAACTTAACTAATAAGTGGCCCTGTTTTATGTCCCTTGTGTTGGGAGTGTCAGTTTAACCTTGCTACTAATAATTATAGGATATTTTAGAAATTAGTATCTAATTTGAAGTGTTCTGTATAAACAGGCATTGAAGCTCTGAAATGCAATCATGTTATTAGTGACATTTTTCTGTGTAGCTTTGTTTATATACACTGCACGCTAGGCAGATGGACTGCTCTTTTTGTATTTAATGGAATAAAACTCAAGTAGCTAACTAAAGTACTTGTTCTGTTGAATCCCCAATGCATTCTAGTATGCTACTTTGAAATAAGTACCCGCTGCTAGCAGCTAGCTTTGAAACAGCCAAATGTTTTTGAGATTGCACTTGAGGACTCAACTGGAAAACATCCCCATCTTTTATAGTCAATCCATTTTAATCCCAATTTGTTGCATCCCTACAATTGTCAGGGCCCTAAAAAGTTGGCAACAGCAAGTCTGGGAAGATGACTCTGTTAACTAAAGTATTACATTTTTATTATCAAAGAAACTGGATATATCAAAAATAATGTGTAGTGGTGCTTTTGTGGTTCAAAGAGACTGTCCTTTTAATAAATCAGTAATAAGACATTGAAGACTCTTTGGCATACAAGGATGTTTGCAGTAGATTAAATTTTGGTCTTTCCTGCTTTCTGAGTAAGACTTCAATACTAATCAGATATTAATACAGTATTCCTAAGTGCACATTTCCGTACTCTTAACATTTACATTTGTGTTTGGAGATACTGCATCTTAAACACAATTCCTGCACTTAATATTTTTTACAATAGATTAATATATAAACTATCTTTATAAAAAAAAGTTTACATAAAAATTCTTCCATTTATCTAATCTCCAATTTAGGTTCAACCACCGGTTTGTCTGCCACCCCACCTGCCTCTTTGCCTGGGTCCCTTACCAGTGTGAAAGCTTTACAGAAGTCCCCTGGACCACAACGAGAGAGGAAGTCATCCTCATCCTCAGAAGACAGGAATAGAATGGTAAGGAGCAGATCAACTATGTTTTACTGCTTTTGTATTAGGCATCCTTATTCCTTCATCAAAGCCATCTAGAATTATTCTGGAGAAACTGATATTTTCTATCATATACGTTAAGCCAATAAATAAGATAACAGGACAACATTAGGCTACTTGGACTGATGTATGAATTAGTTGTAAATCACTGAGTATATACAGGTTTTCTAGGTGGCATCCAAAAGATTCTATATGCTTCATAGTGTGGTGCTGATCTCCCTGAGAGAAAAACTTCTAAAATGTTCTTACATCTCACAAATTTTAGCTTCCTGATTCTAGATTTAGCCTAATCCCCTGAAAATTATTGGGTTTTAAAATTCACAATTTAACCATTATTTGTCTTTCAAATTCCAACCTAGTCATGAATTTTTTTGGTTTATTAATAATATCTTAATTTTATTAGTAACAACTTCCAAAAATCTGACTCAGTGATGAATGCCTCCATGATAGGAAATTATTTAGTGCACCTCTGTGCCAGAGTACAGAGGTACAGTATGTGCTCATCTTGAAAAAAATCAAAACCACTTAAGAGTAAAGATTAAATTGTAAATAAAATATTGCTAAGTATTTACTCTGGAAATCAAATGAAAATAAATTTTGCATGATGATAAATGACCTATTAAGGCTTCAGGTTTAGAAAGATACCCAAGTAGCCTTTAGCTGTGAAGAAACCTGTTTTAATGAAGATTACTACAATTGCATTTCTTTTCAAAGAAAACCCTTGGTCGACGGGACTCAAGTGATGATTGGGAGATACCAGATGGGCAGATTACAGTCGGACAAAGGATAGGATCTGGATCATTTGGAACAGTCTACAAGGGAAAGTGGCATGGTATGTAATCATTGTGGCAAAGTACTGTTACCAAGCTTCATAGAGGACGTTGTCTGGGTGTTCTTTATTTAATTTTTCATTTAAACAAAGCAGTAGATCAAATGTGTGATATTGGAACTTCAACAAGTTAAGAAACAGATCTCTTGCTAATTTTAGTGAGTAAAGTAATTATCAAACTAAAGATTAATCCTAATTACTCATGAGCCTGAAGTGTCCATCTCTTATTGAATAAAGATTTACAAAAGTATGTGTATGTGTGTTACGATCTATGTTGCATTTCCTCATTGAGTCATCTGTTTATACTGTATACGTCTTAATTTTGTTTATTAAATGGCTATTTTTAAGGTGACGTGGCAGTGAAAATGTTGAATGTTACAGCACCCACGCCTCAGCAATTACAGGCCTTCAAAAATGAAGTAGGAGTGCTCAGGTAAGAATGTGTAAATTATCTTTTTGATGACATTAGATAATCAATATGCATTTACATAGCTTCAGGAGTTATAACTCTTGTGTATTCTATTCAGAATACTTATTTGCATTATCATAATATTCAGAAGCAGAAATAACTAGAATTTTTCAGAAATATTTTGGACCTATTCCTAGTTTTTCCTTTCTTAAGATAAATTTGAACAGTGAGCAATTCTTGAACTGTCATTAGAAGTGTTTATATCCTTCCATATAGTGAAAGAAGTTTAGAATACTGCACACACCCAGGCTGTGATATTTCCTTGATGAAACCTGCATTTGTATATTAGTACATCTAAAGGCAGCCACATCATCTGGATTGTGAAATTTCTATTAGTGCTTTAATTGATTTCCAGTAAAAATTTTCTTCTACAGGAAAACACGACATGTGAATATCCTACTTTTCATGGGTTATTCAACGAAACCACAGTTGGCTATTGTTACACAGTGGTGTGAGGGCTCCAGTTTGTATCACCATTTGCATATCATTGAGACCAAATTTGAGATGATCAAACTCATTGATATTGCACGGCAGACCGCACAAGGCATGGAGTAAGTATTGCATCCCTTGTTTGCAAATTAACTTTGAGATAATATTGAATTCTTCTTTTTCATTTGCTCTGCACTTTAAGTGTAAAATTAAGTTAATATCTGTGTACCATGGCCAGAGTCCTATCCTGATGTTTCACATCATTTTATGACAGTACTGAGTTATTGCTGCTGAGGAAAAGAGTAAAATAGGCCTTCTAATGTACTATTGTTAGAAGCATGGAGATATGTTACTCAACAAGAATATTGTTCCAAGAAGTAGTATTTCAGCAGGAAATAAAGGTACTTAACAACAACAATGAAAGGTAGTCAGATAAACTTTAGTATGTCTAACTTTAGTCTAGTCAGTCTATTTATCAAAGCCCCTGTAGTTCTCGTATTAAGAAGAGTGAAACAGTAAATGAGCAGAAATCTGAAAATCTGTATCTAGAGTATTTGATTAAAAACCAAATCCTGCAAACCCTTTAGCTATTGCCAACACTTTATTATAGTGGATGATCAATTCTAATATAAAACATAGTGTTTCAGGACTGAAGGAAGAATATTTATCAAAAAGATGGGATGCCAAGGTTTAATTGTGAGCTCTGAGATATAGTGTGAGGTTTAAAGCAAAGGAGCAAGTCAGCAGTCATCATGATCTTTAACCTGAGGCTTATTAACACTGAGATTTTACCTAAAAATCCTAAAATAGCAGTAAAACAATAACTTTGGGGCTGTAATCTGTTGATTACTTTGAGAATTCATATGTGTGCTGTTTGTAGTTTAGAATACAATCATATTTCATGCATTCAGTGAAAAACTTGGGTTGAATTATGTACAACAGTCATAAATATGGGATTTTGCAATCTCTACTTGCCTTCTAGTAATTTATACAATTTTACACATTATAGGATCCCCATCCGAAGGCATCTAGCACCTTACAGTAAAAAATAAAATAGAAATAAAACAAAACAATCACTCCAAATGCGCAGTGAGACAGAACTCTGCAATATACCAGAGAAGGCAGATTACCTCATTAGCATTCAGGATCAATTTCTTTATAGTTAACTTAAACATGTCAATCTCCAATTCTGATACAGATATTTGAGTTTCTAATTTAAATAATATAATTCAGTATTTGAATAATACAGCTATTCGTATCAACCTTAAAGAGCTCAGGACCTGATCTTGCAAGGACTGTGTGAGTAATCCTAACTCACATGGGTAGTTCCACTGAAGTCAATAGGACTATTTTTGTAAGTAAGTGTTTATTGGACCCATATTCTGTACTTCAATAAATTAAAATACTAGTAACGTCAGGATTCACCCTCTGACTGAAAATATATCAAAGTGACTAAAGTTAATAGGACCAGTAGATAAGATGCTATGCTGAACACAGTGGTATTTTCAGTCAAGACTTGGTGTCTGGGGGCCACCATAAAGAAGGCTGAAAGCTGGAGCCGTTCAACACAGAAAGTCATTTCAAAAGCTTTGGTTGAAATTCCCCGATGCTGGCTTCGAATGTTGAGTTAAACATTCCAAAAACAAAGTTTCTGCAACACAGCTGGTTATGTTGTTCTTCAGCAATGCCAGATTTGACACTGGAAATCTAATTCTTTCTGCAAAACTGCTCCTGGTTTGATAGGATTATCAAGGGTAACTGAAGATTTACTACTTTGACTCGATGCATATTTAATATGTAAACTGTTTGTTGCTTCACTAGAATAGAGAGTGTACATTGAGCTATTGATGAATGAAACATCCCTTAGCCCACCCATCCCAAAACATTCTTTGTTTCTTTTCAGTTACTTGCACGCCAAGTCAATCATCCACAGAGACCTCAAGAGTAATAGTATCCTTTCCTAAAGATGTGACCTTGGAACGTGACACCAAGCCTCTTTCTTCTGCCAGAAATGAACTTCCCAAAGTAAAAAGCAGCTCACAAGTGACTCTTTTCAGAAATGTTAGAGGAGATTTGACATTTGGGTGAGAATGGGGTAATAGTACCAAGAGCAAAATAAGATATACTAATTGCACCTTATAATATGTTCACAAAGGGAAAACAAGTTTTCTTGAAGTATCAGCATTTACTTCAGATAACCATTCATCTTATGAACATGGAAGGATCCTGACAACTCACTCACAGACTTCCCCTATATCTGCAGTTTCCAGCAGCCCTTTAAGAATTTGACATTGTAATGTGATCATCTGGTCAATAGTCTGCTTAGTACTAGTCTAACCATTATAGCTATCTTTAGAGCAGGGGTTCCCAAACTTAGTTTGTGGCTTGTTCAGGTTAAGCCCCTGGCGGGCTGCGAGATGCTTTGTTTACCTGAGAGTCCACAGGTACGCCCAGTTGCAACTCCCAGTGGCCCCAGTTCGCCATTCCCAGCCAATGGGAGTGTGGGAAGTAGTACAGGCCGGTCCACTGCTTCCCGCAGCTCCCACTGGCCGGGAATGGCAAACCATGGCCACTGGGAGCTGCGAGCAGGCATACCTGCAGACGCTCAGGTAAACAAAGAGTGTTGCGGCCCGCCAGGGGCTTACCCTGAACAAGCCGCGAACCAAGTTTGGGAACCCTTGCTTTAGAGGATAGGACTTCACAGGTGCTGGCTATTTGGAATCTAGGCCTATGCAAGAACTGATAACTTGAAAATTATACTGTGTATGGATGGAATGCTACAAACTGGTACACCTGACACTGCCGGTAGAGGGTCATTTAATGTGTTCGTGCTTGATAGGAAACTGTAGGGTCAGTGCTTCTTTTCCTTTACATGTCCTCCATAGATATATTTCTTCATGAAGACCTTACTGTAAAAATAGGTGATTTTGGTCTAGCCACAGTGAAATCACGATGGAGTGGGTCCCATCAGTTTGAACAATTGTCTGGGTCCATTCTATGGATGGTAAGTAAAGGGGAATGGTGTATTCCTTTCAAATTATTTGGCTGTAGATGGCCTTCGAAGTGTCAGCTCCTGTTCTTTCAAAAGGTTTCCATTTTGACCAAAGGTCTCTAAACACCACCCCTCAAGGTGCAGACATATAGAATCTGACTTAAGAAGACATGGTCAAGATCAACTAAATTAATACTTGTAACTCTTCTTTATATACATTTTTAAAAAATCAGCAAAATCTGAAATGTTCTCATGTTTGTTTAAAAATAATTTGCTTTTAAGTTTGATATATTCAAGTGTAGCTGTTGTGAAGAAACTGTCATAAAGATTATCCAGATAGATTACCTCTTCAGAAGAAACTTATTTAAGGACTTTTGTTTAGCTCAGGTTCACCCTCCCCCCCACACACCCCTTAAAACTTTGATGGTGGTCCAGGTTGTTTTAGCACTGTTGTAATGCCAGTTTCAAAATTGCTTCTCAGTCTGTAAAATGTCAGTTTGCCTGTCATAGTACAGTAATGAACTTACCCAGTTTGATAGCCAATAGATTTAGAAATTCATGTTCAGATCCACCACATTAATGCTGTAGGCCCAGCAGTTCTGGACAGAGCCATCCCTTGGGTATGACGAATCAGGGCAACTGCTCCGAGCCCCACGCTTCAGGGTGGGTGTCGTGCAGAGCAGGGGAAGGCACCAGGCCGGCCCGGGGGGGGAGGTAAGGGTGCCTAGGGTGCCAGGCCAGCTCAGGGGTTGGGGTTACAGGTTTAGGGGACAAGGGGGGCCTGGTGCTGGCAGCAGGGGTCGGGCCTGCACTCACTGGTGGGAAGCGTGTATTGTATTTCTTTTTCTTGCTTGCCCACTGCCGCACTGGCCGCTGGCCTCTTAGCGCCGCCAGAACACGACAACGCCAGGCTGACTCCATCCATTGCCCTTCTGCCCTGGACCCCTCCCTTTTCTGGGAGTCCCTAGCACAGGTGCCACCCTGTGACTCTCCATCTTCTCTCACCTCCCAGCACTGGTGTCTCCTCCCCACACGAGATTTCACTTGTATAAAAAATGTTAAGGGGGGGACATTCAGGCTGTCCCGAGCCCCGCAGCCCCTTAGGGACGACCCTGGTTCTGGAACATCTGTTTCCAGCAGTGGACCTGAACAAATCCCATTACATATTTCCAAAGTTACAAGATTTTAACAAATACCTCTGGGACAGTAACTAACTGAGAGAAATTGGGTTATCAGCACTGAGGAGAGAGAGAGAGAGCATGCATGGAAGCCTGTGTGTTTTCCTGTTGAGTAGTCAGAGCCTAAAACTGAAAGACTGCCTTTGCATGGCACCTCACTTGGTGTTGTTTCACTGTTGTTTGTTCTTTTTTAAAGCAAAAGTTTCATATTTGGTGTGTGAGATGGCAGTCTGACATGGTAAAATGCAGAATAATTATCTTTCCTTTTACAGGCACCAGAAGTAATCAGGATGCAAGATAAAAACCCTTATAGCTTTCAATCAGATGTATATGCATTTGGGATTGTTCTTTATGAGCTGATGACTGGGCAGTTACCATACTCGAACATCAATAACAGGGACCAGGTAAAGAGCACATGGGTTTGGGGAGGTTTTGATTGCACTTTCTCATTTGTCTGTTGTAGATGTTAGCTGCAATGTAGAATAATTTAGGCTAGTGAAATGAACGAGCTAACGTTTGTCAGCTGTCCCTTCTGCTCAGTGTAGATCCACTTTGGTCACTTTTAATCCTTTTCTGTTTTTCTTACTGCAAGTGTGGGTTTTCAGATTCTGAAAACTATGTGGCAGGGATCTGCTTAAAGAGAGAACTTGTTATTTGTGGTAATCTAATTTAGTTTTAATGATCTGCAAAAAGCAGGTGATCTTCCGTATATTCACATTTATCCACCTTCCTCCTTCCTGATTACTTCAAATTAACATAGCTTTGAAAAATAGTCCAGGAAAAGAACTGAGGAGGCCAACAGATTGTGTCCTATATTCATCTCAGACATTGAGAAAAACATGCATTAGTTAATTGAAATTCAGGATTTCAAGCCTCTCCCAGGGTCTGCTTAGTGAAACACATGGCTTTCCAAAGTGTGCATATCCTGGAAGAAGATAAGACAACTAATAAGATAAGAAGACAACTAATCAGTAAGTCGCACAGTGTCGAGGGAACATAGTATGCCTCCATGTAACAATGTTCAGAGGCCTTACTTGCTTCATAATTTTCCAGTTTAATGTAGAAATTGTATGTGTGTGTGTCATGGCCTTTAGTGAAAATTGTCTAAGGTCTAGGTGATGCCATTTGTTACATTGTTTGTGTCTCCATCCCTGTTTTTCTAGTGTCAATACTTGAGAAATGCAGCCATAGCAATGTTCATCTACAGAACTTAATTTTATATGGCTGTGTGACAGGGTGCTATCAGCAGCACCCTGATCACTGACATTGCTGCAGCCTGGAGAAGGCTGAAGGCCCAGCTGAGGGCAATTACACACTTTCTGATGGGGGACTGTGAGCATCTGGGTGACAATCACTGGGTTAACAAGGTAATTGGGGAGAATATAAGGGGAGGAAACAGTCAGTAAGAGGCAGCCTGGGAGGGGCTCAGAGGGTGAGCCTGGGCTGGGGAGTGAGGGCTGCAGGGAAGCCTACCCTTGCTATAAGCCTGTGTTGCGTGCTCCTGTTATGTAAGAGGGGAATGAATACACACTTTGGTGAAAGATGAACAGCCCGGTGTGTGTTTGTGACTGAGAAACCAACTGAACTGGCCAGGTAGTGAGGTTCACCAGGTAGTGACAGAGGTGCCGTGTGACAGGCTGCTTCCATATATGTCAGAATGCTTCACAGTTCATCAGATCTTGAGTGACTCATTTGCTTTCTTGTTTCTGCATTTTACATCTTTTAAAGGAGGGGGAAATGTCCACATTCCCAGCCAGCGGGCTGTTACCACTTACAAGTTGTACTTGGCCCTGTTTCATTTTAATTTTTTGACAGCTCTAACTCGTGAATCAGTTTTGTCTACGTGGTGATAGATGAAACAAATTTTAAACCACAGGTGCAGCTGATGTGTAAAATGCAGTGAAAAGCCTTGAGTTTATCTTCCTCGGTCCATTGACTGAAAAGGAAGTAAACAGGGCACTGTATGTTTTGACAGATCTAGGCCACCAGGAAAACAAACAGTTTAGCTATGACATGAAAAGTTAAATCCAAGTTTGACAGTGGACAAAATCTGTGTCACTCCTTCTTATTGGCTCTGTGATGTAATTGAACCCTAGTATGCCTGTTTATACACTACGCAGGCCTTAGATTAGGACTACTGTTCTTGTGTTGTTCCCCTACTCGTAAAGTTTAAAAAAAAAAAAAGTCCTATTGAAATCGGCAAACAAACACAAATTATCAATAATTTCCGTGTTAAACATTTACTGTAGTTGAAAAAATGCTGTCTCCTGGATGGCAAAAAGTCTGTCTCTTTGGAGAAGAAGCAAGGGGTAGACTAGACAAGTCTTTACATAGGATACATAGTTGGTGCTTGCGAGTTTCTAAAGATGTTGTGGGGGAGCTTCAGGCTATCTCCTAAAGGGAGGGCAGAAGCTCTCTGGGTCCAAAGTTTAAAGAAGGAGCAGTAGAATATGTTAACTTAAGCAGCCTCCATATGTAACTTGACATGTAACTATTTTGCCTCCCATACAAGACATAAAATAATTACATTTCTTTAAATGTAAAGTCACAACACGCCTGCTGGATCCAGCTGGATAGTTATTCAGCGAAGGTAGTGATTGTCTGTTACAGCATGAATAGATCTTTGACTAGTTTGAAGAGGTTTTTTTAGTATCAACGCAATGTTCAAGCTCCATTATATTTGATCTTGACTTGACAGAATAGTGTCTGCTTCATATTTCTAAAAGAATATGCACCACAGTTTACTTTGCCTTCCCACTAGATATTTGTTGAGTTACAGTTGTGTGCTTCAGTTTTAGTCCTTTCTGAAATACAGGCCTTCCCTGTTCAGTATATTGGTATTGAAAATGCAAGATCTATTTCCAAACAAAGCAGACCTATAACACTCTGGTTCTGAAGAAGAGAGGCAATCTCTCCTTTCCCAATATGTTAAGAAAAAGTAGTCAGAAGAGAATCAGGAGAATTTATGATGGAAAAGTACAGTGCCATATATTTCTTTAATTGTC
Organism: Dermochelys coriacea; assembly: GCF_009764565.3. Classification (NCBI taxonomy): domain Eukaryota; kingdom Metazoa; phylum Chordata; order Testudines; family Dermochelyidae; genus Dermochelys; species Dermochelys coriacea. Next base: position 249,099,788 of record NC_050068.2, read on the forward strand.
CTAAGGTGTGAATTTGCCACTGACTTCTGGATAAAATCGGGCAAAATAATTAAATGGCATAGAATATTTATCCTTTAGTCCTGCAACAGAGCCAGTTAGTCTTTTTATTATAACCTCTTTTGGTGTTCAAGAATTGTTCCTTATATACATTCCTGCAAATAGTATTGTCTACTAGCATTTATGATTCCCCGTTAGTTCCTTTTTAAAGGGGGAAAGGAAAGAAGAGCATAACTCCTTTTCTACTGAAATGATTTACGAAGTATATCAAAGTCATTAGTCTCAAATTGTGTGGAATGTACTATACCAGATACTTCTACATATGTGTAGAGAATTACTGCCAGAATATTGACAGTTAAATATATGTAATTCTTTTTGATTTGTTACATGGTTTTGTTTTATGAATTTTCACTTTTTCTTTAAAAAGATCATTTTTATGGTGGGACGAGGATACCTGTCTCCAGATCTCAGTAAAGTGCGAAGTAACTGTCCAAAAGCCATGAAGAGGCTAATGGCAGAGTGCTTGAAGAAGAAAAGAGATGAGCGACCCCTCTTTCCACAGGTAAAAAATTTCCCCATTTTGGATTGAGGTGGCAGGTAAAAAGTAGTCTAATGGTTCTCATCCATATTGGGCTCAGGACCCATTTGTAAACTTGGATGGCCTGCCATGACCCAGTAAATAGCATTAGTAATAAAAAAAAAATTGGCTTACAAAATATTTCTTAACCAAAACATATTACTCCTGAAGGAATTCTGCGCCATTGCGTGTGTGCATATTTCATGTGCCGTGCATATTTGTGTGTGTGTGCAGCAAACCGTTTCTGCTGAAAAGTTGATGCAGTTCCGCCTTCTGCTCACCAGAGGGCGCTGTGGTGCTAGAACACAGCAGTTGCTCCAGGCAAGCCCTAGCTATGATAGGGAAGAGAAAAAGCCTGCAATGTCTTCTTCACAGCGCCTGTCAGGCCAGGTCAGGAGATAGGAGATATGGGATGACAGACAGTGTGGGGTTGCTGGGGGGTCACAGACAGGTGCTCATCAGAGCTAGTGGGGGAGGACAGACTGGGGAAGGGGCTGAATGGGAGTGAAGGCACAGGGCCACAGGAGGAAGGGAGGTGCAGGGCTACATGGGGACAGGGCGTGCAGGGACACATGGAGATGCAGGGAGGGGACTGGCTGAAGGGGTGCAAGGACACATGGGTAGGAGGGGAGGGGGTGCAGCGCTGGGGGAAGAGGGGGATGTCTGAGTGGGGGTGACACAGAGACACATGGGGACGGGCAGATGTGCCTGACTGTATGGGAGAGGCTAGGGCAGGGGTCGGCAACCTGTGGCAACAGAGCCACATGAGGCTCTTTGGATGCCCCCTTGTGGGCAGCCGTTTTTTGAGGGGGGCGAGGTGCAGGCTCTGGCCAGGTGGCACTTACCACAGGCGGCTCTGGGCTAGCAGTGCAGCAGGGTTCAGCAAGCTGACTGCCTGCCTGTCTTGACCCCACGTTGCTGGCACATCTCTGTGCGCCCCTTGTGGGGAGGGGGCAGTGGGTCTCTATGGGCTGCCTGCGCCCACTAGCACTGCCCCTGCAGCTCCCATTGGCTGGTTCTTGGCCAATGGGAGCTGTGTGGATAGTGCTGGGGGCGGGGGCAGCATGTGAAGCCGCTCCCTTCTCCCCGCCTCTGACCCCACACTGCCAGGGGTGCGCAGAGATGTGCCAGCCGCTTCCGGGAGTGGTGTGGAGCCAGGGCAGGCAGGCAGCCTGCTGAGTCCTGCTGCATTGCCGGCTGGGAGCCAGCCGCCTGTGGTAAGCACCCGGCCAGATCCTACACCTTGCACCCCCTGCCCCAGGTCAGAACCCCCTCCTGCACCCAAACTCCCTCCCAGACCCCGCTTTGTTATCAAGGAAGACTGGCATCCAGCAGAAGAGGTGGGAGGTTTGCATGCAGGGGATTCAGAGTCTGATACAAAGCCAGCATGAGATTCTCATAAACACATAATCCACCACAGAACAGGTGTAGTTATTGTGTCATCTCAGGTACGCAATGCTCCTGGCACCCCGTGATACAGAAAGGCAGAGACCACTCAGCCCCCAGGGAGCACACATATTGTACAGTGACATCGCATTACTGTGATCCCCTGCCAGGATACTGGCCTTATTCAGAGCCTCACTTGAGGGACTGTCACGTCACTGCAGGCCCTGTAGCAAATGCATTTTAACAAACCCAAATCTAAATGCAAGTATTTGCAGAAGAGATGGGTCCAAACTTATTTGTATGTCAGTAACATCAGTAGGCCCCAACTGAGATCAGGTCCCCATTGTGCTAGGGGTGCTATACAGACGCAGGGGGTGTGCCTACATTGCAATCAGAAGCGTGATTGCAGCTCTGCTAGCTTTAATCTAGCCACCCTGGCTAAAGATATAAGTGAATATGCAATGGCATGGACCCAGCATGGTTTAACACTACAGCTGCATACCCATGCTCAGGGCAGTCTGGTACAGTCCTCACTGAAGCACCTAGATTCTAGTCGCATTAAAAATATTGGTGAGTAGTAGTAACTTTAATATGTTCAATTATTATTAGTTGATAAATTCTAACTCTACAAGTAGCCTTGCGTGTGATGCAGCTATCGAAATATTTTGGGCAAAGACAAAAACAAAAAAATGGCTCTTCTTTGAAAGGTTGCTGACCCCTGAGTGAGGGTCTGTATGGGGACGCTCCCTAACAATCCCTCCCCACCCCCACAAAAAACCTGTTCCATACTTTTCCCATCCATACCCAATAACCTTCAAGTTCATACCCAGACTTTTTCCCAGCCACTACTTCTCCCTCCCTCAGCTTCTCTGTTACCCCTGACTCCCCCAAGCCTTTGCACTGCTTCTGAGGGGTGTGGGAAATACGGTTCTGTACTGTAGTTTAAATAAATTATTTCTCAGAGTTCTGTATTAATATGCCTAATAAGGAATCTGTTTATCAAAAAACATTTCCTGAATCTTTTTTGTTGTCTGTATTGTTACAGACATACTTGCTGACAGGTATTTTGAAATAAATGACCAAATATCATTGAAACTGGTGTGATTATATTGTGTTATTTTGACAAATAAAATATGCAGAATTTTAAAATATTGAGTGCAGAATTTTTAATTTTTTGGCGCAGAATCCCTCAGGAGTAATATAACGTACACATTCACATCCTAAGTGCTAAATAAATGCATTGTGTATACCATAGTGATGACTCCTGTCTCACAAGCTGATTGGGCACGGCTCCCTGCTCCAGGCATTGCAATCTCCAGGGTTGCAGCCCTGATGGGGGTCTGGTCAGGCTGGATTTGTGAGAGTGGCACTGTAACTTGATACATAGGGACGCAGAACCATTCTCTCAAATTTGGCCTGGCTCTTTCCCTGTCGTCATGTTGGAAGGGTGGCTGGGCTAAACCTGATCATCACTGTGACTCTGTGCTCCAGCTCACAAAGCCCAGAACGAGGAGCCAATCCTAGTCATCCCACAGGACCAGAGCCACAGGAGCCACTGCTATGGGGTGAGTGTGGGGTGGGCTCTGTAACATCCTCCCTTCCCTCTGGCCTCCCACATGACCCTTTGATACATTCTAGCAACCCAGTTTTGAGTAACAACTCACGGGTTAAGAAATCCTGCTAAGAAATGCAGCTATGGTATGTACTTATTGGCTATTTCAAAGTTCTCCCTTTGAACTGGGACATGAGTTCCAGCTGAAGACCGGACTAAGTACGATTGTAAAGTTTAGCATATAGTTGGCGTGTGTAGTTAGCAAAGTGCATTTTTAGTACAAAGAAGACACATTCACACAGCAAGTGGACGCCGCATTAACTTCTCCATTTGAGTACTTTCTATATATTCTCTGAAATTTTTATACCCCCAAAACACTATAAAGGGAAATTGTCAAGTAGTTTTGTTGCGAAACTTGACCTGCCAATCCCTCTATCAGGGAAAATATGTTCGGATTCTAAACATTTTTGGCTGTATTTTTTTTTTTTAAGTACATGAGTTCAACACTTAAAAACTATAAAAAGATGAGTTCCCTCTGCAGGCTTTACAGTAATGGTTTGAATTAAACAAAAGCTATGTTCGTTCCTGGTGACATCATTGGTGCATGAACAAGGAGGTAAACAAAAAAAATTGTCACCTTCATCAGACTCACTGAAGAAGAAGCAGTATATTCCTTAAGGGAAAAAGTGATGCAATTTCTCCATACATGTTTTTTTCAGCCTTCTCAGGAAGTATAACAAAAACTTGAGTGCAAAATGTTAAACTGTTTAAAAAGTGATGGCTTATTGACCTAGAGTCACTCATTGTTTGTAACTCAGTGTTCTGCCTTTGGCTTTGTGGGTGCTGTTGCCACTCTACAGCACCAGGTTTGATCTTCTCTTGTTTTCTGCTTGTTTTAGATTCTTGCCTCCATTGAGCTTCTGGCTCGGTCATTGCCAAAAATTCACCGCAGTGCATCTGAGCCCTCATTAAACCGGGCTGGCTTCCAGACGGAGGATTTTAGTCTGTATACTTGTGCTTCTCCAAAAACACCCATCCAGGCAGGGGGATACGGTGGGTTTCCAGTACACTGAAAAGGCGTTAAAAGTATGTGCCTGTGTGAGTGCTGTTCTGTTCCCATGTGTGCATGCACAAGTGTGCGTATGTTCTGAATTCCTACATGCTGTTCTCTTTAAAGGTGCACTGAGGGAGTAAACACTTACATGTTAGGAGTGTGAGCTTTGTATGTTGCTGGCATGGAGACTGTTGCTGGCTATGGATGTCCTGAGAATTGCCAGCACAAAAGGATTAAAAGGTCATCTAAGAGAAAAGGGAAAAGTCACTTCAGACAAAACAAAAAAATCTGTTTTGGTTATTGGGTCATACTTTGCATTTTCTTTGCTTATTATGCCTTTTTTCCTTACTTTGATGGTTGGGTTAGTTGCTCTGTGGGTGGTGTCTTTATGTTTAAATAATCAAACTATATATTTTTTTTCAATTGAATTGTCCGTATCCATGAGCAACAGGTTTTAGCTTCTCAGATTAGTTGTGTTGCTGGTGATATGCGAAGATGGCAAAAAGACCTTAGCTGCAAGGCTGAGCACAGCCAAAACTTGGTGTAGTCAGCAAAGGTGAGCAAACACAACACAGATTGCAAAGGAAGGCTTTGGCAATATGTGACTTTTATTTTTAAATTTATGGTTTAAAAGAGTGCTGGTTGGAAAATATCTTTTACTAGAGAAGGTATCTGTTTTTTGTCTAAATGGTCTGACCAGTTCTACTTTAAAACCTTTTACAAATCTCTAATATCACTGCAATGTAGAACAAACTTCAGATGTCTGGTGTTGCTTCTGAACTGCACGCATATCATGAATAATCATCCCCGTATCCTGCAAATTAGAAGGAGCCTTATTTTAAGAAACTTGACGACTCTGAGAACATAACCAAATGTGTGTCTGCTATGCAATAATATGTTAACACCCACAATAGGAAAAACCTATTTTGTAGAAACAAAGCAGTAAACTTGAAAAGTTGTTTTCAGTGGAAAATCAATATTGTACCATGAATTTCAGTTTTAAAAAATGGTTTGCTATTATTTCACTACTTTATTTTAGTTAGTAATGTTGCTGAAGTAGTCTCTTTTCTGTGGGGAGAATGTTTTGCTTTTATATAGAAGTTATTGGGTTGACTGCAAGTACCTAGCAAAGCAAACTAGAAACCCTGCTAAGATCATAATGTCAGCTCACACCCTATTTTTCTTTTTTTTCTTTTTTTTTGGATTATTCAACTTGAACAGGTAAATGACAGAGTAGTCCTATCTGTTTCATGTTACACTGACCTCTGGTGGCAGACATTAAAAAAGTAACATTTTCAATGTGCGCATTGTCATATTCCTGTTCTATTTGAACTGTGTTCTTGAATATTTTATAATTCTTTTAAATATTAAGCTATTTACTGTGAACAGTTTCTCTCCACCAGAAACAAGATTTTGCTATTGTGGTTGGGCCTTCAAGGCAAGGAAAATATTTCCTAATGGCTTCTGGTTTATAATTTGTAGATAAGTATGCAGTGGTGCTGCCAGGATGTCTTACTGTTAGATGTGGGGGGAAAGAAAAAAGCTTTCCTGCATGCCGGACCCTGCTGTAGGAGTAGAGTGCCTAGCCATGTGGTCACAGATCCTTGTAATGCAGACTAGATGATCAGAATGGTCCCTTCTGACCTTAGTATCTATGAATCTAGTTGGTAGCTGAGGGCTTGGAGAGGTGTGAGCAATTCCTACATTCCATAGGCTGACAATAATCGCCTAGCCCCTCTAATAGTTTCCCTAGTTACTATATCCACCTGCTGGAATAGTAACAGAACAAACCTGGGTTTTTTTCCATTTCGTAAGATAAGGACCTCCAATTGTAAATTGTGGTTTTATTAGAGTTAGGTTTAGGATTAAAAGCTTTTATTTTTTTTTAAACATTTTTGACCATTTTGTCAATGTTTGGGTATTTTTAGTTCACCATGGCAGACCTATCTTAAAACCAGAGGATTAAAGGTTTTTTTTTCTCTTTCCTGTGAAATTCCCTACTTCAGATAGTCAAGAAAAGTGCCTCTTATGCTTTGGGGAAGGGCACTCAGCTGAAGGTTATGATGCCTCCCCAGGTGCAAATAGTATGGCTGCTATGCCTCCCTTGCTGTCAAAACAAGACACAGAATCCCAGGCAGAAAGGGCTCTTCCTCTTGTAAAATCACCCTGCAAGGAACTGTCAGAATGGTTTCCCTCGGCTAAGGGTACAGAGTAAGCAGCTGTGACTCCAGCAGAACCCAGAGACATCTTGGTTAAAAAAAAAAAGTGGTGCTCTGACAAGGATCCCACAGTCAGATTTGTGTCTGCTTCCCTGATCTCGGAGAAGAGTAGAACTTGTTTGGATCTGGGCCAGCTGGATCAGTCATACACATCGGGGCACCGTTCCATGTCATCTAAGTACCAGGAGCCAATAACCTTTGAAGGCTCCAGTGGTGGGGCTGTCAGAGAATACAGAGCCATCATCACTGCCCAGCCCCAGCTTACTACCTCTTACAGTCTGTCAGATCTGTTCAAGATTTTCCCGTCAGTGCTGTGCAGATGAACCCTTGATGCCATGGGAACCACAGTTCTGGAAAAAACAAATGTCATACTCAGATATATGGGGCCCACTTTTCCTGCTATATCTAAGCTGAGTCCAGTGGTCTTCTTGGAACCCAAAAAAAAAAGGGGTTACTTGCCATTCTGCTGCAGCTCCACCTCAAGGGGAGCCCTGTATGAGCACAGGAACATCCTTGGAGCCTCAGGTGTCAGGTTGGGAAGCTCCAAAGTTTAAATCTTACCCAGACTTCCCTCCATCTGAACACACTTTGGGGATTTTTACCCTATGGTCTTCCACCACCTGTGTCAGAGGTCTCTTCAGTGATGAGTGGTAACAAGAGACCATGATTTCCTATTCTCCCAAAAAATCTCCTGAGCAGGTGAAGGATTTAGTAGGGATCCCTCTGCCGTCTCCACCTGAATTCACTGATTTTCCTAATGTGACATCAAGTCTTCAGAAGTATAACTGTCTACCTCATCCTCTGATGAGACCATCTTAACTTCTTCCTCCTCTCCTCCAAGTAATATCAGGGCCTTCTTTGATTCCCATCACTTATCCTGGACCTATGCAAAGAGAGACAGACTTTTGGAGCTTTTTTAAATCTAATTTTGCATGGGGTCTTTGGGGCAATCCTCAGGATTGGTTATGGGTCCTTATCCTTTCAAGATGCCTACTTCTGTATCTTTTTAAGGCAAAAGTACAGTGATTACCTTAGGTTTGTGGGGGAAAACAACCTGTACAAGTTAGTAGCCTGCAGGGTATTCACCAAGTAACTAGTAGTGACTACAGCTTGTCTGTGTTGACAAGATTTACAGGCAGATCTGGATAACTGGGTCATTAGAGCCCAGTCTTACTGTGAAATAGTTTATTCCCGGTGAGACATGCTCCTTCTTCAGATCTCTTGGTCTGAGAGTAAACAAAGTGAAATCAAACTTGGTCCCTGGGCAGGCTCTAATCTTCATAGAGGCCCAGCCTAAATTTTACAAGAGTTCTAGCTTACCTATCCCAGACAGTGAGCCTAGCCATGTCCATGCTAGATGGTCCTGTGAGATTTTATCTATATGCATGAGGCCTGATGGAGACCTGCACCTGTGTCAGCCCCGTTTGTAAGTATACAAATATGACCCAGGTAGAGGTAGCTGCAGCTGGTGTAGAAATATTTTCGTCTCAGTGGATCAGATACTTACTACTGCTGTGGATACTGCCAGTGTGCATCTCAAAGGCCAGGGGATGCCCTTCTCTTAACTTGCTTCTCAGACAGTGTTGCATCAAATCTGGGTTAAGGAGCACATCGAGGATCTTGGAGCTGTGAATAGTCTTTGGAAAAGAGTCCTCATAAATTGCTAGAGCTGAAGATCCATAAGTTGGATCACAAATCCTTTCTCCCAGAGATAAGGGGCAGCTAGTACAGACCATATGAATGTGATTTATTATATGGACATACATGGGAGAACTTGGTCTCCTCTTATTACAGTAGTTTTTGGAAACTGTGCATTTGAAACAAAGTGGGTCCATCTGCTCTGCACATAACAAGTATGAAAATGCCTTAGCCAACTACTTGAGACAAACTGGGACCATCATAAGTGGTCATTCAAATCATCTATGGCATTTGGAAATTGAGTTCGCTGAAAGTCAAAACAAGTGTCAAATGTTCTGATTGAGAGAAAGCAGAAATCCACAATCAGAAATTTTTCTTACATGCTGAGGGAAAAATGCTCTTTCTTGTTTCCTCTCGCATCCAGAGCATTGCATAAGGTTTGGCATGACAGAACCAGAGTGACCCTATTCACGCTGGGCTGGGCACAGCAGACTTGTTCTCAGAGCTTATGGCACTGTCTGAAGATCATCCATTCAGTCTTCCTCAGAGTCAAGATCTCTTGTCCCAGCAGAACAGCTGGGTAGTGAACATCTCAAGTTACTTCATATGACAGCACGTTTGGTGGGTTTCAAGAACCAGAGGTCTGTGCTTGTCAAGTCAGTCATTCTACAGATAGAGATTGGGGTGGGGTCAGGGGTAAAGATGAGCTCAGACAAGGTTTTTATATCCTCAGTATATGAAACGTTGGGATAAGGGAATTTGCTCTTAACTGCCAACTACTGCTCAACAGAGTTCTGTGGCCACATGACTCTTGCAGCGTGGCTGTTTGGAGCCAATGCACTTGCAGAACAAGAGCTTTTGTTGGCAAGTAGACTTTTTTTATATATATATATATATTTTAAATATAATATATATATATATATATATATATATTTTAAATATAATATATATATATATATAGTCTATCAGATTTTAGAAGAAATTTATCTTGATTATCTACCATTACAGGGCCAGCATGTTATCTGCACTACATTTGTCACCCATTCAGTTAAGATTTGTTATCTGAGATCAGGCTAGCACCTGAAAGTTAATAAGAATAGACTAAGATCAGCTTGTTATAAATGTCACTTTACTAAGATGTAGATGTAGACAGACTGAAAAATGACTGACAATACTGACCTGTTAGCATTTGCTATGCATTATGTCAGTCACTAGATGAAGTATTTTGACCCCCTCGGTCTGTTCTCCAGCCCATTCATATTAGTAGTTCATCTTTCATTGTCTGAAGTCTCTTAGCAACAACTAAAAACTGAACTATTAGCTGAAACAGGCACAAGAGGAGTAAAAAGGGAGCAATCTCTTGTTTATCAATTAATCTTTAATCAGCCGTTTCAGAAAGTAGACTGAAAAGCAAATTAAATAGAACCTGTTTAGACAGTTTGGCCTGTTAACCTCAAAGAGGCAATATTGTAACCTTTTGTCCTTTTTCCCTTTCAAAAAAAGTACTGAAACATGAGACCATGAGTTTTACTAAAAGTTGCTGTAGATATGCCAGAGAGAGGCAAGGATAACATTAAATAAAATGAGTATTTGAGAGCAAGGGTTTCATCTTTTGGTAGGGTTAAGAGAGTATTAACACAGTTTTTGAGCCTGTGGATAAAACACTTCATTTAACAGGATTATCTTTCAGTTACATGCCTTCATGGAGTACTGGAGCTGTCAGAGGACATATTTTTACTTGCAAGTTTCATGTGTGTGACTTTCACAGATTACAGGATGCTAAACCTATTCAAGCCCCAAATTTGACTAATTTTAAAATGGTGAGAAGTTCTCCAGACAATTCTCTTCCTGTGCTCCCACCACCCCATGCCTTAAATTAACAACTGTGATGCTGGAAGATTTAAAGTGAGGAAAATGAACATTGCTTTGGTATAATGTCCCTACTGCTGCTCTCAGGGTGAAATTCATCCTTGTACAGAGGGCTAGTGCAAGGCTTATGCACTGTTCACATCCCAGTTAAACCTTCAAAATAAGGCTTAAATGTGGCTTAAGCAGTGCACTGAACTTGTGCTGGCCCTTCTGCTCCTGGATAAATTTCATCCTCCAAGCTTATCACAATTCTGGTGTTCTCTTTAATGCTGATTCCCAGAAGGATATAAACAAATAACAGTCATATTGAATTTTTGCCAAATGAAGGATGACAAAAGTGCTACTGAAGGAATTATGTTTGAACTTGCAAAAGGGTAGTCTGGAAAAATCTAAACATTGTGAAATGCTTTCTGCATTGTTACTACTTAAAAATAACCCCACCAATAAACAAGATACACATGCTTCTGTAGATTACAATATGCCCCATTCTTTATCCCAGTCCCCCTTATTTAGAGATCTTGGAAGCACCCCCTCACTCACTTCCCATGACACCCTCCTTCTAGTCAAGACCTTTGATTAATTTCCCCAACTCTGACTCCCTTATGTGCTCCTGTGTCCTTAGGGAGTACCTCAGTGCATACACTTCTGTATGAGTTATTCCTAAGAGTACTCTCTGTGCACGTTCTCCTCACATGGAGACTTGTTCACTTTCCTTGGTTCTTTCCTTTGTAAAGCAGGCTGTGCTACACGTTTTGGGAAACTGAGTGCCATTTTGAATTGAACTAACATAATTCTTTTTAAATGCTACTTGTGAATATATTTCTCCCCCCCCCCCCACTGTATTCAGGGTATACATGTAAGACAATACTTGTACTTATTTTTCTTTAGACTATTTGGGCTGTTTTTCAGAAGGGGGAAGAATACCAGTACAGGGAGCAGTTGTTTGTAACACTGGATACCAAGATAGGGAGCAGTGTTTGAGTGTAACAGTGTACAGAATGCCTTTGCTGAGCAGAACAAAGACTGTTCTGTGCATTTATCAATCATCCACTAATGGAAAAGGATTCTGAAGGTTCCTGTGGACAGGTATTCTCTTGCAGGAAAGTGGCATAACTTGTCCTACCAGCAGTGCGTGAACTCCATAATGGAGACTGTAGGCCAGTTTCTTTTCCTCACACTCAGTCCCCTCTAGTGAAGCACATATAGAGATCCTCCATGAAAAAAGCCTGCCAAAGTACAATTTATTGGGAGGGAGGAAAGAAAGGTCTTTTGGCTAAAGTACAGAATCTGGGGGCAACAGGCTTTGGTTTCATTCCAGGGTTTGCTACAGACTTCTTGTGTGACCTTGGGCAACAATCTTAATCTCTGTGACGTGGGGATATGGATCGACCGCAAAGGGTTTTGAGGCTTAATTAAATGTGTATGTGAAGGCACTATATAGAAGTATTATTTATTGTTAAATAATTCTAAAATGGCCATTAGGGTTGTTTCAGACCCAGGCTAGGCACCCATCCTTGTGCTTTCTGTCCTTGGTGAGTGAATGTACTTCCACCACTCTGCTTTCTGGCCCAGGAGTGAATGGATGAGCTCACATCTCAGGTTCCCATCCCACTAGATTGCTGCATTGATCTATAAACCAGTTTCTAATGTACTTTAGTATTGGTTTAATAATCAAAAGGACTTTAATGCGTAACACTTAAAGATTCATGTGTAAGCACAGTAATTCTTTCGATTATTAAACCAGTTTTCAAGCAAGATAAAACTGGTTTACAGGTTGACAAACTGCATTATTACAAATGTCACTTTTCAGCAAGTGGGATGCATCTGACAGTAGGAAGCTTAAAAATGAAATTCTAATTTAGCATTTTATTTTAAAACTCATGGTGAAAAAGATTCCTTCCTGTAAATGTTCAGACCTCTGCCCTGAGCAAAATGGGCATGGCTTGCTTTTAAGAAATCTTACTTCAAAAAAATATGCTGAGTACACTTGATGTTCTGTCACTACAAGTATGGTCTTTCTATGCCTTAATTTTAACTGTTGCATTTTTTTTACATCTGACATATTCAGCATAGTGTTCAACTAGACTGCAGAAATCTCTGTCCAGCTGATAATTGAGATCACCTTTTTAAACCAAGATCTTGTCCTCCCTCTTGTCCTCCCTCTACAGGAGAATTTGCAGCGTTCAAGTAGCCACAGCGCCATGGCAGCACCCACTCTATTATTTAAGTCTTGTGTTCCTACAGTTTCTTAACATCAGAACTCTGTTCTGCTCCTCAAAACCTAAAGCAATTTAGGAAAAGTTTTACGTAAGCTTAGAGCAGAGCAGAATGGAACTGCTGGTCCAACACAAGGGGGGGGGGGAGGAATAATCTTTTTAGGAACCCAGAATTCTCTGCTGCCAGTGTTTCTCCTTCAACACAAAACACCACGTGTATTCAGAGACCGCAGTGGCTGCCTGTACCGTTGTCATCATTCCCAGGAGAGAGGAGAGGGCACACGTGTTTTGACTTTGGTGCTCAGGCATAAGGGGATGGAACTGCTGCAGCAGCTTAGGAGACTTGCTTTGGATGTCTGCCAGTTGGCTTTCTCCCTCTAACAACGAATCATCAGAGGCTGACCATCTGATGAGAGTGCTAATCAAAAGAATCATCTTCTGTTCTGATTTATTTTTTTCCTGGCATGCTTACTGATTTATGGGTCAAAATGCAGTATCCCCTTTTCATTTAAATGCAGGTATCAAACATTTCAATCAATCTACATCATTGACTTTTATCCCAGTCAAATTTGATACTTTGAGGGGTGGGAGGTGGCTTGGGGAGAAGTTAATCTGGAGGAAAAGGGGATGCTGCACCATTTTCAAATTTACTTTTCACTTATCGAAAAAACCTACGCTTTTCTTGTTTCTAATACTTTCTGGTGTGCTCAGACAGGGCATCTTTCAGAAGGGTTGGGAAGCTCCTCTCGTTGGTCCAGCAACAAACTAAAGTTAACCAAAAAAAAAAATGTAGCAAGTTCTCAAAATATTTTTTTGTATCATCTAATTCAATGTATTTTTCAGAAATGTGATAATGGCATCCGAAGTCTGTAAAACTGCTAATACAGACTATGGAATGGTGTATGTACCTATTTTAAAAGTTTTATTTTAAATGAGGGTGCAGGTTAATGCCAGGTACCTTACCAATATATAAGGTTTTCATAAACAGGAAAAAATAGTTCTCAGGTTGAACTGAAAAAAAAAATAAACACAAAGAATCCCCCCCTCCTACCCCCGAATTAGACATTCTGCAAATTGTGTTTTGGTACTTAGAGAGCTTTTTTAAAAGGATTTTTATCCTGTTAACTCAGTGTTCTCTGATAAGTGTGTGTGTAAATGTGGAGTATCTTGTCCCAGTGGCAAGGTGTTAGATTAAAAAAACAAACTACTACTACAGAAAAACGGTACTTGCTGGATCCACGCTGACCTTTTCTCCTCTCGTTGGTTCCCTCTGTTTGACTCTCTTGTTTCCATCCCTCCATTTTTCCCTTTTCCACAGTTTGCAAACTAGGATAAAGGTGGCAGTATCCACATTACTTTCCCTTGTTTCCCTGTCCTCCAAGCCCAGTTCTCAAATGGTTGGTAGCTTTTTGACAAGTTACCAAGTCAGAAGACAAATTCATAAAGTTCAGCACATTGTTTACCTCTAGTAGAATATCTTGTGATGTGATCTGTTTGCAGAATTCTCCGATATGTGGTATGAAACTTAAATTATTTGTACAGAGGCAAGTCAGACCATAGTAGAAAGAAATTCAAGCTCACACGGAAGTCTTCAGAGTTTGATTAATATCTGCCCTATACCACTCTACATGAGGCAGGAGAATTGACGCCACTAATTGGCAGCGCTTTTCTTAGGTGAATGAAATCATGAGACACATGTAAAGGAGTTAAATGTGTACAAGTGCACATGGCGTTGGCTGAACATATTGCTTCTGCCTCACTAGGTGAGTGGGGACCTTTTCTGTGTACAGAAGGGTGTCCCTGGAGATATAGGTAGCCTGTTAGGTTTGTCAATTAATATTTGCTGGGGTTAAGGGGTCCGGATTAATTTGAAGTGAGAAATATAATTGAAATACGGTGTATTCATCTTAATTCCATAAACATTAGCCAGACAGCAACAGAGAGTGACGTGAAGTTACTACAAGGATGAAGCAATTCATGTTGCTACATGAATAGAATTGATTATGTGTACAGGGTGCATTTTAACAAACAAACAAGCACAACTTTTTTCTTCTCTGCTGTGGGTCTTCAAATGCTGTTAGGTTTTTTTCCTTCCTGAGATGGGCAAGAATTAAAATAATCAGTAGCAGTGTCTACTTTCCAGTGTGAAGAAGCAAGCAAAGTGAGCAGTAGTGCACAGTCAGGCGAAATCACCATGTGCCATGTTAGTGTAATGGCAGTATACAGTGCTATCTGAGGCAGTTGACAGACCAAGGAGGAGAATGCTAGGAACCAAGTTGTCAGCAACAGTTGAGAATTTTTACCAACATTAACTCCAAGAGAGTGAAGTCATTACTGTATCAGTTTTCTCCTCAACCATTTTTTTTTTTTGGCTTGTGATATAGCTTGTAAATGTAGGGCACACTGAAAATTACATATGCTCCTAAAGAAAGGTATAGTCTAAGTATATATTGCTGGGTTAAGAATTATCATTTCAACATACTGGATAAAAATCCTAGTTTCCTTCTATATTTTCATGCTGGCAGAGAAGTAATTGTTAAAATATAACAGTAAGGAATTATTTTTATCCTCTTTTTAAATGAATTTATTTTGTAGTGCTTCATTACCTACTAGTCTACAATATGCTTCTTGAGCCCACAGGAAAAGCACAAGGAAAACTGCTATCCTTGTCCATGCAAAGCACTTTATAAATAACACATGGTCTTTGATTTCCCCTGCCCTCCAAAAAACATGTATGTTGTTTGACTGTTTAGTTAAGTCTTTCAGGTTTCATTTCTATTACCTTCCAAGTTTTTTCGCTTTGTTTGTGTCCAGCTTTGTATCTGTACAAAGACCACCTTAATCCTCATGCAAAACTTTGGGAAAATTTGATTTGTAAATAATTGTTTTTCTTCATTTCTTTTCCTTCAGAAGTTACTAAGGACGTTTTGCATGAAAATAGGATCAGTTTTAAAGGTGCCTTGCAGGTGTTTGTTAAACAGTGAGACAGTAGCAGGGACATGTATTGAAAGCCCCAGATAGCAATGGGGTGAAGAAAACAGTTAACTCTTCTAAAAAATAATAAATACAATCAAGCTCTCTGTTCACACCATACAGCTTCAACTCATCTGTGATTCCCCAGCTCAGTGCACTAGGACATACACCCACATGCTGGGTTTGGAAATTTTATTAAATATTTTTATGCCTGTTGAGATACAAAATTATCTAGGCACTTATACTGCTTTAAGCTCCAACATATCTGAGCAGCTAATAAACCTTTTCAAAACTACCACTTGAGCACCTGTAGTAAACTCCATGCTCTTATCATCTAGCCCCATCTCCCTGTCAATGCAGGATTCTTCCCTACAGTATATTGTCTGGGGCATCATGGTGGCAGTGAAGTCAAACAGAGTGAATGTAGGGGCCTGATTACTTCTAAAGTATCAGCATCAGTTAAATGCTGAATGTCCCTATATTCGACATAGTCCTGCTATTCTCATTTTTCACAAAACATTTGCAGGTCACTGAGTTAATCTGTTCCTGCTTGCTTTATTCCTCACCTGAAACCATCCTTTCTCATAATTGAGTTCTTTGGCAATTACTGATAATACGGATTATTTTTGGTCAAATTCTGTCATCATATTTTTGTGGCTTCTACTTAAGTCAGTTGGAGCTATATGTGCTCTTTAGAGGACAACATTTGGCCTACTATGACATGAAGTGAATAAACAGAAGTGTGAACTGTTAACAAAGATCACATCTTTATGCAAATGTCCAGTGGTAAAAACATACTGAAGAGTTGCCTCTATAGTTGTATTGTGTTGTCAATGTACACAGTGCTTTCCTGAACACTTTGAAGACAAGGTCCATGCCCCAAAGACACAGTGATCTAATATCAGTTGAGGCATCAGTAGTTCTTGAAGGTATCTGTGTAGTGGAGGGCCAAATTAAGAGCTGAAGCGTGCAAACATTTCACACCTTTCCAGCCTGCAGGTTTTTATGGAATATATTCCCTTCTTGACTGTGAGTGCAGCATGTGTAGCACAAACTATTCAGAGTACTGTAGACAAGTATCTTTCCGTCCATTGAAACAATGTCACCAGGACGTAATATGATAGTCTAACCTTTTAGGTACCTTCGTGATTCAGATGAAAGCCAGTTGCATAAATGGACTGTCATGGCATCACTTTGAAGATACTGGATGTTTTGTGTCTCAGTGGTTTGGTTTTTATTTTCTTTATAGAGACTAGTTTATCACACACATTTTCTTTATAGATACAAGTTTATCTCACACATGCACGTTTTCTTTATAGATATAAGTTTATCTCACACACACTCACACACCTCCTTGGCTGCTTTATTATTTCTTATCTGGTCAATCAATGCATCAAAAACAGGTGTTGCGACAGTTGGAGTAAAAACTTCTTGTTTGTCTTTAGCTTTTAAAGATGCTAATATAGAAGCTAGTCTGCACCATGAGAGCAGTGAATAATAATAGTCATAAGTGTGTGTGTGGGATGAAGGGGCGGTTTTTAAAAAATATCAGGATGGGGATGCTGATGTGAACAAACTGAGGAAGTGAAAGCTAGTAATATTTATATAGAAAAGATATCCAGAAACTCTCTTAAATGGTATACATGAGGCTTCCCAAAAGTTACCTTTGCAATTTGCCAAATGATCTTGTGCCTTCATGACTTAAAACAACAATACATATACATTAGGTGCTTTGTAACTAGGGCAGTGGCTTTGGTTTAATTCCAATGCAATGTCTTCATATTTAGATGCAAATATGGACCTTTCACAAAAGTTAGCAGGTTTTGAGTTTGTAAATGTAAGCAAAAGATATATGGAGGAGATGGGGAGGGGAAAATTTACAGAAATGTCTGGTGTTTGTATCCAAAATAAAGTTTATATGAAACAGATGCATGTCTGAGAAAATCTGCAACTTGAAGCTACTCTACAGAAAATAAAATGAGTTGCATTTTTTAAAAAATTAATAAAAAGACGTTTTGACCCCTCCAAAAATCTAGCATCTTGTTAGGGAAATGGAATATAAAGTTCTTAGGAGAGAGAAAGTCAGAATATCAGAGCAGTGTATGAAAAGTGAGCTCTAGAATAGACGGTTGACTGTCAGTACCCATAAGCCATGTACATCATGGTATACCGTTAATTTCCTGGTCTGGGGTTACTTTGTTTAATGGAGTATCAGCAGGTTTCTTTAGTTCTTCCTCAGGCCTCATATTGATACACTGCTAAACCTCTACAACCCCAGCCACTGTTTAAATGATCATATATCCTGTAATCATGTTTACCTTGGGAGATGATGAGTATATTATCAGTTGAGGGGCAAAAGATACGTTTGGATTTGATGTGTTCATGTTTCAAACTTATCTTGGCTCCTGGCAGTACTTTAATTCTAGTGTCATATTTCATCTGTATGTCCATAAGGAAAAGAGAATGGTCTTTGTTCTTAATGTTTTTTCGAGTCCTTTCCCTGCCTTTGTTGTTGGTGGAAGACTTTGGACATAATTCTGTGCTATGTAAATCAGTGCAATTAAATGCACAATTATTACAGAATATTAGACTTCTATTAACCCTTTTTAGTTCCTTTTATAAATCAGGGTGTAATGTTTTTTAAATGTTTTACTTAAATGCCCAGGAAATATCTGGAACTTTTCTTCTTCTTCCAACCCATGCACTGAAAATACTCTTTAAGAAAAGAGTATCCTCCCTACTTCTATGAAAAACACAACTATTTCCTTATTTTGTGAAGGGGAGAGGGCGTGTGGTAATGTTGGGGAACTTTTAAACTGCCTAAGTATTTGTTTTAGTGTGTCATAGCAACAGTATGTTCAACCCATCCAGATGCCCTAACAGCATACATGTACTATCCAGTCTTTCTGTCTGGCTTATCATACCTGCAGCAATTGTAGTTTAGAATAAGCCTGTATGACATTTACTTCTGAATTAGTAAAACACCAAGCCAAGATTGTTGTCTAAGTTTTAAACAAGAGTTTGTTTTGACAGATATTTAATTTGGGTGCTCACCCTGCTTGAACTCAGTTTGTTTGTTTTTTGTGTTTGGGAGTTCAGTAAAACATTAAGACATGACAAGCAATGAACCCTTTCTATGTTGGGGAGACAGGGGTAAAATGGACCAAACTGGGATGGTGGGGATTTTGGGGGTTATAAGGGTGGGCATAATTTAAGTAACTTTGTCTAAAATAAAATGTAAGTGCAATAAATGTGCTTTTTATTCAAAGCTGTGAACTGTTTAAAAAAAAAAAAAGACATGCACATCATTCCTTCCTAAGCCTTGTTTTTCCTCCCTTCCCCCCCCCCCCCCCCAAATGAAACCTGGCAGTGGCCAACCTGCATGTCTTATCTAGTATCATGATTTAATATGTACTTATCTACATCATGCTATTTAAAAAAAAAAATCTAAATCCCTCTTGGTAGGACTAACAAGGCAAATCCTGCCCCTACTTCTGCACCGCTGGAGACTCTTTTGGAACTAGTGCTAGTCTGCTATGCTTCACTTGAAAGGGCAGGCTGTGAACAGCCCTTGAGGCTGGAGCACCGGCAGGGGGCCCTGAGGATCTGCTGTGTGGCTCCTCTTCACAGGGATACAGAGCCTACTCCAGCCATTGGAGTAGCCTCTCTGAGTGGGATGATTCCTTCCTCTGCATATGACTGGCACTTGCTCTGGCTATGGGCCCCAGTGCTGGGTAAAGGATTTTTTCCTAAGCAACTTCCCGCTTGGGTCCTCTATATTCCTTTTGTCAAAACAAGCATGCAGGCTGGCCCGTTTTCTCTTATTACTCCACCTTGTTTTGAAGGAATAGTTACACATATTTTTAATCACTTGTGCGGTAGTTGCACAGTCTGTCCCTTCCTCGCTCAAGATCATGCCGCTCTCCCTAGGTTAGGAAAGGTGCGGTGGTCTTTTCTCCACAAAGGACTCAATACCAATGTTTCATTAAAAAGTTCATGAAAGCATAGCACTCGGGAAAAGCAAGGGGGGGATGGCTTTTTAAAAAATATTATAAAGATGTTGCCTCATAATATCTTGTTTATGAGCAACAGAATACTCTAGTAAGGAGAGGAAAGGGAAATACATAGGTTTGATATTTTTTTCCCCCACTTAGTGCAATGAAATGTACATCTCACAGTTTGAACTCTGTGCTAACTAACACAACATTCCTTTAAGCTATATTTTTACCACCAGAAGTTTTATGAGGGTCTGAATCTTCACTGTAGAAGGTCCAATCTGGTTACTTAAGAAAACAATTGTGTTAGTAGATTTCTGTAGCTGCTTTTAAAAACTACAGTGGAGTAATTGTTTTAAAACTTGTATTTATTTTTTAACTCATAAGAAAATATTTTCAGTTTTCTGTTACACAGACCATGGCAACTCCTTCTTTCCCTTCCTAATGTCCACAGTAATTGCTAATAAAAATTATTTTTCTTGCTTGTTTCCTTCCCCTCTACTTTTGTTACCCCTTCCTGCTCAAGTTCCTTCATTTGTATTTTGAAGTTTTTTCTCATGTAAATTTGTACAATGGGAAATATTGTCCAGTTTGGTTAGAGAGCATGGAGACTTAAAGAAAACATTAAAAATTTGATAGCTGAAATTGATTGAAGAAACTATTTCTGTGTAAAGTTATTTAAAGAACTCTGTATTATATAAAAGGCAAAAAGTTCTATGTACTTGATGTGAATATGAGATTACTGCTATAATAAAGATTGACTGCATGGAGAAACATCTGAGATGAGATGAGATATTTATTTTTAAGGTCCATTCCACAAGATATTGTCCTAGATGTGTTTTAACAAGAGTAGTTTTGTTATTGTGACAACTCTGAAGTTTGATAATCAGCTCATAAGAGTGGGAGTCAGAACCCAATTTCATCTTGGGCTAAAGGCCTGTGTCTTGTCTGTTTGTTGATCTCTGCTAGAGCAGATATATGTACTTTAAGAAACTTGGATTAGAATTTCCACACTGCCTTTGAAGAAAGTAACATCGAGGATTCAGAACACATTAGCTAGCTTTTACATATTCACTTTTCATCAATAGATTGCAAAGTGCTTTACTATCTTTAATGTATTTATCCTCACACCACCACTTGGGGTAGTGAAGTATTAACTTGTTAAAGCTGGCGAAATGAGCCACACAAAGGCTAAATGATTTGATCAAGGTCACACTGGAACCCTAGTGAAGCAGGAAATTGAAACTGGGTCTCACACTTCCTAGGCTAGTGCCCAGTTCAAATTTAGACATATACTTTGTGTCTGAGGGGTAGCAGTATCCCCTCCTGCCTGCAGCAGAAAGCTGCTATGGGCTTGCTTTGCATTTTTCTACAGTATGTCAGTTTTTATTTTAAAAATAGCCCACTTTATTGTGGAAAGTTCTTCCTATGTTGAAATATCATTAGATGCTATCTTTAGGTTAGGAATTAATGTTAGTATTGACATTCAATAGGCTGTTCTGTAGTTCAATTCCCCCCTCCTCCCCCCCCCCACACTCTGCAACTTTCCTAAACAAAATGAGTAGATAGCATTAGTTATACAAAACTAAGTTAAAAGCTTTGTCCTCCCCTACATGAAGTCACTTTCTGAACATGGATTTGTCTGTGATTACACTTGCTGCTGAATACTATTCAGCACATCTTCAGCTGCCACCACAGCTCATTAGTGTAGCACAGACCAATTCAAAGTAAAGTTGTGAAGCAACTGCATGAGCATGTTTGGCAGGAGAGTGGAAAGTATATAGAAGAGAACTTATTCAACTGCCCATTCCTCTCCCCCCTACAAAGATGATTCTTTTGCAAAAAGTTTCTATAGAACAGTGATTTAGTCAACAAAAGAATCTTAAAAAGCACAAGCTTGTAACTTGAGTTTTTATTTACAATGTGGATTTGCTGAAACAGTTATACAAGAGCCAAAGCCTCAGCTTCTTCAGAGATCCCACCACAGGACCTGCAAGTGACAAATGGGAAGAAAATTAAGAGAAACTCAGGTTGTCAGAGTCCCTCCCATATCAGTACAAACATATGCCAATAAAACCCAAACCATCTACTTAAGCCTTTTTTGGCAGGAACCTGTTTTCCCATGATAATGTTCTAGTGCAAAAAACACCTACATTAACAGCTGCAATGGTTTTTAAAGATCTTTTTAAATGCAATCGTTTGAATTCCCACTGCAATTGGAACAAGTTTGTCTTTTAACCATCTTAGATGGAAACAAGGGCTTGACAGCAAATACTTTCATCTTTTTGATACTTGGGAAGGGAGGGAAGACAATCCCTTTAACTGGAAAGCTTCAATTGAGAGGAGGGGTGTGTGGGAAGAACTAAATCAATGTCTCCATTACACTTTTAAAAGGGATAGTAACATCCTTCTTCAATGGGTAAGCAGTTCCTAGCATTAGTAGAGGCAGCAGAAGGCAGTTGCTGGATGAGCATGGTACCTCCTACTAGCTTTTAGAAACTCAAGCGCCCACTCAAATATTTAACAGATGTCAGTTTACATCCCAGACAAATCCTAAAAAGGAATACAACTAAACTTTGAAGCACAATCCTGTTAGGATTAAAACTAGTTTTAGGGGCCTCTGTACATCTAGTATTAGGAATGGGATCTAAAGCCTTTCAAATCTATTTCACTAGGTACAGTAAGTCATGGCATCAGGAAACAGTTATAGATATGGAGAATTTGATGCAAAAAAGCTTTAGTTTATTCTTGAACTTTTATAAAAAACCATGCTGAACAGTGGCAGAAGATAAAGGTTTATCCCACTACATGAAGTAGATTAAGGGTGTCACAAAATAAATAAATGACTTAGTAGCAGGGCAAGTTAAAATACTCCTTTACTGGACAGAAATACCACTTCAAATTCCCAAAGTAGCATGTCCTCAAAACTAGATAAGGGTAGTCACAAAGCACTCTAAGCTCACGCAAGTCCCAGACAATAGGGGACAATGCAAACAGCTAAGAAGAGATTTCAGAAAAAACAACTACCCTAGTCTGTGAATCAGTACATTAACAGAGGAAAGCAAAAGGCTCCTGAAGTCTGCCAGTATATCCCTCTTCATGTTCAGGAATACACTGAGCATGACAAATAGGACAGTGCAAACACCTAAGGACTCATCTTGAACTTATCAACTGTGCTATGGGAGAATCCTGTTCAGTGTTCACTCTACATCTACATCAATTCAGAGGTTGGACATTAAGTATAACTCATTCTAAAGATCATCTGAAAAAGGGAAAGTTTCAAGACAACCTACACACTGGTAGCTGGAGCTGTATATCTATTCTTCATCATCAGGAGGGATCCCCAATTCCTCATCTGTCCATTTCGAAGCATCTGGGTAAGGAAAGTGACCCTTGTAGCAGAGGAAGAACATTCAAACAATAGTTAGTGAATATTTCATTTTCTACAGCAGTTCCCAAACTGAGGGTCATGACTTCAAGTGGGGTCACTCCATCAGCATATGGGGTCATGGCAATCCTGAGTGTACGGATGACACCATTTCATTAAATGGCATCCTCTGCACAATGTGACCTCTCACATACAAGTGCAAGGGTCATGCTGCATGGAGGATGCTATTTTACTCTACAAAATGGTGTGACCCCCTCCAATGTTACCTCTCACACACATGGTATGTGCAGATCATGCTGTCTGGAGGACGCTATCTTGAAAAGCAAAATCCATATGGCTTACATGTACAATGTGTGCAAGGTCATGCTGCATGGAGGCGGCTATTTCAGGAGAAAAGCACAGGAAGCAATACATGAGAAAATGGGGTCATGCAGGGAAAATGTTTGGAAACTTAGAATCATAGAATATCAGGGTTGGAAGGGACGTCAGGAAGTCATAGAGTCCAACCCCCTGCTCAAAGCAGGACCAATCCCCAATTTTTGCCCCAGATCCCAAATGCCCCCCTCAAAGATTAAACTCACAACCCTGGGTTTAGCAGGCCAATGCTCAAACCACTGAGCTATCCCTCCCCCCAGACTTCTGATATACTCCCACAAGAAGAGATCCTGAATACTTGGTTAGTAACTATAATGGATGCTAGAGGCACGTTCTAAAAATGCAACAAATTTGGGTGCTATAACATCAATCTCCCCTTGCAGTGGGTGGTTTGGTGCGGCAAAGGCATTGGTTTGAATGGTACTTAGGCACCTAAATCCCAGTTTTGGCTTCACTGTGATCCACAAAACTGCTGCCAAACCCTTGGTCACCTAAACTTGCTTGGCACCTAAGTTTTTGGGTAAAAGTTCCCTCAACCTCTATGTTTTTGCCTCTGTGCAGGTGCACTGCTGTCTCCCTCTAGGACTCTGGATACCTATCGCCCACCTAATCCCCAAAGCGATTTGCAAACCAGGGTTAAGATAGGCATTTGGCCACTTAAGTGACATGCGGGGCCCAATTTAGTAGGGATCCCTAAAGGGTGCCAAATTCCAGATGGAGGAGGAGCTGAAGATGGTGGTGCACACCTCCACTTTTAGACTATAGGTTAGAGCAGTTGCCTAGGATGTGGGCGACCCCGTTCAATTCTTCCTTCCTCCCATGCCCCCCTGGACAGGGAGAAAGGATTTGAACAGGGGGGCTCCCACCTCTCAGGAGAGTGCTTGAACCATTTGAGTTCAGGGATATTCTGATGTGGGGCTCCCTCCATAGCTCTTGCTGAAACCGTACCACTGCGGGTAAATAATAAAGTGACTGGAGCAGGAAGACTGGGCCTGAGGTCTCATCTCCCAGGCAAGTGTCAGAACCAATGGACTACAGTCATTCTCTCTCTCTGGCCCAGTAACGGTTCCACTTTAGATAAATATTTAAATAGTCAGTAGCCCAGAAAACAAGAGTGTAAAAATGACTCTACAGTCCAGTGGTTAGGACACCCATGTGGGAAATGGGAGACAGCAGGACAAGCCCCCTTATTCCAACGACTGGAAATAAGGCTTAAATTTTTAAGCGTCAAAAATATTTAACCATGGGAACAAAATATCAAGGGTCAAGGTGGATTCTTTATCACTGACCATTTTTAAATCAAGATTGGATGTTTTTCTAAAAGATCTGCTCTAGGAATTATTCTGGGGAAGTTCTCTAGCCTGTGTTATACAGGAGGTCAGACTAGATGATCACAGTGGTCTCTTCTGGCCTTGGAATCTAGGACTATGAATATCTCATTATTTATCCACAGTGGCACAGCTTCAACCTGGGTCTTCCACATCTCAAGTGAGTGCTCTAACCACTGGGCTCAACTACCAGTGCTGCCACCTCCTACTTCAGGCCATCTTGTGTAGAGTGAGGCAGATGCTTAACTCGTACTACTCCTGGGGGAATTCTGCGCTACTGCATGTATGCATAATTAATGGGCCATGCATATTTTTTTTATTTTTTTTGTGAAAAAAAAAAAAAAAGCTTCTGCCAAAATGTTGCTGCAGTTCCACCTTTTGCCCACCAGAGGACGCTGTAGCGATAGAGCACAGCAGCAGCTCCTAGCCAGTGAGGGAAGAGAAAGAGCCTGCCTTCTTTGCAGCACCTGTCAGATCAGGTCAGGAGACAGAGGCTATGGGGAGACAGACAGCATGGTATTCTGGGGTGGGGTCAGACAGAGTCTCAGAAGAGCTAGCGGGGGAGGACAGGGCCATGGCTGGGTGGTGGCAGAGAGACACGTGGGGATGAGGCAGGGGGTACAGAGCCACATGGGGACGGGGGAGGTGTGCCTGAATGGGGCTGGAGGGACACATGTGGACACGGACAGATGTGCCTGACTACTTGGGAGAGACTAGGGGTCTGCAAGGGGAAAGCTTCCTAACAATCCATCACCTCCCCACCACAAAAGCTGTTCTATACTTTTCCCACCCATACCCAACACCCTCCAAGTTCACACCCAGGCTCCTTCCCAGCAATTTACTTTCCTCTCCCTCAGCTCCTCTGATACCCCTGACTCCCCCAAGCCTTTGCACTGCTTCTGAGGGGTGTGGGAAATACGGTTCTGTACTGTAGTTTAAATGAATTACTACTCAGAGTTCTGTATTAATATGCCTAGTAAGGAATAGGTTTGTCAAAAAGCATTTCCTGAATCTTTTTTGTTGTCTGTATTGTTACAGACATACTTGCTGAGAGGTATTTCGAAATAAATGACCAAATATCATTGAAACTGGTGTGATTATATAGTGTTATTTTGACAAATAAAAGATGCAGAATTTTAAAATACGGTGCACAGAATTTTAAATTGTTTGGCGCAGAATCCCCTCAAGAGTACCCTACCCACAAGAAACGGCTTAATCACTTAAGCCCCTTGACTCCAGAAGCGGGGTTCCTCTTCATGGACAGATGCCTCCCTGCGGCAAGACCAAACACAGTCCCCCTGAGAAAGAGGCAGGACTTAATACACCACCCCCCACCCAAGTCAGCCTCTCCCATTGGCTAATTGCACAACTCAGGACCTAGCCCGGTTACTTTTGCAGAAAGGTGCCTTCTCTCGCCCGCTAAACATTGTCCTGGGGGCGGAGATGCTCAACTCAGGCTGCTCCTGTGATTTTCTAGGCACCGCAGGGCTCAGCATTGGAACCCGCCCCCGCCCCCGCCGGGCCCGGCCCCCTCTCACCAGCACCGCGTCCGGGTTGTGCCAGAAGTGCCACAGGATCCAGAACCACATGAAGCCGCTGAGGAGCTCGCCGTGGATCACCTGCCGGCGGGTCAGCCCCGGGAACTGCCGGTAGTGGGGCTCGATGTGCACCCCGCCCCCCGCGCTGCAAGGGAGGCAAACACGGGGCCCGTCAGCGCCCGCCAGGCACCCCCAGCCCGGCCCCCGGCCCCCGGCCCCTACTCACTGCCGGAGCCCGGCCGCTCCCCTCACGTCTCTGGCGCGGAGGATCCGGACCAGGCCGCCCCCGGAGCGGCCCAGAGACCCGAGCATGACGCTGCCACCGGCCCAGCCGCCCGCCCGCCAATGTCACCTTCCGGTATTGAGGGGGGAACGTGGCCTCCCAACAAGAGCCGCTCTGATTGGCCTGAGCCCCAGCGGGCACATACCAACTGTAACCACGGAGGGAGGGAAGAGAGAGACCGGGACAACCCTACCGTCTCGACCCGAAGCGACGCCCTCCCGGTCCCAGTAATGCGGAGAAGCCCCATCCTTAAGGTAAGTAAATAATTGTTATTCCCCCCCCTTTTCCAGGAGTGGTACCGGTCCAGACGCTACCAAGTCCCGGGAGGGGGATCCGGTGAGCAGAACCCCATCATTAAGGCGGGTAAAGAGGAGCGAGAGAAACATGGCAACTCCCCACAGCCATCCACGGCGCGGTCTCCCGTAGAGGAGAGTGTGTGTGTGTGTGTGTTTTTACCTTAGTCTGTATTAACGGACGTGCAGAAAAAGGCTCCCCCCCAGCGCCGGAAATGGTTCCGTCCAAGGCGTCTGGTTACCAGGCAACGGGATCCTAAACTGTAGATTCCGACAGGCGAGTGGGAGCCCGGGTAAGTGGGAGCCCGGGGCGGGGGGAGGAGCGTCCGCAGACCCCCCCTGCCCGGGGGGGGCCACATCACACCGCACTGCCCGGGGGGGGGGCACATCACACCACACTGCCCGGGGGGGGGCACATCACACTGACCCCTGCCCTGAGGGGTAGAAGAGACCCCCCCACACACACCTGCCCTGCCCTGGGGGCGGAGGGAAGAGATTCCCCCCCCCCACACACACACACACACTGTGCCCTGCCCTCCATTCTCTGCATCCCACGCATATAAATACATCGGCTTCCATGCTAGTCAGGGAGCCCAAAGCAGGGCTGGGCTGTGATGGCTGCCACCTTCCAGACAGAAAAGGCTCGGAGGGTGATAGGGAATTTTAGGGGCGAAAGTACCAAGCACAGGCACGGAGGAGACGGTTGGATTGCCAGCCCCAAGTATTCAAAAATCATTACTCAGGCCCCCCAAAATCATGAGATTGACTTAAAAATCAAGAGATTTAAAGAAAAATAATACATTTTGGGTCATTTTTATTTTCCTTCTGGTTTTTGAACCTCTAGGTCACACTCAGGTGACATTTTGAAGCCCGAGGGCTAGAAACTTAGTTTATTTTTTAAATGAAAGCGCAGAGCCTCCTGTAATCACATGACTCCAGGAACTGGAACTTTAAGAAAAATACTAGGTAGTGTGAAACTCATGATAAAATCATGAGAGTTGGCAACAACTCTGCAATTAACAAAGTATTAAAATGCTGGAAACCAGCATATCTTTCCCTAAACTAAGTTCCCTGCTGGTTCTACTAGCCCATGCAGCTAAACTAGTGATAGCACCAATGGGAATTGTTTTTAAGAGTCTTTATCTGCATGAGAGAGTGATGAGTTAACTGTAATGTCCCTGAGTTAATGGGAAATGAGATTGCATCTACACACAAATTGATGCTACAGTTGATGTCTGCTGGCTAACAGTGTGTGAAAATTACTCCCTACAAGTTTTAAGGGTGGTGTTGCAGTTGATGCAAGCTCATTCATCTGAGTGCCTACATGATGTATCCTGCTACTGTGATCAGATGCTGTAGTGCAGACAATGCTTTGGGTGTGTTTTTTTAAAACAGTTGAGAACTATGGGAAAGTAAATACACTGAGTGTTCGCAAAAAGAAAAGGAGTACTTGTGGCACCTTAGAGACTAACAAATTTATTAGAGCATAAGCTTTCGTGAGCTACAGCTCACTTCATCGGATGCATTTGGTGGAAAAAACAGAGGAGAGATTTATATACACACACACAGAGAACATGAAACAATGGGTTTATCATACACACTGTAAGGAGAGGTTCAGAGTAGCAGCCGTGTTAGTCTGTATTCGCAAAAAGAAAAGGAGTACTTGTGGCACCTTAGAGACTAACAAATTTATTAGAGCATAAGCTTTCGTGAGCTACAGCTCACTTCATCGGATGCATCTGTAGCTCACGAAAGCTTATGCTCTAATAAATTTGTTAGTCTCTAAGGTGCCACAAGTACTCCTTTTCTTACTGTAAGGAGAGTGATCACTTAAGATAAGCCATCACCCACAGCAGGGGGGGGAAAGGAGGAAAACCTTCCATGGTGACAAGCAGGTAGGCTAATTCCAGCAGTTAACAAGAATATCAGAGGAACAGTGGGGGGTGGGGTGGGGGGAGAAATACCATGGGGAAATAGTTTTACTTTGTGTAATGACTCATCCATTCCCAGTCTCTATTCAAGCCTAAGTTAATTGTATCCAGTTTGCAAATTAATTCCAATTCAGCAGTCTCTCGTTGGAGTCTGTTTTTGAAGCTTTTTTGTTGAAGTATAGCCACTCTTAGGTCTGTGATCGAGTGACCAGAGAGATTGAAGTGTTCTCCAACTGGTTTTTGAATGTTATAATTCTTGACCGATTTCCTGAGGAAACTACAGTCCATTGGTGATCTTCCTAAAAACACCATCCTAGCCACTATGGATGTCGAAGCCCTCTACACCAACATTCCACACAAAGATGGACTACAAGCCGTCAGGAACAGTATCCCCGATACTGTCACGGCTAACCTGGTGGCAGAACTTTGTGACTTTGTCCTGACCCATAACTATTTCACATTTGGTGACAATGTATACCTTCAAATCAGCGGCACTGCGATGGGTACCCGCATGGCCCCACAGTATGCCAACATTTTTATGGCTGACTTAGAACAACGCTTCCTCAGCTCTCGTCCCCTAATGCCCCTACTCTACTTGCGCTACATTGATGACATCTTCATCATCTGGACCCATGGAAAAGAAGCTCTTGAGGAATTCCACCATGATTTCAACAATTTCCATCCCACCATCAACCTCAGCCTGGACCAGTCCACAAAAGAGATCCACTTCCTGGACACTACGGTGCTAATAAGCGATGGTCACATAAACACCACCCTATATCGGAAACCTACTGACCGCTATTCCTACCTACATGCCTCTAGCTTTCATCCAGATCATACCACTCGATCCATTGTCTACAGCCAAGCGCTACGATATAACCGCATTTGCTCCAACCCCTCAGACAGAGACAAACACCTACAAGATATCTATCATGCATTCCTACAACTACAATACCCACCTGCTGAAGTGAAGAAACAGATTGACAGAGCCAGAAGAGTACCCAGAAGTCACCTACTACAGGACAGGCCTAACAAAGAAAACAACAGAACGCCACTAGCCATCACCTTCAGCCCCCAACTAAAACCTCTCCAACGCATCATCAAGGATCTACAACCTATCCTGAAGGACGAGCCATCGCTCTCTCAGATCTTGGGAGATAGACCAGTCCTTGCTTACAGACAGCCCCCCAATCTGAAGCAAATACTCACCAGCAACCACACACCACACAACAAAACCACTAACCCAGGAACCTATCCTTGCAACAAAGCCCGTTGCCAACTCTGTCCACATATCTATTCAGGGGATACCATCATAGGGCCTAATCACATCAGCCACACTATCAGAGGCTCGTTCACCTGCGCATCTACCAATGTGATATATGCCATCATGTGCCAGCAATGCCCCTCTGCCATGTACATTGGCCAAACTGGACAGTCTCTACGTAAAAGAATGAATGGACACAAATCAGACGTCAAGAATTATAACATTCAAAAACCAGTTGGAGAACACTTCAATCTCTCTGGTCACTCGATCACAGACCTAAGAGTGGCTATACTTCAACAAAAAAGCTTCAAAAACAGACTCCAATGAGAGACTGCTGAATTGGAATTAATTTGCAAACTGGATACAATTAACTTAGGCTTGAATAGAGACTGGGAATGGATGAGTCATTACACAAAGTAAAACTATTTCCCCATGGTATTTCTCCCCCCCACCCCACCCCCCACTGTTCCTCTGATATTCTTGTTAACTGCTGGAATTAGCCTACCTGCTTGTCACCATGGAAGGTTTTCCTCCTTTCCCCCCCCTGCTGTGGGTGATGGCTTATCTTAAGTGATCACTCTCCTTACAGTGTGTATGATAAACCCATTGTTTCATGTTCTCTGTGTGTGTGTATATAAATCTCTCCTCTGTTTTTTCCACCAAATGCATCCGATGAAGTGAGCTGTAGCTCACGAAAGCTTATGCTCTAATAAATTTGTTAGTCTCTAAGGTGCCACAAGTACTCCTTTTCTTTTTGCGAATACAGACTAACACGGCTGCTACTCTGAACACTGAGTGTTATATGACTGCTAATTTACCACAGGTATTGGGAATAGATTGGATTCACTTTGTACCCCAAGCCCTTTGTAAAGTCAGTTATAAGGATCTTTTCATAAATGATGTTTGTTTTGGCAGCTGGTTGTCTTCGTGCTTTGGCCATGTCGGTGCTTTCTCATCCCTGCTGTGCCACCTTACCTCTGGCTGGTGATCTCCGAGACCGGAATGTCATCTTTGTGGTCAATATGTTGGAAGGCATGTCCTCCAAGCAGGATTTTCTGAAGGAGCATCTCATAAAGACTCTCTTCTTGATGGCCAACAGTCCGACAGAGTCCACATTCAACATCATAAGCTTTGCCAGCAAGGTAATGCCGACGCAGCCATTGCTAGGCAAAGGGTTAAGGTTTTATAAGAAAGCATAGTAAGGTGACATCAATGGAACAATGCTTATAACTGTTGCTGTGTTTGAATTATAGCAATTAACTAGTGTAATCTCTGCCAGGTGAGGTGGCTGTAACAAGTTAATGGTCCCCAGTGGGGTGAAATAAGTATAATAAAATAGGGTTGGAAAATGCCTAATGGATTACCCAGTCCCTCTCCCTGCCAGCATAGGATTATTCCTCATAATATAATTTCTTGTGTTCTGAGTACTTGGTTCCACAGCTGGCCTAGGTATATTCTGCTCCTGTTTAAGAGCTGACAGTTGTGGGAGTGTCAAAATATGGAATTCTAACATCAAGTGTGATGGTAGTTCCACTCATTTGCATGGTAATACTTCAAAATCTGGAAGAGCATTCTCATGCAGTAGCAATGTTGGCCTCTGAGCTCTGGGAACAAATGGAAAGGGATGGGATTTGCTGGTAGATGCCTTGGGATCTTTCATGCATGCTTCTTTACATTTGCTTCCTTATTGCCTGGTTCTCATCATCCCTTTCATACTTTGCCCATCCATGTGGTCCTCTTCTAGTGAAAGATGACTCTCCTGTGGCCCTATCACCATATCTTCCTTTAGTTGAGGGAACATGGAACCCATCTCTCTGACATCTTCTCTTGTATGTCTCACCAACAATTGAAGCTTAATATAACCAAAACTGAACTTCTGACCTCTCTTCCCACTATCTGTCACTATTGTTAACTGTACCATCCAGAGGCAGCTCTACCAATTTTGACGCCCCAAGCAGTTGCCGTTGAATTGCCACCGCCACAACAGCGGCGGAGCTGCCGCCGAATTGCCGCCACGCCCGGAAGAGCGACAGAGCTGCCGCCGAGTTGCCACCACGCCCGGAAGAGCGGCAGAGCTGCCGCCGAATTGCCACCATGGGACACGGACTGCAGCCCCATTCTGAATGCCGCCCCAAGCATCTGCTTGGAAAGCTAGTGCCTGGAGCCAGCCCCTGGTACCATCCTTCCTGTCATTCCAGCCCCGTAATGTGATATTATCTTTGACTCTTCCATCTCTCTAGCCCAACACATCGAGGACATGTCCAAAACTTGCTGTTTTTCCCTTCATAACTTCACTAAGATTTGGTCTTTTCTCTCTGTCCATGACTGAAAAAGCTCTAGAACAGAGGGAGTTAGAGTAATCTAGCATATTGACTAAAATCAGTCAGCTCACAGTTACCATACTAAGTTATACAGATGGTACACAGAAAAACATGAGGTGGAGTTAGATAGCAATGAACCTGGCCTTTAGAATCTGTGATTACACAGAGACTCTCATAAGACACCATCATAAGACTGACATTTCCTTTTCATTTTTAACCAGGGAAATTTCTGGCTTTCTACCACAGCCCTTGATGGGTGGTAAATTTCTTTTATTCTCTTTCCAGCTTCCTCCAAGGAAATCCTCTACAACTCTGTTGGGAGCCTCAAAACTCCCCTCACCCTTAAAGACCATAGAATGGCACCCCAGTTTCTTCTCCAGAAAGTTTAGAGCCCATCAGATCTTAGCAATTGTAGCAATTGTATTGCAAGATGGAAGAAACTCCCTTCTCCACCCCAGAGGATGAGCAGGCTGAGAATCAAGTCCCAGATCTCTCATATGTCAGACCATTTACCAAAATATCAACTAGCTAACTCATTTCTCAGTTTTATCAAGTTTTAAAACAATTATGTGTTATAAAATATTTGCTTAATAGATGTTTATTGTGTTTGGTTAAAAATTTTGGCTTTTGTACAGGTGATAAAATGGTGCAATGGTTTGGTCAAATGTTCGCTCGGTAACATCATTGAAGCAACCGCCTGGATTAGAGCTCTGCAGTGTGGGAATGGTGCAGATGCTGTGAGTGCTTTGGCTATGGCATTTGAAGATCCCACCTGCCAGGTGGTATACTTGGTCACTGATACACTCTCTGAGAGTGCTTCAGAGGAAATCTGTAGCCTTCTCGCAGAGACTGGAGAGGAACGCCCAATGCACATTGTGTACTTGGTAGAAAAGCCAGGTGACTATGAAAGCAGCACACAAAAAGAAATGGAGAAAGTAGCAAGACAGTCTGGAGGATGCTTTCAGGTGATCACCCCACACCCTTGTGGAGTTTCAGAAGAGGTAAGTCAATAACAGCAGTTTTAGATTAAATGAATTTTTAGTAATCCCAGTCCACGTAAACAAAATTTCACAAAACCAGAGCTAGGGCAGAGGAAAATTTCTCTCTAGAAAGGTGGCCACTACATATTTTGTCTGACTACCTGCAAACAGAGCTGTCTGTGAATAAAGAAAATAAATAAATTCTCTGTTAAAGATTATGTCAGAAATTTCAAGACTGCACACTCACACAGTTGTTCTAATGAGTACTCTCTCCCTTTCTGTAGTGCTCACAACTTTACACTCATACTTGGGAGTGTAGTGCATGCAGTATGCCCTACCTCAGGGGGAAGGGAGCATTTCATAGTGCTCTTGAACAGCAATACCTGAGATCAGTATTAGGGATCAAATTTAGATATACATAGGTGCAAACCCATTGACTTCAGCAGACCTGAATTTGGCCTGTGAAGCGGTGCAGATAGGCTTTCAAATGAACTGAAAAGAGAGACTATGGTGTTGGGGAATGAGGTTGACATCCTGGAGGAAGCCCTTGCAAAGAAAGTATACCTTACTCCTGCCAATTGATTTCACATTTACCATGCTAGCTGTCTGTGCAGCAGTGATGGCTACAGTAGGTCCAAATATCTTTTTCGACATCCCACTGGTATTTGATTCACCATCAGCAGGTAACATTGAATATTGTCCTTCTAAAAAATAACAGTAACGTTAATCAGTGCATTTAGTAAACAAAATATTAATAACACTTGGCATTTGTCTAGCATAGGTGTTCACAGATTTTTTTCACAGTGTGGATCACATCTTAATAAAAGGGTTATGCAGGGCACTTGGACACTGACAAGAAACAGACGATCATTTAGCTATCATATGTTAACATCTTTGATTTATTTTGTATTTATATTCTAGTCTCTTAATGTTCTTCCTTTTAAACCTTTAGATTGCTTGAAATGGGAGAAATCAACTATAGTACACTTATAAGAGCTCATATACTACATTGAGAGGGTGGTTAAGAACCAAGATAGATTGCTGAATTTTGTTTGAGTATGAATTCAAGCTTTAAATATAAAATAACTGGTTTAAGGATTTATGCCTTCATTCAGAAATTAGTTTAATTTTCTGCTTCTCCTCCCTGTTTTCCAGGTAAACCCAGGGTGCACCTCAAGCATCCATTGTTGCAATGCTATCAGTAAATACCCCTCTTGTTCTCTGCTGATGAGTCATCCCAAAGCACAGTAAGTTCAAAATGTGGAGCATGGGACTGCCAAAACCATCAGAGTAGCAGCTCAATTTGATAACCTAGTGAAGGAAACAACTTGGAAACCACCCCAGTTTTGGGTGGGTTTTCTTTGGCTTTAATTTTCATAAATTGCAGAAATCTGCATTATCTATTGTGAGAATCTTAATCCCTTCTTAGAACATACCAATATTCTGTTTCCACAGCTTTCCTCTGTGTGTCTGTGCAAATTCCCCTACTATACCTCTGACAACCTTGACAAAGGAAGATTTAATGGACTGGTCCCTAGAGGCTCCCCATTTGCTGAGGGGGGCCCAAGTCCTGGCTAGGAGAGAGACTGATGGATATTATTATCTGGGCCACATTGCCCAAGAGGTGAAGGTAAGTCCTTCAATGTAAATGATGATTGTAAGTGATTCCTCTTGGGTTACATGTGATGTTTCTCCCTATCCCTCACCTTGGGCTTCACTAGGATGGGTCTCCTTTGGCTATCCCATATCTCTCTCTCTCTTGCTGGATGGGTATCAAGCTATCCTGCAGTGGCTCACAATTATGGGAATCAGCCTCAGGGTAGAAACAGGGTTAGGAAACAGGGCACAAACCCCACACTGGTTGTGACTTCTATATATAGATGTCACTAATCAATTATCAAGTGTAAACTCCTCAGGCAGACAGTCTCCTTGAGTACTCTGATGTATCTCGCCACCCAGGTAAGCGTATTTTTGTGATTGATGGTCCCTTACACCAAAGATCACAGCAATACTCAGGTTACTCTCAGTCCCAAAGGACCAGTCACTTACCCTAGGCCAATTGCACTTTAGATCTCACACCAAAGACGACATTTGCAGTCAATCCTATAACAAACTATCTAAAGATTTATTATATAGGAAAAGGAAACGAGCTATTTACAAGGTTAAAGCAGGTAAGCATATATACACACAAATGAGTTCCAATCTTAAGTTTTAAAAAGTAATAGAAGCTTCCATAATAAGCAAGCTCTATATGTCCTTTAGGGATAACCCAGGCTAACCACTGAGGATCTTTTGCTTATGCTTAGTAATCCTTGCCACTCAGAGTCGAAGCAGCATAAAGATACAGTTCCTTCCTGTTATGGCATTTTATTTGCTTCTCCTTCATGTGTTTTGAGCTGCAAACTCAGCTGATGGAAGGAAAGCACTTGCATGACTCCTTTTCATGAGGGGGAGGACAGCAATCAACAAACTTTTTTGTCCTCTCTGACATTTCACAATAGTTCACCTGAGTCTTTCTTTTGAGACAGGACATAACACTTTCTGTTGGAGATCAGCGCTTTACACTAATTAATGTCTCCTGTCTGGTGACTTACACAGTCACAGAGACTTATAATACAAATGCTTAAATATTACCTTACAATATGGGATACAGATGTTAGAAGTGAGATTAATACATGCAGCATCTTACAAGCATTCAATAAAGTCTAAACACTAAGCACATATTTATAATTCTAACACCTGTTTACACACAGGTGAGCCAAAATGGTTCCAGCAATGTATTTGTCAATGTTCCGCTGAGGCTTGAGGTCTTTGGCATGAGCTGGTATCTGGGGTTTCCGAATCATGTTGTTCTTTACCTTTCAATGACTCTTAGCTGTTTACAGCAAAGAGTCCTGCAATCAGAAGGAGACACATTTTTGGTGAATGCAACAAGTTGTCACTCAGAGCCAGTCACAGCCAGCAAGTTCTTTATATCGCCTTCACCCAGTTCCACCCAAGCTGGAAGCAAAGTCTAGCAGCTAAACAATGCTTGGAAAAAAACCGAACAAACTAAAAAGCCCCTCTCCTGGATCCCTTTCTCCACAGGCATATCTGCTGGGGTGAGTTTTTTCGACTCCCCCCTCTCTCAGTGGCAACCTCTGTTGTTCCCTGGGTCTCTGTCTGCAGCAGAACTCCTGCCATCGGGTGGCCTGGACCCCAAGACTTCCCTTTCTGGGGGAATATGCCACAAGGGCCAGAATATGCCAGTACAGTGCTCTTTGTTCAGAGGGCATGGATGGCCATTGTATAACAAGTGGACAAAGATGCTTTTGTTTTGGAGCCGATCTCTGTAGTTATCAACTAAAGACAGGTTTCAGAGTGGTAGCCATGTTAGTCAGTGTCAGCAAAAACAACGAGGAGTACTTGTGGCACCTTCGAGACTAACAAATTTATTTGGGCATAAGCTTTTGTGGGCTAAAACCCACTTCAGTTTTCTGAAGAAGGGAATGCTCACTGAAGAATTTCATTGGTATGAATTCTGTTTGGTTTTTAAGATGACATAATCTCGGGCCTCCTTTGCTTTCTTCTCATTGGAAATGTGTAATCAGCAACCTTTTATGGTCAACTGAGTATTTCACAGACATACAAGGAAAAGCTGGGTATAGAACCAGGGTTTGAGTTATCGATCACTTAAATTAAACAAATGTGACTATCAAATGTGCAGAGTCACTCCCCGTATGAAATCCTCAATACAGTTCATATAAGTCATTGTTTTGTGAGGGAAAAGGAAAATGCTATCAAAGCCCTTCAGAGGTTATTTTATCTGGGCCAGTGGAAATCAAACATTTTGCAAGATGATGTGACTGAGTTCAGGATGAGGATACTAGGGGGCAGGCTGGCTGAAATAGTGGCTCTATATCAGCATTGTTAACTCTGTGACCCACCCTAATAGTGGAAAAGACCATGCCCTCTGTCGTTTGAACCAGCAGGTAAGCAGACTGTTTTGGGAAAAACAGAAGAAAAGGGTGTTGGCTTCTTGGCACTTGTAGAATTTAACACTGAGCTTTCCCAACAATTTGCCAGTTGTGGAGCAGCAGAATTACCTGAATTACTCCCCACTCCTAGGGTGGATGCTCAAATTAAAGCAGTAAAAATTATGGCATTGGGAGTATTTTACCATTTTATTTTCCCCTTTATTACTATGTAACTGACCATGCAGCAAAAAGCAGTCTGTCTTGGCAACCCTTTTTCAACTGACTGGGGTGATAGAGGTCTTCCTTAGCATGGCAGTTGTGCTGCTCATCCCCAGTGAACACATTTCTGGAAAGATCCAAGAGTGGAGGGAGGGGAGGGCTTTACCTGGTAATCTGCTGTGGTCTTCAAGCTCTTTAACTACCCTTAAAGACTGATTTGGATAGAACAGAGTAAAAAAAAAATAGTGTTCTAGGTTCAGTGGGTTCTCCGACCATGTGCTATTTCTTGGAATTTCTGCCAGTTCCCTCTCCCTAGTGTTAGCAGCCCCTAGCCCCTGTGTTTGGCCATTTGTGGGACTCACCTGTTTGTCTTGCATACCACATGGTTTAATTCTGCAGGGCTCCAGGGAACGTTTTTTAATCGAGTTTGAGAGAAGTCAGCTGCTGAAAGGCAAGGTACAGTTTCGCATGCAAGAAACACCCCTCTATGACATTATCCACTATGAAGATGCCAGGCGACAGCCACTAGCTCCAGGAGACAGAGTCTTGGCACCATGGGAGGCTAAAGGTGAACGATACGGCCCAGGCACTGTACTAAAGGCTGCAGAAAGCTGTGAAGCACAGTTAGGTACAGTACATTTTTCCTATTATTATTTATATTGGAGTAGCACCTTGAAGTGTGCTAGACACTATACAGAGAGAAAAGCACAGTGTCTGCCACAAGGAGCATACAATCTGTAATATCTTCCTTTCTTCTTTCCTTCTCTTTTCCTTTCAGTGCTGCTAAGTAACTTTTTCCTGTTCAATGCCAGAATTCTGTGCTGCTTCATGAATCAACCTGTAGGGCTGCTTTGTGAATGGGGACTTTGAAAGCATTTAATCTGTAGTGGAGCCAGGTGATACCACTTCTGACATAAAGAGAAAAAAAACGTTCTGGGGCCTCTCATGTACCCAGATGATTTAGGCTACTCTCCAGATGCATATTGCGTGAAATCCTGGCTTCACTGAAGTCAGTGGGAGTTTTGTATTGACTTCAGTGAAGACAGGATTTAATCCATTGACTTCTCAGTAAGTTTGAAAGAGTGGAATCCTAAATATATAAAGCAAAGCCACTTTTAAATGGTTACAAAATCTTTCCCTGCTTTCTATAGTACAAGATTGTGTTTCATCTCCAGGTCTCCAAGAGGTCAATCAGGCATGTTTTTGGCATGATTCTAAAATGCTGTTTGTCATTTATTTCTATTTGCAGCCAGTGGAAACAGCAAAGTGCTGGTGAATTTCTGGAATGGTCAGACTAAGAAGGTGTCCTCTGACTTAGCTGTATGGATTCCTCTGCCCCTGAGTGAACGTATCATCCTGGAACTTCAGATGCCATTAGTAGCCAGGCAAATGTTGGTGGACTCAAGCTCAGATTATCCCTACATTGTAACACCTGGTTACAGAGCTTCAGGGCATTGCAGACAGGATCACTTAGATCTAGTTTGCTGGCAGGGTTCCACACAGGTTCAGTCATGTCCTAACTGCAGCTCTGGATGTTCCTCACTTTGCCATTGCTGCCTTGGAGCCTGGTTGCCCATCAGGCCCACAGTGAACAGAGCACAACCAGAAGATATCCTGATCCCAGGAACAAGCCTGACCAAAGAAGAGCTGAGCAGGAAGATAGAAGAGCAGCTATCTAAAGGGAGAGTCCCCATTTCAGAAAGGGTCTCCAGAGAGGAAGATAAAAAGGGAAAGAAGAAGAGACTAAAGAAAAAAAATGCCCCTAAAAATTTAGGCTCCTGTGTGGAGATGGGAAACAAGGTTACAGAACCCAAGAAGGTAGAGAGTGCTTCATACTGACTATGGTATTGCAACATCCTTTGCTGTAGTTGCAGTAATATCCTGTGATTCTGTTTTCCTGTGGCAAAAACTTATTAGAAATACTGGACTAAATTATCATGTATAACTGAGCTCTGCTAAGGATGGGGAAATCATAGATGGCTTTCTACCATCTTTCTGAGCTTTTGATCCAGGGAATAGCTAGGCTCTCATTCATTCTCTGGCACTGGTTGGAATAGACTCCTAGTGGCTACTCCACCCGCTCAGGATCACTGGAGCACAACACAATCTAGCTATACCTCATCCTGCCTTGGCATGCCCCCTTTACAGTGTGGGTATGGGCAGGACAGGGTGTCGCTAAGATGGTTTTGTACCACTCAGTGATTCCCCTACAGAAGGAATCCCTACTCACCCTGTTAAGGCAGTTCCGTCCATGACACAAAGGGGTCAGGACTAAGACTGAGGATCTGGACTATATTGGTTCCACACTCAGGTATTTTTGGCATGTTTATTGTTTCATGGACATGTTGACTATTGGTTCCAGAGTAACTTGTATGTTTCACTCTTAACATTTGATTTGCTTGGTTATTGTTGCTCTGCATTAATATATGAAATAATACAGTGTTAAATGCACATACAAAGATAACATTTATTGCATCAGATATCTGTACAATTAACTGGCAGCATACCTACTGGCCATGTGTAAATCATGGTAATCGCTTGTACAAGCATAGGCATTTTTGTGCACACTAATCAGTCACTTTGACTTTAACAAATATGGTCCCCCAAAGATTTTTAAACCAAAGAGCAGAATGAAGATTTTTTTTTAATACACAAGCACTTTGTAATACTAAACGGTCCTTCAGAATTCAGGGTTTTCATTTTATTTGCTTTGTTTGTAATTTAAATAACTCCTTGGGCTGAGTGTTAGAAGCCGATTCTCAGTAAGTATAAATTATCAGAGTTCCATTCATAGATTAATACATTTTAAGTCCGGAAGGGACCATTATGATCATCTAGTTGAACTTCCTTCATAAAACAAGCCAGAGAACCTCACTCAGTAACTGGAAATCACTGGAGTTATGACAATTTACACAACTGAGGATCCCCCCCGAGATTTTGCAATTTAATAATGAATACATTTCTTCCTTTTCTATTTAATTTGGTGCTCATGGAAGGGCAAGCTATCCGCTAGAATGAGGCCTAGTTCATGCAGGTATTGTACATTAGTTTCTTCGTAGGGCTCTCCAGGGAACCACAATTCTGATTTACCTCACCTCTTACTAGTGCGTGTCTGCCAATGCACCTTATTCCTGGCCTGCTATTCCAATTTTGGGTCAGAAACATTGCCAGTTGTGGAGTAGCTTTTAGATACAGACAAACCTAAGAAATGGGCAGAAACACCTATGTTTAAAGGCTTTAGTTATTCCTTGAGTATAGAAAGCAGTTTTATTTTCCTTCTACAACCCCAATTTCAATAAGTTTGGTTTGCTTGTCTCCATGTCAAAACGACAGTAAAGTTAGTCACCACTGTGTTAGCAATGGTGACTCCTCTCCAAGCAACATTTCCCTACAGCTGAAGGCTCCCCAGTCATTCAAGTAGTATCAGCCAGGGTTAGTTTACACTAACGATGGGATTAATGCAGTAATGGCAAGATCATACAGTAGCTTATTTTGTAAATTCATGTTACTGACACATTCTACTCCCCACTGGCTAAGCATTTTGATAGTTTCCTGTTGTTTCCAGAGCCCTCAGAAGGAGATGGCTTCAACAGGTTTGATGGAAGATGCTCATGCCATGGTTGATATTGCTGTCCACCCAAACACCTGCCTAATGGAGCCAATGCACAATGACAAAGAAGACAGCAAACACTATGGGGCTGATCCCGAGTCTCTTCTGAAGAATGAACCTGGTATTTATATTGTATCAACTAGCTGTTTCATACAAGCCTAGGACGTGCCATATCAGATGAGAGCATTGGTTCTTCCTGTCTGGTTTCTTGTCTTTGGCAGTATTTCATTCCTGGTGCCTTAAAGAAAGATGAAAAAACTCCATAATGCATCTGGTCAATCATGCTCTAGTATGCTTAGGTGCTAGTGGTTGTGCACTATGGTGATTTACTTATCTTCCTCTGAGACATGAACAGTTCCTTTCGGGCTCCTGCAGCTGCCACCTTTCCTGAAGTAAGAGCTTTGATTGCCCCATTTTAGCATGCACTACAAATTTTATTAGTCCTAAAGCTATCCTACCCTTTTTAAAATCTGACTGTAGTATTTGACTGGACTGCCTGTGGCAAAGGATTTCACAAGATGACTATAATCTGTGTGAAGAAATGCATGCTCTTCTTTGTTCTGCTTTTTAATTGCACTTTAATTTAAGAGATTAGTTCTCTTTAATTGCACTGTGTAACTCCTTGTTCTAGAATTATAAAAAAAAAAGGTTCATAGTCTAAAATATCTTTTAATCAAGTCCCCTTTTACCAATGCCCTCCTCACGTAAGAGAGATCTGTGAGATGTGCAGGCAAGTGGGAGTGGATTCCAAAGGCCAAAAGCCTCCTCCAACCGCACCACCTATTTAGTGCCGTTGATCCATTCCCTGTCCTGCCTCCTACGAGGAGAGGCTGAAGCTGGTGTAGCAGAGGTGAACATTTCCTCACAGCCATGATTTCCAACAGCATTCCCTACAGTAACTCCTACTGAGAGAGGCTCAGTAGATGTGAGCACAGTCAATGCTTCATCCCAGTTACTGGGTAAAAACTCCTCCTTTTCTATGTTGGCAGGATTATTTTTGAAAGTGGTGACCGTCCTGTGGTCACTAAAAAGCTCTCA
Organism: Dermochelys coriacea; assembly: GCF_009764565.3. Lineage (NCBI taxonomy): Eukaryota > Metazoa > Chordata > Testudines > Dermochelyidae > Dermochelys > Dermochelys coriacea. Next base: position 249,141,788 of record NC_050068.2, read on the forward strand.
TTTCCTTGGGGAGAAATGTTAGTACTTACTGATAATAAAAAGGTCTTGCTTGAATGCATTTTACTTTAACACATTTTTCTGTCTATCTGTTCACCATTTTATAAGGTGTCCATCACCTGTTATATCTCTAATTTGTCTGAAAGCTCTTTTTCAGTCCAGCATGACAGAAGCTCCAGCCCAGCATTGCCCAAGGAATCCTCCCGTGAAAGCACATGCTTTCAGCACTTCCAGTCTCCAAGCTATGTTTGACCGAGTGGATCAATCACTGAAGAAAGACCGCTTGACCATTGAATCGGTTCTGCATATACAGAGACCCCACAGCGCTCCGAGTATACAGGTTAAGAACGCACAAGATTTTCTAGGAAAAATAAAGCCAACATTTGTTGTTGCTGACCCAATGCTTGGTCAAGCATCTGTTTAAATCAATTGAATAGATTCATGATTGGCTTGTGCCACAAAGTTCTTTTTGTCAATTTCCTGAAAGGTTACTTCCATAAGAGCCTAATTAGAAGTAAGGAAATCTGATCGGCTAAGTGTCAGGAGAATGAGTTGACTACTGGACACTGGCTCAAATTCTCCAGTGCAGCCGACTCCCATTATCCTTAGCCATCTCTGTGCCAGCATAAATTAGACAGCCTAAGGGCTGCTCTAATTTATGTTGATTGTCAAGAGGACAGGTATATCTGGCCATGCCCCAGTCACACTCTCTGCTGGCAGCTGGAGGTGTAGGTACTTCTACCCTATTGTGGGGGAATCCTCCAATGGTGTAATCCTCCGGGACAGACTATGCTGTTTTAAGGGCTGCCTTATGTCAGGAGTGTGGTGCAAAGCAGCTAGCCCAATCTGGCCCAATTAGTTCCTGGCCATTAGGTTCACAGGATTTATCAGATGGCATGGTATAAATCAATTAGCATGGCCCCATTTTTGTAAATTTTATGATGACATGTACTGCAACAGAAGATACATACAAACATCAAACCCCCATTAATGCATGCTGTCATTGTCCAGGAACAGGACATTTTCTTGTATGCTGATATTAATACATAGCCCTTCTGTGGAGCTTTTCATCTTCATATACTGACTAATCCTCTCAATCATCCTTGCAAGATATAGAGAATAATTATCCTTTTACAGATAAGGAAACCAAGGAACAGAGCAGTTAAGTGACTAGCCCAAGGCCATAGGGGGAGTCCATATGAAAGCTGGGATGAAAATTGAGGGTGTACTAGTCCTCAATTCTGTGTTCTAACCACTATATCAGTGGTTTTTAACCAGGGGTACATATATCCCTGGGGGTACCCAGAGGTCTTCCAGGGCGTACATTAACTCCTCTAAATATTTTCCTAGTTTTACAACAGGCTACATAAAAAGCACTAGTGAAATCGGTACCAACTAAAATTTCATCCAGACAATGACTTGTTTATATTGCCCTATATACTATACACTGAAGTGTAAGTACAATATTTATTATTTTGATTTATTTTATAATTATGTGGTAAAAATGAGAAACTAAGTACTTTTTCATAATAGTGTACTGTGACACTTTTGTATTTTTATGTCTGATTTTGTAAGGAAGTAGTTTTTAAGTGAGGTGAAATGTGGGGGTACACAAGACAAATCAGACTCCTGAAAGGGGTACAGTAGTCTGGAAAGGTTGAGAGCCACTGCTCTAGAGCACACCACTTTTTCATCTTCCATTTATAAAGCACCTTTTCATTTTTTGAAGTTTCACTTTATTTGTTTTAAATCTTTCCAGCTGTAATACATTAAGCATGAACCACTTACAGGGCCTAGGTTTTGCAAATTAATACACATGCCACATAGCAAAGAATAGCAAAACACTTGAGAGATTTTGCAAAAATACCTACTGCTTCAGACACTGACTTTTTAATTAAAAAACAGCAGAAACACTACATGAGCCTTCTAGGGACAATCAGGAAAATAGGGAAGGCAATTGCAGCCTAAAGTTCCTAAAGCAACAGAACTATAGCTTATTGTTATTTAAATTAAAACTTGTATCTGAAGCTTCAGTGATTAATTACAGGATGATTTGCGTCCCTTCAGGTACACTTGTGTTAGGAGTACACTACATATTCAGGAGACAAAGTAAACACTGCACAATGAGATAAAAACTCAGTGGATACGTCATTGCTCATGCTTTTCATCCCTAAGGATATGCTTTTACAAATGGCAAATAAGAAACACTCTCCAGCACTAAAATACAGCCACTTCTTATGTGAAATATGACAACTACTCACCTCTGGATAGCAACATTACACCCCAGGAACTGACAAATATAATATCTGTTCAAAACTACAGGGAGAAATTTCCTTTGCCATAGGCAGGCAGAATGTAGTTATCCCCACTGGAATTTGTTAGCACATGTAGGTTAATACCCCAAACTCTTGTAAAATCCGATGTGGGATTTTTAATAATCACAAGTGGTCAGAACCTCTGTTCTAATCCAAAAGTTGCTGTACCAACAACATAGGGCAGTTCTGTGTATTGTGTAAATGCTGACTAAGCTGGAACGGTGCTGCCAACTGAATTGCGAATATCATTTCTTGAAGTACCTGGATTTTCCTTCACCCAGCTAGTTATAGACCATGCTTGACCTGTCCGTAGAGTTGCTCTCAGAACTCACAAATGTCGTCGGAAAACGAAGCCTTACTGAGTGTACAGGACTTCAGTTTACATCAGGAACAAACCTTCACTGATATTAAGGACTTTTTCTTTCAGAAATCAGTCACCAAAGGTGCAACTCAAGAGAGCCTGAGAAAGATGAACTTCAGCACAGCCAGGATTGAGCACAGAAGGCAGCAAACAGAGCAGAGGCAGCAGAAGAGGGAACAACAGCAAGAGGCAGAAGGCCTCAAACGGCAGTTGATGCGCGACAGCAGGCGGTAATGGTGTGGGGTGCGGGTGGGAAGTCAGAGCGTGGAGGAAAGATTTCAGCAACTCCTGAGGGTTCTCCATCTCTTTATAAGTACCGGGTATTCTGTGGTGCGTGCTTCTTGAGCTAGTGTTTTCGTACTATTTATTTTAAATGTTTATAGAGTGTTCCCCCACCCTAGTGGCTGAATAGTGGTCACAATTGTCCATTTAGAGCCTAAGACTTGGAGGGGTTGAGCACCCTCAACTCCCATCCACTTCTGAGGGAAGGGAGGGCACTTACCACCTTGCAGGATTGGGCCCATAAGTAGTACAGTATGAAATGTACTCCTTCTGCCCTCCCCAGCAGCTGGAGTTTACCCTCTTCTTCCTGCAGTTTGATTAACTGATGAATTTCCAGTGGAGACTCATGAAATCAGAGACATCTTTTAGTATGAAAACATTCTTATATTTTGTTATGAGTCAGAGGAGTCAAAATTATGCCCAGCTGAGAAATCTGCATTGGTCACTTTCCTGCGAGGGCAACACCTAATTGCATGCAGTAGAGCAGGACCACAGTTGTCCTCATCTTTGGGCTTGCCTACACAAGGAGTTATTCCTAATTAATTCCCTGTATGGATGCTCTCATTCTGGAATAAGAGTGCCTTCTTCTGAATTAGCATAATTCACTTTAGAAGTGGATTATGCTAATTCAGAAGAAGGCACTCTTACTCTGGAATAACAGCATCTACACAGGGAATTAATCAGGAATAGATAATCCACTTTGAATTCACAACCTACCTTAATTCAAATTGACTTTCCTGTGTAGACAAGCCCCATCTTGATCTGATCTCAGCATATGCTGGTGAGGAAAAAATAGTGTATGCTGGAACCTGCGGAATCAGGCTGCATCTCTATTAAAGATTAAGGTAATCTTGGGCTATATTATAGATTGTAAATGCGGGCTTGCATTTGGCAACAAATTGCAGTTTAGCCACCCCTGTTCTAACAGTACACAACAAAACTTGGCACAATAAGACAGGAAGTAAAGAAATACATGTTGGCTTGAAATTGCAAGATGAACAGCGGGATGCATAATGTAATAGCTAGTGATGGTTGCAAACTTTAGACAAAAACAAAATTTCACATTTTTTTACTATTTTCCACCATCTGTAGTAATTATTTGAGCAGGAATTTGGCCAGGAGACTGGGGTTAATCTCCTTAACCTTGCAAAAAGTGGTATTGTATCTTCAATGTCCAAAAATTGTCAGGACTTCTGGTTTACATCCTATTCATTGACATTGACATTTTCCCTTTGTTTCTCTTGGTTTCTGACAAGCTTTCTGGAAATTCTGTTTTGGAAACAGACTGCAGTCTCTTCAGAGGACACTGCAAAGCTTGGAGAAGCAACTGGAGTACAATAACATGGTCTGCCAGCACATGGCAAAGCTCCAGACTGCCAGGGCAGAGAGGAGCAGAAAGGAGTCCTCCTTGCAGGAAGAGGAGAAGAGAAAGGAGAGTCAAAGGCTGCAGTTCTTAAAGGCACAGCGCTTGCAGAGAGAGGAGTTGCAGGTAGAATACAACCAGAGGAAGTATGATCAAGACAAAAAGAGGCAGGTAAGGGCTATTTCACTGCTTTTCTTGGACTCTTCCTTCTCCTATACTGGCACCAATGCACTATCTAAAATCGTGATATTATTTAACATTTAAATCGTGAATTTAACATGTACAAACTGATGAAAGGAAAGACGGAGATTTCCATATCTCTAAGGACTATTTCAAAATGCTGCATGCCAGCCTTCTGTAGCAGGAGTCCATGTAGAGAACTGTTTAGAAGGTGCTAGCTGTGGCAAATTCACAACTATCCCATTCCCTATTTCTACCAGTAACAGGCACTGGATGGGACTGGGACTGAGCCTGAGACCTAGTTGTAGGACTTCAAACATCCTTTCACTCCTTTTGCTGTAGGATTTGCTGAGGAGCAGAATGCAATCCCGGCAGGAGACCCTAGAACGAGAAATCCAGGAGCAGGACACCCAGCAGAGGAAGCGCGAGGATGCCAAATGGAGAGCATTCCAAAATCGGGACCGTTTCCAACAGAAGCTGGAAAAGGAGTGCCAAAAACATCACCTCCAGCAGTACCTCAGAGAGCAGAATCTTTTGATGCTCCGGGCCTCGCTGCTGTCATAAAAAGCCTTTCCCGTAGGCAAGAAGGCCTCTGAGCATTGTAAATCTTGTAAGTATGAGTCCGTGTGCTGGGGCCTAGAAAATGGTGCTATTGAAACAAGCAGAATTATTATTATTAGAGCTATTTGATATCTCCCCTTCATCACAGCCGGAGGGCCTTTTCAGGTATCTGTCACTTATATGCCTTTCTTTTTGGGGAGTCTAACCCATCTATCCAATGTGAAGAGACCCAGCGGTCTGGCTTCCTTGTGCCTTATGTGTTACACGTGTGGTAGTCTAGCAGATGGAGACAGCCCAGGTCAGGGCTAGGGATGATAATGCACAGCAAACGAGAGAGGAATTTGCAGTGTGATCTGCTACCACAAAAAAACAGCGCAATGTTGCGCTTCAGACATAGGCATCCCAGGGAGCAGGAAGGTGAGAGGCCCTGCCTGTGGGACTCCAATGAGAGCATCCCTGCAATACTGCATTCAGTTCTGAGCCCCTCAGTGAAAGGAAGATGGCAATGAATTGGAAGGACTGAAGTATCATAATGATTAGAGTCAAAATAAAAATACTGTGTAACTTAGCCAGTGGAGAGGAACATTAGGCTGTAAACAGCAAAGAAGGAGAATAATTATTTAGGCTTCTACAAGAGGTATGCTTAGGAGTAGGGACATAAAAATAAGAAACATTTGAATGTCAGGAAAAGCTTCCTGAAAGAACAGTCTGTTAAGCTGTGGATTACTTTCCCATAGGAATTGTGGAAGCCCCATCCCTGTAGCCATTTTAAACTAGCCTGGGCACAGCCAAAGCAAATCTATTGTTGTGAACAATTCAGCACTGGCAAGGGGGTGAACCATGTGACTAGGTGTGACACTCTCAGGGCCGGTGCAACCACTAGGCGAACTAGGCGGTCGCCTAGGGTGCCAAGTGGTTGGGGGCGGCGGTGGAGCGGAGGTGAGATGGGGCAGGGGGGCACGGGGAGGGCCGCCTGCAGTAAGTAACGGGGGGGGGCAGCGGCACACAAGGGAACTGCTCCCCGCCCCAGCTCACCTCTGCTCCACCTCCTCCCCTGAGCACTGCCCCGCTCTGCTTCTCTCCCTCCCAGGCTTGCGCGCCAAACAGCTGATTTGGCGCCGCAAGCCTGGGAGGCGGGAGAAGCGGCAGTGTGCTCAGGGAGGAGGCGGAGCAGAGGTGAGCTGGGGTGGGGAGTTGCTGCACGCGGCTCCCTGGGCCGAGGGAGGGGGTGGCAGGGAGCTGCCACGCGGCTCCCTGGGCCGAGGGAGGGGGTGGCAGGGAGCTGCCACGCGGCTCCCTGGGCCGAGGGAGGGGGTGGCAGGGAGCTGCCACGCGGCTCCCTGGGCCGAGGGGAAGGAGGGAGAGAGGGGGCGGCAGGGACTTGCCCCGGGGGGGGCACCTCAGGGCGGGGGGGTGTGGAGCTGCCATGGGGGGGCACTTCAGGGCGACGGGGTGGGCACAAGGTGGAAGTTTCACCTAGGGCGCGAAACATCCTTGCACCAGCCCTGGACACTCTGTACCTCAAAGTAGCACCCTGGAACCCCCATATTCACTACTGTGATATGATTAGGGTGTGTTTCATATAAAGTATGCCTTGTGAGATATCATTTTAAAAGTTTTAATCTGTTGAACATTAATCTCCTGTTGGATTGTGTGTGCTATCATTATATATGAAGTTATGAAGTATTGCTATATGTTGTGAGGTTGGGCACACACACAAGCAGCCTTTCAGTTACAACAAAGGAGACGCCGTCAATAGCCAGGCAGCAATAATAGCTCATCAACACACAATTCACTATCCAAGAGACTTCTCGGAGAAGGCAAATACACTATGGGGGTGGACTAACCCATATCACAGCAAAGATCTTTCCGGCAAGCTGGAAGAAAACATAAAAGAGAGGCAGTGACATCATCATCACTTGGCCTTTCTTCCCACCCAACTCAACACCTGGAAGAATGTCTGGTGGACAAAGACTTTGAACTGGGGAAGTTTGGTCCCAGGTTGGAAGGTAATCCCAGCCTCTGTACTGAGGAACTGTAAAATACTTGGACCATCTGTTAGGATGAGAAAAGCTGTTTGATTCAACTCTTGCTTATACTAAAAGTTTAGGATTTTGAATGCATGTTTGCATTTTTATTTTCTCTGACCTTTATGCTCATCACCTATAATCACTTAAAATCTATCTTTCTGTAGTTAATAAATCTGTTTTTATATTTTACATAAAACTGTGTGTTTTGATGGACGTACTTGGGAAGTCTGAGCTCAGATTACCAAGGCTAGTACATGTCCACTTTCCTATGAAGGAAAGGCTGTAGGGAGCCAGGGTGGCCTCCCTCCGAACCAGAGGGTAAAGAGCCACTCTCTCAGCCTGAGTGAACAGGGCAAGGCCAAACTTACTCCACCCCCCAGAAGGGGAGGAATGGAACAGGAAGTACAAAGGCGTGGCCCTTAGTCAGGGCTGCATCAGGGAGGGAGATAGGCACAGACTGCTGGCTGTTCCCTGCTGCTGAGCCAGTGAGGCCCTGGACCAGGGGAAACCTGATCTTGAGGAAGGACTTGGGCTACCAGGACTGTCAGCTGCAGAGTAGCTCGAGGAACTGGAGGAGCCAGGCAGTGTCCTGAGCCAGAGTGAGCCTGACGCTGAGGGTGAGCTGGAGCTACTGGGGCTACTGGCAGCTGAATATCCTGATGAGTTGGAGGAACCAGAGGGACCCACTTGAGAGGCTGGGTAGGAAGTAGCCCAGGGGCAGAACTGGACTGTGCAGTGAGTCAGTATTGGTCAATGTGTTGCGGACGGATCCCTGCTGACCCAGTGGTGGGACCCTCTCCTTCTGCCACTGTCAGGGCCCTGAGCTGGAACACAGTGGAATTGGGTGGGCCTGCATTCTCCTACCCCGGCCACCCCGCCTCAGGTGGCAGAACCCTGATAAAGACCACTGACTCTTGCCGGTGCTCTCCCTACCTAAGGGGCACGCCACTGACTCTTGCCAGGGCTCCCCTGCCTAAGGGGTGAGTCACTGACTCTTGCCAGGGCTCCCCTGCCTGAGGGCATGCCACTGACTTGTGCGGGCACACCTCCCTTCGCTAACTCCCCATCGACAGAAAGGTGTGAGACCAAGGCCTTTTGGCAAGTCAGTAGCTCTCCACTCCCCCACCGGCTGGGTGGACCAACTGAGATCCTGCTACAGAGGCAAACTAATGACCAGTGCAAAATGACCAGGCTTCTGACCAGTGCAAAATGGTACAGTTCTGGGGTGCAAGACTGGGGAACTAGGGGAACTGGCTTCAGCCTCTCTATTGATGGTTCATGAGTGGCTGGGAGCTCATTCATAAAATAAACCTTTAGATAGTTTATTACAGAATTGGCTACAGGTGTTGTCTTTGGTGTAAGATCTAGGGTACCAATTGATCTGGGATAAGTGACTGGTCTCTTCGGACTGGAAGTAACCTGAATGTGATTTTTGGTGTAAGTGACCATTTATCACTGTCTAGTTTGTCTCTGGGTGGCAAGATAAGACTGCAGAGTCTAAGGGGACTGTCTATGACTCCATGGTAAGACAGTTGTAGTGATCCAGTTTGCATTTGTTACTGGCTTAGTAAAATCTAATTATAGCCCATACCACCAAGTTTGAGGTCTTTGCCCTGTTTTTGACAGTCTGCCTTGAGCTAGGAACTCAGGATTGTGAGCCACTCCAGAGAGCAGGCGTTTTTATCAGTGTTTTTCAGTTAAAAATGAAAATCAGAAGCCCTACACGTGACCTAATGTTTTTCCACTTCTGATTTCTTTGGGCCTTGGGCTCTACTCTGCTTTGCTCTACAAGGGTTGCAACTGCATGTTTACCATATGCAATAAGAGCACTATGAACTAGGAAAGGTAGCTATGTGGCATTCCCCACACAAATGCTTGCTCCCAATACAGTGATACCATGTCTTGTGAGATACATGTGGAGGGGGATACAGGGAGCAGCAGGGTGTGTGGCATGCAGTCATGGACACAGGTTTTATTATACAATGCTTTGCCACATGAAGTTAATGCTGCAGCTTTCAGCATTAACTCCCTGCATTTGCACCCTCCCTCACCAGTGGAGGGGGTAGTTGTAAGCAACCACAGAGGGGGAACCAGTGGCTGCACAGCACGTAAACAAGTTGCACTACTTGTCACAAATATTGCTGCGGGCGGCAGAGAGTACAGTCAGTGCCATGATGGGTGCTTTAGAAAAGCTTATAGATGACCAAACATTATCCGGGTTTGGCTTTAATTTAACTTCAGAGCCTTCACTTCTGAATAACCATCAGGTTATAACCAACTCCCTCCCACCTCCACACCCCTGCAGGCCACTCCCCCTAGGGAGGAGAATGCAAAATATAAACCTGGAAAACAAACTTGTGGCTATTTTCTTGTACAAAGTTTCCCCTTCCTGTTGTTCTGCTGGGGGGAAAGTGACAGCTAACTGTGAGTAGGGACACTGATGGATAAACAGGGAGTCCCTTTCCTGTTACCATGAATAGCCAAGGAGGAGAGTAATCAGATACATAACTAAACATTTCTGTGAATAAGACTAACAACTCTAGGATGAAATTACAAGGGCTACCATTTCTCATGCTTCATGCAGAAACCGATTAGCAGCTGGAGAACAGGAAGTATTTCCTTCCTGATGCCCGTGATACCAAATAGAAGCTTTCAGCAGTGGTTACTGCCATAGACAAGCTGTCAGCTCTGCTGTACATTCCTATATTTTTCCCCTGCATGTCGCCTTCCCAGCAAGGGGATGGGAGGCCACAAAAGCCTTGCTTGGACAAGCGCAAGCATCTTTAAAGCATCGCACCCAGACTAATACAGGCTACTGCTACTTCCAAGCGTTTTTCTTTCCACTCCTGTGAGGGGTGATGACTGTCACTTTTGTGAATGCCAGTCCACTGCATGGCATCATCAGATATCCATGTGTGTCAACTTTGAGCTTCTCCTTCAACAGCAGAGAGCTCCTAGCCTTGGCTTTAATTAGCCAGAAATGCAACTAATGATGTGCTCTATTGTGACCACAAATGACACAAGATTTAGAACACTTCATTTGATAAGAATCCGTTTTACTGCAACTCTAAATGGTCTGATTTCCTATATGGTATGATAGGAATAATCCCCACTTGAGATACTGTGTTTCAAATTATAATATAACAGAACCAAGATTTAATTAAATAGATAAAACTACTACTACATTACGTTCTGTGCACTTTGTGAAACTAACAAATTGCTTGGAACAACATTGATTGTACAATGCAAAACCCACAGCGATGAGGGATTATATCAATTCACGTCTTCACAGGACCAGCTGTTTATAGACACTGGCCTTTTCAAAAGAGCAAGCATCTTTTTATAATTTTTTTAAAGCAGAGTAGCTGACCACTTGCACTTTCTGCTCTTCAAGCATTAGAACATATTCCCATAGATAAGGTTTGAAGTTCATGCCCTCCAGATATTTCAGTAAATGCCAGTTACATAGAGCTAGGTCATGGATCCAGATTCTTTCTTAGCAATCTAAGGGCCTCGTCATCACTGCTAAAAAGGTGCAATTTTTTTTTTTTTTTTACACCTGGTGCCTAGCATGAGCTCTGCCAAGATAAAAACACAGTGAAGACCAGGCATCTTAGTTTTACCACAAGGCAAACTAAGCAATCGCAGCACTATACACCTGCCTTGGGCTGACCTGGCCTGGTTTACCTCAGAAAAAGCAGGTCAGACTCTATGACCATGATGGTCCCTTCTGACCTTTGAGTCTGAGTCTAAAGTGCCTTGTTGTCACTGTGTTTTAACCTCAACATACCTCACTTGAGTTTTGTAGAACAGCCATCTCAAACCATCACTAACAAATGTTTCCGTGATTGCATTTTAATTATGCAACCAACTTTTTCTTTAAAACAAATCCCCTTTATTATTTATAACCCAAACTTCTACAGCATTAGGCTAGCACATGAGAACCTGAGAGTGAAAAAACCGACTAGCCCATTTTGTCCAAAATGATTTAAGAACACAGAGGAACTCTGCTCCTGACTGGGATCTCAGGGCAGTACAGTGATACAAACAGAAATGATATAACATAGTACAGTGAAATGTTTGTTTTTCCAGATTATTTTAATAGCCAGAACTTTTGAATCACTTGTGTAGGCGGCCCCAGGCCTCTTTGGTCCCACTGAGTACCACGGCATCACCATTCATGCCGGATGGCTCAGAAAAGTAACAATGTAGTGAATATTGTTGTTCCTTCAAAATAATCAGATTACTCACTCCTAATATAATGGTGACTTAGTTAATGTAGTCAGTTACTTTAACAACTTTGATCTACAGGGGGAAAGAATGAAGAAAAAAAAAACCCAAACATTTCAATATAAAAATGGACTCTCAAGCCTCTGAAACTATATTTATAACGAGCTGTCTGATCTTGTCCTCAGTTGCAGTTGTTCAGCAGGTTATATCTTATAAAAATCAGCAGCTTCTCACGGGTGGATATTCAGGAGTTATTTTACTCAGACGCTCATAAGCAACAGAATTTTTGTAAAATTATGTTTCATGTAAAGGTACTTGCACTAGCAACTACTCAAAAATGTGTGTCAGCCAAGAGGAGATTGATAAATGGTGCATTTTAAATTACATCTTTCCCCAGAGTGCTTCCTCTTTCAAGAGGATAGTAAACAAAATCCATTTTGTAGCATTTAATCTGTGGAAAGGTTTATGGGTAACATTCAAATGGCATTAGGAAGGGTAGTGTTTAAAGACAAATGAATGCTATCGATATAGGAAGGTGGAACCAGTTCTCCATTACCTGTTCAAATAGTCATAACAGCACAGTCTTCTCTGCACTCTCGTGTCATTGCTATTCACGCTAACCAGCACAAGATCTGATCCTGCATCCACTGAAGTTAATGGCAGGCTTGAGCCCCTGCTCCTCAGACTTCAGCAAACATTTCTGCTCCTTGCACGCCAAGATCCATCTTTAATTTGCTGGTGCTTGAGGAAAACCATGCTGAGCTTGTACACGGTGTCAAACCCTATACTAAATAGGATGCAATCTTCTTCTAGCAACAGAATACATGGAGATCGCCAGCTCCCCAGAGTAAGAGATGCTTAGCAACTATTTAAAAAAATATGTATAGCTTCTATTCTTCAATGCCTGAAAATAATATCTCCTCCCCTGGGATTGAAATGACACTGAAACTGATCTGGCTCTTTAAAGCCCAATCCAACTATAGCTTTTAGGAGCTAGCCTATAGGGGGAATTCGCACATGGTTTTGTTCCACAAGAGAGATGGAGTGTTTTTTTGTTTTAATTTAAAACTCCTGATCACAGCGGTGAGATCTAAACATTTTTAAAAGATGTTTCAAACCCAGACTACTTCCCCCCATTAGATTATTGCAATCTTGTGAACCTAGATGACTTGACAGTTTCACTTCAGTCAGGCTGAAGGAATACCCAACATCCTGTCAAACCCAACTATCAAAGAACACCAGATTGTATGAACGTGTAAAATTCTAAAAGGCCCATAAGGCTGAAAGCAAAGTTCTCTCTAAGGAAGTCAGAACCCATCATTTCAAGCTGCAAAATGTCCCTGATGTTTGCAATTGCATTTCCAAGGCTTTTCCATCTATCCACTCGTATGACCCCTTCTCATTGCAGTTTGAATGCCTTTCAGCAAAGTAGGACTAATCAATAAGGAGGCCTGATTCCTAACAAGTCTTACCAAGCCATAGCTCAACGTCAATATTTGTTACTCAAACTTGGATACAAATTAAAGGGCTTTATTGTCGTAGAACAGCATTCTCTCATAGGCAGGATGGGGGACCATGAAGTCAGCTGGAAAGGTCTTTGGCACCTGGATGCTGCCTGGGTGGTGATGGCTGATACCCAGTTTAATGGGGAATAGCCCACTGCTTCTCATCAGAGGTGAGGGCTTGTCCCCAGCTTCAGGCTGTTTCCCCATCAGCTACCAAGGAGCACAGACAGTCCTTGCCAAAGAGCCCAGCAATGCAAGACAAATGTCAGTGGCCGCTGCTACTCTAGGAGAGAAGCAGCAGTTCTGATAAGAAGTGGTTTAGCTGCCTCCAAGATGTCCAGTTCAGGGTCCAGCGAACGGGCAAGCCCTTCCAAAACCATGATGGCAAAGACAACTGAGGCAAAGTTACTCTCCAGCTTCACCTGAAAGCACAAGTGCAGAGGTTGTAATGGACTTGGGTGGCTTTGTTCTTTCCAAGCCCCTTTCAATGAGGTGCCAGCCTGCGGTGGGTGTGGGCTGGGAGGGCGTCTGTGTGCATAGACATCTGGACTGTGACACAGGAGCTTACTCATTTCCCTTCAGTTTCAAATCAGCCTCGCTGCAATTCAGCAGAAGGGAGGAGAGGAAGCGGATCATGTCAAAGGAGACATCCTAAGTTAGCCCAGTAGACAGTACTCTGCACTTCCATATAGAAGAGGATTTTTCCCTTCATGGAGGAGCAGGAGTTAGGAGTGCTGCCCAGTGCCAACTCGGCTGTAGGAGCTTCCATGGACCTGGCAAGTATACACGCATGAAAAGGGGCAATGTGCCTCCCCTCCCCCACCTCCACACTGTCAAGGAGGGAGCCCCATGGAGCACGCGCCCTAGTTCATAGAAGCATTGTCATAGCTCAGTTGAATTCAATTAAACAAGTGATTTTTTTTTCTGCTTTAAAGCAAGTCCCAGTAGCTCCTAACTCCTGGGTAACCCCCTCACAAACCAGCGTGTAGAGCCCAGTGCACCTACGCAACCCTACAATAAGGAAGCAATGCATGCAGGGAAAAAAGCAAATTGTTTTCATTTTACTTTTAACAGTAAGGGGAAAAAAATGGAGACATCAACACTGTCCTTTTAAGGTCTGGGGTCAGTTCTGAAATGCAGGTTATTGAGGGCCAGATCCAAAGCCCCCTGAAATAGATGGGGAAAACCCTCACTGGCCTCAAAGGCTTTAAGGCACTCTTTTCCAATCATCGCAGGCAATACAGCACGCACGATCCCCCCGCACATTTCAGACACTCTCCCTCACCTCACACCTATGCAATCCCAATGGTTCCCCCCTGCCCATCTTTCAGATGGCAAAGCCTGGCACAACTTTTAAGGAGAATGAAATGAACACAGAGAACCTCACCTTGTGGGTCATCAGTAACTTAAAGACACTGGAGAGCAGATTCGCCACTTGAAGCTGAGATGTAAAGATACAAAGAAAAAATTAACTCTGCTGATTAGGAGACCATGAACACTACTGCCAGCAGGAATGGGAGGGATTTACCAGAGTAAGCTATTGGCATATTGTATGATCAGTTTAAAGTCTAAGAATATTAAGTGTCAGATATTATTAGATATATTGCTCAGAGAACAATATTTGCTATGCTCCATTGACAGCCTTATCCATCAAGATGTTGGTAAATATTCAGAGGGCATCAGCTGAGACTCCACCAATATCTCTGGCTCTCTCAACCCCCTGGCCCAGGATGGAGGTAAAAGGTTTGAGGAGACACAACAATCGACCCCTGCTTTGCTCTGAAGCCTCACTGCTGGAGCACTACTACTGGTTTCAAAGGGAGTCCCAGCAGGATTGAGCCAGAAGGATACAGGCTACAACTCCTTGGATTAAAAAAAAAAAAAAGTCAACACTATTTTAAGTTAGAAGGAAATAAAAGAGGACTTAGGGGCCTTGATAGAGTTTTTCTCCAGCTGTGAGAATAAAGAATCGTAAAGAACTGGTAACACTGACAAGAGATGGCTGATGTGTAAGCATCTAGTCTTTCAATCTGGGCCCGTTTAAAAGCCCGGGTGTACTCAATGAGAGTGTGTGTCCTGGGCTGGGTACCATATTTAGTCTGCTCACCTTTCCCAGTGCTACAGTGTTCATCCTGGCCTTGGTCACTAGCTCTGCCATTTCAACTTTGAATCTTTCTATGTCCTTGCACTGGTTAGCCCTGGCGTGATGAAGGATCAATTCTGCCACTCTCTCCCCCTGTGAAACAAGTAGGAAGAGATGTGTCTATAAGAATCCCAGACTATGGTAACACCACCAGATCTGTAATGCAGCTGCGCACAATACCCTCATTCTCAGGCTTCCAGTGGCACCTGTAGTAATTAAATTGCTTCCTCTAACAGGGTACACTAGCCCTTTTTGACCAGAAGGAGAGCTCTCAGGGGCCCCACCCCAGCAGAGATGCCTGGCGAGAAAGGGACATTTTGGTGTGAAGGGTTTTTCAAGTTTTGTTTATTTGAGAGGCTTCCAAGCCAGTGTGGGTGGAACTAATTTAAAGGGCCAGCTGGGAGATGCTAGCTCAGGGATGCAGCTTACTACACATACCCTGAGGGCTGGCTGGCCCATGGAAATAGTGACAGGACCTCATGTAAAAGCCATTCATCTGTAGGCCACTAGTTCAAAGCCAGCTTGTGTTTTTAGTAACTGGAAGTAGCTTCACTTCAGTGGCTGTGTGAGATGAGTTTGGTCTCAGTACAGTTCCTGACAGACAACTATTCACTGCATGCTGGCAGTCTCAGACGAGAGGCCAAGGACCAAATGGGCATGAAGATAAAACTACATCCTCTTGCAGAGGTGGACCCTCCAGCTCAAGAATGAAATGCAGCAATAGGGTTGTGGAAGTGCTGATGTGTGGGTTGTACCTGTGCTGGCACTCGCTTGGGGAATGGTTGTATAATGTACTGCTGACAACTGAGATGACTGAAGAATTCCAGATGTCTCCCTTCCCCCAAATCCAGAGCAGTCAGCACCCATCTGGAGCAGGCCTCACCTGTCCCTGTACCACAGCCGTGAAGACAGCCTTGAAGTTCTGAAGGTCAGCTCCCTGCAGCTCTGCCACAATCCCTGCATCCAGCAGCATCAGACGGAGCGGGCAGGGGGACAGCTGCACTTCCACGATCAGCGTGTCACACATGTCCACAATGGCGGTCTGATCCTTGCGGCCAGTGCTGAAATGCGCAGTGCCCTGGACCAAGATGTTCCCAGGGTGCAGGTCAGCATGGACAAAATTATCAACAAACACCTGGAGGGGGTGATATTTATAATAAAAAGGACAAAAGGTATCTGGAGTAAAATCTTCCATGGTGTGAGACCTGCGTCCAAAACCTGAGTAGATGGTAAATGGCATTGGGGGGTGGTTTCAGTCCTGCCCCCCCCCGTGATCTCTTTGCAACATCACAAAACAAATACACACTGATACAGTTAGTAGCTTCTGCTCAGGAGTGGCCCAATGCTGAAACAGCAGGAATTGCTGTAGGCGAAAATCAGGGTGCATCGGCAAAGCTGCATGTAGCGAAAATGAAGATTTGCTATGAGTCCAAGATAGTTCTGGGGAATCAGAGATCAGGAACAGCATTAGTCTCTGAAAATAAGCCATAACTGGACAGAACTCTGGCTTCTCATTGCCAGTACCCATTCAGAATCCAGCATTCACTCTGGCCATGACTGAGTAACTGAATAGTTACAGGTTGCAAAACCCGCGCTGGGCTAACCATCTTCAACTCAAAAGAAAAATAAGGGTAAGTTGCATTGCGCACAAGAGCTGGCCAGATTTATTTTCTTTGCTCCACGTTTAGTATTATATTTCACCTACCTGTAAATTGGTAGCAGCAGATGCTTTGACAAATGGAACTAGAAGGTTAGCTTCTTTCCCTGGGGCTTTTATAAGTCCTGTAGCCTCCGCCGAGATGATACTTAAAACGTATATTGTGCTTTACATCTCCAAAGCTATGTGTTAATATTAATTAAATGCAGATCTATGGCTTCCCAGAACGATACATATGTGTGTGTGTGTGTGTGTGTGTGTGTGTGTGTGTGTGTGTGTGTGTGTGTGTGTGTGTGTGTGTGTGTGTGTGTGTGTACACACACACGTACACACACACGTATTAGGCTAACTGAATTATTTTAACAATGGGAAAGCATCCTCCTCCACAGTTCAACTCTAACCACACAGCCCAGACTCTTACCATCTTTAGGAGCATGTCTATGCCCATCTTGGCTAGTCTCCTCCTGAGCTCCGAGGAAATGTCCATATGCAGATACTGGGATATGGGCTGACTCTCCTTAAACAAAGACAGAATGGGAGTCAGACAGATCCTATAGATCCCTATGTCTTACTCCTCCACACCCACATTCCAGGGTCATGGTGTCTCCCGTCCTTGGCAGGGCAATGAAGATGCCGCAAAGGGGGCTAGGTTAATACAGGCTGAATTTGCTGTGGCTGATGAAGTCAGAGAAGCAAAAGTTTGGGACTGGGAGGTGATTGGCTAAGTGGGTGTGAAACAGGCTATGAGGGATTTTGGGGCAAGAGATACTAAAGAAAATATATAGGTAGAATTGACACACAGAGTGGAGCTGAAAGAACAGCTTTGGGAGCGGATTCAAAGCTGGTCCACAATGAAGATGAACCAACAAACCCAACTATATCCCTTTATTGGACCAGATCAAGTTAGATTCCTGAACTATTCACCCAACCGTAACACAGAAAAGGAGAACTGGAGTGTGTTTTATGGGCAGAAAACACAAACAGAAACACAAGATTGCTAGAGAACAGTTCTGGTTTCCTTTTAGCACCCAGAGTCTTGTGCCCTTTTCTACATGGAGTTGAGACTACATTTCTCACCCTTATTTCAAGGAAAGTGACCTTGAAAAGAAGAGCAAGAAAGGAAAGAGTGAAGGAAGGATCCAGACACATTTTAGCCAATAGCAGAGAGACGTACTCTCCTACCACTCATCTTTCCCTCCCTAGGCCACCTCTAGGAAAGGGCTTTGTGTTGTGGTTAAAATCAACCATTGAGTGTAAACTTCTAGCACCACCATTCTTCTCATTGCCGCTGTAGCTCTTACCTCAAATGTTTCCACCAGGATATTTCTCGTTACAAAGGGGTGAAGTGGAGTTGGGAACTTAACAAAATCCATATCCAGGAAATTTTTCTGGAAGCGCTCCAGGTTTCTGGCTTCATAGCGTAGGTCAAGCTAAAGAGGGATGAAGAGAAAGGGGAGACTGAGTGGTGCAGAACTAGGAGGACAGGAAGCTGGAGGGTCCTGCCTGAGCTACCACGGCACTGCTTGACATTCAAACCCAACAGAGCTCAGCCAACTCCACCAGAAAACTGGTTAAAAAGAAAGAAAGAAAGAAAGAAAGAAAGAAATGGTGCTTCTTAGCTAAGCTTTCCTGGTGGAAATATTACAGAATGAGGCACCCCAGGGATAGGCATCTTAGAACTACTTCAATTAGATAGAAAAAAGTGACAAATATTCCTCTTTATGATCTGTATTACAGTCATGCAAGGTCACAACCAAGATGGGGATCCATTGCGTTAGGTGCTGTACATACACATAAGTGACATTCCTTGCCCAAAAAGAGTGTACAATCTAACTAGACCTGCCAAAGGGTGGGAGAAAGGAAGTGTTATCCTCATGTTACAGACAGGGAACTCAGGCAGGAAGAAATTAGAAGTGTCTTGCCCAAGGTCACCCAGGCAGTCTGCAGCAGAGTCAGGAACTGAATCAGGATTCCAGAGTTCCAATCCAGTGCCTTAAGCACAAGACCATGCTTCCTCTAAGTCACACTCCTTCATACCCCCAAAATATATTTCTTAGCTCTCAGCAGCAGTTTGAAGAAGCAAAAAGGTGACCTTCCCTCCATAATTTGGAAACGATGATTATCCTGTGAGTATTATTATCCCCCTAAAAAGAAATGAAAGGAAACGAGAGAAGGCTTCTCAGATACCGATCCTGTCCTGACGCTTCTCACAGTTTGTACCCTAGCCAAAAGGCCTGGCTGCCAGACCAAGGAGGCACTGAACACCCCAGGACTGAAGACGTCCCTGGTGTAATTACTGATGTCACTACTGTGCACCAGAATGCAGTGATGCTGCACAAGATGCCAGATTCTCTTTGTAATGTCTGGTAATAATGCATAGGTGGATGTATGACAAAGGGAGGAAGCAACTGTGCTTCAGTATATGCAGAGCATGGAATTATGCCCACCTGTTGAGTCATGAGCTTCTCAAACTCCTCCACTATTTCAGTCAGGCTGAGCCACTTGAGCCCTGGGAAAAGCCCAATGATCTTGCTGCCCATCTTCATCAGAAGCAGATCTATCTGGACCTGGTGGACTAGTCCAGGATGCAGGACCTGCACGAGAAACAACTGTAGGCAGATCATCTCCCATGGGCATAATGCCGATACTGTAGAGAAGCCAGTCCATTCAGTTTAATAAGCTAAGATGATAGCTCCTAAACATTCACACGCCAGGCTGTAATGGAAATACCCTTTAGATTAAAAAGGGGCTGCTATTAGCTCTGTCAACAATGCACATTTCCCAGGGACCCATGCTTCAAAATGTGACTAAAGGAAGTCTTTATAATACTTTTTAAACTGCTCACATTTCTTCAGTTTAGAGCCTACAATGTCACCAAAACTAATTTACAACTGCTTTCCCCATCCTCCCTTCATCTGCAGCATTCTATCTATTGGCATTAGGGGGGCCTGAACAGAGTATTTATTTCATGGTTAAAAAGAAGCAGAGAAGAGCTGGACAATTTACTTAAGACCAAAAGTGAAGTCTAGCTCAATACACAGTTTTAAAATAAATTGGGCCTTGACTGCCATGTGGGCACTAGACATGACCATTAACATGACATGCCTGGAGTGTCTGTATTTTGGAGAGTCCCAAACATGCAACAGCAAGGGATGTTGAGGATCAGGTTTGAGGAGCATTAGTAGCATTTTTGACAAGCAGTACCACAGGCTAGAACTGAAGAGTACTGGGAAAACTGCCTGGGCAGAAAGGTTAAGCAGCACCTCTCCTGCACTGCATTTAGTCCTCGCCACATCTATTCATTTTTCATGAGAACTAAACTCTCCATCAGATTCACTCAGCAATCTCTAATTCCAAGTCATCCCCCAACAATCTATATTACTTACTTTAATGGCTACAGGAATAAGATGGTCCATCTCATCTAAACTGTCGACAGATGATGTGTTTGTAGTTAGCTGAGATCCAGACATTTGCTTCTCAGAGGTAGCATTTGTATTAATACCTTCAATGGAACGTTCTTCCTGAAGTGACTGGTCTGCACTGCTGTCTTCCAAAATCTCTCCAGCCTTCCATTTCCAGGGCCACCTGAAGAGGCCCCTAAGACCAGACACCTCCCAGGCTTCAAAAGCAGATTCTGTTTCAGAGTTCTTCACTCGTTCCTCGAACTGGGGGTCCTCAATAGTAGCGGCATCAGCATAAGCTTTGTATACCTGGGCAACACAACCCGAGCCAATGGGTTCCTTGCTTTTAAACTTGAGGACTCTCTTCCAGTCTTCCCCAAATGCTCTCCTGAGGAAGCGTTTGGTGTAACCCCAGGGATGAGGGGTCACCTTGACATGAAGCTTAGAAAACTTAATACAGAACTCTTCAGAGAAGAGATCTCTCCTGGTGCACGCCCACTGGCCCAGCTTGATATAAGTGGGGCCCGAGGACTCCGTGGCCTTGAGCAGAAGATGGAGCCAGAGGGCTGAAAAACCTGAAGACAGGTAGGTCATGGGATAAAGCAGAAGCAAAGGGCCAAACTTCAACAAGAGAACACAAGCCCGGAGTCCCAGGCGAAGGGCAAAGCCAAGATGCCAGAAGAATCCAGCTGAAGGTTGTTTGTTTTTGGCAGGTTCAGGGAATAAGGATGCACATTGGTTTGATGCTTCCTGGCATCTCACACCAGACACCTTCGTGATCCCCCAGCACACTAGGGTGGTCTTAGCCAAGGCTTGAGCTTTGATCAAGCTGTGTTTATGACTAGATGGGGAGTTGTCAGATTTATTACCCCATCTTATCCAAACCAGGTGTCTCCTCACATTGAGGGGCCTTAAACTGAAAAGGTAAATCCGAGCCGTGCAGCCCCAGGCAATCATAATCCTGGGGGCGAGAAACGACAGAGAAAGTTGCGCACCTATTGGTGGACAGTTCCGCCCAGATGGAGAACAGCAGCAACCAAATCAAACGTTTGTCACTTGTTGTCTTGCTTCAGCGTCGGTGGAAAACGGGAGAATCAAGCCCGGGGGGCGATGCTCCAAAGCCGGATGTACAAGGCTCGTTACGCCCAAAGCGCAACAAGAAACAAAAACAAACCATCCGCCAGTCTGCACCTGTCAGCACCAGAATGCGCAGTTCTGAGGCCAAAGGGCCGGGGCCTGGGCGGACCAGCTCCCCTCCACCGGCGAGCCCCGCGAGGAGCCGGCCAGCCGTCTCCGTTCCTACGTCAGAGCGCGCGCTCCCCCAGGCAAGGCGCGGCAGCGGAGCGGGAGGGCCACGGCCAGGCTCTGCGAGAGGCGAGCCCCTGCGTCCCGCTCACGGCCAAACCGCTCGCGCTCGCCCCTCGGCCCCGCCCCCGCCCCCGCCGAGCCCCTTTTCATTCACACGCAGCTTCCCGCCGACGCGCGGCGATTCCCCAGCCGCGGCTCCCCGGCGCGCGCCGATCTCTTCCAGTCCTCGCGCCGCAGGAGGCGGCGGGGAGCCAACGCGATACGCAACGTTCCGAGCCCGCGGATTTCCGTGGGCCGCCAGGGCGCGCCTCCCCCCTCCCCCAGCCCTTAAAGAGACAGCGGCCGGCGCTGGGCGCTGCAGCGCAAAGCACCGGGGAAGCCCGTCCGGGCTGTAGGTGATGGGGCTTGCTGAGGGCGCGTTTTCCCCTGTGGCTCGCGGGTTGCCAGGCACACAGGGCTGGTGCTTCGCAAGCTTATGTCGCAGGGGGTGTTTCTGGGTAAGGACTGGCTAGTACCTGCCAGCTGGCCCCGTTGTCCTTTCGCCAGCCGGTTAGGTCCTTCCTTTGCTGGCAGTAAATTCTGTCTGTTCAGGACAAAAAGGAAAGGAGGACTTGTGGCACCTCAGAGACTAACACATTTATTTGAGCAGAAGCTTTCGCGGGCTACAGGCCACTTCCTCGGGTGCATTTAGTCCACCGAATGCATCGGATGAAGCGGGCTGTAGCCCGCGAAAGCTTCTGCTCAAATAAATGTGTTAGTCTCTGAGGTGCCACAAGTCCTCCTTTCCTTTTTGCGGCTACACACTAACACGGCTGCTCCTCTGAAATCTATTCAGGACAGTTATTAATTGAGGACATAGTCTGGTTAGACATAGGCTGGGCCGTACCTTTGTATCCCCCGCCCTGCTATTACTCGTCTTGTTGTTTATTACTGGGTTTCAATATTTCTTTCAAGTTTTAGTCGTTACGGTCTTACATGATCAATATAACTTGGTCCTAACTTTCCTGGCCAGGTCGCACTTAACCTATGTCGAGTCAATCCCCGAAGTTATTAAAATGATGTTTTTGTTCTGCTCGGTCGCTGTTTGGGGAGTCCGCTAAAAGGTGTTCTGCTGCCTGGTAAATTACATTTGCCATCCCTTGTTCATTTCGGCAGGTAGAGCCCCTGGCCGGGGGGAAATTAGTCCGTTTCCACGGCTCGTCTAGTTTGGGATAGAGACCGCTCATCTGTCGGAGTAAAGCTGTTTTGCAGGCAAAAGCTATTATGGCTTCTCCCAGCATCTCCTTCTAGTAGCAGGAAATAATATTTTAAGTTGATTTTTAGTCTAAGTCTTAAGATTTTGGTTTGAATTCTCTGCTCTGTGACTTCTGAGTTAGAGATTTTATTTTGTTCTTTAATCTTGTTTTAACTTTTGGGATATTTCTCTTGTTTGTTTTCATCTTGTTACTAGAGGGAGAATATGTAAAAGCACAGTAGCTCCTTTCCCTGGGGGAGAAACTACATGTGGGTGGGGCAAATGACGGATTTTGTAGTTCATTGGCAATTTTGAAAATTCAGGGGAAAGTTTTCTTTGAAGTTAGAACTGAAAACAAAATTTTTCTAAAATTTTTGGTCAATTGAAAAGGGAAAAAATCATTTGGGGTTGAAGAAAATATTTTCTTCAGACAAAATCAAAATGTTTTGTTTTTATCTTAACCATTTTAAACCTTTAAAAAAAAAACTAAAGGGAATTTTGAAATCATTTCAAACCAAAAATTGAAATGTTCATTTCATAAAAATATTCATTTTTAAAATATCTCAAAACAAAATTTCAATTTTTTTCTGAATTTTTTTGACAACAAACAATTTAGCAAAATCGGCTTGAATTAGCAAAATATCTTGGGTGTTGTCAAATCTGCATTTCTCACTGAAAAAAAGTTTCAGCTGAAAAGGTTCACCTACCTCTACATGAATTTATTCTTTGCTATGTCCAAGTATGAAAGAGCTGGTTGATCGAGGTTTATGTCAAGGAAAGAAACAGTCTTTTTGATTAACAAACCAGGAATTGACAACATGCCTCTAGCTTTATAATACCCGGGGATATGGTGAGAGATCTTGTTCATAAAATTCTGAATTGTTACTGGCAATAGTGGAAGGCATTGGCCATAGTGTATATTCCTTTTAAAAGACAAGTTATTGTATTGTGTACTTATAGCTCTGATCTCAACAGCTCAAGGCTTTTCATATGGGTAGAAAAGCTAAAATCATCTAATGTTTATTTAAACAAAAAGTCACCACCCTTATAAAGAAACAGAAATACCACACTGTTGGAATCTCTAATATGAGATTGGAGTGATTACAGACACACAGTGATAGTTAATTCTGTTCCGAAAATACTGAAAGAGAGGGAGATAACTGAAAATGCCTGGGAGCTATGGATGGACATGAAGGTTAGTTGATTTAAGTGACAAGACAGGTTTTACATATGTGTGTGTTGGTGGTGATGCAGGGGTACTCTGGAGTGAATGTAACAAGTGCAGGAGCATTTGCTGTGTTTCAGTTAAGCAGACGGGTAGCTCAGATGAAAGCAGGACAGGGACTCATAGACTTTAAGATCAGAAGGGACCATCATGATCATCTAGTCTGACCTCCTGCACATTGCAGGCCACAGAACCTCACCCACCCACTCCTGTAATAGGCCCATAATCTCTGAGTTACTGAAGTCTGCAACTCATGATTTAAAGATTTCACGTTACAGAGAATCCACCAATCTGTTTGCTCTCAGGAGCAAGTGATTCCACATTTTGGTTTAAGCCCCTGGTTTAATGTAGGAAAGAGAGTCTAGGCTTATGTTTAAATAAATATAGGAAAAGGTCCAGGCATTGAAAAGAAAATGACGTGAAGAAAACCACAAGTTGTATGTCTCTGTGGTTGGTAAAGTACAGGACAATGTATCCTTTTTCAACAGTTGCAGAACTGTGTATTAAATATTGGTGAGCTGGGATGTAATGAGCCTTTGGGGGAATTCTCCAGGAAAATGCTTGGGATCTCAGCTACTTTCATATGATTGAAAAAACTGTGTATTGACTTAGCTCTCCAACCCAGTAGTATTACAGCCCTGCACAGAGTTCCTGTCTGCTCACTGTGGTCTGGAATCAAACCCCTTCAAACTGAATGCCCTTCTCTCCCACCCCCACTTGGAGGGAGTTGGGAATTTGGTCTGGGTCTGAACTCGGTGGTCTCCGGGCCCATTTCTGATTCGTTTGTTTGCTTTTAATCTCTTGCCCCTGACACATCATTACCCACAGGGAGCAGGACTGGGGTTTCTCTGCCTTACCAAAGGGAAGGGAAGGCCAACATTTTCAAACTTGAGTGCCTGAAGTTAGGTACCGACATCCATACCAAGGGATCTAAATAGAGGTGTCTCAGTTTTTAGAGGTGCTAGCTCCCAGCCAAAAGCATCCACTGATATCAGTGAGAGCTGCAGGTGCTCAGTACACTTGAAATTGCAAACCCATGAGTTGTGGGCAGCAGACATACTATCAAATAAATCACACATGGAACTGCAGAGGCTGGAGGAGAAACCTTCCTCCCTCAGCTCCAAAACCCCAGAGCTTTAGCCAGCAGGTCTTTTGTTCTGTGGGCCAGCCACGATCGCGTGACTGCTCTCTCGATTCTTTGCGTTAGAATTTCAGTGAGCCTTACAAACATTAATTATTCCTCACTAGATCTCAGCAATTTGTTTCAGCAAATAGTAAATTAGTTGAAAAATGCATTTTTTTAAAGCACTGAAAATATTTGCAAATTCAGGTTGAATTTGGTGAATAGTTGTGGGGGGGAAAATTAGGAAATGTCAAGATGTTTTTGAAAGGAATCATTTCCACATTTTGTTTCACACTGACAGTTCATTTTGAAAATGTCATTTGAAACATTTTGTTCAACACCCCCCCCCGCAATTATTTTTATTTCTGTATTGAAAAACTGGGGGGAAATCAGTCCATTTGAAATGGACCCATTTTTAATTTTATTTTTCAGTTCCCCTTCAAAACAAAAATCAATTATTCACCAGAATTTTCAGAATGGCTCAGCACCTGTCAAGCTGCTGATTTCTCTGACCATTGGCAAGAAACGCTAGAAGCCCCAGAAACACCACAGCCAGTGAGCCAGCAGTTCTTCCTGCTGCTTACACTTCAGATTCTCCTGCCTAAGTCCTCCTGTAGGGACAGAGTGAGGATGGGACTGGCTCTGGGACGTAAGCTCCCCCAACGTAGGGAGAGGAGGGGGAGCTCTCCCTGTGCCTTCAGCAGAGCTCTGAGGACTGTGCTTCCCAGTGCTCCTTACCTTGGCCCCTACACTTGAATCTCTGGGAAATCCCTGGGGAAGTGCAGTGTAGTGGGATTTCAATGGAGCATTACCATCAGGGAGCTGGGGGAAGACTGTCCAAGGGACAGAGACAGTGTGGGGACAAAGGGTTTCTGCACAGATGGTCTTGGTGTCCCGTGGGTCCCTAGGTTTCAGGATTGGTCCTGTGCCCTTTTTTTATAGATTCACAGCTTCTAAGGCCAGAAAGAGCCATTGTGATGATCTAGTCTGACCCCCTGTATGACACAGACCAGAGAACTTCCCCAAAATAATTCCTAGAGCAGATCTAGAAAAGCATCCAATCTTGATTTTAAAATGGTCAATGATGGAGAATCCAGTGCAACCCTGGGTAAATTGTTCCAGTGGAAAATTACTCTCCATGTTAAAAATTGACACCTTCCTTCCAGTCTGAATTTGTCTAGTTTCAGCTTCCAGCCATTGGACCGTGTTATACCATCTTTTGCTGGAGTTAAACTTCTCTCCACCCATTCCCCTTAACATGACAGTGTGAAAGGACCTCTGAGAAGAGATCCTTGCAGGAACTCCTTTCCTCCTCCCCTCCCACCAAACAACTGTGGAGTGGATAGAAACTTGGTGAGGTATATGAGGGACGGTACAAAGAGGTGAGCACTGCTATCATTAAATGACCCAATGTCCCTCAGCCTACCCCGGGTGGGCTAGTTGCACCCTTGAGCTGGTTGCAAAAGGTCAACAAAAGATTAAACATTTTAGGAAATTATTTTTCCATTTTCTGACCGACTACGGAGCCCAGCTGTGTCATGGCACAGAGCATGGGAGCTCACTACCACAGCTCAGCTCCTCTGTGGGATGCTGTATCCAGCCACCCTCAGAAAGTATCTCATTGCTAGGTGTGATCTTCTGGAGATAGCGGAGAGCAAGGGGTCTTCCAAGAGACCCTCTCAGAAGGTGTGGGGAGGGAAAGGCAACCTTTGCTTTGCACATTCCAGTTTAGGGACCCCTTTAAGTTGTAAAAAGAAAAGGAGTACTTGTGGCACCTTAGAGACTAACAAATTTATTAGAGCATAAGCTTTCGTGAGCTACAGCTCACTTCATCGGATGCAAAAGTTTTTTCCACCAAATGCATCCGATGAAGTGAGCTGTAGCTCACGAAAGCTTATGCTCTAATAAATTTGTTAGTCTCTAAGGTGCCACAAGTACTCCTTTTCTTTTTGTGAATACAGATTAACACGGCTGCTACTCTGAAACCTTTAAGTTGTAGGAATCCTCCTCTCCTTCTATTGTTCTCCTTTATTAATCCCAGTAGTCCCAGCCTCCTAGTTTATGATACATTTACTGACCCCTCTTAACACCAGATTTGGGCTGGTTGGAGGAAGTTGCTCAAGAGTACTTTCCTCAGAGCAGAATGCCCTATGTCAGTGCTACGCTGGACGTCCTTCCCTCCTCTGGGTCCAGAGGTTTCTGCCTCTTCTGTTGTAGTTGTATGATATTGCAGCTAGATGGCACTCTCCGCATTTCTGATGTCCAGCCTCTAACAGCTCCTTAGGGTTGCCAGTTGGCCCTCCAGGGAAAAATGCAGGGATTCTGTGCGGAGAGTTTTGTTGGTTCATTTATTAACATTTTCCAAATGATCAGCCTTGTGATTGGCCACATACAAATCGTTAAGTTCCTACTACAAAGCCAGAGGCAGGGGGCACAGCAGTATGGGCTAATGAGTAGAGCCCAGGGTTCCAAAGCCATGCTGCAAACCTGTGGCAGAGCCAGGGAAAGAATCCAGCTTTCCTGACTGTCCCTGCCACAGGTTTTCAGCATGGCTTTGGACAAGTCACTTGAAATCCAGGCTCTATTGAAGCCAATGGCAAAGCTCCAACTGACTTAAGGCCAGAATTTCACCCTCTGTGCTTGTTCCCTATCTCTAAAGTGGAAGGAAAATAATACTGGTCTCATAGGAGTGTTGTGGGGACTAGTTAAGGGCCTGATCTTACAAGCATGTATGTGAGTAACTAGTGTATAGGAATGCACTATCCCTTTAAATAATTTTTGAGCCTTCTATTGGCACTCGTTGTGTGTGTTATGTTTTAGAAGCTGCCAGTTTTTTAGCAAAACTAATCAGCTGTTTAGTAAACATGGTTATCTGAAAGTTAACTGTGCCTGTATGTTTTCTTCATATTGTTTTTGTTGAGCTAAGAGCAAAGGACAAAACTGTAACTCTATTCACATGCATAGTCCCATTGAACTCATAAAGTTACATGTATAAATAAATGTTGGCAGGACAGAGACCTAAGTTTGTAATGTGCTTTGAGATCGTCAGTCTCATAGCCAATTAGTTCATTTTATCATCTATTATTGTATTATGTGAAGTTATGGTCAATTTGTATGCTATTTCATATATAATCAATGTATGCTAAATAGATTTAAGTTGTAGAATTATAGAAGTATAGGATTGATAAATATTTAGGAGTAATGACTGTGTAGTAGGTATACAAGTAAAGCATGGCTGAAATGCAAGGTCTGCAGGCTGAGAGCTGTAAGATTTTAGCTTAGTAATACTAGGCCATAGGCTTAAGAATACTTAACATGAATGAGTGACCTAGGAATAACCCTATGCCCATAAGGTGAGAAGGTGACTGTAAAGATGTGCCAATAGGTGATTGTGATAGACCGCAGTGTATTTCCCAAGATCATGAGATACCTGATTGTAACATCTTTGAATGTCTGTCTTGACTACAGGATACATGTCAGGCGTAAATGCTAATGAGAATAAGAGGAACGACTGTACGAACAACCTATGAAAAATAGGGCAACCAATGTTCATGGGGTGTGGAAATACAAATAAGGAAAATAGGGTTGACACTTTCATGCATATACAGAAGGTGTTAGGTGTGGTCAATATAAAAGAGGGTTCCATGGTTTGGTAAAAGTAGGAAGACCAAGGGACGACCCCACAGGAACCCTCAGCAGGAACCATCCCTCTAGTGATGATTGTCTATTGAGAGGGCCATCAGACCCTAGAATATCATTGAGGCTGTGAGTATGACTACAGTTATAATTATTGCATAGGTTTTTTTATAGAATTTCCATATGCACGGGAAATTTTAACTTTTCTTGTGCTTTAATAACACTTGCAGTACAGATATGACTTTGTATTTGTGATTGTGTCTGTGGTCATTATCCTTGGACTTCATGTGTCCCTAGAGCCTCCACATTTCAGAAAAGCACCAGAGGCAATTTCAGTCTGTTGAGCTTGAAACTGTAGCAACCAGAACCGAAGCCACAGTGGTATAATAGAACATCACTAAATTCCCTTTAAATAAAGTAAAAGGCTACAGACTGAAGATTTTACATAGGTTGAAATATCCTGTAAAAAGAAAACAGACTGGAATCATACAGCATTCTCTTTTTTATTTTCTTCACTATTGCACATATTATAATTCTCTATGAAGTCAACAGTTATTTGCAATGGGAGATGGGTTATATTTGCCCCAGGAGATATAGATATAGATATAGATAGACATGACTTTCTTACATATAGTTCTTGTCCTTGCTTTTACAATACACATTATTTTTGATCCTAACAAAAACAGGAGGAAGAGGGATCTTTTTTTTTCCCCCCCTGCAATCCCACACAGCAGGGTCAGCACAGCACAGGGATGGGGGAAACAATTTAATCAGAGAGATGTAATTACAGTTAAAGAGCAAAAATCATTTGAATGGTGATCTGTGGGGATGAAATCAATCTTCTCTTTTTATGCCTGAGATGCCAGTGTTTTGGTATCTAAAAGTTATGGGGATGGGGACAAGGTGTTGTGTGGGGGCAGCCTCCTAGTAAGATATATGATGCGTTTTCAGAGTGCCAGTTACTGTGTTGCATTAAGAAAAACAGAAACAGGCCTCCATAAAATGAACCTCAAATTGATCTTGCTATTGACTTAGTAGAATGCCATTGTATTGCAGCAACAGTGTGGTTATGTTTAGCTTGGCAAGATAAAATTCTGCCCTTTTATTATTGCTGGGTTTTGTATTACAGTAGTGTCTTAAGGGTCCAGCTGAAACTGGAGCCCCATTGCCCGTATGCACTGGTAAGACAGACTGCCCTGAAGGGGCACATACTGTAAATAGACAGAAAGTAGGATTCTTATTTCCATTTTATGGCAGAGACTTGAGGCTCAGAGAGGGATTAAGTGATTTGCCTAAGATTATTCAGTTAGTCCTTTGTAGAGCAAGGACTTGAACCCAGTTCTTCTAAAGCCCAGTCTAGTGCCATAACCATTAGACCAGGCTTCATTACTTTTCCCCCCCCCCTTGGTTGGGAACTCAGAGCATTAGATATGGAGCTTTTCACTTGTGGAGAGACAACTGGCAATCACTAGAGTCTTCAGATTTCGGGGGCCCCTTCTGGTCTGGTTTTAGGCTAAGAATATGTCCACACCGCAAGTGCTACAGTGGCACAGCTGCAGCAGTGCTGCTGTCATGCCGTACTGTAGACACAGAAGGGGTTTTTCCATCACTGTAGGAAATCTACCCCTCAAGAGGCAGTGGCTAGGTCTATTGAAGAATTCTTCTGTCGACTGAGCTGCATCTACAGTGGGGGTGAGGTCAGCCTAACTATGTCCCACAGAGAGCAAATTTTTTCACAGCCCTGAGCAGAGTAATTAAGTTAACCTAAGTTTTAGGTGTAGACAAGGCCTGAGTTATGATGGCAGAGCACTGAGCCTTGTTTTTCTTTTCATCTCTTTTTGGCAGTCAACAATCCATGTGCCCATACTGCCTCTTTTGGATCTATACTTGTCTTTGATACTATTGCCCTGGAGGGTTTTTTGACACCATGACTCTGGAGTGATTGATGAAGCAATGGTTCAGTAGCTCTACTGTTTTCAGAGAGAATCCAAAAGGAAGCATCAGGCAAATGTTCTTGTGCCTTAAAACCCTCTTCTCTGTATGAGGAGGTGCAAAAAACAATGGCACCCTGCTTCTGACCCATGCTTCCGTGAGGCTCGAGGGGGAGATGGAGAAGCAGTATGGGCTGTGGTGCCTTCATGATGCTGCTGCTGTTCAGCTCTGCATTTCCTTCTCTTTGAACTAGGAGGATTATCTACTCTGGACATGTAGGGTCTCAGTGAGGGCTAGTTGGCTGAAACACAATTCACACAGGGTGGAGACGACACTAGTTGGTTGGGGATGTTGTCTGGAGGAGAAGGCATAGGGTGTGTCAGCCTGCTTAATGAAGGATTGTTGCCTGCCTTTTGTTTTTTCCATCAACAGAAGTTGATCCAATTAAAAAATATTACCTCATCCACTTTGTCTCTCTAGTATCCTGGAACCAAAAGTTCTACAACACCACTGCCTTTTGTTAGTCAGACGTGCAATTAAGCAGTGTCCCGCTGGACTGCTGACTGCTTTCTGATGGTCAAGTAGCAGCAGTGGGTTTGTTCATCTGTCTCTCGAATAAAGAGATTGTGACCTTTCTTCCTTGGTGCAGCTTCTGCCGCAGGTATCTGTGTCTCTGTCACCCTTAGATTGGGTCACTGCAGTTCGCATCACAAGGAGTGACACCCGAAGACTGCATGAAAACTTCACTCAGTACAGAATGCACCTGCCTCTTAGGCCTGGTCTACACTACAAAGTTAGATTGAGACGGAAGGCACCTTACGTTTACTTAACTCTGTAAGCGTGTATGCTACAACGGTGCTTCCGCTGACGTAAGTCGTCCCCTACACCCACCTAAAAACTCCACCTCTGCTCACAGCTGTTGGCCCCGGATGGGGGAGGGCAGTGGCTCCAGTTGTGAGCCCTGTGTGGGTCGGGGGCACTTCAGCTAACGGTGCCCTACAATGCCCCACACAGTTGAGGCCACACATCACCGACAAAGGGGACGTAGTGTGGTCGGCTGTATGGCGACCTAACTTAGGTTGACTTAATTTTGTAGTGTAGTTTTGCCCTTGCTTAGAGTATGTCTTGTATGGCGCATGTTATGCTCCTGATCCTGAATCTGTAAAGGCTTCAAGTTATTTCCCAGGTGCAGTTCAAGTTCTTTATGGTTTGAATTTTAGCTATTTAGAAACCACCTCTCTCATTATGCCCTATCTCAGTATTGCCAGCCCCAAGCATTCAACAATCTTGAGTTAGGTCCTCAAAAGAAGTCATTATATTAGCATAAAAATCATAGATTTTAAAATAATAACTCTTGGGTTCTTTTTATTTGCCTCCTTGTGCTGAAGGGTTTAGGCGTCATGTTTTCAAGCTTTTCTCTGCAACCACAAGAGGTAGAAACTTACTTAAAAAAATAAAAGCTCAGATTCTCAGGTAACAACCTGATTCCAGCAATTGGGGGCTTTAAGAAAAACACCTGGAGACCCAGCATACCCCTTACATCCATGGCTAATGAAACCTTACATGGGACACCTGGACAGCAGTAAGGAGCTGTTCAGCAATAGCCTGAGTAGGTGCCGGATGACCGTGGAATATGCCTTTGACAGATTAAAGGCATGCTGGCGATCCCTTTATGGCTGGCAGGTTAGATCTCAATGAGGATAATATTCCCATGGTCATAGCTGCGTGTTATATGTTACATAATCTCTGTGAAGCTAAGGGTGAAAGGTTTGTTCAGGGGCGGAGTGCTGAAGCAGACCGCTTGGCTGCTGATTTTGAGCAGCCAGATACCAGGGCTATCAGAGGGGCCCAGAGGGAGGCAATTCGAATCAGGGAGGCTTTGAGGCAACACTTTGAAAATGAGAACCAGCAATGTATATCTCTGTGATTGGTGCTGCAATGTTACATTACATGAAGTTTTCCTAGGAAGCAATGGTGAAATTTGAGGCCTTACATTCCAGTAAGCAAATGATTAAACTGCCTGTGTATGTATTGGTGGTGCCTGCTATCAATTTGTAGGAAACAAATAAAGATGAGTTACCATTCAAAAACTTTGCTTTTATTGCACAAGAAACAACACACGCAGACACAAATAAAGACCTTAGTGGGAAAGGAGGTACCAGGGAAGGGCAGACTCTCAGAGCTGTGTGAGGTCCAGCTATCATTGTGAAAGTTATCTGAGGGGGTGGAGTGAAGGGGAAACTGAGAAGTCCCAGAAAGCGGAAAAGACTGTGCGGGTGGAGTTTTGGGTGGCACAGAAAAGATTTTTGAATGTGCTGCAGGGGAGGGCGGGCATGGATCTGCTCAGTCTGCAGCATTATTAAGGATTTGGGTATCTGCGTTTGCTCCTCCATTATTTTAATCATCTGCTCAATAGCGTCCTTAACAAACTCCTGATTTTTTTTTCTGTTCTGCCTTTCGGCTTCCATCCACTCCCTGTGTTCCCTTTCCTCTGCACTGGAGAAGTGAAGTACCTCCTGGAACACGTCTTCTTTGCTCTTAGGCGTTTTCTTATCTGGCAGAGATGCTCGGCTGGTGTGTGAGGGGTGTTCCTCATGGCTACATCTGCCAAAGCACAAGGAACAATGCACAGAAACCTGATTGTTAAGTTCACACACAGCACTGAAACATTTCAGTAAAGTACATCTCTGGTAACATACCAATCACTTTCTCACTGACCCTTGGCAAGCACACACCTCTGTGAACACCCAAAGCGCGGTGAGTGTTGGCTGGGATGGGGGAGCGCTCTACACGGGGGAAAGAGCACTCTGCAAGTGTTGTGGTGCAGCTGACTAGGGAAAAAATTATAAAATTCTTTTCCACAGTCGGGGTCATTGTAGCAGATATCTCACTTTTGTCAACAAAACTCTGTAGTGTAGACAAAGCCTTCTTAAAAATACACCCATTTTCCCCCTCCAGTTTCCTCCTTAACTGTTTTTGGCCCTTATCCTGCAATTTGATCCATACAGGCACTATCCTGCCCCCCTGTGGAGTCTCCTGGACTTCACTGGGGCCCTATGCAGGTCCACAGGTCTGCCCATGTCAATCATTTTGCAGGAGTGAGACCTTAGTAATTAACTGTTTTCAATGAAGCACCTGAAGGCTGGAGTGGCAGGTTCCCCAGGCAATAACAAAACATCAGGGAGACTGGCGCACTTTCGTGGGCAAACTCTAACATGCAGCTTCTTTCTCTACTGTGTCTGTTCCTGAGCAGGGAAAGCATTGCCCCTCTGCCTCTCTGCCATGTTCCTCTTGGCCAGTATGGTAGCATTCGAAAAAGAGCAAGAGGAGGAAGTGAGGGAAATGCTCCTAAATTTAAAGCAGCAGTAAGTAAAATGCTCTTCGTTATTGTGTCTCCCACAGAAGGGCAGAGATAACTTTCAGACAACAAGCCAGGCACCAGGGTCCAGGAGGTAAAGTAGTGGACCGGGTTTTAGAAGAGTCGAGTTCAATTCCTGGTTGTGTCACTGATCAGCTATGCAACCCTTGGCAAGTCACTTTACCCTTCTACTCCCCCTTTCAGCCTTTGTCCCAGACCAGGATGGATTAGTACATATTATCTCCCTACATTTCTTATGCAGCACCAAACGGATGCAGTGTTTCCACCTCTTGTGATTTTATTGCAAGCCTTGCAATATTTGGTGTTTCCTAATGTCTCAGCTTCTGGAGTCCGGTGATTTCATGAGATTCTCAACTTCCAGTTCTTCCAAAAAGGACGTTTTTAGTCTTTGTGGTTGCAGAGACAATCTTGGAAATGCGACCCAAGTGGATTCTAAAGGCTCAGAAACCAGGAGACAAAAAACCCTCCAGTTTAGTATAATTTTATTATTTCTCATGATTGAGATTATTATTATTATTATTATTTTATTATTAAGTCTCATGATTGTTGAGGCCTTATATGTTTCGAATGCTTGGGGTAGGTGATTCCGTGGGCATAGTACTTCCTGTCCCAAACAGTTGCATGGTGTGCCTGTGCAGTGATGAACATTCGCCCCATTCCATGCCCGCGGAGGCTGTCTTTCAGCCGTGTGATTCCTTTGTGCATATCAGTGTGTTTGTAAAGGGGACCTTTAAGGACGGGGAGCACTATGTAATACTAAGACCACTTTTACTTCTCACGTGCTGCATTGCTCATGATCCCCTACAAAAGTCTGCACTTCCCCTAATGAAAAGAATAAAACGCTGAACGGATGCCGTGATCTGCCATACTGCAGTGACATTAGTGTGAGCTGTAGTGTTTTGGAGAACGGTGCCCTAAAATGCTGGTGAAAATCTTGGGGCCCAATCTTGCCATACCGTGCTTGGCAGAACTCCCCCAAATCGCATGTCCAGGAGGCTGGCAGAGCAGTGCTATTTGTTAATTACTGTTTGTAAATTGCCTTGAGGTCCTTGGAGAAAAGGCACTAACCAAGTACTAACTGTTACTGATTTTATAAGGGTGACCCTTTAGATCAGCAAAGGAGAGAGTCTGTTTTGCTAGGGAGCTTTTGGTGAGCTCGAAAGCTCCTAGGACTTTAGGGGCCAGTTCACAGAGGTGAGAAAGCATTTTAAAAGGCAGCAGCACTGAAGGAGTTAATGCACCCCCCATTCCTCCCCCCCAAAAAAAGAAAAGCGTCCAGCAGAAGGTCCTGTTTACTGTAGTTTCCCCAAGTCAGTCAAGTATTCAGGGACATGGGTTTCCATGGTAATGGGGCCTGTTCTTCAGCCAGCTGCAGATTAGCTCACTGGAAAGGAGTCAGGATGGGTCAGGCTAGGGAAGGGTGGGAAGAAAGTCACAGGAGGGGGAAGGGGTGGAATTAACGTCACAAGCTTGAAGAGATAGTCACAAAATCAGGAAAGAGGGGGGAAAGTAACAGAAGAATCTAGGGGAAATAAGCTCCACAAAAGCCAACAGGGGCAGGAAAAGGTTCTGTGCAAGAAACCGCTCTCCTGCTTGTGACTGGGGAATGGTTGAGAATGGAAACTGATCTGTATGGAGCGGGAACGTGGAGATTTCAAGCGAAAGGAAAAATCCTTTAGAGCGGATTGTAAGGAACTCTGCTAACAAAAGAGGGGGCGAGCCAGGGAGCCATGCATCCAGATGTTGCTGCTGCTGCCAGGCTGGAACTGGAGTTCCCCAAAATGAGAACTGAAGGTAAACGAGCTGCAGCCCAGCTACTGCCACTGAGAAAGGTAGGACTGGGGATGCCAGTGACAAAACTCCTCTGAAATTAGGCTTTGGGGTAGGGAAGGGGAAAGAAAGGGGATGGGGAGGAAGGGCCGGTGTGGGGAAAGGATGGTGAGATAGAGGGGGAGCAGTTTGGGGATCCATTCTGCGCATAGCGTTGGAGCTTTGGCACAAACTTGTCAAAGCAGCTGCATTGATCAGGGTGTGGGGAGGAGGGAATATTGTAATTAGCTCCAATTGGTCCAACTGGTCATTGACAAAACAGATTGCAGTGCCCCCTTTTTTTTTTTAAGGGAGAAAATGCAACCATGCTAACAAAAAGGAGTTTACAGCCAGAGCCCAGGGTCTTGCTCACAGGTAGTTTCGGGGGGATCAGTAATGCAGAGAGTAAAGCAGCCCCCCATCTCACCACTCTCTTTTCCACCTATAGTTGCCGTGCAGGGCTCCCAGGAATGTAGATCGTGCCACAGACTTACACATAAGGGTTTTCTTTCCTTTTTAGGGATCATTTAATGTTTTAAGGAGCCAGATGGAGGCTCAGTCTAGCAGGGCTGGAGCTGTTTAATGTCACTGTAACATAAGGCTAATGATATGTGCACGAACACATACATGTCTCTAACTCGACCCTTTGATTTGGCTGGGAGAAGTATTTGCATTAGCCTCTTGGTTTATTTATTTTTTCCCAACAATGAAACATAAATGGTTAAAGTTATCTCCATTTTTCCCCTCTCCCCCCAGCCCAAAGAATTAATTATCTGGAAAGCACAGCTATCTAGAGAACTGACTGATTTCACACACTGCACTGCAGGAATGGGGTGGAGGCCGTGAACAAAGATGATTAATTTTGGAAGGGAGCAAAGGTCTGTGAGCCTGATTTTCTTGTCGCTTGCGCCTATGTAAATCAGGAGCAACTCAGTGGAAGTCCATCAGTTACAGCAACTTGGTGTTTGTGTGTGTGAAAGGGGGAAAAGTCTCCCAAACATTTCAACACAGTTATCAATTGTAAAAGAATTGGTGTTGCAGCAAAGAGGAACAGACTGTTCCCTAAATCATTTTGAAAGTCCAGGTTGAAAGCAAAACAAAATATCAAAACCACTTGGGGGCGGGGTGAGAAGGGTGTTGGATGAAAAGATTGTGTAATGTTGCTTTCTTTCCCATCACACTTCAAAAGCACACTCTCCTTCATAACAAACCATTGTTAGAATTCCTGACAATGGAGAAGTAAATAATAATAATGAAAACAATTTCCCCAGCTCAACAACAGTTAGTCTCCCTTGGATGGAGAAATTGTAAGTATTCCATTGCCTTTATAATGCTTTTACATTTCCAGCGGCACGTTCCCAAGTGGAAAAACTGACAGGCACATTTTTCCTCTAAATTATAGGGGGGAAAGCAATAATAAATAGAAAAGAAATAAAAAAAAAGTTGCTGGGCTGTGTGTTGTAATAATGTCTGATCTTTACTCTGTTGCTTTAAGACCCATTCTGGAATCAAAGCTAACTCTTTGCAAGGAAACAACATTGCTGGGTTTTTTTGTTCTTAGTACAAGAAAAAGTTGTTTTAATTTCTGCTGATATACAGGAAAGAGACAATAGGACTTTTGCTTTCTCGTAATTGGAGATTTTAAATAAAGGTGTGATTTAAAGGGATAAAGCTGAGGGACTTGAGAAATTAGATAAAAGCAGCAACGAGCAAACTGGTTTTGAGTATCACCCCAGGAAAGGGAAATGCAAAAAACTCAGAGGAAATTTTTGTCTGCTCAATTTTTTTTTGGTCTAAATATTTGCTTCTGATTTACAAGACAGAAAACAAAGGTGGTAAGCATATTCCCTCATAAGAACAGCCATATTGGGTCAGACCAGTGGTCCATCTAGCCCAGTATCCTAGAGACCAGTGCCAGATGGTTCAGATGGAATGAAATGAACCAGGCTATTTCAAATGATCCATCCCCTGTCGTCCAGTCCCAGTTTATGTCCTTAGCTCTGTATCGGTCTGCAGTGTACTTTTAATTCAGCATTTTCTTAACAAAAGCAAATTTCAAAAGAATATTGAGATCCAAAACCAGTCCCGTGTAGATCACTGGTTTGAATGTAGCCCAGGTAAGCAGTGACTCTCAATAGTAGCTATTTCATTATCGTTCAGTGAGACCTATGTGAAATAAATTGCTAGTCTCAGTCCAGTTCCCAGTGGACCAGTGTCTAGTCACAAAGCCCACTACTGGACTGGCATTTGGCATAGGCATGGAAGATTGAATAGACATGGGTGCATAACTAGTTTAATTTCTCACCCCTAGAGGTTGTCCCTATTTCAGGGCTGAGGGCAAAGTGGGGAGCTTGCTTAGCAGCTATCAATGGTCTTTTCCTACTAAACAGGGGACTTCACTCTCTGGTGTTTTCAATCCTGCACCTTTGTCTAGCACTAATCTGACTGTAAAAAATAACACAATGACCACAATAAAATGCTCAATGAGCTAATTCTTAGGATGGAATCCTGGCCCCATTGAAGTCAATGGCAAAATTACCTCATGGGGTCAGGATTTCACTCATAATTTTAATTTGATTGGTTTTTCATTTCTTGGATTGCTTGAAATGTCCTTATTTGATTTACTATAGATGGAGCTATCAACACTAACTATATTAAGTGGCTCAGTAAACATGGCATCTGGTTTCTACCCTCAGTGGTGACCCTGAGAGAACTCACCTGACCTTAGAAGAGAGGCTCAAATCGCCTCCGTGTCATAGTGTCTTTAGATAACGAACATTAATTAATTAGCCATAGGGCTCAGTGGGAACAACAGCTGGGAGAGGAGTGGGAGAGAATTGACAGTTATCTTTGATCCTCTGTTCTTACGTTGTGAAATGCTTTATGAGGAACAAAATTTGTGAGGTGGCACGGCCTGTCAGAGCCAGAGCTTCTGGTTCTATTCTGTTAATCTAAGCTATGGGGTGCCCTGATGCCACAGGGAGGGGTGCTATACAAGAACCTTAATAGAGTCTAGGCATTTATACTGTGCTCATCACCATAGTACCTGAGTCTGAGAGCTGGGAGCAGCATCTTCCCACCAGTACTTGTAGCTCAAAGGAACAGACTACAGGCTTCTTTTACCTCCTAA
The DNA here is from genome assembly GCF_009764565.3 of Dermochelys coriacea. Classification (NCBI taxonomy): domain Eukaryota; kingdom Metazoa; phylum Chordata; order Testudines; family Dermochelyidae; genus Dermochelys; species Dermochelys coriacea. Next base: position 249,180,589 of record NC_050068.2, read on the forward strand.
TCGTAAACACTAAATAGGTCTTGCTTGGTGGCCTGGTGGTTAGTACTTTGCATGGCATTTCACAAGACCACAGTTTAATTGCTGGTCAGGTTGGCAGAGTCTAGAAACAAAGCCTGGGCAAAGCTTAGTAACTTGTGGCTCTGTAGCAGCTTTAATGGGTGTTGCTAGGCTCTTGAGACAGAGGCATCTAGACTCTGAGACCTCAGCTGGGAGAAAGGCGGCATGGCCTTGGCGCTATGCAGCTCTGGTTCAGTTCCCTGACACCAATAGCCTGCCCACAAGTAGAAGGTCCCAGCCCGGCTCTCACCAGCCTCGTTACACTTTGCAGGGTGACAGGTGGCTCCGAGAGTAGGGGAGAGATGGAAGGGGGATCCTGAGGGCACAAACAGAATTGCAAAGGTCCCAGGAACATGAGGTTAGCTTCTTATCCAGTTGTCTATAATCCTGGGATAATATCTGTGAATGGACTGTGGTTCATTACTGCACAATGATCTACATGCTTCTGGCACAGAATTTTCTAACAAAGCTTGTGGGCTGCATTTCTGAACCACACGAAACTGAGTAACACCAAGTCAAACCAGCGCTTAGCTGTGTCGGTGTGGAATATTTTCCCTTGACACTGAGAGCTTCTCATTGTAATCTTAGTTGTCATCATCATTATATCATTTGTGTTTTCACATCTGGTCTTGGCAATAATGAATTTTAAAAATTATACAAAATCTCGGTATGTCAGTAGGTACTAATCATCATGGTTTAGTCTTTCAATAGCTGAAAATATTTAACTGAGATGAAATCAAAAGATTCCCAAGACAACAGGCAGCTCTTAGAGGAACTGAAGAATAAGAACTGAGAACAAAGAGCACTAGAGTGACCAAAGAGGGAATAAAGTAAGCTGCAGATTTATAGCTCAACTGGTAGCACTTTTTGACGTCTCACACTGGTCCTTGGCTGCGCACTCAGTGCTGACAAGGCCGTGCTAGAGATGGCCTTCTTCAAACTGAGATCTTAAAACAAGGTCCTTTCTGCCTGTTTGTAGTAGCTGTTGAAGATCCCATGGGACTGCTTGTGAAGTCAGGGATAAATTCTGTGTCCCAAACATCATTCTCTGTCTCAGTTAAACAGATTCTAATGACAGCTGCGTCATTACAACTATCTAGCTCACTGCTCTGTATAGTGCTTTGGGATACCCAGGCTATACAGGGCATGGTGTGATGCTGACTATTCTGTTAAAAAGAGAGGGCAATTGCATCCTCTGTATAATGTTGACAGCATGCTCAGTGCTATATGTAAAGGCAAATATGGTTCCTTCTCTGAAGAACTTACAGCCTAAATGAATAGGCAACATAAGATGCACTGGGAGACCCAGAGGATGATGCTAGCTTCCTTCTTACCTTTCCATCACGCCTGTCACATTAGTCAGTCCACGATTTTGGTATTAAAAAAATAGAGAATAAACACAGATTACTTAAGGCACTGATTTTTAGAGGTGCTGAACACTTCCAACTCAAGCTGAAGTCAACAGGAGCTGGGGGTGAGGAACTCTGAAAATCAGGCCATGATGGCACATAACTTGTTTATGTAGATCAGAACTGAGGCCTCATTGTGCTAGGCACTGTACAAACATAGAGGCAGACATAATTCCTGTCCCAAAGAGTTTGCAAACTAAGAAGTACTTCAATCTGATTTGGGGCCTAGAAAGCCAGCTGGTTAAATATGGGTGATACGACGGGGTATTTTGAAATAACCTGAAGGATGTCACACCCTCTTTGGCTCCCTGTGGATATGTTGCCATGTGCTTGTGTGGTTTCTGCTTTTTCTTTTGTAGCAGTTGGCACTTTCTGTCTTTCCTGAATGGTTGTGGAACAAAAGGAAAACATCACCCTGCCAGATGGAGGCCCAACTGGGAGGAGATAATTCTCCTTATCCCACTCTTTGTGAAATCCAGGGCTGTTGGGAGAGGATCTAGCTGGGAGGTTTCTTCAGGTTCATTCTGTGGTGGGAGCAGGTTAATTCAGATGCTGAGAGGGGCTCTCAGCTAGTCAGGGCCTGGCTATCAGCTCGTCAGGACAACATTTCTTAGTGTAAGGATTTGAGTTTTAGTGGTTGTTACTGCTTTTGACGGAATCCTAATCGCTGGCTTGAGGAGGCTCGGAAGGGGTGGCGTTTGCATTAAAAAGTGAAAGTTGAAATAAGATTTGTCATTAACCAGCTTGTCAATTTCTTAAGGACTGAAAGTCTACCCTTGGGGAGGTGATGACCCTCAGGAGCTGGGCATTCCCTCCTCTCTTTGACAGCCTATTGTGACACAATTCTGATGAACTGAAAAATAAACCAGCCTCGATATTCACTAGATGCTGCCGAACTAGGAGGATACAAGATGGGCACGACTTTGTCCGTAATGAGATCCAGGGAGAGGTGGTGTTTTTCCCATAGAAAATGAGAGTGACTGGGTCAGGACATACTGGTTCAGCACACATGGAGTTTTGCTTGTGGGATATTTTTGTTTGTTTGCTTGTTTGTTTGTTTTGCATATATAAATAGTTCTAACTGTATATGTAAATAGCTGGAAGTGACAGCTGGGATCAAACTGGGTTCATCTACATGCTATTCCTTGTGCCTAGCGAAGTGCAAATGAGTTCAGTTTCATTGTAGTTGCTAGCAATTGGCTTTTTGTGTACCACACTATTCAATCCATGGTTTTTCTGTAGCGCCTGTGGCCATAGTATCTAAATATTGGCTTCAGCAGGAGCTGAGGGTTATTGCCACCTCTGGAAATCAGGTCTTTTTTGTTTATTTGCCCAGATCTAGATTTAGGCACCTAAGTTTGGAAATTCTGACCCAGGTATGTGTGGCTAGTGGCATTAAAGGGATAGTCTGTTCCTGAAAAGCCTGGTTTCTCAACTGAGGGGTCATGGCATTATGTCAGGGTGGCAACCTCCTGCCTTCCCATATTGCTAAACAGGAAGGGGATTCTGGTTAGATACCAGTTAGATATGAGAGGGTCTGATATGGAACAAGTTGAGAACCTCCTCTGAAGTGTGTCTCCCTGAGAGCTTCATAGGGAGACAGCCATACTATGAAGTCATTTAGATAGGTATTTAATGCAAGGGCAAACCATCCAAGGCCCTGTCAACACTGTGACTGAAACCACGATGGCCACAGCCATGTGTATAGCATGGTTCTAGTATGCTTTCCCTGACTGTGGCAGACAAGGATTCTTTTCCTCTGCAAGAACCCTGGTGCATAGTCCAGAACAGTGGTGCTCTGGGATATCCCCAAGCTTTCTCCAACATGAGCTTAGCGATATACATCTCTCAACCAGCAACGGCTCCAGTGTGGAACACATGTGTGACCAAGACCCAAAGTTAGGGACACCAGAAATGATTCATGCCGGAAGTTTGAAATGCCATGTCACTCCTTCCTGTAGGGTAGGAAATATTTTTCAATAGTCTCTGTTTCATCCTTTCTGATGTAAATAATTTTCCATAACAAAATGGACTTGGACTCTAGGGCAATTTAAACAAATGGCATCCCTTGGATTTGAGATAGAGGCAGTTGTAATGCAATCCTCATTTAAAAAATAAATAAATAAATAAAAAGTTCACACCTCTAAGGTTAGGGAAGCCAGGCTAGAATCAGCCCAATTTCAATCAAGGGAGTTAAAAGAGTAGTCAGCAGTGTGACATGACCACTGAAGTTCACTTTAGACTGATTAAGTTTGTTAAGAGAGAGGATTAAACAGTGAGAGCCTGATTCTCATTTACACCAAGGCCCCTTCACACTGCGAATCAGGCCCAAATGTTACCTAGTGTCTTTAGTTCTTGAAAAGGTCTGTTAAAACATGACCTTTCCCATAGTGGTATGTGTATATGCTGTGATTACCTCCCAAAGGGGTGGAGGATGCAAAGACATGTGGGTGTTAGGGTGAACAGATGTCCCGATTTTACAGGGACAGTCTCGATATTTGGTGCTTTGTCTTATATAGGTGCCTACTGCTCCTCACCCCTTGCCCCGATTTTTCACCCTTGTTGTGTGGTCACCTTAATGGGTGTGCACATTGGAGCAGTTGGAGGGGGAGAGAGGAGGAGCAGTAATCAGTGGACAAGCTGCTGTGCTCAATGGAGACTGAGGGGGTTAGCGCCAGGTCTTGCTCTAACTGATTCTCAGGCTCTCCTAACAGCTGTGGAAGGCCTTGCTCCATTCTGTTCTCATGCGCTGGGAAGCAGCAATGTTTATGTGATGAAAGGGAACAGAAGATGGCTTTTCTTGACTGCTGCTTTTACGCATACACACACTGGCCCTACGCCAGCCATGATGGAAACTCTTTCCTCATGAGCAGAGAGAGATTGGTGGACGGGGGATAGGGGGGCAGGGAAAGAGAGGCCCACCAGCGGAGGAACCAGAGGAAGTGAAAATAAAACCTCAAACCCAAGCACAGATCAGACAGTAACAGCTGCGCCAGAGTTCTCCAACGGGCCTTTTCTCACGTCAGTGGCTTCAGATACCCCTTCAACAATAACTCACTTTCAGCAGTAGGTAAGTTCAGTGTGGGATGCTGGCCCTTTAAATATATGGGATGGAAAACCAAAGTAAAAGCCAAAATGAGGCTAACAGGAATTGTAAATTAAGCTGTTGGAGGCCTTGTCCGCACTGGCTACAGTGGCCCCCATAAACTGGCACGGGTGTAGCACTGCTGGTAGTAGCGTTGGTGGAAGATGTAGTGTAGACAAATGTCAGACATTTTTACCATGGTCTCCACTATAACTTCACCGTCACTAACACTGGGTGGAGCTGCAACCAGAGGTGAATTAATGATCTATTGTTTACCAGAGTAGATACAGCCAGTAAAAACAGAGTTAGAAATCTGACTTGGGAGAGACAGGGAGAGGGTTCCTCTCTCCACCAGTCAGAAATATACTCCCAGCCATGGCCTCCCCTCACAACCATCCTGCTATGCCATCTCCTGCTCTTCAACCAGCAACCCAACCGCGTGACTCACCAGCGGACAGTGCAATCTGTCCCCCTGCTGCCTGATCTGGTGCCCCACTCTCCCTGCCAGGCTTCCCCACCAACTTTAGTGATGCCAGCTGGATCCCTCAGCTGGTGCTGCGTTGGCAACTTTCTGTCTGGGGCTGTAGCAGGAGTGGTTCTGGTAGCTATGCAGCCCAGTTCCCTAAAAGAAACACCGCTCGTTAGGGGGAAATAGAACTGTTTGGCCAAGTTTACAAACCTGGGAACCGAAAATTAGGAACATAGAACCAAACAATGACACCTACATAAAAGTGGCCTGGTTTTCAGAAGTGCTGAGCGAGCACCCATGAATCCCCAGGAAGTCAACAGGAACTTTGGGTGTTCAGTGCTTTTGAGAATCAGGTCACACTCATATAGGACCATTAATATAGATTTCGGCGCCTATCGTTAGGTACCCAGGTTTGAAAAGTTTGCCCTTGTTTTGATGATCTAGTGCCCGGCTCATCATCCTGGCTTCTCTTCATGAGAGAAGGCTGGTGTTTCCCCCCCCCCACAATCACAATGTACACTTCATAGGGGCTGCTTCACAGCAGTTGCCTTTGTTGTAGTACCTACAGCGGAGCTGATGCATTGTAATGGAGAGATTAGTCCCACCTATAGTGACTACCACAGAACCACAACTCTCTTTTGAATCGGCCATAGTGAGTGTGAGTGTGGAAGGGATGGCTCGGTGCAAAGCAGATAGATTAGTATTGTCTTCGTGGGGTCACAAGCACAGAGCCTGCCAGCTGACTGAGCTCTTCATCATTACAAGGAGGTGAATTCAGTATTGTTCAGGGTTTTAGTGTGACAGTTTAAAAAGCAAGATCCTGTCTGCTCTTCCTGGATTTGAGATTTGCACTGAGATCTAGGGTTTGACTATAATGACATAATAGATTTGTAGGTCAGAAGGTGCCAATAGGTTTATCTTACCTCCTTGTAACACAGGCCATACTAATGTGATGTTAAATGTGCTTTTACACATTTAAGGACAGTCATACTTAAAACTGTGTCCTCTGGTTGTGGTTCTTGCCTGCTCTTAATATTGTGTTGTTAATTAACACCTGTTATAACCCAGTGTTATTTCCCAATGTAGACAAGCCTTTCATAAGACTAGGATTTTGCCCTAGGGCATTTACCTAAACTGTTCCTGATCCCTACACTTCCACAACACTGTGGGATAGTTTCTCTGAGCCTGATGCGATATTTCTGCACTCCTGTGTGGAAGTGGTATAGAGACCTTTGCTCCAGGGTGCAGGTTGCATTTATTGAGCTTTCAGTTATCAGCCTGAGATTTGACACCTCCACTCAGGTGTGTACTATCTGTAGGACCAGAAGAGTACAGTGTTCTGAAAGAATGCGGCTGCCATTGCAGCATCTGCATGGTAGAGTTTCCAAACTCTACAATGGAGTTTGTGATGAAGCTTCCATCTGTTTCCCATCCCAGGCAAGCCATCTTTGCCTGACCAGGATCAGGGCTCCACACAGGAATTTCCAGTCAGTGCTCAGCATGGACCTGATGCAGTTCCCACTGAAATTAGTGGGAGCCTTTTTATTAGCTTCAGAGAGGACCTGGACTGGGCATTGTGGCCTCAATTCTGCAAAGGCTCATTATTTTTGTTATTTGTACTATTGTAGCGCCTAGGAGTCTTGCTCAGAGGACAGGCCCCCATGGTGCTGGGCACTGGACAAACACAGAACAAAAAGAATGTCTCTGCCACAAAGAGCTTACAATTCAAGTATGAGACAACAGATGGATACAGACAGATCAACAGAGCAGTACAAGGAAAGGATGAGACAGTATTGGTCAGCACAGCAGGAAGTGATCTCAGCACTCCAGCAGCCTAACCATTGTTATGTTTTTTGTAGGCTCATGGAGAAGGAGAATTTTAAGAAGGATCGATTGGTTTTGTGGCTGTTTATGGGGAACTTCTCCCAAGCATGAGGGGCAGCATTGGAGAAAGCACAAACATGCTTGATGGAAAATGTAACAAATGGATGGTGGAAGCTGACATTGTGGGTTGATCTGAGGTGGGAGTTGACTTTTTGATACTGAATAAGAGATGGCAGGTAGGGTGGGGATAGGTCATGAAGGGCCTTGAAAATGAAGACAAGTAGCTTATGTTACTCATGCATGTTATATATGCAAGTAAACCCACAGATGTGTGGAGTTCAGCACATGCTTAGCCTGCCTGTTGGATTGTGGTTTATTAATGTAAATTCTCATCTCCTCATATATGAATCAATGGAATTTTTATTTGTTATGTTCTTTGTCATGTTTGGGCTTTTTTAACTGTTTTTTATGCAAATTAGTGAATAGTTTGTGTATGTTTTATCTAAAAGAGCTTTTCAAGAAAATAGTGATTAAGGCAGATGCAGAAATAGCATTTCAGAAGGTTTTTCTTTCTTTCTTTCTTTCTTTCTTGCTTTCTTGCTTTCTTTCTATTAAAGCTTTATCTTTAACATTAATTGTAAATATTGTTTTTAAGAACAATATTAGAAGGTTGTAGGTTTTATTATTTAAAAATCTGAAATGAGGATTTTAAGGTTAAAAGTGAACATCTGAAAGTCAGACAACTAAAATGCTGTATCAATATTTAAATAAAAATTCAGAGATCAAATTTAAGCCAGGACCAAAATGTTCACTCATGGGTGACTATAGGCAAGACACATCTCACTTCACCCTCCCCAAATGTCAGGATTGTATGTTCTAGTTGTAAAAATGTAAGCAAAAGATTGTGTTGTAATTCACATGTATAGGGAAGACTCAAATCCTTTCATGTCATAACTAGGCTCAGATTCAGCAAAGCGCTTAAGCATGGGCTTAACTTTAAGTTTGAGTTGGAGGCAATGGATTACTCACATGTTCAAAATTAAGCACATGCTTAAGTACTTGCTGAACTGGGACTCAAGTGGTGTTCTCGCTAGAGTTGGTTGGAGGAACTTCGATGGAGCTATATTCCATTGGAATATGTGGTTCTGTCAAAATCAAAACGTTTCGCAAGCTCAGATCAATGTTGCTGGAATTTAATTTAGAGGAAAGAAAAGGGCGTGTGGGCGGTGGTGGGGGAGAGGGAAGCGCAGACAATGTTAAAACATCTTATTCCAGCTTTTTTAAAAAATAACTAATATAAGACCACCCACAAAAAAGTCAAAATCAAATCAAAATGTCAAAACAAGACATTTTGAATGACTTGAAAATGTTATTTTTAAAATTTTCCTTCACAGCGAATTTCTATATTTTGGGTTTTGCTCTGTTCAGAATGAAGCTAAATTTTAAAATCTCACAGTCCTTTACAAAGTAGAATTCCCCATTCTCTGCCCAGCTCTAGTTCTAGCCTGCAACGATGAGGGGTTCAAGACAAGGCTGGCATTGGAACCTTAATTGAGGATTTCCAGACTCTGGCATTTAGATTTGAGCTGCAGTGTTCTGCTTTCCTGATTGTTAAATGTTTGACTCTTTTAAAATACCAGCAGTGTTCTAATCACTTTGTGTTAAATTAATAGATATTTGCAAGCATAACTAAGGTGTGTGGGCTTGGGGCTTTTCTTGGTTTTGTCTGGGAATATAGCCAGTGAAGTGCTTTGGGGAGTAGAGTATTCAGATCTATGGCACTGATTCAGCAAAACACTTCATCTCATGTTTAACTTTAAGTATATACTTAAATCCATTCCTATTTAGCAAAGAAGGGGCCACTAATTCAGGAAAGCACATAATCAGGTACTGAACTTTAAACACAGGCTTAAGTCCTATTGAAGCCAATGGGAATTAAGCATGTGCTTAAAGTTAAGCACCCGCTTAAGTTCATTTCTGAATAAGGATGGACTTAAGCATGTGCTCAGGTCCTTTGTTGAATCCGCACATGTGTGCATTTCCACACTAGAGATATGCAGGAATGTTGCCCTCCTCTTAATATCCTGTGAGATTCTTTGCCAAGGTTGTGCTGACGAGCCACGTTACCACAAGCAGTTCAGGCGAGATGTGCTAAAAGTGCTGGTATTTTGCTTGCACTGTATATGACCTGAACATGTGAATGATTAAGTCAACCCATCAGAGTGTCCTACTGAGAGAGAAAAAAACGCTGAGCTTGCTTTGGGGAAGGGGTGGATAACATGCCCTCTGCATCTTTTGCTGAAAGGTTTCCCACTGCACAGATATGAAGCTGTTGAGATTCCATTGCCATAAAGCCACACAGAAGAGCAGAGTGAGGAGAATGCACATGTCTTTTTCACAGTGCAACAATGCAAGAGGCTTGGTGGGCCATAATCCTGGAGGTTTTATTTTCATGGCAAAAAGTGCCAATTTTTGTGGAGCAAAACTGCAAATTTCACGGTGCAACATTAGGACTCAGAAACGCGTATCTTAATACCCAGTATCAACCAACCAAAACTTTATAAGGTACTACAAATGCTCCAGCACATACCTTGAGAAGGGATGAAAAAATATCCACTCACTTTTTCGGTTCTTGGAGATTTACTTTGAAAAAGTCTAAAAATCAAAAGATCCGGGGCATATAATTCATTCAAAAATGCATCACATTTCAAGGGTTAAACATCTAGAAATATGATTTCTTCTAGGAGTGAAGTGTTGGGTTATTCAGAGTACTGAGTTGCATGTTAGCAAGTGTAAATGCCTCCACCAAATTGAGAAGAGCTTCTTTTCACACACATGTTATGTTCTGCTTTTATACTGCAGAGCTCAAAATCTGGCCAAAATAGTCCCCATAGGCCTGACCCAAAGCCTACTGAATTCAATGCAAGCCTTTCCATTGATTTCAACAGGCTTTGGATCGGCCCTAATTGAGAATCTGCTTTTGTCTGCTTTGCCACTTTAGGTTGTGAATTCTCAAAGGTGCTGAGAAGCAGCTTTGGGGTGATCAATTTTGTTCTAAATTACACTGAGGGGTCATGCACTTTGTAGCGCATAGGCCAAGCTTCCTGCACACAGCAGGGCTCCAGGTTGCTAGGCTCAGCAGATAGCCGGGGCTTCATGTGTTCCCCCTTTTTTCCCTTTTGTTTTCCAATTTTACCCCAAATCAATAGGGTTCTGGTCATTGATGTCAAGAACATTCCCTGAAATGTTGAGATTGATTGGATGCTGTTACTGTGTTACAGACAGACAAACTGAATGACAAATGGAGAAATGCCTTCAAATTCAGTGCAAGGCCTTCACAAACTTGACCAATAAGAATCCCTCCACCAAGATGGCTGCAACATTCCAGTCCTGCCAAGCACAGAGTAGGTGCATAGATTCCCACCACTGGGAAACCAAGACTCAGTGACTGTGTCTGCATTAGAATATTTTCCCTAAGATTTCCCACTGGTGCATTTCTATCAATGACAGCAACGGTGGCACTAGTGTAGACATAGTTCTAGTTGGTTACTGGCGTTGAGTGATCCAATCATCTAGCTCCAAGCAATCCTAGACAATACAGTACTAAAAACAGTGGTGGTTAACTCCCACCATTGCTATCACTGTTGGGCTACACAGCGGAAAATTTGAGGTGGAAAGAAAATCTAGTGTAGACCAGTGCAGTGAGGGGCCACTGGCTATTCTTGTTACATTCCTTAGCTGCCCAAAGATGCCAGGCAGCTGGGAGCTTCTCAAGAAAAAATGGGATTGGCTTTAATAGCCACAAATTTAACCAAAAGGTGCCAGCATTTTTGGAGCTGTTCAGTGTTTTACACTAGTAAATTCTGGGGTGCCTAATACCCAGCTTGTGTAAGAGTTACTTACAACAGTGGAGAGAGATTACTTTTCTGAGCTTGAACAGTCTGGGGACATTCTCAGAGACAAAGAACTCATTCCTCATGCACACCAGGGTTTTTCAGCGCAGACAGCAGTCACTGAGGAAATAAGAATCCCAGACCTCATGTACATACAACTAGAGCTAATTCAGCGAGGTTAGGCTTCCACTCAAACTCTCATTTTATTTCGGGCTCTCTGTGAAGGATCTGCTCTTTAAGAAATCAAGCGTGATCTTGAACTATGTTAGACTTTCTTTTTCCCTTAATAAAAGACATGTAGAAAATAGTCTCCCCAAATGGCTGGCACACAGATATACACCAACCCTATTCTTCTTTCATGTAAGGACTAGAATTAAGTTTGCATTATATTTTCCCTCTTTCTTTTCCCGCTTGTGGACAATCCTTTCTATGGAAGATGATTTTGGTATGATTTATAATGAATTAATTTAATCTGGAATAAAATAGAATGTTGTACTGCGCAACTTTTCTTAAACAACTCCCTCAAAGAGCCAGCAAAAATTGGTGTTCTATTAGAATTGGAGGACATTGGCTTGAATATGGACGTGGCCAATAGAGGCCAGGGTCAGTTCTCAGCTGATGTAAAATACCATAGCTCTGTTTGACTGCAGCTGAGTTACAACTGTCTAAACAAGTTGATGATCTGGTCCCAAGATGGTTTACCATTTGAAAGATATTTCATGACTCATGTGAAACGAACTGGAGACAACCTGTGATTCTATTTCAAACATATTTCCATTGCTACGCTGATTTATATTTCCACACAAAGTACTCTGTAAACACAATTTTATAAGTATCTTAATAATACATTTGACATGGAAACTTCTTAATCCTACCGTAAAGTACAATATTATGAGAAACATCAATGAATATATTGTCAGAGTAAAGGTTGATTTCTTATTTATACTTCTATGCAAATGTATAGCTCTTGGATGAAATGTTGGTGAAAGAAGTGATTTCTCAAGTTTGTGAAGTGGGTTTGCCTGAAGTTTTTCTATGTTTTTAACGTTCCTTTTAATTAGGAATTGACTTAGCTCCATGTTAGCACAATTTGTGATGGTGGAAATTCTCTCCTCCTTTCTGTTTGGGATTGTAAATGTTAATGCAATTAATGTTAATGTTAATATAAATGTTAAGGGAAGCTGATGACAGATTTTCATTAAGTAAATACTGTCACATGTGAATGTTTATTACTTATGGAGGAGCTGGCAGGAGGAATGCATATTTAAATGCTAAACATATTTCTTACCAGCCAAGAAGTAGATCAAGTGTAACATTACAAAAGCACTTTTGGGGACTCCTCTAGTGAAAAGAAGATGACGGGGGAATTTCCTCTTAGGTCTAGTCTACTAATAGTTCCTATATAGACAATATCCTCAAAATCATCTTTATTTGCCACCACAGATAACTTAAACAACACAGTGCCGAAATAGAGTTTAACCATAGTTCTCTCCTGTTAAAGTGCATCGTTATGTTGAGAAATGGATCTCCAAATTAGATGGACTATTAGAAGACTATTAATCTTGTGAATGCAGCTGAGAGTGTGTGCTCTTGTGGAAACCACTGTCTAGGCCGACAGACCTGGGACTGAACTGGGGACCTCAGAGCATGACTGCTACAATTCGAGCTAAACCGCTGCACCTTGCGGTTATGACAGACTCCTATCCTCTGTGGATTGGTCATAGAGGGGGACCTGACCTACACTGGAGAGGAGAAGGATTGCAAAGGTAATCTGTCTCCCATCCTGGGCAGACTGGGCAGGTCAGAGAGACCTGCATGGGCTGTCTGGTTAACATGTTGGTAACACTTGTGTTACTTGTGATGTCAACAAGGAATTATTGAATTGAACTGAGTGCAGTGTGTGTGGCAGGGGTGTGCTCCGCCCCTATGTCTTTTCAGCCAAGCAAACTCTTTGGAGACCTTCTTCAGGCAAAGACCCAGTGATTGATTTACACGGTTCATTCCCACCACCTTTACAGATTGTGGCAGCAGCTTGAACAGTATCCTGGGGCTCTAAGGCTCCTGAGCCCTGCAGGGGAGACATCCCGTGTCCTTGGCTCTACCAGCCTACAGCTCTTCCGCTTTTTCTCTCCCCACTTGGCACTTCCTTCCTGTGCCTTTGCACCTTCTGAGTCACTGAGGTAATTAGGCTGGGGAGAGTTAAAAGCTATCTTCAATCTACCAATTTAGCAGAGTTCCCATATTCAGATATACGGCACCACTGATTGAAGTCACAGTGATCAGAGTGCTGGATCAACTGCTGTTGCCAAGCACTCTGTCACACCGTGCTCCTTTCTCTGGGAATTCCTGTCAGCATGAGGGAACAACTGCTTGAATGTGGATGCCTGATTGGGCAAGAGGGACATTAAAAACTGAGGGTGCAATGCTAGCTCCATAGAAATCAAGGGAGAAGTGAGGCAGTGGTGATTCAGAGGATGATGCCAGGAGCAATCAGTGGGTCTGGGAGCTTTGAAGTCCCTACTAGGGACTTGACTACAGAAGAGTCCTGCTTTGACATTTTGTCCTGGACCCTGTAAATCCTGATAACAGTGCTGGTGAAATTGGAATACAAAATTGGATGTCTTTATAAAAAATATACTGTAGCTCATCCACAAGATATGGGCTTGATGTAAGAATTACTGGGTGAAATTCTCTGGCTTGTGTTATGCAAGGGGTCAGACTAGAAGATGGTCATAATGGTCCCTTCTGACTTTAAAATCTATTAATCTATAAATTGTGAGCAAAATGTGTTTGTCAAATGGCTTGGCACAAATAAAAGTAAAGGCAAAAATGAAAGTTAATACTTTACTGTGTACATCTGAAATTCAGCACATCTCCCTGACTGGAGAAGTGATCAATATCTACATACTTGGTAAGTCTCAAGTTTCAAAGTTTTCAGCAATGAGGGACTCAATGAAACATTCCAATAGAAAAGCAAAAAGATTTCCAAATGAGTCATTTTAAATGTTTCTGACTTTTAATTTATTTCACGGAATCACTTAAAAACCTTCACAGAAATTAAATCTGGATCCTCTTACTAAATGATGTGCATTTGGAAAGGAAATATTTTTCTTTGCTAATAAATCAATGGAATAAGTCTACACTGTAACACTATTTTGCAATGCAGCCTTAATGATGGAGTCATGACCAATGACTCCATAACAGTTTGTAGTGCATTTGTGAGATTTGACAAGCAATTTGGAGTCAGCTGGGGTATAAATGTCAAGAATACCATTATTTTGCATCTTTTCTTCAATTTGCTCTCATCTTGGTTGCCTCTCGGCTGCTTGCTTGCCAGTTAATGTGAGAAATTTAGAAAACAAATAAACACACCCTCTTGAACATAGAAACTTTTTCCATTTGAACACACACACACAAACCCAGGCCTCTCCTCGTAAAAGTCTTCCAAGAAGGTGAGGATGTGTGTTTCAGGTAATTCTGTATCACTCCAAACCTTGATGATCTTGTGACAGGGCATCAGACTGCACAGAGACACACATTGGAATGTGCATTCAGATTGCAAAGGAATCCGAATCAGCCTGACTAGTTTGATGCTTGTTTTACTTAGGGTAAAATTTCAGAAGCAATTAACCTAAGTCCTATTTTCAAAGGTGACTTAGGCACTTCGAAGCATTGACTGTCAACAAGACTTAGGCTTCTAAGAATCAGATTTTTAAAGATATTTAGGCACCTAAAATGTAGATAGGTGCTTAGTGGAATGTTCAAATGTGCCAAGGTGTCTACAACCCATTGAATCACTGGGAAATCAATGGGACCTAAGTACTTTTGAAAACCCCATTAGGTGCTTTAAAAATCTGGCTCTAAATCACTTTTGAAAATGGGACTTAAGCTAATAAGTCATTTAGTCGCTTCTGAAAATTTTACCCTTGAGGTTTTTTTATTTTATTTTATTTTTGCCTCCAAAGGTCTTTTTGCAGGGCAAAAGAACATGACACATGGTCTTCTTGCTGTATTTCCACCATCCACTGACTAAACACCATGAGAATATCAGCTCTTTCATTATTTTGGCCCTATAAATTGCTGTGTGGTTCTCAAGCTATAAAAAAGTCATTGAAAAATGTAAACACAAGCAACACAAATGCTACATCTCCTACACATGCAAGTGCACACTGCACTGCAGGCGGAGAAAAGAGATTAAAGGCATTTTGTCTAAACTGTTTTTTGTTCAAATTGCCAAAGATCAGATTAGTGAAGGGTTCTACTGAGAGGAATTTCGAGGCATCTGAACAGTTGGATGTCAGATCCCAGAATCTTTTATTGTTGTGTTTTTAGCAGTGGTAGCAATTGCAGCTGCAGGTGGTAGAATTTGTATTTCCACAGGCCACTGCCTTTCTGACTCTAGCTCTGTATTTCAAGGTCTCTGCTGAAATCCTCCAATAGAAACGTATACTTCCTTTGGAATTACTGCGCTCTCTGTGTGTGTGTGTGTGTGTGTGTGTGTGTGTGTGTGTGTGTGTGTACATGCATGAGAGAGAGAGAGAGAATTGAAAGGGGGAAGCAGGAGAGGAAAGACTCTTTTTCCCAAGTGTTCTACTTAGACTCTATTCTTTTTTTCTTTCTTTTATTGGCCATCGGTGCAATGACCCACTTAACCACATCATCTCAGCTTGCTCCCTCCCCCACACTTCCTTTACCCTTGCAGTACACAGGCTCTCATATTTCCTCCCTCGTGTAGGGCGGATGGCGGCTCTCTGAGCTACATTCCTTCTATTACAAAAGAAAGGGGAAAATTTCTCTTCATTCAGGCAGACAGTCGACTGTTTCCTGGCAGCTCCAGTACAATATCCTTTTTTCTATTGTCTTGACAAACCTACAAACACAGCAGCTTTTCCCCTTTAAAAATAAATAAGTTCAAGTCCTTTCTGCAGAGCAATCTGTTTGGGCTTCTGCCAAACAAGGATGATGGGTGACCCTCTGGTGGCTGATATCCTGGCTGGTTATCTCCTGGCGCTAGTCTCCTTTTAAGAAAGTTGAATTAGGGGGCTGCAGCACATATTGTTTCCTGCTCTGGGAAACAGCATCTTTCTTAATTCTGCTACGTGGATGTGTGAGAGCTGACACTTTGGGGACTGAACCAGAGATCTCTGGAGCTAAACTAATAGGCTGTTACGGCTTGAGCTAAAAAGAGAAGCTTCTGTAGTCGGTTGCTGTCATAGCTCCTGCCTCCTATCCTCTGTGAATTGGCACAGAGGGGTACCTGTAACACAATCTCAATAATGGGCTACAGATGGTGCCCAGATCCCAGGGTGATGAGCAGTTCACAAGGGTGTTTATTAAATCTTGCTGGGAAGGAGAATGATTCAATGCTCAGTGCACTGCAGGGTAAAGGCAGCAGCAGGAGAAATCAGATGAGGTTAGGGTTGTCTTCACTTTTCCCACCATTTACTCCCTGGTGATAATTTGTTTTTATCACTTTGGAGAGGAGTTGGTATCCTCCACATTTTTGTTTCTTTATTTCCCTTCTTTATTGAGAACAATCTGCCCTTCTAACCAGGGAGTTCTTTGTGGGTGGTCATTCGTCAACAAACTTGACCTGGCTAGAAGGGGTCACTCAAGGTCCAATCTGGATTGGAAACAGGGCTCAAGTCACACCACTGTGCTCTGGAACACTTATGAGTGTTGGTTCCAGAAGAATATTCCAGCCGTTCTTCATTTTAGGACTCACACATTGCCTGGAATAATATGGTGTTACCTAACACATGTCCAGAACAGAGTCAAATGTGGTTCATGGTTTGATCACCATTTTACAAACTGAGTTTACCCATGCTTATTGAAAAACTAGGCCCTCTACCTCACCCAGGATGACCTGACTTTCTCTTACGGCTGCACCCCTCACAAATTATGCAGACCATCCCAAACGTCATTGTCCTGATTTTCAAGGGTGTGGTTGAGCATTCCTAACTCCAGCTGCAGCCAATGGGAGCTGCTAGTGCTCAACGCTTCTGAAAACCAAGCGACATGACAATAAAACCTCTGCCTCATCCCATGATCTCAGCCCCTAACCCTGCCACGTATTAGACTGAAAAAACCCCATTTCTGGATCTGTGAAACCATTTTATTGGTCTTATCTCATATTTGCAGCTGAAAGGTCAGGCTCCCTCAGTAACATGAGGTCGACTCTCCAGGCCTTTTAGGAAGAGAGAAATGCATGTTAGTAATCTGCAATTTATCTAAGGCCCCATTTCAGCAATGCACATAAGCACTTAAGATCCAGTGAAGTCAATTGTCTTAAGTATGTGACTAAAGCTAAGAATGTTCTTAAGGGCTTTGCTGAACTGAGGCCTAAAGTAGCTTTGCCATATATAGTAATCCATATATTCATACCATCCGTTGCAGGAAAACCTGAAATTTACCCATTGTCTTCCTCATCACCATCATCTTCCTCCTTATTGCCATTGGCCATCATTCTGGCACCTCCCAAGGACTATATGTCTCTCTCCCACTGCCAGCAGGCTGGGATGTAACTTTTATAATACATTATACTGACACCATGTCTAATGCATATTCAGTAGGGGTTTCTCCCCTCTTCCTTATTGGTATTTCCTCATTCTACTAATGTTGAGGTGTCCTTCTTTTATAGATTAGTATATTAAGGATTTCAACTAAATATCATATACGTCCATGTGTTGCCCTAGCACTGTTGTGGTTGGATGTTCTTTCCAAAAGCTGGTGTTAGCTCATGGTTTTATGGTTGGCTGATGTCATTATGGACAAAATTCCCTGTTACACTCTATTTCCAGTTCCCCAAAACTTAAGGGTTACCAGTGAGCTGTTTATCTATGCCAACGTTCATAGACCTCAAGTCTCATGCTAACTTCTGAAGCCAATGCCTTACAGGATACAGGCCTGTTGGTTACTGCTGAATATAATAAAGGCAGAATATAATGAAGGCAAGGCAGTGAATATAATAAAGGCAAGCTAGCCCTATGGGCTACAGCGCTAGAGCTGAACAATAGCCTTATGCCAGTGGAAAAAGACCTTGCAAGATCTCTAATGATACTCAAGTTTCTAGCCCAGATGCTTCACAAGGTATCAGACCTTAAAACAGTCACTGTTCCAGAGCTGAATATGGCCCATTATACTGCCTTAACATGTAGAACTTCGGGGGGAAATTCTGCATTTTAAGGGAGAATTAAGAAAACCTTTTTTAGTGGCAGGTTGTTTTCTGTACTGTCAAATATTTGGGTTCCTTTTAAATGTAACCATAATGGTTTCTAATGGTTGGTATTTTTTTCAATAACTACCATGTTTTTGGATATTTGTTTATTTTTTTCTGTTATTCTGAAATTACTGGCATGAAATTCTGGCCCGACTGAAGTCAATGGCAAAACTCCCGTCTACTTCAATAAAGTGTGGATTTCACCCAGATATTTCCTCTAAACTTTAACTCAGTCTTAAAGTTAACAAGATTTTCAAATTTAGGTGTTTAAAGTTGGGTGCCTAAATTCATTTATAGATACCGATGTGGCCCGCTTTTCATAGGCACTGATCAGTCAAAGTCAATTTTGCAAAGTGTGTGTGTGTGTGTATGTACACAATTAATAAATACACACAGACACTGTCTGTGTCTTGCCTAATGGTCTGAGCACAGGCGTTGTAGTCAGACGCCCCTGAGTTCTCTTCCTGATTCTCTGTGTGCTCTAAGTCACATAACCTGTCTGTGACTCAGTTTCTCCATCCATAAAATGGATAATGGTACTTATCCTACCACACATGGATATTGTCAGGTTTATACATCACTTTGAATAGGAAAAGTGCTCTGTGTTATTACTGTTGGTTCATTAGGTATGATCATGTGGCATCCTGCTGTGAAATGCAGTGTGAAGCTTGAAATGGAGCGCTTCCACGTGACACTTCAGGGACATCCGTTGCATAAATTCCCTCACTTTTTATGTGTATGACTTAGAGTTAGAAATCTACAATTAAGATCCTGCTGAAATGTAACGACAGGAGTTCTGCTCTGAGTTTCTTGAATCGACGTGGTCAGCAGAAGCCAGGAGCACTATGCAGCTGGCACATTCAGATCTTGGAAGGAGATGAATGCTTTCCATTGCTCTCAAGGAAATGCACTGAGCCAATGCTTAGAAAAGCACTGTGGGTTTCTACAGCTTGCAGGTATGAGGGTCACCACAGCATCAGGACTGCTAGGCTGAATGGGTGAGGAAAAGAAATGAAGGTGACTCAGAGAAGCCCCAATGTAGTTCTGAGGGTCAGCTATTGCTGACTGTGGGCCTGATAAAAGCCCATTGTGGTCAATGGAACTCTTACCTGTACTTCAGTAAGCTTTGAATCAGGCCATAAATATCCTGTGATTGAGTGTCAGGGACCACATATCATCCTATCCTTTATAAAATCCATTTCTGTCTCCTAACTGGTCCCTGGTACATCTTTGTGACCAAGATTATTAACCATGCTTTGCACCATAGCAGGCCACCATTGGGCCCCTAGAGTCAGCATTTCCTACCCATTGAGCGCTCCTGCTCCATAAGGGGAGTTTGCCACTTGGTTCTTCCTCCCATCTCCTTCACGCCAGGCTCTGCCACCTTTAGAGCACTGGGAGAGTATATCCGTGCCTTGGAGACTTCCTCTCTGTTTCTTTGTGATTTGACGCAATCTAGGTCAAACTGCTGTTTGAGATCCCAGAGGAAATTAATTCTCTGACTTGTACGTGCACATGCATAACAAGGAGACTCATTTGAGCATTGAGAACCTGCATGCAGGCCACGCAGTGGGCTTTGTGTGTGCGATTTCTTTTTCCCCTAAAGGGAAATAGCCTTTAAATAGAGTACAGGGTGGGGTGGAAGGGGTTTGAATTCAAGTTCCCAACTGTCAGCTCAGCCCTATTGGTGATCTTCCTGTTAGTATTTTGTCTTCCTGGCATCCTTCCTCTTCTTTACATATTGTTTGCTGGGTGTTGCCTTCTGTATGTTATATTTGCACTGTAAAACACTTTGAAGTTTGAAAGCACTATATAAATGCTGTGTATTGTTGTTGCATCTTATGGACCTGAATAAGAAATTGATGTGGTTTAGATGTCTTCAAATGTAAATGATGGGAGGGCGGGGGGAGGGAACCTTTTTGTGGGCATCTTAGAAGAGAAACTGAGGATTGTCCCTCCTATAATCTTTAGGTCTTTATCCTCCTTGGGCAACAGTTTCTGCTAACTGGCAGGTGAAGAGCTCTGGCATCATTCTGGTGATGTGAGACTCTATTTATTATTGTTGTTATTTGTATTATTGTAGCATGTAGGAACCCAGTCATGGACCATGACCCCATTGTGCTAAGTTCTGTACAAACACAGAACACAAATGACAATTCCTGCCCCCAAAAGCTTGTAATCTGAGATATTGCCTTATCCTCTAGCATGCTGGTGGCTGGCACTCCATTCCAGGTTAAAAATGGTTAAGGTTCACTGTACAGTGAATATCTCTAAAACCACAAGGTTGTATGTGGGGTGTGATTTTTTTATAGCACCATAAACAGTGTAGCAAAGAGGAAGCTCTGAAAGGCTTATTGTGGTTGCTTGATCATGTTTGTGAATAAAAGCTCCGTGATGTCATTAGATACAGTGACTAAACTGTTTAATGTTTGGTTCTCCCATGGCTTACCTAATTAGAATTGTCCTACAGCTTTCAGGAATGTGTTTAGAAATCTGCAGAAGGTGAGTACCTACTCTGATAGCAGAGTGGGCAGATTAACACCAGGTCTGCTTCCACCTTCTCCACAATAAGTTTTGCTCATTTTCCTCTGAAAGATTTCTCTGTCCTTTAGGGATAAGAGAGTTGTTTAGTCTCCATGCCCACTCAATCCTTGCCCTCTTAATGTATACTACCAGTAAGGTAGACAACGGTGGTGGTGTTTCGGGATGTGAAGACATACCCACTAGGAATTGGGCTAAAAGCACATTAACTATTTCATCTAGGCAACCGAACAGATGGTGGTGACTTCTAGCCATGTGACCTGGATTGGAATAGAATCAATGCCCAAAAGCAATCCTCCTACCAATCCCAATACTCTTGTCTTGCAAAAGGGAACTTTGCCATGATTGAGTAGTGTGGGATGGCAAGGGAGTGAGAATGTTTATTAGTCAGTCTTTTACTCCAGCCCTTAGCTTATCATCACCACAAATGAACCCCCAATACAGACACACGTCTCTCAGTGGTTCATTGTCAGTATGCTTGCTGCTGCTCACAAGGAGGTGGGGTTGGGGAAAAGCCTATCCTGTCTAAAATGATTGTTACTTGTTACCATATACTACGGGGCTAAATTTTCAAAAGCTAACAGTGGAATTGGCGTACCTTTTTTGGGAGCCCATTCCAGGATTGCTTTAAGAGCCCTAACTTTTCAGGAGGTGGGTGCTCAGCTCTTTGTGAAAATTACCCCCCTGTTAAGATATCTCAAGTTGGGCACGCAAAATCACTAGTCCTTTTTGAAATGCTAAACCCTGGTTTCCCTAAAGCATCCATAAAGAGAAACATGTGCTTTATTTTACTACTGTGTTTTGAGTGGGAGGTTGGGGAGAAAGGAAAGAAAGGAAAACTTAAATTAGAAGAAAACCACACAGCGACTGCTCGTGACAGATGATTACAGCTCATTTCCAGGTCGTTTCCTGCATGCCAATGATAGATCAGTAAACAAACGCCTCGTTGCGAACACAAAGCAGGCAGGAACTCTGTTTGGAAGAGAGAGGTCCGGGCAGGTCTCACTCTGCTTGGCAGCAGGAAGTCCCTGTCACATGATCCTGGGAATTGTAAGGCCATGTGCATGTGGGAGATATGTGGAGCGCCTTCTGTCCTGAGACTTTGCATCTTTCCCACAGTCCAGTCAACAGGTTTGAGAGCTTCTTCCCCTTCTTCTTTCCTCCCCTCCTACTTCTGGTGGCATTCCTTTCCCTGATTTGTTATGAAATGGTGTCAGATGGCTGCTTTGTTCCCCCAAACAATGGCAAGGATTTCTGAGTGCATTGTAATAGGAAGGATCTCCAACTGGCACTTGACATCTTGCCTCCCTTCTTGTCCATCTATGGACCATGACAGCCTGGTGTCCCCATTCACAGAGTAGTGGAGTGCCCCTGAGCTCAGGCCTCTGTGGTCCCACACATGACAGAGTCTTCTTTGGGTTTTGTTTTATAAAGAAAGTAATCGTAATGCCCAGGGTGTGGCGCGGGTCAAAAGCAGCCCCTGTCCCCTCCCCCGGACCTCTCGCCCAGGGCAGGTGGAGGACCCAGGCTCCCTACAGTGGCCCGCACAGCTCTCCCTGACCTGGCTTCGGCTTGGGGAGGGCCTTGAAGCCGCAGTCCGGCCATAAGAGCCGCAGGGGACCCTCCACCTGCCTGCAGTGTGGGGGTCCCACCGAGAGTAGCCCCAGGCTGTGTCCCTGCCCCATGGCCCCCCCCAGGGTAGGTGGAGGGTAGGGTTGCCAGGTGTCCAGTTTTCGACTGGAATGCCTGGTTGAAAAGGGACCTTTGTGGCTTCCTTTAAAAGTCTGTTCAGCGCTGCGGGGCTAAGGCAGGCTCCCTGGCTGCCGTGGCTCCATGTGGCTCCCGGAAGCAGCGGCATGTCCCCCCTCTGGCTCCTATGTGTATGGGAAGGCAGGGGGCTCCGCATGCTGCCCCCGCCCCAAGTGCCAGTTCCACAGCTCTCATTGGCCGGGAACTGTGGCTAATGGGAGCTGCAGGTGTGGCACCTGCACACGGGGCAGCGCACAAAGCTGCTTGGCCATGCCTCTGCCTAGGAGTGGAGGGGGGACATGCTGCTGCTTCTGGGAGCTGCTTGAGACAAGCGCTGCCCAGAGCCTGCACCCCTGACTCCCTCCTGCACCCCAACCTCCTGCCCCAGCCGTGATCCCCCTCCTGCCCTCTGAACCCTAGATCCCAGCCCAAAGCACCCTTCTGCATCCCAACCCCCTCATCCGCAGCCCCACCCCAGAGCCCGCACCCCCCAGATAGAGCCCTCACCCATCCCGCACTCCACCCCCATGCCCCAGCCCCCTCCTACCCCCCAAATCCCTCATCTCCCGCCCCACACCAGAGCCTGCCCCCCCAGCTGGAGCCCTCCCCCCCACACACCCCAACCCCCTGCCCCAGCCCAGAGCCTCCTCCCGCACCCTGAACCCCTCATTTCTGGCCCCATCCCAGAACCTTCACCCCCATCCCAGAGCCTGTACCTGCTCCCACACCCCAACCCCTTTCCTCAGCCTGGAGTCCCCTCCCATACTCCAAACCCCTCGGCTCCATTCTCCAGCCCGGAGCACCCTCCTACACCCCAAAATCCTCATTCCCAGCCCCACCCCAGAGTCTGCACCCCGGGCCAGAGCCCTCATCCCCCTCCCACACCCGAACCTCCTGCCCCAGCCTGGAACCCCCTCCTGCCCTCCAAACCCCTCAGCCCCAGCCTGGAACCCCCTCTTGTACCCCAAATCCTTCATCTCTGGCCCCACCTCAGAGCCCTGGCTGGGCTCCATGCTGGCCTGGCCGGGCGAAAGAGGAGGGGAAGGGTCCGCCCTGGTGAAATGTGGGAGGGCCATGGGCTCCTGCACCGCTCTGTTCCGGCACCACTGCCTGGGTGCCTAGCTCTGACTACCCTCTGCCTCCTCCCCAGTTATTTTCCAGTCACTGCTACAGGCCCGGGTGGCCAGGGAGAGATGTGCTGCTCTAGCCAGAGGTTCAAGTCCCAAATATGCATGGGGTATTATACTCTCAGCTGTATCTCTGTGGCTAGAAGTGAACCCTCCTGCCTAGAGCAGCCCTGCTCATATGGTCACAGACTAGTGTCCCTCAGCTCCGAAGCAGGAGCAGTGCAGAAAGCAGCTACGAACAGGAGTCTCTCCTGGCTTTAGTGGGAGGCTGAACAGGTCTGCACCCTCCTCCTCCCCACTGCCAGTGCTGGTCCATTTCTTCTTCAGCATCTCCTCCCACCTCCCACGGTGGCTAGTTTAGCAGTGTGCTTGGATCAGACGTATGACCCATGTTGACCGCTACCACCCATGTTGACCGCTACCGCCCATCTGCCCACATCTGAATGCTAGCTGATGGACACAGCGGCAAAGCAAGGACAGAAACATGCATGGAATTAAGTGGCAGGCTGCAACTTTTATTAAACTTGAATGTAGGGGAGAGCCACTACCTGCTCATCACCACAACTCACCTATATCAGGCATTTAATTGGTTCCAGTGCGGGGATTACAGGGCTCCTTACCATATAACCCGTAACTGGCGCCAGGGTTACATAGCTCTTTAATCCATAAGGCAGGGTGTTTCTACTCAGCCTACCCCCCAGGACTGCATTCTCTGTGAGTCCTAGCACTCTCCTCCCCCCGAGGGTCACAGAGGGTGCAGGAGGGTGGGGATCTCGGCCCACGAGGGCCACAAGGTCTGACCGCAGCCCACAAAGACCACAAGGTTTCATCCTATCATACGAGCCCAAGGCAAATCACCTAAATCCCAGATCTTTCACCTCTGGGAACCATTCATTTTATTCTCTTAACCTCACTGGAAACCAGCTGCATGTTGTAACAAGTAAGCAGCACCATCCCAGTACCTCCGTTAGGTACTAAACACCTTGTAGATGCAGTGAGGAAGGCAAAAAAACTCCCTGGTCCTTTGCCAATTGGCCCATGGGAGAAAAAATTCCTTCCTGACCCCTACACAGGCTAGACCCACAGCATCTGTCAGGCCGGGTTCCCCTTCCTAGTTTAGGTGGGCAGGGTGGGCTGCTGGAATGGAGCCAAAAGAGGCTCCGGGTGGCCCCTTCACTGGGCTAAATCCTGGGAGCTGGGGAATGCTGGCCAATCAGCACCCCTTCTTCCCAGCTGGCCAATCGGTGCTAGTGACTCCGATGGGAGGAGTTACCTATTGTCCCTTGGCAAGTGCCTCCCTCCCTTACTACTGGGGCTGTCCCCCTTTCACTGCTGGCCCCATCAATTTTCCCCACCCATTGGTGTAGGTCGGTGACATCTTTCTCCTGATTTTCCACAGGGGGCTCTTCTGGCAAAGATTCAGAGTCTGAGTTTATTGGGTGGGGGATTGCATGGGCCAAGGAAGGGAGAGGAGCCCCTGCAAATCCTATTGTGGTACACTTCAGAGCTTGCCAGAAGAGAAACTCCACAATGGTGATTGAATGAAATGGTTATATATACCCCAGCCTGTATTATTATTCATATCGTGGTAGCTCCTAAGAGCGCCAGTCATAGACTAGGACCCCATTGTGCTAGGTGCTGTACAAACACAGCACAAAGAGATGGTCCCTGCCCCAGTGAACTTACTATCTAAGTGCAGAACAATCTCTGTTACAGCTTTGCAGAAATCGACTCACCCATTTGCCTGAGTGAGTCATTCTGTGGACAAAAGAATGAATGTGCTTTAGTGTTTCATTATCCTTAAACATAACAGCTAATGAGTGGGTGAATAGATTTTGCTCCTTGGGCTGGTCAATTTTCCTGACAATTTTGCAAGGTTGCTCTGTCATTAGAAATGAATTGGGTGTTGTTCCAGCTACTAAGGAGGAAGAGAAGCTCTGGGGCTTATTGCCTGGGAAAGAGAGGACATGGTTTGTAATGAATTACTCTGAACCTGTACTCATTGAGATGATCCAGAGTTCACTCTATCTTACAGAATTTTGCCTGGGTGGGGTGAGAGCAGGGAAAGAAAACTCAGAAAAGAACAAGACTGAATTATTTCTATTTCTATTTCTCTCTTTCTCTTTAAAAGTATGTAGACCATGGAAATGAGAAATACTTTTTATATGTTCATTCTCTTGCAAAAGTCCTAGGAACTACTAATTTTACTGATGCGATTGGTCTTGCTGCCAAACTCCAGCCATGGCTGGGGAGCATCTGATAGACCAGCCAAGTGGATAGACTCCAGAGGCTTTCAGGGTTTCAAAGTATTGTGTAAGAGACAATGAACTCCTTCCTGTCATTGAAATGCTTTTCAGTAGCTACAGATAATGCCCTCCTGAGAAGTACTGACACTGCCTTATGGGGTGGCTGGGGTCTTAAAGAGCCAGAGTTGGTTTTCAGGACAAGACAAAACGGAGAACATCTGTTGCACAGACTGTGTTGCAAGGGTGCTACAAGAGGATAGATTGACACCCCTGCCCCACAAAGAATAGAAATCACCATGCAAAGAATCGTGGGCAGTGACCAAAACAACTTCTGCCATTTAAAGACCTTAGGACAGGGATGCATTTCACCCTGACACCCTCGATTTCAGTGCATATAGCTCAGGGATGAATTTTCCCCCTTAAATTCCCAAGGGAGATCAGTAACACTCTATAATGACCCACTAGAGTGAGAATACATCAGGTGAGCAGGAACCTGAGCACAAAGTGACCATGGGGCCTACAGTAGTTTAATCAATAAACTTGGGTCTCAGTTGGGTACCAGTCCAAGAAAGCTGCTGATACAGTGGCTTCATAAACCATGGGGCTGTTAATTCTCTGGATCAGACAGATTATTTTTTAAAGCCATTTTTAACTGTCTCCTGATAGAAGACAGATACCCAAGTGTTAGAACAATAATGTTTAGCTTTTATGTAGTGTCTTGCCTGTTCAAATCACTGTACAGCCATTGACTAGTTATTATTACTAATCATGTTTATTATGGCAGTGCCTTTGGGACCAGTTGAGACAGAAGTCCCACTGTGCTCAGCACTGTACAAACACAGAGTAATAGACAGCCCATGTCCCAAAGACTACCTAATTCTCACAGCATTCTTGGGAGGTAGGTGGATTAAAATGATCATCACCATTTTACAGAAGAGGAAATGGAGGCAGAGAGATGAAGTGACTTGCTGCTATTATCCAACTGGATTTTCAGGGGCATGTTTTGTGTGTGTGCTTGGAGAGAGGAGGGCCAGGGGAAGTTTGTCATGTTGGAACAGACAGTGTTACCTGTCACAGTTCAGGGCAACAGCACCTGTGTTCCCCCTCAGGGATCCATCCAGGGCATCCACTCTCAGGCTTCCATCTCCCCAACAGTTGCCTTTTTGGATGGAGACCTGTATCTCTGTCCCATCTGACTGGGGTATTTGCAGGCTGATCAGTTCCCTGCCATCACTGTGGTATTTCCAGCTCGGACAAGCTGCCCTAGCATACCTGCTGGCTTTCTCTTTGGAGACAGTTAACAGCGTGACTGCCCATGGTTATAGATACCACACAGCTCTTCTTATGAAAGCTTATGGTATTATTATGGTAAAAGCACTGTCGAGAAAACATGTTTAAAACAATAGACAAACCTACCCGCGTGTCAATAAACATACCAGACATTATCCTAACAAGGGCTCTGACAGGAGCAGTCCTTCTATACGCCACCCGAGGAGTTTCCTTTGTGGTCACAAGTTCTTCACAGTTTCAGCTCGGTACAGTAACTCCTCACTTAAAGTCGTCCCAGTTTAATGGTGTTTCGTTGTTACCTGGCTGATCAATTAGAGAACATGCTCGTTTAAAGTGGCGCAATGCTCCCTTATAACGTTGTTTGGCAGCTGCCTGCTTTGTCCACTGCTTGCAGGAAGAGTAGCCTGTTGCAGCTAGCTGATGGGGGCTTGGAACCAGGGTGAGCCGGCAGCCCCTCTATAAGCTCCCCGTTCCCCTAAGTTCCCTGTGTGGCAACCATCCAGCGGGCTATCAGTTGCCGGCAGTTCAGCTGTCCCTCCCCCCACCACCACGTGCTGCTCCTGCCCTCTGCCTTGGAACTGCTCCCGGGAGCCTCCTGTGCGGGGGGAGGGAAGAAGGCGGCTAATGTCAGGGTGTCCCCCTCCCCCCTGGTCCTGCATCCCGCTTACCCCATTTCCATAGAGCAGTTTGGGAGGGGGAAGAGACACATGACAGGGCTCAGGACGGAGGGAGCTTCCTGGAAGCAGCTGCCATCTCAGCTTGCTGATCTACTTAAAAAGGCAATATATGTAGAGTGGGGTCAGAGCACTTAAAGGAGCAGTGTACATCTCTGTCTCTCATACACACAGTGTGTGTCTCTGTCTCTGTCTGCCATGCTGTCTCCCCTCCCTCCATTTGTGCTGCCTTGTAGAGTGTGAGGCTACATTAACAATGAGTTAACCCTTGAGGGTCTCAGCCAATTGCTAGTTCATCATTTAGCAGTAAGGCATTCCCTGGGAAATATCCCACACTCTGACTTCACCACCTCAACCAAGCTTCACAATCATCATCGCTGTGTACCAGTATTAAATTGTTTATTTAAAATTTATCCTGTGTGTGTATATATATATAGTGTATATAGTCTTTTGTCTAGTGCAAAAGTTTCCCTGGAACCTAACCCCACCCATTTATATTAATTCTTATGGGGAAATTGGATTCGCTTAACATAATTTGGCTTAAAGTCGCATTTTTCAGAAACATAACTATAAAGTTAAGTGAGGAGTTACTGTACAAGTACCCAGTTTTATGGGGTCTCAGTAGGCCCTGTCCTTCCAACCTCACCGTAAAGATTGGGGCTCTCCATGCACCAGAGTCCTGACCGTTTGCTGGACGAGGAAGAAGGCTCCGAGTCATTTTAAAACTAGACTATTTATCCAAAGCCCTTTGCTTTGACTGTTGGTCACTGGAGAATCCCATTTGAACTAGTATATGCACATCTCTGCGTGGAGGGGAGGGGCACTTCAAAGGGCTGATAACAGAGCAAGTACATTAGCATCCCCCTCTTCCTAGAGAAGGTCCATACAGTGCCCCATAACACATACACAATTGCATTGTAATACAATGGAACCCCCAAAGTACTAACCCTGATTCAATCGGATTAGCTTAATTCAGTGAGGTTTATCTTCATTCCATAAACTTTGGTCAGGATACTACAGGCTATTGTCAGTCTGTCACAATACAGTACCTCTGATCATTGAAGTGTTGCTTTGACTTCCCCCAGGTGACCTGTCGCCATGTCAGGTGCTGACACGATGACAGCTAGCAAGGCAGCCGATGTGAGCAGCAAGTCTGAAAACAGTGTCTGCAACTCCACTGAGAGGTGAAAAGTCCT
Organism: Dermochelys coriacea; assembly: GCF_009764565.3. Taxonomy (NCBI): domain Eukaryota; kingdom Metazoa; phylum Chordata; order Testudines; family Dermochelyidae; genus Dermochelys; species Dermochelys coriacea. The sequence goes on from NC_050068.2 coordinate 249,209,368, forward strand.
AAATTCTTGTTTTTCTTTTTTCCAAGGGAGGGGAGTGGAGAGGGAGTCATTACTTTCCGTCGGTGCTCTCTCTCATAGCCTAAACCGTGCCTCTAGCGTCAATATGCCTCACCCGGTGTCTCTGGGCCATCAGGTTATACGTTTAAATCCCACATCCTGATGTAAGTCTAATAACATGTGATGATACCATAGTGCACTAGTAGACATGGGGTGGGGTCCACCCCATTAGAGGCATCATCCTTTGTCCAAAAGGTTACACGAAAGTTTCTGCTCCCACTGAAATAGGCAGAAGTTACAGGAGCATGAGACTTGGGGACAATGATATCCTGGTTAGTATCTCCCTTCCCTTCGGTAACCACAGATGCCTATGTCCGAGTTTGGGTGTCAGTTATGACTGGGCGCATAATGGCTGCCAGATTTGCTTACATGCTCATTGCACTACCAGCAGGAAACCTAGGGCTGACCTACACACTGTGTTTTTGCACCATTGTAACTAAATTGATTTAGTTGCATCAGTGCCAGCCCCTGGTGTAGACACACTTCACCCCATTTACATGAATCCAGGAGTTTATAGAATTAAACTAAACTGGGGTAAGTGCATTTATGTTGGTTTAATATAAGGGGTCGCACCTCTGTAGCTAAATAGTTTTAAAATTGATCTATTTACACTAGTGCCATCTTTCTAGCATAGACAAGCCCTTATTGTTTTGCAAAGAGCTTTGGGTTTGAAAAGATTATGTTATAAATGTAAATGTCTTCCCAGCTGGGGCTTAATAGATGTTGATAAAAGCATTTTGAGATCCTTGGGTGACAGGTGCTGGGTGAAGTACATGTTTGTTTGATGCAGCCAGGTGTCATGTAATTAATTGGTTTTTATCCCTTGCCATGACAAGTTTCATTTAGATGGTGGGCTCTGTGGGGCAAGAACTCTCTGTGTGTTGTGTGTCTGTACAATGGGAGGCTAATCCCTTTGTGGGTCCCCTGGATGTTACAGCTGTGCAACTGATGAATAATAATAATAAACATAAAAGTGCAATGTTATTTTGTTAATGGACGCGCTGGAAAAACTTGGAAGGTGAAATTATTGGAGGAGAGGATCACTATGGGTGAGGTTCTTTCTTCTGTTTCATAGATCTCCAGGCAAGAAGGGGCTGCTGTGATCATCTAGCCTGACCGCCTGTGTAGCACAAGCCATAGAATTTCATCCAGTGGCTCCTTCATCTAGCTCAATACCTTCTGGTTGAACTAGCCCTTATGTTTTAGAACAACATCCAGCCTTGATTTAAAGACTCCAAATGACGTATTTACCATGTCCCTTGAAAATCATTTGTATTGGTTAATTTCCCTCCTTTTATTTCTAATTTGAATTTTGGTAACTTCAGCTGCCAGCAACTGGATCTTGTTATGCCTTGTCTTGATGAATAAGCCAAATAATCTATATAGAAAGGAGTTACTGGGTAGGCTTTAGAGGAATACCTACTGTGTCCCAAGTCTACACGTCTGTTTGATAATCATGCGCTACCTACTAAATCTTAAGTAAACCAGAGTCCATTTTGACTTTTATTTTGATGCACTTGTCTTATGCACTAAGTAAAAAACCCTACTATTCTATTTTAAATGCATACAAAAATACAAATTGACCTGTTCTCAGTATGAACACTCCTAATTTTCAAAAACTATAATCCCACCCACTCTCACCCCATTCCATTCCCTCAGAGAAAGCCTGGGATAATAGACAGGTCTTGCATCAAATTGGACTCTGTCATAGCAAGAGAGAGACGGAGTGCATTCCAGAATCCAGGATCCTCTCCTGAGAATGCTCTTCAGCAGCCCCATCTTTGAGCATCCCTGCCAACCTCACCTGCTTCAATAGAGCATATAGAGCTGGTGTACTGATGACCAAATGATCAGGAAAAGTGAATTTTTCTTCTCTTTTGTCTTTGCTGTGTAGGGTCAAGCTTGCAAGTAAAAATAATACAAACACTGTGAAGGAATTAGAAAGACTTTGGTTTGGGTCTTCAAGTGAAAATTATTCTGAAAGTGCCAGTTTCATTCTGAGTCTAGGACCTAAAGCTGAACACGTTTCTTCTGTGGTGAAAAGCCCATTGAAATCACTGGAGAACTTGATGCTGAATCCAAGGCTAGACTGCTTTCAGCAGAACATGCTGAGTCCCAAAATGATTATCAGTGACCCATCTGTGGATCTTAATGTCAAGGAGAGCCGCAAAATCATAAGGAGGCAGATAGGGGGCACTCAGAATTTACAGTCAGCTGGGAAAGTCAGTTTGAGGAATAAGCCCTTCAGTATCAAGGACAAGATTTCTGAATGGGAAGGGAAAAAGGAAACGCCTTCTCCTCTGGTCTGTCAGAAGGAGGAAGAGCAAGGAGTTAAAGAGGAGCACAAGATGCCATGTGTGGTGGATAAGATGAGTGGGGAAGTTTTGGGGCCTAGGAAAGTGGACACCAAGAGGCTTATAACCTGGGAGTTGGAATGCAAAGGGGCAGGCAAAGAGAATGAAAGAAGAGTGGGCACTTCAAAGGGCATGGAGCAGAGAAAAGAGAGGAAAGTGGAAATGCAGGAGAAGGAAGAGGAGGTTGATTCCAGTGTTGGAAAATGCAAGGAGGTGAAAGGTGGTAAGTGGGAGGTCCAGAAAGAGAACCTTTCCGTACTGACTCAGGTCAAGAAACTGGAGCAGGCCTTGAAGGAAGGATCAGCAGAATTGCAGCCACAGTTGCCAGGTACTTATTATTCCCCACACTGTCTGCAGGAGAAGGCAGATGAGGAACAAACCTTCCCAGAGGACCAGGAAGGTATATGCGGCTCTGAACTCAATAAGAGGCTCCTCAGCTTAGACTCGGAAATCAGTGAGCCCATTTTGGGGACTCTGGAAGAGGTGAGAGCATCTCAAGTGAAGTGCAAGGATCAGAGCGTAGAGAGCGCGTACACAGAACCAGGGATACCGGAGAAGAAACCCTTCATCAACCCACTTCCAAAGCCCAGGCGGACTTTCAAACACGAGGGAGAAGAGGGATGGATCCCGGCAGCTAGAAATAGGAGAAACTTGCCCCCTCTGCCATCTATACCTCCTCCTCCTCTCCCTTCTTCTCCTCCCCCATCAGCTGTTAGCAGAAGACTATGGAATGGGAAACATAAGAATAATGCTGACCACAGGTATTCTGGCTTTACTATTCTAATGCTGGTACAGGAGTTATTGATTAATTTGCTGGTGGTGTGCAGTTCTGCTTCTAAAAAGGGCCTCCACAAAAGTGGCGTCATCAGAGTCTATGTTTATTGGGTCTCAACCTTGTAAGTAAAAGGATGACTATCCACTCCCTAAATTCACGCTGGGCTCTGAAAGTGCAGCAGTGTTCTTTCCGTCTCAGCAATGTCAGTGATCACGATATATTCTGCTCTGTTACACCTGTGCAAACACTGAAGGCCAATAGGTGTCCACAGGTGTAATGACTTTGACATGGAGATCCTATGACTAGTAACAGTGAGTGAGAATGAATGATTCCAGCTTGACTCTCCAAGCCCAGGACGAGTTCATGTTGTTGCCAGTTTAAAGACAAGACAAAACAAAACAACCTTTTTCGCTTGCAGAATGAGCACAGCTGATCAGAAACCACTGAGAGATGGTAAGGGAGGGGATCTTGCAATGCCATTTTTATACTGTCACTTTTCAGAGTAGAGCTGCCATTTCTGCTCAAGTCTGTTCCTTGTTTACTCAGGTTTTGCTGGAGGTTGCTCCTTACCCCATCCCCTTTTGTAAATCCAAATATTTGAGGGGGGGGGGGAACCTGCCTTATAAATGTACTGTCCTTTTTGAGCCTATCCTCTGCAGTGTATCTACCTTAAAAATAAAAATTCCTGACTTCATTTGGACTTGGAGAGACTTTACACCTCTCTGTGCTCGACTGACTAGGATGCTCCACTGCTTTCCCTTCTCATCATTCAAGGTAGCATATTGCTCTCCTGCACCACTCATAGAAGGTCTGATTTTTGACAACTCTTACTCATGTTGCCTAGTGATCAGTGGGACTGCTTGTGGAGGAAGACACTACTTAGGGTATATCTAGACTGCAGTCGGAGGTGTGACTGCAGCACCGGTAGCCATGGTCCACACTAACTTACCTGTGCTAGTGTTGTGGGGGTGACATGGGCTTAGGGTGAGCTAGCGGTGCGAGTAGGTACCTGGGGTCCTCGGCATGCTTGGACAGTCCACACTGAAGGCTGTGCTGCTGCAGCTACACTGCTATTTTTAGCTGTGCTAGCGCAGGTATGTCTACCTGTGATGCAGTCAGACCTCAGATTGCTGTGTAGACATGCCCTCGGCGTCACAGGCTGTGGCCCACAGTCTTTTACATCTTTAGCATGTCTTAGAATCATTATACAGTAAATGGACCATTGCAACCCTGACATTTGCTGACTAGTCCCAGTCTGGTAAAAAACGACTATCGTGTCGACATTGCTTTATACATTGTACAGGATGGATCTGTGAAGCACTGGCTCCTCTGTAGTTCATGTTGCTGACTGAGTGACTTGCTGGAGACTAGTGAATGATATTGAATTATTGGACTTGTAAAGTCTGTTTATCTCTATCACTCTCCATCCTATTTCTCCCTCTCCTCTTCCTTCCCCTCCGAATGGCACAGGAAGTCCTATGAGTTTGAAGACTTGCTGCAGTCGTCGTCCGAGAATGGCAGGGTGGATTGGTATGCTCAGACCAAGCTGGCCCTCACACGCACTTTATCTGAGGAAAACGTCTATGAAGATATTCTGGGTAGGACCTTCAAGAGGGGGATGGGGAGGGGTTGGACAACTAAAAAGACTTGGGGACCATTGATGAAAACGTGTCACAGTCCAAAGGCTCACCTAGAAGAGTGTATTTATTAGGCAAGATTTACTGAGGTGCATCACACACAAAATATCAGCCAGCAGGAAGAAAAATATTGTGTGAACGGGTGGCCATGAAATTAAAAAATTGGGTCCCACAATCCCTGGGTTCATGTTTGTGGCACCGTGATTTATTCCACCCTCCCGCGTTAGTGCAGGTTTCTGGGGATGGCTGAGATTCCATCAGCTCCATTTCCAGGAATGTTATCTTATTATCCTACACTTACATACACAGTGTTTTCCAGAACATAGAGCAGAACACGTCCCGTGTCCTGAAGAGCTTTGAGTCTAGCTGTTGCAGAGCTAGAGTTAAGTGAACCTCTTGGCAGAATTTAGCTGGAGAGGAAGGAAATCAGTGCTGTTGTATCCTACAGAGGTGATACAGGATACTTTTTTTCCACCAAATGCATCCGATGAAGTGAGCTGTAGCTCACGAAAGCTTATGCTCTAATAAATTTGTTAGTCTCTAAGGTGCCACAAGTACTCCTTTTCTTTTTGTCTCTCCAGTGTGTTAAATACTGATCCGATAATTACAGTGGAATAATTCACATCCATGAAAAACCTACATCTAAAATAAGTTCTCTAGTTCCGGGGCAGTGTGTGGTTCCAGAACATTTGCATGCAGCTTTCTTTGATAGACAAAAGTACTTTTACCTCCCTCACCTTGGTGAGTCCAGACAGTGGGTCACTCAGAGATTCATGGAGTATCATAGGAGAAGAGGTTGAAAAAGTCTTGTGGTGTTGTGTCCTTGTCTGATGACTTCAGCTGTGCTCCCCCGACTCCATTGACCTCTGGCAGGGCAGGCTGTTGCACAGCCAAACAGGAAATACAAACCATATACAGGATCCAAAGCTAAGCTGCAGTGCCTGCCCCAGCATTACTGACCTTCTGTTTTCATTCTCAGCTTGGTATGTACAAGAATGCAAGAAAGAAGGTTGCTTTGAACTAATGGCTCTCCATTGTGGTGCCATGATGGGATGCATAAGGAAAGGGAAGGCTCATAATAAATTGCCTGCCCATTCAGACACTTGGGTCTACATTTTCCATCATTGATTTTAAGTACCCAGACTGAGACACCGAAGGCCTGATCTCTCAGAGGCGCTGAGTATCTTTAGCTCACTTTCAAGTTAACTGGAGTTGTGGGTGCTCGGCATTTCTGAAAAATCAGGCACTAGCTGTCTCAAGGTGGGCACCTACAAATCAAGGCACCCCAAATTAGCAGCATGAAGCTTATGTACCACTTAAACCCACTTAAATGATATTTGGAAGGCTTAAGTGGGACTTAGATGGAGCACAGACCTTTAATTCAGAGAGAACCGGGAATCAGAAGAATGAAGAGAAGGGATATTAAGGGCCACAGTGTATGAAAACTTTATGACTTCTCCGTTGACAGGGAAATGGACTGGAGGACTTAATGGGTCTTTTCCATCTCTAACTTCTGTGACATAATTCTATGGCTGGATACATCCTAGTCAGGATTTGGATGCAATCCAGTAAGCAGCTGGACTCCCAGAGCTGAAGAGAGGGAAAGGATGGCAAGAATTTTTGAGAACAGTTTTTTTTTAACCACCAGATGTGGGGGGTGGGAGAAAGCCACAGAGTCCCAGCAGAGATTTTGTGGGACTCCTCCAGGATTTTCTGCGTTTCTTACCTATAACGTGTGGCTCTTTGCTGCAGATCTGCCATCGAAGGAAAACCCCTATGAAGACATTGAGATGAACAGCCGCTGCCTGGGGAAGAAATGTGTCCTGACTTTTCCAGCATCCCCCACCTCCTCTGTACCTGGCACACCCACGAAGGTATCGTAGTTCAACCAGCATGACTTGTGTCCAGTTCCCAAAAGGCTTTGGGTGAAATCCTCCTCTCATTGAGGCCAGTGGAGTTTTACTATTGATTTTAATGGGGCCAGCATTTCACCTTTTAGGTTTTAGCTACTGTTGAGGGAAGGTGCAATAGCGAGAATAGAGAGTCACGGGCACAAGAATTCCCGTGTTCACCCTTTGGTACAGTTTCTTGTTTTCATTTTTCTCAAATTGGGGTTAACTCCTAAACAGTATACCAGGAGCATGCATCTGGGTCTCGCTCAATAATCCGTCATAAGGGTTTGTAATTGTCAGTGCTACGTTACGATTTTATGCGAGAAGAGTGTGATACCAGGCATCATGTTTTGTTTTGAACAAAATCCTGTTTTGATCCATTTTCTCTGTAAATATGTGTTCCCAGTGAAGCCTCCCCATCATGCAAGCAGTTCTGGGGAGAGCAAACAGATCACAAAAGGAAGAGCAGCTGTTTGATCTTAATCAAGATGGTAACTCATATATGGACAGACATGCTAAGGGCTGTGGTAGTGCAGTGGGCTCGTGTTGGTCTTTCACCTCTGGAAACCTGGAGTCAGATTTTGACTAGATTCCAAGGGAAAAGGAGTTGTGCTCTGATCTAGTCTCTACACGTTCCAGCACAGAACTGATTATAGACCTCTATTGCAAAATTTGGATCCAGGGCTGAACTCTCCTGAGGTTCAGGGGTGTTTGCATTTGGGGTGTTGGTTTGTCTACATGAGAAATCCACACCAGATGGCAGTCTACATGTCTACAGAGAATCCACACCGGATGGCAGTGTCTGTTTCAGTCTAATGGAACCCCCAGAACTGGAGAGCAGGGTGGGGTTGCGGTTTAGAGTTGAGGACCATTGGCAGAGCTACGAGGAGGAAGTTTTACCTGTACTGGGCTGCTTTGTATTTCGCTCAGCCCTGCGCTTTTAGCCCCACAATTTTGTGAGTGCTACATTCACTCACAATATTCACATACAGGGAAAGGCCATTTATTGCTGCAGCGTAAGGTAGCCTCCTCCTCTTTAAAGTGGCACTGGAATGCTCCGCCAGTCAAGGCCCAGCAATCTGATCAGTATCCATGGGCAATATGTAATCCATTTTTGCAGCTATTAAGAATTGTGAAGTGAAGCATCTATTGTGCCCTCCATTAGGAAGGTCCTGTTGGATTTCTGTTGAAAAGATTGGTTAAAGATAGCAACCCCCCCGCTGCTGCTGCTGGCTCATCTTAAGTGATCACTCTCCTTACAATGTGTATGATAAAACCCATTGTTTCATGTTCTCTGTGTGTGTATATAAATCTCCCCACTGTATTTTCCACCAAATGCATCCGATGAAGTGAGCTGTAGCTCACGAAAGCTTATGCTCAAATAAATTTGTTAGTCTCTAAAGTGCCACAAGTACTCCTTTTCTTTTTGTGAATACAGACTAACACGGCTGCTACTCTGAAACTCCCTGTGGTTTCACTGGGAGGCGCTTACTAGAATTCCTTGCTAGCTAAGACAGCCTTAACAAGTGCACCCTTGAGGTCCTACTTTCTTGGGGACTCCCATGCAAGCCCTGCAACTCTCAGTCTGGCGCTGTCTTTCTCTTTAGCAATGAGACCAGAGGAGGAGGTAAATATATTGTCTGATCCCCTTTCTGTAAGCTTGTGATTCAGCGAAGGGCAACCATGCTGTCTGCTTCCTATGTCGTTCCAGTTGCTACCTGTTTTATCCTCAGACCAGGGGTTCTCACGACAAATTTTTTGGTGGCATCAGAGTGCAGCCACCAACTCTTGCTGGTGGCTGCTCTGACAATTTTCCCTAAAATACTTAATTAACTTTAGGAAAAACAAATAAATATGCACATATCTACATCCAAATCATTGTAATTTATTTATGTAGGGTGGTGGGTTTTTTTGCAGACTTAATAATAAAAATAATGTACAGTTGTCTCTATTTTTTATTGGATCTAAACAGAACAGAAACACAAATAAGGTGCTTTGCACATTCTTGTTTGTTTTTGTTGGTCGGCTTTTTGGTTGCTTTTTTAAAAAGACTTGATAGCTAGTAGGTCTGCTGCTGCGAAAAGTAATATTTGTATGTTTGTTAATATCATTTTTCACAGCATCCCAGCTAGCTAGTCAGTCTGTTGTGAAAAGTGATATTAACAAACATACAAATATCAATTTTCACAGCAGACTTACTCAGCCCTGGCAAGCCAGAAGCCCTGGATGGAGAGGGAGACAGCAGGGTCCAGGAGCAATGGGGGAAAGGTGTGAAAGCAGGGGCCGGGGTGATGCAGGGGGCGTGTGTGTGTGTGCGTGAGCCGAGGGCTGGCACCTCCGCCGCATGGCCGGAGTCCAGAGCCAGAACCCAGAGACCCATGACTGGATCCTGCCACCCTCCACCCCAAGGCTGAAGCCAAGACTCACCGACCTAGCAAGGTGGGGAACTCACTGGTTGCCTGCTCCTCTGGCATTTGCGGCTCCAGCTGATGGCCCTGTGGGAGGCTCCATTGCCTTGCCGCCCCATCCCCACTGTCCAAGAGGATGTCGTGGCTGCAAGAAAAGCCCCTGGTGGCTGCGGTGGCCACATTTGAGAAATGCTGCCTTACACTGTCCAGGCTGCCTCAGGCTCAGACCACGTGACAGTAGAGGATCACACTAGTAACAAGTAATGTCAACAGCAGGGGTATAAACTCAATTTTCCTTACCAATGGGCCTCGCCATGCTATCCAAGCTGCAGAAATTGTTATTAGGGCTGATTTAAATTTTTTCAAAATGTTGACACCTTTCCCCCACCCCGAAATATTTCTGTTTTTCAACCAGCTTCTAGAGTGATTGAGATTTTTAGAAAATGTGAAATTGAATGAAATGTTCTTATGAAAATTTGTCTGCATTTTTTGATTAGCTCCCTATTCCCCAGAGATAAACTGTAGCATGGATGTATAGCTAATCTCTTCATCACAGGTATTTGGGATGGAATTCACGCTTGTGCAGAGGTCACATACAAGGACCCATCCACCTCTTAAGTCGCACTCAAGCTCTCAAAATGGGACTGAACTATTGCATAGGCCTTGTGCTGGCCCTCTGCATGGGGATGAATTTCATCCTTATGGAGCCCCTGTCAAGGTAGTATCTAGGAGCTGAAATAACATAGTTATACTGCTACATGGTTCTTAACACAAAAAATTGCTGTCAGTGTTGGTCAGGAAAAATGTGCTCTTAACACCTTGTGTGGTAGCAAGCATAGTTTCAACTATAGCATGAACCTTACTGGACCCAAATCGTGGTAGAGCCCTGCCCCGTCCCATTCCCCCAACCCAGAAAGGACTAGGAATGTCTGAGAAGCTCCCCACCCTGAAGACCCATCATAAATAAATTGAATCATTGAGTTGATGGAAGAAGCAGTGGAGACCAGTCTCCAAAGGAGAAGCTTCTTCACCCTCTTGGAAGCCGTGAAAAGGGAGACGGCTCATTCTTGCCCCCAATTCCTTCCTCCCTGAAAGGTGTTCCATTCCTGGGAAAGGAGGGCAAAGCAAGCTCTTCAGGACGGAGATTGTCTCTATGGGTGTACAGCACCCAACACAATGAAGAACTGATCCTGCTCTGGCCCTCTGGGTGCTGCTGTACTATAAAGAAGGAGAATGCGATAGAAGTTGTAACTGAGAGTCATTGCACTGAAAAGCAGCTTGCTCGGATTTAACCAGAGAGCTGAATTTGAAATCCATTTGAATTGACTGACCATTAGCTTGTTATCTAAACAGCACTGGCCTAACTCTGTGCCTGTTGAATCAATGGCAGAACTCCCATTGACTTCAAACGGGAACAGAATTAGGCCAACCCTGAGTGTGTTTGAAAATCCCGCTATCATAGGAGTGAGTTGAACTTTGACCCCTTAAAGGCCCAAGTTCACCCTGTGACATACCAACAGGAGAAATTGTAGGCACTGGCCAACTCTGATGATGTAAAGGTAAGCTGCACCTTCACACCCACACATAGGTTCCTCTAGTTTTGCTAAATAGAAAAGTTCAAATAGTGGAGGGAATCATAACTGGTGAGGAGAGAATCCTCCATGACTTCCCTCTGTATTCTCTCCTCTACTTCCTCTTCACGCTTCCCCCAAAGTGTCATTTCACAATGGCCCTATCTCTCTGGAGCTTCTCCCAGCATAGTCCAGGAGTTGCTCCCTAGGATAAAAGAGGCACTCCCTCCCCCTGAGTATGCTGCTTTGGCACTACTCCCAGCTCCTTTGGTCTGGGGAATTTGGAATCTGAACATTGATACTGTAATATACCAGCCTTCTAGGCTGCCACTGGACTTAACCAACCACTTACTGATGGGGTTTCTTGCACCTTAGAAGAAACTAACTTCCATTGCTGGCCATGATGGGGTTTCTTGCACCTTCCTCTGAAATATTGTCTTTAATTGTCTTGCATGGTAGTCCTGTGGAAACTGTGACAACCATGCAAATTTCTTGGGCCTGTGAGAATCTGCTAAGCATACAGGTAAGCCACGTCTGCCTGTGTGCTAGCCATGTGCTCCAGCTCACCTAATTGAAATTAGTACGGTCACTATGTTTCCTTGAGAAGTATATGAGGTGGAGTGCTGTGTTAATTTATTTCCTCTCTTCCATTCTGTCTCCCTCCCCAGTTGCTTTCCAAACCCATTTTCTTTCGACAAAACTCGGAGCGGCGGAGTTTCAAACTGCTGGACATACGGAAACTGAGCCGTGACGGTACTGGGTCCCCTTCCAAAATCAGCCCTCCCTCTACCCCCAGCAGTCCAGATGATACATTCTTCTCCCTGGGAGATGCTCAGAATGGCAAGAGGAGAAGGAAGATTCCCAAGGTAACTTCAGGGATTTTTTCCCTACTTATCCTGGCTTCTCATGTGTTGTTACATTGATAAGGACAAATTTTTCTTGCAATTTCCAATGTCATGCCCATAACATTTAGGAAGAGTTCTGGGCTATGACTTGATTTCCATTAGCCTTTCACAGTTAGTACTAAACATTTTTTACATCCCACCCACCCTTTTTCTCATGGGAAAAGGGGTCCAAAGATCTCTGCAAGGTCTAAAGCAGTGGTTCCCAACCAGGTTCTCAACCAGAAGTACATGTGTCCCTGGGGGTACACAGAGGTCTTCCAGGGGGTACATCAATTCCTCTAGATATTGGTCTAGTTTTACAACAGGTACATAAAAAACACGAATGGAGTCAGTACAAACTAAAATCTCATACAGACAATGACTTTATACAGCTTTATATACTATGGAAGTACAATATTTATATTCCAGTTGATTTATTTTATAAATATATGGTAAAAATTAGAAAGAAAGCAATTTTTCCATAATAGTGTGGTGTGACACTTTTGTATTTTTATGTCTGATTTTGTAAATAAGTAGTTAAGTGTTGTGAAACTTGAGATACACAAGACAAATCAGACTTCTGAAAGGAGTACAGTAGTCTGCAAAGGTGAGAGCCACTGGTCTAAAGAATGTATTTTTTCGCTCTGACATGTCCCACGCTACTGTGAGGGATAAAACAAGTACAAAAAAAATTCAGAATTAGAAATTTCAACTAGATTTTTTTTAATGAAATTCAAATGTTGATAGAAAATTGATGAATTTTTTGCAAAGATTACATCTTGGTTTCCAGCCATGTTTAGTGAAGGACATGGAGAGCAGTGGATCCCATGAAGGGCCACGTGTCCAATAGTTGTTACCTGGTGATAATATATATTTTCTTTCAAGATATTATTCAACCACTAGATGTCTAAATGTGCTGTAAGAGTTCCAAGCAGGGGTATGATCCCACCTAAACAAAGGAGACAAAGCTGGAACTCAAGCTGTGTAGAATCCTTTGTTTGTCTTATGAAGTTAGTTATTGGTGTTTTCTTTAACAACACTTCCTGTTTAAGATTGACTGTGATTTCATATATCATGACACTATTTTAGAGTTAGATCAGGGACTAGATGGGTTCAATTCAATTGAGGCTGTGGACCACATATTGAATGCTTTTCAAACATGGTTATTTTTCCTGCTCTTAGCAAGGCTCCGGCAAAGGTTAGCAGTGCTAGGCTGTAACTGTGTCTCTGAGCAGACAGTCTTCCTTTGGGAAAATGTGTGCTTGTGTGTATTTATGTTTTCTCATCTGTACAAATCTAATTTTGCATGTCTGTGTTGTACATATTGGGTCTTCACAATGTTTGTGTTCATGCCTAAAAAGAGATGCAGATTTTTCCCATGTGCCGACTTAGCGTGCTTGTGTGTGTATGTGTGTGTGTGTGAGTGAGAGAGAGCATTCACATTTCAGGATGTGCATGTGTGTACACAAGTTCATATCAAGTGCCATGAATGGGGAAGTTAAGGGGTGTGAACTTATTGATGAGTGTAGTGTTATGTGCCCGGGAATAAGATTTACTATGTACTTGATGTTGGTACCAACATGAGAACCAGGACAGACAGCTCGAGATGTGAAATAAATGATCTATCCTAAAGGCTTTTGTTTAAAGCATTTCTGACAAAATTTGTACTAAGTCAGTAAGTCCAGCATCTCTTTATCATTGTCGATTACACGATGGTTGTTCTCCAGGGTCACTCATAGGTGATTATGTGCAAGCGTAGTAACAAAGCCAAACTATTAACATAAAGTGTTTCTGCTTCTTGTGGCCCCTTCTTTTGCCTCCCCCAAGATCCCACCTGCACTATATGTTGTGTCATGTTAGGCATCCATTTCATATTTAAAAATGTCAATAATTGAGGTGTGCCGCTGGGATGAATGGGATGGGATTTGTTAGAAATTGTTTTTTAAAACTCTCTGAGCTGGATCTTAAGGTCTACCTGTGTGTAAGTTGCATTCTGCCACCTTGTTGCCATCCCACACCCAGGGAATGCTTTAGGCCAAGGTAGATCAGCCTCAGGAGCTCTATACACCCTAGGAGCCACTGACGTTAGATGACAGCAATCTCTGATCATGCCCCATTCATTCTACTCCCAGGACACCAACTAGACCAACTGACTGACAGGAGCCACCTGGCCTTGAACTGGCTATACTGACTTCAAACCATCTGGGGATGTCGCTACACAAGGGGAACCCCCATTTGCCCTGTGAGAGTCATTCTCTGCCTGCAGTGTAAAGAGGGATGATGAGCTGACCCCTTGAATCTACAGCCCTGACTAGTCTACAAAAGGGACTGTACTAAAAGACTTTTTTTAAAAGCTCATTTTAACAGTGGCTTCAGTTAGGACTGATTTCCCCCCATGTGGAAAATGTATAAAGCGTCTATCATAAATATAAAGGAAAGGGTAACCACCTTTCTGTATACAGTGCTATAAAATCCCTCCTGGCCAGATGCAAAACCCTTTCACCTGTAAAGGGTTAAGAAACTAAGATAACCTTGCGGGCATCTGACCCAAAATGACCAATAAGAGGACAAGATACTTTCAAATGTGGAGGCTGGGGGGGACAAAGGGTTTTGTCTGTCTGTGTGATGCTTTTGCCGGGAACAGATCAGAAATGCAAGCCTTCCAACTCCTGTTATGTTAGTAAGTAATCTAGCTAGAAAATACATTAGATTTTCTTTTGTTTAATGGCTGGTAAAATAAGCTGTGCTGGAGGGAATGTATATTCCTGTTTTTTGTCTTTTTGTAACTTAAGGTTTTGCCTAGAGGGATTCTCTATGTTTTGAATCTGATTACCCTGTAAGGTATTTACCATCCTGATTTTACAGAGGTTATTCTTTTTTACTTTTTCTTCAATTAAAATTCTTCTTTTAAGAACCTGATTGATTTTTCATTGTTCTTAAGATCCAAGGGTTTGGGTCTGTGTTCACCTGTACCAATTGGTGAGGATTATTATCAAGCCTTCCCCAGGAAAGGGGGTGTAGGGCTTGGGGGGATATTTTGGGGGGAAGATGTCTCCAAGTGGTCTCTTTCCCCGTTCTTTGTTTAAAACGCTTGGTGGTGGCAGCATACTGTTCAAAGACAAGGCAAAGTTTGTACCTTGGGGAAGTTTTTAACCTAAGCTGGTAAGAATAAGCTTAGGGGGTCTTTCATGCAGGTCCCCACATCTGTACCCTAGAGTTCAGAGTAGGGAAGGAACCTTAACAGTGTCTAAAGCATTTTTTTGAATAAGGTTCTCAGTAACCTAAGTAGGTTTTCAAATCCTCAGTAGGTCTCTAACATGCTCTCTGTAAGAGGTGTTGAGAACAGTTTAACCGTAATCTTTACTGGTCTGTTGTTCTCGAATCCACTGGAGTGGGGAGGGCTGGTCCAGGGGATGGCCCAGGGGGACTCATTGTCAACAAAGGGTAGATAGGGTCATAGTGTTTATAGTCCCTACAGGGTCTAGTGGTGGGAAGGCTGTTGACCAGGATTAGGAAACTGAAAATTCCCTCTGGAACAATAACATTTTCATCTCCCTTATTGGGGAAAAGGCACTAACCCTGTTTTCTGTCTCCTGCTTGCTGAGCAGCTGGTATTGAAAATCAATGCCATTTATGAGGCCCGAAGGGGAAAGAAACGCGTCAAGAGGCTGTCCCAGTCTACAGAGAGCAATTCAGGGAAAGGTAAATGAACATGGGCCAAAGCATGTTGCTGTTGAGTCTTTTTGAGAGTTTCTGCCTGGCTTGAATTTTTTACTGTGATGTACAGTGTGTTTTCTAATACTTTGTCTGGTTCAGTGTAAAAAGACTGGCTGGGGCTTCCTTTATGAAAAGGGTCCTACTAAATTCATGGTCCATTTTGGTCAATTTAACAATCATAAGAATTTAAAAATCATAAATTTTATGATTCCAGCTATTTAAATCTGAAATTTCATGGTGTTATAATTGTAGGGGTCTTGACCCAAAAAGGAGTTGTGGGGGGGGGTTGCAAGGTTATTGTAGGGGGGGTTGCAGTACTGCTACCCTTACTTCTGCTGCTGGCGGCAGCATTCAGAGCTGGGCAGCTGGAGAGCGGTGGCTGCTGGCCGGGATCCCAGCACTGAGAGCCAGCGCCAGCAGCAGCACAAAAGTAAGGATGGCATGGTGTGGTATTGGCCCCCTTACTTCTGCACTGCTGCTTGCGGGGCACTGCCTTCAGAGCTGGTCACTCGGCCAACAGCCGCCACTCTCTGGCTGCCTAGCTCTGAAGGCAGCGCAAAATTAAGGGTGGCAATACCGTGATCCCCCCTTAAAATAACCTTGCAACCTCCTGAAAGTTCTTTTTGGGTCAGGACTCCCAATTTGAGAAATGCTGGTCTCCTCCATGAAATCTGTATAGTATAGGGTAAAATCACACAAAAGACCAGATTTCACAGGGGGGAGACCAGATTTCACAGTCCCTGACATGTTTTTCATGGCCGTGAATTTGGTAGGGCCCTTTTCATGAAACTAAAGGCTAGTCCACTATCTAAGGCTATGTCTACACTGCACACCCTTCAATGGCACAGCTGTGCCAATACAGCAGTGCCACTGTAAGGTCTCCTGTGTAGCTACTCTTTGTTGACAGGAGAGAGCTCTCCTGTCAACAAAATAAAACCAGCCCCAACAAGAGGCAGCAGTTTTGTCAGCGGGAGAGCATCTCCCGCCAACATAGTGCTAGCCACACCGGCACTTTTTGTCAGTAAAACTTTTGTCAGCTGGGAGGGTGTTTTTTTCACATCCCGACCAACAACATTTTACTGACGAAAGTGTAGTGTAGACATAGCCTAGGAGCTCTTACTGTAAGGACATTTCCCTCCGACTCAGTTTTATTCTATTATTCCTAATGGTAACCTCATGGGTTGCATTGAACAATTCCTCCCCTTCTTGGTGTTTCTTTCTCACAGATGCTTGTAGATGTTTGTCATGATATATATATATATATATATATATATATATATATATATATATATATATATATATAAAAGCATATGTTTCAGTGTTTTAAAACAATCTCTTTTAGGGATTAGGAAGAGACCTTAATGGTGGCAGATTACTCCACATTGACCTGCTGTGAGGGTTTCTTGCACCTTCCTCTAATGCATCTGGTTCTGGACACTGTCTGAGGAAAAATACTGGAATAGACAGACCATGCATCTGATCCAGAATGGCAATTAACTGTGTTCCCCCTGTCCCTCAAATTATTGTGTAGCCAAGAGAAGCATGTTAGATCCAAATTTTGCGCTTGGTTACATCCATACAACCAACTGAATGTTCATTGAAGATTTCTGGATTTTTCCATTCACTCTATACACATAATCTCTTTTGTTGCTCTTTTCTGAATACCCTCTAATGGACAGGAAGATATCAAGAATGGTGAGCTAAGGCTCCATTGTCATGGGCACCCCTGGGAAGAAAGAGCCCTTGTGTGCAATACATTCTGCCTCCTTAAGTGGTTAAGCCTAGTTTTATTCTGCCATCCATAAGAAGTACACTGTTTTTAGACAGTCTTTATTTCATGTTTCCGGTAGTTACAGATGAGAACAGTGAATCAGACAGTGACACCGAAGAGAAACTGAAAGGTAAGAAAAGTTTGCTCTCCCCACACACATGGGAGATGGTTACTCACAAACTCACACTTGATTTCCAGGGGTATATTAGCTCTTTCCTCTTCTCTCTGAGGCACTTAGAGAAGAGACTCATTTCTACTCAGAAAAGAGAGAAGTCAAAGGCCACAGAACCGCAGGAGAAGCTTAGTTTGAGACACATGAAAGCCCGAAACAAACCAAGATCCCGTTCCAACTCCCACAGAAGTCAATGGGAGTTTCTAAACTGACTGTCATGGGAGTTGGCTTGGACACTGAGGCAGTTCAGAAGTGGTTTCAATAAGTAAAGGGTCACAAATGTGTAAAGAAGGCTGCCAGAGGCAGCACTGCAATTTGACAGCATAAGCATAGTCCAAAGGGCATATTACACAATCACTTGAGGAGCAAACTATTGCAGCATAGGAACTCTAGATAGCTCAATGGAAAGATTGAGCTGCACTACATGCTCTGCTGTGAAACTCCTGTGTGTCTACGTGAGGCTGTTTGCTCTGCCCTAGAGAAACTGTGTGTTGTATCAGCCTCCACGGGATTCCTCCAGAATCTCCTTGAATTCCCTGCCCTGGTAATCACTCCAGCACTGTACTAGTGACACTGTGATTAAGTTTGGATTTATAGCCGTAATTAGAAACCAGCTGAAACTGGCAATTGAAATCTAAGCTCCTCCAACTATAAGGGTTTTCAGATTCCTGTGCAGAGATACAACCCTAGCCCTGTGGTCGGGGGAAGAGGTCAGATCGTGGTGCAGGGTAAGCAGGTGGCATTCCTGCTCTGCTTCTCACACAGTGCACTAGTATTGGAGATAACCTAACCTTACTCCTTTTGGGGGTTGCCTTAATAGAAAAATTAAAACAAACATAAACGTCACCCTGAGCATCCTCCTGAATTTAGCTGTTAGCAGGGTTTTTCCCTGCAGCACCCTTGTGTCCCTGACTCAACTTACCTCTGCATCAGAAGGTATGTCTACACTGCAATTAGACACCTGCGGCTGGCCCATGTCAGCTGACTTGGGCTCGCGGGGATTGGGCTAAGGGACTTTTAAATTGAGGTGTAAATGTTCACGCTCAGTCTGCAGTCCTCCCACCTTGCAGGGTCCTAGAGCCCAGGCTCCAGCTCCAGCCTGATCCCAAGCATCTACGCCACAGTTAAACAGCCCCTTAGCCCAAGCCCCACGAATCCAAGTCAGCTGGGATGGGCCAGATGCGGGTTTTTAATTACAGTGGAGACTTGCCCTGAGACACTCGATGAGCTTCATAGAGCCCTTTTCTATTCCTGGACTGGAGTTAATATGAACTGTCTGGTCTGGCTGCCAGGGTTAATCAGCTCAATAGGCCTATATTTCTGTGCAGGGTCCTAGCACCTGACCGCTTATCACAGGCCTGTTACCCACTTTGCAGTTAGCTGAAATCTAGTGAGGACAGCTCATGAGAACTTTTGTTTGAACCTGAGTTAGAGCCCTGATTGGGCCTCAAACCTACATTTAATCCAGATCAGGGTCAAAACAGCACCTCTTTGGCCCATATGTTCCAAGACAATGTGGGAACAATTCTACTGAAATACTATGTAGCCATTGCCCAATCACTACACCAAAATCTTACAGTAAAAAATGTTAGTATGTTACCACTGTATCACAGTGCTAGAGTGGTAAAAACTACACTAGCTCTGTGTTACCATGTGTTCATGTTCTGAAAAAGATTGTAATTCTACACATGAGTGGACATTCCATGTGTTCAACAAGAGCAAATCGTGGGACTTCTCCTTGTTTCACCAGTTCTTTCTTCCATTGCTAGTTTGTTTTTCCTATTCATGGAAAGTGCATATCTTTGGAGATGGAATCTGCCTGTTTTAAGAATCCAGAAGGGAGGATTTTGCTCTCCCATGAGTAGGAGTTGGTTAGTGCTGCTGCATGGAAAGGCTCCAGCAATGGGAAGCTGGTAGAGCCTTTCCCTATTGACGGAGTCTTTAGCTGTGACAAGGAAAGGCTCTGGAAGGGGGTGAGCAGCAGCCTTTCCCCACTGCCTCCCCCTGCCAGAACCTTTCCCCAGCAACCAGGAGGCAGTGGGGCACTATGCTGCTAAAAATACAGTAACTCCTCACTTAACGTTGTAGTTATGTTCCTGAAAAATGCAACTTTAAGTGAAACGATGTTAAATGAATCCAATTTTCCCATAAGATTTAATGTAAATGCCGGGGGTTAGGTTCCAAGGAAATGTTTTGGGGGCAGACAAAAGACATTATATACTGTACTGTACTGTGATGGGAGGTGCCCCTGGCTTACCCCACACAGGCACAGCACGCTGCAGGCAAGGACGCTAGGAAGCACCTTGCACAGCAGCAGTGGCAGCTTCCCCCGAGAAGAACGGGCCCCGACTTTTCCGGGGGATGCTCCAGGCCCGCCTCTTCCCATCACAGTTCCACTCCAGGCCCACCTCTTCCCATCCCCACTCCACCTCCTCTCTGGAGCCCGACGCTTCCCTGCTCCTCCCCCTCCCTCCCAGAAAGTCCTAAGCGCCGCCAAACAGCCATTTGGCAGTGGGGGAAGCACTGGGAGGGAGGGGAAGGAGGCAGAGAAGAGGAACTTGTGCAATGCTCCCTTGTAAAGTTGCTGCTCTTCCACAGAATCTTACAAGCAATGGACAGAGCAGGCAGCCAAACGACGTTATAAGGGAGCATTGCACAACTTTAAACGAGCAGGTTCTCTGATGGAGCAGCGACATAACTTCGAAACAACTGGGAGGACGTTATGTGAGGAGTTACTGTAGCAGTGTAGATGGGGAGGCACTGCTTGAGCGAGTGGAGAGGCATGTAGTGTATGTTCCAACATACATACCCACAGCCTTCAGGCATGTCTGTACCGGCTCCCCTAAGCCATGGCTCACCATTTTATTCTTCTGTTTATACCTGTGCTGGGGGACTATGCATGTATGTACACGACATGCCGCCAAAAGAAGGGCACTGTGTACATGCATCCTTGGGGGCAGGAGTGGCATTTTCAGAAGCACTCGGCCTACTCTGATCCTGTTGAAGACAGTAGTAAAAGTCCTATTCGCTTCAGAGGGAGCAGATCTAGACCAGTGCTGAGTGTTTTTGAAAATCCCGGCCTTAGACAATAAAGGGCCTTAACCCCCCCTCCCCCCCCTCGCGACCTGTAGCCAGGCCCTGACTAGTGCAGGTGGGATGGGGATAAAAGATGATTATAAGCTATATTTCCAGTCCCCTTATATCCTGACCAGGCATTTTTTCACTTCCTGGTGTAACTTAGACGAGCCCTAGGACTGCTGTCAGTTGTATTCAGCTGGAATCTATGAGCAGCACAAAGCAACCTAATGCAGGGCCAAGGATCTGGCCCAAGGCATTCATATAAGTCTTCTAGGGCAGAGCTCTTGTTTGCAGTCACTTTATTTGGTGCTGATCAGTTCCAGTACACCATCATGGATTGCCCCTGTCAAACTTGGGGGCATCACTCTGCCACCCAGCAGCGCAGGGTGCCTGGCTGTGAAGTGTTCTGCAGTCTCATTTTGCAGTTTACTTTTATGGGGGGAGGGGGCACTTTTG
The DNA here is from genome assembly GCF_009764565.3 of Dermochelys coriacea. Taxonomy (NCBI): domain Eukaryota; kingdom Metazoa; phylum Chordata; order Testudines; family Dermochelyidae; genus Dermochelys; species Dermochelys coriacea. The sequence goes on from NC_050068.2 coordinate 249,230,140, forward strand.
GAGATTTACTTTGAACCTAACTATAAAACTACAGGGGAAAATGTTCCGAGGGAATCTTGTCTAGCCTCTCCCCAGTGGGTGGCTTTTCATTACTTTCCCGATTGGAGTGTTTATTGTCCCATAGTTTGTACATTGTGGTAGTCTCAGACTGCTGGTCAGTTTTGTTTTTTCCCAGTACCTTTGGGTGAACTTGGCCCTTGTTTTAAAAAATAAATGTAATTGGAGCTCTGATTAGCTTCAGGCATAGTATGGGCTGGCATCAGGCAACCTTTTTCACTCATCCCTCTGCCAATGCATTTCATTCCTGGCCTACAGCTTCACCCATCACACCATTACAGCCCTGGGGCCATGACATCACTCAGCCTGTGTTCTGACCTACAGTATCCCCAGCTACTCTAGTTCTAGATGAATAAGGACGAGGATGACCCCAGGAACTCTCTCTTTAACTTGCTACCCCATCTGGATTTCAATTTGGGTCTCCGCGGCTGAAAAGCGTACCTATTAAATCATTGTGCCACTTAGACCCCATAGGTTGCAATTTGGGCACCCACCCTCTTGTCCCCTCCTCCCGTGTGCTTTTGGCCAGTGCTACACTCCTGTGTTGAAACAGTGGTCAGATTACATACTGTCTCAGCCATTACAGCTTTTCCTTGGAAGCTGTATCGCACAGCTTCCAAATGTTTCTGCCTCTCACTCAGCCCTTGGGAAAGGAAACATGCTACAGTCACGGTGAGCTCACAAGAGGTCATTCCAAAGCATGGTGGGAGCTCTATCCAAATTCCAATATCAAATGACTCTCTCTCTCTCTCTTTGTAGCTCACAGCCAACGGTTGGTGCATGTGAAGTCCCGCCTGAAGCAAGCCCCACGGTATCAAACCTTGGAGCGGGACTTGATCGAGTACCAAGAGAGGCAGCTGTTTGAGTACTTCGTTGTGGTATCACTGCACAAGAAACAGGCTGGGGCTGCATATGTCCCTGAAGTCACCCAGCAGTTTCCATTAAAGGTTCGGTGCCTGGGCAAAGGCCTACTGGTGTAGCAGTGTTATCATTTAGGCTCTTCAGCCCCATCTGGAACCCATTGCCCTCCTGGCTAGCATGCTGCAGGACTCATGTTTAAACAGGAGACCCTCGGGGGAAGTTAGAGCTCTCATGTTAGCCCATAATGTAATGCAGGATAATCCCCTGCTGTGCCATTGTTTAATAGGACAGAGGATTTGGAGGTTGCCCTGCCCCCCATGAACTTCATGATGTTCTCGAATGCAGATGGAGCAGCTACCTGGATTCTTCACTGCCCTGGGAGAAAGTGTGTAAAAATTCTTCCACCACTTATCTCAGTAAAAGGGAAGCAACCTGGTATTGCTAGGAGAGACCAGCAACTGTGATTCTCAGGGTGAAGAAAACTGTCATTGCAGAGAGAGCAAAGCTATTCCTAGCAGGTCTCTCTTGGCATGAGGCATGAGAAACAGGACCAAACGAAAACATGTGGCAGTGCATTTTCCAACATGGTGTATCAAGAGTTTGCTGTAGGCTTTATTTTGCACACATGTCCCCGCACAGATAGCCTCCTCCCTTTACTGAGCTCTTAGCTATATCACAGCATGGAAGTGAGACCCAACAGGGACAAACAAATGCAAAAGTAGGGTTTGGTGGGGAGTGTGTGAGGGGAATTACTGTTAAAAATCCTAAGGTCAGGTGAGCTAGTAGAGCAGCAATTTTAATATCTTCCAGGCAAAGCTTAGTCTCTGTCATCACCTCTTCATTTATCACAGGACAAATATTTGAAGCCGTTCCATCCCCACATGACTAATCAAAAACATGCCCTCCTTCTCTTCTCCACTAGCTCGAGCGTTCCTTCAAATTCATGCGAGAGGCAGAGGATCAGTTGAAAGCCATTCCCCAGTTTTGCTTCCCCGATGCTAAGGACTGGGCGCCCATCTACCAATTTGCCAGGTATGCAGGTGTCTTCCTCCCTCTCTTCCCCCCCATGAGAACTGGGTTTGTACGTATCATTCACTTAGCCATGGAGGCAATTAAGGCTAAGAGAGAGAAACCCAGTGGAGGCAGAGACACTCCTGGAGAGTCCAGAAGGGAACAGAACTGAGAGCGAGAGAGGGGAAAGGTGGAGATATGAAAGGAGTAAAGTGTTCTCTGGGCGGTGGAGTGGGTGTGTGTACGGTGTGTTTCCTAATGTGACCATTTTTTTTCTTCTTGTCTCTGTTCTCCCTACTGCAGTGAAACCTTCTCCTTTGTCCTGACTGGTGAGGATGGGAGTAGACGGTTTGGATATTGCAGAAGGCTATTGGTAACTATTCACCATTCTGTTCCCTAAAAGGGTCCGAAGGGGAAACCCTCCTCTATTGTGTTTGTATTGCTGGCACCAACTGAAGGTGGGGCGGGGCATCCGCTGTTCGATTCAGTGAAGACGCAAAAGGCACAGAAGAGGGGACTCTCCAGCTTTCTGCTTCCCTCTGCTCTGTTTAAGGTCCCTCTTCAGAATCCATCCCCTCACTCCAAAATACAACCCCTTTTCGCGTTTCTCATGATTTCACAAGGAGAGCTTCTTCTGTTTCACCAGCCAGTCCCTGAGCGACCAGGCCCCAAGCAGCACAGAGAATGCAGTCGCTTGCTCTCTGCCTAGGTTGAACTAACTACCTTTTTTTGGTGTGTTCGTGTTTCTCTCTTGAAAGCCCAGTGGGAAAGGGAAGCGTCTTCCTGAAGTTTACTGCATCGTGAGCCGCCTTGGATGCTTCAACCTCTTCTCTAAGGTGAGGGGGAAAGAGGGAGAGAACCTGCGCTGTGGGCAGTGATGAAGCTGAAAGCAAAATCAAGGCTAGAAGAATGAGGTTCAGTAAAGTGGAGGTCTCAGACTTGAGAGACTGGAAGATGGCACTGGGAGCGGGAACGCACACTAATTACATGAACTTTGCAAACAGACTATGAAAAAGAAAATTACATACAACTATGGACCAGCAAACATTGGCTTGTCCCTTTAATAAAATGACCAGAGCAAAGAAATTCCAAGATAAAGGATGAAATCCTGGCTCCACTGAAGTCAGTGGGTTTTACCATTGACTTCAGTGGAGCAAGGATTTCACCCAAGGTTTCTACTCTAGTCTCTCTTGCTCACTCCATAGTATTTTGATACTGCATATTTGGGCTCCATGCAAGCTGGGGTAAGGAGGGTATGTAAATACTTTTGTATTTTATTCTCTGTCTCCCTCTTGCCTCCTGTTTTTACATCTGTGTCTTCATGTTCTTTCTTCCAGATCTTGGACGAGGTTGAGAAAAGACGGGGGATTTCCCCTGCTTTGGTACAGCCTCTCATGAGAAGTGTCATGGAGGCTCCTTTCCCTGCGCTGGGCCGGACTATCACAGTCAAGAACTTCCTACCGGGCTCAGGGACTGAAGTAAGGACACCACCAGAGCTGGAGGAAGATGGGATGATAGGACAGGCCAGCAAGCACCTGCTGGAATAATAAGTCAGGCCTACACCCTGTAGTGCAAGGTTGTGGGAATGTGCAAATTCCCATGAAGTGGAGGCTCGAGTATAGAGTCAAAGGGATTGGTTCTCAGTTCGTCTGTTCCTGAGCTTTGGGCAGGTGTCTTCAAAAATCCTACACACTCCCAGGGCTATTCAGGGCCGCTAATGGCTCTAGTCCTCTGTGGTCTGCCTCTTCCCATGACTCAGCCCTCTAGCCAGGTCACTTTAAAGTCTCTCCCTTTCTGGGATATGAGAGTCCCACTTATCCACTGCCTTTCTAACAAGATCTTCAGCCCCAAGTCTGGGTCTTGTTGTCCTCACCCTTCTCTCAGGGCATTCCACTCTCTTTATCCCCTTCTCATGGGCCAGGATTTCTCAGGGCTCTCCTCTGGTTCCCCTAATACAAAACCCAAACTAAAGATATACAAAGTCAAATCAATTCCTGCCCTCCTTGGGCTTCACATTTATCCCTCTCTGCTGCTCTGGTCCTCCACTGAGCACTTCCTAGAACTCTTTCCATGGTAGAATCCAAATCCTGCCCTTCTGTCAGGGCTTACCACTGGAGCCTGCTCCACTCCCAGCGGCTGTTTTATCTCTCTCCTGGCTTCTGCCAGAGCTCTCTGTTTAGAATAGGATCGCAGGGCCAACTCTCCACCCCTAGGCTTCTTCCTTGAGCCTTTTCACTCTGTAGTCCCAGAGGGTGATTGCAGACTCTCTCCCTGCAGCCCCCTCCTTCTTCTTCATCGTTTTGGGTTTTGTGGCACGGCAGAGTCACTTTCTGTGTGTCTGACTGCCATGCGCTGGAGTTTGGAGGTAGGTTATAACTTAAAGTCTGTCACCTTTCCCAATATTCTTAAAGAACTGCAAAATAGCTTTTTTAATTGGGCCCCCATTTTCCTTGTATTCTGGACAGGAGTGGCAAAGAAAATTTTCTTATTTATATGGAAAACTCAGAACCCTTAGTATATCTCCTTTCACTGGTACAGTTTTTACAATTACATGAGAGATGATCCACCATTTGCTGGACCATACGTGTTTCACATAGTCCATCCTTTTGTTTGTTTATTGGAAATAGGTTACTGTTTCATCCACAAAGACCTGTTAACATTTTGAATAAAGCCATTTTGCTCTTAGAATCATAGAAGCATAGGACTGGAAGGGACCTCGAGAGATCAGCTCGTCCAGTCCACTGCACTCATGGCAGTACTGAGAATGTTCATCTCAGGGCCTTGGACTATATCAACATTTTCAACTACTGGGCTTAATTCACAGAATTTTTTCCCTTTTATTTCATGTGCTCACAATTCTTGCCATTCCTTCCTTAGTTCATTTTTGATTAAGTGATTAAATTCCAGTTTGCTTAATGGGATCCCTAGGTCAACTTGTACGGCCTTAATAGCATTTTTTGTCTCTTTGCCAGTTCATTGCCAGCTATCCCTACATGTGCCAGGATCCATGCTGTTTTTATGGTCACATGCAGTTGTGCCAATTCAGCTGTTAGCAGTAATATTTCATTACATATATCGTTTCTGCTGTCAGACTTGCCATTATGTAGTGTCTGCAGCCCTGATCACACAGGGTGGCCATGAGAGCTGGCAGCAAAGCTAGGGCCCAAGTTAGTGCCAGCAAGACCCCTATTAGCTTAGCCAGAGATAAAGTTCATGAGTCTGATGGCTTTCTTCAGTCTGAATGTGGGTGCCCAGAAAGCTATTCCCACTCTACCTGTTCCTTCCTCTATGGAGCCATCGGTATGCATCTGACAATAGTGTCCCCACTTATCACAGATACATTGATTTGCTATATCTTGTATATTAATCATTCTTCTCCTTTTGTTCATCATATAGTTCCATATCTATCTCAAGGAGGTGGTTCTCCAGAGATAGAGTATTTTCCCAGAGCTAGAGATTTTGGCCTCTTTTTTTAAGCCTTTATTTTCACAGAGATCCTTTATCCACTTCCTTACCCTACTTACTGAGGAATTTTGAGTTTTTGACCTACCTGCTCTCCACTTAATTCCCAACAATTAATATATATTAGCTTAGTGTTATCTTCACTATTACGTAGTACTTTGGCCCTAAAGGCTAAGTCTCGGAGCTTCTTTCTGAGAGTAATAGGCATTTCTCCAGCTGCTATCTGCATTACATACAGAGGCGAGGTAATGAAAGCACTGCATGCAGTATGCAATGCCTGTGCTTGGATACAGTCTAGTTTTTTCAGATTTGTTTTTGATGCTGACCTAAAGGCCTAGCAGCCATACTCAATAATAGGTCTGATTGGCGTCCACCATTTTCTTAGTAAGTTTCTCCCTTTGCACTTATCTATAATGTTTTCAATATGGTTCTGTCCCGGGGTTCACAACTCACTGCTAGGGGCACCTCCTCCTGGCCGGTTTGGGGATTAGCTCTCCCCGATACCTCTTCTTATGGTTTCTCAGCCTGTAATCTCACTCTGTCACCCTGAGGCCCTTCTCCTGCTCGTCAGCAGCTGCAGCGCCTTGTCTTCATGGCTTGCATCTCTGGCCAAGTCACAACAGTCCTCCCCTTCTGTGGTTCTATCACAGTCTTCCACAGCATCCCACACAGTCCTTAAGTCCACTGCCCTGGCTAAGTAACTCCCTCAGTGACGGGGATGGATAGTCCCGGATGGTCCCCAAGATCGCTGCCCAGAGTGGGCCACTAATTCAGTGGCTAGTAGAGGAACCCAGGTCCACCTTCTACCCTGGGTACCAGTCCAGGAGCCCTATCTCTGGCAGCCAAGGTCTGTACTACCCCAAACCTTCCTACATCTCTCCTGGACTACTTCGTGCATTGCCTCTCCCAAGCTTTCATTCTCCACCCTTGTAGCCAAACCCTTTTCCTCTGGGTCTGCTAGACAAACCCTTCCTCTGGGGTCTAAATCTCTTGCTATCCCTTGTCCCATGAAGAGTGACTGAATCCCTCTTCCTGGCAGCACCCCCTTCTGCTACCAGCTCCCTGGTTTTATAGAAGCCCGGCCTGTTCCTGCACAGGTGAGCTTCCCTTAATTAGGGCTTTCCTCTCAGCTGAAATGTCCCCTGGTCTGCAGCCTCATAGGTTAATTGGCCCACCTGGCCTATGTTAACCCCTTCAGGGAAAGAGGAGGAAGCACACTCCATCACATTTGAGATTGTTATCAAATATCACACCTAAGAATTTGTCCTTTTTCACTATATTTATCTGTTGGTCATATATTTATATAATTTCTGAATCTTCCATGTTGTGCAGATCATTCATTTAGTTTTGTCAGTGGAGAGCTTGAAGCCCCACCTGTTTCCCTGTTCTGTACTCCCACAAAGTGCATCGCTGATTCCTTTGGAGTCCAAGGTTTCTTCTTGTGGTCCATATGACCTGGTCATCAGCAAATCATCTGATGTCTATTCCTGCACTCATTTCCTTTGGAAGGTCATTTATCATGATGTTAAAAAGGGCTGGGCTAATGACAGTCCCCTGTAGGGTTCAATTTGTAATGGAATATACAGTGGAAAAGGCTTTCTCTACCCAGACCTGTGTAGTTCTTTGCGCAGGAAATCCCTTGTCCATTTGTATATCTCTCTACAGTACCCAGATGGTTGCCACTTTATATAATAGTCTCTCTCTCTCTCCGTAACACATTGCAGGTTTTTTCTGTGTCCAGGAAGGTTACTATCATGTATTCTTTTGGTTTTTGTGCTTCTGTGTCTATCGGTGTCAGTTGCACCCCTGCCGTCTGAATCCACATTATGTTCCCTCTGTGAGCCTATTTCCTTCTGAGTGTGCTACTCATCTCTCCATCCCCAGTCTTTCCATGGTTTTGGCTAACCATGCTGTGAGAGCAATGGGTCTGTATGCCTCAGGCCTAGAGTGCCTCTTGCCAGGGTTCCTCACTGAGGCAATAAGCTCGTGTTTCCAGTCCCTAGATATTTCCCCTTTTCTCCGTATGCTATTCTGACATTTTAGTATTACACTCAGGCTTTCATTGCCTAGGTATTGGAGCAGTTCAAAGCTTACTAGCCCCCTTCTGCTACAAGCTTCCTCTCTTTATGTGAGCCAGCCTGTTCCTGCCCAGCTCTGGGCTTCATGATCAGTTAAGCCTGGCTCTCCCTCCAGGTGTAGCCTGCTATGTTAATTGGCCACTCAGGCACACATTAACCCATTCAGCATTGTGTGGGAGTGAGCCTTGCTTGGGCCTGAGAGTAAATTTAAGTGGTCCAGGGTCTCTGGGAAACCCATATAAAATATCTGTAGTGGAGCATGCCCAGCCACACCCTCAGTCTGCCGCCTACACCAGAAAGCTTCACTGTACAGGGGTTATTCTTAGGGGGCTGTTTCTGCCCACTTTAAGGCCCTTTAAGCTGCCACAACAGCACATAAGGGCCTTTGCCTACCTGAGAACCAGGTCCAAAGTCGAGGGTGGGTCATGTGATGTACTGCAGAAGAATAAGCCAGGTGCTTTGAAGCTGATTACACAGGAGGAAAGATGGTCTAGTGGTTACAGAAATGGCCTGGGACATGGGTGACCTGGCTTGAATTCCCTGCTGTCACAGACTTCTTGTGTGACCTTGGGCAAGTCACTTAGTGCCTCAGTTCCCCCTCTGTAACATGGGGGTGATAATACTGCCCTATCTCACAGGGGTGTTCTGAGGAGAAATACACTAATGGCAGTGAAGTGCTACGGTGAGGACTGTATATGTAGGTAGAAGCAAAGAAAGTAGTCTGTGTTGTAATTGATACCAGAGAGGACAGTCTACAAGTTAGACCTTGCTCCCCTCTCCTTCCTGACCAGATTCTCATAGTGAAAGTGATCCTGGCAGTTTGAACTGACTGAAAAATTAGAAACATCCCCTGCCTCCATCCTTCCCCCTGTGCTCTACAGAGTGCTGCCCAAAATCCATTTCTGATGGGAACAAAATTCCACTCCCTGGGACTGCCCCATGTCAAAAGACTAAGCATAAAAGTCTGCTTGGGCATCACACACGTAGAGAGGGAGTTCCCCGTGCCTAATTCAGTGGGAGGAGCTGCAATGGATTTCTGCACCCAACTGGAATGGACTCTGGACAGAGCCCCTGGGAGAGTTCAATCTGAACCATTCCTGTGGCCTACTAGAATATAGGAGCTTGCCCAAATTGAAGTCCTGGTTCTACTTGTTATTAGCCCCATCAGCTGAACCTCATGTTGGGAAAACCTATCAGTCTATGATAGCCTTCTGCTTCAGACCTCCTCACCATAACTGCTCGAGAGGGTAGGGAAAATATGATGGGAAACCAGTGCTGGCCTTCAGCTTCATTTGCAGGCTGTATTTGTGGGTCCTGTGGAAAGACTAAATCTCCAGGCATGCCACTCACTAAAAAAAAGTCTCCTTTAGCTCCAGCAGCAACACTGTTTCTTTTGGTTGAGAGGGTCCCTGGTTGAAGTCCTGGGGGAGTCTGGCCCCTTGCCTGTCAGTGCACTGATTGAGGCCATGACCTGTGTTTTGCTTCCTTCTGGCAGGTAATTGAGTTGCGGCGGCCTCTGGACTCGAGACTTGAGCATGTTGATTTTGAGTCCCTGTTCTCCTCTCTCAGCGTCCGGCACCTGAGCCGAGTGTTTGCATCCCTGCTTCTAGAGAGAAGAGTGATCTTTATAGCAGACAAACTCAGGTACCCACCTTTGCATCTTTCTCTTGCGTTCTTTTAAACCAAATGTTAGTTAAGGAGAGACTGAGAAGGGAGTACTGGCCCCTCTGTGTTCTTTTGTTCTTCTCTGTTATTTCCCAGCAAGTACAGCCAGTGCTCCCAAAGGGCAGGAGCTCTGAGGAGGTGATACACCCTCTACTGGACATGCTGCAAGAAACCAAATGCCTCAGCCCAGCTCAAATAAACACATTTGTTAGTCTCTAAGGTGCCACAAGTACTCCTTTTCTTTTTGGGGATACAGACTAACACGGCTGCTACTCTGAAGCCCAGCTCTGGAGCTTGCAAAAACTGAGCTTCCTCTGGTGCACAAAGGAAACCAAGTTCCCTTTACTCAGAATCTCAGCGAGACAGAGCTCCTTGCAATAAGAAAGCAGAACCCCTCCTTTTGCTTGGGAGGGAAACAATGTTCCCTTTTCAGCCACGCTCTGGCACCCATAGGAACCAAGCCTGGGGTGAGGAGAAGGAGAGAGAGAACTCAGTGTCTCTTAGCCCTTTCGCTGAGGTTCTCAGATTCTGTTGACTAATTTTTTAATATTGGTTCTTGAGGTTTGGAGTTTAAATTGATTCATTCCCACAAGTTCAGCACAGGGGTCCAGATCTCTTTAAGATTTTATGCAGCTGGTGCCTGGCAACCATCCAGCCCTTAAGCACTTGAGGATTCAGAGAGAAGAGTTCTCAAAGCTCGGTGACGGAAAAGCTACAGATGAGTAATGACACTTATGAGTGCGATCAGATTTCAGCAGGCGTACAATACCCCCAAGCTGTCTGTTTTCACAGATCCCAGCCAGCCGGGCTACAGCCCTGGGACTGGGGGAGGGAAGGCAAGTGGAGAGGCCCCTTCTATAGGGGAGCAAAGGAACAAGTCACCCTGCAGGGGTCCAGGGATTTGTAAGGGCAGAGCTCATGCAAACTCATCACACCAATGGGAAGGCTGGGTGGGCTGTAGCATACAGGCTGCAGCTCCCCACTTTCACTCCTTTACTGCTTCTTTGGGTCAAGGAGGGGAGGATCTATTTGGTTACATTTGCTTGACGTGTTACATACGTAGATTTTTTTTCATATCCTCTTAAAAGTACATCAGTATGCAAGGCATGAAAGCACTGATTCTACCCTTAACCTGTGACAATCCTATATTTCCCATGTCTAAACTACACAGATAATTTTGGTAATCTTTATAATGACAAGATTTCCTCTGGGAGGTTTTTCCTCTCATATAGGATAAGCGCAGCATTATGACTGGATTCATTAGGGACAGAGGCATAGACTAACCTTTACATGATGATAGCCAGTGAGAATATGTGATGCCATGCAAGGATTTTATTGGTATAAGTTTGGAATCAGCGCATTGTTAGGCAGATTGCCCCAAATGAGTGCCAGTAAAACCCTTATATCATATTGCACCGTCATGTGGCATATCCAGAATACATGTGTTTTAGAAAATATTGCAAAAATGTTTTCTATCAGTATTCTTCTGACAGTAAAGCCAGGTGCCTTAATACTGAGTCCAACTGTCCAAGCCTTGGAGAAGGAGAAAAAGTATTAAAAATTGTAGAAACCTCTAAAAATGATATACAATAGCTTTCCTATACATAAAGGTTTTAAGTTCCAGTATCTATGAATCTACAAGGGCTGGAATCAAGTACTATGTGCCGTGTTGCCAACACTCATGATTTTATTGTGAATCTTGTGATATTTGTTATTTCTCTTAGAGCCCCATCTCCTGGAGTCAGCTATTTCACGAGAATCTCAGCTTTCTTTTTTTACAATCAGCTTAAAATAAGTTTCGAACCCACATAGTTGTGGCGACAAGTTTGAAACCATGACCCAAGAGTATCTTAAAGGCTCAGAAACCAAAAGTCAAAGAAAATAACCCAAATGTAATATTAAAAACAAATAATCCATGATTTTTAAAGCCAATCTCATGATTTTTGGGCCCTGACTCATGATTTTGGAACATTTGGCATTGGCAACACTGTAGTGTATCATAATGGGAAGCTGAGAATTTTTTCCATCCATTGGTGGAAAACTCCTGTTCCTATCAGTGATGGCTTTTCAGATATTGGACTTCAAATCTATCACTGATTCAAGGCTGACTGTCACTTGCCCTGGAACAGGGGACAAGGAAATTGCCAAGTATTAAATAGTGTTTACTTTGGGAATGGGAATTGCACGTTTTGGGGGAAAGAAAACAAACATTTATCTGGCAAATAGATTTTTTTAAAGTAGAAAAAACATCTGTTTGAAGCTGCTCAGGGGTTTGGAATGCTAGTAGGAGTCCAGGAGGGATGGAATAATGGTCAGAGTGCAGGTGAAGTGGTGAAAAGTGCATGATAAATTGCATTTATCGCACACCGCTCTAATTTATCATGTGGATGTCATCACTGTGTTTATCTGTACGTGTACTTGTTTGTGAGGGTGTATATGTATATATTAAGAGAGAGAGAGAGAGAGAGAGAAAATGATACATAGTTTATTTATGTGTTTTAATTGCTACAAAATCTGAAGTCTCTGCGAAAGGAAGTGGAAAGGACTCTTGCCAAGTACTGTGTGAATTATTAAATGTTTTCAAGCTGAGCCAAAAACACATCTAACAAGTGTAAAGCAAGTGAAATGTTTTTGTCTTTTCCATTTTTGGAATGAATATTGAGTGTTTTTTAAAAATCTGTCAATCCAAGCTTGGCAGTGGACAAAGAGAGAATTTGGTTGTTAGTTTTATTCCCCCATGCCATAGCAACAAGAATAAACATTCCCTTTCAACCCAAAATATGACTACCCCAAAAAATTGTTGCTTTATTGAGATAATCTTTCCGCAGCTTTGCTCAGGCCTGTATAGGCCTTCATGCGGGTAGGGGAAACACCAGTACTTAAGGTCTGCTATGTGACACAAATGGATTAGACTATCTTTGTAGTGAGATATTGTTTTCAAATCAAAGTGCCAGAGTGACAGTCCAGGACACTAAAGACCAAGATTTGCACAAACAGATGTCTCAGAGTCAGACTCCTTAAATCCAACCTAAATAGGTGGCCTGATTTCTCCAAAGTGCTAAGAATGCGGCAGTTCCATTGGGCTGAGTGGAAGCTGCTGGGTACTCAGTACTTTAGAGATCAGAACACTTATTCAAGAGCCTAAATATGGATTTAGGAACCTACCTTTAAGGCACCCATTTTTGAAAATCTTGGTCTAAAGTCCTGTGAGGGCCTGGAGGTTGCCCTGGTGTGCCCCCTTTTGGTCAGGCATGGCAACCCCGTCTCACGTCCCTTCCGCTGGGTTATAATCAAGTCCAGATGGATCTTTTTAATCAAAGAGCACGCTCCTTGCAAGGGTCTCATTTATTAGTGACAGCCACAAGCACAAGTAGAAGCTCATTCAGGTACACCCAGGGATATTTGTTGCCTTGAGCTTAGTCCAGTTAGCCATCTCTGGCTCCTTCCTTCAGGACACTCTTCATTCCTGTGCCTGAAAACAGCCTCTGGTCCAGCAACCCTTCTTGGTTCATTCTCAGGGTTACCCCTTTTCAGTCCTTCCTTAAGCTGGAATCCTCAGCTCTCCTCCTGGGAATTGGGCTGTATGAGTTAATTCTACCCTTTCCCCTCACCTAGGAGCCTCACCAGCTCTCCTCGCTGGAGCTGGGCTCTATTAGTCTGATTTCATGGTCCTCCCTAAGCAGGATTCCTCAGCTGTCCTCTCTGGAACGGAGTCATGGATTAACCAGCTGTGGGACCTTTACCAGCTTCACCCCCAGCTGGACCAGCCTTTCCCTGCTGGTGTCGCCTACTGTCCATTCTGCTATGAGAAAAGAGGCAGCTTTTATGCTGTTCCCCTTCTTTCAGCTCATCCCAGTTGGCTGGGGGAGAGGGGAGCCTTGCCCCATTCTCTCTGCAAGGCTTCTGGCTCTGTGTCCTTAAAGAAACAGTAATGGCATTTCATCCCGAACGCTTTTTACTCCTGGGACCACTTCCTCTCTCACATGTCTCCCAAGTCCCTGTATATATAATCAGACCTTTCATCCTCTTAAAGGACTAGGCCATGTGATGGGGTGGGTTGACCATTAGGCACCACTACCATTAAAGGACAGATTACCCGGTCACAAGTCCTATAGATCCCTGCTGGGGACTGCAGCTGTGTCAACAGTGCTTCAGGATCAATAGTATCAAAGGCAGATCTAAAAGAATCAGCATGGACACTTGATTTTGATCATCACCAATAGGAGACGACAAACTGACAAGAGCAGCACTTGCTTCATGCTGTACCTAGGTCTAAAATCAGACTGATCAGGACCCACGCCATCTGAGCACTCTGGAGTTGCTTTTCTCTCTTCTCCCTAACCTCAGCCTGAAGGAGAAGATTAGAGAACAGATGATAACTGATAGGATTCCCAGCCTAGAGAGTATGTGCCTAAAAATCATCTCAGCATGACATGCTGCTAATCTGCCACGCCAAAGGGAGGCATTGACAGTCTCCACAAATAACAGACCCTTGTCTTCCTGCTAGATTTAAATCGTTCTAAAGCTTCCATTTTTCAGTTGAAAGGCTGAAGTTCCCTGAATGCATCCAGTACCACAGCGAGCAATATTGGCTGAAACTCAAGCAGAGGAGACTCTACACTTGTTTTCTCCCCACCCCCATACTCCCCAAAGCAGCGTCTCTGCACTCCTGAATGCTGATGGATTGGAAGCTAAGAAATCTGATCCACAAAGTAGACTGAAAATTCCACAATGGGAGAAATGAGCGAAGATGACCAGGATTAACGTGGGAGAGTTCTGGTGAACAGGACTTCAGAGATGCTATGGTGAAAGGGAAGGGAACCTTCTTTGCTTTCTGTACAGTCACAGCATACAACTTCAAAACAAAATTTTGTCATAACCAATGCAACTGAGTCTGTGACCTCCACCAGCTGTCCTCTCAAGCATCTTCCCTCCCACTTCCTCTGTCACATGCCCTCTGTATTCCATTATGACTTGCAAGCAGGGGAAGAGGGAATGGAGAGTCACTGTAATGCTCGTAGAGGACCAAATGTTTTAATATCCCACTAGCTCCCAGGTAGAGTAATGTTTTGGCTGCACAGTGTTCTCCCTTAGAGCTGTCTGGAATCAGACCAGATAGTTCCATTAATCACTAAGGCAACCTTTCACATCAATTCCTATCCCTGGATGGAGGAGCTGGCTGTGCCCTGAAAATGAAGGAGGCAGAGGTTGGTTCACGACAAAGATATAACCTCTACCCTTGCCACCTGCATTCCAGCTCAAAAAAAAGGAGCTCCAATGCTGTTCTCAGAATAATCCCATAACGTTCCTGGCAATTGGTGACAGTGCTTCCACACAGACACTGCTATTATTTCTGCAGGTTATAAAATTGGGGAGGTGAAAAATATGCTAGGAAACAAAGAAGGAGGAGGAGGAAACCCCTGCTTTTCAGTCTTGGATAACGTTGGCCACAAAATGTGTGAGGAAAAGCAACATCTCCTTAAAGGAGACAGTTTTAAAGGGATACAGTCAGGCTGATGTTCACATAGGAGGCATACTCTTGTTACAAGTTTGCTGTAAATGAACGCAATTGAAGAACGTTTATTTTTCACATTGTTTGCCTTGTGCAATTGACAGGACTTTGTGGAGAGTTAGAAGCACTATCTGCGGTTGGTGCAGGACTTGCTGGTGAGAGCAGAAGCAAAGTGCAAGTGGAGGTGAAGGGGCAGCAGGCTGGAATGTGCACAGAGAGCAAGAAGGGGGCGGGAACATGCTTTAGTGGTTAGACTTCTGCACCCTTCTAAACATCAGCTGGGGAGTAGAGCCCTCTGCCCTTTTTTAAAGGACCTTTTAAAAATCCAGGAGACTGTATTTAAAGTGCGCTCCATCAGAAATGTCAATTTTTTTTTACAGCTTACAGCTGACAGAAACAAATCAAGTTGACAGTGTCCCTGTAAGCAAGGAAATGAAAATCTGGGACTCTTTCATAAAGAGAGACTCCCTCTATGTGGAAGTTCCTTGAAGTAATTCCCTAGTATATTCTCTTCACCTGTTAAAGTCACAGGTAAAGCCTAAAGAATAACAAAAATCTAGTGCTTATATAGCACTTTTCATCAGTAGATCTCAAAGTGCTTTACAAAGGAGGGCAGTACCACTATCCCCGTGTTAAACTGAAGTGTTAAATGAATTCCTCTCTCTGCTCTAGGGATCAGAATTCACTTAACCCGTGGCTGGCATGCACCTTTGTATAAACTGCTCAGAGCGCTTCTTCACCTGGTCACAGTGATGATCCAACAGCAGAAGTCACACTCTGCCAAATTGAATTTATCCAGTGAAAAGCAACCAAAACCTGTAGCCCAACCATGATATTCTCCTAAACACACTCTAATGTCATGCTGGAGGGACTCAAATTTACCAGACATAACTGGAGCAAAAAATCAGGCCTTACTTTCTGAGCGAGCACAAGACCACATCTATCAAACCCTCTTCTCTCTCTCTCTCATTACAAGTCAGCAACAGCTGCCAGAGCCACATTTTTCACTGTAAATTCCCCCCATGGAGTTTAATACAAGCCAGCTGTGAGTGCTTTCCTGGCCATGTGATTCCTTCAGGCCAGACTAGCCTTTCTACCCTCCCCCATTCTTTCAAGAGCTGGATGCTAGTAAAACCGAAATGACGTTATGTACGCAGCTTGTTATGGCGAGCCTCCCCATCCCCTGACATGCACAAACGCTTCCAAACCTAGAACAGATGAGTAACCAGTGTCCCGCAGCGTGCTCTGCATAGCCCCGTGAAACTGACCGCACGCCCCGCCCACCTCTCCTTCCAGCGCTCAGAAGAGTTCTCTGGCCAAACCTTCTTGGAAGTCGTTCGTGAAGGAACTTTCAGAGTCACTGGTAGCATTTGAATGGGAAAAGGATGAATTGTACCTCCCCTACCCCAGCTCCTCAGGGTATGTCTGTACTGCAATTAGGAGGTATGATTTCAGCACTGTAGGCATCTAGCTAGATCAAAGCTATCTGGAGTAACAATAGCGATGTAGCTGCTGCAGTATGGCATGGCTGGTCACTTGCGCACATGCTCCAGGTCTTGGATGGGGTTGCACTCAGGAGGGTAGCCCATGCCACTGTCCAGCTGCCACGTTTACCCTGCTCTTGTTACTGAAGCTGGTTTTGATCCAGCTAGAAAAAGGCAACTCAAGTATGTCTACCCTGTATACAATCACACCTCCCAATTGCAGTGTAGACATACTCGCAATTTAGTCCCTCCCCTCCATCCTCTTGGGTCAGCCTGGCCTTTTGAGGCCCTGTCCTGAGCAGGACCTGTATGGTAGTGTCGTATTTTGTCCTGATTTCTAGTGAGTATTTAGTCTGTTTTCTCTGAAAAGTTCATTATATGTGCATTGATACCCTTTTCCCCTGCAGACTTGTTCTTTGCTGAGGTGTATGCTGAGTGTCAGAAAGAGAAGATGCTGTTAATTAAAAGAGTGTCATTGGGCTGGGAGAGAATTAAGCATCAAGACAAGCTGTGCCTTCAATACTGTATCTCTGCTCTCTAAAGAAAGCAAAGTTGCACTGGTAGCCACTTCTGCGTGTCCTTGTCAAGCATGCATAGCAGACACTGGAGGCAGTGGAAAACTGCCCCTTGTCATGTGACAGAGGAATAGCTTCCTGTAATCCTGACCCATTCCATGTGTCTTTAGACCAGGAAATAAAGATTGGGGACAAGAGTTTTGAAAATGACTTGTGACTGTGGGTGCCCAACTTGAGACACCTGAAAGGAGCCTGATTTTCAGCAAGTGCTGAGTGCTCACCCTCTGCCTTGCCTCTACTGCTGTGTGCTTTGTGTTGTCTTTTAGCACCCTGTCGAAGTGTTGCCATGCCATGGTGGCGCTCCTCTACCCCTTCACCTGGCAGCACACCTACATCCCAGTGTTGCCGCCTTCCATGATTGACATTGTGTGCTCACCAACCCCCTTCCTGATTGGCCTGCTCACCAGCTCACTGCCCCGTCTCAAGGAGCTACCGGTGGAAGAGGTGAGCCATGAACTCAGATGAAATTGTTGTTTTTAAAAGCCACAGGCATTGGCTGCACTGTGTTGTCTTCTCACCCAAAAGGGTTTGCCTCATAGACTTAGATTGTGTCACTGCTTTAAGGCAGGGTGGCATTGTAACTATCTGTGGCTGCAGAAATACAGCTATCCCAGTTGTCAGTGAACTGCATCATGAATAAAACCTGTAACCTTTGGCTCCAAGACACACTGGCTGCTACCTAGTGAGCAGTGACTTTGCTGTAGCTGGTAGGGGGAACTGACATAATGACCTTCATTTTTCTTTCCTGTCCCACAGGAAGTTGGGAGAAGGGTGGTGATTTTGCTGGTGGGGTTTATTATTAAAAGTTTTGTTATAGTTATAGTGCTGCCAGGGCAGTGCAGAGAGACAATTGCTCAGTCTGTTATGTATGAATTGTTCTTTTTAGAGATTGTCCAGGGCCTGGGATGGTTGTAGTTAGTACAGACATCTGTCTGACTGGCTAGCTGTATCAAGCTGTTGTCTCTTGTCTTATACTTAGATTACAAGCGCTTTGGATCAGGACTGTGTTTTAGTTCTGTTTGTACAGCACCTAGCACAATGTGGTCTGGTCAGTGACTAGGGCTCTTAGGTGCTCCCACATTACAAATGAATAATAATTATAAGCAAACCTGTAAATAAATGAATAACTCTGAACAGGACTGATGAGAGATGTGCCAGGGCAAACACACAGACACAGCATGACAGGTCATAACATTTTCAGCCTCACATCCAAAGTGTTCCTAGACTCCAGTGCAGGAAAAACCTTTGGTGGACTACAACCTTCTGCCCATTAGCGGCACTGATGGTGGTAAGGTGTTAAGGGAAATAATCTTTTAAAGACAAGCTGAGATCAGCAACTCTGTTTTCCTCGCCACTTCACACCTGCTCTATAACTACCAACACTTTTCATACAAAGCTGATCTTTGCAGAGTCATACTAAGCAATTACTTCCAATATTCCTATGGCAATGAGTTCCACAGATTACATATGATGTGTTCAATTTTTTTTAAGTTGCATTGCTTTGCTTTGTGTGATAGAGTAAATACTAAATAGGAGTTAATGATAAAGCCCCATATTATTTTGGTCACTCAGTCATCATTGGCTGTGTAAAATAGTCTGTGGCTTCTTTGTAAAGCTTTTCGCTTAGACAATAGATCTGACTGTGTTCTAGTCTAAGGGTTTGGGATATGTGGGGGAGAAGTGAAGGCAGGAGGGTTAGGGAAGGCCAGCTTCTTTCAGTTCAAGCTGTCATTTTGTGGCTTGTGGCGAAGTGGTCAGAAAACCACAACAGGGGCCCTGCTGTTGACCAGTGTTTTATATCTCTTCCAGTTGCTGTGGTTCTGTGAGAGGGGAGGAGTTTTCCTGGAGAGCCAGGAAGGCTTGGGATAATCTCTGGTAACAGGAAATAACAATTCCCCATTCTCTCTTTGGTAGGTCCTTGTGGTTGACCTTGTTAATAACAGGTTCCTCAGACAGGTGAGTAGAGCTGTCCCATATGGGGCTTTTTTCTCCCACTTCCTCCATTTCCTTGCCTTGACCTGTATTTGCTTATTCTGCTTCCCCAGGCTGGGAGGCAGGATTTGATAGCAGGTGCTGTTTAATAGTAATGTCACAGTGCTTTGTGCTTAGGTAGCACCTCAAAGAATCTCAAAGCACTTTACAAACATTAAACCCTCCATAATCCATGCGAAGTAGAGAAGCATTATCCCCTTTTAACAGATGGGAAACTGAGGCACAAGGCCTGCAGAAGTGTGTTGTCCAAAGCCACAGAGTGAGTCACAGCCAAAGCTGGAAATAGACCCCAGAGTCTCGACACTGTCCTTCGCTCTAAGCACTGGTCAGCACTACCTTCTAGCATAATATCTGCACCTTCCAGTGAAGACTGGTTTTAGTAGATCTTTCAGTTTATGTCTTCATTGGTCCCTCTCATGTTCCTCCCTGTCTAGTCCTTGCATTACTAGACCATAGTAGGAAGACAATAAATGGGAATCTGGACATCATTTTGCAGACAAATATGCCTCTTCTGATTCCCTTTGACCTGGAGCAGAGGAGCACAAATTTTGGGGTGTCCTGGAACATATTCCTAGACCTGGAAGCCAGGTGGTTTTGTTTGTTTTCTAAGCAGAATCCAACTCCTCTGAATCACAACCACGACCCACAGGATTCAGGCTAGGGTAAGAAATCAATTGTCTGGTTAAGACACTGGACTGGTCCAGGAGCACTGAGTTCAACTCCCATCTCTGCCACAGACTCCTTGTGAGACCTTGGGCAAGTTGCTTGTCTCTCAGGGCCATAGTTCCCCATCTGTAAGTGGGGATAACAGTACTGCCCTCCCTCACAGGGGTGATATGAGGTTAATGGCTGTTTCTTATCTTTCAATACAGTTTTCCTCTGTCAGCCGCTTTGGCTATAGAGCCCTCTTGCAGTGGCTAGACCGTGGCAAACCCCTCCCTTCTGACTCCCAACTCTGTTACTGCTCAATCCATTTGTGGTGTCTCTGTGCCTCTCCCACTGCTCCCTGCATGTCACTGTATGGGGTTGGGAGGGGGTGAAAATCACTTAGCCATATGCAGGTCTCAGCCTAGCCGCTGTGTCTGCCTAGCTGCTTGCTGGCATTGTTTGGCTGACTCCTGCTCCTGATATTATCAGAGCAACACCTTACCTCCAGCAAGGCAATGGGGTCAGGGCTGGGAGACGGGCGACATGGTCGCAGATCTAACAGCTGAACTGAAAGGTTACAAATCCGTCCAATGCGAGGTGGTAGCTGGGGGTGAGACACCCACTTTAGTGCTTGTAGAAGGGATGGACAGCCCCGAATAGAAGGCACTAGATAAGCACCGAGTATTGTTCTTCTTGCTCTCCTGGTTTCGTAAGAGATAACCTTCCATGTCCTTGCCCTGTCTCTCCCTGGCTCCACCTGAGCTAGCTGAGGAGAAAAGCAGGTTCCCGGAGCCAGCACAAGCCCCACCCTGAGAAGGTCCCTGAGTGTGTGCTTGTGTTTTCTAGATGGAGGACGAGGACTCCATCCTGCCTCGGAAGCTGCAGGCGGCACTAGAGCACATCCTGGAGCAGCGGAACGAGCTGGCTAGCGACAAGGAGGAGGGCTCTCTGAATGGCAGACACGGTACAGCCTGCAGCCTGTCTGCTCGTTTTCATCGGGTGGGCCCGGCGGCCCTTCAGTCACTTCCCCCAAAGGGATGGTTTTCATCCCCTGGCACAGGTTTGAATGGAAGATGCAGTTCAGTGGCTAGAGCTAGCTGAGGCTTTGCTAAACTCTCCAGTGCGCTGGTGACCTTTGCTATGTGACTGACTTCCATGTGGTCTCCTTCAGCCTCCGCCCCGTACATCCTCCCTACACATACCCGTCTTCTCCACAGCCAGGCTCCTTCGAGCTGAGGAGGTGGCTTTGGTGTTAGTCCTGGGAGTGAAACCTTCCCCGCCTGCAGCCTCCACAGCATCCCCAGCTCGGCAAAGCCCGCTGGACTCAAACAGCCCCTTGGAGAGGGGGTGGATGGGGGGGGCACACTGAGGTTCTGCACCTTGTGCATGTGCCATGCTGGATCACCTGCCGGGGTCCTACAGCCTGCGTAGTGCTCCTGGGAGCAGCAGCAGGCCGCTCCTAGCCTTTCAGTGGAAAGTACATGCTGAGGTGCTCTGTCTCCACAGCTGCTTCTCACTCTCAGACCCGTACAGGGCACAGTTCCTAAAGAGGCCAGCAGGGCTGGTAAGGTGGTGCGGAACCACAGCCAGGAATGCAACTTCAAAGTAAACCAATGTGCGGCCCTGACCGCCCAGTGCATCCTCACAGTTCCACCATCGGCACCACCCTCACTTCATGGCTTTCTCTGCTTCTCCCCTCCTCCCCCGCCTCTTCCTTAGAGTCCAGCCCCTTGAACGAGGTGGTGTCTGAAGCCTTCGTTCGTTTCTTTGTGGAGATCATCGGCCACTACTCCCTGTTCCTGACCCCCAGCGAGCGAGAGGAGCGGACCCTACAGCGGGAGGCCTTCCGCAAGTCTGTCTCTTCCAAGAGCCTTCGACGCTTCCTGGAGGTCTTCATGGAAACCCAGATGTTTGGGGGATTCATTCAGGAACGGGAGCTGCGGAAACAGGGGGTCAAAGGTTAGGGGCTCTTCTTATTCCAGCGAGGCTTGTGGAATCTTTGCCATCCATCCCCTGGGAGCGGTGAGCAGCCAGCATCGTACCCTGGAGCAGCACTGGCTGTAGCTCTGGGGTGAGGCCATGATGACCATGTGTTTTTGAAAGATTGCAGTGATCCCATCCCCCTTTGAGAGAGGTGTGGCCTGAGTATAGACCCAGGCACCAATAACTCCTGGGTTCCATTCTTAGCCTCTATCTCTGGTCTTGGATAAGTCACTTAAATTATCCCTGCCTCAGTTTCCCTATCTGTAAAGCTGGGGGAACTGCTACTTACCTCACAGTAGTGTTGTGAGGCTTAGTTCATGTTTGCAAAGTGTTTTGAAGTGATGAGCATTATTACTGAATGATGGGAAATAGTAGCAGTTTAGAGGTGCTTCTCTTAGCTTGTGAGCACCTTCTCATGATGTGTTAAGCAGCATAATTATCTTCTGTCACATGTGGTTCCCCTCCCATTCTATCTTGAGTTTTTGTCAGGGATGCTACGGAACTAGCATTAGCTCCAGTGTATTGATATATAATGTATTTACTGTTGTAATGCCTCCTTCTGGGGATAGACATTTGAGAGAAGGGTGTCGAGGAGCTCATAACTACTGTCCCATGGCCTCTAAGGTTCCACTGACTTGGGGGGCCTGTCTCATCCAAACAGCTGGTCATTGCTGGTTCAGCAAGCTCCTCTAAAGAGCTAATGACCAGTGGACATTGGAAATGGCAGAGGAATCAAAGAGCTTTTCCTAGAAGGTGAAAATGTGGCCCCCAAATGCTAATTCCTCAAATGGCCTCAGATTTTAGTCTCTGTGCATTCCCTGTCAGAATTCTCTTGAAAAGATTCCTCCATTCCCTCCATGAAGCAAAGATGATCAGTCTGGCTAGTCATGCCTGCATGAGGAAGCAGTGTGGCCTAGTGGCTAGAGCACTGGACTGTGGCTCTGGAGACCAGGTCTGCCACTAGCCCGCTGGGTAACCTAGGGCAAGTCAGTGTCTGCTCTGGGAACTGCAATTTTCTCCTCTGTAAAATGGGGATAGTGGTACTCATCTCCTTAGTAAAGTGCTTTTAGCTCTACTAATGAAGAGGTCAGTATTCTTGTTATATATTTGGAACCAAAAGGATTGTGGGGTTTTTTTTGCGGCAGGTCTGTTTGAGGTACGTGCCCAGGAGTACCTGGAAACGCTCCCCAGTGGGGAGCAGAGCGGAGTCAATAAATTCCTGAAAGGACTGGGTAAGATGCCAGATCAACCATTGTCTTTTCACAGTGGTTGTGTTGCATGTTACTCTTAACACCAGGTCAGTGATTTGGCAACAAAGATGCTATTTTAGGTAGCACCACTCTCCCGAGGGTTGAATCTGCCTTCCCCTGGTATGTTACTGTGATGTGCCATGGGGCCTTCAGTCAGTGGTCAGGGTTGGGCCACGTATTAACATGCATGTATGTCAGTGGGACTGGGAGTTGCATTGCCGGGTCGGGGGGTGGGGTTAAAGTTTGGACCCTGAGCTCATTGCCTGACTCCCAAAGGAGGAAAGCTGGTCTTGTGGGCTAACGCACTGGGATGGACTGGATCCCCACATGGGCAAGTCAGCTAATCGCCCTGTGCTTCAGCCACTCCCTGATGAGGTGAGGATGAGGAGACTACCTCCCAGCCCTGTTGTGAAGATAAAGCTGTTAACAGCTGTAAGGTGCTCCACTATAGCACAGGCCATATAAGTACCTAGTGGGGACAGAACAAAAAGAGGGCTGGAAGTCCTTTAAAAGCACAACATTTAACTTCTGCCTAAGGGGGAAGGAAGGAGAAGGCTGTATCTTGTGTCCCTTTCAAATTGCCACTGTCTGGCTGACACATGCTGTGCTATTGTGCCTAGCTCCAGCAGGAGCCAATTCCTTCCTTTGGGGTGGCGGGAGGGAACCGTGCTCTTGAACTAGACCCAGCATTGCTGGGGGAGAGGGGACGGTGTGATTCCGAGGCAGCAGCTCTCCCTCAGTCATTGCTCCAGTTGGCTCTGGGGGTGAGAGATGGAGCTCAGACTTTCTCCACTGTACATATCGCTATGTAATGGCTGTTTTCCTCACTTCATCTCCATCAGGTAGCAAAATGAAATTCCTCCACAAGAAATAAGAGTCACGCACGCCATCGTTCCATAGAATAGAAGGAGTTTACAATTCTGCAGAAATAAAATGAACTGTTACCAACCATTCCCACTTAGCCTGCTCCCAAGGGGGTGACAGCCCTGGATGCTGAGCGCTGGAGGCAGAAAGGCCAGGGTTTGCTCTTGTGTGAAAGTGGCCCCATGAGATGAACAGACGGTGGTAGAGCAGTCTAGAGAGGTCTCTGGACTCCTACAGTAACATGCACTGGACCAAGCACTCTAAACTCTGCGGTAGCATTTTGCAGACCTCCAAATGGATTTGATTTCTTAGTTATTATACTTTTTGTTCTATTTATATTGGGGTTAGGAAAACTATTAACCATTGACACATGCCCTGCCTCCTTTCCGAGTGGCACTGCTGGATGTGATAATGGGGACTGGGGGGAAAGGTCGTATTACCCTGGACTGAGAGCGAAGGAGGGGAGAAATAGAGGAAACCTATGAAAACAGGTCTTGAGAAAACCAAGGACGCTGAGGACTGCAGGGATGCCAAAGGACATGGGCAGGGTGGGCTTACCAATGAGGAAAGGAGGTGGAGGGGGAACCACTAAACCTACTGAGAACTTGATTTGCCAGCCAACTAATCGACCGCTATGCTCTGCAAGGCGGCTGCGTCAGCCTCGTGGAGAGGCCTTTCCTTGTATTGTCTAAGTTGAGAACCTTACACAGTGTAATTAAAAGTGAGTGGCATAAAAAGAAAATGAGTTGGGAATTATTGCTGAGAATTATCGATTTTTCTTTTAATCCGCTGCTTCATTTATAGATTTTTTTTTTTTGCCTTCTGCCTTATTTTTGTATGTGGGTCAACAGGGCCATCTAGTGGTCAGATAGAATAGTTGTTTATCCACCCACCCGGCCACCCACACACTGATGTTCCAGGACTCTTTCTGTTACAACTCTCTTATAGAAAAGGAGTACTTGTGGCACCTTAGAGATTAACAAATTTATTAGAGCATAAGCTCTAATTAGAGCTGTAGCTCATGAAAGCTTATGCTCTAATAAATTTGTTAGTCTCTAAGATGCCACAAGTACTCCTTTTCTTTTTGCGAATACAGACTAACACAGCTGCTACTCTGAAACTCTCTTATGTCTCTCACTTTCATATAACACCCACCAAAGAGCTCTCCAACATGAGCCCTGCCCAGCGTACAGCTCTTGGAAACAGGCTTCCAGAAGCTCAAGTGGGTTTCCCTTTTCCAGACCCCAACTTTGACAAAATATGCCGGCTCAGCCAATGCTAAAACTCTTCTGCTCTGACAAGACATGCAGTGTCTGTGGTAGTTAGCTTGTGATGCTGATGAATTCCTGAATGGTTCTTGCATTTTACATGGGATTGGACTTCCATGTTCTGTGGAAAGTTACCATTTTTAATATGGGTGATTAATTATTAAGTGTTACACAGGGTTTAATGGGCTGTGATGGCTTGGCAGGACATGGCTGATGGCAAAGAAGGGGTACTGCCAATGGGTTCACCACCTCGGGCATACCTGGAGACAACAGCCAATTGTGTCCGAGGCAAATTAAAAGTTTTAGGACTCACCCTTTGAAGGCAGGGTGTTGTGGTGTTAGAATTTGTATTTCTTCATGTGGGTCACTGGTAAAACCAGTTTCAGACCTCTTTAGTTCCTGGTCCACTAGAATATAGCAACTTATTACTGCTCCCAGCTGACGAGGTGGCTGCTGTTGTGGATGTGGTAGAGATCTGTGCTGCAACATGGAAGGTTCACTGTGCAAACCCTGCTGAGGCTTCCCCGTGCCAGTGCTGTGCAGGGCTTTAGCATGTGCACGGCTTGGCTCCTCTTGGCCAGCACCCTGAACCGGAGGGTCTTGGGCTTTCCCGGGGCACCTGCCCAGCCAGAGGCAGTGGGGGAAGGAAGGAGCCTGCTGGCCAGGCTGTTGGTGAGCTCAGTGCTCCGGCCAGGGGCTGGTTCTCTGCACAGTGCCAGGAGGGGCATACACGCCGCTGGAGGGTGGGGAGGACGGATATGGAGGAGCAGCGGGGCTGGGGGGATGAAAAGGAAAAGCAGAGAGAGGACAGCGAGAGGGGGCGCATGTTAAGGGCCAATGTGTGGGCAGAAGAGGCAACACTTAACTGCCTGGCGCCTGCCCGCATTCACCAGCCACCCCAGCTTGCAGCATGCAGCCAGTGCCAGCCGGAAACGGGACAGGGGGTGGGGCCCTGCTGGCAGAGAGCCAGCATGCAGTGGGGGTTGGCTGACACACCAGCAGGTGGAGCAACTGGCCCTGTGAACTGCAACTTTGTCCTGCCACCAGCCTTGCACAACCACCCCCATTGTCGGCCACTGGACCCCACTACTCACCGCTGGTGGGCGGGCAACTGGTGAGCAGAGATCCGGCCAGCAGCAGGACCCGCCAGTACTGATGGGGGGTGGGGGAAGACAGAAAATATTGAACAATTTGCCCGTTTTTAAGAAAAAGTCGGGATACCTGCAGGAGGGCTTAAATACAGGACTGTCCCTTTAAAAATAGGACGTCTGGTCACCCTACTGATGACTCATGGGGCTGGGGGGTTTATTACAGGTCCTCCCGTCCCCTGTCAGAACCCTGGGGATCTCCTCACTGTTTCCTTGTGCTTTACGCCCGCCACCTATATGATCTCACATAAAACAGACCCAGGTAGGAATCCTTCCAGAGCTTGCACAAGAGCAAGATACTGGATGGCTCAGTGTGAAACACTCTTTCTGTGGGTGTTAATCAGAGAGCTTCTGCAGCACTGTCACCCTCTGCTAGCCAAGAAAGCAAGAGTGTAGGCCCAGGAATCAAACCCAGGCCTCTAACATGGCAATATAGAACATTAGGAGGACACTGTCAGATTAAAACCATATTTTTTAAAAAAAATTGTTAGCAATGAAAGCAAATTATGAAAGCGGGAGGTATTTTATAATCTAATTTGCTTTCACTGTTTCTAGGGTTTATTTTCTACATTACACTCAGTTTGGACAATGAAAATAGACAAGCCAGCTTCCCTTTTGTTAAGAGTGGGTTTGTAGTTAATTTCATTTTTAGGCCCTAGCCCAATGCTGCAATGTCAGACTGCAAACACTGCTGGGGGAATGGCGATACTTTTTTGCAAATTGTTTTAATTGGATATGCTTATTTGATGCAAAATGTTTCTGTTGTTTTTTCTTTAAAAGATCAGTTTTAAAAAACCTACATTTGGGGGGTCTCATTTGACCCAAAGTGTCCCTTTAGCCATCAACGCAATGTTTGAAAACTTACAAGCTACAACTAGGGACATCAAGGGAGAAAAAATAAAATCATTAACTCCACCTGCGCACACTGGACTAGGAGAGCTCTTTGGCGGGACCAAGTGGGAGAGTTTGTACATGACTTATGTGACTGCCTCATTTCACCTAGGATTTTGAACCTTGTCCCAAGTACCAGCCTAGCAGCTAAAAGAAGAA
This sequence comes from Dermochelys coriacea, assembly GCF_009764565.3. Lineage (NCBI taxonomy): Eukaryota > Metazoa > Chordata > Testudines > Dermochelyidae > Dermochelys > Dermochelys coriacea. Next base: position 249,257,048 of record NC_050068.2, read on the forward strand.
AAAACATGTTTAGCCTCACCACCATGAGGGGGAGCTGTGAAGGGTGGGCAGGAGCCTGGTCGCTGCTTCCCGATCCTCTCCTGCTCTGCTGGCTCCAGGCAGCAGCTGTTCCCCTTCCCATCATCTGCTGCAGTGAGCCATACTCTATCCTACCCTCTCTCTCTCAAGGTTGTGGGGGAGGGAAGCATAGGAGAATACAGGGCTTATAGCAAAGCAGATGTGTTGTGGGAATGTGGGGCTGTGGTCCCCCTCCACTGCTAGAAGTTCTTCCCTGGCTGGCATGAGAGCTCCCCTCTCCTGCTTCAATACCCTTTTAACCCCTGCTCATGAAGACACCCAGATGAGGAGGGATGGGGAAGTCCTGAAGCTCACCTGCTCCCTGGAGAGAGCCCCAAGCCTTCCTCTGAGAAAAGAGGAGAGAAGCCCCACATCCACCCTCTGCGAGAAAGAGGGTGAGTGGAGATCTCCTGAGGATGCACGCAGGTAAGCGGAGCTCTAGGGATGGTGAAGTTGGGGAAGGCGGATTATGAGGGAGGGAGACGTCCCTAGAGTCAGAAAAGCAACCACAATCCTGGATATGCATCTGACACTCCTCCACCAGACCATGGAAGGGCCTTGATAATACATACATTCAGCTTAAGAGCAGCCTACTTTTCACCAGAATCATGTATATGAAAGTCCCCTCTCAGCACCTGGGGGACTGATGGCCTTTGATCCTTGTGTACTGGAGAGTTGTACCTGCAAAACTTCTTCAAATGTTGGCCCCTGTCTTAGAAGGAGTTGTGGTGGGTGCAAAGAGTGAGTGGGTGAGTGGTGGGCAGGGTGGACAAGTGCCTTTCAGAGAGATGGGTGATCATCAATTAGCTAATGTCTGGATGGTCCTTATCAATGTATATATTCACTATGTTTGTACAGCATGTAGCATAACTGGGCCTCCTTCCTGGTTGGCCTCTGGGCAAATACCTCAGTATAAATGTGAGATAATCATAATATACAGGTATGATTATTATGGGGACAGTGGTAAATAGACAAACTTCCTTCAGGTCCTAAGAGCAGCAAAGTGGAACCCTGGATGTCAGGAAGGGCTAGAGCAGCAGCAAAACAGGGTTTAAGACTCCCAAAGAGCCTTCCCCTGGGAGACTGGGTTTGCAGAGGAAGTTTAGTAACACTAAATATATCCAAAGTTACTGACTTTTTACCAAACTCGGTACAATACTATTTCATTTATCGGGGTCTCTCTCTCTCAAAATGCTTTACTATGTTAGATGAGAAGTGGAAGACAGAAATTGAAGCAAGCGTAAGGGATGTGGTTTTGGATGGTATAAAACGAGGGAGCATTGAGGCCACAGAGAAACTGTTCCAGACAGTAGGAGCTGCAGAGGAGAAGGCTCTTGCATCAAATGCAGTAGGAATGTGAGAGGGGGTTGTTGCTAGATGTGAGAAGGGAATGGGGCAGAGAACAGGCCCCTGAGGTAGTCTGAAGCAAGTCCATGAGCGGATTTTAAAAAAAGGCAGGTGGTTTTGAAGGGAATAGTGAGTCTGTGGGATTGTTTGAGGATGGGCATGATGTGGCTCTGCTTTGTTGTTCATGTGAGAAGACTGGCATCAGCCTTCTGCATACGCTGGAATGGGGAGAGCTGGAATTTGAAGCCACAGAGCCTGCAGTCCAGGCTCAAAGCTGCTAGAGGCTTGTCATCTTAATCACCCCCTCTGCTTTTGGTGCAGCTATTTTAGGGTGTTCGAGTTGCGACACTTGGCACCTGGCTCTCAGAAGTACTGTACACTCTGCTTAAACTCAGTGCTACTTAATTTCCAGTTTTCCACAGAAGCCAATAGTGGCATCCACTAAAAATCAGTGGGGCCCGCTGCATAATGTAAGGTTAATTGTGTATAGGGGTTTTTGTTTTGTGTTGTTTTTTTAAACCTGTTTCCTTCCATCAGTTACAAATTAAATTGAATGTGCTTTGTTCTTGAAGCGGGTAGAGAAGAGAACCCCACTGATCTTCTCTGTTCCATTCGTTATTTTATGCACTTCGATCATGTAACAGCCCAGTTTCCAGCGGGCAAGTGCCAACATCACAAACCCCACCACCACCCATTTGTGGTTTGCTGGCTGCCTTGTCAGTAGCCTCAGCAGACAGGCTAATGGGGGCAAAATGAGAATGGAGATTTGAACTCCCCTTTCTCTGCTAGGTGCCGTTCCTCCAGAACAGGGTTGAATCAATATCAACTGCTGCTGTCTCTGATCTGGGGATAATTTCTGTTTCTAGAGCTGTCAGCGTAGCACCTTTCACCAGCATTAAATTCACTTAATTAATGTAAAATAATACAGCAAGTGGCATGTATCATTTTTGCTTTATTTAAAAGCTTTCCCATAGACCTGGACAAATCCATGCCCTGGGTCTTCATGTCAGATTCCACTTCCAAGTACTGTCACTTACAATCATACTGTATAGGACAGATAAGCTACATATCTTCCACCTGCCATTTGAAAATCAATGACATTTGCAAGCAGTGACTTCTCGTGGGTTAGATGAAGGCTCACTTGAAGTCACTGATTTTGTTCTATATTGCAAGAGCTGTGTACAATAATGCAATCAAACAAATAATCAGGAAAAAAAGTTAGAGACAACTGTTGGCTATAACGTCATTTGCAACGGCCTGAAGAGAGTCCCCTGTTCATTACAAACCAAAGAAACCAAGCATTCTTGGGATTGTTTACAGTGTACTCATTTCTAGAGTCAACTACAGGGAGACCTCAACCATTTTAGTCCAAACATCCTGAAACCTTGTGTATGTTGACAGGTGGTGGCGTGGGGCTCAGAATCCAGATCTGTAATCAAAGTGTGTGACTACTGCAAGGACTTGACAGATATGAGCGATGTGTGAATGTACACACAAAGCAGGGATGAGGCACTAGGAGTCCAATCCACTGTCCGCTGAAGTCGGTTGGAAAACCCTGATTTACTTAAGTGAGATTGGATCAAGATTATGGACCTTCTTCATCCCCAAGAACTCTGGGATTCTGGGACTTGTAAAGAGTAATTTTGGAAGCGATCAAAAGAACTTTGCAGCTACCAAAAATCTTGGTGGACTCCTGCTGTGGCGATTTCCACTGAAAAGTTTATCCTCACTAACCTAAAACTGTTTCTCTATATTTAAAAAAAAGGTCAGGGAAATGTAATGATAGATAAATGGGGAGAAACTAATGTTACAGGCCCCTGGCCAGTCAAACACTTAACCATGTGCTTTACTGCATCTGTAACCCACCGCTGTGCAGTGTAGTGTTCTGTTCCCCTCTAGGGGTGTCTGGGCCACATACGGCAGTCGATGAACATACAAGGGCATTGGTGAACAAATCTGCATCTCTTAGCGCAGGTAACAGAGGCTCTTGCTGTTAGACCCCGAAGTATCAAGTTATGTTTCCGCTCCCAATGACGCACCCAGAGTTGCTGCTACACATCACAAATGCTTAGCTGAGTAAAGTACATTTGAAGTCAGTGGGACATTAGCACGTGCTTGGGTACTTTGCTGTATTGGAGCCAGAGTGGGGGAAGAACTAGGAAAGTTTTCAGACGTGTTCAAAATGCTAACTGCCTTCTAGATTCATGTTTATTTTGCATGTGGACATGCTGAAACTAGTGTTGTGAACCAGGCAGCTTTTAGTGAAACAGGAGCCAGGATGAAGCAGGCCATAATTTACTCCTGGGGGGATTCTGCATGACTGTGCGCCTGCAGAAAACGGCAGGGAAGCTGCACGGAGGGTGGGGGTGGGACAACCATGGACACAGGTTTTGGGGGGAGGGGGATTACCCCCCAAACAGAGGTGAGGCATGGTGGGGGGGCACACAGGGGTATGTGCCACTGGGCCCCCCCCCCCATTTCTGCAGGCGCAGAGCTGTCCAGCTGAAGGAGGCTGCCTCTGCACTCTGCTGCCTCTGCAGCTGAACCCTGCCTCCTGGGTCCTAGTGCCAGTTGTGCTCCCCTTCTGTGAGGTGGGTTTCTCTGTTTTCTCTGCAACAATGAATGCCAGCGGTGGGGATGGGTAAGCGGAGGGGTGGGGGGAAAGAGGGAAGGGGGGTGAGGTGGTGGGCAGAAGAGGCAGTGGGGAAGGAAGGGGGTGGAATGGGGAGGGGGAGGGGAATGTGGGAGTGAGGGGAGGGGGATGGAGAAGAAAAGAGGATAGAGGAATTGCTGGGAGAAGTGGGAGCCCGGCATGCAGCGTCCCCTCGGCAACAGCTGGGGCTTCCCCATTACGCAGGCCCATCGAACCCTCACCTTGACAAGCACTACCGCCTACACCTGGACCCCTCCAATGAGCCTTCCACACCTGGACCCCCGTCCCACTGAGCCCCAACCAACTGCACCTGGACCCTCACCCCATCAAGCGCCACTCTTCCAGCCCACCACTAAGCCCCCCACACCCAGACCCCCCCTGCTGAGCCCCAACCACCTTCACCTGGATCCCCTGCGGAGTTCCATTGCGCCTGCACCCGGAAACCCACAACTAGCCCCTATTTATCCTAATTTCCCACTGAGCCTCCCACACCCAGATTTCCCCACACAAAAACCTCTCAACCACACCTGGATCCCCCCACACTAAGCCCCTCTACACTTGGATCCTGCTGGGTTGAGCCTGCCCACCCACACCTGGTGCGCCTGGTGCAGAGAGACTGGGCCCCAGGGTGTTTCTGGGGCTGGCCCAACCCTTGCACTGTCAGGGTCAGGTGAAGCCTCACTGCCGAGTTCCAGTACGGGGGAGGTGAGGGCTTTAGGGTGATCTCCCACCTCAATGCAGCCAGTGGCCTATGCTCCCCACTGCCATGCTGGAGCCACATTTATTTATTAACAAATATAATTTGCAGAATTTTAAAATATTATGCACATAATTTTAATATTTTTGGTGCAGAATTCCCTCAGGAGTAATAATTACAGCCATGTTCCTCTTACTTTGTGGCCTATGTTTAGCAAGACTAATGTAAATGTGCTCCTAAAGCCCAGGGGCTCAGTAGCCACTGAAATAGTTTCATTGGTAGACTTAAGGAAAGAGCAATTCAAATCTATGTACCATATGCAATGTTGAAGACTAAAAAGCAAGACTGTGAAATGTTTCTTGTATGGAATTCTTACAGCTTTGAAGTTTTTAGTTCAACATTTAAAATGAGAGCTATGAAGAAACACAGAACGTTTGGGGCTCTAGGCTGCAGTACAACTTTTCTAGCTTAGTATCGTGCTGTGTCGTTCAAGGGTTAGTAGGATCAAGTATCTCAGGTGTTTTGTACGCTTTGATAGAATCCACCTACAGAGAAAAAACACACACAAAGAAATAAGCATGATGAGGAATTGATTAGCTATAATCTCAGTTGTATTCCTCCTTCAGGCTTGGGGCTTATATTGATTTGTTTAGAGCTAACGGAGCTGCCAGTCAAAGAAACAGAAGCAGTCAATGTGTAAATAAGTTAAAATTTAAAAAATGAGCTCTAGTAACATCTATCCTTAATTAAACACCTATAGCAAATGCATATAGACAACATTTGTTTGCTTCTGTATTCATAACACTCAGCATTTCTATAATGCTTTCCATCCTCTATTCTCAATTTGCTTTACAATCAGTAATTAATTAAACTTCCTACCATGCAGTAAGGTAGGTTTTATGTTCATTATGCAAATGAGGAAACTGATGCACAGAGCGGTTTCCCAAGTTCACACAAGACACCTGTTCCGATCTGGGAATAGAGCTAAAGTCTCCTGACTACTACTCCAGTGTCTAAACCTTGAGACCATCTTTCCTCCTCACCTTGCTTATACTGACATGCTTAGCATCTTGTGATGGGATGGAGGGTCAGAGGACAAATCTGAGATCTTATTACAAATCTAAGGAAAGCAGCAGCATCTTTCCACAGATCTTTTTAAAAAAATTGATTTATATGGCACTATGAATGGTTGGGACGCTTACAGAATATATATGTGCTTCGCAGATCCTTGCCTGTGACAGGCTATGCAGACCTGGTCCAGGGGTTGATAGGGAAGGGGTTTCATGTTAAATAAAGGATTGCAGTTCTGCTGCCCTGAGTGTAGACACTTGCAAGGTGAGCAGGGTTGAGCCAGCTCTGGGGAATTAATCAATTCCCTCACTACCCTTTAATAAGGATATGCTGTGGAAAATTGAGCACTGAGTTTGCCAGTGAGAGTTAGGCTGTTTAGAGAGGCTGGGGGCTTACGTCAGATCATGTCCTCATCCTCTCTGGTACTTGACTGAGAGGAGCTGGCCTTTAGATCTTTCTTTAGACTTGGTTGCAGCAAGCCAGGCCTTATGCCATCAATTTAGCTGAGGAAACCCCTGTTTTGTGTTTGGCCTTCAAAGGGACAGGACACTCTTTACATTTACTTTTCTGTAAACACCACAAGGCTGTGCACACTTCACCTAGCCAGGCAGAGTCTTACTCTGCTCTGAAAGTATGTCTACACTTGGAGCTGGGGTGGGGGTCTTTCCCAGCTTGAGGAGACATACTTGTGCTAGCTCTGATCAAGCTAAGCTAGCATGCTAAAAATCGCATGGCTGCCGGCAGCGCAAGTGTTGGGATGGGCTAGCTGCCCTAAGTACTTACCCATCCAAGACAATAGGCATGTACTGAGGGGTGGCTGCCTGTCGTGCTGCAGCAGCTATGCTCTATTTTTAGCGCAATAGCTCTGATCAAGCTAGCGCAAGTATGTCTCCCCAAGCTCCAAGTGCAGACTTATTCTAACTGACCTATCAAATTGCCCCCAAAAGACTGCCCTTTAAAGGCACAAGTCAGGATTGCACCATACACAACACTAAATCGCACAGGGCGAGGACTCAATAGCTTGAATAATCAGTTAAATAAGTTAAAGTCTAAAATGCAGCTACTTGGGTCTTGTCTACATGGGAGAGTTTTGCCATAATATAGTTATACTAGTATAAACCCCTGTGTGTGGACACTCTTATTCCAGTATAGGAATGACTTTTTGCTGGTTAGCTTAATCCCTTTCTAAGCGACACAAAGAAAAACTAAAAAAAGGTGCTCTTATGCTAGAATAAGACTGTCCATGTGGTGGTGGTGGTGGTGGTGGTGTTATGTCCATGTAACTATATTGGTTTAAGTTCAGACCTTAGGTTACACAGAAAAATTGTTCCTACACAGAACACGTTTTAGAATATTCAAATTTTATTATGACAGTAGATAGATATGCTGTTTAAGGTCTCCCAATGTTGTTCCTATGACTTCACAAAGAACACTTACGCTGGGATTCTGTCAGTCTTCTGGTAGTCTGGACTAGAGTGTCCACACAGGGTTTTGCACTGGTTTCATTAAATCTGTTTAAAATCACTCCTATGACTTGTCTACACTACAGATGCTACAGCAACAAAGCTATGGTGCTGCAGCTGTGCCACTGTAGCACCATAGTGTAGACACTTGCTACAGTGATAGGAGGGTTTTTTTCCTGTCATTCAAATTTATTTGAGCATAAGCTTTCGTGAGCTACAGCTCACTTCATTGGATGCCACAAGTACTCCTTTTCTTTTTCCTGTCATTGTGATTAATTCACACCCTCAAGAGGTGGTAGCTAAGTTATTGGAAGAATTCTTCTGTTAAGCTACCAGTGTCTATGCCAGGGCTTAGGTTGGTTTAACTATGTCTGTCGGGGGTGGATTTTTCCCAACCCTGAGTGACGTAGCTGGGTTGACCTAAGTTTTAGGTGTAGACCAGGCCTTAGTATACTTTTGAGTGTAAACCAGGCTCAGGAAAAAAGGTGGTGGTCTGTTTGATTGGAGGGTTTTTTGTTTGTTTGTTTTGTTTTGGGTTTGGTTTTGTTTTACTTACCTCAGGGTAACTAACCCCATTTGAAACACCAATTAGCAGCTAAGGCTAAACTAGATGCAGTGTAACACATTTACAATCATGTTAGCTAATGTAGCAGTCAGCCTGAGGAAAAAACTAGTATGTGATCCTAGTTAAAAGCTGGTTTCAGAGTAGCAGCCGTGTTAATCACATTCGCAAAAAGAAAAGAAGGACTTGTGGCACCTTAGAGACTAACAAATTTATTTGAGCATAAGCTTTCGTGAGCTACAGCTCACTTCATCCGATGAATGCATCGGAATGCATCCGATGAAGTGAGCTGTAGCTCACGAAAGCTTATGCTCAAATAAATCTGTTAGTCTCTAAGATGCCACAAGTACTCCTTTTCTTTTTAGTTAAAAGCTGTATCTTAGTGCACATAGGCTCAAGGGGGCTTAATGATGGTTGCACACGCCAGCTTAATTCTGGCATTTCCTAACTTGAGTGCTTAATTTTGCAACCCAAATCACTCAGGGTTTGTCTTCACTACAGAGTTAACGGAAGCTAGCTAGTCCCCCCCATTACTGCCCTGCCTGTAGCTCACTTGTTGAAGCTCGGAGAAGCTGCTATGTGCAACACAAGGAGAGGTTTTGTAAAAGTCCAGTGTGGCATTTTGGCGTTGGTTTTTTAAGTGACATGCATAAAGCCCCTACCGTCTGGCCAACTGTAATGGGCCCCTGACGCATTTATTGCTGCATTGGACTGGCTGACATGGGAGTTGTACAGTACCTGTTTTCCTGGAAACAGCTTTCAAACCACACTTCCCCTGAGGCTGTTTGCAGGTGTAGAGGCCAAGGCAGCCATCACAATCTGAGGGTTTCTGGCAGGTCTTAGATTGAATCCCGGGACAGGAATACTGGAAGGAGAAAAAGAAAGAGGCTGTCACACCAACACACTCCCTCTGCAACCAACTCCCAGCCCAGGTGATCCCCACATCCTCAAACTATACCAAACTTTAATTCAGGTTTCTAGTGGTTACACTAGTAAGTGCACTGAATTCCCCACACTTGAGGGGAGGGTTATCTCCAAACATAAACATTTACTTTCTGCATAGGCCTGAGCCATGAAAGTGTGGATCCTGATCCAAATTTCATTTCCTCCTTCTACCCCCAGTATTTGGCGCTGAGGGTTTGGTTTGGCTTGCTCTAGCACTGAGGAACAGACATGACATCGGGCTCTAGGGTCAAATTCCAAAGTTCCCTTCACTCCAAAGTTTGGGGTTTCCACAGTTGGAGGTTTAGTTAAGACCCATCTCTGCACTTCAGGTTAATATTTAAACATTTTGAGGTGGAACTGAGCCCCTGATTCCTCCCTTCTCCCCCTTGGTGGTGCTCACTTTTTTCTTAAACTCTCTAATGTTGCAGGGTGAGGATTTCAGAGTCCTCAAAACATGGATTGATCTGGGCCAGGACTGTCTTTTTGGTAAAGTGTGCATAGTGCCTAGCGCTGTGGGGCCTCTCGGAGCTTCAGCAATGCAAATAATAATCCATCCAAATAAAGTTCTCCTCATCTCTTGGCATAGCTGCAAATCAATAATAGGGACTAATAAGGCTAGCGCCACATGGGCTTCATAAAAAACCAGTTCCTTCCTGTTTTTAATTTAGCAAATTATATAACAACCTATCTTGTGTAAGCGGTTTAGCTACTACCACATTTAATTACTTGCCCCGGGGCTGAAACATGACAGCAGCTTCTCTTAAAGCTAACTACTTTCCTGGCAGAGGCAAAAGGGTTGATTTTTCACAGGCACAAAGGGCAGGTAGGCACCTAATATCGACCCCAAAGCCACTAAAGGGAGCTTCTGTTTAAACCTGTCTGGCTACTGTGCCATTACTAATTGTGGCTGGCTTCTAAACTGAGCTGCGCAAAGCCATTCAGTTCATTATTTAGTTTTATCCGTGTCAGTGAGTCAATCTCCAGGATTGCACTTGTGGTGGGCCATTGTCTCCAGCACTTGCAAATTGACAGCAGTAGGATGTTTGGAAATTAGATGAGCTCAGAAGATCCACTTAATCTCTCCCAGGCAGCTGGAGGGATCTTTAATGAATCTAGGAGAAAATAAGCCAAGTTGCAAAGATGACTGTGCAATAATGTGATAAGTATTTGTTGCCTGTTCTGGGCTCCTCACTTTATTTTTCTTAAATGGTCTGGATGTACAATCTACATTAGCTAGACCTTGGGTCTATTTAAGAGACAGAAAATGGTAGATTACAAGGATCTAGAAAGGTCTGGGGGCTTCAATTCCCATTTTTATAAACAAAAAAAAATTCTAAAAGCCATAACTCAAATGAGACTGAAGGAAGGACCATGGTGCTAGATCCCTGCTCTCTCCAGGTGGTGTAGCTCTCTTCCATCAATACTGTGGCTCCCACTGCACCTCGCTATCTAGTACAGCCACATACCTTGTGCTATGGTGTTGTTTATTGTGATAAAACAGTGTGCCTATAGAGAGGAGTTATCATTCTCTCTCTCTCTCTCTCTAATCTCATCCATTTGAAATTTGCTGGAATGAACCTGCAAGAAGAAACCACCCATTTCTCTATAGAGTTGAGCTCCGATGTAGAGAGCTAGGAGGAAGAAGTCTGAGTAGGCCTGGATTAACTGCAAATACTACATGTGGACACCCAGTGCAAGGACATGGACAATGAGCTGGTTTGATTAGATAAGAAACAGTCCCTTCCAGGAAGGAGGACATGCAATTGTGGGAGACGTTGTTGATCAGCTCTCTCCTGGGCACCTGCCATTGAAAGGGGGAAAAGCAAAGGGTACAGACAGGGGACTCTGGCTTGTACAGTTACCTCTGCCATCCTTTAGTTTTTGCAATTACAACCCATTGCAGCTGGGTTTGTGCAGTCATTACCTAGGCAAGGTTCAAGGAGATCCTTTCTTATCGTATTTCTTGGTTTATCCGTTTCTTCGTTCTCTTAAACAGTATCCTGTTTAAATGCAACTCGAATTTGACTTTGACTGTTAATACTGAATAGGATAAGTTTGAGCTATTGACAGACAGCAGAGGCTGTGTGTCATTGATGCCTCCTCCTCGTCATGTTGGGAATTAGCTTGAGGCCAATGCCCACGTCCGTGGTGTGCACACTGGCACTCTGTCTCTGCTTCTGACTATGGCTCCTCTCTCAGTTCCCAGAACCGCAGCATCCTCTCTTCAACTCAGTCCCCCAGTTAGGTCGCCATCTGCTTTCCCCCCATTCTGGGGTGTGGGGGAGAAGAATATCTCTGTCCAACAGTCCTGCCACTTCCCCACTGGTGAGTGGGTGGGGGAACTAGTCACTGCCCTGTCCAAGGTGCTTACAGTTCACTCAGCCATCTAGGCACACAGTCCTTCCTCCCTTGGCTCTCAGCAGCAACTGCCCCTACCCTGAAACTCTCTTTTATATGGACCTTCTGGGCCCTGATTTGGCTGTTTCCCACATAGCCTCCCCAGGGCTCTGTTAACCCCTTCTCTGCCAGTGTGGGATGGTGGCCCCATCACACTATGTCATAGGGGCTAAGGAGGAGCTGTCTTTCCAGCCTTATGATGAGGCACTGATGGAGGTCAATGCTGGTATAAAGCAAGCCCTGTCGCTATAGATTGGCCAAGGCTGGATGACCCACATTACACAGATACCAAAGTTTAAAGTGGCCTGGGTGAAGCTGAGTGGCAGATGTGAGACCACTGTGGTGAGATGTGATTCAAGTCAGGTATTCAATGAGTCCCTAGTAGCACCACGATTGGAGATGGAGCTCAGCCCACATGGGCTACAGCCCCTATAAGCTACCTGCTCTGTCAAGATGCTATTTTTAAACTTAGATGCTTAAAGTTGATATTTAGTTGCCCAGGTCCAGGCACTTGTGTTTTGAAACTATGTTGGTGAATGGTATCGCAACGGTGCCATAATTAGCATTATGAGGTGAGGTGATTTTTTTTTAACCAATAGTAAATTTGCCAAATAATGTTTTATTCAGGAACCCAAAACTGTTCATTAATTTGGGGGCAAAGTCAGTGAATAGTTTCAACTGAAAAAAAAATTCCAAAATGTTGAAAGTTTCCTTCTGACATTTTTCAAAATGAACTGTGTCAACATGTCATTTAGGAAATGTTGTTTTGAAGCAACATTCAAAATGTTTCATTTGACCTGAAGAAAATTTGTGTTTTTGTTTTGTTTTGGCAAGGGAACACTGGGGGGGGGGAACCTCCGTTTTGGTTTAAAACAACCTGAATATTTTGGGGGGGGATTTTTTTGGTTCAGCCACCGAACCGAAAAATCAAATTATTCACTCTGTTTTAATCATAACGCACTTGTTTAGATGGGAACCACTGGCCTGGGAATGAGATTTCTGTACACTTCTTCTTGCATTTCCAGCTTAGAACTGGGCATGTCTGTTTATGCTGAACTCTAAGAAGAGACAAGCTCTGCTGTGTCAGTGCTCTGCACCCATCCCTGGCTAACCTACGAAGCGGGGTTAAAGGTTCCTGACTGGCAAAGACAGGCCATCTCACACTACTATCTGAGCTATGGCTGCTGTTTAGTATTAAAGATAATCTCCCCATCTCCCTAGAAATATTGAAAAAAAGCTGTAATTTGAATATGAGCTAGTGAATGACAGACCCAGATCTTCAGTGAGACCACTTTAAGCCCTGCAGACAGATTAACTAGACTGGATCACAAAACTGTATGCGCGCATACCACACAGACTAGGAGAACCACTTGATGGCTTTAGTTGATTGTTAGGCAGGCACAGAGACCCCCAAGAACTCTTTCGCTCCGACTCTCCCATACAAACCCTCAGTATGCCGGCTCCTTCAGGATGGGATGGCAGGGGGGACAACCACCAGCCATCCTATCCTGTTGTGTCCCCAGACCTTAATCATTGGTTTTTATTTCAGCCTCTGATGAGATGAACCAGGGCTACCTCCCCACTACCCCAGAGGCAGTTGTTAGACAAGGACAGGTTCTGAGGTGGAAGCAAGACACAGGCTGGGGACAGTGGTGCGGTGTTATACTGACAGTGTCAGTATTGAATTTCCCATGGTCTTCCAAGTGGTTGCTGGATGCTGGGCTCTTGCTCTTGGGGGGCTGCAGCTTGCTAGTGGCCTTCTGCTTACTGCTTTCTCGCTGGGGCTTGCTCAGCAGTTTGCTGTGGGACCTGGCTCCAACTCCAGCTTCTCCTGCCTTCTTCTGCACTCTGGCAGCAGGCTGACACCTCACTGAGCCTTCTGGCACTTTCTCTCCTCCATTTAATGGCTGAGGTGCTTTTCTCACTTTCTCAGCCCCCACCTGCTTCTCTGGAGCTACCAACCCTTTCTCATCCCCATCCTGAACCAGGAACGAGAGCTGCACCAAGAGGACAGCAATGGTGGTCACTGCATAAACCTTCATCCTTGGGTTCTGGCTTCCTCTCAGCTACTGTGTGTTCCTGTGCCCAGCCCAAGTGCTTGTAGGGAGGATCAGAGCTGCCTCTTGCTCAGTGTGGGTGACTGAACCCTTTTATAAAACAGAGATCTCCCTCCACCCCACCCCTCTTTCTGGGTGTCAATGACACTGAAATTCTAGCTTTCGTCTTATACCTGCAAACCTGGCTGCTACTGCTGGGAAACTCCCTCTCCCGCAAACTCTCTCATAGCCCTCCCACTAGTAACACTCCCTCCCTCTTTCCAAGGGTATCGGTATGTGTCTAGCGTACTCTTTCCCAGTTGTGATCATGGCATATTTTGGCTAAACTATTTGCAGGCAGGATTGAGATAAATAAATGGATCTGCTGGCAAACTGTGCACATCAGGTGTGGGGAGGTGCATGAGAGGAAGGGGTTAATTTGGTCTCAAAGGCATCTTTTACAACCATACATTTTTAAATACCTTAGATGACTGATTTTGAACTTTCACCACTAGGATGTTGGGGTGGGAGGGTGTTTCTTTCACTGCTTCCAATGGAAAGACCCTTGGTACCCCCACTTTTTAGTTAGGCTGAGGTTGACCCCTGGAAACACAAAGGTGGTGGGTTTCAGAGTAGCAGCCGTGTTAGTCTGTATTCGCAAAAAGAAAAGGAGTACTTGTGGCACCTTAGAGACTAACGAATTTATGAGAGCATAAGCTTTCGTGAGCTACAGCTCACTTCATCGGAGGCATTTGGTGGAAAAAACAGAGGAGAGATTTATATACACACACACACACACACAGAGAACATGAAACAATGGGTTTATCATACACACTGTAAGGAGAGTGATCACTTAAGATAAGCCATCAGCAGCAGCAGCGGGGGGGGGGGGGGGGGGGGGGGGGGGAAGGAGGAAAACCTTTCATGGTGACAAGCAAGGTAGGCTAATTCCAGCAGTTAACAAGAATATCAGAGGAACAGTGGGGGGTGGGGTGGGAGGGAGAAATACCATGGGGAAATAGTTTTACTTTGTGTAATGACTCATCCATTCCCAGTCTCTATTCAAGCCTAAGTTAATTGTATCCAGTTTGCAAATTAATTCCAATTCAGCAGTCTCTCGTTGGAGTCTGTTTTTGAAGCTTTTTTGTTGAAGTATAGCCACTCTTAGGTCTGTGATCGAGTGACCAGAGAGATTGAAGTGTTCTCCAACTGGTTTTTGAATGTTATAATTCTTGACGTCTGATTTGTGTCCATTCATTCTTTTGCGTAGAGACTGTCCAGTTTGGCCAATGTACATGGCAGAGTCATGTTCTCTGTGTGTGTGTATATAAATCTCTCCTCTGTTTTTTCCACCAAATGCCTCCGATGAAGTGAGCTGTAGCTCACGAAAGCTTATGCTCTAATAAATTTGTTAGTCTCTAAGGTGCCACAAGTACTCCTTTTCTTTTTACAAAGGTGGTGGGAAAATGTATTAGCTTGATGGGAGCTGGTGTACACAAGTAGGGACTCGCACCCCCAGCTTGTAGTGTAGACATATCCTTAGTGAAAAATGAATATTCCTGAGACTGTATAACAGGCAGAGAAGATTCCTGCTTTGTTTCCAGTGGTGCAAAGCACAACTTCCAGTGCTTACAGGTGAGAGAAAAGCTAATCATCCACCTTAGGTGGCCTTGCTGCTGAATTTAGCCAATGAATTACTAACACCACCTGCTGAGTTTGAAGAGGAGGAAGGTTGGGCCACTGTAATACTGGAGGGCTAATGCTACACACACACACACACACCCCCCAACTGCTCTCTATCCATAAGGGTACTAGTGAAGGAAGTTTAATTGCACAGACAACCACCAATCCACTGAACTCTGAAGCTGAAAACTGAACAACCCCAACAACCAATGCTTAAAGTTGCAAGGTTGGGGGTTATAGACCCAGTGGAGAAAAAATCGAGCTGGATCACTGAGGGACACACACACTTTAAGCATTGTCTTACCACAGCTGCTGCTCCCAGCTTATGTGAAACCTGCCACTTTTTTAAGACCACTTTAAGCACTGCCAGCAAGTTCAGGCTGAAACAGTAATAGGGTGTTTTGCTAACCATATACTTTCATCTAACTTGTAAAACCCCATGAGCGTCTTACGAGCATTTGGAACTGCAAGCACATGGACTTGCATAGTGGCTCTTGTGAGGTGAGCTAGGAACTGGGTTAAAATCATCACCTTCAATGTCACTTGTGACCTGATCATTGTTTGAGTGGTGGTACCTAACCCCAGGTCCTCTGCGGTATTTAGGCTCCTGTGACACAGAAGCCCAGTTGTAGTTCACTGCTCTGTCTCAGCAACTCTTGTCAGGCCTGACAACCTCATACACCTCTCACACCAGTTATATTTATATAAAAGGTGACGTAATATATCATTTGAAATCTACTAACACACTGGTCATTAATGTCACTGTGAAATGTTTATAACAACACTGTAGGTGAGATTATAGATCCTTTCTGATATTATGTCTTGGAGACTGAACAGACAAAGGAGATAAAACAGATCTTTTTTCCAAATGAAGGGAACAGAATATGGTGGCAGATGTCCCATCCAGGAGAAGGGGTCTGACTTGCTGCCTCCGGGTCAGCCAGTGGCTAACCCTCCTGCAGCTTTATATGTGGGGGGGATGTGATCCTGAGAGCACCCCCAATGCCAGATGGAATAAACTTTCTTTTCATAGGTTTGTTTGCTCAGTGGTCAGAGGATTAGCAACTTGCCAGAAGCCAAAGGACGGTATCTAATTGGTATTAATTGTGAATTTTGTTACTGCCTCAGTAATAAAAAGCTGGATGCCAGAAACGCCACAGGTAGAAGAACGGTCTTGTGGTTAAACACTGGGCTGGGAGCTGGTAAATCTTGGTTCGGTTCCCAGCTGTGCTACAGACTCACTGAGATCTCAGGAAATTCACTTAATCTCTGTGCCTCACATTCCCCATTTGTAATACAAGAATAGAACTTTCCCACCTCAGCGAGGAGATGTGAGGTTATATTCATTTGTGTTTTGGAAACACTTGGACATTGCAGAGGGGCGATAGAAGTATCTAGATATTTAAGTCCCAGCATACAATGCTCCACTTTGATCACTGGGACATATCCTAGAACTGTGTGCCAGTGGGTTGCTGTTCGGCCAGCTCATATATAATAAGCATATTGTCTCAGATATCCATCGTTTTGCTGAAGTGGTAGCTGAGCAGGGCTGTTGAAAGGAAGTTGGCATCTACTCTATGAAGATGGGAGAAAGAAATACAAGCTTTTTCAGGAAGGTGCAACCCAAGCTGTTTAGGCACCCTGTTGTTTTTTTTTTTTTTTTTTTTGCTTTCTGGGAGGTGCAGTACCAGATATTGGCTGTGTGGCATTGGAGGATTGACAGTGGGGGGTGGAAATCTGAAGTAATGTTGCACTTCAGGTGTGGTTGGAATGGGGAGGTAACATCTGCTAGAGCTCCGGAGCATAAACTCTAATTCATCTCCCACATCTTCACCTCTGGCCAGCTCCTAGCCTTGACCTGTTCCAGGTTCACGCTGACAGTACTGATCTCCTGGGAGACGGGCTCGTATGAACAGAGGGAGAGGCAGGCAGAGAGCAGGCCCATCCGGACGCAGGTATCTGTGTCGTGCCCAGCAAGTAGCCCAGCGATTATCCCTGCCATTAAACTGGGAAAAGAAAGAAAAGGCAGCTTCGGACATTGGGGAATGGTTTTGATTCTGCAGACCTTGCCGTCCCAAAGAGACACTAAAGTGTCTCTAGTCACAAAACAAAGCTAAAAGCCAAGGGTCCGTACAGCAAATCAACCTACAAGCAACAGAAACTGGAGGAGAGGAGGATCTAACAAGGGGTTTGAGTATCCCTAAGGAAGACTGAAAGTCCCCTCTCTTGTCTTGTCCCAACCTCAGGATGCTGGGTCACAGACATTATCCTTTTAATGGAGAAAGTCATGTCCTGGAGATGTCCCTTCCCAGGTTCCTGACAAGACTTTAAAACAGTGAGTGTTCCCTCATTTTATTCTATCCCAGCAT
This sequence comes from Dermochelys coriacea, assembly GCF_009764565.3. Lineage (NCBI taxonomy): Eukaryota > Metazoa > Chordata > Testudines > Dermochelyidae > Dermochelys > Dermochelys coriacea. The sequence goes on from NC_050068.2 coordinate 249,274,328, forward strand.
GCTTTGGAAATAGAGTTGCCAACCATCCAGGACTGTCCTGGAGTCTCCAGGAATTAAAGATTAACCTTTAATTAAAGATTATGTCATGTGATGAAATCTCCAGGAATATGTCCAACCAAAATTGGCAGCTCTGTTTGGTAGACTAGTGTGCTGCATGGCTACTCAGTGCGGATGTGACCAGTAGAGCTCAGAATATGTAGCACAGGTGCTGGAACTGGGGGTGCTACTGCATCTCCTGGCTTCAAGTGGTTTTCATCATACACAGGGTTTACAGTTTGGTTCAGTGGCTCTCAGCACCCCCACTATACAAATTGTTCCAGCACTCCTGATATGTAGCTCACTATTGAGCCTCAGTGCCAGAATTTAAGAAGCTCCCAGTATCATTGGGATGTAAAAAAGGAGACAGAACTTCCTTTAGAGACTCTAAGTAATGTTTCTTACCATAACAGAGGAGTTAACAGGAGAAATTCCTTCCTCTGTCATGCATACAACCGGGCTACTCCCAGTCTCCTGGGGCAGAGTGCACTGCCTCTGAGATGTTTGTGAAATTGTTTTTAATTTTCTGAGACAAGGTGGGTAAGGTAATATCTTTTATTGAACCAACCTCCGTTTGTGAGAGAGACCAGCTTTGGAGCTACACACAGCTCTTCTTCACATCTGGGAAAGGTACTCCCAGCATCACAGCTAAGTCCTCGGTGGAACAGACTGCTTAGTATAAGGAGTTACCACATGTTGCAAGAGACCATTCAAGATCTTTTCCCCTCTAGGCGTTTAACAATGGGGGTGGGGAATAGTTAGGATAAAGGTAGGGAATTGTTGGAGTTGGAAGATGGGAGCATGAGCTTCTCAGCTGCCTGACTTGCTGGTGGCTGGTTCTATTGACTTCTGCTGCATGTGGGGCATTCTGTGTGATGTATTCAAGTTCTATCACGGGGACCTGGGTATATGGATAGAAGCCTCTTTCTAGCATTTGTACACATCTAAAGAAGTAAGACAGAGGAAACAGTAGTGAAGACGAGGAAAAAGGAAAGACGAGGAAAAGAGAAGGTGATGGTGATCATAAGAGGAGAAAAGGGATGGTGATGTGAAGGAGATGGAGAGTGAGGAAGATTAATGGGAAGTCCTAGGAGAATGGAGGCGATGTTTAAAAAAAGCAGAGAGATAGTGCTAATTTCAGGGGAGGGGCTTAGGGCTCTAAAACAGAGCTCCCATGTTGGCAGGGGGAGGGAGTCCTCTTCAGAAAAAGTAGTCTTGTCAACTTTCAGCCAGCAGTTCATCTAAGGTCTCTGCAGGCCTCATCTGCCTAGTAAAGGTTACAGCAGCTGCAGGTGGCATTGAAGTGCTAGGGCCTCCTCGGGTCCTGGGAGCTGCACTTAGCTACCCTTGCCCTGTAGCTATGGGCCAGCAGAGATTTACACTCAGTATCAACATGGCCTTCCACTCTGGAGAGCTGCTACTGCCAAGAGCTTCCAGGTGCTTCTCACTACATCCTAGGGGTGGGAAGGAAAAACTTCCATTTCTTACTTAGACCAATTACCTCAGTTTCTGCTTAACAAAAGGCACAGAACATTGTGGTTTGTGATGACCTTTCAATCTCTCAACAGCTCCTGAGACTTGGAATAAATATTTGAGGGGGATTATTCCTTAGCAGTGCTGTGTACGTGCACGCACTGTTATGTTGTTACAGCAACCAGGGTGCAGGGAGCAAACAGTTTCCGCAGACTGACAACGGACCCCGCCATCTGGGCAGGGATTCCAAGAGAACCTTAAGATACAAATGAGCTACATGCTCCTCTTGAGCCAGTGCCCCTACTTACCCCATTCCCTCCAGTGGTTCCTGCTGGGAGAGACTGAGACTGGAGTAGCTCTAAGCACCTTCCCCAAGCCAGAGCTTTGGCACCATTAACTACAGCACAGTGAACCTTGCTGGATCCCAGCACAGCCATTTGGAAGGTGAAACTAACTGAGACATGAATGGCTACTTCTGGTTAGATTCCATTGTTCAATCCCTTGAAACTGCTCACGGCCACCCTGTATGCTGTGAGTGTATGCAGCTTTGGTTTCTCAGCACATGTAGCCTGTGTGAGCACTGGTCTTAAAGGTCTGGTAAAGAGTCTGTTCTTGCATCCAGCACTGTACGGAAAAGAGGATTTCTGTAGAGTGAAGGAGCAGCCATTAGATAGCAGGAGAAGGAAATTACCATAGAAACTGAAAGATTCTAAGAAATGCCAAATGGACTCAAAGAAACTGAGCTTCATGAGAGCAGATCAATTTAAATTTAATAGGACTACAGTAATATAGATACTAATGGGCCTGAACTTTCAGGATCCTCTAGGAAGAAAAAGTTTAGTAGTCATCTGACATATCCTGGACAATGGCTGGCAGGGGAGCAGCTTAAAGCAAATAGGAAGCTTAGGTAAATTTTAAAAGAGAACAAATGATAAGATATTAGGCCACGTATAACAATTATTCTGGAGGAGGCTAGGTCATTGTTCAATGTATCGTGCCCAGTTGTGATCACTCTACCTTCAAGATGTGGCTGAGATTGAAAAACTCTAGAGAAATGCAGTGCTGAGGGATAGAGATATGGCATGATTTACATATGAAGAGTGATTGGAAACACTGTGATTATTTAGTCTGGAAAGGAGAAAGTAGAGGAGTGTTGACTGAGGTACTCAGAATTACTAAGGTTTCCATTAAACTAATCAGTCCCTTTTTATGCTGTCCTCTAGCATGAGAAAGGGGGAGGCTAATCACTCCTTTCAATTAGTGGCAAATAAATGTGGAAAAATCTGCCTCATACAGACTTCCCAGACAGTTCACAGTAAAATATCAGTCATTGCAGCTTATGAAAAAAGGTCTGGATAATTATGATTGTATCACATGTAGTTATACAAGACAAGGAGGATAATATAGATGTCAGTTGATCACTATGGGGTCAGTATGTAATGCCTGTCCCCTCTGATCCCAGTGTACAGCATTGCATCAATGATTAGGTAAGGTATGGTGAGAACTCAAAGCATAAGGTACCAGCCACTCCCACAGGCAGAAAACTGGACCTGATGAACTGAATTTATATGGCAACTCCTGCCTTTAAGGCACTTCTTGGCTCTGCTGGGTGCCACTTTTAGCAAACCTTACAACGAAGGTTAAGTCTCACTTCCACTGGAGAGAAACAGATTCAGCTTTGTCTTAAGGTAGTTTACTTTATTTTGACTACTGCTGTAGTACTTCAATAGCTGCTAACTTCAAGAAGTTTGGCAGCCCAGCCCAGAGTAATTCAGAACTTGTGGCTGTACTGCTGGGACCTAAGATGCTGTAGCATATGTTCAAGACGGTTCTGGGAAAAGGAGGATGAGTGGCCAGATGGACTTCAATAGATATTAAGCTGTTATGGGCAAATTCTTAGTACGCATTGTGGGGAATGATGTCCCTTACTCCTTATCGGGTGGATTTAGTGTTTAATTCCCAAGTAGCAGAGTGAAATCTGTCTTCATGGTAGTGTTAAAAATTCCAGATTGGAATTCAGCTGCAGAAAATAAATGAATCCCATAACTGCATCTTTTCTCTGGGTAATTAGTAATATACCTGTCACCCGCTCCTGAGACATTCACTATCTCTTCCCTGGAGATGGGGATTGCTGGGTAGTGGGTGGCAGACAGCTCACCAGCAGCATTCTGTAGAGAGGGAGAGGAGAAGTGACATTACTGGGAACTCACCAAAGTCTAGAAGCAATATTTGGACCTGGCTGATCTTGCCCACAGCTGCCTCAATACTCAGAGTCCAAATAATATTTTTTTACATTTTGAATCACATTCACTTTGCCTATGTTTGCGCCTTTTTGGGGTTCGCTTTCCACCAGGACTTGTGCAACTGAGTTTTACTAGCATGTATGTTTGTGGAGAGTGTGTTTTAAACTTGCATTCTTAATTACTCAGGGAAAAGCACATTTTAAATGTGCTTTCTGTGATCACTCCACAGATATGAATCACTATATCATAGGATGGCCCTTCCTGGAGCACCCTCCTGTGGCAAGCTACAGCATGACTGAGCCACCCGCCTCAGTTTCCCTTTCAGAGTCCCCAGTAACTCCTTGCAAGCTTATCCTCCAGTCCTTTGATTTATTACCAAAAACATATTTCAAATCATCCAAAACAAAAGTACTATACATAGTCCATTTCTCACATCCCAGTACAGAGAGCCTTTAAAAATCCAACGACATGGCACCCCACATACTACACTCCAGAGTTTTCCACTACACCTAGGCTTCTTGTCAGTCCTCCTCTGTCCTTCTGCTAAGATAGCCACCCCAGCCCTTCTAGCAAGAGTAAGTCCTACTCTCAGGGCCGACTCCAGGCACGAGAGAAGGAAGCAGGTGCTTGGGGCGGGCAATAGAAAGGGGCGGCTTTCCGCCAGTTATTGAGGCGGCACTGCCGGGTCTTCGGCGGCACTTCAGCGGCAGCTCAATCAGGTTTTTTTCTTTTTTCTTTTTTTTTTTCGCCACTTGGGGCGGCAAAAAAGCTGGAGCTGGCCCTGCCTATTCTCCCCAGCAGGAACCCCCAGAGCCTTACCAGGGGAGCATCCCTCATTTCCCCGGCCCTCTCACTGCTTCCCTGGGGCCAGCTCTCCAGTGTGGAGGGGAGTAAGCCCTGCTGCTATTCCCATCTTCAGCCCTCTCCAGCCCTGGGCTGCAGCTTAGACATCAGCAGGAAACTCCCACTGCTGCTCTCTGGCCTTCAGCCTTGGTCCTCTGGCTTGGGGACATGTGCCAGCCACCAAACCCCTCTTGCTGCTCTCTCGTCTAGCCTTTTCCCAGGAACCAACTACAGCTTCCTTCCAGGATCTTCCACCATCCCCCTGGTGTATGGAAGCTCTCACCTGACCTTTTCCTGACTGACTCAGTCTGTGCTCTAAGACCTGTGCTCACCCAGTCTCCCTCCTCTTTCAGTTTCTCCTTGATCCTTAATAGTTAGGGCCCTACCAAATTCATGGTTCATTTTGGTCAATTTCATAGTCATGGGATTTTTAAAAAATCATAAATTTCATGATTTCAGCTATTTAAATCTGAAATTTCATTATGTTGAAATTGTAGGGGTCCTGACCCAAAAAGGGGAGGGGATCATAAGGTTATTGTAGGAGAGGTTGCGGTACTGCTACCCTTACTTATGTGCTGCTACCAGCGGTGGTTCTGCCTCAGAGCTGGGCAGCTGGACAGCAGCAGCTGCTGGCTGGGAGCCCAGCTGTGAAGCCAGAAACATCGCCAGCAGCAGCACAGAAGTAAGGATGGCATGGCATGGTATGGTATTGCCACGCTTACTTCTGCACTGCTACTGGCGGGGTGCTGCCTACAGAGCTGGGCGCTCGGCCAACAGCCACCACTCTCCATCCACCCAGCTCTGAAGGCAGCGCAGAAGTAAGGGTGGCAATGCTATGACCCCCCTAAAATAACCTTGCGACCCCGCTGCAACTCCCTTTGGGTAAGACCCCTAGTTTGAGCAAGGCTGGTCTCCCCTGTGAAATCTGTGTAGTATAAGGTAAAAGCACACAAAAGACCAGATTGCACAGGGGGAGAGCAGATTTCCTGGTCCAGGATGAATTTTTCATGGCCGTGAATTTGGTAGGGAATTTGGGACTATTTATAGTCCCAGGTGCTGCCTCGGCCTCTTAACTAGCCAAACTGAGAGCATCTGCTCTGGAGCAGTGGACCTGGACCTGCCTCCTTTACCACCCTGTGACACACAGTGGCATAGGAAAGGAAGGCTCAATTTCCATTATTAATCTGCAGAGCCATCCAGTCCTCCAGGGACAGGTAAATGGATAACAGTGTTAACCTTGGTGAGAGAGGCTTGAAGAGTCACTACTATGCTGGTGCTCCCAGGCACAAGGGAATGAGAACTCCTTGCCACTCAGGTTTCAGAGTAGCAGCCGTGTTAGTCTGTATTTGCAAAAAAGAAAAGGAGGACTTGCCACTCAGTTGGTCTTCCTAAGCCCCCTACCTGTTTGCGAGTTCCAGGGCACAGTGAGACACTCCCTTCCACTCTCCTGCCACACAAGAGGACTCCATGCATGCCAAGGGTCACCACCACACAGTGCAGTTGTGTTAGCAAGGGGCGCGTCAGGGTCATCGCAGTCCTGACAACATCCTCCAGCGTGGACGGCAGCTCTGTAGACAGCAATGGAAGAAAAGCCGTGACATCACTTCAGACCACAAAGCTGCTGATTTGAGCTTTCCATGTCACTGGGATGTTGGCCTATTTGTGAATGGTTTTCAAAGTCTAGCCGGGAGTTTACAGTGCTCATGGAAAACGCTGATAGCATGAGCACAGGCAGCCACAGAGCTGACATACTGTGCAAACTTCTCACTCACAGCTCCTGATGTGCTTCTCACTCCTAGCCTGCAACACTCCCCATCCCTGCTATTCCAATTCTGGTCTTCCACGTAGCCTCTCCAGTGCACCTCCATTCCGAAATGAGGATACCACCTCTCATGAGTTTACACCTGTGTATGTGTCCAGGGGGACAAAATAACTGTGTCATGTTGTCTGTGTCTTAATGTCATTGCATTGGTCAGCATAGGGCGATGTTTCATCTCCTATAGAGACAGCATCACAGTCTGAAGACAATTACCATCATACTGTGATGCTTTATTGGGGCATCTGAAATAAACTAGTGATCCTCTTTGCTTGGTTGGGCTTGTAGCATGCATGACAAAAACAGTGACTCAAACTCTAGGATATGTAGCAACCCCAGACCTGCAGCACTCTCTGCTGGACTAGTTTTTTGCCTTATCTGAGTCAAGTTTCAGAACTTGAGGAGATTTTGTGAGGTGGTCTATGTGCCTCATTAGTTAACCACGGTCTTTAGGTTCAGTGCATTTATTTTAACACACACACAAAAAAACAAAAGGGGACTGAAATAGAAATTAATTAAAATACAAGTCTGTGTACTAACCCTAGAAAATCCATGTTCTTTCAGAACACAGAGAATGGTCACCAGCTCCTCTGCTTCAGTGAACTGCAGCTTCTAAGATAGTTCATCACTCCTCTGCCCATAGCTGGCCTTCCCTGCTTCTTAGGCTTTGTAAAATCTCCAGCTGCTGTAGCAGTTTTGGTAACCAAAGTTAACTCTTCTGGAGGCAGTACTATGACAAACAGCTCTGCTGTTTCTAGAAGTGCTGGTTCAGCATAGCGAGGGACTTGCGGTCAGCGGAAGCAGTCAGTTTGGAATGGCGGCAGGGGTGGGGAAAACACAGCTCCCTGTGCAGTGTCTAGGTTAATCTGAAAGTATTGCTCTCTTGCTACTACATCACTGTACTGTACCTGCCGGCACAGGGTGCCCGAGGGTCCGATTTATTGCCCTTAGTTCTCGCAGATTGGGGGAGATGTAGGTCAGCGCTCTCCAGCTGTCTGAAAGGAATGGCTTAGAAGCCTTGTTCTCATCTGTTGGCTCATAGCACACTTCAAAACAAAATTGTAGTTGGTTAGCTGATATAACAATCTCTCTGCTTCAGGACAGGCAGATATTTGGAATGCTCATTGTGATTTTTACAATGTTCGGTATCTACACTTTGAAGATAGCTAGCTAAAATAATCTCCCTTTCTGCTGCAACAGTAATGATTAAACTGCTTCTGGCTCTGGGGTGATGTGATGAGAGGCAGATTCAGGAATGGACATTTAGTTTGATAGACAGGCCAGTGAGCCAGCCAGCCAGAACTATCTTTGTAGTCTCTGCTCACTGGCCGAGTCTAGAGAACTGTCTCCCCCTGCAGAGCTTACTTCAGAAGAAGATGGGGGAACAATTCTGAAGTCTGAAGATGGGTTGTGAAGAGTCTTCAGCAAACCAAGAAGGGGCCAGTGTATTTCACAGGAAGCAGGGGGGCAAATCATTTTAAAAAATAGGTAAGTTAAAATGTATTGCTTTGCTGAATGCCAGAAACCATAGGAGACATACAGCATACAAGTTTGTGCCTGCCTCAGCTTTCAGCTTAGCTTTTCAGTTCACCTTTAACCTTTGCTGGTTTTCTCTCGGTGCTAGGGGCAGTATAGGTTACCCTTATAAAAATCTGATGTAGCTGCAGAATAAAAAAAACTAAGAATATATGAAAACATATTTCATATATTTTTTAAAAACCATGGGGGAGGAGGGGAATAACTTGAGATGCAAGACAGTGTTGGTGCCTTCAACTCTCAGTCTCTCATTGAAGTTAGCAGGAGTTGAGGGTGCTCAGCACCTTGCGGGTCATATTTCAGAACATGCACGATTATGCCCCAAGGGGTCCATTTGCAATGAGTTCTCCTTACCTGCTATCTGGTGCTCTCTAGCAATTTCACAGACGTACTGAATTGTGGCAACTGGCACGTTCCCATCAATACATACCAGTGGGGCCAAGCATAGACTCTCCTTGAACTTGGACACCTAGTAAAAATACAGAACACAGAACAGGGGCAGCTTGATCCAACTTGATCCAGCTTGACTCAATTGGACAAGAATGAGATTTGCAAACCTAGCACATCTTGCTGATAGACTCAGGTGGCTAGGATGTATTTGAAATATCAATTTTTGCTGAAACTCTTAGATGCAGGCTTGACGTGAATCAAGAAGAACATTTCCCTAGAAAAAGCAGGTTTTACAGGTTCTCAATTTTTTTCCTTCTCTTTCCCATCCTCCACTATCAAGCCTTGTACCAGACCAGCCTGTCCTCCTCACAGAGGAAGGTTGCTGGTGGCTCCCCTCAAGATCTTTACTGCTGTTCCTATATCAACTGAAGGTCTCTAGGGAGCAAAATGAGATGCTTCCTCCCCTTTGAGGTCCAGTGGGGTGCCTCTGCAGGGCTCCCAATCTCTGCTAGGCCAGGGAGCAAGGGACCACATCTCATTCTCAAATCCCCATGTGTCAGTCCATTGCAGTACCAACACTAAATTGCAGGACTATCTTGGAGAGGAGCTATTAATACTTACAACGTGTCTCATAGTCAAGCCAGAATGATTAGAGAGGGCAGTTTATTCAGACCCTTGAAAATATTTTATTTCAATGGCAGCTAGACACCTAAATACCTTTTGAGACCTGGGCCTTTTTCAATAACAGGTCTAAACCAAAACAATAGAAATAACTGGCCACATTCAGACCTGATCTGAACAAATGCACCAGGTCTGAATTCAGTCCAACATGTTTCCCTCATCTCTCTGAAGCCTTGTGAAGGTATAAATAGAAGGTAGGAGTACGAAGGTGACAAAAGACTGATCTGAGTTAAAGAGGACATCCCAACGTATAATGGTGACAGAGCCGTCAGTCTAGCACCAGATTCCTTTATCATAATGAGCACCTGCCACCCAAGAAATCCTACCAAATACACTACCTGCATATGAAGCCTGTGCTGAATGTCAGAAGGAAAAGAGGTTAGCATTCAACCCATTTGGGGAGAGGAGCTAGCTAGAAATTGCCTGCACACTATGAAGGCTATGGAGAAACGACCAAAACCAGACCAACTTTCTAGCCAAGACTTTCAGAAGTGGGGTGCCTAAAGTTAAGGTCCAAACGCCATACTTAGCCCATAAGAGCCTCTAGGTGCTCACTAACTTGGAAAATCAGACAACTTTTTAGGGGCCTGAATATGGACACAGGAGCCTAACTTTAAGCACTGTCTTAAGCCTTTGAGCTCCTGTGTGTGTTACACTGAACATATCTCACTCACAGGCCTTCAAAATCCCACATTCATACTTAACCCTCTATATTCCTGGATCTTCAAATCACTCCCCTTCTCTCTGTGTTTGTGTCTATTACTCCATTTGCAGGCCTTCAAATGCCCCCAATTTTTTATGCATAACCTGTTAACTGGCCTTTAAACATCCGTCCAGGAAATCTTATTTCCCCTCTGCCTTTATCTCTCAGATCTGAGGCCTTACCTCAATGCAATCATCTTTCCCTCCAGTGAGAACTGAACTGAGATTCTCTTCAGCATGCATCATCTTTGCTGCTCCCTAATTACCCAAAGGGGTCACATGTGTGAGATCAAGTTTTCCCTCTCCCAGGGGCTGAAGATACTGTCTCTATGGTACTTCCAGATCTTGACCACCTGGCGGTGAATGGCAGCAGAGAGCAGAGGGACTGATCACTTAAGTAAGCAGCCCAGTATTTCTTGTTACTCAGCTAGAAATATTAAGGTGCGACATGTTCATTTTAGCAAATGCTTCCTATCACAGTAGCCATCTCCCACAACCCTGGCATCCCTGAGGCAGACGTGCAGAATTCAGAGACACTGCGGTAATGTATGTCCCAGCCCTGCTGTGGCTCTTTGTGGCTGGCGTGACAACACGTTGCGCAAATGGCTGCCACGTGCCGTAGACTTCAATCCCCTACTCCAGCAGTCTCTCGCTCTCTCACACATATCTCTGCTAAATTTCCTTGAAGTAAACATCACCACAATGCAGTTTTCATCAGTAGCTAGGCTCAGAGTTTCCACTGGTTATTTTGCAAAGCTCATGAGGATTAACTCATCATGTAATCGTTTTGTTTTCTTGTCTGATGGCAAGGTGTGGGGAGGGGAAGGGTGGAGATGGAAGTGGGAGCAATGATCACTTTTTTTCCCCTAGGAATTCTGAACCTCCTGGGGGTCCTGCTGATAAATAAATTACACTTGCCTTCCAAATCACCATCAGTTGTTAAGTACAGGCTCTTGTTTTGTCAAAAGTGGAATTAGTGGGGGAAGGGGGTAGGGCTGTGGGGGTTTGTTTGAATCAATCTTTAATCATCACTTCCATTAGGGTCCTGAAACCTTCCCTAACCACCAGGCTGAGAAGCAGAATCTGTTTAGCTGTGTTGGCCCTATCCATGCTACCTATTTTGGTTTCCAAAGGAGAAACACCATCTCCAGGTTGGTGGGTATGAGGTTACTGAGGACTCAAAGGGGCCTAAAAAAATAGGCTGCCTTGGATTAGTTTTTGAGAAGTCTGTGGCACAGACGTTGTGGATAGGGCAGCATTGATGACCCTCAGTTGGGAAAAGAACGTTTTCTGTTTCCATTTGGCTAGCTGGAAATAAGTAGCTTTGGCTACAGTGCCATTTTACTGGCCCAAGTTTGAGGCTACCCTTAGGCATCCACAGGTTGGTGCTGCTTTCAGTATGCTGCCACTTGCAATGTATAATTACGTTATCTAGGCATCCTCCACCCACAAGCGTGTGCACACACATTATCTTGCACACGTGCACTAGATACTTGCTGCTGTCACACATCCAGGCTCCTCCTTATGAGTGAAGGACTACAGGTCAGAGGAAGTCCTTACATGTTGCTTTGTTATCTGCTGGTGGATGTCCATGTCTCCCAAGCCAAGGCTGAGCTCCCCGCTGCCTGTAATCACTGCACAGTAGGTGGCTGTACTGTGCCCCGCAAGCTGAAGGACTCCTGCCATGTCCTAAAATTGGAGGAAGAGTCATAAATGGAGTAAATTTCCCTTCTCTGTCACACTCAGCTGACTTCAGGTTTCTCTTCCCCCAGCAGACAGCTTCGTGGCAGCCCACCTATCTGTTCTCAGTTCCACTTCCTCCCTGTCTTGAGCTGAGCAACATCAGTGAGGAATCCCACAATACCCATTGTGGATAGTACTGGTTGGTGGTTTGTTTTTAATGGGTATAAGGCACCCAGGCTCCATAGAGATGGGTACCTAATACATTATTTAGTAAATGGAAGTGATAGATCTCTCCAAAAGAGTTTGGTAAAACCCTGCCCCCACCCTGCCCCCGCCTCTTTCTGATGCTCTACCTGAGGAAGGAAGGGGGTCTCCGACTTCTTGTATTTATATGGATGATCAGCCAGACACATCCCACTGATGCACAATACAGTTAGTGGGTTGAAGAAAGCCAGCTTGTTCCCTCCCAGTCCTGCCAATTTTGGTCTAATGTTCTAATGCAAGCAAGTATCACTGAGCTATTATCCTAGGTAGATTTGTTCTGCCTGCATTCAAGAGAATGATGGCACAGGTTAGAGAGCTGTGTACATTTAGATGAGGTAGGGGATTATACACATGCAACTCTGGGGTTTCTGTACACCAAAGAAGTTCAATTATCATCTCTGTTCCTCTGAGGAACTATCATTGCATGACCTACCATGTGGTGGCAGTAACGCAAGATGGACTCTGAATGTTCATCCTTCCCCAGAGCTGAGATAAAGAGAGGGGTCTTCCCAAGACGGCTTAAACAATCTAAAAACAAATGGCAAGGGAGCAAGATTATAATCCCAGCAGAGGACAGCGTGCTTGAGCGCAAATTCCAGCCTGTGAAGGGTGAAATCTTTGAGCATTTGTAGGAAGGCTCTTCTTGGAAAAACTGGTGCCCTTCTCCCCATCTACCAGTCCCTTCCTAGTATGTCTTCCACAGAACTCTCTATCAGGGCTCCCTGTGGCTGCCCATCAGTCTGTCTGGCATGGGGAAAAGACAAGTTGATATGCTGGTCTTCTGCCACAGAAACTTCTGGCTGTGTGGCTAGTTTGGTTTGGTAATGGGGGAAGTGGAAAGGTGGGCAAGGAAGAAACACCCTCAAACAACACCTTTCTTCCTTGGGATCCCACCTACAGAATTGCAACCCAGAGTTTCCCCCCATCATTTCTATGCATGGACTCTGTGGGTATGTCTACACATTATTTTGGAGTGAGCCTCCAAGCCTGGGTCAACAAACTTGGGGTAGTGCTTTAAAAATGGCTGTGTAGACAGCACTTTGAAGATGCAGCTTGGATTCTGAAGCCTATGGAAGGGGATGGGCTTCAGAACCCAAGTTCCAGCCTGAGCTGCACCTTCAGAGAGCTATTTTTAGAGCACTAGCGCAAGCCCCGCTAACCTGAATCTATCAACTCAGGCTGGGAGACTCACTCCAAAATGCTGTGTAGACGTACCCTATCGCCTCTAGACTTCCCACTCCACTGCTCCAGCTGTATCTTGGACTAGAACTGACTCCTAGAGGAGAATGAGTTTCCCAAGCTATCACAAATATTTCACTTGCATGGACTTTTTTTTTTTAAGCCCATCCGTTCCTTGCTCTGAGGTGATGGCAGATTCACATTAGCAAGATCTGGGGACTGACCACAAAGCTTAAACTCCAGGGTTCACAGATTCTAAGGCCAGAAGGAACCACTGTGATCATCTAGTCTGACCTCCTGTATAACACAGGCCAGAGAACTTCCCCAAAATAATTCCAGGAGCAGATCTTTTAGAAAAACATCCATTCTTGATTACAGTCTGTAAGTACCTATGTGGGAAACAAATATTTGGTAACGGGCTCTTCAATCTAGCAGAGAAAGGTATAACAGGATCCAATAGTTGCAAGTTGAAGCTAGATAAATTCAGACTGGAAATAAGACATAAATGTTTAGTAGTGTGGGTAATTAACAATTGCAACAACTTACTAAAGGTTATGGTGGATTCTCCACCACTGACAATTTTTAAATCAAGTCACCCCTTAACCTTCTCTTTGATAAACTAAATAGATTGAGCTTGTTACGCCCATCATTATAAGGCACATTCTAATCCTTTAATCATTCTCGTGGCTCTTCTCTGAACTGTCTTCAATTTATCAACATCCTTCTTGAATTGTGGATACCAGAACTTTGTACATAGTATTCCAGCAGCAGTCAAACCAATGCCAAATGCAGAGGTGAAATAACTTCTCTGCTCCTACATGAGCTACATTAGGGTTTTTTCTTTAAATCTTCTCTCCTTTCCCCAAATTAACAACATTTCAAGCTCTGCTCATTATGGCACCAGTAAATTCTAGGCTACTGGAGTGGTGCCAATGACTTTACAGCACAAATCTTATGATGTCACCCTAATGATCACAGCCTTGAAGGTCCCTTTGTCTGCTTCTCCCACAAATATTTCCATGCTTGCCCTTTATGCGTGGAAATATCCTCCCTGAGTTAATCTCTAAAGCTACTGTGGCTCCTGTAGGAAGTCAGCTAATAACTACTGCAAACCTTGTCAGCATTAATCAGGGAAGACTGATGTTTGTTGGTTTAATTCTGATTTGGAGTCATTGCGCTGTGAAATAGTTACTGCATGTAATTGCAAGACCTTATTTCCATTTCCCTTGCCTGCCCTCCAGCCCTCCCCTTCTATTTCTTGTAATGCCCACTTGTTGCATCTGGTTTCCTAATAGATTGTAAGCTCTTCAGGGGAGGGACTGTGTCCACTTGTGTGTTTGTACAGTGTCTAGCACCGTGGGGCTCTGATCCTGATTGGGGCTTAGTCACTCCTGCAATACAAACAATACACAATAAACCATTACTTACATGCCCCCACAAACAAAACCCACCACTAAGCACCTGCCAGGTTTCTCCCCACACCTCCGAAAGATTGGCTCACTCGCCCAGCATTTGTCTGTCCGCCAGCCTGCAAGAGTAAATTGGAAGTTAGTAGAGTTGGGAAAATTGAATAGAACAGAGAAAATTTCTCTGAATATGTTTAAAGTGAATTGAATGCTTCTGAAATGGTAGGCTTGACACAGCTGTGGAGACTGACATCCTCTAGCTTCAGAACAAAAAACAGTGCAAGCTTTCCTATCCTATCCGTCTGCTTCAACTCTGAGCAGAAAGGACCACTTCGGGGGGTAGGTCGGAGGGCAGTTCATGCTCCTAGTTCATTGAATATTTTGGCCTTATGTGCTGAGATTACTTACAAGGATGCCAACTGTAGTGTTTTATGTGATCTGAACAGTTCTGTACTAAGATAGTGACCAACTCAGACCGGAGTTGAACCACTGGGCCTTGGGCAAAAGGCCCTGTATTCCATTACCAGCCTCCAACCCATTCAGTCCCTCATTTAAGCAGTGTAGAAATACCGTTCTTAAATAATTTAATAGACATCGATGTCTGCCTATGCTGTGCATCCTTCTCTCTGTCCCCGGAAGTGTCTCCTTCACTCTCTATATATCCTTTCCCCCTCCATTCTCTTCCTAAATGTCTCTGTCCTCATGAATGCCCTTCTGTCCCATCTGTCTGGCTGCTGCTTTCTCTTTCCTCCTGCCCATTCCTTCAGCTTTCTCTCGCTTTTTTTAAAGCGCTCTGTCAGTCTGTCACACACATGGCCAGATTCTGGACTGTGGAACAAACTCTGCTTTCCCCCACCAGTACATTACCTCACCTGGCTCTTGCTGAGATGCAGCAGCCCCAAATTCTTCAGCTAGAAACAGGACAGGCTACTTGCCTCCCCCGACCTGGCAGGTGAAAGATCTTTCTCAAGTCAGTTGGAGTGTCATCGCTTATTATCAAAAGGTCTTAGAGCTCTTAGCGCATGAACTAGAGAAACACGTTTTCCTGTTCTGCAGCAGGCTTCTTTCAGGGGATGTCATGAGGATTATCATTGCTCTGGAAATCCCAGAGATTAACATAAGAACATAAGAATGGCCATACTGGGTCAGACCAAAGGTCCATCCAGCCCAGTATCCTGTCTACCGACAGTGGTCAATGCCAGATGACCCAGAGGGAGTGAACCTAACAGGTAAAGATCTAGTGATCTCTCTCCTGCCATCCATCTCCGCCCTCTAACGAACAGAGACTAGGGACACCATTCCTTACCCATCCTGGCTAATAGCCATTAATGGATTTAACCTCCATGAATTTATCCAGTTCCCTTTTAAACCCTGTTATAATCCTAGCCTTCACAACCTCCTCAGGCAAGGAGTTCTACAGGTTGACTGTGCACTGAGTGAAGAAGAACTTCCTTTTATTTGTTTTAAACCTGCTACCCAATAATTTCATTTGGTAGCCCTTAATTCTTATATTATGGGAGTAGTAAATAACTTTTCCTTATTCACTTTCTCCACACCACTCATGATTTTATATACCTCTATCATATCCTCCCTTACTCTCCTCTTTTCCAAGCTGAAAAGTCCTAGCCTCTTTAACCTCTCCTCATATGGGACCCATTCCAAACCTCTAATGATTTTAGTAAAAGATTTAGTAAATCTTTAGCAAAAGATTTCAAGGCAGGGAGGAATATTGTCCAAGTATAGGTTTGAACACAGGAGCCAAGTGCCAAAATGCGTCCCCAGCCAGCCTCTGGTAGGTGCCAGAGATGGGGGCAAAAAGGCCACTGCCCTCACCCCTTTTAAAAAACCTGAAATGCTCACGACCAGGGGCACGATTTAGGTGGAAGGGCAGTTGCCCCCCATGATCCTGCATCCTGGGGGATCCTGACTGAGATGCAGTGTAGCTTCCCTGGGTTGCAAATGAACTGCATCCCTTTCCCCCTGAGCTGGGAGGACAGGCTGCAACTGGTGCGCTAAACTGACCCAGGGTTGCTCCAGAGCCCTGCCCTCACCCAGAGAGCCATGACTGACCTCCCCACACAGAACCCCGTGTGCCTGCAGCATCTGCAATCATTCGAATCTCTGACTTAACAGAACAAACTAGAAGGGTCATACTTTCATAAATATTTATACCAACTGTACTGTAAATCTAAACGGGGAAACGTTGTCTGCAAAGGCTCAGACAAAGAGGATGAACTGAAGGACTAATAGCCAGACTGTATGCAGCCCACAATGACGCAGAGACAGGCAGTTTGCTGCATATAAAAGTGAAATGAGCAATCAAGTTCCAAGAGTCCTGAAGATACAAAGTCATCTTCACACCACCGTGTCTTTGCCACTTTAGAGAGAATTCCAGTGGAACATCGCCACCTATTTCAGCTACATAGCTGTTATCACTAACAAAATGAACTCACACAGCCTCCCAGTGGCTGCTGGAGATGCTTGCAGTCAGAGAAGTTACTAGACACATTTTTTGGCACTGCCATCGGAACCAAACTTTCTGATGTCACATAAGTAGCCTGAAAAATACCTTTGTAACAATCCTCACATTGGGCCATTTGTATGGATTGAATCTGGAGCATCAGCACCAAAAGCCAGGCTCCTACCACATGAGCTATACATGTAATGCCATTAGCTGATATTACAAGTAGGGTTTTATCTTGTAAACGGCTATAACTGCTACTAACTACCAGATTTACTCATTTAACTGGTAGAGGAGCAGGAGACTCATCCTCTATGCGGAGTAGCCATTAGAGAGGGACAAAACATAGCCAGTGTGTTATATCTTTAACATGTGGTTTAATACATATCCAACTTACTGTATTCAAGGAAATATTTCCAAATACAGAATGTAATATTGTGGAGTATTTCCCACTGCAGAATGCCACCTATTCACAATAGCAACCATAGTTGTTGAGAAATGTATCGCTATGCTATAGCTCACAAAATAATCTTATGATCTAAGGTGAGACTAGACAACATACAAGGAAAAGTGAGCTTTAGAAAAATCTACTACTCACAACATATAATTTCAAACTAAAATACGGACAAAGAATTCCAGCCTTCCAGGAAAAATACCCCAACAGAAATCAAGGCCCCATTGTACTAAAAACTAGACAGGAGAGAAAGAAAGGCAGGAAGAAAGAATTACTATTATCTTCATTTTAGATACAGAGAAATTAAGTTTGTGTCAGACTCAAGGAATTAAACTCTTATCTCCTGATTTCTAGGTCAGTGCTATAATCACAAGGCTACCCTACTTTCCCAAGTTTTTAGTCACCTACATTTCTGCCCGCTGCTTGTTTACCAGTTCATGCTCTATTGCACTATGCATACTGGAAGCTGGAAAAAAGCCAGTAAAAATAAATTGTTAATACCCTGGGGTTATTACCTGTTCTCATCATTTAGTTGTATAACTGCCAATATAGTCTGTGAATCTAACAGCTTTCTCAGTTGTGTACAATCCTGTAACACACAGCCAAACAGTTATTTAAAAGGAAAGAAACTCTTGTCTTGTCCATAGCATATACCGAACAGCAAATGCTCATTTTGCCAAGCTACAATGACCAACTCACCAATGATCTAATCCTTTGGAATCTATAACATCTTTGTATTTTTTTTATATTTTGACCCCATTTTCAATAAAACTGTTTTATGGTACTTTAAAAGAAAGTGCTGGCACTTCACTCCTGCAGGGAAATGGTGTCAGAATGCAGGGCCCATGGATGAGAGATTTACACTTTTTCAGTTGTTCTGGGCCAAGTCTAAAAGTGTTGTTCTTTTCCTCTACCCTCCCCCCCCCCCCCCCCCCCGTAAGACTGGGATGTAAAAGTATTGTCCCTGAGAGCACCAGCATCAGATCTGGCAAACAGTCAAAACTTCACATATTCACAAATATGCATTGAATGCTGTCCCAGAGATCATAGAGCCTTATGTAAGAGGACTCTTGTCCCCTTACTAAAACTCAATGGGTGTGTTTTGGTTGGCTAGCTCCCAGCACCAAAAGAAAGGGGAAGGGTCCATGGGAAATCAGGACCCTAAGACTGACAGTCCCCAGGAACAATGGGAAGAGACCAGTGCTCCAGGTCAGCCTGATTGACAGAGTGGGCAGGCTAATCACGGAGTCAGGAGGCAGCGGGGGGAGAAGAGCCCATACTCTGTGTGAGCTGGAATTGCCTGGGTCAGACAGAGTGGGGCTGAGCTAAGGAGACAGCAGGGGACGAAGCTGAGCTGGGGAGCAGAGCTGGGCCAGATCCAGAGGGGCCAGAAAAACAGCCCAGGAAGCAGGGCAGTGCTGGGAGCAGAGTCACAGAAGCAGCCCACAGAGCAGACCTGTCCTGCGAGCAGAGCTGCAGCAACCAGAGCCAGAGAGGCCAGAGAAGCAGCCCGTGGAGCTGGAGCTAGAGCTGGAACTGGAGCAGTCTGGAGCTGGGTGTGGTGAGCAGCTGGGGAGAGCGGGGAGGATCCTAGGCAGCAGGCCCAGCCCAGGGAGACGCCCCCAGCCAAGAGGCCTTGCAGGCCAGACTTGGAGGGAGATCGTAACCCGACGGGGCAGGGGCTGGGAAGAAGGGTCCTGTCACCTAGAGCCTGAGGGTGTGTGGCCACCGCCAGAGCAAGTGTCTGACCGCAGCATCCCTGCAGCACAGCCAGGGCCTGGGTGGGAAGCCTGGTACTTGTAAGGAACAGCCTGAACTTCCCTTACATTCCAGAGACACTGGTTGTGATGTCCCTGTGCCACAGAGCGGGTTCTCTGTTTTCCTTTCACCTTTCCCATTTTTTCCTTATTTTTTTTTTAATTGATTGCTGTTTGATAAACTGTATTTGCTTTTAACTGTATGTAATGACAGTGGGACAGGGAAGCATCCAGTGCAGAGAGAGCACCCCGGAGTGGGGACACCCTAGCCCCTAAGTGACCACAAGGTTGGGGGTCGAGCCCCCCAGGAATCCTGGGCCCAGCCTTCTTGGGTTTATGAGGACTCTGCCACACAGGAGAGTGGAAGGAGAGCCCTTGAGGTCAGGAAGGCCTCTGGGTAAAAGGAATGGGAGCGAGGATTCAGATCCTTTCGCCAGCCCATTTCACCGGGGTAGTGTATAAGACAGGAAAGTTCCCCATAATAGCGGGACCATTCCCCCACTTACACTTAGCTGGTTAGTATAGAGAAACACACAACTGAGTCAAATCAAAATGGAAACATTTTATAACAAAGCACCTGGGTATCCCTTCAGTCTTTCTCCCCTCACCATTGACTGTTGCCCCTCATTTAATATTGCCTCTGGCCTTGCTCTACCTGGCCCATAGGTTAAATTTGTCAGTGGTACCTGTGAATTCCTGCTTGCCTTCAGCACTGCCAGGAGTAAAGAATTTTCCCTTCTGCTTCCCCTAAGTGCTTACCTATATGAATGCTGCAAGGTTTACATAGCCCATCTGACAGCAGCAGATTTTCAAAGCACCAAGCATGGCTATTTTTACTCTGACACTCTCTGTCAGCAATAGATGTAGCCTCAAAAAATCCCACCAAGGAGTTAAAAGCCAGGGTACCTGTCTGAGTGAGTCAAAGGCACTGCTTTGAAAACTCATCCCTATGTTAATGTTAAATCAACCTGCTCACAGCGTGAGTCCACTGAAGAGCAAATAATCCATTTTACAGCAATCCCAGTTACATAGATTTCAAAACTGGCTCCAGTAAGAATATTGAAAGGTGCTCATGTAACCCATACACCACCTGGGTGTGGCATTCTGTCCCATCTAATGGCACCTAGACCACTTAGAGAGAGAGATAAAATGAGTCTGCTCTACAGCCTTAGCTAACAGCCTATTCCGGAGAGAAGGTAGAAGAAAATAATGACTCTGGGACCCAGGGGGTGGCCCTGCTAGTTAAACCCCCCCGCCCCCAGCCTTCCATGAATTTAACCAGGATTTGTTCTCCCTGTCGGGGAAGCCCCGGAAGACTCGGAGGGAATGGAGGGAAGATAAAAGAAGGGGGATGAAGATCCTGACCCAATACCAAAAGTCTACGCTTGTAGGGGAAAGAGGTGGCTCAACCAACAGCGGGACTGGGCTGGTGATCAACAATCCTATTGCTGAACCGGGTTCCCCAGGGGCTTTCCCCAAAGGGGAGACTGAAGTAGACCCTCCCTGAGTTTGGACAAATGGGGATCACACTCGGGAACTTTGGTCAGGATCAGGCCAATGATCCAATATACAACCATATTGGTAAAGAAGTAGTCGAGGTAAATGGGGTCCCCTTGGAGGGGAAAGTTAAGGGCCCAGGGCCATGGTATGTGATTAAGAATGATCTGCTATACAGAGTAGTCCAGGTCCAAGAGCAAGTCAAAGAACAACTCTTGGTCCCACAGAAGCATCAGAGGGGTGTGATGGATCTGGCCCACAGCCATTTGTTCGGGGCCACCTAGGGGTCGATAAGACTCTTGATCGGATCTTGCAGAGGTTTTTTGGCCTGGCATTTATGCGGCGGTCTGACGATATTGTACGTCCTGTCCGGAATGCCAGATACATGGGCCCCGACCACACTTAAGGGCCCCTTTGGTACCTCTACCAATTATTGAGACCCCATTTGAGCGAATAGCTATAGACCTAGTAGTAATCATACTAGGAGAAATCTCCTAGTATGGAGAAATCAGCCGGGGCCACCAGTACATTCTGGTAATACTAGATTATGCCACCAAATACCCCGGGGCCGTACCCCTACGGAATGCCCTAACCAAGACAATAGCCAAAGAATAAGTCCAGATTTTTTCCAGAGTAGGGATACACAAGGAGGTCCTGATGGACCAAGGGACCCCCTTTGTGTCTAAGATGATGAATGACCTATGTACAATGCTCCACATAAGGACCCTCAGGACATCGGTATACCATCCCCAGACCAATGGTCTTGTCAAACGCTTCAATAGGACATTGAAGAACATGTTGCAGAAAGTGGTTAGTTGCGACGGGAAAGATTGGGACACTCTGCTTCCCTACTTGCTGTTTGCTATATGGGAAGTACCCCAGGCTTCTACGGGATTCTCTCCCTTCGAGCTGTTATATGGTCGCCATCCCAGGGGCATACTGCACCTGGCTAAAGAAGGCTGGGAAGAACAGCTGAACCCAGAGAGAAATGTCATTGAACATGTGTTACAGATGAAAGACAGGATAGCCCAAGTTGCCCCCCTTGTATGCAAACACATGGAGAAGGCACAAGAGACACAACAGACATATTACAATTGCCAAGCGGTGACCTGGAAGTTCCAGGTGGGAGACCGGGTAATGGTGCTCATACCCACAGCGGAGAGCAAGCTCCTGGCCAGGTGACAAGGGCCATACGAAATAATAGAAACCTTAGGAGAAGTTGACTATAAGGTCCGACAGCCGGGCCGCCGGAAGCTGGAGCAGATCTACCACATAAATCTGCTGAAACCTTGGCAGGATAGAGAAATTCTGGTGGTTGCGCTGGAGGCGCCATCCCCTAAAAGCAACCAGCCTGACCAGGTGGGGATATCTCCAGAGTTGACTCCGGAACAATGATCGGAAGTGATCAGCCTGATCAAACGCAACCAGGATGCGTTCTTGGAAAAGCCAGGCAGGACTACGGAGGTTCACCACCACATTCTCACAGAGCCTGGAGTGAAAGTGAACATCAAGCCATACTGGATCCCGGAGGCCAAAAGAGAGGAGATCAGGACAGAGGTCCAGAAAATGCTGATCTTAGGAGTCATTGAAGCATCTCATAGCCAATTGTCAAGTCCTGTGGTATTAGTGCCTAAGCCTGATGGCAGTATGAGGTTCTGCAACAATTTCCGCAAGTTGAATGAGGTATCCCAATTTGATGCATACCCTATACCCCGGATAGATGAGCTAATTGACAGACTGGAAAAAGCATGGTTTATGCCTAGCCTTGACCTGACCAAGGGCTATTGGCAGATCCCACTGGCCGACAAAGAAAAGACAGCCTTTGCAACCGTCCTCCCCTTTGGTTGCATGGCGCTCCTGCTACTTTTCAATGGCTCATGGACAAGCTGTTGCGACCCCATGGCAAATACATGGTGGCCTACCTCGATGACGTCATTATATATAGCCCCGACTGGGAAACGCACTTGGAGAAGGTGGAAGCAGTTCTGGACACCCTGAGGAAGGCGGGGCTTAGGACGAATCCCTCCAAATGTTCAAATGGGTTAGCTGAGGCCAAGTACCTCGGGTATATAGAGGGGAGGGGCATGGTGAAGCCTCAACTCAACAAGTTAGAAGCTAAACAGAAGTTGCCCCGACCCCTCCGGAAAAAACAGGTCAGAGCCTTCTTGGGACTAGTGGGGGACTATAGATAGTTCATTTCTGCACTTCGCCACCAGGCATGCCCATTACCGGACCTAACAAAAACTAGGGGCCCAGACATAATAAATTGATCTGCCGCGGCTGAAGGCGCTATTGCGGATCTGAAGACAGCCCTCTGAACAGACCCCGTACTGGTAGCATCTGACTGGGGAAAGGAGTTCATCCTGCAAACTGACGCCTCTGAAGTAGGGTTGGGGATGGTACTTTCACAAATGGTCGGAGGCAATGAACACCCCGTCTTCTTCCTCAGTAGGAAGCTCCTGCCTAGGGAATGGAAGAACGTCGTAGTGGAAAAGGAATGCCTGGCGGTACAATGGGCCGTAGAAAGCCTACTCTGCTATCTACTAGGACAGAGGTTTACCCTTGTCATGGACCATGCCCATCTGCAGTGGATGCGCCAAAACAAAGACAAAAATGCGAGAGTAATGAGCTGGTTCCTGTCGCTTCAACCCTTCCACTTCACAGTGCAACATAGATCTGGAATCCAACATGGCAATGCAGATGGCCTATCGAGAGTGCACTGCTTTCAGACTCAAGTACCTCAACCCCGTAGTGTTGAGCAGGGGAGAGGGGGAAGGGAATAGGTGGTAAACCCAAGACACAGTGTGGTAAACCCAGGACAAACAGCTACAAAAAAGGGAGGAGTAGTAATTAGTCCCAGGGGATTAAAAAGCCTCTCCCTGTCCATTGAGGAGATAATCACGGGGAAATAAGGTTCAGCTGGAAAAGGGGTTGCTAGGGAGCTGATTAGGTTCATCTGGCTCCAACTGGTGGAGACCTTTTTAAATCCTCCCCAGTGTGGAAGGAGAGAGAGTGAGAGAAGGAGGGAAGCTGCCAGTAGGCTAAGGGCAGCAAGACACCGAACCCTTCAAGGAAGGGAGGCTACACTCCCCTGCCCCAGAAGGGAAGGAAAACAAACACAAGGGACTGATCAGGGAAAGGAATAACCGGACCCTGTGCTACCTGTAAGGATTTGCCTTGTCCAAGCCGGTGTCTCCAAGGCTAAAAAGGACTGAGTCTGCTGAGGAGAACAAGGTATTTTGCCACACTCACATAAACGCATAACGCCATATTCAGCTGTACTGTACACTACGTCCCATCAGAAAACAAAAAAATAAAAAGTACATGTACACTTAAAAGGCAAGCAGACATGCTTTGAAATGGAGATGACACAACTCTGTTCCAGACAAAACTCTTGAGACACCAAATAGATTTTAAAAGATACTTCCTTTTTAAAAAAAAAAACAAAAAAAAGGGGGGGGCAAGAGAATGAGTTGCTGGTGACATTTACCACTTCATATTTTTTTAAACTAAAAGTGATTTCCCATCCAAATCCAAGTTAGTTAAGCAGATTGGCTGTAACTGTAACACCACAGCTTTTGTGAAAGGCTTCTTAAGATTTGTTTCTGCGCAGATAGGAATTTCCCCCTACGTAAATGTTATCTACCCATACCCACATGTTTCCTATATACACCCCCATAACTGCATTATACACTCACTCGCTATGCTGTATTCTGTACAGTTTGACACACTGACATGCGCTATACACACAAATAAAAATAAACCTACCCTCACTACTCTACAATGCATCCGATGAAGTGAGCTGTAGCTCACGAAAGCTTATGCTCAAATAAATTTGTTAGCCTCTAAGGTGCCACAAGTACTCCTTTTCTTTTTGCGAATACAGACTAACACGGCTGCTACTCTGAAACCTACTCTACATATAGACATTGGACCAGATTTTGGCTCCTGCTCCCATTGGTTTGCATTATTATGGTTGGCAGCACAAAGGACAAAAAACTTCCTCTTGGGAAGTGCCTCTGTATAAGGGTTATCCTAAGGTGCTGCAGAAGTAGCTGTTCCATAACCTCACTTCTAGCATCTGGTAGCAGAGATGTGGCTGGAGAAAAGGGGAGCCTGGCTGGGCAGGTCTGTGCATGAACTGGCCTACTAGAACAGCCCCTTGGGATTGGGGGCAGCTGGATGTAAATTTGATCAGCCTTAACTTACAAAGGTGGGTCAGAGCTGCCTCCAGAAGACAGCCTCTGAACATTAGGGCCACAAAGGTGGTATATTGCCACTTTTGTACCTCCTCTGCCGCCATGAAGTGCACTGAGATCAGCTTGGATGCAGGTCAGATTAGGCTATTATGTGTGCCCACACACACATATTACACCAGAGATAGTCAGTTATCCTTTGTCAAAGTCCCAATGTCTTGGTCAAGGTATAGTCAATGTCTAGACTCGAGAAAATAATTTTAAAAAACCTGATGATGATGATAATAAGTAAATAAAAATATTCCAGAGTCCATTCAAAAGCATCTGGCGGTCTGTATTTGACCCTCAGTCCACCTATTATTGACTACCCCTGTATTACACCAATATATGACACTGTACCCTCCCCAAATATAAAGGCACATTAGGCACCCACTCTGCACTTCCATATTCAGATACACCACAAACACACACACACACACTTTTTGGCTTGGAACTCGTGTGAAAGTAGTTGAGAGTGGTAGTGTCTACGAGTGCTTTAGATACAGTACCTGTATGGTGGTATTCCTTGCCTTGGCTATGAAGTCCACGTTGATGCCTCCAATCACCACCTTAATGGGGGGAGGGGAGAAAGTGGAGGAAAAAATTGGCCAGAAGAAGTGCTGAGTTTTGTTTGTTTTTCTCAAGCTCACTCTCCCACCAGCCTCTAAAAGTAGATGAAAATCATACTGTGAAGGCCTGATCATATCTGGGTAGGCCAGACCAGACAGTCCTTTCACAGAGCGCCTTTGGAAAGAAAGGAAAATCTATTCTGAATTCTACCCTCTGAACTACTCCTCGTTACAGCTAGCCGCAGAGGAAGAATAAACTTCTTGAGGCATGCAGGGTATTGGATGCACACGTGTACACACAACACCAAAAGTACAAAGTTTTGTTGGCATAGCTGAGTTGGTTATGAGTGTGGAAAAAAAAATTTTAAAACCGCAAACAAACAGTGTAAATGCAACTAGGGTGACAGAAGAGTGCTTCTGTCAGCCTAGCTAATGGTGTTTGGGGAAAGGGTGTAGCTATGCCAGCAGAACTCTTTCTGCAAGTTTACGCTGTGCCTACGCTAGGGGACTCTGCCAGCATAGCTATATTGGCCAAGGCTCTATAGTGCAGACATGACTTTACTTTGCATTGACATCAACTAAGTTGACGTGTTGGGAAAGGTATATATGTGGGGGGGAAGGGGAGAAATGTGAAAACAAGGTAGAACCTTAAAGGGATTTGTAGGAAACCCAAGCTGAATGTCCAACGATCCACTTTGATGACTAAGACCAATGCCTCTGCTAATCACTGAGGACTTTGGCTCAGAGAAGCTTTTAGAAAGAGGGAATGAAAATAAAGAATGAAGAGGATTTAAAAAGCACCTGAGGGAAATTAGAGAGCGAAGAGAGAGAGACTCTCCAGCTGTTTACAGCAGAATGGATGGTCCTTGACCCACAGTGGAGAGTTACCATGTTTTGGACACTGGCTGTGAACTTATCTATAATGCTTTTTGTAGATAGGCACTACACACGGAAGAGCAGAGGACTCACAGGCCTAAGTGCAGTTACTTTCTCACGCTGAGGCAGGTTGCCCTTCCCTGTGGCAGTTTGGATCTTGCACAGGGCCACAGCTATGCGGCTGCCCACTCTGGCATTGTTCTGGATCAGAGCGATGTCTGAATGGATATTCTTTTTTAAAGAAATGAACAGCAAGAACCTGTCCTGGGAGAAGCCTGTGTAGGAAATTCCCTTCCCTAAGGGGGAGAGAACAGGAAGTGGAGGCTGGGACAACGACACAAGGGGACCTCTTGGTCCTGATTCACCCCACTCTAGTTATTGTACATATGCCAGATTCCCCTAGTGCGTGGACACCTCACAGTCTTTAAAGGCATTTATCTTTATTACACACCTCAGACGCAGGGAAACGCTATCAGATGGGGAATCTAACAGTTAGGTGCCTAAATACCTTTGAGATCTGGCCCTACGTGACTTGCCTAAGATCACACAGGAAGTCTGTAGTGGACTAGGGAGTTGAATCCATGTCTCCCAAGTGCACTCCCTAACTGCTGGGCCATCCTTTTTCTCATCTGTACCAAGTAGACTTCACACTGATGTGCTGGCACTTAACTCTCACTTTGCATCAGCGTAACTGACTGCACAAAGCAGTGGGGAATCAGGCTCCATATGCAGGGTGATTGACCATACTCCAGTACGCTCAAGCACAAATGCTACTCAAGTGACGTATAATAACGATGCCCAGAGTCTTCTTTCTAAGACCGACGGAGCCTGCAGCTTGGGTGTTTGGTGTACTGCCTGTTCTGAAAATTGCAGGGGAGCCTTGGCTTTAGAGCACCTCCTCTCTTGCCAGTCACTAGTTCTTACAGCAGAAATTGAGGGAGACAGAGTGTTATTAACAAGCTTAACAACTATTTCTGTGCATTCAACTGTTTTGAAATGCTAAAGTATTTGCACTTTCAAGTTTCCAGATTAGCAACAGTGACAGTATTTTGTGGTCAACCTGTCCAATGACATTTTTTGGAGGGGATTGTGGAATTTTTTTTTTTTTTTTTAGTAAAAGGATACTGGAGTCCAGCGATTTTCCACTAGTCAGTTCATTCACCTTCTGTAACATAAAAGGAGTCAGCTCTTTCCCTATGATCCCTTTTGACCTGCAAACAAAAAGAAAATACCTTTTGATAAGAAGAAGTGAGCTAGCAGGGCATCAGAGTGCATGCACGGATTGACTAACAGATAATCTAGCTATATAATTGCATGCTGTCTAAGGCCCGGTAAACAAGCCTCAGTACACAGTACATAGAACTATAGTGAAAATCATATCAAGGAGTCACCCAGACCTGAGATTAAGGACATAATCTGCACTGTATCCTTGTTGCAGTGTAGTCCACTGCCCATGCCCAGTGCCAAGGTGCTGGCTGAGAGAGGAGAGACAGCTGTTAGTTGTGTCTGTGTGAGCTGAATAATCCACTAAAACTGTGAAGTACGAAGGCATAGGAGAAATAATCACAGCAAGAGTAGTCTGGGGCCCCTGAGATCTGCAACATAATCTAAGTATAGATTTTAAATTACTACTCATTTTTCAAAGAAAAGCAGTTAGAATGATATTTCTTCCTTCTACTTAGCTGCTAAAAATTGTGTTCCTCTCACCCCCAGAGAACAGTATTTTTCTGCACTTCCTTAGCTTGGGTTTAGGCGTTATTACTGATGTGGAGTGAAATTCACCTCTCTCTGCAGAAGAGGGTTCAAGTAGTCCATAGATCTTGTTTTGGCCATCTGCACAAGGGTGAATTTCACACACAATTAATAGATGCAGGGGAAAGTGAAAGGGAGAGCTAATTTTTAAATTATTTTTGTTTTGAAATATAAATGTATTTACAGTTTCTGTGTCTGCCCATAAATTCTGATTTAGGAGAGGAGACGGAGATATTTAATTTTTTTTAAGGCAATGTTGTTCTCTTTTAAAATGCCCCTCCCTGGTCTGTGCCAAGGCGTTGATTACAAAAAAATTAAAATTAATTTAAAAAAATTAAATATCCCCATCTCCTCTCCTAAATCAGTGCAGGAGCCTCTTATGTGATCACAAGAGTGAATTAAGGACAAAGTTTGGAGTGTTTCTCACCGGGCGTTGCTCAGAGCTTCTTGGATGGCATTTTCAATGACCTGTCCTGAAACAGCTTCCTCCTCAGGGCAGGGCACTGCGATCAGCACTCCACTGCCCATGCCCAGTGCCAAGGTGCTGGCTGAGAGAGGAGAGACAGCTGTTAGTTGTGTCTGTGTGAGCTGAATAATCCACTAAAATTGTGAAGCACGAAGGCATAGGAGAGAGAGAGAGAGCGTATGCGTGCATAAGTGTGATGGAATGTTCCCTGACATCAAGGATTGAACCAGTGATCTCCAGAGCTGAAAGCACAAGTCTTTGCCGACTGAGCTAAAGAAGAATCAGGTCTCATAGCAGGGGGCTATAACACACACAACCTTTGTGGGTTAGGCACAGCTGGGGACATGTAAGTTACACAAGCCTGTAGGTTAGATTCATAGAATATCAGGATTGGAAGGGACCTCAGGAGGTCATCTAGTCCAACCCCCTGCTCAAAGCAGGACCAATCCCCAACTAAATCATCCCAGCCAGGACTTTGTCAAACCTGACCTTAAAAACTTCTAAGGAAGGAGATTCCACCACCTCCCTAGGTAATGCATTCCAGTGTTTCACCACCCTCCTAGTGAAAAAGTTTTTCCTAATATCCAACCTAAACCTCCCGCACTGCAACTTGAGACCATTACTCCTTGTTCTATCATCTTCTACCACTGAGAACAGTCTAGCTCCATCCTCTTTGGAACCCCCTTTCAGGTAGTTGAAAGCAGCTATCAAATCCCCCCTCATTCTTCTCTTCCACAGACTAAACAATCCCAGTTCCCTCAGCCTCTCCTCAGAAGTCATGTGTTCCTGTCCCCTAATCATTTTTGTTGCCCTCTGCTGGACGTTTTCCAATTTTTCCACATCCTTCTTGTAGTGTAAGGCCCAAAACTGGACACAGTACTCCAGATGAGGCCTCACCAATGTCGAATAGAGGGGAACGATCACGTCCCTCAATCTGCTGGCCATGCCCCTACTTATACATCCCAAAATGCCATTGGCCTTCTTGGCAACAACAGCACACTGTTGACTCATATCCACTTCTCGTCCACTGTAACCTGCCTAGCCATTCAGTCCCTAGTCTGTAGCAATGCATGGGATTTTTCTGTCCTAAGTGCAGGACTCTGCACTTGTCCTTGTTGAACCTCATCAGATTTCTTTTGGCCCAATCCTCTAATTTGTCTAGGTCCCTCTATATCCTATCCCTACCCTCCAGCGTATCTACCTCTCCTCCTAGTTTAGTGTCATCTGCAAACTTGCTGAGGGTGCAATCCACACCATCCTCCAGATCATTTATGAAGATATTGAACAAAACTGGCCCGAGGACCGACCCTTGGGGCACTCCACTTGATACCGGCTGCCAACTAGACATGGAGCCATTGGTCACTACCCGTTGAGCCCGACAATCTAGCCAACTTTCTATCCACCTTATAGTCCATTCATCCAGCCCATACTTATTTAACTTGCTGGCAAGAATACTGTGGGAGACCATGTCAAAAGTTTTGCTAAAGTCAAAGAACAACACGTCCACTGCTTTCCCCTCATCCACAGAGCCAGTTATCTCATCATAGAAGGCAATTAGATTAGTCAGGCATGACTTGCCCTTGGTGAATCCATGCTGACTGTTCCTGATCACTTTTCTCTCCTCTAAGTGCTTTAGAATTGATTCTTTGAGGACCTGCTCCATGATTTTTCCAGGGACTGAGGTGAGGCTGACTGGCCTGTAGTTCCCAGGATCCTCCTTCTTCCCTTTTTTAAAGATGGGCACTACATTAGCCTTTTTCCAGTCGTCCGGGACTTCCCCCGATTGCCATGAGTTTTCAAAGATAATGGCCAATGGCTCTGTAATCACATCCGCCAACTCCTTTAGCAATCTCGGATGCAGCGCATCCGGCCCCATGGACTTGTGTTCATCCAGCTTTTCTAAATAGTCCCGAATCACTTCTTTCTCCACAGAGGCCTGGTCACTTCCTCCCCATGCTGTGCTGCCCAGTGCAGTAGTCTGGGAGCTGACCTTGTTCGTGAAGACAGAGGCAAAAAAAGCATTGAGTACATTAGCTTTTTCCACATCCTCTGTCACTAGGTTGCCTCCCTCATTCAGTAAGGGGCCCACACTTTCCTTGACTTTCTTCTTGTTGCTAACATACCTGAAGAAACCCTTCTTGTTACTCTTAACATCTCTTGCTAGCTGCAGCTCCAAGTGTGATTTGGCCTTCCTGATTTCACTCCTGCATGCCCGAGCAATATTTTTATACTCTTCCCTGCTCATTTGTCCAATCTTCCACTTCTTGTAAGCTTTTTTGTGTTTTTGTGATTTGTATATGTAAACTCTGAAGCGGGGAGGGGAGGTCTGTGTATATGTCAGGTATATGTGTGAGGAAAGCAGTGATTTGAAGACAACATTTTAAGAAGGTTTCAGAGTAGCAGCCGTGTTAGTCTGTATCCCGCAAAAAGAAAAGGAGTACTTGTGGCATCTTAGAGACTAACAAATTTATTTGAGCATAAGCTTTCATGAGCTACAGCTCAAATACATTTTTGGTCTCTAAGGTGCCACAAGTACTCCTATTTTAAGAAGGGGCTCCCTTGTTGTCTAGACCTGCTTTGAGCAGGGTTAGATGAGTGGATGGTGGTAACACCTGTGCGTCTGTGTTCTGTCTACACTAATGCTCCCGCTGTTGCTGACAATGGTTGTGCTGCAGCAGTGGGAGATTTCCTGAAAATGGCTAGTGTAGGCATATTGCCTAAGCAGCTCCCCTGCCTGGCAGCTTGTCCTCACAGTGGCAGTGCTGGCAGGCAAGATTTCCTGTGGCCTTGATTGCGGGATGGTTGAGTGGGTGGGTAGCAGGTCCCTGCTGGCAGTGGGCTGGGTAGTCAGTTGGGGAATAAGTTCCTTCTGGTTCTTAAGGTGGGCAGGTCTCCCCTGGCCACTGGAGGTCCCTCCTAGCTGGTTTGTATGCAATTAAGACGGTCTCCCCAATATGGTGAAGTATGAGGATGGGTGGGAGAACGTGGCTCCACACTCCCACCTCATACCAGCTCTTCTGACTTCAGGCTGGGACTGGGCAGACACACAATCTCTGGCCAGAATAGTAAGTTGCTGTGGCCACAGGACTCCCACATTGTGTTGTAGCAGCTTGGCCCTGTCTCCTCATCCACTGTCAGGGATGATCTAGAACATGCGTGGTCCTGCCTTGAGTGCAGGGACTAGATGACCTGCCAATCCTACGATCCTATGATTCTATGACTGCTGGTGGAAGTTTGGAGGGGCTGCAGGGACCGTGTGGGGTCTCCCCAATGACAGAGAACATAAGGAAGGAATTCCCTTTGCAGTAGCTGCAGTGATCACAGCAATAGTGGTTGAATTCAGAGAGGGCTGAAGATTTTAACAAGCAGAGCCAGCTTCATGCTCCTGTGCAGATTGCAAAACAATTTCTTGTCCCCCTATATGTAACCAGTTTCTTTCCAAAATTATACCATGCACAGGGCTACTCTGAGGATTTTGGGGGAGAGTTAGAGAGATGATTCTTCAAGATATACCCAAACTAAACTCCAGAGCTGTGCTGAACCCAGATTTTTCATTCCGGGGGGAGTTTCACAATTTCAAAATTGTTTCATTCCAGAAGGGATTGAAAACAAAAAAACATTCCCTACAAACAAATATTCCAAAAAAGAAAAAAAGTGTTTTGTTTTGATAAAGTAAAATAGTTTTTCTGATTTTGACTTTTTTTTATGACTTTTTGTTTCAATTTTTTTATTTTCTATCAGACTTCATAAGAGAAAATCAAAAAAATTGAAACAAAAAGTCATTTTGAAACAGAAAATCAGAACATTGTGTTTTGAAAAAATCGAAATGGCATATTTCAGCCTTATTTAAATGTTTTTTTTTCTATTTTTGTCTCAAAACTAATTTTCATCGAAGGTGACGTGATGCATTTCTGCAAAACGTTTTGCTTCCAGCAAATCAATGGGAAAACATTCCATCGGAAAATTTCTAGAGCCTGCTCCAGAAGTGAAGACCAGCTCTGTGTGAGTGGGTAGGTGGGTGTGGTGAGGGGGAGGGTAGAGAGAAATCTGTTTGTCTTCCCAGCCTGCTCCAGAAGTAGAGACCAGCTGCATAGTCCCTTCAGCCCTAGCAATCAATTTGCATCAGCTTATGTTTTCAAGTCCATCTTTGCAATGAAAAGGCACAGAAACTTTTTTTTTTTTAAGGAGAGCTGTGATTCTCCTTCCTGAGGTCCAGAGGCCAGCTTTGTTAACAAGGGGCTCACCTGAAACCCCTCCAGATCCTCAGAGCAGGCAAACTGCATGTATGTCAGAGTTGCAGGGTGTGTGTGAATAATTCTGTGTAACTCAGAGCATAGGTGCTGGAACTGGCGGTGCTGCCGCACCCCGTGGCTTGAAGTGGTTTCCATCATACACAGAGTTTACAGTTTGCAATAGGTCTCAGCGCCTCCACTATACCAATTGTTCCAGCACCCTTGACTCAGGGCATATGTAACTTCTGCTTAGTTGGTTCCATCTAAAGGCTGAGGCTTTTTTCTCTGGCTGCTTCCAAAGCAAGGGGACAGGAAAGGTGTTCTTCTGGACAGCCACGTCTCCAGGTGAAATTAATACAGAAAATAAATCATTAAAACACAGCAATCTGAATGAACCTCTGCCTTCTGATCCAAATCTGAACTTCACAGCTTGGGCCTTTCTCCACCGCAAACTCACCAATAAGTTTGGCAGCCTCTTCCTCATTCTGCACCTGACACGGTGCTTGGAAACCACTCTGACGGGAGAAGAAGGCAGGGAATTCCCTTGATTCTCCAAAGGCAGCCACACAGACACCCTGAGTCTCCTACAACAGTGAAGATGAGATGAACAAATAATCAGCAGATGGAATGAAGAGCCACCAACAGTGGCTACTTTCCCACCTACCCAGCTAAGAATTGCTACACTGTAGAATAGAATTTGGTTAGTTTTACACATCCTCTTTTCTACTCTAGATATTGCACAGTAATTTTCAAAGCAAAGAGTCAGATACGTAACTGTGGAGGAAAATGCAATGGCCTTAGAACCTGGCTTGGTGAGACAATGTTGGGAAGAACAATGGGGCTATCGGGGATTGACTGGTTCTCTGCCTTCATTTTCACCACACAGCAACTTGTGCTACCTACCAGATATTCCAGTGTCCTACCAATGTCCAGAATAGACTTAACACCTGCGGAAACCACAGCAACTGCAGTGCGTCCTAGCTCAATCAGGTCAGCACTCACATCCAGAGCTGTTAAGGGACAAGTAGCCTTTGTGTTAGTGAGAGTTGCATTCCTAATTGTCATGCTCTCCTCATTTGCTGGGGAGTGGAAGTGAAGAAGAATGTTGTGTCCAATTAAAATTGCAGTGCAAATTTTACATAAGAAGACTATAATTCTCTAAATTTGGACATTGGCCAGAACACGATGAGTCATACCCCTTCACTTGCAAAATGTGCTGTGGGATCTTTCTTGACCATAAGGGATCATGGTCTTGGTTTTACATCTCATCCGAAAGGCAGCACTTTCAGCAGCACAGAGCCTCCAGCACTATGCTGGAGCATTTGGTTTAATATTGACTCAGAAAGGAGAATGCCACTAAAAAGTCATGTTCCTACAGCATCCTAGATTGTCCTTTATGGGTCACCCATCCTAAGCACTGACCAGGGCCCAATTCTGCTTGCTTGCAAGAGAGTCTCACCTGAGTACAGAGAGTGAAGCATATTTATCAGTATCCCCAATAACTTCAGCTTCCCTGATAGTCTGTATCAGCATAGCTTGCTACTACAAAGGGTGCAGCCAGCTCCCATTGGACTGAATTACTGGCTAGCAAGCAACATCAAATGGTATACACACCATTCTGTGGATGGGAGAAAGGTCAAGAGAAGCTCCCACCTCCCTTGGGAAATATAGGTGTTCTAGAGGAAGAAGTTGAGCCTTGTGGAGAGAAAGAATTGGAAAGAAAGGCAGGTGAAATATCAGAGGCCCTGACGACACTCATTCTGAAACCATGCTAGCATCAACTATGTGTCCACAGGCCTGTTCCTGGTAGTGCAAATTAAACTTTGTGCTATAGATACCAAGCATGGTGTGGTCAGAGCCTTAGTGTAGATTTATCCCCATCTTTGGAATGAGGCAGGGAGTGATTGTTCTACTCTTCCCAGCAGGAGAATACTGTGGGCCTATACAGACTAATCAGGAAAGAGAAAAAGGGTGGACGTAAACAAATGAAACGTTAACATTAATTCAACAACAAAGAGACAGTATGAAGTGCAATGCTCCTCTTACTCTTCTCTCCTTCGCGATGGACCCCTCCGATTCCTCCTGTCACAAACACGGGGATTCCTGCTTTGTGTGCCACAATCATCGTCCCTGACACAGTGGTACCGCCAGACAAACCCTGTCATGGAACAGCCAGTCATAATCCACACACTATGTAACCAGGGGAACTGTATGTTCATGGACAAACTACCAGCAGTTGCAAAACATTCTGCTGTGCCCAGTTTGTGGGTAACAGAGTACTGCTACAGTATTCTTTTTAACGAACCCTCAGGGAAAACCAAAAACATTCATTTGCAATAATAAACAATAAGGCCATATTCAGAGATGCTGAGTAAGGTGGAATACCTTAAATTCCCTTACGCAGCCTGACTCCTCAGGGCACTTAAATAGTACAGGGGGTGGGTGTGTGCAGTGTAAGGACTGGGATGGAAAACTAAGTGCTGAGGAAACTTATTTTGATGCAACTGACACACTGCAGAGTGTCTTTAACTTCCACATTCTTGCACCTTGATGGTTGTTGCTTTTCTTGCTATAGGGGACACTAACAGGAAAGCTTGTGCTCTGGATAGCAGTAGTGATTACCTGGTTAATAAAAAGGTTAATGAGGCATGATTCATACAAGAAAAGGAATGATTGTGACTGGTATGAGATAAGACGCTGCTAGATATTGCTGTTGAGATGTGGAGTAATGAAATGATGTGGCTCACAAAGAATAGCAATACATGGCTGCTGTTGCCAGAGGTATTAGGCCAAATGGAATCAGTGGGGCTGTGCACATTCACACCAGCAGAGAATTTGATCCATCATTTCTCTGTCAGCCATCCTTTCTTGTCAGTGTTGCTGTTCATGGGTACAATGGTCTCTAGATACTCATGCAGGCAGGCGCATTGATGTTGGGCTCCAGAGGTTAGCACTGGATACATGAGTCATAATAACACCAGGAAGAGAAAGGAGAGTCTCTCATCATGAATGGAGATGAAGTCTCTTGAGTCTTCCTGTATAGACTATTCCACAGATTGAGCATCTGTGTCACAAATCTTTGTTCAAGCTATTGGGAAGGAAGACAAGCAAGAAGCCCCAAATTCATGAGGTTATACTGTAAATATTTGTTTAAAAAATCTTAGTAATGGCTGGTCACCAAACTGAATCCAGTCCAGACAAATAACAACCTAAAGTCATTGCTGTCTTATTGCTGTTCATTGGCCTATGCAAAATGAGCAGATGCTCTCAGTCTGATTCCTACTGGACAATCATCCACATCATAAAAAAACAAAACAAAAAACCCACCATAATAATTGGCACCCTTGTTAACAGTCCCAGCAGAGGGGGCAAAGAATGAACTCCCCTTCATTCCTGGAAGTGTTCCCATTATACCAGGATTAAGGCATGTTGGCAAGTCTATGTGAGGAGTCTTGTACTGCTACCATTTTTGCAATGCGCTCTTTGCTGATAAACAGAAGATTTCAGGCACCAGGGGTTTCAAACTGGCAATTCTCCTGAGCAGTTAAAGTCACTTCAACAGTTGTGTGCATGTTTAAAGTGTATGGCCTATCATTGTAGTTGCATTGACCATCATTTGCAACACACCAGTGCTTTTTCACTATAGTGTTCATACTCTAAGCTAAGCCTCACTTTTCATGCTGTGAGCCAGCAAAGAACGATTTCCTTGGGGAAATGGCTATCTAATTGTGGTTTCCTAGCTCTACTAGTGTGGAACCTAGTTAGGAACATGTTTTGTGAATATGTCATCTTAACAATAGAAAATTGTATATGACTTCTCCAATACACTGAGAAGTACTTTTCCCACCTGGCTTTAGGCTGAGGCAGCATAACATTGCTATAAAGAAAACTTGACAATGAAGATCTACATACAGTACCTGGCTGAGAACGTAGGGAAGGTCCCTCCGAGATACCTTAACTAAATTTTTGCTCTTTGCCAGAAACTGAAGTTCCTCATCATTAAGGCCGATGTGGATCCTGCCATTTAAAACGCCCATGGTTGCAGGTACTGACCCATTTGTCCTTACAATCTCTTCCACCTCTCTGGCCATGCTGGAATAATACAGACAGAGCAACAAAATATAAAACAGAAAAATGATCAGGTGGGAAATATCTTCAGATCTCTTTGCCACCATGTTCCAGTTCCTACTTTATAGCATTCCCTCAACTTCTGCTAAATGTGGTTCCTCTCCTGCACCTTACAACTAGCAGAAGTCTTTGGATCTCTTTGCCAGAGTGCAGATCTTCCCACAGCTCCCATTGCCACATTACAAATGCTCAGTAGCTCTGAAAATTGGGCCCTTTATATGTTTAGTTTCCAGTGGGTGTCTGAAAGTCTGACCTGCCTGTCTATGTTGCATAGATTAGAGGAGATATGATTTGTGGTGGAGGTTTTTAATTATAGTCTTCCCTCCTTAATATGCAGCCACATCTGTTCTGTGGCCAGTGAGCAAAAAAGTGCTGTATGTCCCAAGTCACTTATCAGTTCTGACTTCATCCGAAAAGGTAAACCAGGGCAGGTGGGGGGGGAAGAGACTGAGAACTCTTCCTAAACTGTGCCATGGATTATTTGTTTAAAAGTGGCTTTCCACATGGCAAAGCAAACAGGTGTGGATGGGATTTGTTTCCATTAACTTGATTTACTGTACCCTGCCAGCTTTTCTCTCCACCAAACAGCTCAATATGAATATCATGGAGAAATGAAGGGCAATGATTTGGTATGTTAAGGAAGCAATTACAGATAATCTGCTATGTGTTTATATTAGGGACCTCCATGCCTGCCATGTTTTGTAAGACCTGAGGATGTAGAGGCCAAGTGCTGTCAGCTCCCTGAAAAGTGAGGGTATTTAGTGAAAATGATCCTCCTGAAGGATGGGATTGTTTTTTATGAAACATTTTGTATCAACTGGCTAATGAGTCACAGCTCATTCACCTTTACTGGATAGTCACCTATTCCAAGTCTTCATTAAACACTCAAATGCCTGCTCTCATACTGCTGACTTTAGATGTGGACAGTGAGAGGCGTGGGATACTGAAGAGCTGCAAGCTGGGGATTTGTCATCTTTGCAGGCTTTTTATTTACTAATTTGTGAGACTACTTCATTTCTTGTTGAGCAGAATGCAGATTTGGCAGGTCCTTCTGCCCCGCGGCTTCTGTAGCTGCCCTAAACAGCCTCAAGCTGTCTTCTCACAAAACCAGAACTCACTGCATTCTGATCTCTAAGGAACAGCACCAGAGAAAAATAATGGCTGCATAAGAAACAAATAGAAAATTCAGTACAGTAACCTTCCTGTGCCGTGGCTCAGTAGCTAAGCAAAAGTATGGGAGATTGTTTTCCATTTTTAGCACACCACTCAGGGGAATACTGATATAGAGGGTACCCACAAGTAAAGGGTTGGTTGCAGAGATGGGGTTCCTTGGCACAGTGATGTCTTAGCATAGGCCAGCAAGAGAGTCCAGCAGAACATTGTAGTGGCATTTACAGTCAATGTTCTTATGGATACAGATGAGCAGAAGTCATCACTGTATTCTAGTAACTTTTACATTATAAAAGATGTAGCCAAAAAAACTTATGAGTATTTGCAAGGTCTCCACAAGCCATCCAGCCACAAATGCCTGAGATCTCTATCCAGACAAGGGAATGTCATCATTTGCTGCCACTTTGTGAAGAAGGCCAGGGATATGATGCTACAGATGGATATGTATAGTACATGTAAATCTGGGGTTTGTCATGTAGTTCTTCTATCTTTGGAAGCCCAGATGCAACTGTTTTGTAACTGAGGTCATATTCTGCATGCGTGTCACACCCTCAGTTCCCACTAATTGTAGTGGCAGCTTTGGGTGAACCACAAATACAGAAACGGGCCCATAGATTATCAGACACAACCGTACAATTTTGCTGCACTAGGGTCATCAAATCATCAAATCTACAACCTCAAATTCTGGGGATAGGGCATGCCATGTGTAATGATGGTGCTCTCCAAGGCTACGATCGGTCTCCCATCAGCCAAAGCTTCCTCCACAGAAGATGAAACCCTGAAATGAGTTCCTAGGAATAAAATATAGGAAAATCATTTATATTTTAAGGCGTCAATAGACTTCTTGATTTATCAAACTGATATACATTAGGCAGTGTGGGAATAGCTATATAGGGAGTTGGAGGATCACACTAGGATGAGCACACAACCTAATTTTTATGGGACAGTCCCAATTTTTATGGATTTGTCCTGTGTCCTGCAAAGCCATGCAAGAAGCGAAGCCTCCTGAAATGATTACATCATTTGGGTAAGAAAAAAAAAGGTTTATGCTTTGCAACATAGTTTCATCCCATAAACAGAGTGTTTTTCTCTTCCTGCAGAACAATATGGGAAAGGTGGGAGCACACCAGCATTTGGAATCCTGAACCCTCTGCCTCTCTTGAATATACCAAAAACCCAACAAAATCACAAAGGTCTGAAAAGAGAGTTTTATTCCATATTTCCAGTGGTATCAGACTGTAAAAAGAGCCAATGTAGAATTGTTTTGCATATATGGTAATTCAATATGGAATTTACAGGATTTTTTTAAAGATAAATGGTTTAAAAAAATTATTCAGACTTTTCAAGTAAATATACTACTTAGTGCCACCAACCAGAAAAGAATTAACCATTTTGAGACCAATTTTAGGGGAAATTTTGAGAAGAGAATGCTGTGAATTTATTCTAGATCAGCTCAGCACCTACAGCACTCACCAAAGGCAGGAATTCAGGTAGCCCAAGTTTAGATCTATGCCCAAGATGCCGTCAGATTTAGACAAACAATTTTATTAGGAGTAATGTAGAGCTTGAAGAGTGATTAGGATCCTTTTAACCCTAGTATTATTCTTTATTATTTTTTGTATTGCACTAGCATCGAAGTCACGCCTCTCCTGAAATCTGAACTGTGAAGTCAATCGTCAGTCAATTTCATATTGAACATTATGGTCCTCATTATCCTCTCCCACTAATTTTACAGCTGTGTAACTCCAGGGACTTCAAGAAGCTAATCCCAATTTACACTGGTGTAAGTGGGGGGAGAACTGGGTTTTGCAAGTCTGCTGTGATTTGAGAAGGGTGTGCACATTAAAAGAGTGGAGCTGTCAGTGCTAAAAATATCACCACAGCCAAGATATTACAGTATCATGCACCAAAGTTCCCTTGCCCCATATATTTTCCTATAAATGCCATAAAACAGAAGCTCTCTGTGAAATGAGTTTTAAAAGGCCTCAGGCTACCTTGGGTAAGCTGCCTCTACATTGTTCCCAGACACTGCCAGTTCAGGATCCCGGCTGCATTCCGATCACAGGGACTTTTTCAGAGGACACTACTCACCATGCAAGAATCTTCTCATCTGAATGATTCTAGGAGCCACAGCAGCTGTGTGTCTTCCCAAGGTACAGGCCAGATTTCCAATCATGCTGTGTGGAGGGATGGCACTGTCAGGAGAGCAATGTCATGTCAAATGAAAGTAGTATAGAAGGCAGTGTTTCCCAAACTGCTTGTTAATCATGAACTGCAGCCTGACTCCCTGTGATCTCCAGACTGAGAAACCAAGTTGTATGTGTTGTAGAGGATGGCCTAATAGACAGAAAAATCCTATGTATAGATGAACTGGAGTTTTGGATGCCTTAAACAAAGTGGTAAGCAGTATGGTAAAATGTGCAAAGAAAGAAACCTGCAGACAAAGAGAAAGCCAGATGGCAGATAGTAAATACGGAGAGACAGACTAGCTTCCCCAGAAACAAGAGTAAGTAATCTCGTATTTTATGTAATCACTACATATAAAGGTACAAAGGGCTGGAAATGGGGTGTTTCAATTCAACTCCAGCAATAGCTCCTTCAGTCCTTCTCCAGAAGCTATTCTTTTCTCTGAATGACTTCTGTTAATGTCTGTGAAACTATTCCTGGGAGTCAGGAGTCTTGGCTCCTTCA
This sequence comes from Dermochelys coriacea, assembly GCF_009764565.3. Taxonomy (NCBI): domain Eukaryota; kingdom Metazoa; phylum Chordata; order Testudines; family Dermochelyidae; genus Dermochelys; species Dermochelys coriacea. The sequence goes on from NC_050068.2 coordinate 249,314,868, forward strand.
CAGACTTCCTGTGTGACCCAGGGCAAGTCTCTTAACCCTCTGGGTCTCAGTTTTCCAACTGTGAAATGGTATAATACTTCCTGTATCTGTCTTGTCCAGTTAGGCTATAAATTCTTTAGGAAGTGTCTTTTTACTATGGGTTCATGCGGTGCCTAGCACAGTGAGGCCCTGTTCTCAGTTGGGACCTCTAGGCGCTACTATAATAGAAATAATTAATAATAATTAATATTTACACACTCGGTGATTTTTTTCTAGAATCTCAGAAATCCACCTGTAAGGGAGGGATGAGTCTGTTTGATACAAAGAGGGGGAATAGTTCTTACAGACATCCTCTCTCAAGCCACCAAACAGCAGTTGCCAAGAGAGATGACACACTACTGACCTAAACAGTGGGCCAAACCCAGGTGTCCATACTCATTTTTTAATCTGTCCTTACTAAAACAAAACCCCCATTTCATTAAATGTTTGGAATCAGATATGATCCACAGGTAGCAAAATCCCCCTTCTATATATGTGCTCTTTATTAGATCTGTGCTAAACTCCAACAGTTTGGGCTCCCCAAGGGTTTGCACAAACTTTCCAGTTTTAGTTGCATGAGCCTGCCACCCACAGGCCAAATTCAGCCCTCGTGTAACTCCTTTGAAGATAGTTTGATTGATATCGGGTCACTCGAGTTTTGTGCTGAGTTTTCAGTTTTAAACAAACCCACAAACTGAATGTGAAACATCAGCTAAAATTGCCAAATTGCACCTGTTTGTGGATCAAAACCAACTTGTTTCCACCTAAAACCCTACATTACCTCAGGTTTACTAGAAAATACTCAGCCAACATTCACTTAATATTCAGCCTAGGTTTCTGAGAGGTTTTTGAAACTTGGCAGATATTTAATTTACCTGCCTGACCTTTTGGTTTATGACAAAAGATATGGAGTTTCATTCCAAAAGTTTCACACAAGTTCTAGTTCAAACTAGCTTTTTTCCGAATAACCTTCCCCCAAACCCTCCACGCCAGAAGCCCTTTGTTACACACCATCAGCATTTGATTTCATTAAGTGGTGGACTGGTATATTATCAGTCTCTTACCTCTGGGTTTCTGTCTGACATACATGGGCTGTTGTCTGCATTGAATTGTCACTCGAGCAGCTCTGCAGGGAGGTGGGACTAGTGGGACTTGCAGTGGAATTGGCTTGAGCTGTTCCGCATTCCAGCCACATGAACATGTCTATCTATCATTAACAGCATAAGCAGCTGGGGCTCTGGAACTGGTCCCTGCATAGGGGATAGGAGAGGATTTTACAACTGGATGGGGATTTCTTTTGCTAATTCGGTGCCAAATATTTTTCCCTATTTTCACATTACTTTTTTCCCCCACTTTTCATGTTCCTTTGTTCTTTGTACTAGATTTTAAACATGAACTTAGTGCTGGTGAAAGCCACTAAAGAGAGAGTCCTGGAGATTTAAGTTCTACTTATTTTATCCACAGACACTAAAGAAAGTAGCAGTACAAGCTACTTTTCTTTTCAGCCCTGCCAACAAGGGAGGTGTTAAACTCACCTTTGGAGGAGAGCAGGTAGTTCACTCTAAATGCCCATTCAGTCCTTGGAGGCTCCGCAAGGAATGCCGCTGGATTTAGTGCCAGGTTTGGTCATGCTTTTTCTGATGTGGATACCTGTCCCCTGGGACATTTACGGAGTACACAAGCTCATTTCACAAAGGCCACTGGATAGCTCTCAAACTATAATTACTTTCAGACACTACTGATCTGAGCTGGACTCAGACTTGGACCTAGAAATGAAATGGTCTTTATCCCCTTTCCAAAAAAAAAGCTTACATGTAGCTGTCTAAAATACAGTGTTTGCTTAGATGAATCAAATAAAAACATCTAGAAATAACTAAACAATTAAAATAAACATTATGTCATATTTTCAAGAGATTATATCAAATTTAAGGTCAGGGTGGATCTCATAACTTCTACAAATGTCTCCGGGTGACCTCTGAGTTGATCAGCAGTATGTCTTTATATGTATCTTTTCTTCCCTTAATCCATTCTGACACTGAAGGTGCAGATTTTTTTTTTCTTCCATCTCCTTTGTCTTGCTAAAGGCAAAAGGCATAGTTAATGGTAGTCCCAGTGTTGCTGGCCACCTGTTGCATTTTCACACTGATAGTTCATCCATTCAATGTTGGTTTTTGTGTTAAGATTGTTTAAACCCACTCAAAAGAAGCTGAAAACTTTAAAATTCAGTGGGAATTTAAAATTCTGTCATAAGCAGGCGTAGCTCCCATTCATTTCAAGTGGCGTTGAACCCGCTTACACTAGGAATTAGTTTGCCACACATATCTTACAGCCTGGGGCCTTGATCCTACCCTGAGCTCTGTGTGGGTGAGCACTTGCAGGGAGCCCCACTGAAATCAGCTGGGCTCTGTACAGTCAGAGGGGTCCACCCATGTAGTGCTCAGTAAATTCCAAGTTAAACTTCCACTTTATAAAACAAGCAAACAAACAAAATGGAAACCTTTGGGAGGATACAAATATACAGTCACCCACACAAATTCTGCCGTACGGTACCTTCCTGAGAACAATGAGTGACTCTAAGTTAATCTTATTCATCTATATCACAGGTTCCTCTTATTAGCAACCACCAAAAGGACCTTATCAGAGTCCCATATGATCAATGATCCAATCCCGAGCTCTTAGGCTGGAGGAGGTTCTACACAAGCTGCCTTATCTTTTTCTTCTATGTACTTTTTTTCTAAAAGGGATGCTAGTGTGCAGCCTAGAGTTAAAAATATGTTACTATCCATTACTTTTGTTGGCAATCCTTTTATCTGGCATGAATTATGATCTCATGGGATCCAGTACAGCCACAATCTTTCTGTGCAACTTCCATGCATAACACGAAAGTAACTAAAGTAATCAGTAGCCTGTTATTTCTATACCAGAGTAATCAGTAATATGTAACTGATTCCACTGAAACCCAGTAATCAGTAAATCTAGAAGATTATTTTGGAAAGTAACATTTATGCCTTGCAGTTACCCTTTCCAAATTGACCTTTCTACAGTTTTGCTAAGCACAGCATTAATTATAGCAGTAGTGTTTCCTTCTCCCTCCACTGTTTCAATAAAACACCTCAAGAAAACTGCATGCAAAGCATGCAAAAATATGTATATGATCCAATTCTGACTTGTACACACTGCAAGGGAATTTATCTGCAGGGAAAGACCACAAATACAGTAAGTGGGGCTTTGCACATTTCTTGAATTAATGTCATCTTTTGTGGGGAGTATACATAGTACAAATGCTTTACTTTATTTTATTTTATTTTCAGGAAGGTCTTCTGGAAAACACTGCAGTACTGAAGAAACTTAGCTGGGATATCACTTTATTTTTTAGAGACACCAGGTGGAGGTCATATCTTTTATTGGACCAACTTTTGTTGGTGAAAGAGACACGCATTCAAGCTTACACAGAGCTCTTCTTCAGGTCTGGGAAAGGTACTCAAAGTGTCACAGCCAAAAGCTTTGCAGGCTACCGTACAAATCAATTTGGTAATCAAGCTGCATACCCAGTTGTTGACCCGTTTTAGTAAATTGACACTTTAGCCAAGGATAGCCCAGGCCGTTCTCATTCAATGTGACCTCAGCATACAGTTCACCGTATCAGGAAATCCAAGTGTAACAGTTCCAAAGAAAATGCAGCCTTTGGTGTATGTTTTCTTCTGTTATTTTTCTCCCCAAACCAAATGAAAACTATTCTCTCTGTGGGTGTCAGGATTGCAGCTCAGCTCTGCAACTTAGCCATGTGGAGCCACAGGTGTCACTATACTACCCTGGTCATGTGCTGGTAACCTTACACTTCTTGTAACCTTACACCCCAGATATCTGGAGTACATATTTTAGGTTTGCCATAATGAACATATGAACTTTTGTGAGCAATACACCAAGACCAGTTCTTCCATCAGTTCAGTTTAAACCCATTAGGCTTCATAATCAGTGAAAGAGAATAAATGACTTTGATACTGAATATTCCCCCATATAAGAGGCAGACTGGCAGCAATGTTCTAGAGAGAACAGAAGCTTCTGGAATGGGGAATACAGTGAGTAATGTCAGAAGGACCAGAGATAGGGGCAGGAGTGGGGTGGGGAGTCCAAAAGACTGTCACAGCTGGAGTCAGTCAAAGAGAAGAAAACTCACCGTCAGTTGGGAGCCAGTGGATCAGACCAGGGGAGGGCAAACTTTTTGGCCCGAGTGCCACATCTGGGTTGCGAAACTGTATGGAGGGCTGGGTAGGGATGGCTGTGCCTCCCCAGTCTGGTCCCCACCCCCATCCGCCCCCTCCCACCTCCCATCCCCTTACTGCCCCCTCAGAACTCCCAACCCATCCAACCCCCCCTGCTCCTTGTCCCCTGACGGCCCCCTCCCAGGACTCCCTGCCACTAACTGCCCCCTGGGATCTCACCCCCTGTCCAACCTCCCCTGCTCCCTGTCCCCTGACTGCCCCGACCCCTATCCCCACCCCTTGACAGACCTCCCGGGACTCCCACACCTATCCAACCACTGCCCCACCCGCTCCCTTACCATGCCTCTCAGAGCAGCTAGAGCTCGCAGACATGCCACCGCGCTGTCCGGCAGGAGCAGTGGGCCAGAGTGCTGGTAGCGTGGCGAGGTGAGGCTGTGGGGGGACGAGAGACAGCGGGGCAGGGGCCTGGGGCTAGCGTCCCTGGGTGGGAGCTCAGGGGCCGGGCAGGACAGTCCCGTGGGCCAGATGTGGCCGGCGGGCCGTAGTTTGCCCACCTCTGCTCTAAACTGAAGTAAGTTTTTTCCCAAAGCCCTAGGGAAAAGGAGTTTGTAGCTAGAACTGGCTGGAAATTTCCTGAGGTGTTCGTTGGAAAATGACAATTCATTGAAACCAAAATGTTTCACAGAAATTAGGGCTAGCAAGTGATTAAAAAAATTAATCGCGATTAATTGCGCCATTAATCGCACTTTTAAACAATAATAAAATACCATTTATTTAAATATTTGTGGATGTTTTCTACATTTTCAAATATATTGATTTCAATTACAACACAGAATACGAAGTATATAATGCTCACTTAATATTTATTTTTGAATACAAGTATTTGAACTGTAAAAAAATAGTATTTTGCAATTCACATAATAGAAGTACTGCAGTGCAATCTCTTTATCGTGAAAGTTGAACTTACAAATGTAGAATTATGTACAAAATAAACTGCATTCAAAAATAAAACAATGTAAAATTTTAGCGCCTGCAACTCCATTCAGTCCTACTTCTTGTTCAGCCAATCGCTCAGACCGACAAGTTTGTTTACATTTACAGGTTTCAGAGTAGCAGCCATGTTAGTCTGTATTCGCAAAAAGAAAAGGAGTACTTGTGGCACCTTAGAGACTAACAAATTTATTTGAGCATAAGCTTTCGTGATCTACAGCTCACTTCATCGGATGCATTTGGTGGAATCCGATGAAGTGAGCTGTAGCTCACGAAAGCTTATGCTCAAATAAATTTGTTAGTCTCTAAGGTGCCACAAGTACTCCTGTTCTTTTTACATTTACAGGAGATAATGCTGCCCACTTCTTGTTTACAGTGTCACCTGAAAGTGAGAACAAGCGTTCTCATGGCACTGTTGTAGCTGGTGTCACAAGATATTTACGTGCCAGATGTGGTAAAGATTCATATGTCCCTTTATGCTTCAACCACCATTCCAGGGCACATGCGTCCATGCTGATGACAGGTTCTACTCGATAACAATCCAAAGCAGAGTGCACTGATGCATGTTCATTTTCATTATCTGAGTCAGATGCCACCAGCAGAAGGTTGATTTTCTTTTTTGGTGGTTCAGGTTCTGTAGTTTCCGCATTGGAGTGTTGCTCTTTTAAGATTTCTGAAAGCATGCTCCAAACCTCGGCCTGATCGGATTTTGGAAGGCACTTGAGATTCTTAAATCTTGTGTTGAGTGCTATAGCTATCTTTAGAAATCTCACATTGGTACCTTCTTTGCGTTCTGTCAAATCTGCAGTGAAAGTGTTCTTAAAATGAACCACATGTGCTTGGTCATCATCTGAGACTGCTATAACAGGAAATATATGTCAGAATGTGGGTAAATCAGAGCAGGGGACACACAATTCTCCCCCAACGAGTTCAGTCAAAAATTTAATTAATGCATTATTTTTTTAAATGAGCTTTATCAGCATGGAAGCATGTCCTCTGGAATGGTGGCCAAAGCACAAAGGGGCAAACGAATGTTTAGCATATTTGGCATGCTACAGAAGTAGGAGCATTGTCAGAAGATCAAGGGAAGTGATTATTCCCCTCTATTCAGCACTGGTGAGGCCACATCTGAAGTATTATGTCCAGTTTTGGGCCCCCCGCTACAGAAAGGATGTGGACAAATTGGAGAGTCCAGCGGAAGGCAACAAAAATGATTAGGGGGCTGGGGCACATGACTTATGAAAAGACGCTGAGGGAACTGGGTTTATTAAGTCTGCAGAAGAGAAGAGTGAGGGGGGATTTGATAGCAGCCTTCAACTACCTGAAGTGGGGGGTTCCAGAGAGGATGGAGCTAGGCTGTTCTCAGTGGTAGCAGATGACAGAACAAGGAGCAATGGTCTCAAGTTGCCGTGGGAAAGGTCTAGGTTGGATATTAGGAAAAACTATTTCATTAGGAGGGTGGTGAAGCATTGGAATGAGTTAGTGGTGGAATCTCCATCCTTAGAGGTTTTTAAGGTCAGGCTTGACAAAGCCCTGGCTGGGATGATTTAGTTGGGGTTGGTCCTGCTTGAGCAGGGGACTGGACTAGATGACCTGCTGAGATCTCTTCCAACCCTAATCTTCTATGATTCTAAGAGGGAAGCTTTATCTCTTGTAAATGTAAACAAACTTGTTTGTCTTAGCGATTGGCTGAACAAGGAGGAGGACTGAGTGGACTTATAGGCTCTGAAATTTTACATTGTTTTGTTTTTGTACACTTTTTGATTTCAGTGACAACACAGAATACAATATATATGAAAATGTAGAAAAACATCCAAAATATTTAATACATTTCAATTGGTATTCTATTGTTTAACAGTGCGATTAAAACTGATTAATCATGATTACTTTTTTTAATCGCAGTTCATTTTTTTGAGTTAACTGCGACTAATTGAAAGCCCTAACAGAAATGTTTTGATTCACTTCTGACGAAACACATGGAGGTGTCCATAGGTTTCCTGCTAGTTCACAAGGGCATCCAGGTGTGCAGGCTGCCCCAAGGTCAGGGATCCCAGCGATGCCAGAGCTTCCAGGATCCCATTTCTGTGACAGAGAATCTGGAAGCCCGGGGAACTCCAGGTCCCAAGTTCCGAGGCTTCTGGCTGAGGCATGGCTTGCTGGGCTTCTGGGCTTCCAGCTCCCCATCAGTCCACACAGCCAAAGACCAGGGAACTTAGAAACCCCAGAAGCCACGACTGAATCAGGAGCCTCAGAGCTTGGGCTCCCTGGCTCAATTTTGTTTCAAAACTTTCAAAATGGAAAGTTTCTAACATTTCTAAATTATTTTTTTTAGATTTTCCCTTCCACGAGAAATTCTGAAAAGTCTACTTTTGGTTCAAAAGTGGACTGGATCTTTCTGCAGAAAGATTCCTACAGAATGTAAATTACAACTTTCAATGAGCTCCAATAATAGGAGAAAAGGATTTTTAAAAGTATATCTTGCATGACTATTTTACCTATAATCGTAGGTAGGCCTATCTTAACCCAGACTTCTAATCTCTGGGGTTTGAATGTCAACAAGTTCCCCAACAGTCTCTGCTTTCCCCAACCGCATCCCTCCCAACCCCCCTTTCCCCGCCCTCAGGGACTCATTTGGAATCCAGTATGAGTCCTTTGTTCTCCTATGTTTTCTGAGCCTGGTTAAACCCGTCAGGTGACTCAGTGGAGTGTTGGAGTAGCAACATTAAAGTCAATCATCCTGGGACTTCACTGAGATGCTATTATTTAGGCTATTGTCCTCCTTCCTGCCTGCATTTCCTGACCAACCTGCTATGGCATTGATTTTATATATGCATTCAGCAGACATCACAATAACCCACTCAACGTGTAACATCGATAAATCATTACAGCCACTTCCAGATCCGTCACACACTCCACATTCATTTCCCTCTCCAGCTCAAAATTGACGACCTTATTTTTAAAAATGTTCATTACCTAATGGACCTTGCATTTCCCTGAATGCATTCTCCTCTGCTTCCTCTGCTCATTCAGCACTAAACTGTTCTCTGCCCCTGTGGACAAACTCACCACTGTTGATGCAAGAGCCTTTCCTCTCCAGCTCCTGCTATCTGGAACAGCTCCTCTGCATTTTTCCGTCTTACTAACTCCCCTCTTTTCAAATCTAATTTCATCATGTTTTCTCCCTTGACTGTACCTCTTCTTTTCTCCTGCTATTGCTATGTAACTTTGTAACTGAATTGTTTTCACTCTGTACACGCTTTGAGATACAACTTGCATGAAAGAAATTATGAAAATAAAGTAGCATGGTACTGTATTATCATCAAATGACTAAAATAGAAAGGCTGGGTTAGAGGCCAGTTAATTTGGTCATTGTTGTTTTGAGGGAGTAAATTTAAATTTGACACCCTCCCAGTCCCAGATGGAGTATAAATCAGAGGTTGACAACTCAGCACAAATTTTAAACGATCTTCGCCAAAGAATAACTACAACCTGGCCCTGAACACGGTATTTGACAGAAAGATGAAATGAGTAGTATTGCCAACCCTAAATAATAAAAAATCATAGGTCAGATGCAAAAAAAATCTTGAGGCTTAAAGCAGAGAATACATTTAGGGGTTTTATTTGCTTCCCTTTTTTTTTTAAAGGCCTTTAAGATACACTTGGGTCACATGTTTGAGCTTTTCACCACAGCTGTGAGGGCTAGAAACTTGGGTAGGGGGGGCTAATGAAAACTGAGATTCTCAAATATTCATTTGTCTCCAGGAGCCGTGGCTTTTAAGTCAACCAACAACTATTGCGAGATTCATAATAAAATTGCAAAGTTGGCAACACTAAAATGGATAATATACATTGTCTTCAAGTTCCTAATTACTACAGTAGGGAAAGGACTTAAAAGAAAAAAAATAAAAGTTTGAATAGCAATTGGCTGCCAGTGTGCTGAAAGTACTGCTTATCATGCTGACTAATATTGTCTCATTGTTTTCATGTACTCCCCCCGTTGATCTGTCTATATCCATCTCTTTTCTCTTGATTTATACTTAGATTGTAAGTTTTTGGGGGCAGGGATTGTCTTTTTGTTCTGCTTTTGTACAGACCTAGCACAATAGGGCCATTGTCTATGACTAGGGCCCCCGTGTGCTATGATAATACAAATAATAAATAATAACAAGACATGGATTGAGCAGAAAGGTTTACTTAGTGGCCACTCAGATTCTCTCTGGGATGGCTAATTTGCAAAGCATAATTGGGGTAAAAGAATTTATCTTCCCTGATTTAAGTATTTTCCTTCTTGCCCCTGCATATTTTTCAAATTATGAAATCTTTTCAAGTACATAAACAAAGTGCCCATATAACTGTATTGTTATAACCTGCATCCTTCTTCACCCTGTTCCTTCTGGTTTGTCACCTGGACTTCTTAGGTTACATCACTGTAAACTCTTTGTCGGGTGGACCATGCTTTCTTATATCATCTGTGAAGGACTTAGCACACATTGGGCACTATAAAACAATCATAGATTATAAGATTGCTTCGGTGGTCTAAAATGAATGTACTTATATGAATGTCTGTGGAAACAGAATTGGCATCCGATGAAGTGAGCTGTAGCTCACGAAAGCTTATGCTCAAATAAATTTGTTAGTCTCTAAGGTGCCACAAGTACTCCTTTTCTTTTTGCGAATACAGACTAACACGGCTGCTACTATGAAACCTAGAATTGTCAGTGCACATCTCAAAAATAAAACTTGGAAGTAAATGGACTCAGTAAATTTAACATATTTATTACAGACAGGAATTGGCATCCCCCGTATTTCAGCCTCTCCTGGAAAAAAACAAAATCCTGTGGATTAAAATATCAATAATGTATCTGAAAAGAGCAAATGTCATTAAATTATTGAACTTCTATTCAAACTTTTTTTTTCTTTTAAGCCATTTCATACTTTTGACATATCCAATTACTTATATAATATAAAAATTCAAAGAAGGGTTCTGAAGCGGAACCATTCTGTTCCTAGGGATGCTAGGCAAATCCTCTTGCTGTTCTGAAGAGATTTGCCCAAGTTTCTGAATCTGCATAGGTGAGGGGAGAGGTCAGGAAGCCTGCGCATCACATGAGCTAACTCGAAGAGCAAGTCTATAAACCTTAAAGAAATGAAGATATCCATTGTCACTATGGGCATTTCAAGGATGTGTGTGAGAGGGAGACTGAGAACATTTCAGCTGTGTGCATGTCACTGAGGACATTTCAGTTGTGTCTTGTGTATGTGGACATTTTGTGTGTGTCCAAGAATGTTTCACTGTGCAGGAATTTATTGCTCTTGCCAGCCCTGAAAGCCTCTATTTATGCCCTGATATTATACTTGGGCATTCCCAAATGGCTGGCCAGTGTGCCTCCCCAATTCTAGGGTGAGAGGATTGTGATGCCTCGGTGCCCATGGAGGCCATGGCTTTCCTGATGCTATGGGAGGTCCCTCTCTGGCAGCTGCATGTGTGCCTGGCAATGCGGCATCACCATACTGTGGTGTACAGCACCGTGCACAGCACTGACCGTTGGGGCCCCCAGGGTGGTAGTTGCACTGGGGCCCCAGCAAACATAAGGTGCTGGGCCTCAAACTGGCCTGCAGCTCCTGAGCCCAGCCACTGGGGCCACTCCCTGAGGCAGCCACAGGCTCAGCCCCGTCCTGCTGCGGCTGCTGCTCTGGGGTCGGGTCAGGCGGCCACAGCCAGCCAGGCAGGCAGTGAGGGAGCTGGGGGCCCAGCAGGGGAAGCAGGCTACGGAGATTGCCCAACCCCCTCGCTCCCCGGGCTCCCGCACCTTCCACTCTACGGTCGAGTGGGCGCGCCCAAGCGACTCCAAGCGCCCCGCCCACCGAGCTCGTGACCGGGCCCCGCCCAGCCTGGCCTGGCACGTCGCGCTCCGGAGTGGGCGTTACTAACGTGCCTATCCACCAATCAGCGCTGTCCTTCCGAGTGGGCGGTACCGCGGTGTGTTCACCCCGACGCCTACGCCTTCCCGCCGGCCCCCCCTCCACCCCCAGCAGAACAAAGGGGCGGGGCCACAGGGCTCCCCTGAGGCCCTCCCGACTCGTCCCTTCGCCCTCCCTCCCTCCCCCGCCTGACCGGAAGGATGTGCTCCCGGAAGTTCCGGTGCCGTCGCTGTGTGGGATAAACAGTAATGGCGGAGGCTGCGGCTCCGGGAACAACAGCGGCAACACCGGGAGCAGCGGCCACGGCCTCCAGCCCCACAGCCGCGCCCCCCGCGCCGCCGGCCGCAGCGGGGTCGGGAGGAGGGGGCGGCTGGACCAAGCAGGTCACCTGCAGGTAACGCGCTGCGAGGGGAGCGGAGCGACACCGGCGACCCCTCGGGGCTGCTGCCCTTTCCCCGTCTGGGTCCCCCGGCGGCTGCAGCCCGGCCGGCTCCTTCCCAGTTCCTGCCCCCGCGTCGCCTCTGTCCGGGCCTTCCCGGGCAGCGCTCTGGCCAGGGAGGCATCGTCTCCGGGTGGCTTTGCACCCCCGTGACTGTGCCCAGGAGGGGCCCCCGCCAGACCCGCCTCCGCCTCTAACCCAGCCGCTCCCACCCCTGCCGGCGCCGGCCCGGCCCGGCCCGCTGTACCATTGTTCAAACTTTTTATGTTGTTGTGAAGAAGCTGGAGCTGCCTGCCCTCTGGGCGCTGCCGTGTGAACGAGAGGGAGGACTCGGATCCGGTCTCTGAGGCTGGGGGAGGGTGAGTTGTGTGGGTTGGTTTTTTTTTTTTTTTAAACGTCTCCCTCCCCTCCAACATCACAGTGACCTAGATTTGCCAAAATGACTAGAGATTTTGCTGGTCCCATTGGAGATCTCTTAAAGAGGCCTGTTTTTTTTCAGAAAATGTTGAGCGTGCATGCAGTCTAAAAATCAGGCTCTTTTAAGATCTCTCAGGTTGGGCAACCAAAAATCAAAGCAATCGAAATGGCTAGATGTGATGAAAAATCTTAGCCAGTGTGTTTTGGATTTTGTTTATTTGCTCTTTTAAATCAGAGGCAGACCTTATCCTACCTCATTCAAGTTGGAGTGGTGGGAGAAAAGTAGGATTGCCCAAGCAGAAAATACCAGTTCATGTAAGATGCATTTAATTTCAGCTTCTTCTAAATGCAGAATGCTGAAGGCTGGAACTTGCTGCGGCGGATGGTGGGGAAGGGTTGAGGGAGAGGGTGTTCTTCCTGGCTGCTGGCTTACCTTGTTCAACTGCAGGAATGACCTATTCTGAGGATCTTTTTAAAGTGTCTAGGCAGGTATTTGCATGGAGAAATGGCTACAGTTGAGCCAATTGGCTGTTCTTGCTTAGACACCAGGAACTCCTTTGTTGTGTGGGATTATGTCCCACCAATGCTGGATGCACATATCTGTCAGAACACAATGTGGAAGACCCATGGTGATGTTCCAGAGAAGATGATAAATTCAGGAAGTGTAAAATGTGGGAGCATTACATTCTCAGTTTCAGATATAAATAATGTAGCATTTACTAAAATATTGGATTTATGTCCAAAGTTTGACATTTAATAAACAAGGACAAAAAGCTACAAAAAAGTAGGGAGATTTCTCACTTTTTGTAGTACATTATGTAGATCTTTAACACACTGTATGATTCTTTTATATAATTTTGCTTCCTTCAAGCTTATTTTATTTCTGGAGAACCATCAGAAATACAGAGCTTTGACACATGTATCTCTCCTCTGCTTTTTCCACCAAATGCATCCGATGAAGTGAGCTGTAGCTCACGAAAGCTTATGCTCTAATAAATTTGTTAGTCTCTAAGGTGCCACGGGTACTCCTTTTCTTTTTGCGAATACAGACTAACACGGCTGCTACTCTGAAACCTGTCATTCTGCTGAGATTTTCTCAGTGTACAGAAATCTGCAAATCATAAACTCTACAGGGCAAGATTGGCAGGTTGGGCCACTTTTGAACCATGTATTGCAGGGGTGTTTGCAAGTAGAAATATGAAATATTGTATTGATGATTCACAATAATTAAGCTAAAAGTCAGGTCATACTGCAATCTGCAATAATTCAAGTACTACAGTATCACACAGCAAACTGAAAATTCAAGCTAATATCTGGGCTCAGTTTCTAGGCATATAAATATGTTGGACATTGCAAAGGTAAAAAAAAGTATCCCTCTTTTGGATTAAGAGGTAGATCATGTCATTCCGCAATACCATATGCCTTGTCGCTTTGCACAGCAATTAAAAGATTTGTGTGGCCATTCTCTAAGCTAGAAGACATGCAGCATTGCGGTTGCTATCAGAGAGTGTAGCTTGGAGCGTTTTGCCTATTAATTACAATAGTTCTGTAAATGTACATAGAGCTTTACAAACCATAAAGATGCTTCAGGTTCCTGACCTGAAGAGTTTATAATCACATTGTGATAATAAGGTACACAGGATGACAGTCCAGTCATGAGCAGGCCTATGAAAATTTTCTCTGCTCTTTAATTCTTAATGTTTTGTTCTGATGATCAGAATTGAAATGAGTAGATGTTGTTGTAGTTCTAATTCTTATGCTAAGAGGAGAGAGAGGGGAGAAATGTATTTCATTTCACAAGCTAATTTTTCAGTTTTGCTGACTTTAAAATCTAATTCTAAGTGGAACATACAACACTTGTTTCATTAAAGTAGGGGTGTGACAATGTGACATATAGTTAAAGAAAGAAAGAAAAGGAGTACTTGTGGCACCTTAGAGACTAACAAATTTATTGGAGCATAAGCTTTCGTGAACTACAGCTCACTTCATGCATCCGATGAAGTGAGCTGTAGCTCATGAAAGCTTATGCTCAAATAAATTTGTTAGTCTCTAAGGTGCCACAAGTACTCCTTTTCTTTTTGCGAATACAGACTAACACGGCTGCTACTCTGAAACCTATAGTTAAAGAAGTGACAGTAAAATGTGATAAGTGGGATTACCAAAAAAAACTCACTGAAAACTGAAGACTATTTTGACAGAGACAAATAATTTCCTGTCTTGAAAGTCAACTGCTGACTCTACTAGAAAATATTAAGTAATTATATCAAGCTTTTAGAAATTAGCAAGAGAAAAACTGTCAAGTGTTTGATCTAAACATTTAAATAAAATCCTTTGTTTAGAAAGTAAAAATGTCAAGTTATATAGAAGCATAATTAAGGAGCTGCTCATCTTGCAGGCAAAATCTGTGATGATTTGCAATTAAAATTGACATATTTAATATACTATTGTAAAAATATTCCAAAACCACCTGGGGAGGTATAATAGAGAACTATTCTTGGGAAGAAGTATAAAGAACGAATTCTAGCTTTGAATCACATACTATATGTCTCTTCTCCTGTATATTTTTCTAGTAGAGCAAATGCACCCTGAAATATTAAAAACATTATCTGAAAGTAATACTGTAGAATCTCAGAGTTAAACACCTCCTGAGTGGAGGTTGTTCATAACTCTGAAATGTTCGTAACTCTGAACAAAGCACTATGGTTGGTCTTTCAAAAGTTTCCAACTGAACAATTGATATGATATAGCTTTGAAACTTTATTGTGCAGAAGAAAAAGGTTGCTTTTAATCATTTTAATTTATTTGAAACAAGCACGGAAATGGTTTCCTTGCCTTGTCTTTATTTTTTTTAGTACTGTACAGTACTTGCTTTTTTCGTCTCTGCTGCTGCTGATTGCATACTTCTAGTTGCAACAAGAGGAGAAATGGCTCAGAACTGTGCCTAGCTATGTACTAAGTAGACTGGAAGAGAAGAAAACAGTTTGTCTTCAATATACAGACTGTAGCTGTCATAAATATAAAGGGAAGGGTAAACACCTTTAAAATCTCTCCTGGCCAGAGGAAAAACCCTTTCACCTGTGAAGGCTTAAGAAACTAGGATAACCTCACTGGCACCTGACCAAAATGACCAATGAGGAGACAAGATACTTTCAAAGCTGGAGGGAGGGAGGGAGAAACAAAGCTCTCTCTGTCTGTGTGATGCTTTTGCTGGGAACAGAACAGGAATGGAGTCTTAGAACTTAGTAAGTAATCTGGCTAGATATGCGTTAGATTCTGTTTTGTTTAAATGGCTGATAAAATAGCTGTGCTGAATGGAATGGATATTCCTGTTTTTATGTCTTTTTGTAACTTAAGGTTTTGCCTAGAGGGATTCTCTGTTTTGAATCTAATTACCCTGTAAGGTATTTACCATCCTGATTTTACAGAGGTGATTCTTTTACTTTTTCTTCAATTAAAATTCTTCTTTTAAGAACCTGATTGCTTTTTCATTGTTCTTAAGATCCAAGGGTTTGGGTCTGTGTTCACCTATGTAAATTGGTGAGGATTTTTATCAAGCCTTCCCCAGGAAAGGGGGTGTAGGGTTTGGGGAGGATTTTGCGGGGAAAGACGTTTCCAAGCGGGCTCTTTCCTGGTTATATATCTGTTAGACGCTTGGTGGTGGCAGCAATAAAGTCCAAGGAAAAAAGGAAAATAGTTTGTACTTTGGGGAAGTTTTAACCTAAGCTGGTAAAAATAAGCTTAGGAGGTTTTCATGCAGGTCCCCACATCTGTACCCTAGAGTTCAGAGTGGGGAAGGAACCTTGACAGTAACTTGTTAATTTGTGAAGACCAAACTGGTTACATTAAATTAAATAAACTAGTGATCTGGTGTGTGTTCGTTTTTGTTTGCAGTTAACTCATCCATTCATCTGAGTGATCTAGTCATGTCAATATTGCTCGGCCTAATGACCATACATAGTTACTTGTATGTAAAAGTATTCAAGCCCACAGAATTTTGCTGAGTGTAGTAGAAATAGACCTGGAATTATAAAATTTATCAGACGTATGCAACCACAAGTTAATAGTAGGCTGTCAAAAATTGCTCTTTGATAACTGCTAACCTGATGTGCACTAATGCAAGCTTTGCAGAAAAACTGATATTAGCTGTGGAGCCAAAGAGTGATGGGGAGGAATTCATTCTGTTTCAGTAACTTTCTAGTTACCTGATGGTGGTGGGGTTTTTTTTTCTGGTAAATTTCTTGAGTCTGACGGATTCAGTCGACTTGAAGCACTGATTTTAAAACTAAATGTACGTTGCACTTCTGAGCTGTTGTGAACGAGTGAAAAGAATAGTTTGCCTAAGTTCAATTTGCTACTAGGGTTCAGTAGTAGAGAATTTTTGTTGCCCTTGCTTTGAGAGGTTTTTATTGTACCTTTTTAGTTGGGGTAAAAAGGCTTGGTTCTTGCTCTGAAGTTTTATTTTAGTTCTAGTAAAACAAGCCTGAATCTTACCATGAAATGTGACAGGACATAATAGTCTTCCTAAACAAAGATGATTACTGGCTTGTCTCAAGAAGCAGCTTCTTTGATCTTAAATCTTAAATACTCATGAGAAATGCTTCTCCTACCCTAAGGACATCCAGAGCAAGTAGTTTGCTCTGACGGATGTTTTAATCTCTTGCATCATGTTGAAGAGCTTAACTTCAGATGGATATCGGCTATTCGGCAGATGCTCTCAATCCATGGTACAAAGTGTAATATTGAAACAAAGATGGGAAGATTCTTGAGGTTTTAATATGTTGAGGTTAGGGAGCAGGAGGAGGAAGAAACAAGGTTGAAATGTTCTAGATGAGTTGTCGTGTTGTCAGCAATGCTCTTCAGTAGTGTGTGAGACTTTGGGATGGTTATCCACAGAGATTCAAGAGTTGTGTATGGGGAATTCTCCTTCTACTTTGCAGCTTGTGGTAAAGGCTTCTAGTTGTTGCTTTTGAATTTTATAGTGGAACTGCATCTATCTTAACACCTTCTCTGTGTAAGACCGTATGCCCTGTTGATCTGTGTTCTTTTTGATGTTAAGTAGTCACTAAAATGCTTATGGGTGGAAATGAAAGGAATAATGGTTACTGTGACACTCTGTGCCTCAGAATGACACCCTGTAACCCCCATATTCATCATTCATATGTGGTTGTGATATTTCATACAAAGCATGCCACGTTAGTTATCATATGAAAGATCATGATCTGCTGAAACCTGTTGTTCTGTCTAAATATGTTTATCACTAGTGTGTGTACAATTATGAGATTGTGCTGTATTGTTACTGAAATATGCTGTAAGTTTGCTAGTGGCACACAAAGGATCCTTGGCTAGGTGGGTGTTGACCGCCCATTAAAACTGTGACTCAACTATGCAAGTACCACATAATGGGAACTGCACTGTGACCTGGGGGCTGCTTGTTCACTGTGGCTTGGCAAATCCCACCAGGACATGCCTGGGCTAATGTCTGCCAGGCACATGGGCCAAGGGTATAAAATAAAGAACTGTTGCAGCGTGAGGGGGGCATTTCTCCACCTACGCTGGAAACAGGGACGCCGAGAAGACGATCGTCTGAGGAGACTGGTCCAGGCTTCAGGAGGGAAGGCTGTGCATTAGGCACTTTAACATGCAGGGGAGTGAGAACATTGCTTGATCTAAATACTGTCTGGTATGATAAGGTTTACTATTTAGATTGTGCACTTATTTTTATTTTCTTTGGTAACCATCTCTGTCCTTTCATGTCTACCACTTAAAATCTATCTTTCTGTAGTTAATAAACCTGTCTTATATTTTATCTAAAACAGTGTATTTTGCTTGAAGTGCTTGGGAAACCTTTACTTAATGTACAAAAGCTGGTGTATGTCCTCTCCACGTCGAGGGAGGGATGGGCTAGGTAATAAACTTACACTGGTCAGGTTTCTGACCAGGGCAAGATGGTACAGCTCTGGGGTCCTAGGCTGGGGAGTTGGGTGAATTGGCTGGTGCCTCTCTATATTGTTAGTTCATGAGTGGCTGGAAGAAGTATTCATGTAACTCAGCTGGGTGTGTCCCTTCCTCTGGATGTCTATGGAAGTTCAGTACCTGGAGAGGTTTGCAGCTTGTTGTGCATCACAATGTGAGAGGGAGCCCAGGTTGGGAGGACAGAGGGTTCAGCGTCCCACAGTTCAGGTTGCACCATGGGGATCCGGTCACAGTTGCACTTCAAGTTTTGTTGGATAATCAGCTGCACCCAAATCATTCTAGAGGGGGAGTGCCACAGCAATTTTGTCTTGGGAAGAGATTGAATTGTGCCTGCATTAGTATTGTTTGTTATGCCATCAGCAGCCAGGGGCTTGTTCTTGCAAGATGCTCAGTTCTTTGGCTCCAATCACAACACAATTAGGCACCTGCTTAACTTTAAACATGAGGCTAATCCATCTTGGAGGATCAAGCTCTAGATCACAAGTGGGATAGGAATTTTTTAAAATAAATACATAAATAAAGTTAGTTGGATGCCTTCCATAAACAACTCAGTCTTTGACTCAGAGAATTTAAATTACCTCTTAGGCACTCCAAGGAAAACTGATCTGCTACTTGACTAGAACTGATCAAATAGAAGATGTTTTAGACATGCTCCAATCCTTTGAAGTTTTCAGTAGAACTTTCTCTTAGCTATAGAATATTTCTTCAAACCCAAGTATTTGGAGCAACTTCCTTTCTTAGTAATAGTGTGACTCTGTCACCCAACAAATACTCTGCCTGAATTCTTGTATGTTATTCAAGCAGGTTTCTATTATAGTACTCTTTGCTGATTTTGGGGGGGGGGCAGTTAAAACCTCTAGTATAGATTTCCTACCTAGCCATAGGTATGACTAATTTCCTAACTTTAAATGACGTTGTTTCATCCAAAGAGGTGGAAAGTGCCTAAATGGTGGACAAAATATTCATGTCACTTGGGTTTGAAATGATCACTCATCTGAGTTTTCACCTCTCCTTTGAATGTATGATTTGTTAATCTATTGATTACTCAGCCATGGTATATTACAAGGGTGTTGTCCATTAGATGATTGTGGGGAGGCAAGGTGAACAGGGTGAAGAACCTTAGTTTGTCCCTTTTATTCCATTTCTGTGGCTCTTCCACGTATGCATTTCTGGAACCAAGACTGAAGGAACACTGAAGGGATTAAAATTATGTATTAACTGATGCTTTGACCAATTATCAGAAAGAGAAACTTGCTGTGGAGTTTCTTCTTGTTGGTGGTAATTCTACAAGCAGTGCACCATAAATCTAGGGGTACTTTTTGTGCACTCAACTAAAAAGTGGAATTTCTTAATGAGTCCCATGAAATGTTCTCTTAATCTCAGTTTACAAGAAATATGGCAGAGTCTGTGAAACCATACGATAGGAATATAGAAACAAATATTAACTGTACTAAGAGCTATTGTCACTTAAACTTACCAGTTTAATATTTTTATATTTATAATAAGTTTGTCCTCAACTTTCTTTTTCTGGATAACTACCACCATTTGTTAATATCTTCCAACACTTTCACAGTGCAATATGAATATTGGTCCTGTTGCCCCTTTTATTTTGAGGCATCCCCGACTTAATCATTAGATAAGGCTATGTATTGCGGTGTCTCAGACTTCTTCTAAATTTTCCTGTCCTTATTTCCATAAGCAGACTGGAGGATTTGAATGAAACTGATACGATGGCTTCCTAGATCACTGTCAGTAGTTTGTACAAAGTGTTCTGTATGTTAAGAACAAACAATTTTTCATTTCTACCTTAAGTAAATTCTTGTATACCCTGTTGGAGGATGGTAGTTCTTGATGGGAATGGAGTAGAACAAATCTAGCATTCGCTTTTTTTAATAACAGCAGTATTGACTGCTGTTTGGCTGCTTCCTTAGACAACTTTTTTGTGGGGAAAACAGATGGACAATTGTTAGGTGAATGACTTGGTATCTTGGTAATAAATTATAATATCCAGATTTTATTAGTTACATATCTGTATTTGAATATAGTCTTGTTTTTCTTTGTGAATAACATATAACCCACCCATTCAGGAATTAATTGTAGCTTCTGAATAAAGAGAACTCCTGAAACAACTGTATTTTAAAAGACTGTTTTTACTGAATATCCTGATCCTTCCATGAAATGCTATCTTCCTGAAAGGAGAATACTAGCCTTTAGTAAGCTCGTTTTTGTTTTCCTTTTATTTTTAGAAGGCTAACTCTTTCCAAGAGTGTTCAAATGACTATAGTAGATTTCTCTCTAATGGACGTGAATTCTTTGATTTAGGAATTGTAATGTTAACTTCAAACGTATTTGTGTGTTCTCAGACTTCTTTATTGGTTTTTCCCCCAATGGATTACTAACTCAATTGCTTTGATTCTAGTGAAGTCTTGTATTGCTACCTTTAAAAATTATATGAACTGGCTCATAATATCTTTTGAATGATCTGTATACACTTACACATCTCAATTCACCATTTTTGCTGAGAACTTAGACCTTTTATTTATGGTTTAGAAGCAGCTGCCTAGCCAGCAGAGGGAACTTTGTTTAACTAATGAATTCTGTCCTTGGTATCTTTTACTGGAGTACAATGAAGTGGCCATGGAGCCTGGTAAGCTTGTTAACTTAATCTGAAACAAATAGAAAAATATATCTTTCAGGTGGATAAGACAAAAGAATGGAAGAAAAATATTTCAGTTAAAACATAGATAGTATGTTTGGAAATAAAATGAGAGGTTTTTTTAGTTCATATCAAGCGAGTAAGTTTCTCTGAGTCCCAGGACACTAAACAAATATAAATGAGCATGATCTGACAGCTTTGTGTGGCTTTCTGAGATTAAAGATTGGCACAGTCCCCAGATAGCACCTTAAAAATGTCAAAAGGTGCTAATAACAAGTGTATACATATTTTCTCCTTAGTTGGCATTTGGGCGTCCTCTGAAGAGGAAATAGATCCATTTTCACAGGGCCCGTATAGAGGTGGTCATCACTGAAGTGAAAAGGGTGGAGGCAGTGGCTGAATAAACAAAACGGAGCTACTTGGAGACAGAATGCAGTACACACTAAATTCAGAACTGATATTCTTGAACAGACAAATCTATTAGAAAGACATTCCAAATCCATGGAAAGGAAATGTTGCATATTGACTTGACTAATAGTTGTACTATTGATAAAAACATTTGCTGTATAACAGGAGCTACTGGAAAAGCAAATAGAAACTTAGAATTCAAGACCGATTATCTGCACTCAAAGGTGACCACTTTTTTGGAATAGTGGGTTACAAACATACTTGTTCTCCTCTCAGGTGAGCATTTAAGTTAGAGTTAAGGTTTTAAATAATTGAATTAAGTGAAAATCTTCAGTAGAATACTTTAGTCTTATATCCAGGCAATTCACAGTTGGTTACACTTAAAATTTAAAAAATTAAAAATGGAAGTAGAGTACAAATAGGAATGATAGAGTAGGTCATATTGGTGAAGAGGTCATGCTGGTAAAGGAGTGGCACTATGTTTTTAAAAAAAGGTCAAGATTAAAATCTTAAATGAATCAAACTGTACCATAGAATCTCTGTGGATAGAAATTTCAAGCTTGAATAATAAGATTATAGCAGTAGGATTATACTGTAGATCATCTGATCAGGATGGTGACAGTGGCTGTGAAATGCTAAGGGAGGTTAAAGAGGCTACAAAACCAGAAAATGCTATTCTAATGGGTGATTTCAACTATCCTTATATTGACTGACAGTCACCTCAGGGAACGATGCAGAGATAAAATTTCTAGACACCATAAATGATTGCTTCTTGGAGCAACTAGTCCTAGAACCCACGAGGGGCGAGGCAATTCTTGATTTAATCCTAAATGGAGCACAGGATCTAGTGCAAGAGGTAACTGTAGCTGAACAGCTCGGTAATTGTGACCATAATATAATTAAATTTTGCTTAGCATCCTTTTGGGGCGGCGGTACCAAAAAACCTCACCACAATGACATTTAACTTTAAAAGGGGGAACTATACAAGTATGAGGACACTAGATAGGCAGAAATTAAAAAGCAGTCACAAGGATAAAATGCCTGCAAGCAGAATGGAGACTGCTTAAACACATAATAGCGGCTCAGACTAAATGTATACCCCAAATCAAAAAGATGGTAGGAGGACCAAAAGAATGCCACCATGGCTAAACAGCTGCATAATGGAGGCCATTAGAGGCAAAAAGCATCCTTTAAAATTCAGAAGTCAAATTCTAGTGAAGCTAACACTCTCAAACTCTGGCAGGTTAGGTGTAAAAATATAATAAAGCAGGCCAATAAAGAATTTGAGAAGCAACTTGCCAAAGACACAAAAAGTAACATTAAGGTTTTTTTTTTTTTTAAGGCTGAAACAAGCCTCTGTAACAGATGATTGGAAGGGAACTAATGCAATGCCAGTTTCTAAAAAGGGTTCCAGAGGTGATCCTGATAATTACTGGCCAATGAGCCTAACTTCAGTACCAGACAAATTGGTGAGGCATGATTTTCTTTTACAAAAGCCATGTTGACTCTTCCCCAACAATTTGAGTTTATGTATGTGTCTGATAATTCCTTTATTTACTATAGTTTCAACCAATCGATTAGTATTCTTTTGAGGGAGTCGGCAAGTATGTGGATAAGGGTGACCTACTTGATGTGTACTTGAATTTTCAAAAAGCCTTTGATAAGGTCCCTCATCGAAGGCTTTTAAGGAAACTTAGTAGCCAGGGGATAGAGGGGAAGGTCCTCTTATGGATCAGTAATTGGTTAAAAGATAGGACACAAAGGGTAAGAATAAATGGTCAGTTTTTACAATGCAGAGAGGTGAACAGTGCGATACACCCAAGGCTCTGTATGTGCTGTTCAAAATGTTCATTAATGACTTAGAAAAGAGACTGAATAGTGAAGTGGCAAAGTTTGCAGACAGTACAAAATTATTCAAGATCGGTAAGTCCACAGCAGACAGCAAGGAGTTACAGGGGGATCTCACAAGATGGTGACTGACTGGATAGCAAAAGGTAGAAGAAATCAATGTTGATAAATCCAAAGTAATGCACACTAGAAAGCATAATCCCAAGTATACGTATACAATGAGTCAAAAATTAGCTATTACCACTCAAGAAGGATCTTGGAGTCACCGTGGATAGTTCTCAGAAAAACTTCTGCACAGTAGCAGTCAAAAAAGTCTAACACTATGTTAAGTCTTGTGAAAAGTGGGTGAAGTAGAGGTCAGGCTTAATAGGTGATATGCATGTGGATTGCAGACGGAGTGTGAACTACCTCTGGAGCATGGTGGGGCATTTGGCTCATGATAAAATAAAGTGCGGAAAATAGTCTAAGGACAACACCAACAATTCAAAATTTAGAAGCAGTCTTTCACTGGGGTGGATGTGGGGCTTGGTTTTTTTTCTTGTGCTTTTTCATTTTACATTGCTGCAGAATTTATGTCCAATATGCTGTAGAATATAGGAGGACCATCTCACTATGTTTGCTTTGCCATATCTTCATTTCTAAACAGGCTTCACAGGAGATGAGCGTGAATGAGCTGGCTACTTGCATCCTCCATGTTCCAAATTGGGCTGACACAAGTCTTGGCCACTGCTATGTGAAATGCTTTCTCTCTTGTGGGATTAGATGACCCTCTTCAGTGTGCAAGGGATCACTTTTTAAATCCAGTTTAAAAAAAAATTGTTATAAACATCTGTAGAAACCTGAGATCTGCAGGATATTGTGTGTTCTCAGTTCCCATTGACTTCAATGGGAGTTGAGGGTGCTTTGCATCTGACAAATTTGGGCTTTCCTGTCTTAAGATGAATTCCAGAACTTGACTCGTTTTGGTGCTTAATATGGAGTTATTGAAACACCAACAGTTACAGTTGTACCCGCTCTGAATCTTTCCTGGTAGCCTCTTCCAGTTTGGCTCTGGTCATTTCACATATTCCACTCTGGCCTCAGTCCTGGCCATCCAAATTACTCAGTTGAGTTTTGAGTATATTTTCAGTTTTCCTCTCCATGTGAGGTTGAGTCCCATGCAGCTTTTCAAGCCAGTTCTGCTTATTGTGACGCAGAAAGAAGACTGGCTCAAAGATGGAGTCTGGCCTTCATGCTGGGAATCAGAGGGGTGGGCTCCTAAAGAAATCTGCTTGGTCCAATTACTAATTCCAACTGTGCTCATTTCCATTTGACACATCAGCAAAATCTCCCACAGACCTTGATGATCTGTTCAGGTTTCATAAAACATGGTTAAACTTGAAAGGACACCAAGAATCTGTATTTGAATCATGTTACAACCAAATTAATTAGTTCTCCATGTATGTGTAATTCCAACCCTTCAGAAACAGCTGTTGCTACAACGCAGTGAGTCATTAGGGCTAACTTAGAATTCAGGGGCACCCTAGGTAAAATGACTAAATTGGTCTTTGGTGAAGAAGGATCATATGAGGATTCATTGCTATAAACCAACTTGATCCTGAGATGGTAAATGGGGGGGGAGGGTTGTCTCAAATGTACACCTTCTCTTGAACATTTCTGGTTTATTGACTTTCTCAAACATATTGAATATATTGAAATCAGTATAGTTGTCGAGTTTCTGATTGCTAAAGTTTTCTGAAAACTAAATTTGAGAAGCGACATTACTTATAAAATGTAAGAAGTTTGAGTGTCTACTTTTTCCGGTTCAGTCTCTCAGGATGTAATAATGTGTTCTGTTTAGCTTATTGCTTCCAGCTAAATTTTAAAGATTATCTTTTAATATAAATTTTATAAATGCTCACTTTGGAATCTGAACACTTGTGTCACGACTTAATTTCTAGTATCTGGAATATGAATCTATACTTGTGTTTACAGTTTGAACCATAATGTTATCTCAAGCTGCCTTTCAGGGACATATGTAGGCATATGTCAGCACCATATATGGTATTCTAAAATATGTGCAATGTGACTATTATGCAGTCAGAACTTTGAATTTCCTGACTTTTGAATCTCAAGAACTATGTTACGTTAAGTTTAATTATAACCATGATATTCAAGTGAATTTCGTTTACAGTATTTAAGCTAACTTTGAGAGGGGACATGATGATACTTTTCAAGTACATAAAAGGTTGTTACAAGGAGGAGGGAGAAAAATTGTTGTTCTTAACCTCTGAGGATAGGACAAGAAGCAATGGGCTTAAATTACAGCAAGGGCAATTTAGGTTGGACATTTAGGAAAAACTTCCTAACTGTCAGAATGGTTAAGCACTGGAATAAATTGCCTAGGGAGATTGTGGAATTTTTTTAAGAGCAGGTTGAACAAACACCTGTCAGGGATGGTATAGATAATACTTAGTCCTGCCTTGAGTGCAGGGGGCTGGACTAGATGATCTCTCAAGGTCCCTTCAAGTTCTATGATTATCTTTAAAGTTTGAGTGAAGAGCTTCACTATCTGTATGGGGTACGAAACTCGGTTTCTTCCAAGACATCCAGCAAGGAGCAGGATTGCCATGAAGTTCAGCAATCTGAATTCACTGATGGCCCAAAATTGGTGCTGATATCATGACGCTTGCAGGCAGCAGACGCATGCTGTTGAGGCAAAGTACCTCTGCAAGGTTCCTTTGGATCCTGACTTCACTATGGCAGCTTAGCTCCTTCTGAAACTTTGCTGATGTGGTCTTATCAGTGACATCACTGAAGGCCTCAGTGGTAGAGACTGCATTATTAGAGGTGGGTGTTACAGCTGGTTGTACAAACGGTGTCTTTCAGGTAGACTTCAGCCCCCTGGGGAATATGTTTTGGCTTTTCCCTGGCCCAGAGCCATCAATGGGCTTCTGTGGTACCTGGGTCAAAGTAAGAGAATAAACTGCTATTCTCCTCACAGAACTGGTGTTCCAATTTCCTCCTCCTGGGTTTTGCTACCCTCTGCACCAGAGTGTCGGGGCAGCATGTGGCTCACTGGCTTTTTTTCTTTTCTTGGCCATCTACCATTGCAGTCTCTCAACATAATCTTAAATTTAGAGGTATAAACCGCATTTAAAATGGGGTATCTCTCACCATGATTTATTCTTAATCACCTTCATTTAAACTTTATTTATTTGTAGCCTTACAGTGGCATGTGGTTCAAGAGCTCATCACTCTCTAATACTGAAGTTCTTATTAATTCAACATTGCTTTCATTTCATTTACATTTACTTTGGATGGTAATATATCTGAAAATCCTAATCTGCATAGCTCTCTTCCCATTGGTTCACTTCTGTAATCTTCTGTCTTGCAGATATTTCATGCATGGGGTTTGCAAGGAAGGGAACAACTGCCGTTACTCCCATGATCTCTCCACAAGTCAGTCTGCTATGGTGTGCAGGTATTATCAGCGAGGATGCTGTGCTTACGGAGATCGTTGCCGGTAAGGAAAGATTACTGAATGTTACCTCTTTGAAAGAGGGACTTTCATCCTCAAGTTCCAGTTTGGAAGACTCAGTGGAGGATGTCTATTAATGGGAGAAAATGAGAGAGAAAACAAAACTTGAGCAATATTTTCCTATATTCCATTGAAACTGCCAAATTGTTTTAATAAGAATCTCTCCTTCACATCCCACCTCCTCCTTTTTGCAGAGTCCTACAGTGATGTCTCAAATGTATTGCTTACTTCGCAGCAGAAATAAACAGGGAAAGTGAGGGAGGAGACCATTGTTCAGATACAAGCAGAATTCAGATCTGGCATGTGTGATAACAATTGCATAATTAGACATATTTGTCAAAATCTAGATGACTTCTTCAACCTGATAGGGCTGGTGCAATAATCAGTTACACTTGGTAAGTGGGTCATTGTCTTCAGAAATAATCGATTTCCCTTTCATCTGTGCTTCTGATTGTACTCATAGCTGTTGAAAAGTGAGCATGTGATGCTTTTGAGGCCCTTTCTAGGGAATATAACTTAGAAGTATAGTAGCGAGGCATCTAAAGTATTGTCTGCACAAACAGATGCGAACTTGCTCAAGCAAACTTAACCTTTCTTAAAATAAGAGGCCTGTAACTCTCTGACAAGAGGAGTGTGCATGCAAAGGATTTTGAATTTGTCCCAGTGTGGAACAGGTTTAGCAAGGCTAAACAGTCATAAATTGAATAAACTTCAAAGGCTACTCTTAGGTCTCGGACTTAACACCCTAGTTATTGAAACCTGCATATAGTCAAATATTTATAGCATGATTGTGTACAGTTGCACACTGCAGAAACACTAATGATATCAAAATAAAATCTAGTACAAAATCTAATCTTTTTTTTTCTCTCTCATGGATAGTGGAATTACTATTATATGAATGTAAACCTGGGGAAATCTCTGAACAGCCATTTTTATACGCTGGCCTATACCACTAAGGGTATGTCTACACTACGAAATTAGGTTGATTTTTATAGAAGTCTATTTTTGTAAATCAATTTTATACAGTCGATTTGCGTATGTCCCCACAAAGCGCATTAAGTCGGCGGAGTGCGTCCGTGGCTAGCATTGACTTACAGAGTGGTGCACTGTGGGTGGCTATCCCACAGTTCCCGCAGTCTCCGCTGCCCATTGGAATTTTGAGTTAAGCGCCCAATGCCTGATGGGGCAAAAACATTGTCGCGGGTGGTTTCGGGTGCATATCATCAGTCGCCCCTCCCTCCGTGAAAGCAATGGCAGACAATCGTTTTGCGCCTTTTTTACTGGGTTACCCGTGCAGATGCCATACCACGGCAAGCATGGAGCCCATTCAACTCACCGTCACCGCTGCTGTTGTAAGCATTGTAAACACCTCGTGCATTATCCTGGACTATATGCAGAGACGCCAGCACGAGGAGGATTTTGATGAGGACATGGACACAGACGTTCCTGAACATGAGCATGAGCTGTGGCAATTGGGACATCATGGCAACAGTGGGGCTGGTTGATACAGTGGAATGCCGATTCTTGGCCAGGCAAACAAGCACAGACTGGTGGGACCACATAGTCTTGCAGGTATGGGATGATTCACAGTGGCTGCAAAACTTTCGCATGCGTAAGGCCACTTTCCTGGAACTCTGTGAGTTGCTTTCCCCCACCCTGAAGCGCAGGAATACCAAGATGAGAGCTGCCCTGGCAGTTGAGAAGCGAGTGGCGATAGCCCTGTGGAAGCTTGCAACGCCCGACTGCTACCCGTCAGTCGGGAATCAATTTGGAGTGGGCAAGTCTACTGTGGGGGTTGCTGTAATCCAAGTAGCCAATGCAATCATTGACGTTCTGTTATCGAGGGTAGTTACTCCGGGAAATGTGCAGGTCATACTGGATGGCTTTGCTGCAATGGAGTTCCCTAACTGTGGTGGGGCAATAGACGGAATGCATATCCCCATTTTGGCACCAGACCACCTTGCCAACCAGTACATAAACCGCAAGGGGTACTTCTCAATGGTGCTGCAAGCACTGGTGGATCACAAGGGACGTTTCACCGACATCAACGTGGGATGGCCGGGAAAGGTGCATGACGCTTGCATATTTAGGAACTCTGGGCTGTTCAAGGAGCTGCAAGAAGGGACTTGCTTTCCAGACCAGAAATTTACCATTGGGGATGTTGAAATGCCAATAGTTTTCTTTGGGGACCCAGCCTACCCCTTGCTTCCATGGCTCCCATAGCTCATGAAGCCTTACACAGGCAGCCTGGACAGTATTAAGGAGCAGTTCAACTATAGGCTGAGCAAATGCAGAATGGTGGTAGAATGTGCCTTTGGACGTTTAAAAGCTTGCTGGCGCTGTTTGCTGACTAGGTCAGACCTCAGCGCAACCAACATTCCCATTGTTATTGCTGCCTGCTTTGTATTCCATAATATCTGTGAGTAAGGGGGAGACATTTATGGTGGGATGGGAAGTTGAGGCAAATCGCTTGGCATTCGATTTCGAGCAGCCAGACACCAGGGCAATTAGAAGAGCACAGCTAGGTGTGCTGCGCATCAGAGAGGCTTTGAAAACCAGTTTCATGACTGGCCAGGCTACAGTGTGACAGTTGTGTGTGTTTCTCCTTGATGCAAACCCACCCCCTTTGTTGATTTTTTTTTTTAATTCCCTGTAAGCCAACCACCCTTTTCCCCCTTCTAAATAAAGTAACTATTGTTTTGAAACCATGCATTCTTTATTAATTTTAAAAAAGAGATAACTGACAAGGTAGCCCAGGTGGGGTGAGAGACGAGGGAAGGACAAGGCCACATTGTAGTCACACTAATAATCAAACTGTTTGACAGCCTTCTATTGCTTGGGCCATCCTCTGGAGTGGAGTGGCTGGGTGCCCGGAGCCTCCTCCCCCACATTCTTGGGCATCTGGGTGAGGCGCATATGGAATTTGGAGGAGGGCATGCAGTTATACATTGGATGCAACTGTGGTCTGTGCTCCTTTTGGCTTTCCTGCAGCTCCAACAGATGCTTTATCATGTCTGTTTGCTCCCCCGTTAGCCTCAGCATCGTGTCCTGCCTCAGCTCTTCATGCTCACTTAATTCTTTCCTGGCCTCTGCCACTGAATGCCTCCATGCATTAAGCTGTGCCCTATCAGTGCGGGAGGACTGCATGAGCTTGGCAAACATGTCATTGCAAGTGTGGGTTTTTTTTGCCTTCTAATCTGTGATAACCTCAGGGACAGAGATGATAGGGGGAGCGTAGAAACATTTGCACCTGGGGGAGATAAAACAGGACAGTAAAATGTAAAATTTAAGATCCATTTCTGAGAACAAAAGGGAGACTCTTTCACAGTCAATCAGGCAATTCACAGCAGACAGCACATGTGCTTTAGGTACAAGGTTGCATTTTGTCTTTTATATTGAGCATCTGCCAGTATAGTGACATATCACACGCACACAGCTGGGCAACAGAATGGTAAGCCATGGTAAGCCTTTTGGTACGCGGGGTTGGCTTTTATGCCTTCATAACGTGGGAATGTTTTTTTTCAAACTGCAGCACCTTCCTTTCCCATAGCAAGCAATGGGTTGGGTTTCACATTTAAAAGGAGGGCCTGTAGTTTTCGGGTGGATGTGCAAAACACACCTCCCCTCCCCCCGCCGCGTGGTTATTCTTCGGGATGATCCCTTTTAGCCAATCGCAAACAGCCCAGCATGAATGGGGTCCTTTTACTGGTCCCTTACAAAAATTCCCCTATTTCAACCAGGTGACCATGAATGATATCACTCTCCTGAGGCTAACACAGAAAGATGTTGCTTGAATGCAACCAAAACCCAGGACCATTCCCTGCCATGCTTTGTGCCGCAGTGATTCCAGAATACTTGCTACTGACTTGGTGTGGTAAAGTGTCCTACTGTGGAGGACAAAATAAAGCAGCCCTCCCCAGTAATCCTCTGCAAAGGCTTTCAGAGTACCTCCAGGAGAGCTTCATGGAGATGTCCCTGGAGGATTCCTGTTCCATCCCCAGACACGTTAACAGACTTTTCCAGTAGCTGTATTGACCACGAATGCATCCCAATTCTTCAGGGCAAATCAAACATTGAACACTATTGCTTTAAAACCCTGTACTGTAGTGACAAATGTGCAATCACCAGAGGTGCCTTCTCCAGCTTCAGGGTCAGGGATCCCGCCTCGGGAGGGTATTGGCTCCAGGGTGGTGAAAAGGTCCTGGCTGTCAGGGAGAACAGATTCACCGCTTGCCTGTTGCATATTCTCCTCCTCCTCCTCTTCCTCATCCACAAAATCCTCCTCCCTGTTGTGTGAGACTCCCCCCCGACCCCCCCGCAGGTGTCCATGGACAATGATGGGAAAGTGGTAGAGTGTCGTCTCCCCCCGCCCCCCCCCATGCCATGCAGCTGATCATAGAAGCGGCATATATGGGGCTCTGACCTGGAGCGACCATTTGCCTCCTTTCTTTTGGTAGGCTTGCCTGAGCTCTTTAACTTTCACGTGGCACTGCTGTGTGTCCCTGTTGTAGCCTCTCTCCAACATGCCCTGTGAGATTTTGGTGCATTTATTTGCATTTCTTCTTTTTGACCAGAGTTCGGCCTGCACGGATGCTTCTCCCCATACAGCAATCGGATCCAGTGTCTTCTGTTCGGTCCATGCTGGAGCTAGTTTGCAATTCTGGGGGGACTGCATGGTCACCTGTGCTGCTGAGTTCGCCATGCAGACCAAACAGGAAATGAAATTCAAAAGTTCCCAGGGCTTTTCCTGTGTACCTGGCTGGTGCATCGGAGTTCAAAACGCTGACCAGAGCAGTCACAATGGAGCACTCTGGGATAGCTCCCAGAGGCCAAAACCGTCGATTTGCGTCCGCGCTACCCCAAATTCGACCCAGCAAGGTCGATTTTTAGCGCTACTCCCCTTGGTGGGAAGGAGTACAGAAGTCTATTTTAAGAGCCCTTTAGGTCGACGGAACGGGGTTGGTTGTGTGGATGCAGTCATTTTTAAATCGACCTAACGTGGCTAAATTCAACCAACCCTGTAGTGTAGACGAGGGCTTAGTCATCATCCATTTGAAGATGTGCGTAGGTGTGAAGGCTTAAGATTCTCAATTGAAAGAGCAAGGGAACCATGCTGAGAGGCATGGTTGACTTCCCTTTGAGAATGTTACTGATTTACACAGAACTAGGACACCCTCTCCAGTCAGACTGAGTACTTCTCCGTCTTTTATGTTTTAACAATTGTATCCTCTTCATTAACTGTTCTCATCAGTGTAAAAATCTTTGGCAAATATCTCTGAAATATTAACAGAAAAATAAATCGCAGATCTGCAAATGAAACTAATTTTTTAGTCTGTGGAGCCTGAGTGCTGTCAGGACTTGGACTTCTAAGGAAGCAACATTTTCAATCTCTTGGTGAATAGGGGATTAAGGTCTCTCATTAGGAAATAGTGACACCTTTTGTGCTCATCATGGATGTAAGGCCAGGGAGTTTGGATGGGGAGGGTGAAAGTATGTTTACTGAGTCAAAGTAGCTGTTTGCTTTTTAATGTCTGAACTTAGAAGGATATCTGAATGAGGCACAATGATTAATGTTGAGCACGTAGGAAGTATTCAATAATAGCATATCTGCATGTGCTTTTGAAAGGGCTAGCTTCAGATATGGTTGAAATAAGTTTTTGTAAGAAGAACACAGGCAAATTTGCTGTGGACTGCTTCATCTCCTGCAAAATCACCAATAGCTACTGTCCCCTTAAACGGTGCTGGTAAGTTTTAAAGGAAACTGTTTCTGTTTATGTAAAGGGTCACTTTTCTAATCTAGCTCTGGGATATTTAGGGCACCTCTGGTATTATGCCTCAGTGACTCCATTTCCCTGTGATTGCATATCAGTCCTTTGTACAAGACTGTTGTATGGGTGACTTCTTACTGAGTTCACATGCAGCATTTAATTTGTTAGATATGAACATACCAAGCCATTGAAGCGGGAAGAAGTGACTACTGTGAATCCATCTGCAAAAACTTATCCATCAGCATCTTCAGACCTCCCATCTCTCCCTGAAGCACTTGAAGCGAGCACTGGTGAGACTGAAGTTAAAGATACAGATCTGGCAGCTACAGGAGCAGGTGCTGAAGACTGGGTGAATGCTGTAGAATTTGTCCCTGGGCAGCCATATTGTGGACGTGGTAAGCTGATCGTGGGATAACGGTAATTTTTCTTTTGTGGGTTCACAAATTACATGCAGTGTGCAAACTACTTCAGTGTTTTGTCATCTTAAGCCATCTGTAACGAGTGTGAATGTTTGTGTTTTTAAAGTGGAATATATTCTTCTTCATGAATCGTTTTTAGTTGATCCCCCTGTTCTGAAGTTGGCTCACATACTCTTGCATGGACAGCACAGTGATTCCATAGCAGTTATTGGGGGCAATGGAGCACCTGGGCATGGACCCAAATGTTCTAGAACCTATATAATGAAGGGCTCACCCTGTAATTCCTCCATTCCCTTTTTTCCCTGGTCTAAGTAGGTTGCAGAACCTTCTCCTTCAAGTTCCCCCTCTCTCCCCTTAGAGAAGGGGGTGCATGAGTGTGTTGTACATATACAATTTTTTAATTGAAACAGTATTAGATGCTTTTCTTTCCAGTGTTTATCTTTCTATAATTGACTTTTCGTAGGACACCATGGATGATGTTGGCAAGAAATCAGATTTCAAGAGGGTGCCCCTCTTGTTACCAAAATATATGTGATCAGTACATCTGTTGTCTGGTCTGCCTTGGAGAACCTTTGCGTTGCCTTTATTCCTAGGCCCAGGAGGAAACAAGCTGGCTGAAAATGCTTACTTAGAAGAGGTTCTACTGCCTGGCCATATAGCATCTGTGAATCAGGGCAACAAAAGCTCCAAATAAGACCTTGGAGCAGGAGTAGCTGTTGCACCACACCATCGTGGCTGGGGTAGAGGGAACTCTGGTATTGAGTCAGTATAGTTCTGGGATTATTGGAGCCATTCTGTTCCTGCAGCAACCCTTGCTGCCCTCATATCTGCATACTGAGTTCACCATCTACCTCTACTGTTAGTGTGAACAGGGAATAATTTCACAGTTAAGACTCCAAGGAAAGGGCAGCTTTTGGTGCTGTTTGATTTTGAAGGCAGTCATCTTGCAGGCTGAATTCTGTTCTGGAGGTATCAGA
The DNA here is from genome assembly GCF_009764565.3 of Dermochelys coriacea. Classification (NCBI taxonomy): domain Eukaryota; kingdom Metazoa; phylum Chordata; order Testudines; family Dermochelyidae; genus Dermochelys; species Dermochelys coriacea. Next base: position 249,348,446 of record NC_050068.2, read on the forward strand.
ATTGGTGACCGTGATAATCATTTAGTCCATGTAGCTTGGATGTTCCAGTAGGTCCACAGGAATAAAGATCCACCTGTTTTCCTGTTTTCCCTTACAGTGCCTCTTCTCTATAGTGACAGTATACAGATATCTGTTTTCACTGGGGAAAAGGGGCACATAGTTAAAAAAAAAACAAAAAAAAAAACACAAACCTTTCTGCTTGTGAAATCAGTTGAATACTGGATCTAAGAGCAGAGCTGTGTGTTTTGAAGTTTCTTCTTCAGTGCCTTGACATTTAGGAATGCTGTCTGGCCAACATTCTTAACCTGCTTGGTCTTACTGAGGCTGGATCCTCTCCATGCTTGGTCAGGGACACAATTTATGGAGACTCAGGGTCACCAGAGCATGAGCCTAACAAAGCTGAGAGGCATCGTCAATAACAGAGGAGGATACTGGAAGAACTGGATGACTTTGAGGACTGGAGTAATAGAAATTGAATTAAAATTAATAGCATAAAGTGCATGGTCATGCATTTAGGGACTAACAAGAATTTTTGCTATGAACTGGGGTATCGTCAGGTTAGGGTGACCAGATGTCCCATTTTTAAAGGGACCGTCCCATATTTAAGCCCTCCTGTGGGTGTCCCAACGTTTTTCTTTAAAATGGGCAAATTGCCCCATATCTTCTGTCCCCCCGTCCCCCCCACATCAGTACTGGCGGGTCCTCCCGTTGGCTGGATCCCTGCTTGACAGCCTCCCGCCCAGTGGTGAGGGGGGTGGGGTCTAGAGGCCGTTGATGAGGGTGGATGTGAAAGGCTAGTGGTGGGGCAAAGATGCAGCATGTGGGGCTGGCTGCTCCCCTGCTGGTCCATCAGCGCAACCCCTGCTGCATGCAGGGTCCTGTCTCATTTCCTGCTGGCTGTGTGCTGTGGTGGCTGGTGAGTGTGGGCAGGCGCCAGGTAGCAGCTGGTTACATGTTACCTCTGCTGCCCACCCATCAGCCCTTTACATGCTCCTCCTCTCACTGTCCACGCCCTGCTTTGTCCCCCAGCCCCTGGTCAAAGCGCTCAACTCACCAACAGCCTGGCTGGCAGGCTCCTTCCTTCCCCCCACTGCAGGAAAGCCCAAGAACCTCCGGCCCGGGGTGCTGGCTTGGAGGAGCGGAGTCCTGTATGTGCCAAAGCCCCACACAGCACTGGCACGGGGAAGCCTCTCCGCCCCTCAATTAAGCTCTGGAGTGGGAGGGGGGGGAAGCGATTTCTTGTCTGTTCATGCCCCGAACCTGCAGGCTCTACAGCAACCCCCGGGGCAGGGACTTAGCACCCTCTTCACCCACCCTTCCCCTCACCCTGGGTCCTGCCCCCAGGGAGCATGGGGCTGCTCCATCCCCTAGGCACCCTCCCCTGCTGAGCCACCTCTCTGGTCAGGTTCGCTGAAGCCCCTGCAGTCAGGTTTCCTGTGCCCTGGTGCACAATGCGTCCTTAGGGCTTAACCCCTTCCTGCCCATGCTATAGCCAGAGGCAGCTGGGTTATGCTGGTGGCCAGCAGCAGCCTGGAAGTGTTGGCTGCCTTTCGACACTATGCGGGCAGGAAGGGACAAGTTGCTTCCAGCTACACGGGGTGGGTGGGGGGAGAAGAGATGAGCTCTGCAAAGACTCTACAGGTCACCCTTCCCCTCCACCCCTACCCCTGTGGCTGGAAGTAGCTCCTGTCCCGTCCCTTCCCTCCAACACAATGCCGGAAGGCTGCTGCTGCCCACATTCTGGTGTGAAACCTGGCAGAAATCTGGGGAGGGGAGCATGTGACCTCCATGCCTCCCCACTTGTTGCCTCGGGAAGATGCGGCGCCATGTACCAGGAGAGGCAGGTCCATGCCGGAGGCCCAGCCAGGCAAGGAGGGTAGAGAGCGATGGGCAGGGAGGGTCAGGTTGGTTGGTCACCCTCCCTGTGTGAGAGAGGTTTTTCGGAACTCTGTGTGTGTCACCCCTCCCCATGTGAACCTTAAAGATAAGAGGGTAAATCAAAAACTATACAGGATTTCTTTTTAACAGGGGCTCAGTCAACTTGTTGTTAATTTGAATGTTTGTACTGCATAGTTCTGATTTGATTGCCATTGAACTCGCTTGAATACGAATAATTTTACCAGGTGTCCTGTAATCAGCATAGGGAAATGTGATCACCCTATATAAGGTGGAAATAAAAAGACCTGTGTGTATTCGTCAGTCACAGGATAACTGAGCCATCGGTGTGATGTGGCAGTGAAAAAGGCAAATGCAATCCTAGGATATATCCGGCAAGGTATTTCCAGTAGAGATAAGTATTAATAGAGGTGATGGTAAAACCTTATCTGCACTATGTATAATTTTGGTCACCCATTTTAAAAAAAAAAAAAGAAGAAAATTTAAATATTGGAACAGGTGCAGAGGAGGGCTATCAGGATGAGCAGGGGAATGGAGAACCTAACTTATGAGAGAAGACCAAAAGAGCATGGCTTGCTTAGCCTAGAAGAATGAAGACTGAGAAGGGTTATGATTGCTCTTTAAATACATTGCAGGTGCTGGGGAAGTTAAACAGCAGAAGAGCTATTTAAGCTAAAGGATAACGTTGACATAAGAACGAATGGATAGCTCTGCCCATAAATTCAGGTTGGAAATTAGAACGTGGTTTTTAGCCATCTGAGGAGTGATATTCTGGAACAGCCTTCCAGTAGGGAGCTAACTATGGGGACTAACAACCTAACTAGTTTTAAGATGGAGCTTTTGGTAAGTTTCTGAATAGGATTATATAAGAGAGGGTTGTCTGCAATAGCGGGGAATTGGCTTCAATCCAGGAGGCCTCTCCTAGTCCTATGTTCCTAAATAACTTTCCATTTCCCCCAGTCTCATTCCACATCCTTTTATTTAAAAAATGCTTTCTAATCCTTGGAGTTTTTCAGGGTATTTATTTTAATTTATAAAAGTTACTGCTAGGGGAATTCTGCAACAAATTAAAAATTCTGCGCACAATATTTTAAAATTCTGCAAAATTTTTCATTTTATTTGTCAAAATAACACAATATAATCACTCTGATTTCAATTATTTTGGTAATGTATTTAAACTACAATACGGTGGATGGTGAATGGGAGTCGGGAGCAATGGAAATCCCCAAGACCCTTGCCAAATAGTAATGTAGCTAGGTTTGACCCTTAATTTCTAGTTATTGGTCAACAAATATATGCAGCCTTATGCTTGGTTGTTACCTCATAGGCAAGTGAGGGCTGGGGACTCAAACTCGCAATTTATATTGGCTACTGACCATCTCCAGAAAGGTCAATAGCAAACAGTTCATGGAGCACATTTTGATAGGAAATTTTTTCAGTCCAAAGATGTAGACCAGTTCTAATCATGAAAGCACCATAAGTATTTATAAGACCATACTATCCTTTACAGTAAGGCCCCTGGTAGGCTGGACTGGTTTTTTACCTGCCGTGTCCGCAGGTTCGGCCTATCGCGGCTCCCACTGGCCGTGGTTCGCCGTTCCAGGCCAATGGGGGCTGCAGGAAGTGGCGCAGGTCAAGGGACATGCTGGCTGCCCTTCCCGCAGCCCCCATTGGCCTGGAGCGGTGAACCGCGGCCAGTGGCAGCCGCGATCAGCCGAACCTGTGGACGCGGCAGGTAAACAAACCGGTCTGGCCCGCCAGGGGCTTTCCCTGAACAAGTGGTGGACCGGCTTTGAGAACCACTGCTTTACATTACTCTGGCAATGTGAAAGAGCCTTAAAACTTTTACACCTGTTTTATACTCCTGGGGGAATTCACAAAGACAATGGGAACAATTCACTAAGCTGGCAGGCTGCTACATTCTGCTCTGCCTGAGGGGACAGAGCCTGCCCCATGCCTACCTCCTCAGAAACACCATGAAGCCCTGCCCCTCCATGCTGAGCGTGCTGCAATAGCGAGTGAGAGGGACAGTGTCCATCTGTCTGTGTGTGTGTGTGTGTGTGTGTCTCTCTCTCTCGTTTTCTCTCATTTGCACAACTGCCTCCCGCCCCCGGCGGTGATTTATGTCTCTACCGGCTGCTCCGGGCATCCGAGCCAACCTGCCTGTGCTACTGGGGAGGGGCGCTTGACCGCTCTTGCAGCTTCCCTTTGCTTTCTCATCAGAAGTCATTTTTCTGCGGGGAAGCAAAGAAATCTGCAGGGGACATGAATTCTTTGCATGCGCAGTGACACAGGATTCCCCCAGGAGTAAAAAGTGCTCATCAGTCACTGGATTCTGAGCCGTACAGGGGGTGGGAATAATATACTAGCTCCAGGGGAGATTTCTTCTGAGTACCTATGTATTAAAATGGCACTTTAGAATTGGAGGGGAAGACGAACTCATGACTGAGGAGATTTCTTCCATGTTCCATGAGGAACACCTCTCAGCTTCTTCCTGTTTTAATACATGCCAGTCACACTAGACTCTTGAACTTTTTGTATGTGCAGTTCAGGAAAAGACACAATCTTTAGTATTTTGGGAGATTTTTAAAGGTATCCAGCACATAAAGCTGCAGATAGTCCTCTTTGAAAATCCCACCAGATGCTTATCTGCATTTTTAGGTACCAAGACAACTTTAAAAGATAGCTAGCTTTAAAAATCTAGCCCTGGGACTCAAAGGAGGGAAATAGTACTGTATGTGTGTGCCTTATGTAGTCTACAAAAAAGCTTCTGTTGCAGCTAGCCATTTGTTTCAGTAGCAAAGAACTTGATGGGTTTTTTCAGGGCCACAAGGACCTCCCTGACTCCAGGTTCTCATTTGGTTGTGACAGCCATTATTTGGCCCAGAAGATCTGGTCTTTCAAGGCTGTAAGATCAGCACCTCTGGACAGTAATTCAAGGACACTAGGTCAAATGGATAAGAGCCAAGGCAGTTGTGTTCTTTTTTTTTTTTTTTTTTTGGCTCTTAATGAAGATCGCCATTTATCAGTGTTGTGGCAGAATTATGATTTGCACCTTTAGTCCAAGCTCCTGCCCTTCTTGGAATATTATTGTTAGCCAAGAGAAATGAAAGCTGTTGCTTCGGAATGTCAAGAAGCAGCTAAAGATAATGTTGTGTGCTGCTAACAATATATCTGATACATGTAATGTTCTGAAAGTGACCTTAAGAAGACACTTGTATCTCAGAGCTTCCAGGTTGTTTCTGTAAAGTTCAGATTCAAGCTTTCATGGAAAATTATGCACAATAACTTGAAAAAGCAACAGTGCTTTTCCTCAAGATTAGTCTGGAAGCCTTGGTCTTTGAGTTGTATGCTTTGTGTATGTTTGGAGTAGCAAACACCCAGGAAATACTCCTGAGGTTCAAGCTTGGCAATTCACTTCCAGCACTTAGGTATAATCAGCAAGCCACACTGGAGACTAATCTCTGGAGTTGCTGAGAAGAACAGACAAGCAGTGTGGAGGGGAAAATGTCATGATCCAGGATTTACCCCATTTCTCCATTCTAAACCTGTTGAAAGCTGATGAAAGAATAGCTTGCAGGCTCACTCAACAGCCTGCTGGACCAATTGTGTTTTTTTTGTTTCGTTTTGTGTTTTTTTTTTGCTCAGCCAGGAGAGTTGTGTACTCTGGCAACCAACAGAGGTCTCTTCATCCCAATGTAGTATCATGATGCATGGAGGATTGAAGAATGGGAGCAACTGGAGAGCTTGCTCTTTGTTGAAAAGCAAGTCTTTGGGATTAGTGAGTTGAGAATTAAGTCATTCTTTTGTCTTTCACTTGCCTGGGGCAAAAAAAATCCATAGCAAACAAGCTGAGCCAGGATCAATATGACTGATCTTTAAAGTAAGACTTTTGTGGTTCAATTTACCTCAAAGTGGGGGCATCCAGAAATACTTATTTGCTTCTGCAGACAATATCAAATGCCAGACAATTTGCACAAAAGCAGTGATGCTTGTCCCATACTTTTCTGCTCCATGGGGGTGGAGACCTTATTTTTCCCCCTCTTTTGCCTCTGGTTCTTGTAGAGAAGATGCAAGAGGCAACACACAATTCTTGTAGTACCAGATTATAAAGTAGTTCTGGTTCTAGGCCTCATTCTGGCAGAGGAGCAACAGGTGATTCTTCTCTTCTTTTCCAGACCTGTTATCTCTCAATGGAGGATTGAACCTACACCCAGATCCATAATTCCTCCCTATGGCATTTTACATCTTGGAGTTGAGTAGATGAAGACTGCTCCTGGAAGAAACCCAGCAAATTACATTAGAATCTTGTAAGCCTTCCATTGGAAATCTTATGCCCTAAAGTAGAACTGTTTCTCATTCCTTTAAGGAAAGAGCCTCCGGATCCTGTCCTCATTGTTTTATATTGGATTGTTTTTTCTTTCCCATATCAAATCATGGATTATCTTTCCCCACAGTTAAAGTAAGCCTTTAAATTAAGCATCTATTAAGCCTTTAAGAATAGTTGTCTTTTTTCACATATCTGAACCTGGTGCTCACTAGGTCAACAGAAGATCCATTTGAACCTAGACTGTTTTCTTCATTGCTTATTTTGTAATGTTGATCAGAAATGCAAGTGAAATGCAAGGTGCCATTGCTGATCTTCCTTAGCGTTCAATATGGATAAACTTAAGTTTTGTCCTTATGCCAAAGTGGCATCTCACTTGTCATTTAAATAGAACCATTGTCTTTTCTTGGCTCATGACTGAGTTGGTGAGGCTATTCCACAATTTGGATGGTAAAAGGAAATTCAGTTATACCATTTCACAAATCATCTTGTAGATTCCTGGCCCAGAGGGAGAAATCTCAAGAGGAATCCATCTCAGCCCAGAGAGAGTAGACAAATGGATAAGATTTTCAGCTCAATTTATGACCAGGCAGGGATCCTGTTAATCAAAAGCTGCTGGGACTCCTTTGACTAGGGTTGCTGCAACACTGCCAATTTAATTTAGAACTGTCTGGAGAAATATCTAGGAACTTGGAGATCATTTTTCTTTTAAATTTAATTCACCAACTTACTCAGTGTTTGTTCTCTTGACGACCAGGACAAATCATATGGCTGTTTAGGAACAGAAGTCCTTCAGTCCTTCAATCGCTATTTCAGCTAGTTCCTGGGGGACTGATATTGCTAGTTCTTCTCCCCAGAATGAAGAAGAGCCGAGGCAATTTATGAAGAGGAAACAAAGATTACTACCTGTGATCAGAATTCTCTGCAGGTATGATCTCAACAAATCCACGCTCATTATCCCTCCTTAGACTTCAGAAGGGGGATTTGAGATTTGCCAGAGAAGTAGTAAGAGACTTGGGCAGGGTTCTTATATCCTCTGTTGTAGAACATTCCTGTGAGTCCAGCAGTGAAAGCCACCCCAGCAACTAACTGCTTAAGAACTGCAGCCTGTGCAACAGCATGCTGACTAACATGACTCATGAGCATAAGACTCTGTTGAGGCAGTATTTTTGTAGCTCCCAGTTAGTCCTCCTGGTAAGTATCCTTCCTCCTCTACAGAGCCTTGGTGTTGGCTGTATAGGGACAAAACACCAGTTTTAGTGGTTGAAGCACAAGAATTTAACCATCATGTACTGAAGCTTGTCTCAGCCCGTGTAAATCATGTTTGAACTGATTCAAAAAGCAAGAGGGACAGGGTTTTTAACCTACTGTCAGCATGATTTAATTCAGTTCATATTTGAACCAAACCTTGTTACAAGCATGGTTGAACCACAAGAGTATTTACTCACTTTCAGAACTGGTCATTTTTTTCTTAGTATGGACCTTGTCCTGTTGGATAAGGTTGAATCTCACCACTAATGCACTGATTGACTTGCTTATGTTGAAAGCTGAGAAAATCAGAGTTGAAACTACTTCCGCACTTCCTTTTAGGATGAAAAAATTGCTTCATCATTTCAAGGCAAGGTTTTGAGCGATTTATTGACACAAGCCTTGTGCATTTTTTATGTTCCTTGGATAAAATGAGTTGGTTTACTGAAAGTTTTTATAGCTGAAAAGCATGCATTGCAAACCCTAACACTCAAATGTAACACATTTACCATCTCTAACTTCCCCCTGCAGCTGCCCCTTCCAGCATCGAAACACCCTTGCAGGGAATGGTAATTGAGGAAGAGTATGAAAAGCAGCAAGCAAATGTGGAGATGAAGAAGCAACTGTGCCCCTACGCTGCAGTAGGAGAATGTCGTTATGGAGAGAACTGCGTGTATATCCATGGGGATGTGTGTGACATGTGTGGGTTGCAGGTTCTACATCCAGTTGATGCTGCCCAGAGATCCCAACACATAAAGGTAAGCATACAAATGGCTTGTGTTGAATAGCTTCAAGTTACTCCCTTGCCTTGTGCAATCACTTGTCATTCATTCCCTTTCTTCTGAAGTTGACTGCATGCAAGTCAGTCAGTTAACAAGGTCCACATTGCAAACTGAACTATTTCCTGTCAAGGCTGTTTTCAAAGCAGCCTTGTTTAAAAGAAGCTGGACGCCTTCTGCATTGAGGATAAAGTCTGTATAATTGTACTAATGCTCATTTCAAACACTCAAATGTGGGTAACTTAGGTCAGTTTTCGTGAAGTTTTAGTTCAGCTATTTCTGCCTGGGTTCTTGGAAAAGAACCTGAACTTGAAGTTGACCATTGCCTCCTATTACCTGAAAGACTGTTTTTTGAGGACCTGAACCTCCCAGATGGTTAATATCTTTTTTAGCGCAGAATGTGGGGAGAATACATTTTAAGATGAAACTAGTGAGTTAAAACGTATTAAATAGTGCACAAGATTACAGGCTGGTTTTCTCTCTCTCCTCTTCAGTCTTGCATTGAGGCTCATGAGAAGGACATGGAGCTCTCATTTGCCGTTCAGCGTAGTAAAGACATGGTGTGTGGGATCTGCATGGAGGTGGTATATGAAAAAGCCAACCCCAGCGAGCGCCGCTTTGGGATCCTCTCCAACTGCAACCATACTTACTGTCTCAAATGCATCCGCAAGTGGAGAAGCGCTAAACAATTTGAGAGCAAGATTATAAAGTGAGGCACTTCCCCATCTTGATTGTGCTTTGTTACGTGGGAAGAATTTAGTATCTTGTGACAACTTGCAACAAAGTCCCCGCACAAAGACTGCATTTAATGCATCCTAACTAACGTTAATCCAGAACTGAAGTCATCTTCCAGGGGTAGCATTTTGTTTGTATTTACAGTCTGACTTAGTTAATCTAGATTAGTTTGCAAAATCCACTTATTTGGATGAAAGTCATGTTTTGTCTTCAGTTAGTTACCGTTTAAAGGTTTCAGGCACCCAGATTAGATGATAAAAACAGATTAACCAGTTCTGAATGTATGTTTCCTAACTTTTCACTGCCCTTATTAGCCAGCCAATGACCCATACCCTCTTTAAGACGTTCTAAAGAAACCCAAACAATTACAAAAACCAAACAAAACTACAAAAAAAAAATAAATTTATCTAAATCTAAAGAAAAAGGAGTCTGTGTGAAATGTTTTCCCCCCCTCCCCCAAGTTCTTTGGAGACAAAATGATCAGCTGCTGAGTTGAGTTCTGAAAGAAGAGGAAGAGTTTAGGTTGTCGTCTTGTGCAAAAGAGAACGTAGATTGAAAAAGAAGTACAAAGTCCTGGCAGTAAGTGCCCAGGCACACTAGGATACATCTTTAAAGATGGGATATGTGCCATGGTATGTTTTATAATAGGACAGAGTGCCCCTGTAATGTGGAATTTTGCAGTGCAGTCTCTTCGTTCCCCAGGTCCTGCCCAGAATGTCGGATCACATCTAACTTTGTCATTCCAAGTGAGTACTGGGTGGAGGAGAAGGAAGAGAAGCAGAAACTCATTCAGAAATACAAGGAGGCAATGAGGTACGAGCGCTGCAGCCTTTTGTCAAGTTAAGACTGCAGAGATAAGGGCACACCTGGAGAACAAGGGTGTTTATCTAAAGCCCTCTCATACCTCCTTTCCACCCCCACAGTGCATCCTTACTTATCCACCCACAGATGCATGCATCCACACAGTCACCTAGCTTTCTTATGTACTTACTGACTTCACAAGCCTTTTCCTTACCCACCCAATATAATTGATACAGTCATAAGGTGGTAGACTTGTGCACTGTGAGTCATCAGCTTCCCTATGCATGCATCTGCCCACACACACATCTGTTGGGTATGCACATAGTGCAATACATTTCTGTGTATGTATTTTTATTGATAAAATGGTGTCAGCAGCAAATGGTGCATATTTAAAGAGACCCCTGGACGATAGGCAAATGCAATACTGAATTCTGACTGGCTCTGCTGTGAGTAAGGGTTGCGATATTTTCCTTTCCAGCAACAAGCCATGCAGGTATTTTGATGAAGGCCGTGGGAGCTGTCCATTTGGAGGGAACTGTTTTTACAAACATGCATATCCCGATGGTCGCCGAGAGGAGCCACAGAGACAGAAAGTGGGAACATCGAGTAGATATCGAGTAAGTCTCACTGCTTTTGCTTTCTGAAACAAAGGGGTAGACTTTTTGGAAGAGAGAAGGAAAAGGTGTGAATACCTCAGATTTGCTTATGTAGTAAAACATACATAGTGGATTGGAGAGGAGAGTGGTCCAAAGACTGGAAGTGATGGAGGGCAGACTGTGGAAGAGACATTTCCTAATGTCACCTGTATCTTGAGGCAGAAATGTTGGTGGTCAGCTAGAGCAGGAGTAAATGCAGATCCTATTGTGAAGCATGACTAGCTGCATGTTATATACCTGGGAGCTGAGCATTGTAAGCCCCAGGAGCATATGTATCTTGTAACTCCCGGTCACACAAGAGCAATAACTGTGTTCCCTTTGCAGGCCCAGCGAAGGAATCGGTTCTGGGAATTCATTGAGGAGAGGGAGAGCAGCGACCCCTTCGAGAACGATGAGGATGAGGTTGTGACCTTTGAGCTCGGAGAGATGTTGCTCATGCTTTTGGCAGCAGGAGGTGATGATGAGTTGACAGATTCCGAGGATGAGTGGGACTTGTTTCACGACGAGCTGGAAGATTATTATGACTTGGATCTATAGCACCTGTCAGCGGAGTTTGGACTGTCTGCTTGGCATCAGGCAGTAGCTCTTTCCTGTGGTGTGGCAGTGCCTGTGTTTCTCCTAGGCAGGCCTATCAATTCCAGGTGCTGTTGTAATAACTTTTACCCAGGGTCTGTCTCCTCCCCTTGCCCCAGGAGTGTTTTGTTTTTTCTCTGTTTAAACAAATAACAAGAAATCTTTAAAACGTTAGTTTTTGTAAAATGAATTAACTGTCAAACAGTTAGCTTAGGTTTGTTGCTTCATCTGTGTTCCTGACGGGATTCACCCAGTTCCAGGGTTAAAGTGTTTACAGGACTTCCACACTCATCTTGAAGAGCCCAGATACAAAAATGAGAGCAGTGGCCATGCAGTGGGGGATATAAATTGGCCAGTGGCCTTTTTCTGCTGTGGACTTCAAATCAGTACTTCCGATTTCAGGCCAGACACACGTACTTCTTGCTGGCTTCAGCTCTGTTCCAACCCCCTCATGTACACACCTTCATTTGTGGTTTTGGTCTCTTGTTTACTTGCACATTACTATTACTACTGTGTAACCAGAGCCAGGTGCGACTGTTCCAGGTTTTTACTGTGTTTAGCATGAAAGGAAAACGTGTTTGTACGTGAAAGGAGAACTTTCAATGTGTATAAACAAATAAACGCAGAGTTGGATCTCAAGGGCTGGGAGACTCTCTGTATATGTTTAAAAAACCAACTCTCCTCCCATTTTGGTGCATGAATTGTAATCTCCAATTGGACATGAAACTGGTTTAGTGGTCTCAGCCCAGTCTGTGACAATGGTCTTAACCATCAGGTATAACTTGGCATTCCTTAATACACCAGCTCTCTCTAATGTATATTATAGGGGCTGACTAAAAGTAGGAATCTGGTTAGCCAGAAGAGGGTTCTCACCATATTGTTATCCAGTAGAACATCAAGTCAGGATCCCTTATTGCATTGCTCACATAGTTTTATACCATCGATAACCACTCAAGCTATGAGCTTATCCAGGAAATCACTATACGACTTAGTTGGTTCAAGGCACTCCTGGCTCATATCCCATCTGAGTTATGCAGGTTGTTTGGAAGAGCTGCAAACTTGTTGTGAGTTATTGGGTTACCTAGCGAATAACTAGCAGTCATGCAATAGCAAGATAGAATCCCATTGATAAGAGCTCATCTTTTTTGCCACCAAAGCTCCAATGCAGGAATTTTAACCTTGCATTAAATTATTGCTGCTCTTTTAATGACTCATGGATGCCCCATGATCTGTTTTGCTGCTTCTCTTGCCTGAGACAGCCTCTCCTTTCACTTTTAAAATGGAATAAAAAGTTGTTGCTGAGGTCTATGATGTATTGTTTTGCAGCTGCCTTTTGTAAGAAGCACTGTTCCCAAATAAAAAACAAACAATTAAACAAGAAGTCTGTTCTTTCTTTAAGCTGGGAGTCTCTAGATCTCAGCCTCCGTTTGTATGCCCTTAGTGTAAACTAGTCTGGTTATTACTAATTACTGAGTCCTGTGCAATGCCATAGTCATGTTGCAGCATTAATACACAATTGTATCTTGTCAACAGCCGTGTGCAAAACAGGAAATTCTATAATATATAAAGAGAGAGAACATTTTTATGAAAAAAGACAGCTGAGACCACCAAACTATGAAAGTGCTTGGGATTACCACTGAGTGATAACAGAGGTGGCTTTCCTTCTCAGAGTTGAGGTCTAAGACTAGCTCAATTCTGTCAGTTTGTTCTGGGCTGTACATTTTACAACATGCACATCAAATATTGCTTGTGGTGTCAGTGGACGACAAACGCCTGCTATAATACTTTGTACTGTTTATCCAGAGAACTCAAAGCACTACTGTAAGCTAACTACTTCCTGGTGGACCACACCCTCCTTTATGGGCCACTGTGTATATTACATTGTAAAGCACCTTTGTCTCTGGGAATCAGGAGATATTTAAGTAAACAGCAGTAAAAATGTTTTCAAATAGACTGTGGGGGCGGGGATGAAGGAAGAGGTGAGTACTGTTGAAACTGGTCTTAGACTATTCAGATACCCTATCCTGTACACACACACATTGTGATGGCTAGTAGACTGCACAGATCCCAAATAGGGGAGAGAAGTGTGGGGGTGGGAGAGGCTAGGCAGAGTGGGGGGGAAAAGGATACAGAGCTAGGTGGGGGAGATGAAAGCATAGGAAAAATAGGGAATGATTCAGCGAGAGAGTAATAACCGTTTTGGAAGGAAATGGGAGAGGAGGAAAACAAGGGTTAATGAAGAGAAAGCAGAACCAAAACATGATGGACAAATTTCTCTTTCCTGTAGAGAGCTTGGTGCCAAATCATTTACGAATGTGCACATACTGTTTTAAATAACACACAAAGTGGTTCTGTAGGATATTTTGTGGGAGAGGAGGAAGTGTTGAGAGGGAAGGGAGGGAGGTAGCAGACTTGGCTGTGCAAAAGAAAAGAAAAGGGAGCCCAATGCTTTCTGTAGGGGTTAGGGATAGAATAGTATTCATCTTCATTGAAAATAAGCTGTGCGCACTGAAAGATGTTGAATTTGGCTTTTGAATAGTCTTATGCACTGTTTGTTTCTGCATCTGATGTGAGATGCAATTGGGCACTTGGGTTGTTTTGGGTGCTCATTCATTGGTGTTTCAACAGAATCTAGCTAGCCACAGACAGGTTCTCCTAGTACAGAATTCCAGCTCAATACAAGGTAGGCACATCCATTCTTTGATTTTTTTTTTTCTTATGAAATGTTCCTAAATCTTTTAAAATACAAGAAATTGCATTCCTTCCCCCCCCCCACCCCAGAGGAGGTACCTTCCTATATCATTGCACAGCCTCTCCACTTGAAATTGGCTGGCTATGGGTCTGAATATTAATTAATAACCAGACTTGTTTATAATCAATTCAGATTCTGAAGGGGTTAGCAGTGCGACAGATTACATTTTAGAGAAGAGGCTAAGGATATTTGAGCAGTATACCAAAAAAATGGTATAATCAATCATTGGCTTCTGCGTGCCTTTTCTTAGCATACAAGAGTAAGAGGAAGTTAAATCTGATTGAAAGGCAACAGATTTTGAAATGCTAAGTGACAATGTTTGTAAACAAAATTGATCTGTGAAATGTGCTACTACTGTGGTTTGGGGTTTTTTTTTTGTTTTTGTTTTTTTTAAAGGTTTAGATTCAGAAATAGATGAGATTAATAACATCCTCAGTAATTTCAGGATAAAAATGTATAAAAGATGTATAAACTCTCATGCTTCAAGGTATAATCCTGCCAATGAAAACTTGGAATTAGAAAAACTTCTCACAGCCATGTTGCTTCTTCTGGCATCTTAGATTAGCCATTGCTAAATTTCACCTCTGCTGAAGAATTATGCAATGGAAATTTACATTGGTTCACTTGACTTTTGTATCTTATGATAGTGCAATGGGTCCACACAACTCACCCTACATAGTATAAAGTTGTTCATATGTGCTCAGACTGCACTCCTTCTACTGTTGCAGTGTGAGTAAATATTCTAGCATAAATCTTGGCACAGTGTTCCCTCTAATTTTTTACATCCACCTGTGGATTGAATTTTGTTATGTGCACCAGTATGGAGGTGATGTGTGGTAGGGGTGCAGTGAAGGGGTTTGAAGTGTGGGAGGGTGCTCAGGGCTGGGGCAGACGGTTGGGGTGTGTGGGGGGGGTGATGGCTCTGGCTGGAGGTGCAGGCTTGTGGGGGAGGCAGGGATGAGAGGATTGGAGTGCAGGTAGGGACTCAGGTCTGGGAAAGAGGGTTGGGTGCAGGGGGTGAAAGCTCTGGGATGGGGCTCAGGGCTGGGGCAGAGGGTTGGGGTGGGGAGGTGTGAGCTCTGGGGTGGGGCCAGGGATGAGGGGTTTGGGGTGCAGACTATCTCAGGGTTGCAATGGGGAGAGAACTCCCCCCAGCCCTCTCTTGCCACAGCAGCTTCCTGCGGCAGCTCTGGGAGGGGGAGGGCTGGGCTCGGGGCTTCACCGGGGCTCCTCTCCCTAGCATCTCTGGCGGGGCAGGGAGGGGCTGGGCTGGGCTGGGCCAGGCCAGGCCAGGCACCTCTCCCTGCCTGCATGGCCCCTGATAGCCTGCTGGTTGCGTGGTTTATAGGGAATTTAGTTCCTGGGGACAGGATTATTTGCCATAGCAAACCACAGTGGGACAGGTGCTATATATATATATATATATATATATATATATATATATATATATATATATATATATATATATATATATATATAAAAAATTTAAATAACATTTTAACATATTAAAATAGCATGCATTTTGTAAAATGAAATGATATTGTATAGCAATATCCTTTATTTTTAAGCAATAAAAATTGGCACGAGTTTTCTTTTATAAGTAGGAATGCATACATAAATCACCAGCACTGCAATAGCTCAAACCTGGAAAAATCATCAGAATGGGACTTAAGGCAAAGAGTAGTGACTCCAGAGATTGCTGGAGCCTTGTTGGATTGTGCTGTAAGAACCACTTGCAACTGCAATGCCCCTTCTTTCAGTCTAATTGCATTAGAATGGTGTAGTGACCTCAAGCATGTACATAATTGTGGTGAATCTTCTTCCAAGCAAGTAAAATTGCAACAGCAATGGCACAACTTGTGCATCATGGTAATTTATTTTGTGTGAGAACATGAGCTGAATCGCACTCAATTCCTGGAATACTCTGCAGTAAACTAATCTTAATCCTGGGCCAAGTTCCCTAGATTTTTTTATTTTTTTGGACACTTTTGGTGTGGCAGACAGGAAATTATATGGCAGCTATCTTTAAAGAAAAAAATGATTTAATTACATAAAATTGACAATGCAGTCACTAAATCTTGGCTTGCTGAACATAGCTTGTCCTTTGCAGTCAATCTGGGTTCGGTGTCCAATCAATAATGATTCAGTTTCATTCTATAGACAAGATTGGTGCTGACAGGTGTAATGGAGGACAGCCTTAACTAGAGCTACCTTTTAGAGTAGCAGCTGTGTTAGTCTGTATCTGCAAAAAGAAAAGGAGTACTTGTGGCACCTTAGAGACTTAACAAATTTATTTGAGCATAAGCTTTCGTAAACGCTTCTTCCAGGAAGTGGTCAATATTGCTTTTTTAAATCTCATTATAGGTAGTGTTTACTTTTTATATATTTTATAAAAAACCTTATTACTGCCTAATAAAATTAAAATATTGACTTCCAGTGACATTTAGGTTCCTGAATGTCTTTTGAAAAGGGAGTTAGGGTCCTAATTCACTTATGTGCCTTTGAAAAAAAATTACCCTTATGCTCTCCTAAGGGGAACTTTCTACCCAGTTTTAAACCAGTTCAGCTAAAACAGAGCAGTTATGTAGAACTGGGTTTTGATAGCCTAACCTTTTCGTACTGAAAATTTCAAGATTGATTCTGCTCTATGCTACGGTGTAACCAGTTCTAAACCCTGTTAATTTCCCAGTGTAAACAGACCCTAAAAGCTCAATGCCCCTGTCTGTATGGGAATATAAAAGTGTTTGTCATCATTCCTTTTAGAACCTTTTAAAGCATCATTCTGGATAACATTTGAACTCTCCTGTTGACTGGCCTTCCCTGACTCTTGCAGTTGGAAGAAGAGTAGCAGTGTTTCTAAGTCTTGTAATAGTTTGACAGCCCCAGCTCCTACAGTGATTACATGAGAACCTTATCTTTCATTATAAACCCCTCTTTCCCCTTCCTTGTCCCCCCAAAAAGTTCTGTCCCTCATGTTTGTGGGGGGAAAAAACCTTGAAAATATGAGCATACCCTAAAGCCTCAAAAGCCAGAAGGCAAGTAAAAAGACCCCATATTTAATACTTGTGGGTTTTAAGCCAATAATCATATTTTGGGGGCCTGACTTACTTCTAAATGCTCAGGATTGGCCAGACTGCAGTTGACCTGTTATGGACACCACTGATCACCATAGGCTTGTCTCAGACAGTCTCATCTGACACCAGTGTAAAGGTCTGATGTTAGTGAGTGTAACAACCATTTGAAACTAGTTTTATGGGATTTTAAAGGTGATTTTTAGCAAAATTAGGCTCCCTCTATATTTTTGGTAGCTAACATTTTAAACAGAGGACGTGGAATACCAGCAAGCTTGTGAAATAGCACAATGACTATCTAGCCTCATTTTCTACCTGCCTGTTAATGGAGATGTTAAACAATACAGTTACAGATGGTAGGGGTTGGAGGTGGAACAAACAAATACAAAGAATCCCATAGCAGTTTAAAAAAAAAATCACCATGCCTTGGCATAGGCTATATACCACTGTATTTTTTAGTGAGACTCTTGCTAGATAGAGTTAAGTTTTTCTAATTTAGCAGATGGGTATTTTTCCTGTGGTGGTGGCAGCTATTTTGTGTCCCAGAATCTAAGCTTCCATTTTCAATAAAGTTTCTCATTGCTATGGCTTAATTTACACTGGAAAATATTCTCTATAATCATTAATATTGCCTAGAATACTAGAGCTTCTGCATTAACAATCCTAGTGCACTTTTCTGAGCATTCACACATAGCAGTGTAGTAAAGTGGTGTTAAACATATTGCCCCTTGGCCTCTGACCCAGCATGATTACTTTATTCAAGGGTTTGGGAGAGATTTCAAAAAGGAGACTATGACTAAGGGTTCAGTGGAGTTGTGGGAGATGAGATCAAACTCCTAAAAGTCCCAGGGAAGAGTAGCCCTTTCCTTAATATCATCCCAAAATGGAGATTAGTCTGAATCCTCAGTGGTAGGATTATTTGCTTGAGCTACTGAAGACTTGCCAAGAGCCCCCCTGCAAGAGTTGCCATGCATTCACTTCATGCAAAAAGGCTCTACTCCCTCTTCTACAAGGTAGAGGGAAGGGGACCTCTACAAATGAAGCAACAGATCAGTCTGTGTTCTCATGGAGCAATGCTGCAGAATCCCTTGATAGCTCTAGTCTCTCAGCCAAAGCAAGCACTGTGGAAGCTGCCTACACTGGACAATTATTGGTTAGTGGAATATCAGGTTGGGGAAGTTACAGTAGGTCCAGTAGTGCTGGAGGTGTGCAGGGACATGTAATTAACCTAGCAAATGGACTGATGAGCACTGAGGGCCTTCGCTAACAGTCCTGCAGACTTCGGTAGTAGGTACCGAGTCTCCACGCACTCTATCAGCACAAGAGAAGTATAAGGAAAGGCTACTCATCATGGTAACTTTCATGGACTGGCTCATCAGTTGTGGCTATCTAAAGAAAGAGGCGAGATAACATGCACAAGGGTAAATGGTTTTCGGTGGTTTTTATTTTAATATTAAGGCTGTTTTAGGAGGGAAAGTTGCTTTCAAGGAGGGATGATGTACAAAGTTGTAAGTGGACTCTCACATGAGTAGGATTTGGTTTGCATGCAGAGCATGAGGGAATACTTTAGTTTAAAAAAAAAAAAAAAAGTCCTTGCTTTTACACTGTTAATTAACAATGTCAGAGGAGCAGGCATAGGTCAATGTACCAGCCCAAAAACCTCAAGTGGTTTTTGGATTGTTAAAACACCACATTACAGCATACAGAGCAGCACCACCTCTCTGTTCAGTTAAATCTACATTTGATTCTAGGCCCCTAATCACCAAGAAGTTAAATAGGAGGGAATGGTAAAGAGGAGTAAGTGATTAAAGGGGCTGGATAGACTGATTGAAGCAGCATGTTTGGTGTAACTAATTGACAACCAACATAGGCTGTAACTTTCCATTAGGTCTACCACCCGGGGGGAATAGAATTATGCGGACAAGTATTGGGCTGACAAGCTAAAGGCAGGCTAAATAGCAGGTGGCAAACGTGACTGCTCTAGCTGTAGGCAGTGGTGGAAATCCCCCATTACTTCAGATCTTAGCTGCCATGCCATTCTATGAACTAACATTAGGGATGTTAACAGTTCTGTTTAACAAACATGAAGAAATTGTGCCAGAGGAAGTTTCATTGTGTTTAAATGTATGACCAACAAACCACGAACCTTCACTCTAACAGTAAACTTAAGGTTCTTTGTGCTTGATCAGACAAGCCTTTTCATAAAGGAGAGATTCTGCCACCTGTTGTTCAAAAGCAGAGCAGAAAATGTGAACCTTAAGCTACCAAGGGCACTTTATAACACCACCTTCTAGGACTCCTGTGCATTATAAGCAGGCCTGTATTTTATTCTACTAAAGTGGGAATTCTAGCTTGTAATTCACCAGTGACAGCACAACTAAAGAGGTTAATGAGTAGAGTACAGAGGGACACAGCTAATGTTTTTAGGGCCATGCTTTGAATATCCCTTGGGCAATCTCCTCAGAAAGGGAAAGAAACTGGTATTGCCTCACCTCCCCCAACCACTAGTTTGATATTATGGAGTTAAAGGAGCAGTTTCCTGGAGCCTTCCACTAAACCAAGATCTATGCAAGTAGAAGCTTCTTTGTCAGGAATGGCAGAAATGTGTGTATGGTTAACACAACATTTTAGCAGCTCTCTCCTCAAATTTCTCATTCTACTTCTCCCAAAGCAGTGAAGAAATTCTGGGTTTACAGAGAAAGCTAGAATCAATTTGCAGAGCATACAGTTGAAATGTCATGACAGGAAACACTGACACCCACTTGCTGAAGATAAGCTTCACAATACAAAAGGTTGATTGAAACCAGTATTGGGGCCAGCTTTTGGTCGACAATGTTTTACTGAAAAAATGCAACCCAATAGCAGTACTAAGGGCATCCCCATCCTGTTTCATTACTGGAAATAAATTAGAGTGAGCCATTCTACCTGTCTAACCAAAAGCCTGAAAGTTATCTTTGAGTTCTAAGACTAAAACTATGGTGTCACTTCCACAACCTGAACAGCAACTGTTTTAGATGGGATGATTTTTAGTCAAAAGCCTTTCATTTTAAGCAAGGAATTAGTAAGAAATAATAGGGAGTCTTTCAGCTCTAATTTGAATTATGAACTGCAACCACCAAAAAGTGTCCCTGGTACTAGTCAGTGTCAGCAGAAAGACCAAAGAAGAATGAAGGCAGCTCTTCTCACCCATTGAGGTTGGGAAAAAGTCTTGGGAGTACCTCTAGGCCCACTGGCATACCAGTCAGATTATTCTGGCTGCTACGCAAGCAATAGGGATGGAGGCTAAATTGTGTGGCAAAGGGAGGAAGATAGATGTGGCAGTATTGTCTACCTGATCAAAATACCAGTAGTAAGTTATGGCGCTGTATCTGCCACAGATCTGCCATCAGCATCACTCTGAATGGAGATCTGAACACTTGAGTAAATCAAGCCAAAACAGCCATGAACAAAAAAAGTGTAAGTACACGTGTCACACATTGTAAAGCTATTTATGAAGACCAAAGAATTTGACCTACAGCAGGATGTGTATCCTAAAGGAAACAGCACAAAACCTGGTTACAGTCAGCCTCTGGCACAGCCAGAAGACTATTCAGAAAGTCTATTCAAAGGCAGTTGCTTCCATGTAGGAATAAGTGTCTTCACAGTTCTCTTCAGGCTAGCAGCACCTAGTCTTCTTCTCTCAGCTCGTAGTCTTTGCTTAAGAACCAACAGCTGCCATGTTCAAGGCAATCCAGCACATTTGACTATTGCAACACCTATCTCCTGGAGAGAGTTACAGGCCAAAATGGCAAGGCAGTGATACATTAGAATGACGGTTTGAGGCCAAACAGGAAACGTATGGAATCATCAGCCACACCTTCACAGCTTTTAAGATTGAGACATCTCATCAGCAAGAGCACTGGGACTTCTCTGCACTTGGACTATCAATCACTGGCCTGGAATCCAGATAGATGCTGTTTGGAGGATGCTCCCCATGAAGCTGCAAGGTGTTGCGGGCTATCAGCTCCTTTGCCATCAATGTAAACACCTCATTTACATTCTGGGCCTCTTTGGCTGAAGTCTCCAACACAGCCAGTAGCCCATGCTTCTCTGCCAGTGTACAGGCATCTTCAAAAAGGACTTGGCGGTTCTCCGCTACATCCGATTTGTTCCCTTTAAATAAAA
Source organism: Dermochelys coriacea (assembly GCF_009764565.3). Lineage (NCBI taxonomy): Eukaryota > Metazoa > Chordata > Testudines > Dermochelyidae > Dermochelys > Dermochelys coriacea. The sequence goes on from NC_050068.2 coordinate 249,369,448, forward strand.
AAGGCTTCCATTAATGGTCTGCATTCTAATGTATGAATTGCAGACAGTGCAATTGGTTAGTTCCCCAATTTTTTTTTTTTAATATTTATTTTTAAAGGGATTTTGTGCTGAGGAATAAAATTATGCCAAACAAGATTTCTAGTGAGCAGAACATGAAACACTAAAACCAAGAAAGTTTCATGCATGGAAACAACATCAACTTTTTGAGGCCTGTGGTGAAGGTTATCAAATTCATGCTGCAAACTGTTAATACATTTTCTTGCTCATGGACTTGCTTTAGGAAAATGGTGCCAAAGCACTGACTTGGAAAGAGTTAGATTCACCTACTACTTTAAGTTCTTAGAGGTTTTGCTGAGTTAAATAATTCAGTTCAGACAGGTGTTTTCTAATGTGGCTATTTTTTTTCTTTCTAGGTAGGTTAACTGTTAAAGTGATCACACACAAAATGCCAATATATTGTGCACAATATAGCTCCTTATAAAACATGTCTCCACATGTTCCAAATATCTCTGTTAATTTTCTCACCAGTATCAAACATCTATTCAGAAGACCATTAATGGGAGCCATATATATTCTGGTACTACCAATTAATTTGGCCTATATCTTTAGGTGGATGCTGAGATCCCAGCACCAATACTGGGATATTGCTGAACTAATTCAGGTCTCCTATGTGAAAATAGGAATGTTTATAGCCTCAGCCCGTGGTAAGGGACTACCTTCCCAGTTTTGGATATTAACAAGATCCAGTATTACAAGTCAGAAGATGCATGAACCTATCACTGTTGGCTAGCTTAATATGGGCTACAATTTAAATAAGGAGTACTTGTGGCACCTTAGAGACTAAGAAATTTATTAGAGCATAAGCTTTCGTGAGCTACAGCTCACTTCAGCTGTAGCTCACGAAAGCTTATGCTCTAATAAATTTGTTAGTCTCTAAGGTGCCACAAGTACTCCTTTTCTTTTTGCGAATACAGACTAACACGGCTGCTACTCTGAAATTTAAATATAAATAAGCAGCAACTTTGCATAGGCTGATTGACTGTATAACAGTTCTATCAGTATAAATCAAAATTTAGTCCAAAACCAAAATGCACCTCAATCTAATAGGCTTGGAAGGATTAGATTTATTGGTAAGTGTCATTAAACATTAATTTCACCATATACACACAAAATGAAAAATATTTCCATTGATAATAAAAAAGTCTATAGACAGACAAAATAGGAAAAATGCTGCTTGAGAAATTAGAGTTTGATTTAAGGCTATTTAATTTATATATTTTTTTTGACAATGTGTGTTTTAATGGTTATAAAGTTGCATATCCATCCAAACATAGAGGCTTCTTATAAAAGATTTTCTTCCCCTGCCTGAACGTCTATGTTCTCCTGGCATATACGATATTTTACTAGTGGTAACTTTCAAATTGCTCAAGGATGTTGAAACTTGTCTTTTCAGCAAATTCAAAACTTATACTTTCAGAAGTCATTTTTCTAAAGGAGCTTTATAAAAAAACCCACACCCCAGCTTCATAGCATATCTGTTTATTTTCTTAAATGTCTCCTCTCTGTCCCCGCCACCCATTTCAAATGTGTAAGGTTAGGAGTCATAAGTTATTTTGCATTAGAAATTTACACTAGAATGAATTATTATATAACTGAATAAATGGGAAAGGTTCAGACAGATAGTTTGAATACCAAGTAAAAGCTAAGCAGTACCAACCTTTGAAGTACAGAGTCAATCTATACCGGACAATTTCCAAAGGGTTTAGGGTTTTCTTCATTTGTTTGTTGAGCGTAATAGATTGTATTTTCATTTCAGGAAGGAAATAAACAAACAGACTAAGGGCTATAGAGTTCAAATAATGCCTATTCCCTTGTTCACACTAAGATCTACAGCTCCATGCAAGTCAGACCTTGTTTTTCATGTTTCAGAGTAGCAGCCGTGTTAGCCTGTATTCGCAAAAAAGAAAAGGAGTACTTGTGGCACCTTAGAGGCTAACAAATTTATTTGAGCATAAGCTTTCATGAGCTACAGCTCACTTCATTTCATGTCACTTCTTCAGAAGAGGACTAGGAAGGACTTGCCTATTTATGAAGAATTAGGAGTATAGTATTTTAAAAGCGTATGTTAGCCGGGGCTCCCAGCGCCACAGCTACCAGACTTGGGGGCCCAGCCTTGCCAAGCTATGGGGCTAAGTCAGATGGTTGTTCTGTGGCTTGTATAAATACGCTGCTCTCAGCACTGTGCTGATAACAGAACAGGCAAAAGCAGCAGGCTCTCTCACTTTGCCAGCTCAACCCCCTTTCCTGTGGATGAGAGGAGCAATAACTACAACTTCTGATTGCAGGAGGAAGGGAGGAATAACCCTGCTTCCCATCAACCACTCTCCTTGTCTGTGGAGAAAGAAAGGGGGAGGTGGGGGGAGACAGGCAGCAGCCTTCCTGCTCTGGAAGAAGGTCCCCATTGCCAGCCTGTTTCCACTTAGGATCAGCCCCCCTGGGCAATAGAAGCAAGGTCACATCAGTAGAAAGGACACCGGAAGGAAATCGTATGGAATATCAGAGAAGGGTTTGCGATAGGTGCATTTTTGCCCATTGACAACTTGTTATGCTCATGTGTATTGGAGCCATTGGGCCAAATTCATCATCATTTCTGAAAGTGGGCCCATGTCCAGCGACCTCAAGAGAGTTGCCCTGATTAGACTAGCAGTAAGTTTGTTCCATTATAATGGGGCAAAAAACAAGGAATAGGATATGAATGCTTGATGTTGTGAGGACAATCATTTAATTCCCATTTCCAGCTTTTTTTTTTAAAAAAAAAAAAAGCTCAAGTTACTACATTCATTCTGTTCTATGTATTTTGAAAAATTTATGCAACTAGAACTTGAGATGGGGGGGGGGGGGAGAGAAGAGAGAGAAGAGGGAGGTTAAGGCTATGTATCAAAAATAAAAATTCAAATAGCAAAAAGTTTGACTCCTACCAATTAACATCAGGACTAAGTTAGCAGCTCCATATTTTTCAATTTCATGAATCCAATGAGGAATAGATTCAAATGTGGACCTCCTGGTAAGGTCATAGGCAAGGATGGCACCATGGGCACTGCGATAGTAACTCTGAGTTATCGTCCGGAAGCGTTCCTGGCCTGCAGTGTCCCACACCTGAATCTGGAGGAGGAGGGAAAAAAAAAAAAAAAAAAAAAAAGTAATGCCAGTGAAGTCTAGTGAATGCCGCTTCAGAGTTTGCACTGGAATTTATTATATAAAATTCTACTAGGTTTTATCTACCCTCAGGGTATGGCTACACTAGAGATCTTACAGCAGTGCAGCTGCATCGGTGGAGCTGCACTGCTGTAAACTCTCTAGTGCAGACGCTCTAGGCCGATGGGAAAGAGCTCTCCCATTGACTTAATTAATCCACCCCCAACGAACAGCAGCAGCTATGTCAGCGACAGAAGCTCTCTTGCCAACATAGTGCTGTGCACACCAGCGCTTAGGTCAGTGTAACTTAGATCAGTCGGGGTGGGGTGGCTTATTTACACCCTGAGTGACATAAGTTTTGCAGATATATGTGGAAGTGTAGACATAGCCCAAGGCTACAACCGCTTTAGTGAACCTACTGACAACATTGTTTGGTTTTGCCTGTGTACATATGAAAAACTGTGTTATAACCAGGGTGCAGCATGGTTATAACACAATTCAGGCTGGTCTGTGCATGGTCTAAACCAGACCATGCTATAATGTGGCTTGGACATTATTCCAGAGGAATTATGTTCCCTAACTGGTTTGTAACTGTATTATGGAGAGGGCTAACATGTTGTGGCCTTAGGAGTGGGAGGGAAGAAAAGAGACAGTATCTTGTGCAGCCAAGGTATGGAAAAGGATGAAATCAGTCTATTCTATAGCCAAATACTCAGGGCTGAGCTGGAAGGAAGCTGTGCACTGCCCCCTGACCAATAGGAAGCTGGGGGGGGGCAGTGCCTGGGGGTAGCAGCACACTGAGGCCCCCCAGCCCACCCTGCTTAGGAGCCCCAGGAAAGCACCACACCCCATACCCCCTTTCCAGAGCCTGCACCCCCGCCCCTTTCCCACACGCCCCCTCCTGCCCCTAAACTCCCTCCCAGAGCCTGCACCCTCTCCTCCTGCACCCCCAGCCCACACACCCCCTTACACCACCAAGCTCCCTCCCTCCGCACCCTAAACTCCCTCCCAGAGCCTGCACCCTCTCCTCCTGCACCCCCAGCCCACACACCCCCTTACACCACCAAGCTCCCTCCCTCCGCACCCTAAACTCCCTCCCAGAGCCTGCACCCTCTCCTCCTGCACCCCCAGCCCACACACCCCCTTACACCACCAAGCTCCCTCCCTCCGCACCCTAAACTCCCTCCCAGAGCCTGCACCCCCACCCCCTCCCAGAGCCCAACCTCTCACCCCTTCTGCACCCAAACTCCCTCCCAGAACCGTAGGCAGGTGAGGGGGCGGAGTTCGGGGAGGAGGGGGGCGGGTTCTGGGTACCACCAAAATGTCTACACAGCGGCCACCCCTCCTCCGTGCCGACCCGGGGGTTGAGTCCTAACTGTCCCCTGCTCTGGGTCACCACGGAGCCTGCGACCGCCACTAACCTTCACCTTCTTGCCACCGATCTCCAGCGAGCGCACGGTGAAGTCCACCCCGATGGTGTTCTGCTGCTTCTCGTGGTACTGCCCCGACTTGAAGCGGTGCACCACGCAGGTCTTCCCCACGTTGGAGTCTCCGATCAGGATGATCTTGAACAAGTAGTCGAAGGCTTCCTCCGACTCGGAGCTGGAGAAGGACATCCTCCTCCTCCTCCTCCTCCCCTGGGCTCAGCCTGGCCCCCCCGGGAGAGAGCGCGGAGACGGCCTTCAGAGCCCCGAGCGCCCCAGGGCACGGCCGCCCGCGTTGCCCGGCGGAGGGGGGCGAGAATCGCGGCGTGCGGCCTCCCCCACAGGCCGTATAAAGCGCAGAAGCCCGCGGGCTGCTCCAGAGCCGCGGGCACGCGAGGGAGGGACGCTCCTCGCCCGCCGAGCAAGGAGCCGCCTTCCCTTCCCGCCAAAGGCTTCAGCCTCCTCTCGCGGGGGGGGGGGGGGGGGGAGTTTAATTACAGCCGCGGCCTGCCCTGGTAGACTGGGGGGAGGGGGGGGACAAAACCCCACGCGCCTGGCCTCCCTTCCCGGGGTGTTGCGAAGTGGCTTAAACACTCAGAAAGAGGGGGAAAAACAACCCCCCCCCCCGCCCCGGAAAGCGCAGCTTCACCTCCAAAGCAGAGTGTGCCGAAGCCACGTGTCTTCCCGGCGCCCCCCCCCCGGCATTGAGTCCATCTTAGCTTGTTTCTTCCGCAACTTCTCCTACCCGGCGTTAGCGCCGGCCGGCCGCCCGCTGCGCCTTCTCCACGGGGACCGCGCGCGGCTGGCAGCTACGGGGGCGGCGAGCCGCACGCAGCCCTAAGCGCCCCAGCCACAGGCGCCGCGCCGCGGTTTACTCACCTGCCACTCAGCCCGTTCTCCTACCTGGGCGAACAGGTAGCGCTGGCTCGCTTTGTACCCCCGCCCGCGCGCCCCTGCGGGCCTTTTCCTCACTGCCTGCCGGGAAACGTAGTTCGGAGGCCGGCAGAGCTGCTTCGGGCAGCGTCTCTCGCCACCCCCTAACAAGGTGCTAAGTGCCCCGGAACAGTGGGAGCCAGTGTGGAAACAGGCCCCCTGCCAAGTCTCCCCGCCCCCCCGGAATATTTCTTTGCGGGCAGAATATTGGGAAAGGAGCGCAGCAAACGCTCACCCAGCAGCCCCCAGGTGCTTCTGTGGCAGACCTCTCATCTCCCTGCAGAGCGCACCGGAGTCTTCAGTCTCCCCTCTGTTTATTCCACCCAATGCATCCGATGAAGTGGGCTGGAGCTCACGGAAGCTTATGCTCAAATAAATGGGTTAGTCGCTAAGGTGCCACGAGTCCTCCTGTTCTTTTTCCTAAATAGCGTCTCCGTGGGACGCGTGCGAGGCGCAATGAAATGATCAGCTCGGAGGGGCGCCGGGGAGGGTCCGTTTATTACCAGAAGAGGGGCCGTAAAAGAAGAACGCTCCGGGTGGCACGGCGGCGGAGCTGTGCCGAGCAGGAGGAGGGCGCCGGGGGTTGGTGGTGTGGAATGGGGGGCGACCGGGGCTGCCAGGGGCGCACCTTGCCACTGGACGAGGTGTTTCTGCTGTGACGTCATTATCCGCGGGAAACCGGCTTGGGGCTCCCCCGCCCCCCCCAGCACAGCTGCCAGCTGGAAAGCGAATGTGCGCCGAGCTGCCGTGGCAACGCGGTTATTGGGGCGCACGTCACACCCCAGGCGTGACAACTGGGTTTCCCTGAAACGTGCCCCGGGAAGTTTGTCCAGCAGGCAGCCCTCCCAGACGACAGCGCTCCTGGGGTTTTATCGTCCCCCCGTGCCCCGGGTAAGCCCTTTGGGGGCCCAAACCCTGCCGCCGCTTTCTAAAAGGCTCCGCGGGGGTCCGGTGTGAGGAGAAGGACTAAAAATAACAGTCCCATGGGTGTGCACGGTGCGGGACGTGGGAGTGGCACTGGGAAGGGGATGCAGCAGCAGCCACACAGCCCGTGGGCAGCTCGGCAGCGTGCCCGCTATTGCCTGCGTGCGGGGGGGGGGAGCGCAGCCGGGAGGAGAGCGATGGAGCTGGGTACGGACTACAACTCCCAGCATGCACTAGGGTGGCGCGGGCGGCCTCCCCCTCTAAGAGACGGGACCACGTGACTTCCTGTAGCTGGTCTGGAGATGCTGGCAGGTGAGCTGCGTTGACGTGGAAGGAGTCGGTGGGAAGCTTTGGAGCGCATGAAGCGGGAGGTGAGCGCCGGGCCTGGCCTCGTGCCTGGGGAGCATAAATCCCCCCCCCCCGTTTCACTGCACTTAGGGAGTGGGTGGGGGGCGATCTGCCTGCAGCTGCCATGTGGCCCCTCTGCTTCCACCCGGGGCTGAGCCTCACCCTCTCTAATAATGGACTTCTTTGCCCAGGGTGGGGTAAGGTGACCAGACAGCAAATATGAAAAATCGGGACAGGATGGGGGGGTAATAGGAGCCTATATAAGAAAAAGACCCCAAAATCGGGACAGCTGGTCACCCTAGGCGGGGGTATTGCCAGCTTTTCTCCCAGGTGCCATCTAGGGGATACTAGCTCTTCTGCTGCTCCAGAGCCATGCTCTCCTTTGTCTTCTCTTCAGCCAGAAGATCCCTGCTGTTTTTGTTCTTATCAGTTGGGCTCCCTAAACACCACACATGGAAACAAGGGGATCTGTATGGCTTAGGAGTTGTCATTGTTTTCAGGTTTGGAAGAGTGGGTTTGGGGATCCTTGATCGGAAACAAAACTTGCTTATACTCGGTAGTGTCTTTCAGCTAAGAATTTCAAAATGCTTTGCGAACTGTAATGCTTCCGCTCTAATAAATTTGTTAGTCTCTAAGGTGCCACAAGTCCTCCTTTTCTTTTTGGGAATACAGACTAACACGGCTGCTACTCTGAAACCTGTAATGCTTCCTGAGTCCTCTGAGGTTAAAAAAAGGAGAAGGGAAAAAAAAAAAAAAAGCAGTACTCCTGCTCCTAATGTACACATTCAGAACCTTTGTGTGCAGAAATGCAGGCCCTCTGCTGCAGGTGTGAAACCAGAGACAAGGCAGTATCCTTTGGAATTTAGGCTAATGACCTCTGTGTTCTGCAGCCAAACTTCTTTAACAGGAATAGTGCCAATGCTAGATGGTTATAGCCGATTTTGAAAAAGTTAATGAAATAACAAATAATGATGCTATGCAAATACTGGTAATCATAATCAACAATCACTTTTTACTAATAATTCCTTAGCATTGGCTGTTTCAATGAAGATTTTGTCCAGTAAACTCAATTGTTAAAGTAGTCAAGAACAGTGAACACAGTTAAAAGAAAGTGTTCAAAAATTTGAGTGAATTCGCTGACTCTGTAGCATGTATTCCTCTCTACTTAGGAGTCACTGTAGATATGTGAAGAAATCTCTCCCTTTTGCAAAAACAGTTAAAGCAATTAGAAAACTTGGATGTGTTAAAAATTGAAAATAATCTGGCTTTAGAGCTGACCTGCAAATGGCTATAGAGAGATTTGCTCTTGTGCCCCTTTTTTGGTCTTTAAAATGTGGAGAGAGAGAGAGAGAGAGTCTGAAAAGACTTTTTTTTTTAAAAAAAAAAAAAAGCTTTTCTTGGAAATATGAAGAATATTAACTTGGGTCTTCCCTAGCTACTTTGGAGGATCACTGGCTGGTATCAGGTTTCAGAGTAGCAGCCATGTTAGTCTGTATTCGCAAAAAGAAAAGGAGTACTTGTGGCACCTTAGAGACTAATAAATTTGTTAGTCTCAGGTGCCACAAGTACTCCTTTTCTTTTGGCTGGTATCAGGAATGTTTGTGAGTTCTTAACACCTTAATTGAAGTGGGGGAGGAGGGTGTTGAGTCTTTAACAAAGGCTTATTCAGAATGTTAATTGGTTGAAGTTAAATAGATATAAACAAACAGACAAGACAGTTTTAAACAGTCTTAACTAATACCATCCCCTCTTAAAGGCTTAGCTTTCACTTACTGGGTTCCTGTAACTTCACTAGTTTGCGTCGCCATAGTATCTTCTAGCCTAGACAGGGCATTAATTCCTAATGTGTAAGTCAGGAAAAAACTTGTTTTAAAAAAAAAGCTCAGACCTTCTTTTATATATCATAAAGTATAAATAAAAGGAGTACTTGTGGCACCTTAGAGACTAACATTTATTTGAGCATAAGCTTTCGTGAGCTACAGCTCACTTAAATTTGTTAGTCTCTAAGGTGCCACAAGGACTCCTTTTCTTTTTGCGAATACAGACTAACATGGCTGCTACTCTGAAACCTATCATAAAGTATGTTTCCCTTGCCATATCCCTGAGGGTCACCTTCAGGAAATGTAGCTGGGATTGAAAAGCTCCAGAGAAGGACACCTTAGATACAATAAAGATATGTGCTCTATAAATACCATAGAGGCCACAGGGTCAAAACTGTGGCTAGATATTGAAAAGGATGGGGCAACTCTCACCGGTAAGATTTGCATTGGTGTATGCTAAAGCAGCGTCAAGTAACACTCATGTTTCAAAGCGTGAGCCGGAGTAGTCAATAGATCAGGGGTGGGCAAACTTTTTGACTCGAGGGCCACATCGGGGTGTGAAATTGTATGGAATGCTGTGCCTCCGCAAACAGCCTGGCCCCCGCCCACTATCCAGCCCCTCCCACTTCCTGCCCCCTGACTGCTCCCCTCAGAACCCCCAACCCATCCAATCTGCCCCCCCCCGCTCTGTGTCCCCTGACTGCCCCCTCCCAGGACCCCCTGCCCCAAACCACCACCCCAGGACCACACCCCCTATCCAACCCTTCCTGTCCCCTGACTGCCTCCCTGATCCCTATCCACACCCCTGCCAGGCCCCCCAGGACCCCACCCCCTATCCAATCCCCCCATCCCCGACTGCCCTGACCCCTATCCACACCCCCACCCCTGACAGGCCCCCCGGGACTCCCACGCCCTATCCAGCACACCCCGTCCCCTGTCTGTCTTCCCCCCCACCCCCAAATCTTCATCCCATCCAACCGTCCCCTGTCCCCTAACTGCATCCCGGAACCCCCTGCCCCTTATCCAACCCCCTTACCATGCTGCTCAGAGCAGCAGGAGCTCACAGGCCTGGCACCCGGACGGAGCCAGCCTAGCTGCACAGGAGGAGGGACAGCAGGGGAGAGGCCAGGGGCTAACCTCCCCGGCCAGGAGCTCAAGGGCTGTGCAGGACGGTCCCACGGGCTGTAGTTTGCCCACCTCTGGAATAGATGGACTGAGAGTAAATCTGGACCACCAGCTGCTTTTGAATTGACCCTGAAATCTTTTTATTATTGTTATGTTGTTTTTTATTTTCTCTGAAGTCTGGACCTTTACTATACATTGACCGAGAAATTTGGATCTTCACAAAAAAATAATTGACTATCCCCGTAAACTGATCATATCGGGAAGGATTTTTTTCCCTCTCTGTGCCATTGACAAATTACATTATGGGGTGCTTAGGTTTTCTCTAAAGAACTGGGTATTTTTCATTGCTTGGTGGCTAGGGGGGTGGGTGGACAAAGATGTCAGGATATCTAATTTGATGCATGTGACGTTATTGACTTGAACTGGGACAGTATAGAACATTGTTGCAACCAAGGTCCCGTAGGGGCACCAGATCTTGTATAAAGGGGGTCAAATAAGGTGTCTTGGACAAGGTTATGGCTTGCTGGTTACGATTATGCTATCTATATGTGTTTATCATTTTTGTAGTTAAAGTTATGAATATTGTGTCTATACTGTCTGTATTTCAAACTTATGCTATTCTTCTGGGTGACACCCCAGACAAGTTGGTGTCAGCTCTGCCTAGCCTGCTGGATGGCCCATTAAGGACCATCAGATACACAATTGACACAGGTTTCAGAGTAGCAGCCGTGTTAGTCTGTATTCACAAAAAAGCATCCAATGAAGTGAGCTGTAGCTCACGAAAGCTTATGCTCAAATAAATGTTAGTCTCTAAGGTGCCACAAGTACTCCTTTTCTTTTTTACAATTGACACATTGAGAGAAGGCAGACATGCCTTGCATCTCAGCAAGGTATGCAGGGACATGCCTATAGACAGAACTCTGATGTTTTTCCATGCCATGTGATGGAATGCTTGTCTTTGGAACAAAGAAAGAGAGACCACATGGCAAGAGAATATAAAAAGCTGCTGCAGCTCCTCCATCTTGTTTTCAATCCTGCTTCATACCTCTGGAGGGACTTTGCTACACTGAAGCTTTGAACCAAGGACTGAAAGACCCATCCCAGCTGTGGATGTACTCCAGAGACTTGATTTGAACCTGCAGTTTATTCTATCACTGCTGCAAGCCTGAACCAAGAACTTTGTCATTACTGTATGTAATTGATTCCATTTAACCAAGATTATTGGCTAGATGAAAGTGTAACTGTTGTAGCCCTATCTGAGTATTCTGTTAGGGTGCCTTTGGCTAAAATCCACCTTAAATGGAAGGGATTTGAGGGCACCATGGGTGTGGGAGTGAAGAACACAATTCCTAAGGATCTTATGATTGGAAATGATATTAAAGCTATGTTCAGTCAAGTTAACACAAACCAGGCACAGGAGAGGATTAATCCTAAAGTTGTGTATATGGAGGGCTTTTCCAAAAATTTGTCTTTGGAAAGTAGCTGTTTTGTGAATGAAGTTTCTGAATGTCTGTCTAATGTCTCAGAAGTGAATCTGGAATTAGATCAAGCACAGAAAGAACTCATTGGTCAGGACAATGTTTCTCAGGAGCAGATTAAAGTGGATGGTCAGGTTGAAGCCCTAACTGGAGGAAGGAAAGGGTAGATTTTTTTGATGGGTGATGGATTGTTGGCTAGTACAGCTTGTAAAAGTGAACCTGAAAAGGGTAACTCTGATTTGCTGGAAGTAGCTCAGGGTAGTGAGAAGAGCAGCAGTTTATCTGTGGGGAGTGGCAATGTGCCTGGTAAGGGAAGTTTGGATGAGCCTAGGCAGCCTTATGATCTGATGGCTTTGTCTAGTTAGCAGTTTGGGAAGGCGAGGATAGTGGACGATGAATGTCCCTATACCTTACCTGTTACCTGTATGGAGAATTGTGACAGTGAAGGAATTATTGCCTGTGTCTGTCAGGGGTATTGACTTGCCTATGGAGGGAGCTACCCCAGTCTCCAAGCAGTTGTCTGTGTACAGCCCTGTGTGCTGGAACAAGGGAAATGAGATCCCACATTTGTGGCACTTGCAGCCACATTGGGAGAGGTGCATTATGGGCAGCTATCCCAGCATGCAAGTGACTGCATTGTGCTTTTCAAATGGGGGCGGGGCGTGGAGTGTGGTGTGTGTATGTGGGGGGAGAAAGAGAGAGTGGTTGGGGGGGCTGAGAGCATGTCCGCATGCTGTCTTGTAAGTTCAGACAGCAGCAGACCCACGCCTCCCCTCCCCACCTCCCTCTCTCACACAGCATTCCACAGTACTGGTTGCTTTCTCTCGGGGCAGATAAGCCGAAACGGAGCTTTCAAAGGGCATATCCGCATTTCTGCAGCAATTCCAAAACAATGAGAAGAGTGGCCACTTGACTTAAGGGGATTATGGGACATTTCTGGAGGCTGATCAGAGCGCAGTAATGCAACACCTCGTTCACACTGATGCCCAGGCATTTCAGCCAAGACACAACAAGCGTTAATCATCTTGCCGAGGTGGAGTACCAGGAGCGCTCTAGCTGTTGAGTCAGAGCGCTCCACGTGCCTTGCCAGTGTGGATGGGTAATGAGCTAGGGTGCCCAGGGCTCCTTTAATGTGCTCTAATTCCTAAGTTTAGCCAAGCCCCCACAAGACTCGCCCAATAGTCTGGTTTGAACCAGAGTCTCATGTCCTAGGTGAGTGCTCTCACTGTCAGGCTAATGGCTATCCTGAGGCACATGTACACCCTGTATCCTTCCATCTCCCCCACTAGCCCTAGTTATAACCTGCAGGTAGATTTGCAGTCAAAAGATGGTTGTCGCTGTATATTTCTCTTCTTCCACTATTCCCAGGGTAGGTGCTTTGCCTATTTAAAGAAACGAACCAACCCTAGAACACTTTGCCATTTAACATTCATCAGCAGTTAGTGGCTATAGCATAATTAGTGCCAGGCATGTCTGCCTTAGGAGACCTTAGCAGTAAGATTTTCACTGCGGAGTTTCATTTATTGGAATCTTTTTTTAAAAAAAATATTGGACGGAAGAGGAAAAGAAGAACCTGTGGAGTAACCATGGGGTGGGAGTTTCCATAAACATTTTGCTTTTCTACCCTAGGGTTCAATTGAGAAGCGATGCAGCAGCCAGTAACCCAGAAAAGAGGGAGGGAGACAGACTGTGTGGTGAGCGTTAAGTGCTTCAAATTGGATTCGGTGGCTGAAAATTTGAGATGCGTCCACTTTATTTTAGTCCTGTCAAACATGCAAAACATCACAAAGGCATCTGCACATGTGAAGGAAGACAGAGGAATTCTGTGTTTCTCCTGTCCCACTAAGTTCTCTTTGGTAAACTGGCTCACAGCCCAAAGGAGGAATGTTTCCATAGCTGGAATTCAGAATGTGTGGTGGGTTTCAGTGCTGTTTTGCAACACTGCTCCCACTGAATGGTTTTCTAGTTTGATTTGGCTAGCCAATGTTGACACGGCTAAATCACAAGTCTCCCCACCCATGCAGTGTTTTAAATGTTTGTATAGCAAAGTGTATTGACGCTTGTTTTACTTGCATAAAACAAACTGTGGGAGGGAAAGGGAGTGTTAACTAGCTGAAAATTGGCTGGTAATACCAATAGCTACTGCTAATATTCCCAGAGCCATCTTTATAGCAGTGTCTAAGATATGCTCTCTAGGGAACAGTTCAGTCCTGGTGGGGCAGAGGGGATGTATTAGAGTAGTATTCACCAACCAGTCGATCGCCATTGACTGGTTGATCCCGGAGACGCTCCCAGTTGATTGCGATCTCCGGCCGCTGAAAGTCTGACGGCGCAGCAGGGCTGCAACTAAGGCAGGCTCCCTGTCCACCCTGGCCCCACGTCGCTCCTGGAAGCGGCTAGCATACACCTGTGGGGAGGGGCAGGGGTCTCTGCATGCTGCTCCTGCCTGCAAGCACCACCCCTACAGCTCCCATTGGCTGAGAACGGGGAACTGCGACCAATGGGAGCCGCAGGGGCAGTGCCTACAGAGAAGGGCTGCCTGCAGAGCCACATGCCCCTCCCCCACGGGCTGCAGGGGGGAGTTGGCCCCTTCCAGGAGTGGCGTGGGGCAGGCAGGGAGCCTGCCTTAGCCCCACTGCACCACCAGGAGCTGACCGAGGTATGTGCCGCCTGGCAGGAGCCCAGCCCTGAGCCCCCTCCCAGAGCCAGCACCCCATACCCCTTCCTGAACCCCCTCCTGCATCCCAGTCCCCTGCTGCAGCCCTGACCCCCTTCCCAGAGCCAGCACCCTGTACCCCTTCCTGCACCCCAACACTCTGCCCCAGCTCGGAGCCCCCTCCTGCACCCAAACTCCCTTCCAGAGCTTGCATCCTCACCCTCTCCTGCACCCCAATCCCCTGTCCCAGGCTCAGCGTGGAATCCCCTCCCAAACCCCTCAGCCCCAGCCCAGAGCCCACACCCTCTCTCGAACCCCAACCCCCAGCTTGGTGAAAGTGAGTGAGGGTTGGGGAGAGCGAGCAACCGGGGGTGGGGAGATGGGGTGGAGGGGCCTCGGGGACCGGGTCGGGTAGATCCTAGGTTGCAATTAAATTCAAAAAGCGATCTGGTGCATAAAATGCTTGGTGACACTGTGTTAGAGCTAATAGATGTTAGTTAACAGTAACTTCAGGGGGATTTTTCTTCATGGTTGACTTTGCAGCTGTGAATAAAGGCGATCTTACACTAGGGAGTCAGTCTCACCCTTCATAGCTTCTCTAGACCAAGCACTTTGCTCCCACCATGGGCTCCTTGCATTCTTCCATTCCCAATCACAAACTCCCTGTGTACCACCTTCCCATCCCCTCTATTTCATGGGCACCTCACAACCTCCCCACTGGCAGCATCTCTCTGTGCACACCCCTTCCCTCTCTGTGCCAGGTGCTCTGTGTGACCCCCTTGGCCCATACCAGTTCCCCATAAGGAGTTGTGTATCCCATTGTTCCCCATTGCATGATTCCCACACGCTCACTTGCCATAGGGGATGTCTCCTCTGTAGTGCCTTCTGCTGGCCGAGCAAGGCCCTGCAGGCACATTTTCCTCAGTTTCATCTTCTGGGGGTTTTCAGAGATAAACCACTCGCCTCCAGAAGCTTTACACAATATACCCCTTCTCCTGCGTTCAGTTCATACAGCTTTCCCCAAAAGCACCCCTTTCATGTCAGGGGTCTTCCCAGCCTTCCTCCTAGGGGCTGGGGTTTTTAATCAGGGAGTGCCCTGTGTTTCTTACCTCAGGCCAGCGGCTCCTTCAGCCGGTCCCTGTCTCTAAGGAGCCCACCAGGGTTCAGCGAGTAGGCTGCCTCCTCCTGCTGGTGTCTGTGCTGAGAGCTGAGTCAGGATGTATGCATACAGCCCTCTTTCCCAAAGCTGGCTCTGGTTGCTTGGGAGAGAGGGGAGCTGTCTTGCCCCCTTAAAGGAATAACAGCACAGGTTTTCCACAAACACAGACTTCCCCCAGGACCACTTCCTCTCTCCCCATACCTGCCTCTGTCGTTTTCCTAGACCTTTCCCTTCTAAACCTTAAAGGGCCACACTACAGAATGGGTGGGATGACCCTTAGGCCCTACTATCCTTAAGGGTTCAAATCCCACATCACACCGGTCCGTGGCAGGGGCTCTGTGTATGCCCTCCATCCCCCTCTTTTTCTCCCATTCCAAGATCACATAATCTCCCTCCTTGCCAAGGGTGCTCTGTGCCCCATTCCCTCTCCCACTCCATTCCTACCTTCTTCTCAATATCGGGGCTTCTGTGTAGCCCCTATTCTCCCCATGGCGTGTGCTTTGTGTATCCCCCATTCCTCCTCTCTGCATAACAGGGTCCCTTATTCTCCCCCCAAGGTAGGGGCTCTATGTGAACCATCTTGCTCCCTCCCTGCCCCGCCCCATTTGCCTTGCCTCCCATATCCCCAATCTCCCCCACGGTAGCTCTGGCTGCCCCCATTCCCCCCTGTTCACATCTCCGCCTGTATAACAGTGGCTGTGTACATGCTCACCCTCCTTCTTCTTGGTGAGATAAATCAGGGTATCAACATGTTAAACTCTTTTGGGAGAATGTGGGGGGTGTTATGCAAGAAGGCGCTAAGGGGTGTCATTAACCAGTTTTTTGATCTAAAGACAATGGCAGAAGTGCTTGAAGCTGTGGCTGTGCTAATCAAATGGCAGGGGCTCCATTTGTCCCCCCTTCGGTTCTATCTATTGATGCCTAAACTATTCCCATACATTTTGAAATTGATCGGATGTGGAATTCAAAAGTTACTGTGTTATCTACAGACAGGCAAACACAGAACTGCCATTAAGTTGAGTTTAAGGCTTGACCAGTGACAAGGTTGGAAGGAGCCTCTTGAGTCTAGTCCAGTGGTTTTCAAACTTTTTTTTTCTGGGAATCCAGTTGAAGAAAATTGTTGATGCCCGCGACCCAACAGAACTGGGCATGAGGGGTTTGGGGTGTGGGAGAGGCTCAGGGCTGGGGCAGAGGGTTCGGGTGAGGGCTGTGGGGTGGGGCCGGGAATGAGGAGTTCAGGGTGTTGGCGGGGGGGGGGGCGGCTCGGCTGGGGTTGGGGTATGGGAGGGGGTCAGGCCTCTGGGCTGGGTGTGCAGGCTCTGTGGTGGGCTGAGGGATTTGGGGTGCAGGGGGGGCTCTGCATTTGGTGGGGGCTCAGGGCTGGGGCAGGGGTTTGGGTGGGTCAGGGCTCTGGGCTGGGGCCATAGATGAGGAGTTTGAGGTGCAGGAAAGGGTTCCAAGTTTGAGGAGGCTCAGGGCTGGGGCAGGGGATTGGGGCACGGACTTACCTCTGATGGCTGCCGGTCAGCAGCGCAGCCAGGGTGCAGAGGCAGGCTTCCTGCCCGTCCTGGCATCACGGACCGTGCTGCACCCCGGAAGCAGCCAGCAGCAGGGCCGGTCCTAGGAGGAGGCACGCAAGTGGCTTCACAAAACTCTCGCCCACAAGCATCGCCCCCCGAGTTCCCATTGGCTGGTTCCTGGCCAGTGAGAGTATGGAGCCAGTGCTCAGGGCGGGGGGACAGCGTGCGGAGCCCCGTGGCCCCCCTGCCTAGAGCCCGGACCCGCTGCTGGCCGCTTCCAGGGCGCAGCGCAATGTCGGAGCAGGTAGGCACTAACCTACCTTAGCTGAGCAGCACCGTTGACGGGACTTTTAATGTCCTGGTCAGCAATGCTGACCAGAGCAAGGCGACCCAGTGCCTGACATGCCGCAACCTAGTACTGGGTCGCAACCTACGGTTTGAAAAACACTGGTCTAGTCCATTCCCCTAGTTTTTAGCAAGCACTGCACGCTCCTTCCTTGCTTTGGTTTCTCTGATCTAGCTGTAAGTCTCTAAATAAACTCTTACATTCTTTGACTTGACCTAAGTGTCA
The DNA here is from genome assembly GCF_009764565.3 of Dermochelys coriacea. Lineage (NCBI taxonomy): Eukaryota > Metazoa > Chordata > Testudines > Dermochelyidae > Dermochelys > Dermochelys coriacea. Next base: position 249,386,601 of record NC_050068.2, read on the forward strand.
GAACCCTTTCACTAGCCATACCTTGCAACTGTAGAAGGTAGGGCAGGCATGAACATCAGTCTGCAGAGGGGTATGGTGAGGTGCAGAGAAGTTAAGTGCTTCTCTTGATGATGTACATCACAACTGTGGCCAAGATGGGACTAGAATATAGGGCACAGGACTGGTAGGCAGGAGGCCCATCTACTGGACCTCACCACCCCATAATTTCTAAGCTAAGCTTCCCCTTTTCCAGCTGTTTCCCCCTTTTTCCAACTATGCAAGTCCACTCTTTTTTTGTATATGGCCTCTCATTGACATCTTATTGGCAAAGGAAGAGCTATTTAAATTCAAAATCTCACACTTGACTCCAGCAGATGCTGGCAAGAGACAGATATGGGAATGTGAGCTATTGCTTTAAGATCACTGGTGTGTGTCAGTCATATACCAGTAGCAAGTAAGACTCTTATCAGTCTGTATGGTGCAAAATAGTTCGTTCACTGAGCGTCTTGCAATCTAAGTTGGACAAGTATGAACAGGGGATGGATGACAGGTCAGGGAGTGGGGAGAGAGTCTGCTGATGGGCACCCTTTAAGAACTGAGACAGACAGGACATAGGAAGTGCATGTGAAAGAAGTGGGACCGTGAAGGTGCTTGGTGCATGAGAAAGACTGTTCCAGGCATTACTGGTGCCGGGAAAGGAGAAGCTGATGAGATGGGCACAGAGATTTGCAGAACATTGAAGGTGAGCTTAGAGACTTGAACTTGACTGGGAATGAGTGTAATAGCATTGTACCCCTTGCTGCATTCCAACTACTTGCTGAACATTGTTTTATACACGAGCTTTTCTTAAAATGTTTTTGTTTCCTGCCCCCCTTTCCTTTTAAGTGAGAAGAGAAATGACCTAAACTAACTTCCAGCTTTTGAGGCCACAGGCCGGAAGGAGGGCAAGGCCAGAAGTATGGCTGTGCCTGGGATTTTGCGAAGGCAGCCTGCAGAGAGGTCACTTGTGTCCCCTTGCACTCATCACCGCATTGCTGTGTTCCTGCTTACCTTCTGCAGGTAGGTTGGCCGCTCCCAGATCTGCATGACATTCGCCCAGTTGAGTTTGGGGGGTGCACGTGTGGTGGGGAAAGGAAGAGAGGATAATGAGAAGATCTGACCATTGGTTCTATAAAAAGCCAAGTAGTAATGATGTGGTGGAGGGAGGCACAGTGTCAGTAATGTTGTGCTGGGGTTTCCTGTGCATTCAAATAACTAAATGCATATTCCCTGTGTGAATACTGACATAAATCAGTGGTTTTCAACCTATGGTCTGTGGACCCCAGAGGGGACCGCAGGCTGTGTCTAAGAGATCCACGAAAGGTGATTGTTACCATAGAATAGTGGTCTTCAGGGCCAGCTAAAAACTGTTTGGTTTTTTTTTTTTGGTGGAAGTTGAAACACCCTAATGTGCATTTAGAGACTCTCGTTAGTGTGGGGAGGAATGCCTCTGGGGGTCCTCGGACTATTTCTAGGATTTTCAAATGGGACTGCAGCTCCATTCAAAATTTATTAGGGATCCGCAAATGAAAAAAGCTGAAAACCACTGACATAAATAGTACTCATGATGAAGGACTTCTCTGATGTGTCCATCTCACTGCATGCAGAGTTTTACTACGGAAGAGTGGAAGCGAGTGGAGCCTTCCAAAAGCAGGGGAAAATAAACCCTCAGTCCCAACAATGAGCACATTTAATGAGAGCTCTAACCAGTGGGAAGTGCTCTGCCATTGCTGTTTATAGCTTCCTTCTCCTCTCTGCATTCTACACACAGTGATTCATGCAGAGTTCTGGAGGAAAGAGGATATCTGATGTCTTTAGACAAGAACCTATGGTGGTGATTAGCTGGGTGTGTGTGTGTGTGTGTGTGTGTGTGTTAAGTGTATAACCATTGGTGGACATTTCATCTCCCCCCACCTTAAAAAAAAAAAAAAAAATCCGTCCCTCCAAATTGAGACGCTGATCACACTCCTAGGTCTGGCATTCCTCCCCACACTAACAACAATCAGAGTATGTAACTGCAAATTAGGGTGCTTCCACTCCCACCAAAAAATAAAGAATAGGTTCTTGGCTAGGCCCTGAAGCAGACTGTGTGTGGAATTTTGGGTCCCTTTCGCTTTCTGCTCCAGTGAAGATCTGTTAAACCTATGGCAGGTTTCAGAGTAGCAGCCGTGTTAGCCTGTATTTGCAAAAAGAAAAGGAGTACTTGTGGCACCTTAGAGACTAACAAATGTATTTGAGCATAAGCTTTAGTGAGCTACAGCTCACTTCATCGGATGCATCCGATGAAATTTGTTAGTCTCTAAGGTGCCACAAGTACTCCTTTTCTTTTTGTTAAACCTATGTGTGTTCACTCTCTGTCTTGCAGTTACTCCCTGCTCCATGCCTCCAGAAAGACATTCAGCAATGTTAAGGTCAGCATTTCCAGCCAATGGACTCCTTCCTACCTAAATACCACGGCCCTTGAGCTCCAGCCATATGAGGTGAGAACAGTCAGGACTATCAACCTAGCTGGCAAGTTTTAATACAGACACATGAATGCTAGTATGTGAATGGCCCAACTCAAACTCTGGTGCAAAAGAGATTTTTTTTTTTTGCCAGAGATACCCCTGGCTACTTGAGTACTTGCATAGGTGGGAGTCTCGGGTGACTTAAAATAGTAGATCCCACACTATAGTCTCTGAACCACCAGCGGTCAGCAGAGGCTTTCGTAGTGTGCACAGAGTGAAACTTTCTGAGAAGTGGGAAGTTATGTTGTTGGGATGGGAACTGGGTCCACAGAAACATCTGTGTATGGTAGTCAGCAGAATGCAAAAGATGGAAAACCCACTGACTAGCTTCAGGTGCCTGTGCGTGAAATGAGCAATGGAGGGAGTTGCACCTCAGAAGCAGAGGTATTAGTAACATTTTGGCTATGGTTTTGTCAGGGGTAGTGCTTTTGATCTCCTTCGGGAAAGGACGGCTGATGTGGGAAGGAAGAAAACTGCTATAATCCAAGCTAGTTATGTGTAATGGCCAAGATATTCCTAACAGGGTGTCTAAACTGGATTGATATGTCCACATTTAAACACTTTAAGTGACTGGATTTTCAGAAATGCAGAACTACCAGCAGCTCCCACTGCCTTTAAAATCCCAGTTCCTTTGACATGAATGGGAGTGTTGCCTTGTGGTTGGTAGGACCAGGATTTGGCCTTATGGAAGTCGAAGTACTGGACTTGCTTACATGCAGTTATACTGGAGTTCCACAAGGGGTAAATGAGCACAGAATGTGTCCTATTATCTTCTACAAGGCCTTACCTGAGTGTGAGGAGGTAGCCCTGAGCCAGCTAAATATTTACTATGGCAGGTGTGGGTTTTTTAGAGCAGCTGGCTGGCTAGGCCAGCAGAGAGAGGAAGTTTGACTCTCTTCTTCCTCAGATTGCACGTTTCCTAGACTCCTGTTTTTAGAATCACACATTGGAAAAACATGTTTGTTCTCCCTTCCATACTAACAAGTAACTCCCATTACTGCGCAACACAGGCGGGATAGATCTTCTTGTATTAGGAGCGCAAGAACTGCCCTATTGGATTGGACCCGTGGTCCATCTGGTCCAGATTCCTGTCTCCAACAATGGCCAACACCAGATACTTTAGAGCAGTGGTCTCCCACCTGGGGTGCGCGCACCCCACTTTGTGTGCAAGACCATCCCTGGGGGTGCGCAGCAGGAGGAGCACCGCTGAAGGTGCAGCTCGGCTCTCCCCGCTCCATCTTCGGCGGCACGCCGCCGGCAGTTCTCTTTTGCTTCCCTAGAGCTGGCCCTGGGGGTGCGCGCTCCAAAAGATTTGGAGACCACTGCTTTAGAGGAATGTGCAAGAAACCTTATAAATAGCCTGCACATAAGGAAAACTTCTTCCTAACCCCATTAGTTAGAGGTTGGATATTACCCTTCCAAACCTCTTGGGTGGTGGTGTTTCTTTAAATCCTTGCTACTGCAACTTTGAATGTTCTTACTATCCATAGGAGTGTCCGTTCCTTTGTTGGATTCTTGGCTAAAGGATAAACCATAAAAATCATACAAATATAGGACTGGAAGGGACCTCAATAGCTCATCTAGTCCAGTCTGCTGCACTGAGGCTGGACTAAGTAATATCTAGACCTGTGGTTTTCAACCTTATTTCATTTGTGGACTCCTAAAAAATTACAAATGCAGGTGCGGCCCCTTTGGAAATCTTAGACATAGTCTGTGGACCCTCACGGCTCCGCAGACCACAGGTTGAAAATCGCTGATCTAGACTGTCTCTGACAGATGATTGTCTAACCTGTATTTAAAAACCTGCAATTATGGAGATTCCACAACCTCCCTAGGTATTTTGTTCCAGTGGTTAAATACCCTGACAGGAAGTTTTTCCCAATGTCTAACTTAAATGTGCCTTGCTGCAATTTAATTCCATTACTACTTGTCCTGTCCTCAGAAATTAAGGAAAACAATTTATCACCCTCCTCTTTATAATGTCCCCCCTCAGTCTTTTCTTCTCCAGACTAAACAAACACAATTTTTTCAATCTTTCCTCGTAGGTCATGTTTTCTAGACCTTTAATGATTTTTGTTGCTCTCCTCTGCACTTTCTCCAATTTGTTCACATCTTTCCCAGAGTGTGGTGCTCAGAACTGGACACAATATTCCAGCTGAGGCCTTATCAGTGCTGAGTTGAGTGGAAGAATTCCTTCTCATGTCTTGCTTACAACACTCCCAGGTGCAATCCAGACCTGTCACCTCCTGCTCTGCAATCTTGGGTGCCTCACAATGCTTTGCTGTTGTAGCTCCCAACCTGGGCCATTCACAAACAGCTAAACAGCATTCAGGTCACATCCTGTGTGTCTGTAGCTACAGCCCTGGTCCAGCAACTCTGACCCCAGTAGTCTGTCAGCAACACACCAGCCACACTCGGGCTTCTACCTGCCTTGGTTAACATGTGCAGGGTGACCCCAACATTTCCCCCAGTCCTGAATTTTCCCAAAAACTTGTGTTCTGCACTGTCCAGCCCTTTCCTGGGCAGTTCAGAAATTAGAGGTTTGTTGCACCTGTAAGGGGTCTTTATACAACAGTTTGCTACTTTAACTGGAGTTCCCCAAACAGTTCAGTTTAAACACAGCACTGGATTAGTTTTGATTTTAAAAAATAAAACACATTTGTTTAACTACAAAGAGAAATTTTAAGTGAGTACAGCTATAGGGTATTAAAGTCAGAAATGGTTACAAGAGAAATAACTATAAAAGGCTTCCTAGTAGTTAAGACTTAACAAACTAGACTTGGCTCCAGGTAATATCTTTACCACATGTTCCAAGCAACATAACTGACCAAATTCTCAAGGCAGGATTTGCCCCCACACTCCAAAGGGCTGTTTCCTTTGTCCTCTTAGGTGAAAGAGTGCGAGAGACACAGGGAGAGAGAAAGAAAGATAGAATCACTGAGGTCTTTTTGTCTCTCACTTTTATAGCCCAGTCACCCTTTGAAATGCATTTTCATGAGTTACACTAGATGAAGTTCCTTCTCCCTGTGAAGAGGGAGACATGGAATCTTGTAGTGAAAAAAGGTTCCATGTTGTTTGTTAAAAATGCAGATCAATCTTTTCCTGCCCCCCTTCGTTGTCAAAGAACGGCCGCTTGACCAGTGATTGCCAATGAGCTTTGATGACACCTGCTAGAGCTGTCAGCTTGTCCTTTTGTCTTTGAGAATCAGGATTTTTCCAGACTTGTCTGGTAAATGCATTTCAGTCATAATTTTAGATTACATGCATAACTCTTATTATATGCATTTTATAGATATACATTTCACCATGATATTATTGACTCACGAGTTACTACTCTTCAAAAGATATCTCATGAGGAATATTGTGTACAAAGATTATTACAGTGGTTTGATTATAGGTGTTCATTCAGTCGCAACATCTTGGACTGATATATTTTTGCAACAGTATTATAATTTTGACTCTTATTTAGTTTGTGATCCCCTCAGATCCTTTTCTGCAATATTCCTTCCTAGGTAGTCATTTCCCATTTTGTATTTATGCGATTGATTGTTCCTTCCTAAGTGTAGTATTTTGCATTTGTCCTTATTGAATTTCATCCTGTTTATTTCAGACCATTTCTCCAGTTTTTCAAGATCATTTTGAATTCTAATCTTGTTCTCCAAAGCACTTGCAACCCCTCCCATCTTGGATGCCTTTGTGTAATAAGTGTAAAATTTAAAGTGTAAACTTTTGGATTGCAATCTGTCTGGATCAGGGACCTTAGGTTTTTATTACATTATCATAAAGGGTCTAGAACACCTGTGGGTGCTGTAAAATGAAGTATTGTGGATATATATTCTACCCATTAATCAGTATTTAACCACTCATTCCTGATTTGCTTAGCATTCTGAGCTAGCAGTATAGTTTATTAATAGACCGACAGATGGATACTACTGACCTCTAGTGGCAGCAATACTTTTCTTCAGTGGCTTTACCTTTTATCATTACATATTTTTTACACACTGCATTATTTTGCAAAACATAACTAAATAGAAGCCACATCTGTTGGCTGCTGCCTGATCAGATCACATAAGCTGAATAAGGCTAGGTGTGACCAGTACTTGGGTAGAAGGCACTCCAAATACAGCCAGGCCTGTCCTGACTGAAGGCAATGAGATGTGTGGAAGCACGGCTATCATTTATTATTACAATAGTGCTTAAGGGCCTCAATCATGGATCAGAGCACCATTTTGCAAATGCATAATTAAAAGGTGGTCCCTACCTTGAAGAACTTGATCTATGGCAAAAACTGAAATGGAGTTGATGATAGTTGAGCATAGGAAATGTCCCCTTTTAAGGTTGATTTTTTTTTTTCCTCTTTCTCCCCCTCCCCCTTAATTCCTTCTTCTCTTCCTTCAAATCCATCCTCAAAGCTTGCTACTTTCAGCTTGTGTTCCGTCACTAATCTCAGCTCTGGGACTACTGATTCTCTCCCTGTGTCAGATCACTTTGAAACTAAAATTGAACTCCAGTTTAAACACAAAATTGGAACAAAATAGGTGATCTGAATTCTCAGTAAATATCACTTTCCCAAGAACAGTGCATCTTTCCCCCCCGATTCCTCTGTTTTCTCGTTCCTCCTGGTCATTTCCTGTTATGTTACACGTTTAATGTAGATTGTAAGATCCTGAGAGCAGAGGCATTATTTGTATAAAGCAGCATGTAGATCAGCAACATTGTTACCATAAATCTTAATTGCAGTGTTTCTCACTGGTGGTGTGCTAGAAGTTAGTTGAGGTCTCCAGCAGGAAAAATGTGCTTTTCATAGAATTTGAAGTGGAAGTTCATCCTGACACAATCAATTAGCTAAATCACTTCAGAGATGGGATATTACTGGAGCAAGGTATTTTTTGTGTATTGTAGGATGAGATCTGTCTCTTTGGAAGACTCATGATTCAATTGCTTCTCTTTGTAGCTCTGGAACAGTAGCCATTTATTTCCCAATGCAGAAGATGCCACTCTTTTCCTGGGGACGTTGGACACTATCTTTCTCTTTTCCTATGCTGTGGTGAGTAAAACTTAATCACAGCTGCCAAAGTTTGGGTGGGGAGGATGGTGAGAATGACCCATCACGTTTGAGGGTGGATGGACAGGATCTGCTTTCTGCTCCTGACTAACACTAAGGGTTTATGAAGTGAACAGATTCCCATCCATCTATTTCAGAATTACATGCTGAATGCTCCAAATAGCAATGGTGAAAGGCAGTTAGCATATAATCTGCTTTAAATTTACCTTCTCTGTCCTCCCAGCCTCTTTCAGGTCTCCTAGAATCCAGCACAATCTCCAACACTGCACACTAGTCGCATGTCACATCCACCACGGAAGTCTGACATAGCAAGGAGCCAGACAATAGAGGAGTTTGGGGAGGAGGGTTGTAGGATCAAATAAATGCCTTTTGCACTGGTATGTTGCACAGATTTAGGGTGGCTTTTTCAAGTGGTTTTGTATCATGCAGGGTAACAAACACTCTGCAAAAGACATTTCCTGGGCACCTCCCCCAATACTCTGGCTCCTTACTGAAGTCTGCTGTAGTAATGATGTGACATCATCTGCATGTGGTACCTGCTGGAATGTCTCTCAGGTGCATGGCAATTTGCACTTCAGGAGGCTTGAAAGGAATGTGGAAGATGGGGAGACTATATTTAAAGTAAAATATTTCCTGATACATTTACCCTTGCTGTTTTGGGACACTTATTATATCACTCTAAAGTGGGTAGCTTTTTCTTAACCTTTTAAGTCGTATTTCTAAAATTAGGCAAATTTCTTTACCTGTGTTGTTAGTGACACCTTAGATTATTAAAGCTGAATTTTTAGAAATCTAAGCTTTCACTGCTCTGTTTGCTTTGTGTTTATCTACAAAAAAACAGACTTGTAATTTTCATTTTCATAGTCCAATGAGTGTTACTTTCTCAATCTAGTACAATGTTACATTGCAAATGTTGCAGGAGAGCCTCTGTCAAAACAAAGTCATTGTCATTGAAATTTCAGGAGCATAAGGTCATGGAAACACTTCTGTTTGTATGAGATCTTGTAAAAATAAATACCACCACCAAACTTCTACACACCTGTACTTGGGGTCAGATTTGAACTCCCAGCATTCCTTCAACTCTTCTTTCAGATCATGCTGAAAACAAATGTAAACTATGTGGCTTTGCTTATCATACTTATCTGTGTTCTTAGGGTCTCTTTGTCAGTGGCATAGTTGGTGATCGCCTGAATTTACGATGGGTCTTGTCTTTCGGGATGTGCTCCTCTGCTTTAGTGGTAAGTTGAAAAATGTCTCTGCTTCGATGAAGCATGATTACTGTGATTTAGAAACTCTCCTTCCCTCTAAAACACTTGGCTCTTGTTTTTCGTTTAGAGTAGAATGGCAGAATTTATCTGACCCTAGCCTGGCGCTGTGGGTGCTGGGGCTGGCATAGTAATAATACTTGCCAGTGCTATACCCCAGTGCTTCCTAAGCAGTGTTATTAGGGGAATGCCATGCTAAGGTGTTCAGAATGTGTTTTTTTGTTTGTTTTTTGAACTTCGTGGCAAAAATGGTTCGTTTATGGAGTTTGGCATTGGGCCAGACTTACTGTTTTGTATCATGACCAGAGTCTGTGGCCTACAGAAGAATACTTCCAACCCCCCTAAAGCCTTTGTGGCGGTATGAATTTGTGGAGATGTTTCTTCAAACATAGATGTTGTGACCTACTAAGACTTGAACAAGAGATGCTTGAGTATGAGGGGCCCAAATCTGGGCCTATTACACATTCTCTTCTTCATTCTGTTTTCTGTTTGCATCAGGACTGTTTTCCAAACCCACAAAACTTTTTAAAATGGCTTTCCTTCTAAACAAATCCTTCTTTCTTTTCTCTTACAAGAAAACACTAACATTAATAAACTAGTATTAACTTACTTGATTTTGCAGCTGGCGGTGGGTGAAATAAGTCAGAAGGAAATTCTGTAAGGAAAGACTTCTCCAGTTTCAAGCTTCCATGGATAAACACTGCATGTATTTTATCTTACTGGGTTTTTAATCATTAACATTACATGGATATGCCCATATCTTAACTCATCCCAGTGACTGGGAGACCTATTGGTGAATTACTACATTTTGCAAATATGGATAAAAGCACATGCATAAATCAAGTATATTGCATCACAAAGCATGCTTTGTTTATCCTGGATAGTGTAGGTTAGGGCTAAAGTTTCTGACCCAAGTCCCACGTGACATTCTTATAAGCAAACTAGGGAAATATGGTTTTAATTAAATTATTGTAAGATTGGTGCACAGCTGATTGAAAAATCATATTCAAAGAACAGTTATCAGTGGTTCACTGTCATACTGGTTCCCTGTCCAGTGGGAGCAATAAAAGAGATGTAGAAAACATGGGCTATGAGGAAAGGTTGAAAGAACTGAGCATGTTTAGGGCGTTTCTACACTATAAGTGCTACAGCAGCAGCTATGCTGTTGTAGTATAGACACTTGCTATAGTGATGGAAGGGGTTTTTCCATTGCTGCAGTTGATTCACTCCCTCAAGAGGTCAACAGAATTCTTCCATTGACCTAATATCAATAATGGGGCTAAGGTCATCTTAACTATGCGTCTCAGAGGTCTGAATTTTTCACATCCATGAGCAGCATAGCTAGATCGACCTAAGATTTAGGTACAGAACAGCCCTTAATCCAGAGAAGACTGGGGGTCTGAGAGGGACTGTTAATCTTCAAATATGTAAAAGATAGTTATAAAGAGGACAGCAATTAATTTTTGTTCTTTGTGTTCACTGAGGGCAGGACAAGAAGTAATCTGTTTACTTTACAGCAAGGGGGATTTAGGTTAGATATTAGAAAAAACTTTCTAACTATTGGGATAGTTAAGATCTGAAATAGGTTACCTGGGTAGGTTTTTGAGAACAGGTAAACAAAACACCTGTCAAGGGTGTTTTAGGTCTACTTAATCCTACCACAGTGTGGGAGGATGGAGGTTCCTTTTAGCTGTACGCTGCTGAGATTCTATACTTATTATGCTCTGTCGTGTTCTAGTAAAAGTACAGTCATTATCTGTTATATTGGTGAAGATTTTGTAATTTGAGACCTGATTTTAGCACTCTTTGCTATTAAGTGTTTGCTAATAAAGACTATGAAACCACTGTAGGTTTTTTGCAGGGGTTTATGCATTGGTAAAGTGGAAATTAGTGAGACTTTCCTGCATTTCAATATTGTTGCGTATTTAATATGACAGGTATTTTGTCCATTAATCTTTGATTAAAGTTTTATTTTTGTAAATTAGTGGCTGCCACTACTCCTGGAGTGGGCTGTAACTAAGCTGGGTACTATACTTGGGAGGGAGGCACGTTTTAGATGCTGCAGGACATGCTGTTGGTGACTCGGCAGGTGGTGCTGTTACCTCTGAGTCATCACAGAACGTTGCCTGAGTATGATATTAGGAACACCTGAGCTGCTGGAGATGCTGTCATTTGAATTAAATTTAAAACATAGGCCTGGAACCACTTCCTCTCTCTCTTTTTTTTCTTTTTCTTCTTTTTCCCTTTCAATTTTCCATTGACATTTCCAGTCAGCCTGGAACATTTGTATCAGGATCACAGTTTTCCTCTCTTTCCTTACAGGAGTTTGTATTTGGCACTCTCACAGAGTGGCTGCATTTCTACGACAAATGGTTCTACTGCTGCCTATGGGTTGTGAATGGCTTGCTGCAGTCCACTGGCTGGCCCTGTGTTGTTGCCATCATGGGCAACTGGTTTGGAAAAGCTGGGTACTTGGTATTTCTCCTCAGTTTAGTAGCTTTTCTGTGATGCTGAATAGCAGTCTCAGCTGAATTCCCAAACCAAAACACTTCTCTGGCAAATCCTGTTATGATGGCTAAACAATAACGTACTTACCTATTGTAACCTGAGCATTGACAAGCAGTAAATGAATAGTGAACAACACAAATCTTACGTCCCAAATAAACAATAAACAAACTGCTCTTATCCGATATAAAATACAGTAATGCTTATTTCTTCACTACATAACAGATTTAACTCTGACAAAATAGTTTTCATTTTGGGTCAGATTAAGGCTGTTGTATTGTGCCGAAACTTGAATTACTTTGTTTCCCCCTTGTAAAATGGGGATAATGATATTGACCTCCCTTTTGTAAAGTGCTTTGAGATCTGGGGATCAAAAATGTTCTATAAGAGCTGGGTATCATTCTTATTTGTTTTCTGCTCTTTGTTGATTTGGCCATTGGCATATATAAAACTCAGTTTGAACGCATAATTGCAATGACTGTGAGCACATATAAAGTGCACAACTGCACAGCTAAGTTATTGGAAAATCTTGCCCTTAAAGTGTTGTCATTAGATTTAAGGTTTCAAACATCTCAGAAGGCTGTTTCAGACCACCTAAGGTAGGGCAACAGCAATAAGGGCTAGATAGAAACTTTGACCTCTTGTAGAATCAGAATTTGTCAGATTTACATGGATAAATGTATCTAGTGTCCTGTGGGCTGGATCTGGTCTGGGATCTTGACACCACTGACCTAGACCTTAGTTTGACTCAAGTGAAGCAAAATGGGACATGATAGACAAACTTGTCTATCATGAGCTGATTATTTTACAGTATGTTTTATTTTAAATGAAGCTGTTTCTGTGTGGGGAGGGAGTGGAGAATTTAATATTATTGCATGTCAGTTAAAGCCAGTTCTAACTCTCTATCTTCTTCCCCCCTCCTGCTCCATTTTGCTGTGCTTTCTCAGGAGGGGTTTTGTTTTTGGACTCTGGAGTGCCTGTGCATCAGTGGGGAACATTCTGGGAGCGTTCCTTGCCTCCTGTGTTCTGCAGTATGGCTATGAGGTGAGTAGTTGCTGTCTGACTTGGAGTTATGCGAAGGGCTGTCTTATCCCAGGGAGTCTTTTCCTGTTTCTGGCCCACTGAGACCAGATGAGCAGATAAATAACGTGTTTTTCTTCTTTTCCCATGTCTATGGGGTCACTCTGCTCCCTATACCTTCCTGGCAACAGAGCATAGTAATCCTCTCCATTCCTTCTCGACTCCAGAGAGTACAGAATATTGCATGAGATTTGGTGGGGCTCTGTCCCTTTAAAACTTACCCATTTCTGCTGAGCGCCTATGTCATGGTCACCTACCGTCTTCCTGACTTGGAGAGGACAAAGTGCTGTTTGGAGCCAAATCTAATGCTGCACGTCAGCTGGCTGACAGACACTGCTGTTAAGCAGTGGTGAGGCACGGACAGGGCCAGATTAACCCATAGGCTAAGAAGGTTATAGCCATAGGCCCTCCTATTTTTAGGCCCTAATTTTTAGACCCTACTGTAGGCCCTCCATTCCATATTGAAGTAACAGCTGAGTTGGTGGTAGTGGGGCCATCGGAAATTTTTTGTCTCATTGGATATTGCTTTGTACAAATTAATCCATCAAGATTGTGAATTCAATTTATAGTGGTTGTGATTTTGTCTTTGTGGGCTAAGTAAGTGTTTGTGGGCCCAAGCAATATAGAACTTTATACACAGTAGGCCTACACTGGACAGTAGAAACCATGTCAAAGAAAAGAGGATGGCAGAACTTGAAGGAGGCCAAAGAAGACAGCAAAGACAAGATGTAGTAATGAAATGATTTTCTTCACTCCTAATGTTTTTTCCTCCTGCTAAGTCTGGTGGTGAGGAAATCCAAGTGAATACCAGCCCAAGTGAACCTGCTGTGCCTGATGAAAAGGAGCAACCTCCTGTGACTTCTCTAGCTGCAGTCTCACCCGGCTCCTCTCAAGACTTTCCCAGTGATAGTAAGACAAAAAAAATCCTTCTCCAACAATCCAGGCACATGGGACGTGACTTCTCAAGATCTCTTTGCATATTGGACTGAGAAGGGCCCACAGAAATGCCAGAATCTAGATGCTGACTTGTCATTGACAAAGCGAGAGTACACCAATCAGAATAGTTATCTGACCAAATCAGTGTTTGAATATGTGAAGCCTAACAAACAGATTAGATGAGCCATTCTCGATTGCCATTCATCTTCTAAGAAGAAAGTGGACTGTTTTTATTGCCGCCTGTTTTCTGAAGTGGCGAATGTTCTGCAAAGGCCTCAGTGGTTGGAAGAATACTGCATACGTTACCAATCATGCAATGAGTAAGCATCATACATTCTCAATTAGCAGCTACCACGCCCGACAGAAAGTTAGTGGCAGAATTGATACCCAAATGGAAAACCAGTTTTTGGAAGCTCGTGCTTATTGGAAGAACATTCTCAGCTGTGTAGCTGAAACCATAGTTTTTCTTGCTGAGCGTGGTCTGCCATTCCGTGTCTCAGTTGAGACTGTTGGATCGAAACACAATGGCAATTATGTTGGCGTTCTAGAGCTAATAGCTAAGTTCGACCCTTTCTTAGCTCAGCACATCAATGAAGATGCAAATTGTGGAAAAGGCCATACATCATATCTGTCAAAGACAGCATTTCTCAAACTTTAACAACCTGAGGACCCCCATTGTAATTTAAAATTTTTGGGGGACCCCCAAGACCCTCACTCAGCCCCAGGCCCTACCCCCCACTCCATCCATTCCCCCTTAAGAGCCCACCCCACCTCTTCCCACCCTTGCCTCTCTTCATCCCCACTTCTTTCCACCCCTTTTCCCAAGTGAGCCCCATCCCTGTTCTTCCCCCTCCCTCCCAGCACCTCCTACGGCGGTTTGCAGGAGGTGCTGGGAGGGAGGGGGAGGAGTTGATCAGCAGGGCCTGTGGACCCCCTGGAGTAACCTCAGGGCTCCATGGACTCCAGTTTGAGAAATGCTGTTGTATGTGATGGAAACCCCTTCATCCAGGGAGTGCTGCACCCCTAGTTCCAACATCTATGCATAGAAGTGATAGACACAGAGAATTCATTCAGGAACAGTGGTTAAATGGCAAGACAAGTTTCATTTTCCTTTTATCATAAAAAAAAAAAAAAAAAAATCCTTCTATGACAGTGGCTATCAAACTTTTTATTATTGGTGACCCCTTTCACATAGCAAGCCTCTGGATTTTAATATATATATATTAACTTTTTTTAATATATTTAACACTATTATAAATCTGCAGGCAAAGCGGGGTTGGGCTGGAGGCTGAGAGCTCGCAAACCCCCCATGTAATAACCTTGCGACTCCCTGAGGGGTCCTGACCCCGGTTTGAGAACCCCTGATCAAAGACTATTTGTGATGAATTCATTGCACTGCTGGCAAAGAAGACACTATCAGCCATCATAGATGAGATGTGGGATATTTTTCAGTGTCCATCGCCTCAACACCGGATGTGTCGCATGTAGATCAGCTGACTGTCGTCTTGCGTTATGTGCTACCCAGCGGACCAGTTGAATGTTTCATGACCTTCATAAACATCACCAACCACACGGGAGAAATTTGCCTTGTACCTACTCGATTTCCTCACCGAAAATGGGATTGACATCCACCTTTGTCATGGCCAAAGCTATGACAATGCAATGTCATAGCTGGCAAATGAGTGGCAAATATTCAGGGATGCAGGCAAAGATAAAGTGCAATGCTTTGGTTGATTACATACCATGTGCTGCTCACTCACTCAACCTTGTTGGCCAGTCTGCCATGGATTGTTGTGTTGAAGCAGTTTCTTTTTTTGGATTTGTCCAAGACTTGTACAATTTTTTTTTCTCTGCATCAACCAGTCATTGGATGATTCTTAGAGATTCACTACCAAATCGATGCCCAGTCACTCTCAGGGACATGGTGGAGTGCCAACACTGAAGCTACGAATGCAGTTGTTCTGGAATACCCCAACATCCGTGAAGTGCTAGAGAGCATCAAGGATGATGAATCTCAAAAATCAGCAACAAGAAAAGATGCGAAGATCCTGAGTGATGCAATGCACCCTTTGGAAACTGCTATTTTTGTGTGAAGTCTGGAATGATATACTTCAGCCATTCAGCAGGTGCAGTCTAGGCTTGCAAAGTGCTCAAATTGACCTTTCCACTGCTGTAAACCTAATGAGGAATCTTGGAACTGTTCTTCAACAAATACAGGATAGTTTTGATGAGTGTGAAATTCAGGGGACTGCAAGGGCTGCTAACAATGAATATAAGTCAGTCAAATGCCGCAAAAGACAGAAGACATGCGACGATGCAGCTTCCCACTCATTCAGTGACAAGGAGGCCTTCAGAGATAATACCTTCATCACAATAATTGACAAACTGAAGAGTTCATTAGAACATCGGCTCAAGGCTTACGAAAATATTGACAAAACCTTTAGTGTACTGGCAAATTTTTTGCCTAACATTTCAAGTTCCAAAGTCAGTGATGGTATCAGACGTCTGTGTCAGAAGTACCTAGACGATCTCCCAATAGATTTTACTAAATAATTTCTTCAGTTTGTTGAATTTGCATCGCTCTCAGATATAGAGAGAAAAGGTGACGAAAGTAAATCGTATTTGTACGTACTGAGTTGTCACTGAATCCAATGTGATGGAATGTTTTCCAAATGTTGAAACTGCATTATGCCTGTATTTGTCACTAATGATCACTAACTGTAATGGAGAACATTCCTTCTCTTTTTTTTTTTTTTTTTTTTTTTTTTTTTAACCAGTGTCAAATGTCCTCTAATCCACCATGACACGAGCATCTCAGTGCTTTGTCCCTCTTGAGCATTGAGAATGAAATTGTCAGGTCTTTGAATTACAATGACATCATTCATGACTTTGCCACAGTTAAAGCTAGGGGGGAAAATATTTGTCTGAAGAATTAAGTGTAGTCAGAGCAGAATAAACTTGTTAATTTTACATAAGTAAATAATATGTAAATATGTATATAGATAAATGTTTGACTTCATAATTTTTTTTGTAATATGTAATTCATACTTCTTAGACCTTTCTCTCCCATTAGCCTTAGCCCTCGTAACCTTAATCCAGCCCTGGGCACGGACATCCATCAGGTGTGGGGATGGGCATGCCACTGCTTCAGGGAGCATTTAACAAGGATTAGCAATTAATATGGCTTCTTATAGAAATAGACCCAAATTTGTGTTCTAGTTAAGGTAGCAAAACTGCTTTCATTATGACCACCTGTTTTCAGCCACTCTCATCTTCCCAAAACATACACCGTTTGGGATGGAATTGTCTATTCTTGGCTTCCTCCTGGAGGTAAAAACTATTTGAAAGTTTGAGTAAAATACCTTCAGCTGTTTTTGTGTTACGGACGAGTAAAAAATTCTCTTCCCACTACATGTTTTTATATATACTTTTAAAGAGGCTAGACCTAAATAGGCTGAAATTTGAAATGTAGTTCTCACTCTGCAGTTTGTGCTTTCCTTCTCTTTTGGATATGGTATATAAAAATAATCCATGCTAAGTAGGGTGAACAGATAGAAAGTGAAAAAATCGGGACTTTGGTGGGGGGTAATAGGTGCCTAAATAAGAAAAAGCACCCAAAATCGAGACTGTCCCTATAAAATTGGGACATCTGGTCTCCCTAGTGCTAAGGTCAATCTGACTTTGCTCAATAAACCTCTTGTATGATTTTTAGCAGAGCAGGTGCAGTCTGGTGCTTGAGAACAATAGTATTGTAGTTAAAATCAAAACTCCTCCCGCCAACTGCCAACCATCACTTGGGTAAAAATAGTTCCATCAGGTAGACATATTTATTGATTTTGAGTTCTATAGGATAACAGAGCTGCTATCCCAGGCTCTAGATGTTCTTGACAATATTGAAATATACACGTGTTATAAGTTACAACTTAAACTCCAGCACTTCTCCACTCAGCAGTCGCCAAGCAACAAAAAGGAGATGTTAAATCCACCTTATAACCAAAGCCAGGGAGAAAAGAAAAGGGTTTTGCATCGTGGCTTAAAGGCCAGACATGAGCTGTTTTGGACCAAGTTTGGGGAAGAGCTCCAAAGTCAAGGACCCTTCACAGAGAACCCCATTGGCAGCCTTTTCTCTCTCATACTGAGGGGAGTCAAGCTCAAGCATGTCCACTGACTGCAACTCCAGTCTTCACCTTTTGGACAATACAACCTGATTTTAGGACGTTCTCTCCTTGTCCGCCCATCCCTGCCCCTTGTAAAGCAATATTATATAACTAGTGACCTGAGAACAGGGCAGTATTTATGGACTAAATACACACATTTCCAGTATTCACTCTCATGGAAATCTTAAATGCAGCAGAGTGTAAAGGGAGAAATGTTCATGTGCTCTGCTCAGGTGCCTGCAGGTCCTTATTGCACAAACTTGAAAAATAGTATAGAAATACAATAGCTTATTATTTTAATTTATTCCCCTCTGCCAACAGGAGGCTAAGCTCCAGGAACGTTTGTTAGGATTCACTCTTCTGAATGGTAGATGCCTGTACGTACCCTGCTTTGTTACCACCAAGAGCAGTAAGGTGCCAGCTGTGGCCATTACTGTAAGACAAAATGTTCATTATCAGACTGTATTAAAGGGAAAATGAATAAAATATGGTGTTTTGTGTCTAAGCTCCTTCCTCACCATCATATGTCCATTCCAGTGCTCCCCCTCCAATGAGGTAAGCAGCATAATGTCTACTCCAGAGGCGGGGGTGGCTGTTTCTAGGTTTTATGGAGATAGTCTGTGTTGGTATGGCTTACTCTTACACAAAGTTGGGGTACAGAGAAATTGCATAGAGACCCTGTGTGATTGAAAGTTGTTGGAAAAATAGAGATGAATGTTTAATTTAGAATAAGATGCCAAAGAGCAATGTGATAGTGCTTTTATTCTCTCTTCTCTCCAGTATGCCTTCCTGGTGACAGCATCGGTGCAGTTTGCTGGAGGAATCATTGTCTTCTTTGGACTTCTGATTTCCCCGAAAGAAGTGGGTAAGTAAGAGGTCCACATCATCTTAAACCCTAGTCGGCAAACAGGTTTGCAGATCCCCCATATTGCATTAAAAATGTGGTTAACATTGCCACATCACTTTAAAAGCCCAACTCCTGCTGCCAAAAGTTCGTGTCACTGACACCGTTCTAAACTTGCCTTGTAGCCCAGTAGTGGCTACCTGAGTGAACATTTTCTTGGCCTGCAACACGCTAGGTGCAGACAACATTATTCACATGGACAGAGTGTCAAAGAGGGATCCAACTAGTGTGCAAACCATATTCCTTAGAATGCACCCAATTCTCAAGTGTCCTTCCTATGGAAACTAGGTGTTTTTCTAAGCGTTAATAGAGGAATATATAAGTGACTACCATGGGAGTAAATCGTATTGAGCACTAGGTTCAGAATCCTCTCCATCCCATGAGGGGAAAGAATGCCTTGGATTTGCAAAACTCCGCCAGCTGATTAAGGATTGGCATATGGGCTCTGAAGGGGGCACAGGCCTTAACTGAGAAGATGGTTGACAAGACAGAGTCTCCAGTATGAGTAGAAAAGAGATCTTCAGGGCATTGTCAGGGACATGGTGGAGTCTCCCAGGTTTTTGGGGAGGTTGCAGAAGAGGTAACTGTTGACGTGCTGGAGTGTATATAGGAATGTCCTCCAGGTCAGACAGCCTAGGATAGCTTTTAGCAAATCCACCATATGGAGTCTTCCTGTTAGTTCATCTGTCAGGACTGCTGCTGGTACATAGTGAGCATCCACGTTCAAATACTGCCTGACATGACGTGTGCAGGACCCACGCACAGGGAGTCTAAATAGGGGGAAATGCACTAATTTGTTGTGTCTTCCAACTAATGGCCAGACACTCAGAACAGACAAAGCCGACGCCAGGATCAGACAGAATACTTTCAAGAGCGCTAGAAGACAAGGGGTAGTTTCTACTGGCGAATCTGCAGAGCACCATCTAGAAGAGTTTCTAAGCCAAAGGAGGATGGAGGTATGGGAGAGCAAGTGGGGTATCAGAAGGGAGAAATGCTTAAAAGGAGTGAGCATGGGTTTTGTGTGGGGAAAGAATGGTGTTGTCCTTTGTTTCTAGTGTATGTTCTCGTGTGTTTATAGGCCTCCCTGAGCTTGGAGAGGAACAGGACGGCAGTGCTGAAGAAGATGCAAACAAACCCTTAATCAGCAATAATGAGGAGGATGAGGATGATCAGAATTACTCTATTCAAGCACCTGATACTATCAACCAGCCCAAGGCCATTGGCTTTTTCCAAGCTTGTTGTCTACCAGGTGTTCTACTGGTAAGGACTCAGCATTGTTATTTGTGATGATGATTTACAAATTTAAAAATTTTATTAAAGCTAATGTTAAAATATATATAATACATAGGTTGGGAAAAGTGTCTGTACATCTGGGTATAGTACTTAGATTATCCACAAATATGAAGTTAGTTTTTAAAAGTGATACAATATATAGAGTGCATAATCAGCAATAACCCAAATTTAGGTGAATAGATTTAACAATACAGTTTAGATATTAGAATCCGAATACGCGGGTACATCACTCATGAAAAGTTGTACAGCGATTTGGTTGTGGAAAGCAAAATATATCCGCGAGTGGTGATTGTCCCCGAGTAATTGAGAATTAGGTTGGTTGTCCATTTAGAAAATACGGTCCATGAGGAAAGTATTTGTTACTTTCCTGACTGCGCTTCTCATCGGCAGTCAAGCTCATCCCTCCTGGTATTGCCAATGTCCAGTGAAGAATACAGATCACACTATCATCATTCCGAGAGCTAGAACCATGCTGGAGAGGACCCTGAAGAATGCCATCCACGGCCAATACGTGGAAAACCTGAAACGGAAGCCAGACCTGGGCAAGGCATTCGAGGTGATATGCAAGTGAGACACCAGCAACCACTTCCTCCACAGGACAGCTTCACCCGATTTGGTGACTTGAGGTTCCTCCACAGGGCCCAGCTTAACTGCATTCCACTGAATGGAGCCGTCCACCACAGGAATCAAGACAAGCAACGCAGGAAGTGTTGCTATGCCGAGACGCTACCTCACATCCTGTGTAGTTGCAAGTCCCCATTTGAGAGTTTGGCAGCTGCGACACAATGCCATCCAAGATCGCCTGGCCAGAGCCATCCCACAACCCCTGGGGAAGGTTGCCGTGAACTCTGCCATCCGCGAAACCAACAGCCTACGGTGACTGGACATCATCCTCACCAACAAGGACCGGAAGAAGATTGTCACGGTGCCCTTCGAGAACAGGATCCCAGCCTTCCACGATGCCCAAGATGGAAAGGTAGAGAAATACGCCCCTCTGACTGAAACCTTTAGAGCTAAGGGTTACCAGGTTCAAACACATGCACTAATCGTCGGAGCCTTGGGTGCATGGGACCCCAGTAACGAGCGAGTGCTGAGAGAATGTAGAATCGGTCAACGCTACGCTCGGCTGATGCAGCAACTCATGGTGTTGGACGCCATCAGGTGGTCGAGGGACCATCTACATAGAACACATCACAGGACACACACAAACTGTGTTAAAAGAACATTGTTAAGGTTGCAAAATCAAGCACTCAGAAATGTCAGGATTAAGGTTACCTATGCAACCAGAATTGACTGCCGTACGGGCGGATGGGCAGATATGGAAGTGAGAGGGACACAGGATTAATTAGAGTGTTGAGGCTTGGGGAGAAGCTGGGAACTCCACACCATCAGGCAATCAGCGAGAGGTCCTGCAGAGAGGGCCGAAATTACCTCTCCCCATAACTTTGGGAGAACAAACACGCACGAGGCAGGCGGGGGAGTACAAAAATCAAGACGGAGCAAAAGCCACGCTAATCTTTTTATTTTTTATTTATTCATTTTTTTAAAGTCATTATTTTGAGGGCTCTGAGTCATACATATCAAACTTTTGGGGTTGGCAATACTGCCCTTGTGTGTATTCATTATAGCAGTCTTTAATTACATGATTGCACTTTTTCCCCACAGGACACCTGTATCATTCAGTGCACAGGATGGACAGAGCTAAGTTAATGAGTAGCTATTCAATATTTTGTTTTATCCTTGTTGTTCAAGGTGTGGCCCCAGACTGTATTTACTACACACTATTCAAATCCTGCTCTGAATACAGAATTTTTAATTTCCTCATGGGCTTTCCAATGGCGCTCATCACTACAGTAACTGAATGCTTCACAAATAGTAATTTATGTTCATAACCACCATATGAGGTGAGGGGTGGTATTATCCTCATTTTAGAGATGGAGAGCTGAGGCACAGAGATTGAGGTCAAAAGTGCCCACTAATTTTGGGTACCCAATTTGAGATGCTTAGGGTCTGATATTTTTTTATTTCCGCGTACTTAGCATTATATTTTCAAAGCACAGACTTCAGTTGCAGCTGAGTGTGCTCTTCACTTCTGCAAATCGGTGCACCCTTAACGTTGCACCCTTAATGTTCTTTTAACACAGTATTTTGTGTGTAATTTCCTTGGTTTTTATTTTAAGCAAACTGGGGAAAAAATCCAAAAATGGCATCGTATTGACATCCACATGGGTAATGGACGGGGTGGAATTTTTAGATGCACTGAAGAGACCTTTGCCACTGGAGCTAACTGAGTAACTGGTAGCAGTAATAGGTTGTTGTTGTCCTCCACATGGACCAGCACTAGAGGGGGCTGAGACATACTTTGCCAGGGAATTTCACAGATGTTTACTGACGGCCAAGGAACGGTGTGGTCTGTCTTGGGTTCCATTCCAGGTTCTGGAGAGGAGTGTTCTAGTGGGCACATACCCTTCTGTCCCCTCCACTCCAACCTGTCCCTGTCCTAGTCCTTTCTCTTATTGAGTCCTCGCTCCTTGTCCTAGTCCCCATCTCCTTCCCTACCCACTCTCAGGCATCTCGTCCCAGTCTTCATACTCAGCCAGTCCTAGTCTCCCCCTCTGGACTCCTTATCTGAGGCCTCATTTCTCTCTCTTTTTTTTCCCCCTCCCCCCTGTTGGTTTCCAGCTATTCCACACACCGCTGCCCATCTCACAGTCCCAGTCTCTAGTTCAGTTTCTCCCCTGCCGCCTCATTCCTTGTCAGATCCGTCTTGCTGTTTTTCCCCTTCACCTCGTACCCCAGTTCCCAATCTTCTTGTCCAGCCAGTCCCAGTCTCCATCCCTCCTCTTAGCACCTCATCCAATCTCTGGGCTTGTCGACCCTTAAAACTACAGTGGCACAGCTGCAATGCTTCTGGGTAGCCATTACCTACGCCCACAGGAGATTTCCTCCCGTTGATGAAGGTAATCCATCTCACTGAGAGGCCGTCGCTAGGTGAACTGAAGAATTTTTACCTCTACACCGGCGGTGAGGTCTTTGTAGCTATGTCTCTTGGGGATGTGGATTTTTCGTACCCTTGAGTGACGTAGCTATACTGATGTATACCAGTGTAGACCCGGCCTCAGTGTTCCACACATCCAACCCCACTAAAATGACTCCCAGTCTCCTTCCTCCACCAGTCCCAGCCTCTCCTCCACTCCAGCCTTTACTCCTCTCCCACAGCTCCCAGTCACAGTTTTCTCTCTTCTTCCCTCTCCCAGTCTCACCAGGCTCCTTGTCCCATTCTACTCCTTTCCCTTCTACAGGTTCAGCTCTTGTCCCCTCTGCATTTGAGTCAGGCAGCTTCCTCCTCCATGCTGCATTGGCGCCAGCAGGGTGGTTCTTGAGAGAACAAGAGAGATGGGCTCCCTGCCCTGTTCTGGTGCCCAGCCCTAACCTGGAGCAGCTGAGAGCTGCAATTGTAAGGAATGTCTGGCTTTGCCTCTCTACCCCTGGGCTGTCGCATGCACAATCCAGTCACACACAGGAGTTGTGAGGAGATTCAGCATGTTCCATTACTCTGTGGGGATGGCACATGTGTAGTCTGGTCAATGCTGGGACCTGTGAGGGGCTAGAGCGTGCTCAGTAGCTGCTAACATTGAAAGGCAGCTACAAACATGAACTTTTTTTCCCCCAAAGGCTTATAACTTGGCAGATATTCACAGGAATAGCAAAAGGCCCATCCCTGATCCTGACACACATGCCACCCTCTGTGAAGCACCAACTTCCTGTTCCAAGTGTGGGGCACTAGAACTTTTCAAAGAAATTGTCAGAAATGTTTTTAACATGGGAAGGACAGAGTGAGTAGCAGCCTTAAGCTGACTCACCACTCTAGGCACTTGGTAAACATCCCCACATGGGGCAAGTTAAGGAGATAATTGGTTAAGGACTGAATGATTAATCAATTAACCAGGTGGCTTAGCACACCAGCTGAGAACAGCTAAAAGCCAGACAGGAAGAGGGGAGGGGTAAGCTGGAAGGGCCAGAGAAGCCCAAGATCTCTTCCCTCTCACCCTGCGCCTAGGGAGAATTTGTGAACTCTCAGCTGTGGGGAACTTGTTCCGTTTTATTTACAATGTGACTATAGCCCTTTTAGTTGGACTTGTCGCTAGCTGTGTGTGAGGATTGGTTGCAGACAGGAATCTAGGGTGAAGGAACCCTGCCCCGTGACAATGGGCAAAACAACCTTGTTCTCAGAAATGGCTAAACAATTTTGGCCTAAACTTAAAGGCAAAACCCACTAACTTGAGGGGTGCACCTGGCATGGAAAACTTCAGTCCCAACGTTAAAGTTTGGCAAAGTTTTATAAACAACTGAAGACAGGGTTTTATACTGAAACATGTTTGACGGCCTTAATAGGTGAGGTGAGCACTGCCTCTGCTTACAGTAGCACCTAAAGGCCACAGTGAGAGTCGGGCTGCCATTGGATGGGGTGTTGTACAGACACCTCTGTCACTGAGGAATTCCATGTATACAGCTTGGTGAAGTGGTGACTAAGGGGAACATAACCACCTTGAGCTGTGTAAAGGCCATGTAGGAAGCGGACTAATTTTTTGGTGGGGCGGGGAGAGGTTCTGAGAGAAATGGGATAAAACGCTGAATGAAATGGAAGCTGAATATCAGAAAAAAGGTACTGATGGTGTGATCCGATGGTGGAATAACTCCCGAAGGAAGTAGTGGAAGTCCCCTCACTTGAGCCCTGTAAAATTAGGTTGGTCGGAGCACTAACAAATACATTGGAGGAGCAGTCCTGCATGGCCAGGGCAAAGGACTGGAAGATCAAATTGATCATCTACCTTGTGTTGTTCCAGAATTACTTCGTTGCACTAATGGGGCCTTATGAGCAGCCTGGATGTGAGACTGGAAAGTGAATGTGGATCCCTGAATACAAACAAGGATAACTTCCAAGAGATAGATATACTTATAAAGCAAATCAACTATGTTCCTACTCTGGTTTTCCTCAGTTTTTCCCCTTCTCCAGCCAAACAAGTGCAATGGAACTGTCTTTACACTGACAGCCTTCCTCTCGGGTCTCTGAAGATTAAAAATGGCTAATCTCTCAAGCAATCTAGTCAACTATTCTGAAGTGCTTTGTAATAAGCAGTCGGCTTGGTAAGGCCCAGTCCTGCTCTACCTGAAGAACTCTTGCTAACTTCAGTGGAAATCCTGCTCAGAGGCAGGTAGGGTTGGGCCCTATAAGACAGGAGGCTTAAAGGGAGGCAAGCCTCCATTGTTCCTCTTGCTAATCAAACACCTGCTGAAGAAATGGTGTGTGTTTGAAGGCATTTATTTTATATCAAAATGTCTTTGGCACTAATCAGTGTATCACCTATGTCTCTTACCATATTAAACCAAGCTGATAATTACAAATCCACAATCTATCCTCTTGAGTGCCTTAAAAAGCTACGGCACTTGCCACTCAGCACTGGAATTCTGCAAACATGGCTCCCTTCTACTGAGACAGTGATGGTCAGCCAAAGGTCAGACAAAATAAGCATACCTTACATCTGCCCTGAAAGCTGCTGATCCTGGGCTCTGAGCTGCCTCAGGGGAGGTATTTCCACAGGTAAAGACTCCACTGAGAGCATCCTCCTACAAGCTAAGGCAAGTTCACTCCCCAGAACCATAGCAAGAGCACCACAGACAGTCTCAGCTGTAGGGAGACGTGGTGCTCTCTCAAGCATGCCCAATGCTTGTGTCTTGAGCTCTGGGATACAAACGTTTGGGTATTAGGAGGAGTTCTCTGTATGGTGCTTTGAGTATGTAGTAGTATTCTGAATGCCACACAGAGAGGCAGATAAATTATGGTGCTTGCCATATTTTTTCTTAACATAGTGCACAAATAATTAAGAGCCCCTGGCTTGCTTAGTGTCATATGGTTAATTTCCTCCAATCTAGGAGATGAACAAATTGTTTTCCTCTCACAAGCTTGTGCTTCAAGTGAAGCTGCTGGAAGAATTAGTGTTTCAAGCCATTGTGTCCAATGAAAAGAACACTAAAAATAGACATCCTGGTTGATTTTTTTTTTTTTTTCTCCTCCCCCCAATCTGTCCCTTTGATGTTCAGCATTGGGCTTTCCTGACCTTGCATTCTCATGTGAAATGCAGAAGCACTTACCATGGGCGCTTCAGCTGTGGGCTTATTGGAAGGAGGAGGAGTTGCTGCTTGTGGTTTTTCTAATGCTAACTGCTTGCTGGTTTTTTGGCTATTTTTGTCTTAGTATTCCCTGGCCTATGCCTGCTTGAAACTAGTGAATTACTCCTTCTTCTTCTGGCTGCCATTCTACCTCAGCAACAACTTTGGATGGAAGGAGGCTGAAGCTGACCAGCTTTCGATTTGGTACGATGTGGGAGGAATCATAGGTAGGTGCAGCAAGCAAACCACTTCTTTCTTTGGTTGCCCAGTTCTTATGTCTTTTGCTCTTTAACACGAGAGAACCACATGGGCCCAGTGGAGTCTAAGTAACAGTTTACAGAATGTGCCCCGCATGCAAGGCCTGCTTACATACACTGCTTCTCTGGCTGCATTGTAAAATGTAGGATGCAGTGAGTACCACTAGAGAGCTCACAGACTGTTTAAAGGGGTACTACCCTATTTCTGTACACTTCAGCAATAAGAGTTTTTCTTCACTTGCTGTGAATGCGAGAGAGTCCCACTCAAACAGATGTCTCCCAGGTTTCCTGTCCTACTTCCCACCAGAATCCCTCAGCGAGAGAGTAGGCCTGGATTAGGGGTACATTCTACCCTAGAAGCCATTCCCACATTGCTGCAAACAAAGGGCTCAGTTCAGCAATGCGGTGAGCGGGCACAACTCCATTGTCTTCAATGGAGCCAAGTGTAGTTGTGCTTGTTTATGCCAGTGGTAAAATCTATCCCTGTGCCTCCTAGCCAGAACAAAGAAAGCCTCTCTTTATGGCTAGAGCTGTGCTATCCCATGTTCACTGTTTTTTGGCTTGGTAAGTAGTCCACTCTGCTTTCCTGCAAGACACTTCTGGGTTTGCTTTGCAGCCTCTCTAGCCTTGTTTACACTCGGATTATTTCCTAATGCATTACCAACAGTGCTGCTCCACTGGTGATTGCAATGATGGGCATGCTAGTGTAGACAAAGCTGCCAGCATTGTAACCATTGTGATGTCTAGATCTACTCTGAGCAGTAGATTAAAGTGTTAACAGTGTCACTGGCATGCCTAGAATCGGTTCTGTGCTAGTGCTCCCACCAGCGGAACAGAGCCATTAATGGGAACAGTAGGAAACTCTAGGAGACGGCCACGATGTGTTACATTGCACAGACCAGAACTGAGATTGCAGGAAGGGTGTGTGGGGAAAGGAACGAACAGCAGAAGCACTGACTGGCTACATGCAGAGAGAGCGAGACATAGTAATCAATCCTCACTACTGTGTCCTGAGTACCCTGGTTTGATTTTGCCTTGACTATGTCTCAGGCGGCAGTGAAAGTTTTGTCCACAATAAAAGTGCCAGAGGTAAAGATAAAAGAAAAGACCTGAATTTAGTAAGTGCAACAGTGTGTGTGTTCCATATGTTAATTGGAAGGGCACGATGAGCTTTCATTTTATTTTTGCAGGTGGGACAATCCAAGGCTTGATTTCTGATATGCTACAGAAGCGAGCTCCAGTGCTAGCGATCAGCTTGCTTCTGGCTGTAGGGTCTCTCTTTGGATACAGTCGTGAGTATATTTTGCATTAATGCAGGGGGGGACCTTTTGGGCCAGATTGATGGACACTTGCCAGTTTCTATGCCTTGAACCTGTTTCTGGTTCAGGATATTGCCCTTCAGAGTATATTTCTGGGCCAGTCACACTCTGCAAGGTTGTGTTGCGCCAAGAGATCATGGCATCTGAGAAGAAGTCTTTCTTCAGATTCTGGTTAATGATGGGGGGAA
This sequence comes from Dermochelys coriacea, assembly GCF_009764565.3. Lineage (NCBI taxonomy): Eukaryota > Metazoa > Chordata > Testudines > Dermochelyidae > Dermochelys > Dermochelys coriacea. Next base: position 249,414,266 of record NC_050068.2, read on the forward strand.
ATGTGGGTTGAGTGCTTGGGTTTCTTTGTGCCAGTGAAGAATCTGGCATTAGATGTGCTCCTTTGGCTGCATTTTCTAGCATTGCCAACATGTCAGAGTTACAACCCATAAAGCAATAATGCTAAAGTGCAAACATCTTGAAAGAGGAAAAGCCAATGGGTTGGGGGGGGCAAAGAGCGAGAGAAGATCTAGGAAAGGATGAGACGTCAGAAGCTCTTAGACTTCACGCCATTTACAGAAGCACTCTAGCATCTGGCAACCAATGGGATTTGGAAACAGTCTGTTAGGACAACTAATTAAAGGACACATCTAGGCTCAGCAAAACAGTGGACTTGGGAGCTATCATAAGGTTGAAGATCTCACATCTCCATATATACTCTCTGGCTGCACCAAGGGAATCCTTTAATTGGGTGACCTTGGGCATGTTACTTGACCACTCTTTGCCTCCGACTCCCCATCTGTAAAATGCGGGATGATGAAGCTGATCTCCTTTGTAAAGTGCTTTGAGGTCTACACATGAAAAGCTCTCTATAAGAGCTAGATATAATTATTTATTATTTTATTAACACTCCTCTTTTCTATCTGTCTCCTGGCAGGTTCTCCAAACAGCAAACCCATCAACGCATTCATCATGGCCATTACAGGTATGTCATATAAACGCCACTTTCACCCCAATAGTTGTGTAGACAGAAAAGAAACACTAACACTGCTGTAAATCCTTGTTAATGTACTCAGGTGTGCTGCCTTCTCAGCTAAATGCCTTGGCTGCAACAAGAGTGACTGTAAAGGTCCGACTGTTTGGTTGTGTGTTTTGGGGGTTTTTTAGAACACCTATTTAAGCAGCTTTCACAACAGAGGTGTAGAATAAGGAATTATGCTGCAGACTAGAATAGCTCAGATGGCAAGTATCTCTTGCGTTCTTTACATTATGAGAAGCTGTAAGCTTCCTCTGCCACCAAAGGTGCATACCTGGAACTTCTCGTGATGTGGACTCCCTATTAACCAGAATGAGTGAGGGTCCTTGGTTTCAAACACCCATATTTTAGGGGCTTCTGTGAATTTCCCCCAACTTCCTCCCTTAGGCACACAGAGAAGCACATGAGAACGCTACACCTACCGCTGTGAGGGATAACTAAGCCCTCTGGAAGCAAAGCATTCTGCCCCCTACTGCAACCTGTTCCTATAATTGAGATTTCCAGAACATCCTCAGCCTTTGACATGTGGGTTGCAGAAACTCCCTGCCCTGTGAAACTCTTGGGTTGTGCCGGTGGCAGCCTCCTTGCAGTGCTATAATTGGAAGATGGTCTTTTGGTGCTTTCAGGATTTTTCATTGGAGGCCCATCTAACATGATCAGCTCGGCGATTTCCGCTGACCTGGGACGTCAAGAATTGGTCAAAGGGAACAGCGAGGCTCTGGCAACAGTCACAGGAATTGTGGACGGAACTGGGAGCATTGGAGCTGCAGTGGGCCAGGTGAGATGACCAGAGAGGGAATGTGCCTTTAAAATTCTACATGGCAGTGACATGGAGGCTGGGAGTGGGGGGAAAGCTTCCAACCCCAACTGATTTCTATTAATCTTTTTTTTTAATTTCCAATGGAAACAGTTTTGAGGTTTTTTTGGTTTTTTTTAACACACAAACCTTCTCTGCAGAGTTTGTAATGCAAATATTGTGGCAACAAACTTTGAGAATGAAATGCGTTTTAGACACTTTCATAACCTGAGCTGTTGAGAAATGGAAAAAAATTACACTCCATAAATAGTGGGGGAAAAAAAATTGGATTTTTAAATTATTTTCAGTTTTTAAATAATCTAAGGTGGTGTGAGCAGCCCCAGTGAAGAAATGTATTTACGAAATATTGTTTTTAAGATGAATGTCCCCTTTAAATAGAACATAACAAATTCTTATGTTAGACTAGTTTGAGTGTGATTCTCTTTATCTAGGGCAGACTTCCCATCCTGTAAGACTGGTATCACTTGCTTACATCTTCCACCCTGTGTGCTGTTATAGAAATTGACCACGGATTGTTACTGAAGCAGAAGCTGAGGGCATTGGCAATAGGAATGTACTTGTTATGCAGAAACAAAATTCATGCACATGAAAGAACATAGTGCAGATTTTTGGGTTGGGCAGGGCCTGTGATGTAACTGGCCCCATACTACTAGTGAGAGAGAGTGTAACATCATGAAATACCAAGACGTATGTAGGATTGGAGTCCACACCACCATTTCCCAAAGGAATTAGGGTTCATAATTGGCACTTACGGGAATATTCCTGTGACTATCAGTAGTGCTGATCTGCAGGCAGAGAAGAACTTGTTAACTACTGACTGAGGTGGTTCTCCCCAGTAAATGAAATGTTCATTCTTTCTCTCTGAAAGATGCTGTCTTAGTTTTCCATATTTAACAGGTGGCTAACACCTTTCAAATCTTATTTGGTAACAAATTTCCCAGTGTACCATGCTTCCTGCATTTTTCCCTTTCCACACACATACCCACTTCTTAAGGAGAGTATCATGAAAAGTGGGTCTCTTTCTGAAAAGTTCTGCCTGCCACTGCTTCCCTATCTGGGCTTGCAGTCATCTCAGTGGGAATGGCTGCTGTGTCACTCCAGGTGGGGGAATAAGCAGCAGAAGCACCAGGAGTGCTTCGAAAATGAAGATCCTGTTTTTGTGCCAATATGCTCAGTATTAGAGAGGTACAGAGGCCCTTTAAGCAGAGTTGTATTCAAGTACTGCATATAAGGGATCATTTCTGCCTTTACTTGATGATTACAAGGCCCTCTTGAGCTCAGATTGTAAATCAGTGCAGAAGCTTGAGCATCTTATCTGCATAACAGGGTACTGGAAAGGGTTAACTAGCTAATGCTTGTATTGCTGCTGAAAACGCATGTCCTTTTTAAGTTGTACATCTTCCCAGAGCGTTTAGCTTTTATGAGGGTATTTACATTCATTTACGTAACTATGTTCTGTGCAATAAAATCCTTTGTTCAGTCTAGTCAAATTGTCACCCCTTGAAGTGGTATTTAGTTTTTCTCCTCACTGAACATAGTTACCTATAAAGCTTCACGCTGGTGTGTCTATTTCACCGATCTTGTATGGGTTTATATGGAAGGATTAAGGCAGCAAGTCTCTTATTTCGCCAGGCAAGGAGCAGCTAGATACTGAAAGAGAGGATTTATGACTGGCTCTTTTTTTCCCTCTTCAATAAATGCCAACAAACTCAGGGAGATGCAAATGAAAGGGTGACACCAGAAACACACCCCTCACAGTTGTTGATTATCTAAATATCATATTTTGTTTCCTTACAGTATCTAGTTTCTTTGATCCAGGACAATCTGGGATGGATGTGGGTTTTCTATTTCTTCATTCTTATGGTAAGAGGTCTTTTCTTCTTTAGCTTTTTCACCTGTGTTGACTCTGAACCCTAGAATAATAAACAAATAAATAATAGGGTTGTTTTTGTGAGAGTTTAAAGTAATGACTTTCACACCTTAAACAGTTTCTGCCACACCCATTAGTTATAATGCTGTTCCTAGAGCTGATGTAAGGCTGGTGCACACCAGGAAGTGTGATCTAAATCAGCCATGGTAATATCGGTTCTTTCCACCAATCAAAAAACAGATGTTGAATTATTATTGCCAAATGAACAAGAATAGATTTTTTTTTAAAGCAGGTTTTGTAAGTGACAGAAAGAGAAGCACTTGACATTGCCCCTTTAAAAATTCTTGTATCTGGTGTGCAACATTCATTTTGGTTGAATTTCACTCTAATTTCCAAGTTAAGCTTCTGCCCCCTCCAACTCCACTGTTTGCAAGTGCATTCAGGATTTCCAAGGAGCTGATAGTGAGCTGGTAATTTGTGGAGCCCTTTCATTTTGGCCCCTCAATGTCTGATCATCCCTCCCACCAACCCAAAAGAAAGTGCTCTGTAGGGCTGGCCCCGTATGGTGGCAGCACAGTGTTTCTGTCTAGAAGATCAGAGTTCACACCCTGAGCTGCTCAGGTTGGTAGTGGCTGGGAGTGTTGCATAATCCACCTGCTTCTCCTTTAGGGCTAGGGCTGGGGTGTTGCCTTGCTTTGCTCTGTGATTCCTTTTTGAACAACTGAAAGAGCTATTTGATAAGGTCCAGAGAGAGCAGTGCAAAGCCATTGAGTCGAGGGAAAAACCTTAGCTTATTCAGAAATTTTCCTGAAAGTCTAAAGCCAATTTTTGTCCTTCTGACAGGCAAACTTTGACTTTCCTATTTCACTTCCAGCTTTCTGTGCTTACAAATGCCTCTAAAATGTGTTGGAGGGAAGATGCAGCGGCATGTACATGTGCTAATTGTCCTTCATGCTATTTCTTTCCACAGACTAGTTCAACAATCCTGTTCATCTCACCCTTACTAGTGAGGGAAATTAGATTGCTCCTGCATGAGAGACACTTGCATATGCGGACTGGTTGACTGCCACTTCCCTTCAGAGGGACTGTCCAAGGAAAATCAACAACTGGGAGACAAATCAAAATTCTGGGAGGTTTATGTTTGTTTTCTTTTCTCCCTCTCCTGCCCTGCAAGTTTGGATTAATTCAGAATGTCCCACAAGGTTTTGCAGAACAGCTTTTGAGAACTTGCTGTTGGAATACTAAATACCCAAATGGATTCAGGCCTTCTGCAACATGGAGTTGCTGTTCCAAGATAGAGGAATTAATCAGTTTGGCTGTAGTCCCACCAGAGCCTTTCAAGTCAGCAAGTGCACTCTTTCCTCCTGGTTTGTGGTCCCATTGCTATAACCTATACTGATTATTTCTGGATGTCCTGGCAAGTGTCAGATATTTAAAACCTGAAGATGGGGAGTCAGTCTTACAGTGAATGGTGAGACCTCCTTATTCTGGGGAAACCATACACCCCACTTCATGAATATTCTGAAGTTCTTTGTTGCTTTGGTTTAGAAGAATGGGCAAAATTTCTTTGGAATCAGATGCATTTGTGCTGTCCAGGTGTCCAAAAAATACCTTTGCCAAATCTATACACAGATTAATCTCTACTATCCTTGGTTAATCCTCCCATATACAGATAATTTCTCCATCAGAAGCTAACTCCATGCTTGATCTATTTATTATTATTGTGCAAAACCCTGCGATTTCTGAATATTTAAGTAGCCAAATATTGTAGAAGAGGGGGATGATAATCTTTTAATACTAATTTTCAAGGAGTGCGGTAAATTTTATAGATCTAACGGTGGCCACTTGGATGGCTTTGAGGATTGGGACTGGGATACAGATTTTTACCAGTTGGCTGTCAGATCAGTTGTGACCCAAAGTCATTGCTCTCTGCATTTGATGGCTATTTAGGTGACACTTCTGAAAGAAGCTGGTGTCATCGGTCCTGTTCTCTGTGGACAGTTGACCATTTATCCTTCCTCGGCACAGCAGACCCAGGATTGAATGAAGTGAGTTTGAACTATTCCACTTCCTTTATACGTGATGCTTCTGGGTTAGGATTGAGGCACATTAGTGGAGTAGTGTGAAGAAACCGACACTGCTATTGCCCAGGCTTTACTGACACAATGGACAGACAGAAGCCTGCAGGCTCCAGGGCTGTCAGTCTGATAACTCACAAGAAAAATAGATGAAAGCCAGCTACAAAAGCATGTGATTCTATTCTATGCTTAACACCATTGCATCTGAGCACCTTTCCATCGTGCATTAAGTAAGTGACTAACATGTATCACACATTCATTAATGAAGTAATCTGAATCATTTTACAACCTCTCAGCTGCTTTTTATATTTTTTTCTGTCCACTGCCTCGGGTGACTTTTCTTGTATTCACAGAGACACTTTTTAACCACCAAGATTTCTGAACAAATATTCAATCCAATTAATTTCCTAGATGGAAAAATTCTTCGGTAACTGAGAATTTGGGGGTGGGGGGGGAAGGAACTTTTTAAAAACAGAAAAATTGCCTTTTTTTAAACTTAGTGTACAGCCATTTTTTTTAAATGTCTGAAAGTAAATGTTTAATCATGTGATTAACGTGGAACATTGTTAGTGCCTTATTGTATTGAATTGTTGCTCAGAGATCGTTTGCTGATCCTGAAGTGCCAGCTGTTTTCACAGCTTCACTTACTGGGAGAACACGGTTGCTCTGTTTCTACTATGGTTTCTGAAAGTCCTCCTCCTTCTTTGTCTGAGATGTTTCCTGCTTTTAGATCTCTTCCTCTCTGCTTTTAGTTAACCTTCAGACAGTCCATTGGTTGGGGAGAAGGCACCATTAATCATAAGGGACCCATGTTCTTGTCTCTTCTTCCCACCCTTATCCCAATTTTTGCCAATTTAATTTGGGATGATCCTGAGGAGATGCTGTTCGGGGGACCTACCTTGTGCCCTCAACTGATTGGGGGCACTTAGCTTAGTATTCAGATCCCAACCCAGTCCTTAGTCCATTTCCAAATGGAAGCAAACTTCTTGAAATTCATGCTGGAAATTGTTGGTGGCACTGTTTGCCCAGTCTGTTGTTCATGTGTCTGAGAATGGAGGTTTTGGATTCCAGGCTTTGGTGACTGTCGAGGTGCCGAGTAAGTTCTGATGGAAATGAAGATTGCAGTCTTCAGTGCAAATCACTTCATGTCAAATTGGCTGCAAACTCCATCTGCACACTGAGCTGCAGAGCATGTGCAACTGTTCAGAGGGTATTTTGGGGCACAGCATATTTATTGCTAATACTTGATTGGCTGTGCATTCTTTCCCCTACCCAAGTCTTAATATATTTATTTTTACACTTGACTCTTTGGCTGGTGTATTTCCTCAAGCAGTGGCAATGAGAAATGTTTTGATTCTGATAATGTCAAATGTCATCTGAATAAATTATTATTTTTGGTGAACTGATGTGGAATTCTTTTGTGTGCTTTATTCCACTCCACCCCGTCCTTCTAAAATCATAAAGTTCACCAAAAGAGCTCTTCCTCCTTTTATGGATAGTTCCCCGTTACAGCTGTAATAGTGTTGTTGCAGTTGTTTCCCCAGTAAGTAGTTCTGAAGAGCTGGGCCTACACAGCCGTTGCCTGCAGTGTATGCCTGTTTCTCCTCAGTGTTCTCACTTCCTAACCCTTGCGAACACTTAAAACAAACCCCCATCCAAACTAGAAAGAGGCTACATGTTGCTGTTAGTCAGTTTGGCATGCTTCCTGATCAATTTCATAAGAAGCTTTGTGAGACTCCCTGCCAGAGGCACTGAGAACAGTGTGATTAATAGCCTCTGAGAAAAGCCACACATACCTGATTTTTTTCCCCTCTGAATGTAGAAGTCATATGCTACTCATTCAGTATTAAACATAACATGTTTGCTATCCTTGCTAGGCGCCCTCTTTGCTCGTTTCTCTAAGCACAAACCTGAACTCGCCCTGGCTCCTGTCTTTAGATGGACACAGTGGGGAGCTTTTTAATTGTTCTTGTTTCATAGCATGCTGTAAACTCGGATTTGGGTGAGACATTGGCTTTCTTGAGACACCCAGAGATCATGGTCATGTGCCTGGCCCCTCACTACATACAAGAAAACTATATAGCAGTAATTTTTCTGAAAAGTAGTGATTATCTCATTTCTCCCTCTGCTTCCATGTTTCTGTGAATGAGTAGGATCAGAATATCCTAGCCTCTAGTTACTTTAAGAAAACTTTCTTTCACTTTAACGTCTATTTGCACAAAATAATGCTAAACAACCTCAATCCCTCTATCCCCCCACCAAAAAAACCCTCCCACCACCATGATCATGACCATGATCTCTGGAACTAGGAGAGAGGCAGAAATATTGGCTAATTTTCAGAGTTTAAAATCACAGAATAGCAAAATACTAAAAATACTCCCCAGGTATCTGACTGTTATCCAGAATGTGACCAATCTAGGCGGTAATCAAGTTGGTGAGGAACAAATTAAAAGGATGTGCCCTGGCTATCTCTTTGCACCACCCACACTATGATACTTTCCCATTTTAAATTATGCTTGTCTGGTAGACCCCTTTCAAGCATCTTGAATAGTGGAATGTCATGCCATAGATACTAAACTAGTCAGTCTTGATCCTGCCAGTAAAGCTCATGCACTGGAATGCCCTGGGTCTGTGTGATCAGACACTGCACATTTCTTAGCTGGATATCATCTGCCATTGCCATCTCCAGTAGTGGTAGGAACCTGATTTTGCCTTAACCACTGGGGACCTATAAAGATCCTATGTAATGTATTTTTTCTCCTGAGGTTTTTGGGGAGAACCTTTGCTCTAAAGGGGAAAGTGCACTTTAAATACTCTCCTTCAACCCATGTATCCATTTCCTCTTAATCTCCCTTCCCTCCCCATTAAAACATCTGATCCTTTTTAAATGGTTACTGTTCTCTGAAAACCTGAAATACAAGCAAGATTTACAATTCCTAGACACTTCTGTGGTGGTTGGATTCCTGGTGTGACCAAGTACGCTGAATGTGCGACCTTTCTGTCTCCTAAGCTTAGGGTAGATTCATCTATATGGTTACTACAATATTGAATAAGAATTGGGAAATTGATTCTGAATGTTCTCTTGGACTCCCATGTAGCCAGTGCTTCTCCCAAGAGTCCATGTGAGTACTGATTCCAGAGTCTCTGATTTGGCAAATGCCCGTGAGGATGCCACAAAAGGAGGGGTGCCTATGAAAATCATTGCAACTGTGAGATCCAGCATTTTCATCAAAGTCCACTGATGCTAGTGGACTCTAGGGTTTTGTCCTTTCAATCTATTTCAAACTATTCAATAGAGAAGGCTTCTGTCTGAGATCAGTTTAGTAGGGCTCCTACATAGTTTATCTTCTTAGGAAAAGCTGTTTTATTTCAAGTAGTCTGAATGGTAATGAGCACTTGACAGACAAGTAGCTGATCTGGTATGGCAAATTCTACATTCAGACACTTGAATTCCTCTGTGTGCTGTCCTTGATCAGCCATCTATCCAGACACGGGAACAACATGTGAACACCACCCAGATTCTCAACTCATATGGATTTAGGGTGACCAGATGTCTCAATTTCATAGGGACAGTCCCAGTATTTGGGGTGTTGTCTTATATAGGCGCCTATTACCCCACTCCCGTCCCTATTTTTCCACACTTACTAACTGGTCACCCCCTATGGATTCATCCTTAGAAGCATATAAGTGGCCCTCAGATCCAGAGCATATAAGTCCTCTGCCTTCTTACAAGAACAGGATTATTCATACACAGTGTTTAAAACTTCTCTTTTGTAACCTATTGGTTGAGGTCTCTGAGATTCAGGATGGGTTGTAATGCTCTGGATTCTTGGACTCCAGATGCAGCTGGAAGAAATCCTGTTCCTCTTATTCGTCCCCAGTGGCACAGGTTCAATGGCTTTTTCAATCTGGCAGGTGGGACGGGCTTTCCGAAACTAGCTCTTCCTGATATTACTGATCTCAAGTACATGTCTGAGGCGAGCAACGTGTCTTTTCAAAGCTAGATGCTTATATGCATCAAATAATGGAGTAATGGTTACAGAAGTTCTTACCCCAGATTTGCTACTGTGGGGAAGAGTGGTTCTGCAAGTGCATGGAGGTTTGGGGATGTAATGGTCACAGGGGTTGCTGCTCTCTCTCTGATCTTTACTCTTGCATCAAAGCATTCCAATACATCTGCTTGGAACTGGTCTGGTCTCCTACTCTTCATCTCTCCTACTTCTTGACAACAAGTACAACACATGGAAGCAGATGACTGCATTTTCAGTCACTGGTGTGTGAAGAAGCAGCTGTACGGAGGACCATACAGGTGAACATGTGGAGTGTGGTGTTGCAATGGTATTAGACACAGCAATTAGTAAAATTAGAGCTACATGAGGTCTGCAAGCCCCATTTTGGCTCTCTTGGAAAGTGTAATAGAGCACAAACTCTGAGGTGGTAGGCACAGCAGAATAGCTCTTTGTATCTAGTGTCATGTACATGCACCTACACAAGATTTTTCTGGGGTGGGATGTACTGCTTGATAATGAGGACACCTTTTTATACCCCTGCCTTTTCTCTCTAAGCTCATGCACCGGCTGTTCTCAAAGACTGATTTCCCTGAGGAAGGGAGGATGTTGTTAAAGCATGACTGCTACTAAAGTAGCATCCAAAATGTGTTAATGTTGTACAGATATGCAGGGAAGATGGTCCCTGCCCCACTGAACTTAAAATATTCAGGCTGGTTCATGTTTCTGCCCTACTACTAAATACGTAGGTCCGACTCCAAATGCATCTGTATTGTAAGGCCTTTGGATGAATTTGGTCCACAGCCTTTTTCTTTCATCCTCCCCGCACTAAGTTGTCAGGCTGCGTGAGAAGGAACCAGCACGTTCTGTACTAACAAAGCGAACATTGTAATGTAATCACGGTATGGGTGGATGTGAGTGATGAAGGATGTATTCCTTCTGGTAGGATGTGGATTGGAGCTCAAGGTGACTTTGGAATTGCATAAATTCACACTCAACTTCCCTAGAGAATTAAAAGGGGGCAAAAATATGTGATAAATGAAGTGTCAAAAGTAAATACGTTTACATAGTATGTGCTCATAAAGCATAAATATTTCCATGGTGAGGAGCCTCCTTCAGAGCCCAGGGTAGTACCTATGTAGAAACAATGTGTTCAAATCAAGTAGAAAAAAACAGGATTGTTTAGGTGAGAACATTTTAGTTTGGCTCTATAGGCCAGGATCCCAACTCAATGGTCCAGGAAGATGGGTTAGTGACCCGCCGTGTGGCCCATGCAGTTTAGTTAGCCTCTTGGTACAATACATTCCTTGCTCACTTCACAGGTGAAAAGGAGGAGGGGAAAGTGCCTTTACTACAGAAAACAAAATTGCTCTCTACTGGTCAGACTGATCTGCTGTTGAGAAATGTTTAGCTGGCATTGCCTGCACTCTGCAGCTGTGGTCCCAGCTGTATTAATTCCTTTTAAATCTATCCTTAGTCCAATTCCCTGAGCCCTCTCCCATTTACAATCTTTGGCAAAGTTGTTTAACTACAGTAAATCCTCCCTGGGATGCTTTCCTTTGCAACTGTTACCTTCAGAATCTCCACCTGAAACTGATGCATGTTTTTTGTTCTGCCTTTACAAAGGGAGAAGAATGTTGTCACCTCCCCGTTTGCCTACAAAAACGTGCCTGGGTGGTTAGATCAGATATGTGTAGTGTCAGAGCAAAGTATTCAGACTGTTAGACGTTACTAAACATGAGGTGTTTGCCTCTCCTAGTGCCTTCATCCCATGATCTTAACATGCCCTACAACCACCCTGGGCGGTAGATATTATTCCCATTTTACAGATGGATAAACAGGTACAGAGTAGTTGGGAGAGTTGGCCAAGGCCACACACTGAGCTAGGAACAGAATGCAGGAGTTTCAACTCCCCCTCCCATGCTCTAATCATCAGACAATACAACTACCCTACTGTCATTAGAACTACAGAGCCATAACCCAGCCTGCAGCTACTCTACACTGCAGACAGAAGTCTGTGGTGCAATCATGTGACAAGCCTGAGACATCAAGAGGAGAAGACTATCTTTTTTGCCAAAAAATCTGGCCTGGCCCAGCTGTTTAAATGACCAGTCCAGGGGCGTTTCATGTGTGGTCCCTCAGCTCTTTGAATGGCAGTGTTAGAGAGCACAGCAGAGAAAACACCAAACTTCTGGATGGGGATCCTTCATCTGAGCCATTTCCCTCTGGCTGACCAAGGCACAATGGTAATAGGATCTGGTGAGAGCTACCCCTCCCGTCCTTCGCAATCAGAAGGGAAGGGCAATGTGAGGCCTTTGAAGGTAGTGGAAGGCAGGATCTCATGGAAGATTTTCTCCTCCACCAACAATCTGCTTCAGCTCTTGTACCAGCACTGGGGTTTTGGCTCTCCTGCTAGCAGCTGGGCTTTATGGGCTTTGATAGACTCAACAGTAGAGTGGAGAGCGAAATGGTAACTGTATTCAGAAGAAACACCTCTAATTCTTACAGGACATTTATACTTGTTAATGCAACAGTGCTGTTTACACTCAGGAAAATGCAATTGTTTTAAGTGAGCATTTTACAGCTTCCTTGAGGAAGTGGGGTCCTAGGGAGACAGCAGGGGCTTGGGCCTCAGAAGGTCTGGGTTCTACTCTCACAGACTTCCCGGCCGAGTTGCATTGTTGCTACGTGCCTTGGTTCCTCATCTATAAAATGGGGATAATAATGGTCTCTTCCTCCTACCCTTTGTCTTGTCCATTTAAACTAATCAATTTCTTTCTATGTGGGGTTCATTTGTGATCCCCATTTCCATAGCATTTGAGTGCCTCACAATCTTAATGTACTTCTCTCATCTCTCTGTGGCGCAGGGAAGTGATATTATCCCTATTTTACAGATGGGAAACTGAACCCAGACATTTAGGGACTGGCCCAAGGTCATATAGGCAGTTTACTCTGGGGGGAATTCTGTGCCACTGTGCAGGTGCAGAATTTATATCCCCCGCAGATTCCTTTGCTTCCCCACAGAAAAATGACTTTCTGATGGGGAAGCAAGGGAAGCCCCCAGAGTAGTCTTTTGACTCTACACAGTAGTATGTTTTGGGTGCCCAGGACAGCTGGCAGAGAAGTAAATCACTAAGAGGCAGGGGGCCAGCCTGAGGAAGACCTGGCTGATGGCTCCTACCCTGTGTCGGGATCAGCTGCTAGTCCCAGCTCGGCTGGGAATGATGGGACTTCCTCTTCCCCTGCACAGCATCTGGGGCTGAGCCAGATTTCCCCGCCCGAGCTGGGGGAAGCTCTGCAAACTCATGCGCGTGCACACGCGCTCTCTCTCTCTCTCCCCTCAGCTGCAGAGGGAGGGATCTGTACAGGGAGCTGCTCCCCCATCCGCCCAGTCCCCATACATCCAGACTCTCCTGCTGAACCTTGCCCCCTCCACTCAGGAAAAAAACCCTGCCAAGCCCCATGCCTGCACCTGAGCCATCCACACCCAGATCCCCACCCCACTGAGCCCCAACCAGCTGCACCTATATCTCCACCCCACTGAGCCCCCTCCTCCCCCAGCATCTGGACCCCCACTGATCCCCAGGCTTACCTATCTATCCCTTACCCAGAACTCCCCCCCCCGCACTGAGCCCCAACCACCTTTACCTGAATCCCCCTCCAGAGTCTCCTTACGCTTGAACCCAGAACTGCCCAACAAACCTGTGCATCCGGATCCCCTGCTCAGCTGCCTGCACCCAGATTACCCCACACAGAACTTTCTCAGCTCACACCTGGACCCCCCACACTGAACCTCTCCACACTTGGATCCTGCCTTGCTGAGTCTGCCTGCCGATACCTGGTGCACCTGGCATAGAGGGGCAGGGCCCTGGCGTGTTTCTGGGGCTGGCCCTGTCCTTGTGCTGTGTCAGGGTTGGGTGCAGCCTCACCACTGCGTCCGTGTCCTAAGAGGGGAGCTGCACAGTGATCTCCGACCTCTGTGAAGCCAGTGGCCTTGTGCTCCCCAATGCCGTGCTGGAGTCTCCACATTTATTTGGCAAATAACATTTGCAGAATTGTGCAGAATTTTAAAATATTGTGTGCAGAATTTTTAATTTTTTGGCACAGAATTCCTTTGGGGTAAGGCAGTCTGTGGCAGAGCCAGGAATTGAAGGAAGGTCTCCCAAGTCCTAGGCTAGCTGCCCTAACCATTGGATAGTCTCTCCTCTACCTTTGGGGTAAGGACTTTTTGTTACAGTTGTACGTACCTAACACAATGGGGCCAGGATCTCAGGCTGGGCCCCTCCCCATCACATTGCGACAAATACAAAATGCAACAAGCCCCTTTCAAATGAAAGGAATAATTCTTTTGAAAGAACAAGCTTCCAGGGCACCAAAAGAGAAGATGCCATAGCAAAGTGAACTGGTGTAGAAATAACACATAAAATTATTATAATCTAGACATTTTGCATACACTTTGGTGCTAGCAGAAACATCCTTTGAGAAGTGGATTGTGCAAGTGCAGCTCATGGAAAGGTTCTACTGGTGTGTACAACTCAATGTATGCTGCTTCATCAACAAAACTATCACACATAGAAACTGCACCAAAGTGCCTCTTTCTAATATAGATTGGTATTAATTACTTATAATGTATATGTTGTGTTAGCAATATAAGAGCAACACAGAATTGTGAGCTCTATCAGGCGATACACAGGATAGATATAATATAGAAAATAAAAATTATACCTTGTTACAAACTACTAAATGAATCTTTACAAGATAATACTTTAACATCTGGTGACTACAAAATACGACATTTAGCTCTCCTTCACTTCAGTCATTAATTTACAGTCAAATATCGATTTGCATTTGAATAAATTGCCTAGGGAGGTTGTGGAATCTCTATCACTGGAGATTTCTAAGAGTAGGTTAGACAAACACCTGTCAGGAATGGTCTAATACTTAGTCCTGCCATGAGTGCAGGGGACTGGACTAGGTGACCTCTCAAGGTCCCTTCCAGTCCTATGATTCTGTGCCCTATCTCAGAAATACTTGCTTGAGCCTGAATATTTTTTCTGCATTTATCCAACTCATAAATAATTTTATTTTCTCTACAATGTGATATTCTGTATCAATCATTAAAAAAAATCCACTTAAACTTGGATATTGTTAATTTGTAAAACAAACCAACCAAAAAACCCTCCAAAAATCTAGAATCTTAACCTAGAATCTAACTGTCCATCTTCATTGACCTCAGTCTATGGACAACTCTTCTTCAAACTGACAAGAAAACCAGAATATAATGGTTGGATAAGGATTGGGTATAACTGAATCTGGGCAATTAATAAAGCAGAATGAAATATTGTCAGTGGAAGAAATTGAGAACTAATTCAGATTACTGTAGTTACCTCTCATTGCTGAGTGCTTAGAAATACCATGCTACAAACCAAAGATGCAATAATTTGAGCACAATGAAATTGAGAGCTTCAAAACTGTATGAATAAGTGTTAATACTATGTGAATAATGAAAAAGTCATACACTTCTGTATGTATGCAAATGTCCACTATTTACTTATTTACCCTTGAAAAATACCTATGACACTGTGACAGAGGTGGATTCATGTTCACAAACATAATGATTCTTGGCCTTAGGTACACAGAGATTAGTCCAATATTTCAATCTGTACTTCTCACTTTACCACACAGTATCAGATTACGTAGTGTATCTTGCCCTCAAGGAAGTTGTGTATGATGGGAGGAGTAGATAATGAAACATGCTGGAGAAGAGATGGCTCTTCTGATTGTCTTCACCAGGCTTGGGTGAGACTGCCACCAGAGCCAGGAATTCCGGAGACTAGAAGATGAATAATGGGAATTTATCATCAGTGAATGTATCGTGTTGAGTCTGAAGTTAGTATTGTTAGGCTAGAATGGCAACCTTTCTAAACAGACATGCTCACTAGATAGTTTTGTTCCTTAGGGACTTGCATAGTAAACTGCTGCTGAGTGCTGAAATCCACAAGCCTCTTCAACAGACAGACTAATGAAGTTTAGGAAATGCTGCTCCTAAACAACAATTTGAAAATAGATACACATAACAAATACCTTATTAAACCAGTGGTTTCCCCTGAAAGGGAAACCTACATAAAGAAGCCTTCTATCTTTGTCAGTTTTTTACCTTGTTGTCCTTGGTCTTTATATAAAATACAGAAAAGGACCAATCTGCTCTATTCCCAGTGAGGTGGCTGGTTTCTTGTATTCTGTAAAGAAAGATCATTCTTGATTTATTATATTTTTGTAGATTGGTGCTTTGCATCTTACTGTACTCTTTTCCCTATTTTGTAAGTGTGTGTGTGCTTATCTGTGTACTGTACAGCCGACTTACAATAAACTTTTAGTTTTAAAACAATGATATTGGTGTAATATATGAATCCTGTGTTTCTAGAAGACACTATCTTCTCTGCCCAAGAATATATAGTGTTCTGAAAGCATATATGTGTAATATCACTTTCCTTCCATCTGATGGAGGCAAATATTCAAAGGCTTTCTGCTGAGTCTGTATTTCCCTAGTATTAAAAGATCAATAACTACCGTATGTATGGCCATTATTAACACAGATTTATTTCCCTAATTAAACTGATACACAGGGTATAATGCCAATATAAATAAGTGAGGCCCTTTCATTAATTTAGTTCTGTATTGAAGAATCAAACAGGGCTTACATTTAACAGTGTTTTGATTTTCATTTGCTGACTTTCTCAAGAAAACTGGGAAATGAAGCTGTGCGTGCATATGTGGGTGTGCACTTGTGTTAGAGTGTGAGAGAGCTGGTGGAGCAAGTTTAGATGATGATCCTGGGGCAGAGAAGGAAGTAGTTTAGGGAAGTGAGACTGTGAGTAACACAGTGTGGAGGTGACATATAATTGTTCTCACGCTAGAAAACAATATGTACAACACTGTGAGAGCAAGTGACACACCTACATTACCGAGTACCCTGCATTTAAAGGTAGCTTTTTTTTTTGAGATGAGTTTACGACACAAAATGTAGATTCACCTTTCCCTAAAGTTTGTGGGTGTCCTAGCTTGCAAAGTACGTTAGGATGATAGGTACTCTGACAATGTAATGGGTTTTTTTTATTATTATTGTAGATCACTTCCCTCAGATCCCTTGGGGGCAATGAAGTACAGTATAGGTCCCACCTTCAAACATGGAAATATACAACACATGGCTGTGGGCTATGTGGAAAGGAATGTTAATGATGCCCTCTTTCCCCTGCTTTTACCAATGTTGCCGTTATCAGTCCATAAAGGAAAAGTGCTATGAGCCTGATCCAAAGCCCACTGATGTCAGATAATGAGTCTTTCCACTGATTTCAGTGGGGTTTGGTTCAGACCTTTTAAGTGTTTATTCTCAAGTATGAGCACAAGGGCAGTTCTGATTGGACAGGCTGGTTTAAATCAAGCAAAGAGCATCCTGCAGGTGAGGCAAGTTTACAATATTCCTGGGCACGGGAGGACATCTTTTGGCTCATGTGATCCAGCAGCTGCTAGCAAAGGACCAGGGACCCATTTTGACTTTTCACTGCTTTGATATGTTAACAGGTGCCTCTGCAAGGAGAACAATGGAGCTGAACTCTTGATCCAATAAAAGGATAAGTATTTCTTGAGCATGCATTGTTAATGACTTTTGAAACGTTAATACTGAGTCATTTTGTTTCTAAATTTCAAAAGGAATATATTCAGAGCAAGGGGGTCAAGGCACACAGGAAACTTCCGTTGCAGCTAATGGGAGTTGTGTGTGTGGATCAGCCTTTTCAGGGACTAATGATTAATACATAGTGCTTTTGCCTTTTAAAGCACTGTGCAAAGATTAACTAATCCTCTCAACTCCCTGGTGAGGGAGGGAAATATTATACTCCTTTTACAGGTGGAAAAACTGAAGAGGACAAGTTAATTGACTTGCTCAAAACCAGAGAGAGAATCAAAACTGGGATTAGCAGTCAGGAATTCTGTGTTTCTTGCCCAGTGCTCAGATCACTAAACTGGGCGGCCTCCCAGCAGATTTTGTTTTAGAACATCTGGGGTGATCAGTGAGAGGGCTAGTGAAATCCAAGAGGACTCCCCAAAAGAGCAAACAGATTGTCATTTGTGCATGAACATACTGCAATTGTAGAAAACTGCAGTGCTCCAGGTACATTGCAGGGTCACCAACGAGCCTAAATAAGACTTAGACGTCTATTCAAGTTTGTTTGTTTTTTTTGGTGTGGGGGGAACTAGTTTTTCAGGAATCATGAAAAATACAGTACATGAAAGATCTCATTCCATTTTAAAGGTCAACTTTAAGGCAATACTTAGGTATGAAGAGTAAGCTGTAGATTCCAATAGTGGTCCCATTGCTCACTCATAAACCTGAGACGGCTGGAAGAGGTGCCTGTCAGGGTGCTTATCGCCAAGCAGCCATGCTGCAAAATCGGTGATACATGTTGTCTGCAGTTCTGGGTGTGTTTATTTTTAGGATTTACATAGAAGATACAGTGACAGGCAGTCTTTTGTTTGAGGATTTAGAGGGAAAGCTGAGAACTAACTCCAGTCAGTCGGAACTGATAAAAAGAGTTTGTTTTTAGTTTGGTTACCAAGGTGTAGCAACTATGAATTTGGCTTCCAGCAGCCAATGGGCTATGTGAGGAGCATCCAGAGGGTGTACATGGGTATGGGGACAAGGCATCATGGAAGAGTGGGTAATTATTTCTCTCTATATCTTTTTTTAAAAGGACTTAATGAAAATGTATGTTCAGGTGTGGTGGTTGATGTTGTGTGTGTGCTCTATGAAATTTGCCAGGATGCCCTTCCAGGCTGGGAGTTCTGACCACATTCTGGTGTGGCTGTTGTTTCATTTCACTAAACTCATCCTCAACTCTCTCTCTCTCCTTCTTGGAGCTGTTGCCACCTCCCCCTTTCTGGTGCTACTTTCAAAAGTTTTACTACCTTTAATTTTATTTATTTAGTCATCCAAGGCCCTGAGCCTTACCCACAGGAGTAGTCCCACTTAACTCAGTGGAATTACTTGTGTGTAAAGCAACTTGCAGTCTTGTTTGCAGGGTCAGGGCCTTAGTTTGGGGCTATAAATGTTGGTAACGTTCTCTAAAGGTGTCATTGGAAAAATGTAGGACGGAGGTATTTACGAAACTGTCTGCGATGTTCTGTCACTCAAAAGTAGTTGCCAGTGGTGCTGGAACAAGTTCTGTCATGGGGGTGCTGAAGGCAGAAACTATGTCTGCTGGGTTGTTATTACTACTTTAAACCAGAACCCCCAGCACCTATGGCAGTTGCAGTCAGTTGGATTGTCCTTGTTTATCACCCAGGATTCATTCTGGATTAGGTAGGCAGCAGAGCATTGTCTGTGGCACTGCCTCCTTTAAGGACGCCCAGCAGGAGCTGTCTGTTTTCAGAACTCCCTGGAATGCCTTTCCATTTGATTCAGTTTCTCCAGGGCCATCTAATGTCCCTTCTTCCTCTGCTGTGGAGAGGGGATGGGTGGAAGTCTGGATACAATGTATAAGTAAGCTGGGACACCTGGGAAGATTTGTGTTTTTTAACTAAATTGCTGTACAGCCCCCAGGTGTCTTTTCTGCAATAGAAGCTTAAAGTATTACTTAAATAAATAAAATATCCTCCTGATCCTGTGTTAGGGCTCCATATTCCAAGGGCGCTGAAGGTTGTGAACTTTGGTTTAACACTTGTAAAGCACATTATGAGCCTTAGATGTGGAATGTTGTAGAAATGCTGAACATTATCTGCCCTCTGAATTGTGGTGATGTTTTTATCTCCCAGTTCTTTACTTATTAGCCAGACTAATACATACTGTGGCTTCTCTCTCTCTCTCTCTCTCTCTCTCCATCTGCTCTGACTTTAGTTTATTCACTGGTCTGTAGGTATTGTTCAGTATTCCAGTCTTTTAGTTAACAATTTCTGGGGAAAGTTTCCCTTTGATGGTTCTCTTTTTCATTTTCTAGGTCTCCTCAATAATCAGGTGCTATGCATATGTTTCCAGTATACTTTAAGCATTTGCTGTATTTCATCTCCATGGTGTCCAGGCCAAATTCCAACTCTGGTAATTACATCCTGCCTGCCTACATTCCCTCTGCAGTTTTAACCAGCTATGATGGCTCTTTCACTTTCTGTCCTAAATGGACTATGTGGTTTTGCTTCTGCATTTCATTGCAGCAGTGATGGATTTGATGGTTGGTTTTCAGTAACCAATGAAGCGATCAGTCTAAAAGTACCTTCATGGGGAAGAGGTTTCTGAAAGTAGACGAGTTTTTCATCAATCAGAAACAGGCATGAAAAGATCCAACGGCTGGAAGTTAAAATTAGATAAATTCAGACTAGAAAGAAGGTGTAAATTTTTATCAGAGAATGTTGGAACTATTGGAACAACTCACTTATGGACAGTGATGCTGGAACAATTTGTATAATGGGGTTCTGATGTAACCCACATAACTCCTGGGTGTGGTGTTCTGTCCCCTCTAGTGGCACCAAGACCACTTAGAGATGAATAAGTCAGCCTGCTACACCATGATCTAAGAGCCATGTGGCTTTTAGCTCATGCAGTAGAGCAGGGGTAGACAAACTTTTTGGTCTGAGGGCCATATTGGGGTTCCGAAACTGTATGGAGGGCCAGGTAGGGAAGGCTGTACCTCCACAAACAGCCTGGCTCCTGCCCCTATCCACCCCCTCCCACTTCCTGCCACCTGACTGACCCCCTCAGAACCCTCCACCCATCCAACCCCCCTGCTCCTTGTCCCCTGACTGCACCATCCTGGGACCCCTCATCCCTAACCACCCCCCGACCCCACCTCTATCCAACCCCCCCGTCTCCTGACTTCCCTGACCCCTATCCACACCCCAACCCCCTGACAGGCCCCTGGGACTCCCACGCCTATCCAACCACCCCCTGCTTCCTGTCCCCTGACTGCCCCCTGGGATCCTCTGTCCCTCATCCAATCCCCCCACTCTCCACCCCCTTACCATGCCACTCAGAGCACCAGGACTGGCAGCCATGCCGCCCGGCTGGAGCCTGCCACACCGCCAAACAGTCTCTAGAGCACCGGAGCAGGCCGGCGGCTCTCACAGCCTCGCTGCCCAGCAGGAGCTCGCAGCCCCGCCACTCAGAGAGATGGTAGCACGGCAAGCTGAGGCTGTGTGGGGGCAGGGCCGGGGCTAGCATCCCCAGCTGGGATCTCAAGGGCCAGGCAGGACAGTCCCGTGAGCCAGATGTGGCCCACGGGCCGTAGTTTGCCCACCTCTGCAGTAGAGGCTCATGGATTTAGCTCCAGAGGTCCCAGGTTTGATCCTGCACATTGACGATCGGGGTCTGTTAGGGTTACGCTGAGAGCCTCTGAACCAAACTGTAAACCCTGTATAGATGGAAACCACTTCAAGCTGTGGAGTTGTAGCAGCACCCACAGTTCCAGCACCTATGCCTATGGTGGATGTGGTGGCTTCTCCATCACTTGTAGTCTTTAAATCAAGACTGGATCTCTTTCTCAAACATATGCTATAGGACAAACAGAGATTATTGGCTTGATGCAGAAATAATTGTGTGAGGTTCTTTGGAGGAGGTCAGACTAAATAATCATAATGGTTCCTTCTGGCCTTAAAATCTATGAATCCTTGAAAATTAGTCTAGGGCCAGATCCATATGGGTGACCTTTGTGCCCATGTGACGCTTCATTGATTTCAGTAAGGATTTATGTGTGTGGTACGATATGCCAACTCAGATCCAATTGCACAGTCAGGGCCTATTGCTCTGCTCCTCTATCACTGGAGCCAATGTGAGCTTCACAATTCATTCAAAGGGGCAGAATCAGGCCTTGTAGTTATAAATGGCTGTGGGAGTGAAAGGAATGTACTTGTTTTTTTGTTTTTTTTTTAAACTGGGCTCTTGTCTTTGAAAAGTTTTTCATTTAAAATTAAAGTGTATTTTTCAATGCTGTATTTCTTAGTATGGAAAAAATCCATTCTCCAGACTTTCAACTCTATTATTCTGGCGTGTTTTAATGCCTCAGGTAGCTGGGAGTGGGCTGATGGCATACAGGCACTGTACTGTGTAGTTTGTCATAGATTCATAGATACTAAGGTCAGAAGGGACCATTCTGATCATCTAGTCCGACCTCCTGCACAGCGCAGGCCACAGAATCTCACCCACCCACTCCTGTGAAAAACCTCACCTATGTCATCTCTTGGGATATTGAGTCAGGTACTGATGGCCATGAATACTCAATGTCTGATGGGTATTTATGCTCTCCCTAGGTCTATTGCTTGTTGGTTAATAATTAATCTAATTGCTGTTTTATTATAATAATCTTGTTCAGGTTGGAGTAAATAATTGCATCCCCCCACCCCAAAATGGTTAGTTTGTTAACTTGCTCTGTTTGTACAATTTGGGATGACAGTTTTGAGAAATTCCCTTCTAATAATCTTCAGGAGTGAAGTTTACAACACAAATTCAGAGATTTCTCCCTCCCATTAATGTCCTCAAGAACATTAGTAACATGCCAAATTATCTGTGGAGGTGGCCACTCCTCAGGCTTGCAATCCAATGAGTATGTATTTATTCTACTTGTAGGCAATTTCTATGGTGCTCATCACCGTAGAAACTGAGTTGGATGAATAGTAACAATTTCTTTTTTGAAAGGGATAGCTGAATGCTCAAAGCATCAGGTCTGAAATTCCTCGGCTTCTCCAAATCTAATCCTGGATTGACTCAACCCCTTCATTCTCTGAGGTAAATACATTGAGGTCCTTGCAGATTATTGTGGGAGAGTCTTTTGGAGGATGAGACATGAAAACCAAAATACTGTCTATTCTGTGTGACTAATAAAGATCGTGGGGCACTTTTTGTAAGAGAGAGGTTTTTCCCTGGAGTCCTGACCAAAATTTCCCTCTGCTTTCCCTAGTGTTATGCAGTATGTTGGTAGTTTGTCTGGCTGATGTCTTCCACTCCAAGGGAGTTTATCCATAGTCACAGGTTTCAGAGTAGCAGCCGTGTTAGTCTGTATTCGCAAAAAGAAAAGGAGTACTTGTGGCACCTTAGAGACTAACAAATTTATTAGAGCATAAGCTTTCGTGAGCTAAAGCTCACTTCATCGGATGCATGTGAGCTGTAGCTCACGAAAGCTTATGCTCTAATAAATTTGTTAGTCTCTAAGGTGCCACAAGTACTCCTTTTCTTTTTATCCATAGTCATTTAACCTCTTCTATTTCCTTTCCATTTACCCTTCTCTGCAGATTAGGGGATAGGCTGGGATTGGGATTTGGGTCTGTTTTATGCTTTTAAACTATAGGTTATATTTAGTAGAATGTTCAAGTGCCTCTTTGGTTATTGACACTGAATAAATGTATTTATATATTAACAAAGCGCGTTTTATTTTCAAAGCATTTTACAGATTTTACAAAAAAGAAAAGGAGTACTTGTGGCACCTTAGAGACTAACAAATAAATTTGTTAGTCTCTAAGGTGCCACAAGTACTCCTTTTCCCTTTTGCGAATACAGACTAACATGGCTGCTACTCTGAAACAGATTTTACATTAACTGATACTCCCAACACCCCTGTAAGGCAGGTAGATTAGAATAATAAAAACTAATAAGACCTAACAACCCAACAAAAAGTGCTATCTTCATTCTACAGATAAGGTCTAAGTGATTTGCACAAGGCCACAGAGACAATGTCAGAGCTGGGATTATAATTTGCAGCACCCATTACCTTGTGAGCAAATTCTTACAAAACCTCAAGCACCTTGTAGTTTCAGTTGGTTTGGAATACCAAAGAAGAAAGTGGGACTGTGAGAATATTCCAGCTAAGATTGCCACAAAAAGCCTCTTGGGTTTCCACCAAACCAGGGAAAGAAACTTCTGGCCTTGTCTCAACAGAATTCCTCTTGCTCTTTCCTGTATAGTAGTTCCTGGCCTTCCTTTGATACCATTAAGATGGCTACTCTGCTGCTATTTTGCAGTTAAGGATGCTATTTTAGCTCAGATGATTTCCTCTATTAAGCAAGCAGACCAACCAGCGTCTCGGAGGGAAAAAGAAAAAAGACCAGACTTTAGGAGTGAATGTATTAGACTGCCTACCTTAGCAATAACACTGTATCAAAGTTATTTGAAGTAGGGTGACTGACCTTGTAGGTCCCCATCTGATCTATGTTCTTTGATTATTTGTATTCCAGCAGTGCCTACAGGACCCCTCTGAGATGGCGGGCTCCATTGTGCTAGGCTTTATACATGCACACAGAAGAGCTTGTCCCTGAAGAATTTAGAATCTAAATACACAGGATAGACAAATGGTGGGAGATAGGAACCATTATGGTTCCATTTTACACATGGGAAACAGAGATTAATGGCTAGCTTTTAAAGGTATTTAGGTGCACTAAAGATGCAAATAGGTGTCTAGTAAAGTTTTCTTAAGTGCGTAGGCATTTAATTCCCTATGGGACTCTGAAGGGAGCTTTCTCCAGGCCTCCTCTGCTGAAATGGCCCAGGGATCCACTGAGAGAAATGTGCCAGAGGAAAGACTCTGGGCCCCATCTATACTATACAAACTACAAAGTAAAACTATTTCCCCATGTTTATCCCCACCCCACCCCCCACTGTTCCTCAGACGTTCTTGTCAACAGCTGGAAATGGCCCACCTTGATTATCACTACAAAAGGTTCCCCTGCCCCCCCCCTCGTGCTAGTAATAGCTCACTTTAAGTGATCATGCTGGTTACAGTGTGTATGGTAACATCCATTGTTTCATGTTCTCTATGTATATAAATCTCCCCACTGTATTTTCCACTGAATGCATCCGATGAAGTGAGCTGTAGCTCACGAAAGCTTATGCTCAAATAAATCTGTTAGTCTCTAAGGTGCCACAAGTCCTCTTTTTCTTTTTGCGAATACAGACTAACACGGCTGCTACTCTGAAACCTATACAAACTATACAACATATATAAACTATACAACAGTTGGTTGTTACCCAAGTATGGTGTAAAATGGTTCAGCCCAGTGTGGAAGGGCCCAAATTGTTTTAGAACTGGACTTTTAACCCCTCCTGCACTCTCTGTCCAAAGTTTCCTTGGATTAGAAAGTAGTTTCTGAACCCCTATGTTACAACATTGTTAGGCCTCCTCAATGCAGGCCAGGCCAAACTATTTTAGATCCTGCTTAGGCAGCAATTGCATTTAACAGCATTGCTGATCGTTGTGGTTTGTGTAGGGCAGAAGGAGCCTTAAGCTTGCAGTGCCAAAAGCCAGTCTCCAAACAGCAGAGCTGTTCAGTGTACCTAAGAGTTGAGAAGTAGCAGAGGTGTGAGCTGGCTGAATGATAACTAGAGTCACTATTTTACTTCTAGAACAAGTCTCCCTGTAGCCCATGACAGGGGTTTTGCCAACACTGGAGATTTGCCCCAATTCCACTGCAGTTACATTGTACTGGTGCTAATAGTGGCTTTGCCTGTCTGTGCTATGAGTTTGCTTTGGTGCAGCTACACTGGCATCTGGCCCGACAGTTGAAATCAGGGCAATTCCCCAGAACAGACAAGTCCATAGACTGCAGCTTCCTCATTTGCACTGTAATATAGCTGAATGCGAGTAATGGTATTTGTTGTTCCAGGTCAGATAGCAGGACAGCAGTGA
This sequence comes from Dermochelys coriacea, assembly GCF_009764565.3. NCBI lineage: Eukaryota > Metazoa > Chordata > Testudines > Dermochelyidae > Dermochelys > Dermochelys coriacea. The sequence goes on from NC_050068.2 coordinate 249,439,389, forward strand.
CTTGCTGATTTTCTTCAGCACCTGAAGTGTTTAATGATCAAATTATTTCTATTGTTTTTTTTTGACACATTCCAGGCCAGTGCCTTGAAGGTGTTTACTTTGTAACATGACCTGTGCTTTGCAATTCACAGCTGACACACAAGCCTTAGGCACACATGTAAAGCCCCTGGGGACTTTGTTCAGCTACTACTCCCAGCAGCTCCGGATTAAAAGCAACAAAACAAACCTCGAGGTGGCAAATTCCAAATCTTGAATTTTCAATCATAAGCATGGACGTGGTATGCCATTAACCCCAGACTTTGCAGAGAATCCATCACACAGCATATCTGTGCAAGGCGTAAAGGATTTAATATCCAAGATGGTGCAGCCATATTGCTTTCTTTCAATCTTCTAATCCCTGCCCATCCCTATCAAAACAATAGGCAAGATGCACATGAGGTGGCATAGGCTACCAGGTTCTTTGGTACCAGTGCACAGATCTTTTGGGTGTGCAGGAAAGTTGTTGGTAGTGAACTTTCTCCTCTCCTGTTCCCTTCCCACCAACAGGATCATGAGAAAGGGAGGCTGCTGTTAGCTATCATTCCCTCCTCCTGAAGACGAAGAAAGGAGCTGGCTCCCCACCATAATCCTGCCCCAACATTTCTCCAAGAGAAACTTGCTCTCTCATGTGCACATCCTGAATCTGCTGGAGCAGAGATGGAATAATATGATTTGTACACATCAGGTAGCTGGAAAAGAATTGTCACCCCGGTGTGTTTGGTCTGCTTTAGCTAGTCCAAATGGAAGACTTTCCTGAGAATTCTTCACCCTACTACCCTGTTAAATGTGCAATGTTTCTGATCTGATTAAATTAGTCCTAAACCTGAAGTCCTTTAGGATGGACATTAATGCTGTGATAGGCTGTTCAAGAGAAGACAGAAAAACCAAACCTTCAGAGCACTAGCACTACACGTCTGCTTACCAATATCCCCTGTGTGGTATTCCTTCTGTTAAGGTCACCATGGTGAGTGTGAATACTTACAGGGAGAGCTGAGTGACCCAACTCAGAATTAAGTATGTCTGCATAATAATTAGTGTCAACCACTGCCTTGGGTCACTTGTAAGATGTCTGCACCCATTTAAGAAAGCTACAGGCAAATGCAAAGCATCCATAAACTTCAAAGTAAGTAAATGCTCCACGGTATCAAAAGTGATGTTAATATTGAAAGAGAGAGCCATTCTAGCTGTCCTCCCCATCATAGACAGCTCAAAACATGGAGAAGTCTCCTAACACTTAGGATACTCCCGTGGTGCTCTATTACAAATGCCTTTCAGTATCTGCCCTCCTAATCACGAGAAGAAGAATATCAGAACGGGAGGCCAAAATATTTACTGTTAGTTCAATATTAAAATGAATGAGGGAGATGGTTTGGTGGGATGCACAGCTCTTTTGGTTTCAGAGTTATGGAAACGCATGCTGTACTGGAGAAGATTGAGGTGAATTCTGTTCAGAAGCAGGGTCATGAAGCAGTAAGTTTATAAAACTCCATCAGAACCCTCTGAAGTCCTAGTCTTGCCCAGCCTGAGACGAGTGACTGAGGTGAGAATACTTAGCACTATATAGTGTTCTACATTTTCAAAGTGCTTTGGAAATGTTCAAGTGTGACCCTGCAGATGACTTTTGTTGCTGTTCTTTCTGCTGTTTTATGATGTATAAAGAAGGCCTGCATTTTTTTTGTTTTGTTTTTAAAGGGTTTTCCACTTGGAATATCAACTCTGTTTTTGCTTGAAGTCCTGTTGGAAGTCTCAGTAGACGTGTACTAATAGCTCTCACAACTTCGCTGAAGGGGCAGGATCTTGAATTGTAACAAAGAATTCCTTTCTCCAAAATGTTAATTATTCACTGAGGTAAAAAAGAAGCTACAAAAACCCAAGATTTAAGTAGCTGAATTAAAAATCCCTTTCAGCTTCCTCCCTTGTGATGTCACCATTTCAATAATTCTCCAGTCACAATAGAGTCTTCCAGGCTAGACAGGACCTGACTTTCTAATGTAAAAGACAAGTAGAACCCCCTCTACGCGTCACTTTTCTTTTCAGGGTGGGGATAAACAGGGGTTTGTTAAAATGTTTCAGGTATTCTTTATCCCTCATAAAGAAGTAAAAAGGGCACACACCAATTTTTTCTTATGCAGATCACCTTTAACTTGTAAATTAATCCAGTCAAAGGAGGTGTCTCCCTCCCCTCAAATCCTTTATTGCTTAAAATATTCTATAAGTCTAGCCTGGACTGAACCCCTGCAGCTTTTTTGCTCATCCAAGTGGAACAGGTTCTGTGTCTCTATCTTGGAGAATTCAAAGATATCAAGGCTCTCTGACTGCCCTCCACATTTCTTGTTTTCAGTGTTTTCTGAATTTTCTTGTGGTGTCCTTTCCCCTCCTCCCCTCCCCTCTCCTCCCCTCATTTCCCAGAGACTGAATCTTTATTTGAGGTCAAAGCTCCTCTCTCTTCTTCCAAAGCCCTGGCAAGCAAGCCTATGTGGGGAGATCAAATTAACAAAACAGCCTTTTGTAGGTCCTGGAACATGGCTGTAGAAGAGTAAGTCAAATCCTCACTCTGATTTATACTTCTCCTTAGAAGTGCGGGGGATAGGGAACACTTTGTCCCTGCAGACTCAAAGTACAATTAGAAGTGTGATGAATATGTTATAAAGCATCCCCTTAACAATAGTCATAGAGAACACAGCTTAGAGTCTTTTCCCCAGACCTGGCAGGTGATTAAGAGTGATTAAAAGTCCACATATTATATGCCCCCAAGGGCTTGGAAATAGGCATCCTAGTAACTATGAGGGCAGTTAGCACCTAATTTAAACAGGATGAAAGCAATGGACCCTCGTGGATCCAAAGTAAATGAAACTTGGACCTATTAGTGCCACCAAAAAATTGTTAAAAAGAATATTGGCTGCTTGAATGTGCACTCAAAAATCAGGACCTGCCTAAGATAAGGTTACATGCTCACTTTTAAGTCTGTCCTTCCGCATATATGCATTGCAAGAAGCTTTTCCTTACATGAGATATCAGTATTTTTATAGAAGCGTAGACACGTGTAGTGTTTTGTAGGGCCGTTGATTACTCTGTACGCCAGACCAGCAGGATCCGAACGAAAGCTGTTTGTGTACAAGATGCACAATGAATGAGGACCTTCACAAGGTGGAGGTTTGCAAGGTTGTAGAAAAGCTGTATGACAGTGTGGTGTACTTGAGAATTCACTTGGTATATTTGTATCCTAAGCAGGTTCCTGCACAAGGGGAGAGAGTTAAGCTTGTGTGTGCGGCCTGAACATTGGCATTTCCAGAGCCAAGGTGATAAAGCTGCAGGGCATAACACAAAACAGGGACAATAAAGCAGAACAATCACAATTCAGTGACCCCTTAACACACACAGGGCCCAGATCTGCCACCCTTACTCACGCTGAGTAATCCCTTACCTTTGAGTAGTCCTGTTGAAGTCTATGGAATCAGTGTGAGTAGGGCTTCCTTACCCTAAGGAAGGAGGTGAAGGTACTTATCCTGCATTCCAGTTCTGTTGCTTCCTCTCTTACTGCCTGAAGGAGAAACTGGCTCCCCTGCTTCAGACCAGTGAGAGGACAGCAGCTTGGGCTGCTGTAACGATTACAATAGCTAACTTTTTGGTGTAGTCCCAGTGCTGTAATAGGAGCCAGGATTCAAAGCAAGAGATCCACTCCTTGACTGTGATCTGTAAGAGTCTCCTGGATACACAAATTTAGGCTTGCAGCTTTGTTCTTCTTAAGTCCCCAGTAAATACTCCTCTTTAGAATATCAAGTTCACAGGTCCATCCTTTAGTGCTTCTAGCCTAACTTTGAACTGCAACTAGCTAGTCTAGCATCCTCCTCCTTGATTTGGTTAATAAGTAGCCTATTGCTACCTAAATTCCTCAGATTTATCACTTAGAGGAGGTAACATTTTTAGACATTTTGTTCATTACCTGTATTGCCATCGTGTGTGGTGAAAAGAAACTGGAGGTGCTGATAGTCTGCTTTGTGCTGTATTTGCCTCCATTCACTTGGGCCATTCATTTTTATTCCTTTCTTGTACTCGATCCCGTGTCTCTTTGAACCATTTGAATTAATGTGTCGATACACATTGCTGTAAATGTCCAGGAAAAGATAGGTGAAAATAATTTGCACTTACCTAGTATCTTTCACCTGAGGAATTGGACCCAGATCCACAAAGACACTTAAGTGCTGCAAAATCACAGGAGCAACACTGCAATCCACAAAGCCTGAGTTAGGCACTCAGGCTCTGATGCTGACAAGATGCTGACAAAAGAGCCCTGAGCCCTGGCACCCCACAGGGCCAAAGCTAATGAAACCTCACTACTCCCCTGTTAGGTAAGTACTGTTATACCCCCAAGTAATAACAGATTTCTAGAGTGGTAGTAGGGCTTCTGTTCTTTGTAGGCTGGAACAACTAGCGGGTGGCATGATCATACTATCTATAGTTTGTGATGCACTATTTAGCCACTAGAGGGTGACATGGTCTTTCTGGCTCTCAAACAGGTTAGGGATTCCATCCAGTAGCAAGGTAATCAAATTGTAAAGCACCCCCAAATTATTCTTTTTCTTTATCTATTAAGGAGTCATTCCCATTGGCTTAGTGGTCAGTACAGTATGTAGACATATGTAGTCTCTGATCTCTTAGCTCTGAGTTTCTAAAATAAGTAAACCAGCCTATGAGGATTTAATGTACCATTAGGTTACTGACTACAGGAATCACAGCTGGCTTCTTGCACATGACAGCACAGACTCCTGGGAGAAACAGCCTGTTCCCCTCTTGATCCGATGTTCAGGTCTGTGCTGGCTAGCTTACCAGTCCCTACTCATGCAGTGACAAAGACATTGTTTTTTCCAAGTGACATAGTTTGCTGAACATTTCTGTCTCCAAATTAGGGTGCTGGAGACATAGTTCTATTTAGAGCTGACAACTAGGCATAAAAGAAATATTAAAAATGTACAACATTTCCAATTTGACAAATCCGCTCATCTAATTCAAAACCAAACAAAAACTGCCTTTTAGACTGAGAATTTCCTACTGATACCATGAACTGCTTCACGCTTTAATGAGGTGCAAAGCTGCTTTGTTGTGAGAGAACAGGGATCCAGTGACGCATGCATTGGATGTACTGGCTGATGTAAATGACTCCAGTACCATTAGTGGAAGCAGATTACATCTGAGGGTGGCTAGGTAAATAAAGAAGATCAATTTACAGCACAAATAGGAGGTTGTAAATTAAATGTGTCTAGGCTATTGGGGATGTGGGAAGGTCGTGCTTTCTCCCAAAAATCTTTTTTATTCTTTGAAAGCTGGTGCAATGTGCTTTTCAAGTCTCAGTTAAGACCTTGATGAAAAAGTACGTAACATGCTTTACTTTGATCACAGGGGTATTCGCATTTTTACATTTTAGTTTTAATTTTTAAAGAACTTCACTGAGAAATTTGAATTTTAGAGTAATAAGCACATCAGCTCTGCTTATGTGCTTATTACTTCTATTCCCTTGTTTTTTATGAGGTGGGTGACAAAAACAGATGTTTTCACAGTTTCTTCTTTCTCGTGATGCTTAATTCTGAACCAAAATCATAATCCACTGTGACATTATATCTGGTTGCTGTGGAAAGGCTTTGGAGGTCACAAATGAAGGATTGTAGTTGCATTATTTAATTTTTACACTTATTTAAAATATATTTTCATGTAGCTCAAAAGCAGGAAGAGAAGCTGAACTTTAAATCAGAAATCCTGATGTAAAATCCTTAGTATAAAAGAAAAATCTGCAGGAAAAAAAAATCTCATGTACCTGCAGAACGATTTCTAGGAGCAAATTTTAAAATGCCCTTTTATAAAAGTATGGGATATTCTTTAAATAAACCTGCTCCACACCATATAACCACCCTCACCCCCTGTGGTGGCCTGTAAAAAGAAAGTGAGTAGTCTCAGACCAGTTCTTAGTGCACAAGCATCTGTATCGCAAAACCACCATAACTGGCACTCCATCAGAGATGGTGTTGGAGACCAAATTGCCATCACACTCAAGGGGGTAGGTAGACATACGCGATGTGCTCCATCATGTATTGTTTATCTAGAGCAGCAACATTTCCTGTGGAGTCTGGCAGGTTCTTCTAAAATAGGCCCCAGTCTTTTAAATACTTAAGCATGTAGATAACTTCATTCATGTGAGTAGGTCTACTGATTTCACTGAATGAAGATGTCGAAGAATTAAGTGTATGCAGAATTGGGGCCTTTTTGATCACATAGCATGCAATAGCCTACTCTAACAAATATGTGAGAGATTGTCATGTTGCAGCCAAGGCTTGATCCCTAAAGATGGCCTTGCAATTGTGGCTCTGTGCTAGGACTTAGGAGAGCTGGGTTCTACTCCCAGTTCTGCCACAGACTTTCTGTGTGACCTTGGGCAAATCACTTAATCTCTCTGTAGCTCAGATCTTCATCTGTAAAATGGGGATAATACTTCCCTATCTCACCAGGTTGTTGCAAGGATAAGGCTATGTCTACACCACCACTCTTGTTGGTCAGGGGTGTGAAAAAACACCTTTCTAACCAACATAAGTTTCACCGACAAAAGCACTGTGGACAGCACTATGTTGGCAGGAGATGCTTTCCTGACGACATAGCTACGGCTGCTCATGGCTGACGGGAGAGCTCTCCCCCACCAGCATAGAGCGGCCATAAGGGAGACCTTATAGCAGTGCAGCTGCACTGCCATAAGCACCAACTCCGTGGGTCCTGCAGGGCTGCAGCACCCACAGGGAAAAATTAGCAGGTGTTCTACACCCACCGGCAGCCAAGTTCCCCCACCCCCCATCCCCTCCTCACCGCCTCCTCTCCCAAGGGTGCTGTGTCTCCACTCCTCCCCCTCCCACCACTTCCCGCTTGCTGCCTAACAGCTGTTTGGCGGCGCTTAGGACTTTCCGGGAGGGAGAGGAGGAGAGGGGACATGGCGCGCTCAGAGGAGGAGGTGGTAAAAAAGCGGGGCAGAGGGGGGACTTGGTGGTAGGGGTGGAATTGAGGCGGGGTGAGGCTGGTGCAGGGGTGGCCAGGGATGGAGCCGGGGGGGTCAAGCACTCATGGGGTAGAGGGGAAGTTGGTGCCTCTGTGCAGTGGTACAGCTGTGCCACTGTAACATCTGTAGTGTAGACATAGCCTTCATCTAGGAATATGTGGGAGATGGTCACATAGAGTGGTGCTGTGTGGGGTGTCCTATAAATAAATCAGGCCTGGTCTACACCTAAAACTTAGGTTCACCTGAGAGACATAGTTAAGCTGACCTAAGCCCCAGTGTAGTCTAGTCAGCATTAGGTCAACAGAATAATTCTTCCACCAACCCAGCGACCGCCTCTGGGAGAGGTGGATTTACAAGAGCGTCAGCAGAACCCCTCCTATCGCTGTCGCGTCTGCGACACAGAAGCGCAGTTTCAGTGCTGTTGCTGTGCCAAGGTAGTGTTTCCAGTGGTGGCAACATGCCTTCAGATAGCAAAGGGATCAGTGTGTGTAAAAAAATTTCAAACTGCTGGATAACACCCCACTCTCATCCTTAGAAATGCCCCCCCCCCTGACGGGTCAGGACTGAGGTAGAATCATGGAATATCAGGGTTGGAAGGGACCTCAGGAGGTCATCTAGTCCAACCCCCTGCTCAAAGCAGGACCAATCCCCAACTAAATCATCCCAGCCAGGGCTTTATCAAGCCAGGCCTTAAAAACCTCTAAGGAAGGAGATTCCACCACCTCCCTAGGTAACCCATTCCCGGTACGTAGCCATGGCAGCATGGGAAAGCTTGCACTACTGCAGCCTTTGCTCTACCTGTTCCTTGGATAAAAAGAACTTGAGCCTTTAGGGTGGATGGAGTGTACCCGACTGACAGCTCTGAATTCACTATTTAAAAACATGTTTTAACAGAGGGATTTTTGTGCAACAACACTTTCCAGCCTACCTCAGCCTTTCACATTTGCCTCACTACAGCCTTGGTTCAGAAGCACAAAAGAATAAAAAACAGAGAGTCAAAAGAGAGCATTCCTTAAAACTCTCTTAGCAAATAAATTAGCTGGTTTTAGTCTCTGCCTCCCTCCTTTTTTGGCAGTTACAGTGGCCTCCTTCACATGGATCCTTTGTCCCTGCTGTGGCTGTCTGCCAAGGGTGAGACAGGCAGGTGAGTGGTGCACAAGGGAGGAGTCTGGTGACATGCTATAGCAGATGCATATTAATAGATTCCCCAGCCTGTCACCAGGCTTTTGATTTGATTCACTCCACTCCCACCCCCAGTTTCTAGGGCTACTGCTCAGGCCTGGGATAAGGATGATGCCATTGTCTGCTGGATCTTGGATGGCTGATGCTGCTGCCACCTCCACATCTATCAAAAGACTTTGCACCTTTGCCCAGTGCCTTAACTTCCTGCCTGGCTATAAGAGGTGTCTGTGTTTCCACGGCAATAAGAGGAGGAGCCTGCCAATCACTATACACTGCACGTGCTGCACGTTCCCAGCCAGGCCAATGTCTTTGCTGCTGCATTAGACTCAGCAAAGGAAAGAAGCCAGGCAGGCAGCTTTGCAAACACAATATCTCAAAGAGCAAAAGCAATTGTTTTCCAGTTGCAGTGTTCTGCGTTCAAAAAATGTTTCCTATATAGATGGAAATGCTCCCATATCCAACATTAGTGGCATGGAGAAGTAAAGTACATTAAATCCTTTCAATGGGAAAAATGACTTGTATCAGGATCCAGTGATTTTATAATGTCTCGAATGTTTTGGAATTTGAACAAACTAAAGATACAGATTGTGATAAGAGATTAACCAAACACAAATGGGTCTTTCAAAGGTAATGCAGGTTATGAATCAGATTTGTTACTACGTGCATGGAAAGTTAAAGTATGTTAATAATGATGAAAATAAAAAGTTAAAAAACAGAAACTTCCATCATGATTGCAGAGTCCTTGATACTAAATTCTTTGCTACAAATGGGATAGTTTACAGATTCATCAGACCGTCTTCTGTTTCCCCCATCCCAAAACACACATGCTCTTAGCTCCTCCAGGAGCTGTTGATATTTGGGGAGCAAATGTGCTTGAGAAAGTGGGAGCAGAAAGACTATCCTGGAAAAAGGCTGACGACGGAGAGGGTCCTGCCTCCTGGGTGTGCAGTACAGGGAAGGGCAATTCAGCCCTTGAACACTGGCATTTTGAATGTCACATTTCATTTCTTACGGCGCTCATAGAACAATGTTAAGTATATCTCATAAAAAATTTCCTGTGGCACTTTCCTGAAAATTTTTGCAATTTTATTTTTATTTTTTATTTGTTTTTATTTTTTCCATTTTTTGATACCTCCAAGTTGCAATTTCCAGTTTTAGATTTTGGTTTTTCAATTTGCCTCCCTCTCTTCTCTCCCTGAATAAACTAAAAGATGAACTAGCTGAAAAAAATTAAACATTTTTGCTTTTTTTGGGTCAAACTGGAACATTTTGAAAAAGTAAAATTTTTGTGTTTGATTTAAAAAAAAAATCAAGGGTTGAATGAAAAAATTGAATGAAAACCTTCAGTGGGGTTCAGTTTCTCATAATAAACACAGGTCTGCAAACCCTGGGTTGGATAGGCTTTGAAATGAGCAGGCTGACTCATTGAATTCATCCAGACAGAAGGGAAAACTGTACTCATTTAGACCCCAAGCCTGCACATGTTTATGTTTGTGCATAACTTTACAACTGTGAATACTACTTATTTTACGCAGGGTGGTAAAGTTAAGCATATGTGCGGTTGCAGGATTGGGGCCTTGGTTGCCAAGGCAATATAAACCAAGTTTCATACATTTTAATGTGTAGTTTGTGTGTATGTATGCAGCGTGAAAAATTGCGTTTTGAGAGATGTAAATCCTCACTATCCATCATCTTCTATGTTAACTCTGAAGCCTAATGAGGATAGTGGAAAACTCAACTTTAACTATTTCATTGTTAATTATTTAAGTAATCCAGTGGAATAGAAAAAGCCAAAGAGAAGCGTGAGTAAAGAAAGCAGGGGTGGCAAAAACATGTGGCCACGTCTAGATCCCTCATCAGATTACATTTGTACAAGAAGACACACTGAAGCAAACTGAAAAGGAGTACTTGTGGCACCTTAGAGACTAACAAATTTATTAGAGCATAAGCTTTCGTGAGCTACAGCTCACTTCATCGGATGCATTTGGTGGAAAAAACAGAGGAGAGATTTATATACACACACACAGAGAACATGAAACAATGGGTTTATCATACACACTGTAAGGAGAGTGATCACTTAAGATAAGCCATCACCAACAGCAGGGGGGGGAAGGAGGAAAACCTTTCATGGTGACAAGCAGGTAGGCTAATTCCAGCAGTTAACAAGAATATCAGAGGAACAGTGGGGGGTGGGGTGGGAGGGAGAAATACCATGGGGAAATAGTTTTACTTTGTGTAATGACTCATCCATTCCCAGTCTCTATTCAAGCCTAAGTTAATTGTATCCAGTTTGCAAATTAATTCCAATTCAGCAGTCTCTCGTTGGAGTCTGTTTTTGAAGCTTTTTTGTTGAAGTATAGCCACTCATAGGTCTGTGATCGAGTGACCAGAGAGATTGAAGTGTTCTCCAACTGGTTTTTGAATGTTATAATTCTTGACGTCTGATTTGTGTCCATTTATTCTTTTACGTAGAGACTGTCCAGTTTGGCCAATGTACATGGCAGAGGGGCATTGCTGGCACATGATGGCATATATCACATTGGTAGATGCGCAGGTGAACGAGCCTCTGATAGTGTGGCTGATGTGATTAGGCCCTATGATGGTATCCCCTGAATAGATATGTGGACAGAGTTGGCAACGGGCTTTGTTGCAAGGATAGGTTCCTGGGTTAGTGGTTCTGTTGTGTGGTGTGTGGTTGCTGGTGAGTATTTGCTTCAGATTGGGGGGCTGTCTGTAAGCAAGGACTGGTCTGTCTCCCAAGATCTGAGAGAGCGATGGCTCGTCCTTCAGGATAGGTTGTAGATCCTTGATGATGCGTTGGAGAGGTTTTAGTTGGGGGCTGAAGGTGATAGCTAGTGGCGTTCTGTTGTTTTCTTTGTTGGGCCTGTCCTGTAGTAGGTGACTTCTGGGTACTCTTCTGGCTCTGTCAATCTGTTTCTTCACTTCAGCAGGTGGGTATTGTAGTTGTAGGAATGCATGATAGAGATCTTGTAGGTGTTTGTCTCTGTCTGAGGGGTTGGAGCAAATGCGGTAATATCGTAGCGCTTGGCTGTAGACAATGGATCGAGTGGTATGATCTGGATGAAAGCTAGAGGCATGTAGGTAGGAATAGCGGTCAGTAGGTTCCGATATAGGGTGGTGTTTATGTGACCATCGCTTATTAGCACCGTAGTGTCCAGGAAGTGGATCTCTTGTGTGGACTGGTCCAGGCTGAGGTTGATGGTGGGATGGAAATTGTTGAAATCATGGTGGAATTCCTCAAGAGCTTCTTTTCCATGGGTCCAGATGATGAAGATGTCATCAATGTAGCGCAAGTAGAGTAGGGGCATTAGGGGACGAGAGCTGAGGAAGCGTTGTTCTAAGTCAGCCATAAAAATGTTGGCATACTGTGGGGCCATGCGGGTACCCATCGCAGTGCCGCTGATTTGAAGGTATACATTGTCACCAAATGTGAAATAGTTATGGGTCAGGACAAAGTCACAAAGTTCTGCCACCAGGTTAGCCGTGACAGTATCAGGGATACTGTTCCTGACGGCTTGTAGTCCATCTTTGTGTGGAATGTTGGTGTAGAGGGCTTCTACATCCATAGTGGCTAGGATGGTGTTTTTAGGAAGATCACCAATGGACTGTAGTTTCCTCAGGAAATCGGTGGTGTCTCGAAGATAGCTGGGAGTGCTGGTAACGAAGGGCCTGAGGAGGGAGTCTACATAGCCAGACAATCCTGCTGTCAGGGTGCCAATGCCTGAGATGATGGGGCGTCCAGGATTTCCAGGTTTATGGATCTTGGGTAGCAGATAGAATACCCCAGGTCGGGGCTCCAGGGGTGTGTCTGTGCGGATTTGTTCTTGTGCTTTTTCAGGGAGTTTCTTGAGCAAATGCTGTAGTTTCTTTTGGTAACTCTCAGTGGGATCAGAGGGTAATGGCTTGTAGAAAGTGGTGTTGGAGAGCTGCCTAGTAGCCTCTTGTTCATACTCCGACCTATTCATGATGACGACAGCACCTCCTTTGTCAGCCTTTTGATTATGATGTCAGAGTTGTTTCTGAGGCTGTGGATGGCACTGTGTTCTGCATGGCTGAGGTTATGGGGTAAGCGATGCTGCTTTTCCACAATTTCAGCTCGTGCACGTCGGCGGAAGCACTCTATGTAGAAATCCAGGCTGCTGTTTCGACCTTCAGGAGGAGTCCACCCAGAATCCTTCTTTTTGTAGTGTTGGCAGGAAGGTCTCTGTGGGTTAATATGTTGGTCAGAGGTGTGTTGGAAATATTCCTTGAGTCTGAGACGTCGAAAATAGGATTCTAGGTCACCACAGAACTGTATCATGTTCGTGGGGGTGGAGGGGCAAAAGGAGAGGCCCCGAGATAGGACAGATTCTTCCGCTGGGCTAAGAGTATAGTTGGATAGATTAACAATATTGCTGGGTGGGTTACGGGAACCATTGTTGTGGCCCCTTGTGGCATATAGTAGTTTAGATAGAATGGATGAGTCATTACACAAAGTAAAACTATTTCCCCATGGTATTTCTCCCTCCCACCCCACCCCCCACTGTTCCTCTGATATTCTTGTTAACTGCTGGAATTAGCCTACCTGCTTGTCACCATGAAAGGTTTTCCTCCTTCCCCCCCCTGCTGTTGGTGATGGCTTATCTTAAGTGATCACTCTCCTTACAGTGTGTATGATAAACCCATTGTTTCATGTTCTCTGTGTGTGTGTATATAAATCTCTCCTCTGTTTTTTCCACCAAATGCATCCGATGAAGTGAGCTGTAGCTCACGAAAGCTTATGCTCTAATAAATTTGTTAGTCTCTAAGGTGCCACAAGTACTCCTTTTCTTTTTGCGAATACAGACTAACACGGCTGCTACTCTGAAACCTGTGAAGCAAACTGACTCTCATATGTCAACTACGAGGGAGGACTCCGACAACAACAACAACAACAACCACCACCCTCTCTGCAAGGCTGGAGACACTTCTTGATTCTTAACTGACACAAATATTTCCATGGATTTAAAAATATTAAAACTCAAGACCTGTGCTTGCCATGGATGAGGACAGTTTGAGATGCAGAGGCCTTCGGCTGTAGCTGCTAGTGAAGTCTGGAGAATATGAGCCTTTATCTGCAGATTCTAGAGAGTGGAGTGAGCATTTGTAGCTGCCAGGTGAGCAGAGGACACCTGGAACTGAGAGCTTATCTTTGATGGACAGCTTCAACCAAATGGCCTTCCCCATTTTATAAGTTGCCAATAAATGCTCAAGAAGTATGTGTATGATGGTTGCCCCTTTGGTAAATGGATCAAGAAACTACAAGATTCATTTGCTCAACCACTTAGGGGTTTTCAACAAGACAATATGTTCACCTGCTTTCAGCTTAAACCAAAGAAGCAGAGGGCAAAGCTCATTTAGAATCAATTGATTTATTGTGTTAGATCATCTCTAATTCAGGTTTCATGAAGGAACCTTTTGCTTGCTTAGTGACATATCCAGAATTATTGGAGAGGGCTATTTTTATGCAAGCTTATTTAGGAGTCTCTTGTATTTAGGGATAGCCGTTTGTATGTTATGAATCTGAACAAATCAAAACTCTGCAATTGCCTAACTGCCAGCCTCAGACCTTCACTCTGTACTGCATGTGGTTCTTGAACGATAAATCAAGAATTTGGTTTGGGAGAAATAGTGCCAGGCTTCCTGTTCATGCTTCTTCCTCTGCTGCTCACAAAGCTTGTTCTGTCTTTCTGTGTGTCCTGTGATACTGTTTATGCTTACAGCACGCTGTAACTAAAACATAACTGGGTGCCTTTTGCTCTGATTAAAATCATGCTATGTAAAAGGAGATATAAATTAGGTGCAGCCCTTGGGCTCCTGACAAGTTTCATATGTAGCCTTCAGAGCTGCAAATACTTAATAATTCTGCTGTACTCAAAGCACCATTTCCCCTTTCCTCACAAGCCGGAAGTGGCTTATGCAGAACCTTGCTTTACCCATCAATATTTCAATACTCTCCTTCCATTAAAAGAGGAAGTGTTCATTCTATCAACAGACTGAACCGAAAGAACTTGTTTCCCCCTGCTCGGATAAAGTAATTAATGTAATATTATACCTAGGAAGAAGGTAGAAAGCAAGTAGTTTCCCTTGTTAATTATTTACTAGTCAAATCCTGACATTTGCACAATCACTCCCAAGTCATTACACTGTGATGACTGACTTTACACTGAGAGAAAAGGAGTACTTGTGGCACCTTAGAGACTAACAAATTTATTAGAGTATAAGCTTTCGTGAGCTACAGCTCACTTCATCGGATGCATTTACACTGAGAGATACTGAACTGACATGAAGTATGGCCATAGTGTTGCTTTTAGTACTTAACATTTCAGTTCAGAGGAGCAATGCTGGGCAACATGGATATGTCGCAAAGAAGGGGGTGCTTTGGTCACCTTTTAGGCATTGTTCCAATTTGCCAATTCTCCTGGATTTAGATGTACAAGAGAATATCTAGTTGGCCCTGAGGATTTGAATAAATCAGTCTTGTAGAATTCATGACCTTGCTCAGTTTGTCTTATAAAGTTTCAAGAGTTTGTCTTAATCTCACATGAAGCTGCAAGTAACATGTTAATTTGTGGCAAAAAGCATTTAAGCTGCTTCCTTCTGGGCACACCCACCAAACACAATCAAGACTCAATAGTGAATGAGCTTAAAATGACATTACCAGTTTTAAGTAGTGTGTAGGCAGAACGTGGGTGAGGGTTTCTGTGCACTGGAAGTTCTCTAAAGGTCTCTGAAGCATGAGGCATGACGGAATGATTTGTATTTTCTTCAAATGACGTGTGGGTGAATCTTTAGGCTGCTTTTATTTTTGTAAGACTTGTGTGGGAGGACAACATGACTCAGTATTTTTCTTTGCAGATGCAAAGATCACATTGCCAATTTTGGGTAGATTCATGCTGAGATCTAGGAAATTTCAGAGCTTTGTTTTTTGCCAGCTTGAAATTTCTTGATTTAAAAAAAATCAAAATGAAGTAATTTGTAAAATGTGCAAAAAAATTCATTGAAAAGCTATTTAGGACTGTGAATCCTTTTTCACTCTTTTCCCAGCAATATCCTAAATCTCTTGCTCTATGGCATATGTTACTTCCAGTATTTTTGTGTAACCAGTGCTCTCCTGCCAAACTGTGTCACTATTGTCTAGAGGATTAAGACTCTGATCCTGTAAACTCTTACTCACATCCTTAACTTTACTACCATGAGTCAAGCATGTGCATAAATGTTTGCAAAGATCAAGACTAAATGAGGACCACATATAGTTTGCCTAAATATCTACTTTTTTATGTTCAATGTAACTGGCATGAAATTGTATTTTTTAAATGCATTTGATTAAATTGTTAAATGAATGCTTCACTGACTGCTGGGAAGTATATTGATGGAAGGTGGTTTTTTAAGTCTCCTATATTTCACCTATTGTGTAATCTTGGCCTTTTATAACCTTTTTGCTGAATATTCATGTACAGTACCCTGTTTAGTTAGAATCTGACTGACAGAAAGGAGCTCTTCGAGAGTAGAGCTAGCTTGGGACCATTTTATTTTTCATATTTTATAGGAAACAAACTAGGTTTTTTTTTCTCCCTGAGGGGTTCCCACCAATCACCAATATCTTCTCATCCTAAATGCATCCGATGAAGTGAGCTGTAGCTCACGAAAGCTTATGCTCAAATAAATTTGTTAGTCTCTAAGGTGCCACATGTACTCCTTTTCTTTCTGCGAATACAGACTAACACGGCTGCTACTCTGAAACCTGTCATCCTAAATTATGATTCAATGAACAATGAAATGCTGTTTGAAATAGCAGTCAATTGCAATAGCTGTAGATTACATTGTAAATAGTCTCCTCACGGTTAACACTGTACCTGAATTCTATTATAAAAACCTGAAGGAGTTGTTAGGAGCCATCCAATGCTCCTAAGCTCTATGTTGTAGTAAAGGCTAGGATAGACGGAGACCGTGTGAAGAGCTGAAAGACACTGGTGGCCCAAGCCTTTCCTCCTCCTCCTGCCCAGTCTCTACTGTTTGGGCCAAAGACAGTTGCCTACCACTGGCTGAACTCCAATTATTGCCGTCCCTAGCACTAAATCAACCAATGCTAAGCCATCCCCAAACAAATCAAATCCTGCCCACATAGTAAATAAATACGAAATCAATTTATGTTCTCCCCCACCACAAGTCTTCTACTGGAGTGACGGCGAGGTGGATAGAGACTCCCCACAAACACAGCCCTCTGCTGAGGTTATGACTAAGGTTTCTTTTCTGGACCAGACCCTCACACGCCCCAAACAAGGAAGCAATGGCCATGGTCTGCCTGAAGATCATTGGTAGCTAGCACTGAATGCCACCCTAGTGGTAGATCACTCTTTCTGACTCTTCCAACCACACCCCACCTCACCAAGCAGAGAGCCCTGTGTGTAAGGCTCCTCTTATTACTCCAGCGGGGCCCTCTGCTTGCATGGTGGTAGTGGTGGCAGGGGCCATCTCTTTACCTATAGAATGTGAGTGACTGGAGGCCCCCACATGCACAGACTTCCACTAGGGTAACATTGGTCCCCTGTTTTGGGGGTTACAGCATTCACTCCTGCTCTTGGGCACTCTACTCCTATAATGTGGTCCTCATGAAAAAGTTTGAGGTAACCTGGTTTTACAGGATTTTGGAGACACATTTACCTCGAGCGGAGATTCATACGTCAAACGGTTATGTTCTTTGAACTGATGTTCCATCATACTCATACATAATAACAACCCTAACTTAAAGGTGAACTGTTTTTTTGTGTGTGTCTGTTAGTCATTGTATGATTATGTGATAATTGCTCTTGCAAGATCTTGTAGGTCCAACCAGTAAGGTCCAGCCATCTACAGCTCATTAGATATGCATTAGCATAAGATTCATACTTTAATTATAGATTCTGCTGTTGATCGTTACCCCACTGTTTATAATAAACCCTTAGGTCTGAATCTATCATTTATTTCCCTAATAATTTTTTTAACCTGTATTATGCTCATACTAGTTTGTTAGAGGAAGATTACATGTTTGTGTGTGTGTATGTGTTCTAAGCTGCTAAAATACAGGAATATTTTGCAGAAGAAATAGAAGAAATCCCCCTCATACAGTTACATATACTTTGTAACAAGATCAAATTTTGGACCAGCATCCTTTATCATTGTTTAAAAGTCCTATACTTTTCCTGTATTTATTTCTCCATTAGTTCTGATTACCAAGAAACTTGTGAGTTGGGTTTTTTGTTGTTTGTATAAAAATGCTTTGTTTCCCAATTTCTTCAGTGATCTATGATATAACAATCAAGGCTTACCACCCTTTGTAAATATTAACATTAGCTTGCCTTAAAATGGCAGGTGGCAAACAAAACATTTACTGTATAGTGTTCCTTACCTAAATGCAAGTGTAGGAATTTTTGCAGTTGCTGGTGATGTATGACAAGGGATGTAAACTAAAAATGTTGGATATAATTCTATAACCATAATGACCATGGTAGCATGCACTGCCATATCATAATTGTTATTGTTCTACTATTTATTTGCTATAATTATTATGGAAGATAAGACTATTGGGGCAGGCCCCCCTGTGGAAGCATAATCTACAGCCCCCGAGATGCTATCTGCCTGCCAGCAGACTAAAAAATACAAGGTTTTCCAAGAAGATGGAAAACCAGGGTTAGTGAAAATTCCTTATTAGGAATTTTCAGGTGCTTCACTGACAGAGCAGTAAGAACTATAGAAAACAGGTGATTCCAAGAAGGCTGAAATATTTGGGTTTAAACTATAGTCTCTTCCCCAGAGTAGCATGTCAGGTAACAATATTTCTTTTTCTGCCATGAAATGAAGGACAATTTTATAATGTATGGAATAGCCTTAAAACATACATTGAGAGTTCCACAACAGTTAAAGTCATTACAAAACGATCCAAACAGTATGAGAGCAATGCACCTTTCTAGGCTCCTTATAACTTGGATGTGTCTCAGAGCTGACAGATCTCCCAAGGAAAAGTGGAACTGCAGACCTATTACAGCCATACAATGTTCCAAAGATAATCCTTGCTTGGGTCAGTGGGTTCTCCAAAACACACAGTCAGCTAATGCTGTTTCATTGTGTTTCCATGACCCTTGGCTGGCTCATCCACCACTTTCATTGAAGCCACATGGCGAACAAATAATGGTTTGCCATTTTATGAAAATACTACTGTCACAGTTCAGGATAACTGCACCTGAATCCCCCCTTATGCAACGGGACCCACTCTTAGGCTTCTGGCTCCCAGCCATCACTTCTCTTGGTTGGAGACCCACATCTCTTTCCCTCTTGACTGTGTTTTTTTCAGGTTGCACAGTTCCCTGCCTACACTGTGTTATTCCCAGCAAGCCAGACTGACTAAACAGGCCAGCATCTGCACTTTGCTCTCTCTCCAGAGGCTGAAAACAGCATAATTGGTCACAGTTATAAATTACCACACAGTTCTTTCTAAGCAAGAACATTTATTCTTACAGAGCAAATATATTAAAAAACAAGAAAAGAACCTACACACATACTAATAAGCTTACCAGAGATCACCCCCCAACTCCAGCCTGGATTTTGGTAGGAGTCATCCTTCAAACTCCACCAAGAGTTTTTCTGTGATTACAAGCTCATAACAGTCTCAGCTTAGAATAAGCACACCATGCATAGGCTAGTCTTTCCTTTATACAGCCTGAGCCTTTGATATTCAGATTCTGGGAACAGGTAATCAGTGGTCCCTTTCTCAAGGCATAGCTTCAAAAGGCTAGGTCAGGGATCGGCAACCTTTGGCACATGGCCTGTCAGGGAAATCTGCTGGCAGGCCGGGACGGTTTGTTTACCTGCAGCGTCCGCAGGTTTGGCTGATCGCAGCTCCCACTGGCCGTGGTTCACCGTTCCAGGCCAATGGGGGCTGCAGGAAGTGGCGGCCAGCACATCCCTCAGCCCACACCACTTCCCGCAGCCCCCATTGGCTTAAACTTAATTATTAAACTTAATTCAATAAGGTTTTTCAAGGATATTGCAGGAAATTGCCACATCTGTCACAACTTTCTTAAGTTATCAGATCGCTACAGGTGCTGTGCACAGAAGTAAATGGGCTCCCTCTGCTCCTGGCAGCCACTCCAAAGCCCTGGTCTACACTATGGGATTAGGTAGAATTTAGCCACGTTAGGTCAATTTTATAATGAATGCATCTACACAGTGGTTTGAGCATTGGCTTGCTAAACCCAGGGTTGTGAGTTCAATCCTTGAGGGGGCCATTGAGGGATTTGGGGCAAAAATTGGGGATTAGTCCTGCTTTGAGCAGGGGGTTAGACTAGATGATCTCCTGAGGTCCCTTCCAACCCTGATATTCTGTGATTCTAATCAACACAGAGTACAGCAAATTACAAGCAACCCCATTCCGTCGACCTAAAGGACTCTTAAAATCAACTTCTGTACTCCTCCCCGGCGAGGGGAGTAACACTAAAATTGACCTTGGGTCATATTTGGGGTAGTACGGACACAAATCAACGTTATTGGCCTCCGGGAGCTATCCCAGAATGCTCCAATGTGACCGCTCTGGACAGCACTTTCAACTCCGATGCACTAGCCAGGTACACAGGAAAAGCCCTGAGAACTTTTGAATTTCTTTTCCTGTTTGGTCAGTGTGGTGCGCTCAGCAGCACAGGTGACCATGCAGTCCCCCCAGAATCACAAATGAGCTCCAGCATGGACCGAATGGGAGACACTGGATCTGATTGCTGTATGGGAAGAAGAATTTGTGCAGGAAGAACTCCGATCAAAAAGAAGAAATGCTGATATATATGCCAAAATCGCACAGGGCATGATGGACAGAAGATACAACAGGGACTGACAGCAGTGCCACGTGAAAGTCAAGGAGCTCAGGCAAGCCTACCAAAAGACAAAGGAGGCAAACGGGTGCTCTGGGTCAGTGCCCCATACATGCCGCTTCTATGATCAGCAGCATGGTATTCCAGGGGGGGACCCTACCACTACCCCACCACTGTCCGTGGACACCTGCAAGGGGGGAGTCTCACGCAACAGGGAGGAGGATTTTGTGGATGAGGAAGAGGAAGAGGAGGAGGAGCCAAATGCGCAGCAGGCAAGCGGTGAATCCGTTCTCCCCGGCAGCCAGGACCTTTTCATCATCCTGGAGCCAATACCCTCCCAAGGTAAGATCCCTGACTCTGAAGATGGAGAAGGAACCTTTGGTGAGTGCACGTTTGTAACTACAGTATAGTGTTTAAAAGCAATAGTGTTTAATGTTTGATTTGCCTTGAAGACTTGGGATGCATTCGTGGCAAGTACAGCTAGTGTTAACGTGTCTGGGGATGGAGGGGAATCCTCCAGGGACATCTCCATGAAACTCTCCTGGAGGTACTCTGAAAGCCTTTGCAAAAGGTTTCTGGGAAAGGCTGCCTTATTTTGTCCTCCACGGTAGGACACTTTACCATGCCAAGCCAGTAGAAAGTAGTCTGGAATCATTGCAGCACAAAGCATGGCAGTGAATGGTCCTGGGTTTTGGTCGCATTCAAGCAACATTCTGTGTTAGCCTCAGGAGAGTGATATCATTCATGGTCACCTGGTTGAAATAGGGGAATTTTTGTAATGGAACAGTAAAAGGACCCCATTCATGCTGTGCTGTTTGCGCTTGGCTAAAAGGGATCATCCCTGAGAATAGCCACGTGGCGGGGGGGGGGGAAGGGTGAAGGGATCATCCCAAATGGCCATGTGGAGGGGTGGGGGGAGATGCGTGCTGCACATCCACCCAAAAACTGCAGCCCCTCCTTTTAAATGGCAAACCCAACCGGCATTGTTTGCTATGGGAAAGGAGGGCGCTGCAGTTTGAAAACTTTCCCACATGTTATGAAGGCATTAGAAGCCAAATCCGCGTACCCATTGGCTTACAATGGCTGTCTGGAAACCAAATTCTGTTGCCCAGCCGTGTGTGATGTGTTACCATACTGGCAGGCACTCAATATAAAAGGCAAAATGTGACCTTGTACCTAAAGCACATGTGCTGTCTGCTGTGAATTGCTTGATTCACTGTGAAAGAGTCTCCCTTTTGTTCTTAGAATTGTATCATCTTAAATTTTACTCTCCATTTTTATCCCCCCACAGGTGCAAATGTTTCTACGCTCCCTCTATCACCTCCGTCCCTGAGGTTATCACAGATTTGAAGGCAAAAAAAACGCACTTGCAATGACATGTTTGCCAAGCTCATGCAGTCCTCCCGCACTGATAGGGCACAGCTGAATGAATGGAGGCATTCAATGGCAGAGTCCAGGAAAGCATTAAGTGAGCGCGATGAGAAGAGGCAGGATGCAATGCTGAGGCTAATGGGGGAGCAAATGGACATGCTCAGGTGTCTGGTGGAGCTGCAGAAAAGCCAACAAGAGCACAGACTCCCACTGCATCCAATGTACAACCACCTGCCCTCCTCCCCAAGTTCCATATCCTCCTCACCCAGACGCCCAAGAACTCCACTCCAGAGGATGGCCCAAGCAAAAGAAGGCTGTCATTCAAACAGTTTTGATTTGTAATGTGGCTACAATAAGCAATGTGGCCTTGTCCTTCCCTCCTCCCATCCTCCCTCATCCCACCCAGGCTAGCTTATCAGTTATCTCCCCTTTTTTTTTAATTAATAAAGAAAGACTGCATGGTTTCAAAACAATAGTGACTTTATTTCCTTTGCCAGCTGTGACTGAAGGGGAGAGGGTGGTTAGCTTACAGGGAATTAAAATCAACAAAGGGGGCGGGTTTGCATCAAAGAGAAACACACACAACTGTCACACGATAGCCTGGCCAGTCATGAAACTGGTTTTCAAAACCTCTCTGATGAGCAGCGCCCCTACCTGTGCTCTTCTAATCGTCCTGGTGTCTCGTTGTTCAAAATTGGCAGCCAGGCAATTTGCCTCAACCTCCCACCCCGCCATAAACATCTCCCCCTTACTCTCATAGATATTATGGAGTACATAGCAAGCAGTAATAACAATGGGAATATTAGTTGCGCTGAGGTCTAACCTAATCAGCAAACAGCGCCAGCGAGCTTTTAAACATCCAAAGGCACATTCTGCCACCATTCTGCACTTGATCAGCCTATAGTTGAACTGCTCCTTACTACTGTCCAGGCTGCCTGTATATGGCTTCATGAGCCATGGGAGCATGGGGTAGGCTGGGTCCCCAAAAGATAACTATTGGCATTTCAACATCCCCAGTGGTAATTTTCTGGTCTGGGAAGTAAGTCCCTTCTTGCAGCCTGGAGTTCCTAAAGATGTGAGCATCATGCACCTTTTCCGGCCATCCCACACGGATGTTGGTGAAACATCCCTTATGATCCACCAGTGCTTGCAGCACCATTGAGAAGTACCCCTTGCTGTTTATGTACTGGTTGGCAAGGTGGTCCGGTGCCAAGATAGAGATATGCATTCCGTCTATTGCCCCACCACAGTTAGGGAAACCCATTGCAGCAAAGCCATCCACTATGACCTTCGCATTTCCCAGAGTCACTACCCTTGATAGCAGAATGTCAGTGATTGCATTACTTGTGGCACCTTAGCGACTAACAAATTTATTAGAGCATAAGCTTTTGTGAGCTACAGCTCACTTCATCGGATGCATTTGGTGGAAAAAAGTCTCAATCTCCCCTCTGTTTTTTCCACCAAATGCATCCGATGAAGTGAGCTGTAGCTCACGAAAGCTTATGCTCTAATAAATTTGTTAGTCTCTAAGGTGCCACAAGTACTCCTTTTCTTTTTGCGAATACAGACTAACACGGCTGCTACTCTGAAACCAGTGATTGCATTGGATACTTGAATCACAGCAGTCCCCACAGTAGATTTGCCCACTCCAAATTGATTCCCGACTGACCGGTAGCAGTCAGGCATTGCAAGCTTCCACAGGGCTATCGCCACTCACTTCTCAACTGTCAGGGCAGCTCTCATCTTGGTATTCCTGCACTTCAGGGTTGGGGAAAGCAACTCACAGAGTTCCAGGAAAGTGGCCTTACGCATGCGAAAGTTTTGCAGCCACTGTGAATCATCATACCTGCAAGACTATGCGGTCCCACCAATCTGTGCTTGTTTGATGGGCCCAGAATCGGTGTTCCACTGTATCAACCAGCCCCACTGCCACCATGATGTCCTAATTGCCACATCCTGTGTTTTCAGGAACGTCTGTGTCCATGTCCTCCTCACAATTGTCCTCGTGCTGCCGACTCTTAGCCAGGTTCTGCACATACTGCAGTATAATGCACGAGGTGTTTACTATGCTCTCAACAGCAGCGGTGAGCTGAGCAGGCTCCATACTTGCCTTGCTATGGTAACCCAGGTCTGCATGGGTAACTCAGGAAAAAAGGCGCGAAATGATTGTCTGCAGTTGCTTTCATGGAGGGAGGGGAGACTGACGACATATACCCAAAACCACCCACGACAATGTTTTTGCCCCATCAGTCATTGGGAGCTTAACCCAGAATTCCAATGGGCAGCGGAGAATCAGAGAACTGTGGGATAACTTCCCACAGTGCACCGCTCCATGAGTCGATGCTAGCCATGGCATTGAGGACGCACTCCAGCGACTTAATGTGCTTAGTGGGGACATACATAGTCGACTGTATAAAATCAATTTCTAAAAATCGACTTCTATAAGATCGACCTAATTTTTTAGTGTAGCCATACCCAAAGAGCTGATGATTGGAGATCATATTCTGAATCAGCTCAAGGTGTAGAAGACAGGGGAAGGCATTACAACATCCCATAATTCTGGAGCTGACAAACCTCACGTTTCATTGGAAGTCACTTTTATTTCTGGAAACAACAGTTGGTTCACTGACTGGAAAAAACAGGTAAGTGCTACTGCTTCCCCTTCTCCAGTCCCACTGATTGCTCCTGCATGCCTCCCCATCCCATCTGGATCCCTCAGCTCCTGACAGGCCACTTTCCATCTGTAGTGTGAGTTTCTGATTTTCACAGGGCATCTATATGGGAAAGGAGGGGAGGGCAGAGTGACGGTTGTTTGAGTGCCTTGTTTGAGAAGTGCAACCTTAACTGAATTTTCTGGGATTCTAAGATTTTTTTTTTAATTTGAAAACTAATATTCTTGAAATATAATATACTCACATCACTGCTGTGCCTACAAAGTTCTTTGTGTGAGATTAATATTCAACAGTTAAATAATGCTTTGTAGATCTTAAACTGTATGAACTAGTTTGTTTTAAATATTCTGAAGGACCCGATCCCACAGATAGATGCTGAAAATCAAAATAAATGAATAACTATAACATGCTATACAGAGGTTCACTCAAAGTTTTTTTTTCTTCTGTTGCTACCTCTTAGAGACTTATTCAAGACCATACACTGTACAGTCCACTGTGTTCCATAGCTTCCTCCTATTTTAAATGGATCTCTTATAGAGAAGATATTGGGCAATGTAAAGAAACGCAAATACACCACACCAATCTGTCCCTTTCTTCAAAATGGTAGGGGGTGAAGGGGTGAGAAATCCTTCACCATTTCAAAAGGAAGAACTTTCTTTCTTCACATGCTGTAACGATTTTTCTTTGTCACAGAAAAATACTGAAGTGTCCCTCTCTTGTAACTTCCCTCAGCAGTAGTTCCTTCAGCTTGTTATCTAATGTGAAGAACATTAAAATTTCGAAATTTTACTTCAGAATCGGTAAAAATTTTCCATTGAGGTATGACATTTTTTTTTTTTTTTTTAACTGCAAACCAAATTCTGAAAGATGGCAATGCTAGTAATCAAACAGCATTTGTAAGCTCTTTGTGTGGGTTCTTATATCACAGTGGTATCTAAGTAAGGTGCTTCTGGCTCATTTACTTAAACCAAATGCAACATACTACAGGAGAAAATCAGATACCTTGAAGAAATTTTTATGCTTGTAGCAATCTTATAAAGAGTATGTTTCATTAAAAACTTCAGGCCTTCTGTGAAGATAAGTCTCATTCTCTGCTCAGCAATAGCTTGAGCTGAGTCAGAATAATTTCAGTTCCTATCCTTCCCAATATTATCTGTCCATTTACTGTTTAGTAAACTCATTTCCTGCCTTTAAATGAATCCAGGATCCAGAAGAGGTTGTAGTAGAATGAAGATCTCACTTCCCTTCTCAGCATTTGTGATTGATTTTCACCTTTACGTTGTTCTTTGTGAGAAAAGTGTTCATATCAGAACATCTTGGTGTTTGTGCTGAGAAGTGTTGATGTTACAAGTTGCAGTTCAATGTTCCAATGCAATGAAGTTGCAGTGTCACCAAAATGCATTTTGAATTCTACATCTTGAAACAAAGAGCAGACTTGTTAAAACAGGCACACATAGAAGTTTTATTTTGTGCTGTACTTTAACAGTAAAAGTTAAATGTGTATCCTTCTTTTGAAAGTGAAATTGTTTCTTCACTGTGATGGAAACTGCTTCAGGTGCATACCTACAATCTAACACACATTTTGAACACTCAACCTCCATGTTCTTTTAAAACACAGCAAAATCAAGTTTGTTCCTTTTTTTGATAGCCAGTGAAAAGGGAACACATATACAAACGCTTTGGTTTGATGATCAGAATTAATGCACCCCCCCATACAATTTCCTATTATAATGGTCTAAACAAACAAATTCTAATAGACATGTAAGAGTTTTAAAAAGTGCTTTTAGGTGGTAATCTGTTCACCACTGGGAGTGTTTCATATTAGCAAAACTGGGGGGAAGGAACATACACCCTCCAAACTTCCCAATCAGCTAAATAAGTGTGGTATTTGATATACACCCACATCCTAGAGGCAAAGTTGGATTAACACACAGGCAAATGGGACACCATGCCTAAGGCCCAAATTCATAGGGGGAAAGGGGTTGTTTTTTAACCAGTGTGGATTTGTGTGCAAACTGAATGAAATTTACTAACGGATGGACATTCCAACCGTTTCAACAAAGCATTGGTTGCGGAGTGCCATTTAAAGTGTATGTGGGGGCATAGATTTGCTCTGGGTCTCAATGTCACTCATTCAAATTTGGACTGGCTATCCCCCTTTCATTGCAGAGAAGGTACACTATATACATTTATTTAAGTAGCGATATAGCTTAATATTTTTCAGATTCTTATTAATTGTACATATTGAGTATGCAAGAAAATAGTGAATGATATCTCTTATTTGTTAGATAATTAAGTTTTTGCTCATGATTTGTGACAAGCTGCATTAGGATGGTAATTGGAATTTAATTAAACACACAACAACATATAAAATTTATTTTTCTTAAACAAAACAACCTTAAATAAACTTCTCTTTTAGTTTCACATTTACAACTAAGTGATTTATTAAAGGAGCAGCAGGATTAAGTGTAGTCATTGAATTAAATTGATTATTTCAGGTCAGCCCTGGAAAATTTTCAAATATGCCTAAGTGAAAGTGACTGGAGTTTAAGTTCCTACTTGCCTAAGTTTCTTGAAAATGAGACATCAGTTATGTAAGTTACTTAGGCTGTCCTTCAGACTTATAAAACTAGTACATCACATCCCCTTCCTTCTCATTTTTATTCATGGACAGGAAGAGAAAGACAAGTTTTCCAGCTTTTTTCAATTCCCAATAGATTTCTCAACTTAAATGAATTAGTCTAAATGAAGAAAATATTCTCTCTGTGCCTACAGAAAAAGCTATTGCTGTCAAAAGCTGATTTAGCACTTCAACAAACTCTGGTCCCAGGTGCTTAGCCAGTTCAGTGGTGTGACTTTCTTTAAAATATCATCAGCATATCTTTTACATTTCTCTTTAGTCCGATGCTGACTATTTTGTCTATGATAGTCCCATCTATTTTGTCACAATTTTCTTCACAAATTTTCATCAGAATAGGCCAGTTCTTAATAAACAGCTCAAAACAGTCAACCACTGAATTCCACCATACATCTTGGGGGAGAATTAGTTTGGCTCCTCCTGCTCTCTTTGGGGAAGCTGAAGCAAAGTGGATGTTACAGAAGTACTTTGCAATTTCAACACTACTTTCTTTTTCTCCTGGAGTTGTACTTAAGTTTTGGCTAGAAGATGCATCAATTAAGTACTGCACCCATATATCTTTCAGGTTCCCTACGTTATCTTCTTCTAGATTTGCTGCTCCTGATTATAAATTCATCCATGGTTTTACTGGATGATAAAAAGTCTTTTTTTTCTTTTTCTTCACAATACTGGTAATTTACTGTCTATTGTCCGTTGAGTATCAATAGATGATTCTGAAATTGCAGATTATGGCAGTTCATAACCCTTTTGCCTAAGCTGGCCCCTGAAACAAAATGGTAAAAAAAGTCACTCATGTATTGAGTATTACACAGTACACTACTTTTTAAAAAAATTGTAAAGGAAAGCTTCCTCCTCCTGCAGTTGTTTGCACTACTATTTAAATGATAAATGTTATTCTACATCAATTTTTATAGGGAAAATAATTAATAAATTATAAGGATTATCTGAATCTATTTAAGTTCTTATCTCCAACATATCAAAGAGCTTGACATTTTTTTAAATGTTAAAATTCATAAATGCCTAATAAAACTTTACTTTTATACTGGAAATCTTCGCCTAGGATGGTTAATTATATTGAGCAACAAAAATCATTTCACAAGGCCAGCAGTTACAGTAAAAATGTAATTGATAAATCCTCGTCCTACAAACTAACATACCAATTATATTTTGAACACAAACATTTTGAAATTCATACATAATTCACCCAAAACACAAATGTATAACAATCATTTAATAATTTACTAGCTCAGTAAGACATGGTAGGCAATCCATAAGAATGGTGCAAAAATAAGTTTACTAACCAGTTGATCCAGATTGTTCAGATATATCCACATCATTTTCTTCAAAATCATTGCCTTCTGAGGAGCATTTTTCATAAAGTTGTTCTTTCATTCTGACAACCAGGGCTTGCATCTCTTTGTTGCACTGTTTACATTTGGCATGTGTTCTCTTTTTACCCACAGGTACAGGATTTCTTGAAAGCATTCCCAATTAGGGTTGTTTTTTTTAATTACCCACAGCCATGGCAATTTTTTTCCCCACCAGTTCTCAGTTACTGAAATCAATACTAGAGGCTGCACTCTGAAGAATGAAAAGGAGTACTTGTGGCACCTTAGAGACTAACAAATTTATTTGAGAAGTGAGCTGTAGCTCATGAAAGCTTATGCTCAAATAAATTTGTTAGTCTCTAAGGTGCCACAAGTACTCCTTTTCTTTTTGCGGATACAGTCTAACGCGGCTGCTACTCTGAACTCTGAAGAATGTTGTCCCTTCCCACAGGATCCTGCTTTGACACCAGTGTTGATCCTTTCTAGTTGCATACTCTACTCCTTCTCCATAGTTACATCCCCCCCACAAAAAACAAAAGAACAAACAATAGTCCAAGACTTTTGCTAGTGTAACCCACATACCTTTTGCACTACAGTATTTTATTTGTTTGGAGACTGAGAGGGAGGCAGTTGAGAAATTAATGTATTTCTGTTTGTCTCTCTGTGTACAAATGCATGGAAACAGAGCAATGTCATTTGCTTACAGTGGCCAGACCCATCCAGAAGCAAGGGCTGGTAGTTACTGGGCAGATCAGTGTTTTTTCATGAGCTGGAGAGAAAGTGGGTGAAGTCATAATATTCATAATGTGAGCATTGAGCCAATCAGGTGTCACACTGGGAAAAGCTATAAAACAGGAGCAGGAGAGCATCCAGGTGAGCTCAATGGATGATCTTGATGAGATCATAAAGATAACTCCTGTAGTCAAAGGTCAGGTCCCAATGCCTTTTTCTTTCACCCAGTAGTACAGTGACAGGATCACGTCCTTAATACAGTACCTGTACTATTGTGCCATACTTATAAGGCTCGATCTCAAACATGAGATGTTTTCCTCCTGATTCTTTCTTTATACAGAAAAAGAAGCCTTTAACAGAAAAGTGTTTGATACAGACTCATGGATTCAAGCATTTTTTTTTATTTGTTTTAAAAGATTATAATAAGTGTAGGCCTTAACATATTTTGTATTAAAATCAGATTTCATTGTAATTAGCTTTATTTTTAAATGGGAAAAAATACTCTGTAAGAAACCAAATAAAAGTCGCGTTTAAATTAAAAAAAAAAATGGGTTTCATTTATTGTTTTTCACCCCTCCTGCATGCCGCAGTGGTTGTCAACCTTTTCCCATTTGCAGGCCCCTAAAAGATTTCAAAAAGAGGTGGGGGCCCCTTTGGAAATCTTAGACATAATCTGCGGTCCCCCCGGGGTCTGCAGACCACGGGCTAGCCGAACGCCAGTCCCAGAGCGTGGTGCCCTGGGGGCCTCTGAGCAGATGCCCGGTGCCGCCTCGTGCCAACCCCTGCGTCCCCGTAGCACCACTGGACTCCCAGCAAATGGCTTGTGCCACCGGGCGCCAGCAACCATGTGTCCCGTATTGCAGCGGGCAGGCCCCAGGGAAATCCCAGCAAATGTCCCCTGCCGCCAGGCCCGAATGTCCCTCTAACGCCAGGGCCCACGGGACCCTCCCCCCGGGCTCCCCGTGCCCAGAGGCCGCGGGCACTGCCGCGACCAGCTCCCCGCGCCGCCGCGACAGGGGATCCCCCCCCCGTGTCATTCAGAAGCGTGAACAACAAAGTGGAGAGGGTCGGGCAAGTCCGGCAGCTGTCGGCACTTTCCGTAGGGAGGGGGAGGAGGAGGCGGCGGCCCCCTCCGTCCCGTCCGCCCCGCTCGGTTACATAAGGGAGGCGGCTCCGCCCCCTCCCAGCGCTCGAGCTCTTTCTCTCTGTGTCCTCGCGGAACCCTTCGCTCCCCTCTCCAGCCCCACCCGCCGCTCCGCCCGGAACTGTCACGCGGGGGGAGGAGCGAGCGCGCGCCCTAGCGGCCTGCCTGCTCCGCCTCCAAAGGGAGTTGTGGCACGTGCTTTTCTGTCGCGCGTCCAATACGGCGTAGAGGGCTGGCGGGCACGCTCAAGAGCCGCATCCGCTCGTACGTCTTCGACCTGCTGCTGCTGCTCCTCTCAGGCGGCCAAGTTCCCAGGCGCGCATGCTCAGCGGTGGAGCGTTCACTGGCTAAATGACTGTGTGGGGCGCACGCGCGCGCGCGCCCTCTCTCGTGTCGCTCCGGCGCGCGCGCTCCGTGGGGCTGGCGCGCGCGCGCTGTTGTTATTGGTGCCGCTGGCGGCGGCGGCGGCGGCTGTTGGAGGGGGAGGGTGGCTCAGTCAGTGAGTTCTTTAAAGATGGCCGGAGCGGCGGCGACCGCGACCCCCGTGTACTGTGTGTGCCGGGAGCCCTACGATGTGAGCCGCTTCATGATCGAGTGCGACATCTGCAAGGACTGGTTCCACGGCAGGTAGGGGCCGGGGAGCCCGCGGGGCGAGGAGAGCCCCCGCCCGGGCCGTGGGGGGGGGAGGAGGAGGAGGAACGAGGGGAACAGCCCGGGGGTGGCAGCTATCCCGGTCATAACAGCCGCCCCCAGCGGGAAACAATGCGGGGGCCGCGGACCCCGGCGGGGACCCCTCGCGTCTTTGCGGCCGGACCTCCTGGCAGGGCAGCCGCGAGCGAGCTCCCCCGCCCTCCGATGCCTTCTTGCCCCATGCCACACCGAGCTGCGTAACCCCGCTCGGCGGGGAGCCGCGTGCGGGGTGCCCGGCCCGGCACTGACGGGGTGTCACCCATAAAAGTAAAGGGAGCAACAGATGAGGGGCTCTCGGGCCGCGGGGGGCAGGAGCTGCCCAGAAGTTGAGCTCGCCGGGAGCGGGGAGGGGAAAGTGGGCGCTAAATGTGTGTGTGTGGGGGGGGGATTCCCCCCCCCCGGCTGCCTCCGTCCTGCGGGGTGGGGGTGCCGGCCGCTCAGTGGGGGAGATGGGGTGAGGGATAACCTCTCTTCCCTAGCTGCCTGCCCCGGGCCGGGAGCTCCCGGCTGCGGCCGTGCCTTGGGGTTCGTGGCTCACTCTGTGTTTTGGGTCCGTTCCTGCCTTTTCTGGGTTTGACGTTTCTTGTCCGGTACCAAGCGGCTTCCCCGGCCGCGGCCGGCTCGTGTGTGGTTTGGAAACTGTGCGTGAGAGAGGCCCGAAGCAGCGGCAGCCTGGTGTGTGTGTGTGTGTGTGTGTGGGGGGGGGGTATTCACGGACATTTAAACAAAGAAACAAGTTGGGGGCTCGGCGGCCCAACTGGCTGTTCGGTTCTGACCCCAGCTGCCTGGTTCACGTTTGGCGTCTGTTATTTGTAGAGACCAAGCGCTGGGATATTTACTGAGGAGCCGGTTGTGATTGTAGGAAGTGCGTTTTGATTGACAGCAGGATATTTAAATACCCCCATTTAACAAAAACAGACTCACGATGTAAAGCAGGCTAGACAGGCGAGTGTCCCTCTGCTGGATGTGGCTGGTCAGAACGAGCACATGCTTTTAGTGCTCAGTTCAATTTTCTAGATTCAAGAGACACTGGAGGCAGTGACAAGCTCAAAAGTTATTTGTCCAGTAAATTTTAAAAAATCGATCAATTATTCTGTTGCATAGTCCACTCTGAAAATTTTTTTCGGGTTTGTTTGCCCATTGCAGGTGTACTTGTGTTCTCATATCCCCAGCATGTGGTCCTGTTGTGAGCAGGGAGTGTGCATTGACAATCTGACAGCAGTTCTGACAGCAGCTGCTGGGTGTAGATTTAGGCCCCACATTAAGGTTTTGTTTGAAAATAAAAAACATTTATGTTAGTAACTTTTTTTTACTGGGTGAGGAATATTAATGATTTCAATCTTTTTTTGTTGTTGTTGTTGACCACGTGTTCATAGAATTCAATCAGACTTCACTTATATGATTCTTTCACACAACAGCAAAAGACAGAAAAAGCCTGAGAAGATTGGAAAGTGTAGTTCTAAAACCACAAAAATTAGCAAGGGGATTTAGAAAAGGTGTAGGGTTTGAAACTACTTTTTTTAGTTGATTAGATTTCAAATTGATAGTGATTACCTCTTTATTCTCCTGCACATAAAGAATCTGTTTAGATTTGGAATTGCAGCTTTTTGTTGTCATCACCAATTATCTTCCTGCCCTACTATCTGTTAAATAATATTTTATTTGCTCTGCATTTTTTCAGAGCACAGTGAGATTTGAACTTTCCTTTGCCTATCTGGTTTGAGAAATTTGTTTTAAGCTAAACAATGCATCCTGATACACAGGCCCTTCGATATTTATAGTTTTTAATGGGTCGGGGAGGGTTGAGGGGAAGGAATATTCTGCTCTTTTAAAATTTCTTCTTAAATCAGGATGTACAATGCTTGCCTAATACCATGAAAGGCAACCTCTCTCCTCTCTGGACCGATCACATCTCATGAGGCTGTTAGCTAATGAAATATTATGGTAAGATT
The DNA here is from genome assembly GCF_009764565.3 of Dermochelys coriacea. NCBI lineage: Eukaryota > Metazoa > Chordata > Testudines > Dermochelyidae > Dermochelys > Dermochelys coriacea. The sequence goes on from NC_050068.2 coordinate 249,472,046, forward strand.
CTTTTTTTTTTTTTTTTTTTTTGGTTTAGTTTTGTTTTTTAAAAAAAGGTTCCACATAAGGCCACTGCCATGAAGAATTTGTTATTCAGCTTCGTGAAGTAGCTGCTTCTTGCTGGTACTAATTGGAACATTGATAGCATATAGAAAATAGCAGAAAATGGTATGCCATCCTTCTAGCATCGCAATTGATTTGGGCATATGGTAGTGTAATACATGTTTTACCCAAATTAAAACTCAAATCATTTGCTTTACATAAAGTCATAGACACAAATCTTCACACAGTTTAGGGGATAAATTGTAGGTTACCGTTCTAATATAGAAGGACATGCATACAAGGGTGTTGAACCATTATATTTCCTTGGTCATTAATACCAGGCTCGGTGGTGTGTGCCTGTAATCCCAGCTACTTGGGAGGCTGAGGCTGGCAGATCACTCAGGGATTCTGGATTACAGTGCACTATGCTGGTCAGGTGTCCAGTGCTACTGACAGCCCAGCCAGCGGGTAGCTGAAGGACTGGCTAGAACAGCATGAATGATGTATTGTGATCGGGCCCTCTCTCTGTAGGGGTTGATGGACTGATTGATCAAGGTGGTCATTAACTCTGCACATAAATTATTGGCATTTAAGGGTTAAATTATTGTATTCTAGCAGTTTAAGGAAATTTGCCATTTCAGCAGCAGCATAATAGAGGTTGTACTATGAGGGAAAGGCTTCTTTGTTGCTAAACAGTCAGAATATAACTGATTTTTGAAATTGTTTGAAAATCCTTTGTGTTCTGCTTATTTTTTTTCAATGTTAAGGTATTGAATAGCGTCTAGTTGATCATCCAAAAGGAGATGCCTATTTTACAAGCTTGGTGCCTTTTACAACTGAATGTGTTTCTTCCTGGGTCTGTTTTAGATTTAGATGTTTATATCCTTATCTGTTTAAAATGCTCACAATTTCACAAATGAAGACCCATTCTTGGTGACCATATTTCAAAGTGAGCGAGTTATAGAGGGTCATGAAGAGGAAAACTACAGCACCATTTGTGTGTAATGAACATTACTTTTTGGTATAACATGAAACTTTAAATGATTAAACTTCGGTTTTGGTCATCTCTGAATTCACAGCATTGACATGTAGTTCTCACCCTCAGAAACTTAATTCCATATTTAATCTAACCTGTTGAAAAGAAGTAACTTCATATCCATTCTGGTGAGAATTATTACCAATACAGAATTCTGCCATTTAGTTTTCAGTTATGCCTATGCTCTTTTCCAAATGCGTCTGTGGTGACAGTTCATTTGAAAAGGTAGAATGTTCATGTATTTTGTACTTTGAGGACTGGTTAGTAAAAGTGCAGATGCCTCAAGGTCTCTTCTGCCTTTTAGAAGATTTCCTTATGTCAATTCTCAGGTCTAAGCCTAAATCAAGAGATTGCACTTTATTCTAATTTCTAAAAAAAATTATTCTGTAGAGTAACTATAGTCTATAGAGTCTGAGGATGGTAAATATCTACTTCCAGACATTAAGCTGTTATCAGAACCATTCATTTAATACAACATTGACCTCAAAACCAGTTTTGTGTGTTCCTGTGGCTGTTAGGATATATGATAATGCTAATTACAATGTTTGCCAGATTGAGGATGAGATTTCTTCATTCTTGGTTAAGCAGAGAGAACGTTATGGTTACTTTCTCTTCTGAAATCACTGTCTGTCTCGTGTGAAGGGCCAACCCTCAGAATGCAAGGTTGTGGTGATGGGAAGTGCCTTTTGGAATGCCATTCCTTCTCTAGCCTGTCATGGATGCTTTCAGAAAGAGGTTGGACACTCATCTGTGTCCATTCTGACAATTTATGGATGCTGACAAAGAGAAACTTACAAATAAAGTTATGAAAGGAGACGTTTCATTGGCCAGGAAAGGTTCAAACTGTGTTGGTATCTGGTGTGATTAGGAGGGCAGGAGAAATTAACAACCAGTAACTTTCCCTTCCAGAAATTACTCCTGTTGAAATGGGAATGTTACCTTAAATTTTAATTAAAAAATGCAAATTGAATCACTCCAAATTTAGAAATCTGTGGCTCTCAGCTAAGTTTTCATAACTCACATTTCCCACATTTGTTGCTGTAGTTAACAAGTGAGCTTTTAGGTTCTGACTGACTTTGTTTCTGTGGAAACTAATGTTAGACTGGAAAAAGTAAGGTGAGGGAAGGTTTCTTAAATTTATTTTATCTAATTTAGCACTATTTCCACAGAAGCAAGATAGAAACTCCCAACTCTGTTGTAGTTCAAAAAGGCTATGTCTGTCTCACCCCCACCCCCAAATAAAAACTGTTTTTCTGTTGGCTTTACAACTTTTTAAAAACAAGCCTCCCCGTTTTAACAGCTCACTTCAGACTAGTACTCGGAACATCTGGTATCTGATTCCAGCCCTGCCACAAATTTCCTAACTGAGAACAAGTTGTTCTCTTTGTGCCTCAGTTCTCCTTCTGTGACATGGCTTCTCTTGTCAGAATAAATTCATTAATCTGTGTGAAGTGCTTATATACAACAGTGTTGAGTGCTATAGAAAAGTCTAATTCTTGGAATTGTGTGGATATCTGTTTTGAGTGCAGTTGTCGTGACATACAAATTGGTCAAACACTAGTTTGTGCTGTGTTTGGAAGCAATGCATTATCTTGCCCTTAACATAAATAGTATGTTCCCAATTCTGATGATTGATTTTTTTTTTTAAAAGCCCTGCTCCTTGAGTCATGTGACAATGAGAATCTGACTTTAATTTTTTTTTTTTTTTTTAAAAAGGGAAACTTCTAGCCCTCATTTTGGGGGAGGGGGTCTGAAAATGTGAACACTAAAGGCTCAACTTAGAAGGTTGTTGTTTTTAATTATGATTTTTTTAAAGCTACTCATGACTGAAACCTTACTCAAAATTTTTGAATCCTTAGATTGGGCATAATGTCAACATTTTGTTTCAGTGAATGTTTTTATAATATCATTCTTAAAATTACAGTGGGAGGACAATAAGGTGATTTCATTATGCTAAAGTAGGTGGTGATCAGTTAGAGACCTTGAGTTTTTAATAGTGCCTTTCATGTGAGAAGAATCAAAGTATCTTGTATACATAGGAATCACTTTATCCATTACAGAGTGTTCTGGGGTGACATATAGCTGCTGTTTTAACAAAGTATAACCGTGCAAAATTTAGGACAGGAAGTGAAGAATACTATGTACAATTAAAATCTGTCAGAGAATCTGGGTAGACAGAACTCAATTTTCCAGACTAGAATCCGGCCAGGACATATTGAGCATACTGTATAATTTGTGTGTTAGAACGTTGGTAGTATGTAATACAGTACAAATGAATTATGTAAATAAAAAGATTCCAGGATTGTCACTCTGAAGCGTAGAATGTTCAAATCAGTGTGAAGTGATGGAAACATCTACAAGCATAGTTGAGAGTTCTTTGTTTAGAATATTACCAGGTTCAGCTGTTACAGGGATTCACAGTCTGTTACTATCCAATTAAGTTCTAAGCCATTTTCTGGTTTTTTGACTCTTTCTGAATTGGTTTTGTACAACAGCATGGGTTTTTACATAGTTACCTATATATACTATGCTGCTTAAAAGAGTTTGTTTTAGAATTATCGGTTGAAACAGTTTAGTTGTAATCTATATGGTATTTAATTGCTCTGTATCAATCATATTGTTAGCCTTGCCTGTTTAGTGTACCCATTTGAAAAAAATAAAGAAGCATAATTTAACTTGGTAATCACTTCTTACAGAAAATGTTAAATGTGTTTGTGAAGGCAGTTCCTGTAAAGTGCTAAGTATGAAATTTAACTTGTTAGTAGAGAATTTGTATTGCATCACCATCTAGATAAGTTGCATAGAAAATGTTCCAGTACATTACCTTCCTGTTTGGTTTCTTTGTCATACAATTAATTTGACTGAAGAACTGAAGTAATGGCTTATAAAGGTGCTCTTATTTTCGTGGATGTAGGTTGTTGTGTTCTTTTAATGAATCCAATATTTTTATGTCCTTAATTGTGTACGTAATGGGATCCCTTGTTGGATGGTCCTTAATTCTTAGGATAGAGCAGTGATGGGCAACCTGCAGGCCACATGTGGCCCATCAGGGTAATCCATTGGCAGGCCGTGAGACATTATGTTTACTTTGACCATCTGCAAGCATGGCCCCCTGCATCAGCAAGTGGCTGCGGTTCACCGTTCCCAGCCAATTGGAGCTGTGGGAAGTGGCGGGCTACTGGGATGTGCTGGCTGCTCAGGGCTGGGGCAGGGGGTTGGGTGCAGGAGGGGGTGCAGGATCTGGGAGGGAGTTTGGATGCAGGAGGAGGCTCTGGGCTGGGGTGCAGGAGGGAGTGAGGGGTGTGGTCTCTGGCTGGGTGACGCTTACCTTGGGCAGCTTCTAGTTGGTGGTGCAGCGGGGATAACGCCTGGCTCTGCAATGCTCCCGGAAGCATCTGGCACATCTCTGTGGCCCGTGGTGGGGGGGGTCAGGGCTCCAGGAACTGTCCCCGCAGCTCCCATTGGTCGCAGTTCTCAGCCAATGGGAGCTGTGGAGTCAGCACTTGGGGGGTGGGGGCAGCAGCATGTGGAGATCTCCCTGCCCCTCCCCCAGGGGGTGGGGAGGGCTTCAGGGACATGCTGGCCACTTCTGGGAGTAGTGTAGGGCCAGGGCAGGCAGGGAGCCTGCCTTAGCTCCACTGCACTGCTGGACTTTTAGCAACCTAAAATCTCGTGGTTTGGCTTCAGTAGCCTCTGGGAGATGGAGTCCAATTCCAGGAGACTCCTGGCAAAACCGGGAGGGTTGGCAACCCTAGTTTGCACATGTTTATTAAGCAAATACTTTGCCTGTTGTACAAATACTTGTACTTTCTAGTACATTGTTCTTTCTTTTCAGAACCGTGTCTAAACCATTTTGACTAACTTGTAAAGATTTCCATGTATTCGGTTCACAGGCTTGAAAAGTAATATTCCACAGTCTAAAAAGAATTTATTCCTTTAATAACAGAATTTCAGTCAGCTACGAGACAATAGCAAATTGCCACTGACCTGTTTAGTGATGCGGAAGAACTATTAAGTTGTTTTGGTGAAGTATTTAGGGAATTTAAAATTGTTGAACCATTTCTCATATCTACCAGTCTTTTTTTCCATATTGTGACATTGGCATATGAATACACAGAACTAACTTATATTTTAGAAGTTTCAAGTGTCTTTGGATGTGTTTCTGCTTCATGCCAGTAAGATGGGTTTAAATGGATAGTTCTGTCTTTCCAGGTCAGTTCTGCTTTGAATTGAATTAATACTTAATACCTTTCTCTCCATTACTTTGACATTAAGTAAAGTAGATTTTCTTGCTGAAAGTGTTGAGTTCATTCTTGTTCTGCAGGGCATAAGTGCTTAGGTTTGCCACAAAAGCAAAAAGCTTTGATAGAAGATCATTCTACATTTATTGTAAAAGTCAAATGCAGAGAGTCAAAATATTCTAAATTTTAAATATGTTGTAGTATTAAATCTACTTTCATTTGAAATTCAGTTGACAGACGGCAGCTAGCCTACTAAACTTATTCCTACATTTAATTATGTTTCTATTGACATTAATGTTTTGTTTTTTTATTCACTTTAAGGCTGTCTTAAAAACATTATGCATGAAAGCGGGGGGAGGGAAAGAAAACATTGAGAATTGAAGTTTTTCGTGTTCTTTTTTTTTTTTTTTTTTTTAAAGACAGATTTGATTTGGTCTGGATCATTCTAGAACAGGGGTTGCCAAACTTGGTCCGTGGCTTGTTCAGGGTAAGTCCCTGGCGGGTGGTAAGATGCTTTGTTTACCTGAGTGTCCACAAGTACGGCCACTTGCAGCTCACAGTGGCCGCGTTTCGCCGTTGCCAGCCAATGGGAGCTGTGGGAAGCGGTGGCCGCTTCATAGGAGTGGAGAGTTAGATCATGTGCCATGTCTTAGGGCTTGTCTACACAGCATGTTGCTGTGTGGCAAGCCAGGGTATGATTCCGTAACACGCTAGCTTGCTGTGCAGTGATGTCCTGTGTGGACACTGCTATACAGTGCAGTAAAAGTCCTTGGGGCATGGTTTGGCATTGTATTACTCTTTGAAGTAGTATGCTAAACTGAATTCTGGGACTTTCACTGCGCTTGTAGCAATGTCCATACGGGACTCTACTTCATGGTAAGATGATGTGCTACAAAGTCACACCCTAGCTTGCCGCCTTGTAAATTGCTGTTAGACAAACTCTCACTCTAAGGTACGAATGTCAAACCATGGGTTGGATTCATCCTTTTGGATATGTGGCCCCCATGACATATCAGATTCTGTGGAATCCAAGCTTTTACTTTCAAAATGAGCTTCTAACACTCACGGTTGCAAAGAATACCTTCCTAACATGAACTGTGTAATCAATGCAATTCTATATTTCTGAGTCTGCAGATAGCCCAGAACAACTAGATGTGTGTAGGACAACTCATCTTACTGGAATGTTAACTCTGTCAGTGATGACACTTTTTTATATAACTGTTTAGTGGCTAGAATGAGGAATAGTATAGGAGTGAATCCTATGGCAGGTGAAAATTGGGAAGGACATCTAGAAAGAACAGTAGAAAGACATGCATTGAAAAATGTGCCAGAGGGAAATCAGCTAGATCTAGGGTAATAGCTCCAGTACCTTTGTTAAAAGAAAAGGAGTACTTGTGGCACCTTAGAGACTAACAAATTTATTTGAGCATAAGCTTTCGTGAGCCACAGCTCACTTCATCGGATGCATTCAGTGTTGTTGCTCATATCTTTGTCAAGCACTAGCACAGTGAAACTTACATTAATCTAGGCAATTTCACAGCTGCCCATAGGGCTCTGAAATGTTGGTCCATTTTTTTCTCTAATGTTTAAAAAGAAAATAGTTTCAATCTCATTCAAAATTTTTCATTTTTGTTGGCAAAAAATTGAGATGCAAACTTGGTTTGTTTTTCCTTTTTCTCACTCTCCCTCCGGTCCCCTTTCCCCACTAGAAAAGGGGGAGGGGCAATTTTACAAGGTTTAAAAAATAATGGAGGGAAAAAATTCAAAAGTTTAAAATAAATTCATGTTCTTGATGAAATTATTTGTCAAATTTTGACCAGTCCTCCTTTTGAATAGCAGTGAAACTTTAGGAGTTGTCTACATGAACTCATAGTTTGCAACAAGCTAGGGTGTAAATCTGCTTGGCACTAGCTTGTGCATACACAAAGTGTAGGGTTGCCAACTTTCTACTCACACAAAACTGAACGCTCTCTTGCCCCGCCCATGCCACACCCCTTTTCCAAGGCCCTGACCTATGCTCACTCCATCCCCCTTTCCTCTGTTGCTCGCTCGCTCTCCCCACCCTTACTTACTCTCTCATTTTCACTGGAGTGTGGGAGGGGGCCAGAAATGAGGGGTTCAGGGTGTGGGAGGGGACTTTGGGCTGGGGCAGGGGGTTGGAGTGTGGGGGTATGGGAGGGCTCTGATGTGGGGCTGGGGATGAGGGATTTGGGATGCAGGAGGGGGTTGGTGCAGGGGTGTGTGTGAGGGTCCTGGCTTGGGGTGCACTTTGGGGTGGGGCTGGGGATAAGGGGTTTGGGGTGCAGGAAGTGCTCTGGGCTGGGTCTGAGGGGTTCGGAGGGCAGGAGGGGGATCAGGGCTGGGGCAGGGTGCTGGGACCTGAGACGGAGTCAGGGGTGCAGGGTCTGGGCAGTGTTTACCTCAAGCAGCTCCCGGAAGCAGCGGCATATCCGTTCTACAGCTCCTAGGCAGAAGCGGGGCCAGGTGACTCTGCCTGCTGCACTGTTCACAGGCGCCACCCCCATAGCTCCCATTGGCCACAGTTCCCGGTCAATGGGAGCTGTGGGGGCAGCGCTTAGGGCAGGGGCAGCATGCAGATCCCCCTGGCTACCCCTACCTGTAGGAGCTAGATGGGGGATATGCCAGCTGCTTCCTGGGAGCCATGCAGCGTGGAGGCTAGAAGGAAGCCTACTACCCCCACTGTGTGGCACTGCCAACCAGACAGTCAATAGCCGGTCAGCAGTGCTGACCTGAGCCGTTAGGATCCCTTTTCGACCAGGTGTTGCAGTCAAAAATGGGACACCTGGTCACCCTAACTAAGTGTCTGTGTGGACCCTGCTGTAGTGCACTAGAAGTTCTCCTATGCACTTTAATCTATTCTGCTTGAAACAGGAATAGATCAAAGAGCATTACAGAACTTTTAGTGTGTGGCAGCAGGGTCCACACAGACACTTAGTTTGTGGGCAGGCTAGTGTGGGGTAGATATAAATCCTAGCTTGCTGCAAACTAACCATTCATGTAGGCAAGCCCTTATTAGTTTCAGTTTTATACTGTTGCTGTTTCAAAAACCTGTGTGGGTAGCAGCCTTGGCACTCGTAATCCCCACAAGCTCAGTTTGGCTGTGAACTTTTGATTCTTCACTGACATAATAAAGACTAGAAATCCATGGTTAATACCTACATCACCTTTCAAAGTTGTTAGCGATTGGACTGTCTATGTTGGACCGTACAGACTTGCTTAGGATGTGCATATATATTAATACAAAAATGTAATTGTAAAATTTCAAAAACATTCAAAGACATTAGTTCGGTGGTCCCCAAACTTTTTACCTTGCCCCCGCCCTTACCCCGTCCATGCCTGTCCCCTGGGGCCAGGAGCAGGGCCATGGCTCTGGGAGGGGGGAGAAGCGGACAGAGGTAAGGGGGCTGAGGCTGGGGCCATAGCTGGGGGCGGGTGCAGGGGTGGCAGTCAGTGCCCCTTGGGAAGTGGCCTGGGTCACAGCCATACCCCTTGAACATTCCTCCATGCATCTCTGAGGGGCGGGTGTGCCCCACAGATTTGGGACCTATGCATTTGTTCTTATCAGAGTAATAGATTATGTTCAATTTTGAATTTCTAGGTCAAATTGAGCTATCCTAGGGTAAAAATATTGCAATATTTTTCAAACAGTGAAGAGATGAAAATTCTATTTTATGAATCACTTGTCCAGTTTACTTTCTTGATTTGCTAAAAATATTCTTTTGACAATGAAATGTTTCTAGTGACTGGTCCACATAGAAGATAGCCTACTACTACTAGCAGGTGCTCTGTTAGCTCAGATGTTAGAGTATTCCTTCATGTTCTCCTTTTAAGCTAATCCCTTCAGGCCTCATCCACTTTTGAAAGTTGTACTGGAATAACTGTCAATGAGGGGTTCTAGTTTTTTTTTTTTAAAAACCACCATAACTATACTGTTATAAACACTAGCGTGGACACAGTTGTTCTGATACAGAAGTGCCACTTCCTGTACCAGAATAAGCACCTTTGTACTGGCATAACTGTGTCCATAATCAGTGGTGATGGGATTTATTCTACTTAACTACACTAGTATAGTTAAAGTGGTACAGTTTATGTGTAGACAACGTCTTGGTCTATTTGTCCCTTGTCCACAATCTCGCTCTTTCCTCTTTCCTTGGCTTGAAACCGAAGTCCTTATGTACATGCACAAGTTGCACCATTTAAAATAAAATGTTTTTAAAACTGATTAAATTAAACTCATGCAAAAGACACCGTGGATGCTCTTTTTTTCTTTTTTTTTTTTTTTTGGCATAAATCAGGTTTATTTCTTTTCAGCTATTGACTCAAGGTAAACAAAAGAGGGCTTGATTTAAACCAAAAGAAGTGGCCATATTGCCTTTTGTATCAGTTTAATTTAATCAATTAAAAAAATTGAATGGTGCAACTTCTTTGTGTAGATAAAGCTACTACAGTAGAACCCCAGAGTTACAAGCAAGTGGGTTCTAGCTCACGAAAGCTTATGCCCTAATAAATTTGTTAGTCTCTAAGGTGCCACAAGGACTCCTCGTTTTTTCTGAACAGAACGTTATGGTGATTCTTTCAATAATTTACATCTGAACATTGACTTAATACATTTTTGAAACTTTACTGTGCAGAAGAAAAATGCTGCTTTTAACTATCTTAATTTAAATGAAACAAACACAGAAATAGTTTCCTTACTTTTTGAAATCTTTTTTTAAACTTTTTTTTTAAAGTAGTCTGTTTAACACAGTAGTCTATTGTATTTGCTTTCTTTTTTTGTCTCTGCTGCTGCCGGATTATGTACTTCCGGTTCCAAATGATGTTTGTGTGTGGTTGATTGGTCAGTCTGTAATTCTGGTGTTCGTAACTCTGAGGTTCTGCTGTATTGTGGATGAAATTTACTTGCAGAGCTGTGTCCCTAAAAACAGTGCCATTTTACTTTGCATTGACATGTCTTTTCTCCTCCATCAGTAAATCAACTTCCTCCCCATGCTAATCAGTATTAACCACCCACAAATAAAATCAGTTTTTGATATTTTTCTTTCCATCACATACAACTCCAATTAATCCATCCTGGACTGCTTCCTAAATAAAACAAAAAAAATTGAATTTTTTTATTCGAACTACGCCCCACAATAAATTAATTCTGCACTCACCCTTATTCATAAATAAATGAACGAGAAGGAGCTCTCACCTTTCTCTACAAATGAAGGAATTGCTAAGCCTCTCTGTTTTTCTTGGCTCTACTGCTGTTACCATCCTGGACTCCAAGGAAGCTCTCTGCCTCTTAATCCATTTTTCCATATGGACAGTTATCTTACCTAAGAGGGAGCTGAGGTGTGCTAGACAGAAAATTGTGGGCTGTGTTATCTGCCCAGCAGCTATTGCTGTCTGGCTGCCCACTCTAAAGGTAGTATTGCTGCAGCAGCAGCACACAAGTAAATGTGGCAGTGCCATACCATGCCACCCCTACTACTTCACCTTCTCAGAGCTGGGTGGCCGGAGAACAGTGGCTGTATCCCCATCCCCACAAGAACCCCAGTTCCCTTCTTACTCACCCAGCACTCAGAAGAACTCCAGTGCTTCTTGCACCCTATCTACCTCTGCCAACTCGTCCCCTCCCTTCTGCTCCGCAAAAAAGCCCTGCATATCCTAGACCAGAGGTCCAAACTCGTGGCCCGCAGGCTGCATGCGGCCCGCAGAGTTATTTGCTGTGGCTCGCCATGCGCCCCGTGCTCTCCCCCCGAGTTATTTCTGAGGCCGCCAAGCTCCCCTCCCCCCCAGTACGCCACGTCCCCACTCCTCTGCCTACCTCCGGGCTCTTCCCGCTGCCAAACAGCTGTTTGGCAATGCTTAGCACTTTCCCGGGGGGGAGGAGTGGGGAGCCATGTGCTCAGGAGAGGACGTGGAGAAGAGGCAGGGCAGGGATTTGGGGAAGGGGTTGGAATGGGGGCAGGGAAGGGGGGGGAAGAGGCAGGTCAGGGTCTCATGGAAGGGGTGGAGTAGGGGTGGGGCCGGGGGCACTGCGGGAGGGTGTCAGTGATGCAGCTCTCAGGCCAACGTACTAGTCCTCATGTGGCCCTCGTGGTAATTTGAGTTTGAGATCCCTGTCCTAGACCCACGTCCGCAGCCCATCATGTAGCTCAGAACCTAGGTCCCTTAAGGCACCGAGCCTACAGCCCCAACACATGCACACTGCCCTCATCCAGACCTCTCCCCCGCGACTCACCCAGTTTCTATGCTCCCTTGGACTGGCCATAACTTATGTCCCCCCCCCCCCCCCCCGCCCCCAGCACCTGTTATGGCAGGTACCTTTAGCCATAGCCCTGAGAGTGGAGCCAAACCCAGGCCAAAGATGTCCTGGAAGGAGGCGGGGAACTCCTCTGACAACCTTCACAGAGACTCGGTGTAGCCAACTGCTTCAAAGAGATGCACCTAGCTTCTCTCCAATGCCTGAATGGTCCACCTCCTATTGCACTTGAGCTGTCCAAGTCAGCGTGGCTTCCTCCCAGGGAGGTCCCCTGGTTGCTAGTGAGCCGGTTCAAAGAGCAATGGGTGTTGTGAGTGGAGGCCAGACCAGGAGCTCCACCTCTGCAAGATTGCACCACACGGGCGAGAGTCTGGGATCCCTTGCCATATCCTCAGGCACTCCCCAGCCACTATGTGTGTGGTTCAAATAGGTTGTACGTATCAGCCCCTATAGCTGCCAGCAGCAATAGAAAAGTAAGGGTGGTAATACCATACCATGCCACCCTTACTTTTGCGTAAAGTTTGGCCTTTGTTCAGGGAGGGGTGGCTATGGGGTGGGGATGGCAAAGGAAAATTTTGGAGTGGCTATAGCCCTTGCAAGTCCCCCACCCCCAGTGTTGTCCCTGTTGCAGTATAAAACAAGAGAGTTGATCTCCGTGGTATTCCAAACACAAACCATTTAGACATTTATAAGTTAGACATGTTAAATGACTTCCAGAAAAAAGCTAGCTGACACTGCTTTCTAGCCACCCAGTACTGAAGGCAGGGCAGAAGTGGCTGCTGGCCAGGCACCCAGGTCTGAAGGGAGAAAGAAAATTTGGTCACTGGCTGCAGATGACAGGTGGTCACTCTTCACAGTTAAATTATATGCCTCGTTCATGGGGCTTCAAGAAATGCCTTTCTCGCAAAGAGGTGATCCCTGTTGCAGACAAGCACTCCCAGTGCAAACACTTGGGGAAGGCTACATTCAGCAAAAGTGTGATCTCTGCCAGCAACTCAGGCCCTGGTCTTCTAAGAATAGAGAGGTCAGATAGAAGATCATGTTAATGGAGGCGGCTCTCTGGACCCTTGCCACAAGTTACCTGGCAGACGTGTGTCTTCCCCATAGCCCTCAACATCTAAATGCTGATGGTTGAAGAAACAAGCCACTGACTCCTCTTGTAAATTGTTGAAAAAGAGAGTGGGAAGTCCCCATAGTGAGCCTTGAGATAGCCACAAACTGTTTCCAGCATGCTTGGTTTCCTTGGTACTGACAGCACAGTAACAATCCCAGCCTGGTATTCACGGCTTGTGGAAATCTACAGTGGCAGGTACAATTGACAAGCCTACGAACCTGATGGGCCTGGGCACGGAGTCAATGGTGCAGAGGGACAAGGACAGGAATAAGCACTCTGCTAAGAAGGCATTGCTGGTATGCAATTCTCCAATAGTCATTGACACCTGATCCAGCACCAGAGCAACTGGTACAGGCAAGATTCTCATCCCTCCCACACCTCTCTGGTACCTCTAATGGCACTGAGTCAGTCAGTACCGCCAGTATTCCGACACTCAAGGGACCTTTGTGTATCAGATGTACTGGAGTCTCTTCTTCTTGGTACCAGCTCTGCCCAGCACGGGAATCTTCCCCGCTACCCTGCCATGCTCCCCTGCTCTCTAGTGAGGGTTTAGATAGCGAACTGGAGGAGGTGGTGTAACAGTACTCCTCCCAAGCCCTTACGGTGCCCAATATCAACAGAGCACTCAGGCACACTCTTGGATGGCCCCACCACTGCCATCCTGATACAGCCACCCATGGGCACCACCACTGAGCTCAGTGCCACTACCACCCCAGTGGCCATACTTGGACTCTTGGGCTGCATATAGCCACCATGCCTCTCAAGCTTTTAGGCCCACCCAAGAACCCTTGAGGTGCACCACTTCTGTCTCTGTATCCAGAGTTTCAGAACCTCCAGAAGAAATCGTGGAGGAACAGGAGGGCAGTGTTGAGGAAGAGGCTGATCCTGTCATGTCTCCCTGGATGAGGCAGTCATGCCTCCCCCACCATCTCTGGTGGATGACTTTCACCTCTTCCAGGACCTGGCAGAGAGTGGCAAATACCACTAGAAGAAGTCAAGGACACCCACCATCATCATCTCCTTGACATACTCCATCCTCCTCCTCAAAAATTGCTCTACCCATTAACAAGATAATTCTGGACCCTGCAATAACTATTTGGCAGACCTCAGCATTGGTGGCACCTGCCTGAGAGCAGACAGACAAAAATATTATGTCCCAGTGAGAGAGACTGAATTCCTCTTCTTCCATCCTTCACCCAACTCCATTGTGATGGACGCTATTAATTCCTACAGCCATCGGTACCAGATGACGTCCACTGCCTATGATGAGGACTGGAAGTGCTTGGACCTTTTGGGGAGGAAGGAATACTCCTTGGCTGTGCTTCAGTTTCAAATTGCCTCAACATCTATGAGGCAAAGGGTTCTACTCAGCACTTACCTTAGGTGGCTCCCGGAAGCGGCCAGTATGTCCTTCTGGCTCTAAGGCTCACGGGCAGCCAGGCACCTCTCCGCACTGCCCCGTCCACAAGCGCCACCCCCCAGTTCCTAGCCAATGGGAGCTGCGGAGCTGGCACTCTGGGTGAGGGCAGCATGTGGAATCTCTATTGCCTGGCCGCCCCTGTGCCTACGGCTGCAGGAACATGCTGCTGCTTCCAGGAGCCATGCAGAGCTAGGGCAGTCAGGGAGCCTACCTTGGTCCCATTGTGCCGCCAACTGGACTTTTAATGGCCTGGTCAGGGGTGCTGCCTGGAGCTGCCAGGGTCCCTTTTCGACCAGGTGTTCCAGTCGAAAAATGGACACCTGGCAACCCTACAATCTGGATGTAAGTTGAGGATGGAAGAGCTTGAATCTGGTGACAATCAAGATGTCTCAGCACCAGAAGGCCTGCTGATCCTTCTGAACAATGTATAAATCCACCTATATTTTTGCAAAGCTCCCATACTTGCTTTCCCTGATAAAGCTACATAGTTTAGAGATAATAGGGGCCCTTAGCAGTATCTAAAATAGACTGAACTCGTACTCTTTTGTGTCTTAAATTGTTGGCACATAGAGAAAGTTTCCTCCTTTGATTACGTCTGTTCAGCAGTTTGTCTAAATGGAGGAGGTTTTGTAAAGAAACCCGTTACGACTTTGCAAGTGACACAGTGCTAAGGGTTTGAGACCAGACTTTTCCAGGTTCAGGATGACTTCCTTAGCATGTCTGAGTGATATCTGTCATAGCAGGTCTGAGGTCTGTTTATACTATCACATACGTTACATTTTTGGTAACTAGGTCTGATGCCCATTACAGGATCCTGCAATATTTAATAAAGTAGTATTTCTCAGACTTACTTCTTTGAGAGTTGGTAGTGCGTTTTCCAGTAATGGGGAATCTAATGGTTCTAATGTATTTGCTTCTGGTCGGGCCTGCAATGTGCTAGGTGCTGCACAAACAAAAAAAGGTACTGTTCTTGCCCAAAAATCTCAGACTATACTCTCAGGAAGAGAGGAGGATTACTTAAATAACTGTAATTCTTTGTCTTCATGCACACCTGAAGTGTGCATCTATACAATGTTTTTGTACTGTGGTTACTGGTAAGTAACTCTTTAAAGATTTTTTTGACAATGGATAAATGTAAGCAGAAATATACACTGGCCCCATATTGAGTAGTTTGCTCTATATGAGGAACTACTTATTTACCTAGTTCATAGCGATTTGGCATAGGTGTAAGAAACAAATGAGTCAACATAAGAGCTGAATATTATCTTTCAGAAAGTCTTTGACAAAGTCCCTCACCAAAGGCTCTTAAGCAAAGTAAGCTGTCATGGAGTAAGAGGGAAGGTCCTCTCATGGATCAGTAACTGGTTAAAAGATAAGAAACAAAGGGTAGGAATAAATGGTCCGTTTTCAGAACGGAGAGAGCTAAATAGTTGTGTCCCCAGGGCTTGCTACTGGGACCATTACTGTTCAACATATTAATAAATGATCTGGAAAAAGGGGTAAATAATGAGGTGGGAAAATTTGCAGATGATACAAAACTACTCAAGATAGTTAGGTTCAAAGCAGACTGCAAAGAGTTACAAAAGGATCTCACAAAACTAGGTGACTGGTAACAAAATGGCAGATGAAATTCAATGTTGATTAATGCAAAATAATGCACTTTGGAAAACATAATCCTAACTATACATATAAAGTAGTGGGGTCAAAATTTAGCTGTTACCACCCAAGAAAGAGATCTTGGTGTCATTGTGGATAGTTCTCTGAAAACATCCACTCAATGTGCAACAGCAGTCAAAAAAGCTAACAATGTTGGGAATCATTAAGAAAGGGATTGGTGATAAATATCCTATTGCCTCTATATAAATCCCTGGTATGCCCACATCTTGAATACTGAATTTGAGTAAATCTCAAAAAAGATGTATAGAAATTGGAAAAGGTACAGAAAAGGACAACAAAAATTATTAGGGGTATGGAACAGCTTCTATATGAGGAGCAATTAATAAGGCTGGGACTTTTCAACTTGGAAAAGAGATGACGAAGGGGGGATATGATTGAAGTCTAGTAAAAAAACATGACTGGTTTGGAGAAAGTAAATAAGGAAGTGTTATTTATTCCTTCTCATAACACAAGAACTAGGGGTCATCAAATAAAATTAATAGGCAGCAGGTTTAAAACAAACAAAAGGAAGTGTTTTTTCACACAACGCACAGTCAACCTGTGGAACTCTTTGCCAGAGGATGTTGTAACGGCTAAGACAATAACAGGGTTCAAAAAAGAACTAGATAAGTTCATGGAGGATAGGTCCGTCAATGGCTATTAGCCAGGATGGGCAGGGATGGTGTCCCTAGCCTCTGTTTGCCAGAAGCTAGGAATGGGTGACAAGGGATGGATCACTTGATGATTACCTGTTCTGTTCATTCCCTCTGAAACACCAGGTGCTGGCCACTGTTGGAAGAGAGGATACTGGGCTAGATGGATCTAGTATGCCCATTCTTATCTTTGTTTACTAATAATGTAGTATTGGAATGACACTGGAATATAATGGATGACTATTGGTTCCTCTTTTCACAAAAGAAAATTCAGTTTGGTCAATTCTTAGTAGAGTGATATAAAAACGAACATCTTTGGGATCCTTTGTGTCTAAGGCTACTTTCTTGTCAGTCAGTTTTATCTTGGATCTAAAGTTTAAATGACTTAGTTTTACTCTCTGAATATTAATGATCTGTCTTAGTTATTTAGACTAGTCTTCAAATACAGTTCATTTTTTCAGCTTGTTTTTTCTCTACAGAAGGAAATGTTTGTATCTGATGACATTTTCAATCTGTTTCTCAGTCTTCATCTGCAACCCAAGTTCTAAAATCTTTTGATTTGTTTAATTTTGCTCCCTGAAGGAGTGACAAATTGTGACTTAAACAGAACACTTTCTGCTTACAGAATATCTCCAGAGCCATTTGGTGGATTGGGACAGTGACATCTTTAGCACTTTCTGTTGTCTTAATCTTCAGATTTTGCTTACTTGGCGTCCTATTGACACTTGGAGACAGTTGACTTGAATTAATGACTAACCAGACTTCCATGGGATCTGCCAAACTGATTTGGTATCTCCACTCCCATTCCCCTGGATAAAAATGCTCACATTGGCATTCTTTTCTCGGACAAGGAGTGGGAAGGGTTATTCTTTGCTTATTTTGCAGTAGTTGAAAGCTGGTACTGCAAATAAAGGTACAACTAATGTATAAGTGTTTAGTTGGCATGTGCAACCTAGAGACAAAACTGAGCATAGGAACTGTAGGCCATGTTTTAGTCAAAATATAATGCAATTATTTGCAAAACCTGTTTAATATAAAAACCTTTTCTATAGTAAATTTGTAGAAATTTGTTTTGATTTGCGATAGTTTGAAAATTAACAATAATACCTTGTATTTAAAAAGGTATGGTATTGATCTTTAACACGTACATAACTATTGCAAGCACAAAGTAGCTAAAATGGGGATTTTATTTCTGTTTTATAAAAGCATCTTTTGGAGAGAGAAAATCCTGTGGAGGTATCATTTTTAAAATTTATTTTAAAGCCCCTTCAAAATTAGTTTTATTTAATATGCATTCTATACACTTTTATGTGAGGTTAAATCATTTTGTTTTAAGGTTCTCTTCATTGTACAAAAAACCAAACAAACCCAAAACAACCTCTATATAAACCCCTAGCTAATATTACTTATTTGGAAAGGATTATATTGGTGGTGGTGGGAAGGTATATTTATAATCAGTTGTTACAGGTACAGTTCTACTGTTTCACTTTGCAAACACCTCATGGAGACTCCATTTAACTGCCTTGAAACTTCAGTTTTGTACTTCATTTCTGTAGTCAAATATTAGTGTTAAACAGCTTTTAAAGCTCTTTTTTGGATGGGAAAGGAGAGGAGAAACTGAATAGGAGTGGGGTTTGGGGAAAAAAAAGGGTTGAATGTTTGGTATCCTCAAACGTTTTGTGTACATGTTTTCTTACCTGTTTTCTTTCTGGAACTGCCTTCCAGTGGGAGTAGTGGAGGATAAAAAACCCCCTTAGCTTAGCTTGATACGTTTATGGAGGAGGATGGTATGATGAGACAGCCTACAATGGCAGGTAGCTGATCTGCGATAGAGGGCAGCAAATATTTTCAATGGCTGGTGATGGGACACTATATGAAGAGGGCCCTGAGTTACTACAGGGAATACTTTCATAGGTGTGTGTCTGGTGGGTATTTTCCACATGCTCAGAGTCTAACTGATTGCTATATTTGGGTTGGAATTTCCCCCCGCTCAGATTGTCAGACCCTGGGTTTCTTTACCTTCCTCTGCAGCATGGGTGGGCTCCAGCTGTGTGCTAATTGGACCGCAGGTTGAGAACCGCTGGACTAGATGATCATGATGGTCCCTTCTGGCCTTAAAGTTTGAGTGTACATGTTGTACGAAGATTGTGGATACTTTGTGGTGCACTTAGAAAAGTTTTCTATGGCAATAGTCAGTGGCAGATTGGCCTTTGGTTTAGACTGATGCTGTCTGGAAGGAGTTTGACTTGTGGCTCTCAATTCTAGTGAATTAAAGAGTTTCATGGCGTTCTTTTAATATATATGGTATTTTTAAAGATTTTTTTAAGTTTGTCCTTTATAATAAAAATAAAAATGAAAAATGTACCTTCTGAAATCATCTTAAAACTAAAGGAGTACCTGTGGCACCTCAGAGACTAATAAATTTATTTGAGCATAAGCTTTCGTGAGCTACAGCTCACTTCACAAAAGCTTATGCTCAAATAAATTTGTTAGTCTCTAAGGTGCAACAAGTGCTCCTTTTCTTTTTGCGAATACAGACTAACACGGCTGCTACTCTGAAACCCATCTTAAAACTCTATCACAATTTAAGGCATGGGGGAGATCATCTTTTAATAATCTGGTTGAGATTTTTGATAGCTGTGAAATTACCCAATGAGACCTACGTATTTTTATAAAAGGTTATATATGATAAATCTTCTTTATGTGGTCAGTGGGAGCATTTAATATTTTCTTGTTACACTTAATAGCATTTCTATTTTATCTTTAGACCACTTCTAATGTATTATTATAGACAATAAAATAAACATTTGTGTAAATACAACTATTTATTTTGAATGCAGAGCAGTTCAACTTTGATGCAGAGTTCATTAGTTGTGTTCCGTGAATACAAACATTTTAACTGACTTCTCATGCTACCATATATAAACACTTGTGACTAAATGTGATAAAAGATACCTAGACGGCAGTGGATGTCACTGAAGAGCGCACTCTTCTTGACAAGTCGGATATAGCACGCGAGCTTTGCCTTTTTTTAACCAATTTGCTGTCGATCTTGGGTCTGTTATGGCTTGGGGTCTAATTTACATGGCAATAGTATTGGTAATTATCTGTTTGAATTGGATTTATTAATATGAATGTTCAGTCTTGTCTGTTTTGTAAACTTTTATGATTAGTGCCCTACCAAATTCACGGACCTGAAAAACGTGTCATGGACCGTGAAATCTGTTTCTTTGTGTGTTTACTTTATACTACACAGATTTCACAGGGGAGAACAGTGTTTCTCAAAGTGGGGGTCCTGACCCAAAATGAAGTTGCAGGGAGGGGTATCCCAAGGTTATTTTAGGGCAGTTGAAGTATTGTCACCCTTATTTCTGTGCTGCCTTCAGAGCTGGATGTCTGGAGAGGTTGCTGTTGGCCAGGTGCCCAGCTCTGAAGGCAGCAGCGCAGAATAAGGGTGGCAATACCATACCATGCCATCCTTAATTCTGTGCTACTGCTCGTGGTGGATCTGCCTTCAGCGCTGGGCTCCCAGCCAGCAGCCGCTGCTCTCCAGCTACCCAGCTTTGAAGGTAGCGCTGCCACCAGCACCAGCGCAGAAGTAAGAGAAGCAGTACCGCGACACCCCCCCACTCCAGCTCCTTTTTGTGTCAGGACCCGTATAATTACAACATTGTGAAATTTCAGATTTAAATATCTGTAATCATGAAATTTACGACTTTTAAAATCCTAGGACTGTGAAATTGACCAAAATGGACCATGAATTTGGTAGGGCCCTATTTATGATATAAAAACCGTTCTTTAATCTTTCATCATTATTTATGAACAAGTCACATATTTTCACGTGAGGAATTCTGTCAAACTTTGGATGCCTCTTAGCAAAAAGAGTATTTAAACAATAAAATTTGTCTTGAGAAAATTCTATATAAACACTGCTTTTCTAAATCATTAATCTCTAGTGATGCAAAACCTGCAAAATACCACTATCGATACTTCATTTCATATCCAGCTATCTTGAATAGAAAAACTGACCTTTTCCAACCTTGTTGGGTTTTTATAGCCATCCATATATGTTGGTGTAATCTTACTAAGAGAGGAACTAACCTGCTGTAATATTTGGGCCAAATTATTTATTTATTTTTTAACTGGCCTAATTGTAGGTATTTTATAACAAGCGTGATAAAAAAAAGTTTGCTTATTCAAAAGGATGCATATGTTTTGCAGAGCAGAAGAATACACTTAGTGTGGTCACTGTTAGGTGCTGTTGCAAGGGAAGGTATGAGGAAAAATGAATAGTATACTTTATTTCCCTTTGATGTTTGAGAGAATAGTGGTTGTGTGTTTTAAAAAATTTTTTTTATGTACAGTATGCTACCGAAGACATGCATTGCCACATGGGAAGCAACAAAGCTTCCATAATGTCTTCTGTAAACTACCAGCATTTAGACTTGAGTAATACATTTTTTCTGGCTTTGCTTTAATTACCTTGCACACCCTGCTTCTTGTAATTAAGATCAAAGCATTTGTGTAGTTACACTGTGGAATTTACTTCCATCTGGTTACTTTTTATCAGATACTTTAATGGTTTTCCCAATTAAACTTTGATTTGCATATTGTTAAAGTAGCTGTATAGATGCTGAAAGTGACACACATAGTTTGGCTTTAGAGTGGAGTCTTAATGTATGTAGTTCTGACTGCGTAGAGCTGCAGTATGGTCTGGTAAATGGTGCTAGACTTAACATTTTTTTTGGGAGGGGGCGGGATAGAGAGGAAAATAAAAGGACTTGGACTCTTGAGACTTTTTTTTTTATTCTCATGAGCATTGAAAACAATTTTTTTCTTTTCAGCTGTGTCAAAGTAGAGGAGCACCATGCTGTTGACATTGATCTGTACCACTGTCCCAACTGTGCAGTTCTTCATGGACCATCCTTAAGTAAGTACTGAATGCTCAGACAAAGATCAAGGGTGTAAATGATTATGTATGTTCAGTCTCCAACCTGGAACTGGGAAAAAATTGTTGGGAAGGACATTCAAAATGTAACAGGCTATTTATGGCTAATTCTAAGTTTTTAAAAAGTAGTCTGGGGAGGTTCACATGATGCACGGCAGAGATAAATTGGGTTAGAGCACCTAAAGACTTTTTTCCTAACTGTCATTATCCCATAATGTAAACCACAACTAAAGATCAAACCCAGAGAAATTTAACTGAATATTTGGATTGTGACTGGAGTTTGAAGAAAACAAAACTGAGTTGTAGGGGAGAGAGGACGGTGGTGACTTGAGTGTAGGCAACGATGGTGCATCATTCTTCTCAGGTTTCATTGGACACTGGTGAATATAGCAGGGAAGTGAAAACTGACAAAATCCTAAAGGACCACACTATAAAAACAAGGCATTCTTATTCAAGTGATTGCTCATGTCCATTCCGTTGTAGGTGTGAGTGCTTGTCACACGTGCCGGTGCCGGAATTTTTTCCCTCTGAGATATCTGTAGGGGACTGGCTCTGACACTGTCTGGAGTGGTGTGCGTATGCGGTGGTATAAGAGGTGCTGTCAGCTCCCCCTTCCCTCAGTTCCTTCTTACCGCCTGTGATGGTGCTGGAACATCTCCTTGCCTCAGCAAGCTTACATCTCTCAGCTGTGTCTAGTTGTGAACTTTTTGTATATAGTTGTTAAAAACTTGTATACTATTATAGTTCCAGTAGTGTTAGAGTTAGTAATAGTTGGTTAATCTGAGACAGAACTTAGCCTAGGGATGGGTCATGCACTAGTCCCTAGGCTTCAAGCCTTGTGACTGCTGCAAGAAACGTATGCCAGTCAGTGATCCCCATAAATGCTGCCTAAAGTGCTTGGGGGAACCAATGTGAGCGACCAGTGTCGCATCTAAGAGCTTCAGGCCATAAACTAAAAAGGAGTGGGACATTCGTCTTTGAGCGCTCCTTATGGAGTCAGCCCTCGCACTGACATCGGAGCCGACTAGATCGGACTCTGCTCTGAGAACTGCAGCCTCAGTGCTGAGCACACCGCCGGCACCAACCTCACAGTCCCATCCCCAGTACCGGCTAAAAAAGCAGAGAGGCTGGAAGAGGGCATTTTCCTGCTTCCTGTGAAGGGAAGGAGAGAGCTGGAGGAGATAAAAGACCCACAAGGGGCAGCTCTTTCGCTCTGGACTGTGGCCTACTGAGCTGTCGAGCCCCCTTCAATCCCTGCCCGCCACCCCAAAAAGCGGCAGAGGCACTCGGCAGTGCTGTCCATGCCGGAGGTCTTTCAGGTTGCTACAGACATATTGTCCCTTCTGGTGCTGTCCACGCCAGCTACTGGGGTGCCCCGTTCAAGGGGGGAAAACCTGCCCTGGGACCCTTCCAGCAGTCTCTGTCTGTGCAGGGGATGCCCCACCAGCTCTCGCCTGAACAGCACCACTAGCCCCGGATGCTAAGTTCCTGGCATTGTTCCCCCATCTGCAGGCAGTGTTCACCGGGACCCTGGCGTTGATCGCTGGCAGTCTGGTGTAGACTCTTGGACACGTGTCGCCAGTCCCCAGAGTTCTGGTGCCTGGAGCATCCGAATCTCCAGTTTGTCGGTACAGATCTCCGTGTGTGTGTTGATGGTCTCTAAGACATCGATCCTCTTGCTCCCGGTCCACGGAGCAGCACCGTTCTCATTGCGTGAAGTGTCAATCACAGCACCGAGAGACATGGGCCTGGTACAGCTCCCCAGCAGAGGTCCACGGAGAGAGCCGACGGGAACGGGGTAGACAGGCAACATCAGTCCCGTTCTGGTCCCCCCCAGACAAGCCTCCCCTTGCTCGGGCTCTAAAAGTGAGGAGTAAGACCTGCCTGCAGGCCAAGGCCACCCGCTGGGGGCATCGGCATTTCTTTCTGGGCCCCCAGGGGCTGCATGGCCCCAGGGCCAATGACCAACCCCAACACCTGTGGAACTCCTGGGCATGGCCAACCCCTGACATCTGTGGAACCCGGGGTATTTCCCCAACCATCGCAGGGGCATTGGTCCGTCTCAGAAGCATCAGAAAGGTGGTCAGCCACAGTCTCCCTCCCACCCCCTGGCTTGTAAGTGGAATCAGAGAAAGCTCCCCAGGGACAGCCAGCTCCAGTTGAAGCTCCCCTGTCAGAGGCAGTGGAGTTACCAGGCCCATCTATACCTGTCTCCTCATTATCTTCGACTGACGAGGCGATACCAGGGCCCTCTCACATGGTTCCTCAGTTTGACACACAAGCCCACCAGCAACTTTTGAAGAGGGTGGCATTGAACCTCGGACTGGAAGCAGAGTTGCTGGTGGAGCCTTCAAGATTCCCTGTTCAACGTGCTGAGTGCAGCAGCCTCCTTGAAGGTGGAATTACCAGTACACGAGGGAGTTGTGAAACTGAGCCAGGCCTTTTGGCAAAGCCCATCCTGCCTGCCCCACCCCCCCCCGCCCAAGTGGGTGGAGCGAGAGTACTATGTCTCCGCTAAGGGGTTTGAATACCTGTACATACCCCCCCGCCCCAAGCTCACTGGCACTGTCAGCAGCCAAGGAGCATGATAGACCAGGCCCACCGGGATCGACCCCTAAGAATAAGGAGGCTTGATCTTTTTGGTAGAAAGATTTATTCTATGGCCAGCCTCCAGCTAAGAGTGGCCAAACATCAGGCCCTAATTGGCCACTATAATCATAACATCTGGCAGTCCATGGCCAAGTTCATAGACTCGCTGCCTGAAGAGCCCAGGATGGAATTCCTGGCTATTCTGGAGGCGGGCAGAGCGGTAGTCAGGACAGCCCTCCAAGTGGCTTCAGATGCGGCAGACTCCACGGCCTGGTCTATGGCCTCGGCTTCGTGGCAGAGATTCGGCAGTCCATCCAGGACCTCCCCTTCGACAGCTTGGCGCTGTTTGCAGAACAGACAGCAAGTTGCACGGCCTAAAGGACTCTAGGGCCCCTTCGTGCTCGGTGTTGCCTGTACACCCTGGTTGCCCACGAGAAAGCAGTTCAAGCCGCAATAGTCCCACAGGTTTGTGGGCCCTTCCAGTTCAGAGTTCTTCTGTAAAAAAGGTCAGGGGCTATAAGCGCTGGCAAGGCCATCAGCTAGGCGCCTCAGCTCACTCGAGCTGTATCCGCACCCAACTGGGTAATAAGCAGGCATTTTGAGGGTGTGCTCGAGCATGATCTTCCAGCCTGTGTCTTGGATCCAGCATCCCTGTTTTTTTCCAACCGCCTGTCTCCTTTCCTCCCTGCCTGGGTCTCTATAACATCAGACCAGTGGGTCCTCCGCACAGTAGCAGGGAGTTTTCCTCCAGTTTTTCCTCCCCGTCGCTCTTCAGGGATCCTTCTCACGAGCATCTACTTGCTCAGGAGGTGCAGGGCCTTCTGCAGGTGTGGAGCGGTAAAGGAAGTTCCTCTGCACTTAAGGGGAAAAGGGTTTTACTCCCACTATTTTTTGATCCCAAAGGCCAAAGTGGGTCTGATTATGTCATAATCATATAATATTACTGTGAAGAATATGGGGTGCAGTGTCACACTATCCTCTTACATCTTTGTAATTTTTCTCATTGCCTGTCTCCATTCCAGCTTCCTGATTTATAAACACATCCCCACATATCCGTATGTGAACCTAAATCTCATAAGAATTAGCCTAAATCTCCTAGGAATTGCAAAAGAAACCATCATTCAAACACAGTGCCAGCAGAGACTTCTTCTCCATCCATTCCCTCTTCATTGGATCCATTTGTGGTGCAGGTCATAAGTGGAAAGATGAAAGACTTCACTTCATTCCTTGATAGGTTACTTGCAAACCTCAGTGACAGATTTCCTGAGCAAGTAGAAAAGCAAGGAATCATTTTGGTTGCAACTTAAGTTAGTGATGATAGCTATAGATAGCATCACACATCTTTGCCAAGAGCTGAGCCAGTTAAAAGCACAGGTTACCAGAACAGCCAAGTACCTTGAAGAGTTAGAAAAGATACACGGAAAGCAAAAATCTGAAGATTGTCTGTCTGCTAGTAGGCACTGAAGGCATCTTCAGTTCCTTGATTTTCCCTGAATATTCAATCTCTTCTCCAAAAGAAGGCAAGATGAAAATCAGCATGACCTGTTGTCTTCTGGATTCCCATCAAATAGTGAACTGTGGTTCAGCCCTGAAAAATAAAGGATAAGTTCTACATGCTGTACCCTCCCAAGCTCAAGTTTGTGTACAATGGGTCGCCTATATATGTTTCGCCTGCAGATAAACAGGGATTTCTGGTCATGGATTGGCAAAATTGAATCTGTTCTGAGCAGCTGGATTTATTTCACACGTTTTCTCTGTGGTTTTGTTTTTCTTTGCTATCTCCTGACTGGGTCTTCATGGATTATAAATTAAGTGGCACAGTAAATTTTGATAAGGGGAAATATTGCCAAAATTACATCTAAAATTAAGCTATGTGGCCATATTATTATGGGATCAGTTATACTGACTATAGTATCATTCCCATATTTCTTTGCAAGAACAGAATTAAGATGGAACCCTAGTTTTGCAGCTCTCTAAGGATGTATGTGTGGGGTTCGTGTTTAATCACACATTTATATTTTTTTATAAATTAATAGGAGAGGTAGATATCAGGGTTTGTATTTTTTGCATTTGTATTACAATTTTGCTGAGACAGGAAGTGGGCAGGGAGGAGTTTCAAAGGTGATCAAATAGTGTTTGAAGTAAAGGCTCATAAATTCATCCTACTGCAGGGTTCACCTAATACTCCCTAGACTCAGAGCTTGATTGCCGTGCTTGATAACTTTTGAACTTTGTCAGCATGTCACACAGGAGTTTTGGTATACAACATACTTTGTTATGCCGTTTGATTCTTACTACGTGATGGGTTTTAAATATTTTGGGTTCATCCTCCCAAAGGGATGACTCCTGTGTACTGTAAAGTTGGTATAATTTCTTAACCTAGGTTTCTGGGAAACTAGCTCCTATCAGACTTTTATTTGGTCTCTAGAAAATGTTCAAAATGAAATACTCTGGATCATTAACTCAGTACCTGTTCCTGAAATTTAATGGCTAGTTTGGGATTAAATTCGCTTTTAAAGAATATGAAGAGCATTCAAATTACTATCAAAAGAAAACAGTAGCCTCTTTGGAGGCAAACTGCATATGTTTTCCTCTTGTGAGCATATTTAAATTGTGCCGAGAGCGGATGGAGCAGGTTCTTCCCTTTTCATTCAGCCCTAAGAGCAAAGAGGTATGTATGTTGGAGCATAATGATTAAAACATTTTAATAATGGAGAAAAGAATATTGAATGGAAAAGAGTAAATCTTGTGAAACACTTATGTACATAACGGTGTAGTCTTGGTTTTTTTTAAAGGCTAACCCTTTTCTTGTTAAGCTCTTACCTAGGGAAATGTTTTGGGTGGAGTTCTGAATTTTATTCTAAAAGTTTATCAGCATTGATTCCCCCCCCCCCCCCCCACCCCACATGCCAATTCCCCGAGGATATTTGAAAGATTGCTGAGAGGTTGGATAACCGACCTTTCTCTGAATGGCATATGGAGATTACATGCTAAGAATCCATCTTTGCCTGCCTTTTCTAAGAGTGTTTCTGATCTGTATGGGTGTGACATCTGCTCCTCAATTAATAACGTTAGAGATGAGTTGTTAAAGTTGTTGCAGCCCTGATTGTTTTGGAAAATTAATCTCTTTTATAGGATATAAATAGCTTCAGGATTAGCAATGTTTGGTTTAGGGCTTAAAAGCCTTGTTAAATGCCTTTTTGCACTGGTATGTTTATCAATTCTCTAACCTTTCATCACTGTGCACCTGTCCTGTGGATCAAAATACAATATAATGCATGGAAATATCCACCAACCTCCTCCAACTTTCTTCCCACTCCATCTCTGAAAGTGTGATGTGATGTGATTTATGGATGGATGGAGGTTTTTGGGGGTTGGGTGGGGAGGGAAATGGGCTTTGTAATTTACCTTGACTGCTAATAAATCCTGGATCTGCCAGATCAAGGAGAGGTAAGTTCCAAACTTAAGTATGCCTCATGAATGTTCAGCTGACAGCCTCCTTCTTAGAGCCCTGCAACCCAACCTCAACCCAGTGGAACCCAACTACAAGTGTCGGGTCTTGCAGCACTTCTCACCATACACAACACAGCAGAGGGTGGCAGACTGCAGAAGCGGGCTTTTCATCCATTGCTGCACTGACTCTTTGGGCAGGAGGAGGAGAACTGACTCCACAAGCAGGAGTTGGTGGCAGTGCTGACTTAGGTTTTGGGGGAAGGGTCGGGTTGGAAAATGACCTGACCCTCTCAGTCTTGGTTTGGATGGGCTTGGATCTGGGTCAGGCCTAAAAATTAGGCTAGAGCAGATTTCTATCTCCCTCACTTATATCAAGGGGCTTACAGCTCAAGTACCTGCACTGATCGCCACTGCAGGAATATGACGTAAGGATAAGGGTGAACTTTGCATTTGAAATCCTTTGAAAGAGAAGATGATGTAGAGTAAAAATGATCTTAATTGCTTCACATTGTTTCAAGTGGGTAAATCATCTAGATTTATTAGGCACAATAGGTGAAGTCTCTATTCTTCAGCACATCACCTCTGTTTGTTTGAGCTGAAATCTTGATTTGGGCTTTCATTAACTGGTGCTAATGTTAAAACTAGGGCTTTCGATTAATCCCAGTTAACTTGGGCGATTTAACTTAAAAATTAATCGCTGTTTAATTGCACTGTTAAACAATAGAATACCAATTGAAATTTATTAAATATTTTGGATGTTTTCTTTTTTCATATATATTGTATTCTGTGTTGTAATTGAAATAAGTGTATATAATGTTTTATTACAAATATTTGCACTGTAAAAATGATAAACAAAATACTTTATTTTTCAGTTCACCTCATACAAGTACTGTAGTGCAATCTTTGTTGTGAAAGTGCAATTTACAAATGAAGATTTTTTTATTTTGTTTTGAGTGCAGTTATTAAACGAAACAATGTAAAACTTCAGAGCCTACAAGTCCACTCAGTCCTACTTCTTGTTCAGCCAATCGCTAAGAGGTTTGTTTACACTTACGGGAGATAATGCTGCCCTCTTCTTATTTACAGTGTCACCAGAAAGTGAGAACAGGCATTTGCATGGCACTTTTTGTGGCTGGCATTGCAAGGTATTTATGTACCAGTAATGGTAAACATTCGTATGCCCCTTCATGCTTCGGCCACCATTCCAGAGGACATGCTTCCAGGCTGACAACACTCGTTTAAAAAAATGTGTTAATTAAATTTGTGACTGAACTCCGTGAGGGAGAATTGTATGTCCCCTGCTGTTTTACCCACATTCTGCCATATATTTCATGTTCTAGTAGTCTCGGATGATGACCCAGCACATGTTCTTCATTTTAAGAACACTTTACTGTAGATTTGACAAAACGCAAAGAAGGTACCAATGTGAGATTTCTAAAGATTTAAGAATCTCAGGTGCCTTCCAAAATCTGATCAGGCCGGGGTGCAGAGCATGTTTTCAGATATCTTAAGAGCAACACTCCGATGCGGAAACTACAGAACTGAACCACCAAAAAAGAAAATCTACCTTCTGCTGGTGGCATCTGATTCAGATAATGAAAATGAATATTCATCAGTGCACTCTGCTTTGGATTGTTATCGAGCAGAACACGTGAGCACCATGGATGCATGTGCCCTGGAATGGTGGTTGAAGCATGGAGGGACATATGAATTTTTAGTGCATCTGGCATGTAAATATCTTGCAACGCTGACTGCAACACTGCTGTGAGAACACCTCTTTTCACTTTCAGGTGATGTGAACAAGAAGTGGGCAACCTTTACATTTGCAGGAGATAACATGCTTGTTTGAGCGATTGTCTGAACAAGAAATAGGACTGAGTGGACTTGCAGGCTCTAAAATTTTACATTGTTTTATTTTTGAATGCAGTTTTTTTTGTACGTAATTCTATATTTGTAAGTTCAACTTTCATGATAGAGATTGCACTACAGTACTTGTATTAGGTAATTGAAAAATACTATTTTTTTTTACAGTACAGATATTTGTAATAAAAAATAAATATAAAGTGAGCACTGTACACTTTGTATTCTGTTGTAATTGAAATCAATATATTTGAAAATGTAGAAAACATCCAAAAATATTTAAAATGGTATTCCATTATTTTTAAGTGCCATTAATCACAATTATTTTTATTAATTGCAATTAATTTTTTTAATCACTTGACAGCCCTAGTTATAACTGAAGAGCAATCGGTTAGGAGAAGTGGCTGTTCCTTTAAGGTAGCCCACACTCTAAGCATCTACATTTTAAGTGGGCGGTGTGGATGATGGGGTTCCTTAAACAATGTTTCAAAAGTGCTCCATGCATATGAAATGCTACGTAAGTGTGAAATATTACTTGTATTATAATATGTTTTTCCAAAATTGTTTTGAAAGAAGGTTAAACATAATTATGTTCAGATTAAAAGGAAGTTGTATTGTAGTTCCAGGGAGTATATATGTTAGGGATATTTTCCCACCTAATTATTACAAGATTGTTCATGACAATATAACTTGTAGGACTAAAGGTATAAAAAGAGCAAATTCCATATTACCAAATGTCAATTAAGGCTGACTTCCAGCCCATCAAAGAATCCACTATGCTAATGAAGGCAAACTTCAGCACCTAAAGGAATTCTGCTGTGTAGTTTAAGGATGTAAAGATCAAATTTACTAATACCAGAAAATCACTCAATTTATTTTCACACTTCAGCCAGAATTAAATCAGCTTCTCATGCTGAATGAGCAACCAACAAGTTGACAGGAGCTTCACCGAGCAACCAAATATGTAGGAGCCCAAACTTTCAAATGTGTGCTCCTGACTTGACAATGCATAGCGTCCTATGGGTATGCAGTTTGAGTATTCACATGTCAACTTGACTTGTGCGCTTATCAGATATTTCATACGTGTTTTTGAAAATGTGGGCCACCATATTCTATTCCTACCCCTGCTGTGTAGACACATAGATCACTGCAAATGTGTTTTAGTTGAGGGTTGCACTATTGCCAACCTGAAGCATTAAAAAATGAGTAATCATGAGTAGCTTAAAAATAATGGTATTTTAAAAATTAATACATTGTGGGTTTTTATTCTTTGCCTACTGGTTTTGAAACCTTTAGGTTACACTTGGGTTATGTTTTCAAGTTTCTCTCGCTTATCATGAGGGCTAGAATATTTTTTTAAACCTGAGACTCTCATGTAGTCAGTTGACTGCAGGATCAGGAGCTCCCAAGAAAAACACTCATGCATGTTGGCAACACTGCTTTTCATCTCGTTTTAACCTCTTTCAAATCCCATAGGTCAGCTTCTTTCTGTTGTGGTAGCAGCTAAAGACCTCAAACAATATTAAATCCCCATTGTACAAACAAATAACACTGACAGTCCCTGTCTAAAATCTAGATTGTGATTTTTCTGAGACAATAGGCAAGGGTCAAACAAAGAGGCAAGTGGAGGGGAGGGCAGGTAGGAATAGTAAAGGTGTGTTTACATAAGTTACTCAGAAGTGGTTACTGGCCTGGTGTGCAGAATGTAAAAATTGTAATTAAAATAATAATAATAATGCTTTCTCCTGTACTATCTTAAAATAAACTTCTGGCCCATTCTCTGTCACTTCTTTTCCTAAAACACCTCTGCTTCTCCAATGGATTTCCTTAATCCATTTTTAGTGTTGTAATTGTGGCAGGGACTTTCTTGTTTGCATTGGTGAGGGAACAAATATTTTTCCTTCCACTTCTTAGAGTTCATTTTTTTTACATGGCATGTTCATTCTAAATGACAAAAGTCAAGAAATTGTTTTTTAAACAACAAAGTTATTGTACTTATTTTCTTATCTGATTGTGTACTGTTCTAGTGTGTCTTACTGGATTTTACAAACTATGGAAAATAATTGACAGTTAAATACAAAGGTACTTTTCATACTGCTTTGTATTCTTGAATATTCTCTTCTGCTCAAGGAAGCATGGTGCACCTCCTCCCTAAGAGCCAAGTGGTGAAAAGAATTAACTGAAATAAAATTGGTGAAAAGAATTAACTGAAATAAAATTATTAATTCCCAGCTCTCAAATGTTCAAGAACTGATTGTAAACATCAGTACTGCACTGTAAAAATAAATGTATTATGCAACTACTGCGTTCTTTCATTGCAGTATATTATTACATCACAGATGAATTTTGGTGGAAGTGCTGTATGTTGCACATAATCAAATTAGTGGCTAGTACTCTGCATTATTCAAATATTTATGATTGAGGAAGTAGGTTTGGAAAGTTAATTAAAACTTGGCTTCGTTATTCTTGAAATACTACTGAATATTTGAATAGTCTACTCATTAAACAAGCTCTACAACACTGATTTTCAGGTTAGCAAGTCACTATAAACATCACGTGTTTAATTGAGCCGAATTATTTTCCTAAGTGTCTTTTAAAGGGCACAGTTTGTTGCCTCTACAGAAAACAATGCATCATTAGGAATAATTACCTGTCATGTATAATGACTGGGAGATGCAAATAGATTAATTAGCTGTCAATTAGTGCTGGACTGCAGCTGGTGATTCTGAAAAACCAGCAGCAAAAAATACTAGAGCTTATTAAAGTAAAGTGAACATAGGTGTGTGGGTATTTTTTTGTTTTTTGTTTTGTTTTATAATTGAGTGTTCGGTCTTACTAGGTTTTACTGCAATCTTTGGTGCAATATAAACTTTTTACAAGAGCTCATTCCAAATGTATTTAATATTTGGAATTATGGAATATTTGGTTAATTCATTTTGGGTTGAATTAAGATCTAATATCATATTTAATAAAACTGTTTAGTTGTCAGATTTTGTTAGCCAGGCTTTTTTGTCTCAAATTTTGAGACACCATTTGTGTAAGCAGGCTAGTAACCCGAGCTCTTTCCTTTTCAGCAGATGTAACTAAGTTCTTGATCTGTACTAGAGTAGTACTTATTACATTACACACTTGGTCTCAATATATATCTTGGGGGCAGCTATCAAATACTACTGATCACAGTATGGCATAATTTTTTTGTTTTAGAATTTATCAGAATAAAATAAGTATAGTTTTAAGTTTTTGTTCAACTTCCCTCAAGTGGTAATTGTACATTGCAGTTCAATAAAAAGGTAGTGAGAAACTAGGGCTAAACTCAGCTGAATTTTATTCCAAGCTGATGTGGTATGACCCTTTTTGCTGCGGCACCTGGTTGGGAATTTATTTGGGGTTTGCAGCCTCTGAAATGATAGAAGCTGAGTGAAAGAGAATCACAGTATTCATTGTGTTGGTAAAAAGTGCTAATGAAGTGTTGGCATTCTTTGCCATCAAATTAATGGTTGAACGTTTGCCGCTTCTAAAGGAAGCAATAGCTTTATGTTCTGTCTGAATTACGGTGCCAAGTGGTTGATAGAAATTAAGAATAATTCATGGAAGTATTAAATGGGTTTGAGGACAGGTGATATTCAAGCATGTTATGTTAAACTGGGAAGCTTTTAAGATTAAGTACATTTGCCAGTTTTTCATTTCTCTTAAAACAAAAAAGTGACATGGGAGACTGCATATAATTCCTTTGTGGCTTTGTGTAATTTTTTTCAGTAACATCTGTGATTTGTAATGGTGCAACTGGCAAAGCAATTTATATGAGGACTTCTAGTTCTACATTTGTGTTTAGCTCTAGAAGTCTAAAGCCTTTTGTATGAGTATACCACGTAGCTAATAGAAGAAAACCAAAGTCAATTGCCCAAAACCATAAAGGAACACCTATTTATCCTTTTGTTTTTATTAATATAAAATCATCCCTCTGGAGCTTGATTGTATGTTGCAGTTGCACCTAAAGGCTTCACTTGGGTCTAGATGCCTTGTGCTATGCACTGTACAAACAGAATAAATAACAGTCCCTACCCAAAAGAGCTTGCCAACTAAAAGACAAGATGTAACCAGTGGATGGGCAAACAAATGGGGTGAGGGATAGGATGAGTGGATGAGGGTGGAGTAACCAAAAATAAGTCATTTTAATAATAGCCAAAGACTAGATTTTCGTATGTTTATACAACTGCTAGCATATCAGAAACCCCACTCAGGATTATTGGGATGTATTGATCTATGGTAATATAAATATTAAGTAATAATTTAGTTTATCTTGAAGTTGTAGAATGATCTTGTGATTTAAAATGTAGGACTGAGCATTAGGAAATCTTAAGTTCTGTTTCTGGCTCTGCTGTAGGCTTCCTCTTTAGTTTTCTGGGCAATCTTCAGGCTGTTAGTGTTTGTATTCCCTTATTACAGGAGTGTTGAATTTTAAATCCTTATTCAGACACTGCTTTGAGATTCCAAGATAGAAGGAGCTATAGAAATGCAAAGGATTAATATTTTGTTATTACTACCATAATATTTTAAAGATGACTTTGTTTATGCAACAAATGAAGTCAACTGAATTAAAAAATAGACCGTCAGTCTAATTAACGTGATTGGTTCACTGATGGAACATCAGCCAGTCTGACCTATGCCATAAACACTGACTAATTTTAAATTTAATCCCTTTTTTTAAAAAAAAAAATCTAGTGAAGAAGAGGAGGAACTGGCACAGACATGACTACACAGAGTTTGAAGATGGTTCCAAACCAGTCCAAGCTGGAACACGGACTTTTGTTAAACAACTGCGGGCTCGCTCATTCCCAAGGTATGGAAACTTGCTTAGAAGTCAAATCACAAAAAGGGGGAAAAACCTTGGGTATTGATCATGTCTAAAAGGTCTTCCTAACATGCCTCCACAAAAACACCACCATCACAAAAAACCCTTCCTCCATGTCTGAGATCTAATTTTTTTCATCCAGCGTTTCATATCCATATCCATATATTTGTCTTCAAGGCACCTTGTTGTAGAATCCATCAATCAAATTACTACACATGGGTGTAATTTCCTATGGAGTCTATCACTACCAACCCGTATTGTTAGGTGTGTTTCCTCTTCAGCATTTTCAGCCTGTCCGGTCCAGGAAACGAGACTCAGAAATCACTTCCCATTTTCTCTCTCTAGCGTAGACCACAAACATCGGAACAGTGGTTTATCTAGTCCCAGATGCTTCAGAAGAAGGTGAAAGAGATTCCCCTGGTGCACAGTTATGTAATAACCTGGTCATAAAAGACATTTCTTTTTTATTCCAGCAGTTAAGGGTTGGCTTACTCTCTCAAGCATGATGACTTGTATCCCTTTTAAAAGAAAATGCTTTTTATTCTAATACATCAATGTTGTCCTTACCCATATAAGTGATTTTTTTTTAATCCTCCTAAACTCTTGGCTTCAATGACATTCCGCAGATTAATTATGCATATAAAAATGTACTTCCTTGATTGGTTTTAAATTTGTTGTCTTTTAGTTTCCTTAAATGTAATCAGCAGGCTTGCCTTCACCTGGAGTGCTTAATTTAATACAGTTGTATCCACTTATTTTAATTTGATTTATATTAGCTATGTAATTCCAATAAGATGTTTCTTTGAAACCTGCCAAAGTTTTTGTTAATTTCTCTTTCAAACAGGTTTACTGGTTTTTTGGTGCTAATATTTTGATTTTTTTTCCCCCCAGTGCTGATGAAATAATTTTGAAAATGCATGGCAGCCAGCTGACGCAAAGATACCTGGAGAAACATGGGTTTGATGTCCCTATTATGGTTCCTAAATTAGATGGTCTTGGGCTCAGACTCCCTCCCCCTACTTTCTCCGTTCTGGATGTGGAACGTTATGTAGGTAAGGGACTTTCTGGAATATGTGTGAATGCTTCAGCGTAGAGTGAATTAAATACAATAAATATTTGCACAGCTACAACAGTTAAAGGATACTATATGCCTAATCTAAATTGAACAGTTCTTACCCGAAGGTTGGCAAGGGTAAATTAGACCTATGAATTTGGGTTTCATTTATGGGTATGCACGTGACAATTGTATGCCCATAGCTCTCAACATTCACACCTGGCAACTTGTGGCACAAGCTATCAAAATGTGTGATAAATGACTGAAATGTTGAATAGCTATATTTTGGTTTTTGAGGCTGTTTTCTTACACTGTGAATCAGATAAGCTAGTTCTGTAATCTGTAGTCTAGCAATGGGGATGGGGGGCTTTGTTACAGATTTTAAAAATGGTTTGTTGCACAGTGAGAACATCTTTTAAAGGGTTTTACACGTAACAATTATCCGTTGCTGATGGTGCATTGCACAACAAAGCTTTTTGCATATGTGAGGGTGTCCGGGGTGTTAGGAAGAACAAAAAACAAAATTTTTGTTCTTTGCCTGGGCTTCTTATGTGGCTCTAGGGGTGGGGGTGAACTTGGGGAGAAGGGGATGCTGCTTTCCTAACTGCACCAAAATACAATCTCCCCACCTACACTGTTAATACATGGAGGTTTATAGTGCTGCTTGGGTCCAGGGACTCCCAACTGCTGCATCTCTGGAACCCCCGCTCCTCTCTGCCTCTTCCCCTCCAAGGAGCAGAGCAGCCTGAGAGGGAAGGAGAGGAACAGAGAGTAGATTTCAGACAAGTGAGGAGGGAGAGTGGGAGCTGTAGGGCAGAAATATTCACAGTTGGGGGGGATAAGGGAGCAGGAGGAGACTGAAAGCTCAGGGTCAGATCGGTTCCCTCCCTCCTCACCTCTCTTATATCTGCAGAAAAAATGAGGAGTACTTGTGGCACCTTGGAGACTAGAGACTAACAAATTTATTTAAGGTGCCACAAGTACTCGTTTTTTTTTTTTTTTTTTTTTTGCTGATACAGACAAACATGGCTACCACTCTGAAACCTCTCATATCTGTAAACTGTTGGCTCCTTAGTCTATCTGATCCTTCACTTATAAGCTTTTTTTCTGCTCCCTGGGGGAGAAGTTCAGGGAACACCATAGCTTCAGCAGGAGCATTTAGTCTTCCATCTGGCTTGCTGGGCAGTCTCTAACTGCCTCAGGATCACCTGAATATGTATTTCAGTGATTCAGTGAGACTGAGCCAGCTGCAGTGTGGACTGTGCTGCATAATATACTACAGCTAAGAGTTTTTTATGTGTGCCTTGCACTTGGCACCTTTGAGGAGCAATGGGCGCTGTCTGGGGTTCTCTGCTCGGTGTCACTGTCAGGTTCCCTTCGTTTGACCCTTTGACCTCACTCCTGTCCCTGTTATCTCATTAGTTGTCTCCCGGAATCATTTGCCTTCCAGGTCCTGTGGCTCTTAGTCTAGGGGGAGGTCCTTTAGCACTTCCTGGATTCCAATAGAATCATCTCTTTTTTTTGTTCTTTTGATAGCATGCTGAAATGCACTACAGACAGGATTTCTGTGCTTATCAGTATTTTAAGACGCTACTAGAATACACTGTGTGCAGTATACTGAATGACCTGACCATATGCTGATTACTCAGTCCCCTTATTAATTGCTCGTGGTTGCTCGGAAGAATAGCTGGCATTTCAACAATTCTGTGACTTTATTTTGGAAGTCTGGCTGTTCCAGGGCAGAAGATAATTTCCCCCCTTCCTCCCACCATCCACTTCCACACACTCAGATTGGCATATCAGTTTCCATGGCTCTTTTTCAAGGAGTGTCCCTGTGTGTGCTCCACTTTAGGTGAATGTGTGTGTCTACACCAGTGATTGTTGAATTTCAGTGGCGGTGCCTGTTTGGGTCACACGTGCTCTCCCCGTCTCGTGTCGCTCCTGGCAGCTACATAGCGCTATGCGACCAAACAGCCCTAAATTGCTTCTCATCTGTTCTTGACCTGAGACAGAGCCATGGTAGAGCCTCTTTGCTTGCTTCATGTTTACCTCTTAGAGTTGGTGTTTGTATAGTTTTAGAGTAGAGTTGGTTAACTATAACTACCCTCCTCTCTCATCGTTTATTTTTTCTTCTTTATTTTCACCCTTATAGTGTAGTGTACCTTTAACCTTCTTCACCTGGGGGGAAGGCTACTGACAGGGGCATGCCTGGATCCCTGGGATTTAAACAATGCCTTTCTTGCTAGGAAGCAATCCTGGTCAGTGATGGGCATTCTCAGTGTGTCCGATGTCTGGGCAAGACACACATACCTCAGAAGTGCCACCATTGCCACAACCTCAAGGCTCACACCAGAAAATCAAGGGACTTAAGTTGAAACTTAATCTGATGGAAAAGTCACTGCACTTGGCTTCTGACTCCCCGACCCTTTTGCACCCTGAACACCAGTCTCTGCCAATCCCAGTGAAAGCCTCTGGCAGACATTATCCACCACCCTCAAAGAGGAAGTCCTCAAAAAAGGTGGACAAAAAGCAGGCAACAACTTCCCCTACTAGGGAACCAGCTAAAAAGAAACACCCCCTGGCTCATTCAACACTCTTGGTACCGACCACAGTCTGGTTGAGCCCCTCTGAGTGGGCGGGATCCTCCAATACTGCGGGTACTGTGAAAGCCAAAAACCCTGAGGGGGCGGCCTCTGAGAGGAGTGGCAAAGAAAAGCTTACCTCCTCCTCCACGGTACTGATGGAGCCGCTTAAATGTGTGGCACTGGGCAGCTTAGCATTGCTGTAGTCTGTTGTGCCACCTACCAATCACCTAGTGCATAGCATAGCCAGATCAGAACTAACAACCGCTACAACTTCAGCGGCACCACCACCCACGTCCTCCTTGGTACTGATGCTTGTGGTACTGCAACAATTCCTTTTCCACAATGCCCTTCCAATCTCTGCAACACCAGAATCTCCCCTTCTTGGCACTGATATTACTCCGGCATGCGTGGTACAGTGCCAGTATACACACACATCCAGATAGGCCCCTCCTTCCTCAAGTGAAGAGGAGGACAATTAGGAAGGGAAGATTTACTTCTCATCCATTCAGACAACCACCAGACCAGGTCCACTGGGAACAACCCACATATCACCCCAGGGGTAACACCCATTGGTGGTATGGACATCCATGGATGCCGCCACCAATGCTATTCACTCTGAAATTCAGACTGAGATGCTCCCCATCCTCAGTAGGTGGACTCTCTGAGCCTCCGGAGAAGACTTTTTTTTGATTGGGAAGTCACCCTACCGACCAATATCTCTTCATCGTCTCTGGACCAAGCAGTCATGCCTCCTCCACCCCCAATAGCTGATGACTTTAGACAATTCCAGGAGCTATTTAAAAGGATTGCTTACTCTCTCAGGATACCCTTGGAAGAGGTTGCAGAGTCTCAGCACAAGGTGTTGGACATTTTACAAATATCAACCTCATCGAAGATTGCACTCCCCATAAATGAGGTACTCATGGATCCAGCCAAGATGGTCTGGCAGGCCGCCCGCAACAATACCACCCACTTGTCAGAGACAAGAAGTACAACATCCCTTCTAAGGGTCTGGATTTTTTTGTTTTAATCTGCCTCCTCCCCCGCCCCCACTGCTTGGTATGGTAAAGGCTGTGAACAAAGTGAGCAGACAAAATCACTCCAGAACCACCTCATATGATCAAGACTGGAATTGGTTAGACCTCTGTGGAAGAAAGGCCTATTAGTCAGCGACTCTGCAATTCAGAATCGCCAATTACGATGCACTGATGGCCAAATATAATCTCATACGTTATTCTAAGATGTCTGAGTTTATTGATTTCCCTGGTGATTAAAAAAAAAAAAAAAAAGAACAATTCAAAGCAGTCATCTTGGAGGGCTATCTTCTTGCATGGACAGTTTTACAAGCTTCGTTGGATGCGACAGACACAGCCGCATAATCTGTTGCTAGTGATTGATTGTTATGCATCGGGCTTTGTGGTTCCACCTCTCTGGGTTTCTGAAAGAGGTGTAGTCTACTATTGAGGATCTTCCCTTTGAGGGCACCAAGTTGTTTGCAGCCAAGACTGATGACTTTCTCCATACTCTAAAAGATTCCAGGGCAACTCTTTTTTTTGGCATTTACACACCTGCACAAAGAAGGAAGCCAGGAAAATACCACTCAGTACAATGAACAAGGCCATATGTCCAACCATAGAGACAATCTGACCCACAAAAACATAGATAGATGCCTACAAGTAGTAGACCATTCTCATCTCAGCCATCGACATCCCGGTAACCTCCCTTGAAACAGCAATTTTGAGGGTTTGATTGAGGGCCCAAGATGCCTCCTGCATTTCGAAATGTTGAAACTATCAACAACTGTCCATCCTTTTTAGAGACCATCTAATCCCATTCTACCCAGTATGGCAGACCGTCACCTCGGACAAATGGATATTAGAAATTATCAACATTGGTTACTCAATCCCATTTACCTCCTCCCCCCATCCAGCTTCCCTTCTTGTCCCTTTTCAGGGACCTTCTACAACAGGAAATAAACTACTTCCTGCACTTGGGTGCTGACACAACACAGAGGGAAGGGCTTTTATTCCCACTGCTTCTTAACTCAGAAAAGAGCGGGGGATGGAGGTCCATTTTTGACTGGAGGAAACTCAAGTTCATGAGGGTTCAGTGGTTCAGGATGGTCACGTCAGCAACTATAATCCCAACACTGGAACAGGGGGACTGGTTCTCAGCTCTCGACCTCCCAGATGCATATTTTCACATTTACCATACATCTGTCGCACAGGAGATTTCTCAGATTTGTTCTGAGACAAGATCACTGCCAGGGAAGAATGCTGTCTTTCAGCCTCTCTGTGGCTCCCCAGGTGTTCTCCAATGTTCTTGAAGTGGTGGTGGCCCACCTATGCAAGCAAGGGGTCATGGTATTCCCCTACTTGGATGACTATCTACTGAAAGCTCCATCCCAGGAAGACACCTTAGAAGCTACTTAAAAGACTATGGCTCTCTTCTCTCAACTGGGATTACAAATAAACATGCAAAAAAACCCTATGTTGATATATGTACAAAAACTAGAATTCACTGGGGCCCACCTTGATGCACTGGAGACCAAAGCCTCATTACCACTACACAGATTTGTTACGCTAATTAACCTGGTCATCACAGCACAAACCATCCCACAGACATCTGCCAGGACCTGCCTGCAATTATGATGTCATATGGCAGCAACCATATTTGTTATACAGCATGCCAAGCTACATATGCGTTGTCTTCAGGGTTGGCGCAGGACAGTATATGTACCGCACAGAGACAGCCTGAACAAATGTCTCACAATGCCACTCAAAGTCAAAAAGTCTCTACATGGTGGACTCGACCTCACAATATGCATGTCAGAGTTCCCTTCATGTGAGCCTCTCTGTCAATGATATTTACAATGGACACATCTCTCAAGTTGGGGAGCACACTTGCACAGCCATGCAGTCCAGGACAGGGAGTACCCCTCAGAGTCAACATTACATATCAACCTCCTGGAACTACGAGCAGTCCGCAACGCATGCCCACG
Source organism: Dermochelys coriacea (assembly GCF_009764565.3). Taxonomy (NCBI): domain Eukaryota; kingdom Metazoa; phylum Chordata; order Testudines; family Dermochelyidae; genus Dermochelys; species Dermochelys coriacea. The sequence goes on from NC_050068.2 coordinate 249,512,810, forward strand.
CTTTTTACCTCTGATCAGAACAAGACCATAAAGGTACTATAGACAATATTGCTTGCATGTTTTATATAACCTGTCAAGGGAGAGCAAGGTCACGCTCCCTTTGCACCAAAGCACTGAGATTATGGAACGGGTGCATCCATTACAACATCAACATATGAGGTACCTATCTACCAGGATGTCAGAACACCACAGTGGATGCGCTAAGCAGAAAATTTTCTTAGGTGTGGGAAATAAACACCATGGTCCTACAGAATATATTAAGATGTTGGAGTTTCCTATATGTAGACCTTTTTGATACAGCCCAGAATTCCAAGTGTCTGCAATTTTTGCTCAAGAGCAGGATTGGGCCACCAATCTATGGGCGATGCTTTCCTCATCAAATGAGATGCTCCTCTCCTGTATATGTGTCCTACTCCTCCGCTATCAAGGGTGACATACAAGATAAAAGCCAAACAATCCAGAGTCATCTGTGTGACAAGTGGGAGAACTAAGGACTCTCATGGCATACCCCCCATATACAGTCTTCTTCAAAGACAAGGTCACTTTAAGACCACATTCCACATTTCTACCTAAAATACCTTCCTCATTCTACTTGAACCAACCTATTCGCCTTCCATCATTCTTCCCTAAACCTCATGAGAACAAACAAGAGAAGGTGATCCACACTCTAGATATTAGATGGCCATTAGCATTCTATCTTGAAAGGACTAAACCCTTCAGAAAGTCACCAAAGTTATTCCTTTCTGTTACGGAAAAATCTAAAGGAGCCGCCATATCCAAGTGGAGACTCTCTCAAAATGGATTTCCTGGTGTGTTCATCTTTGCTACCCACTGGGGGCTCAAACATGCTCCACCAGATTGCTCTCCTCTTCAATAGCCTTCCTAAACAATGGTACCCAGCACAGACATCTGTAAAGCAGTCATCTGGGCATCAGGCCACATGTTCACAGAGCACTATGCAGTTGAGCAAGACTCAACCTTGGATGCTCTGTTAGGACCCACTGTCTTCTCTCTTGTAGATCCAACTCTGAACCCCATCTTTCTAACAAGGGGCACTGCTCTACGTTCACCTAAAAAGGAGTACCCACACAGGCACTCCTTGAAGGAGAGGGTTACTCACCTTGTGCAACAACTGAGATTCTTTGAGATGGGTGTCAATGTGGGTGCTCCACTACCCACCCTCCTTCCCTCTACTTCGGAATTTAGATATCCACTCTGTGGTGGTGAAGGAAACGAGGGCGTTCTGGGCGGCTACATAGCGCTGTGCAACCAAAAGCGTCACAAGATGGGGAGAGCGCATGTGTGACCCAAACGGACACTGCTATTGAAATTCTCTGATTGCAGGAGCAGGAATGCACATCCACCTAAAGTGGAACACCCATAGGGACATGCATCTCAAAGAACCTCAGTTACTGCACAAAGTTAAATACCCTCTGTTATAACCCTCATGCCATACATGGTATGTTACTGTGAAGTCAAGGAACAGGAAAGCTGGCTGAGTATCATTAGTACTAGAACACACCAGTGTGCTCTATTAGCTGTATGTGCATATTTACCGCAAGAAATGTAAATGGTGTCCATCTTAGCATCTTGTCAGTTTTGTTAACAGAACTACAACAGTAAGACTGAGTATCTTTCTCAGCCTCCACTATTTTCTGCTTAATGGCCCTTCACAAGGCTGAATTATGTTAACTCTTTTTTGGGTTGATGATCACTGGACAGCACTGCCTTTGAGAGTTAAAATTTCTGTAATCTGCTGAGGAGGTGGGGATGGTGGGGGTTGTTTAAATGGCTTTCCTTTATTTACTGACTCTGAAACTTGATTCCTTACTTGCCCAGTTCCACAAGATATCACTACAAATACGCAGAAGAAAATCCATAGACACAGGACCAAATCCCGCAGAGAATAAAGCATGTGTGTGACTTTAAGCATGCAAGAAGTCCAATGGGATTACTCCATGCTTAATTATTCATATGCTTAAACCTTTGCTGGATCAGGGCTGTAAGCTTCATTATTGCTTGTAGAAAATTTGTAGTAATAAGTTCTCTGATACTGTGGTGATGACTACTATAGAAATATATACAAATAAATGTATTCTTGATAACTTCCTCCTACCCTTTCTTCCTTACGGGAACAGAAGCCACAAAACCAAGCATGTGAACTAGCCACAGTCATGTTAGGTTCCTCCTTTTCCTTTTGGTTAACCACCAAAATAGTGACTTTTATTTTATTTTTAAATTAGGTTCAGTTATGTTATTTAGTAACAGTAACAAATTATATCTAGATAAGATCTTGGTTTACTCTTGTCCCTCTTAGTTTTGGGGAGGGTTGGGTAGTGGAGTTTATTTGTGTAGAAATGGATTGTCATATCTTGCAGAAAATATTAAACATATGTCTTGTTAAAATGTTAATTTTCTTATTTTTACAGGTGGCGACAAAGTGATAGATGTAATTGATGTGGCAAGGCAGGCAGACAGTAAAATGAAGCTTCATAATTACATTAAGTATTTCATGAATTCTGATCGACCAAAAGTGTTAAATGTGATCAGTCTGGAGTTTTCAGACACAAAGTGAGTAAATGACTTTGAGACAACTTGACTTGGTCTCCTTTGAAATAGAGAGTAGATTTTGCTAAAACAAAGCGTAAATGTAGAAGTATAATAATACTCTAAAATAAATGAAATGGTCTCTAGTAGATTATTTTTGTGCTGGGATTTGGGGACAGTATGGAATCATACAGAAGTAAACATTTTTACAATTTGATGGAGATTTAGGGGAAGGTAAACATTTAAAGATGTCTCATCATTACTTGCACTTACCCATCATTTACTTACTTTTTAAGGATGTCTGAATTGGTGGAAGTCCCTGACATTGCCACAAAGCTTTCGTGGGTGGAAAACTACTGGCCAGATGACTCTGTCTTCCCCAAGCCTTTTGTTCAGAAATATTGCTTGATGGGAGTTCAGGACAGCTACACTGATTTTCATATTGATTTTGGGGGCACGTCAGTCTGGTACCATGTTCTGTGGGTAAGAAGGTCCTTGCTCCCTGAATGCTTGAAAATCGTTTTGTCCTGTGTACATCTTTCCACAAAAGAAACCTGCGTTCAGGGATTTCCTCATGTGTATTGAATGAAATTGTTAGTTTGAGAAGGGGCAGAGGAGGATTACTTACTGTGCGCTGTTGTTCAGTCGTCTGTACAAGTTGACCCCCTAGAATGAAAATGCCAATCTGCACTTTCTGGCAGATAGGTGGATGCTATCCTGAGCGTTTTGTAAGAGAAAATGAATGAAATGACAAACTGAACATTTCTCAAACATTAGCTCATACTGCTTTCTGAATTGCAGCAACCATGGAGCTGAGGATGACTGGACATAACTTCCACTAGAACTAATAAATTGTTCCTTAATGTGGCACTTTCCTTGTCCCAAAACCCCAAAAGGGTGGAATATACTACATGGTTAGCTTCTGGTAGACCAAAGAGTGACATAGAGGGTTGGAAAACCTAGAACACTCGCATGGAAGTACAGGATATTACTATTAGATAGCAGGGCTTGCCAGACAATAATACTGTTTATGTAAATGATTCAAAAGTTGTACCATACCTCATATGGGATATTTTTTGTATACAGGGTGAGAAGATCTTCTACTTGATTAAACCTACTGATGAAAATCTGGCTCTCTATGAATCTTGGAGTTCCTCTGTCACCCAAAGTGAAGTGTATTTTGGCGATAGGGTAGACAAATGTTATAAATGCGTGGTGAAACAAGGACATACCTTATTTGTTCCTACAGGTAAGATTTTACCTCCTTCCCCCTCTCTCTCCCCCCAGCATTTTTTGTACTTTATATTGTATCACCGGCAAATTCAGGATATCAGAAGATACGTATTAAATTATCACTTTTAGAAATATCCTAAAGTTTGAAGAAAAAATTGTCCGTCTTAAAAATACCTGGAATTGATACCCAAACAGAGCAAAATATCAGCCCTTTAAAATGTTTAACTAGTTGGAAAGTTTCTTAAGAAATTGACTTGGGTTTTTGTTACCTGATTCATAGTAGTAATGCTTTAAGGAGAAAAAGACAAGATTAGAGTTTGATAACTTTCCAGCATGGATAGAGATTTGCCAGCTGTTTCTGCAGAAAAACATTTAAAACATCTTTCCCCTTATGTGGCGTCCAGTCACTTCTAATATTTCTAAGGGCATGCAACATTTTGGCCATTTCTATCTCTCTGTCCAGGTACAAATGGACATTTCCTGTGGTTGTTAGGTGGCCTCCAAAATACTTTCACAAATGGAGTTGTAATTCAAATTTAATCTTGCATTCGGACGAGAAGTGTTAATGGGTATGTTCTAGGTCATCACTTAAACATAGTTCAAGAAACCATTCTTGAACAAGGAGCAAATAACAGATATGAACTTCAAAACCTGAAATTAGAAGTTGCTCAGGTACTTGGGGAGATTAAACGGTTGTCTAATATTTAGCGGCAGGTCTGGGAACAGTTGACTGAAGTTTGCTGAATTGATTCTACCAGTGATATACATCTATAGAGTTGAATGGTTTGGGAAGAGGAAAATGAGTTTATGCTATTTACCTGAATTAAAGCTATTGAAGGCAAACTTAAACTTTTACTTGAACTTTATCAAACTACTTTTAAGTAAGAAGCCAACAGATGTATACTTTTGTGTGCATATTTGAAGTTATTTGAGCTTCAGTAGTAGCTAGGTAGAGATGTACAGTATTATTGGCCTGTGCTCATCATATTAAATTGGGGTGTTATGAGAACAATCTTCCAATTACATGACAAATTAGTAGTGTAAGAGTAATTATTATTCTTGGTTTTAATTTGATCATAGTTTCATTGGGCTATTATATAATGGCTATGATATAGGATAATTAGTGGAAGTACCTTCTAATTCTTTTCTGAATAACTTAAATAGGGCTATAATTACTTGTTAGATAAAACATTCAGACAGAACTATTTGTTTTCAAGTAACACCTAGGATTACAATGAACTGAAAAGATTAGAGGGTTTTTTTTCGTTTGATTACTTTGAGTATAGTCTGTTTCACGAAAGTCAATTTCCTTGGGTTTGTGGGTTTTTCACTTGCCAAATGGGGGGGAGGGGCAGAGAGGGAAAGAAAATGTTTTGTTTTTGAATAGGAATGTGGTTTTTGAATAGATGTAACTACTATTAATTTTTAAAAAACAAAAACACAAACAAACCTAGATTTCAAATTGTTGATGTCCCTTTAACTTGTATTTTTCTGAAATGCAAATAGTAACTCTCTGGCCTTGTATACACACACAACTGATATCTTTGTGCCCATATGCAGGTACAATATTTTGTAGTGTAGATGTATACTAAGTTTCATGTTTTTTGTCAATTCAGGCTGGATTCATGCTGTGCTCACATCTCAGGACTGTATGGCTTTTGGAGGAAACTTTTTGCACAACCTCAATATTGGCATGCAGCTCAGGTTAGTTTCACCTGTCTGTTTTGACTATACCTTTTCCTCCACAAGCAGGACATCCTTCTATTTCATAGATAGTTTTCATCATGCTTGTAAAATGGGATTAAATGGAGACAGGTTCTGGTAATGGACATTGCTGACTTTTTTTAAGTTAGTTTGTGCCAGAAGCAGACTTTGATCTGTTTCATTTCAACAAGAATAGTCTCCAATGAGTGGGTCTGCACAAATTTAATTCCATCCTAAAATCAAACAAGTTCTACTTTGTAGATTAGTATAAAAAAGAGTTGCTAAAACTGGTCAAGCTCAGGTGTGAAATTCTGAGATGGAAGGAGCAACCTTCAGTGAGGATTGCTGTCAGGACAGCTATATTAATTGTTGTCCAAGATGTGGAGCTGTCTTCTAAACGTACTGTTTTATTTATTACAGTGGAATCCCAATTAAATCCCATCTGTTAAAAGATTACACATTGGGTTTGTATCCTAGTTTTATGAAGTCCAACTTTATTTTTGCAAGTGCAGCATGTGACTGGTTGGATCACAGAAACCCTCTTGGGGCTGCTAACTGATGTGCCAAGACTACTTCTGCCCCTGCTTTCCCTGCCCTCCCAGCCTGGGACTTCAGCGCCCAGCCTGGTTTGAGCCAGACCCACTAGCCTGCTGCAAGAGAATTGCAGACCCAGGTCTGAACCACGTCCCCTAACAGCAGTAGGCTTAAACTGAAAGCAGCTTATGAAGTGTTCCTGTCTTTAACACTCAGATGCTCAACTCCCAATGGAAGTAGGATTTATTTGGTTCCAGATAGTAACAGTGAATTACCAAGCAAAATAAAATAGAACATGCAAGTCTATGTCTAAGAGAACTGAATACAGACAAAATCTCACCTTCAGTGGTGGTCCAGTAAACTTCCTTTTACAGACTAGTCTCCTTCTAGTCTGGGTCCAGCAATCATTCACACCCCCCTGTAGTTACTGTCCTTTGTTCCAGTTTCTTTCAGGTATCCTTGGTGGTGGAGAGGCTCTCTGGAGCCAGCTGAAGACAAAAATGGAGGGGTCTCCCATGGGCTTAAATAGACTTTCTCTTATGGATGGAGACTCCCTCCTCTCTCCTATGCAAAGTCCAGCTCCAAGATGGAGTTTTGGAGTCACATGGGCAAGTTGCATGTCCATGTATGACTCAGTTTTTACAGGCAGCAGCCATTGCTTACCTGCTACCTTGAACATCCTCATGCACACTTCTTATGTGGATTGGAGCCTTCCAAGATCCATTGTCCCTTAAGTGCTTCTTGATTGGGCACTTAATTTACATATTCCTTTCTCAAGAAGCTGACCAAATGCTTTACAAAGGCTACTTAAAAATCAAGCCGCTACACAGCCAATATTCATAACTTCAAATACAAAAATGATGCATCCATACAAATAGGATTAATACATTCAATAGATCATAACCTTTACAGAGATATGTTCCATGGCATAAATAGCATAAAACTTATTGTAATTATGTCATATATACATAAGCATATTTCCATAAAGCCTTATGGGGGGCACCGTCACACAGCAGTCAGACTGGATAGTCAGAGATTGGATAAGATCACAGTTCAGTCTTGTCCAAATGTGGTCTTGTTGGAGTTTGATTATGTGGAACTTGATTTGTTTATCATGGCCTGTTGGTTTTATTTTTCTGAACATTGTGTGAGTTGGATATTGCACTGATTAATTCTGAAATGTACACATATAGTAATCTTTCTATTTGTTTAGGTGTTATGAAATGGAGAAAAGGCTAAAAACCCCAGATCTTTTCAAATTCCCTTTCTTTGAAGCCATCTGTTGGTTTGTGGCCAAAAACTTACTGGAAACTTTGAAAGGTAACTAATTTCGTGTTTTAATAAGATTTTGAACATCTTGGCTTTCTTTACACTGGGAAGGTCATGGTCTCCATCTCATGACAAATATGTAATCTGGGGAAGTCGGGTGAGCTGGGGAACATAGTTTTTGTGTGGTTTGAGTTCCTAACTGGGAAAAGCTTGTATAATACGTTTACCAAAATCTGTTTTGATTTTGCAAATGCTGTACTGTTCTTCATCTAATCATTCTTGCTTTCAGTAAATGGTAATTCTGAATATTGATGTGAAGATTGACTAACAGTAAAACTCAGCCTTGGTGTATAAATTGATTACTCTGCTATTTTTATTTATTTATTTATTTATTTATTTATTTTAAAAGCATTTGAAGTGAAACTCAATGTCAGGTGTTTTTTTCCAGATGCCAACAACATAATTGGCCTGTGAAAATAAATTTCTCTAAATAGTATTAAGTTTTAAGTTTGGACACACTGGGTATCTAAGATCCTGGGACAATACAATCTTACTGGGAAGGCTAAATCTAACATAGTAGAATTTAGTTCCCTGCTGAGAGAAGGGACCATGGTAAGCCTGATGGTTGTAAAATGTGTTCCAACACCTCTAGCTCAACTCTAAATGAGGTATCTTCCAAAGATACTGAGCATTTAAGATGCATAACATCATGCATTATATATCTCTGTAAAACTCTTCCTATTGTCTGTGTTGGTGAGATTCTTGATTCAGTTTGATCAAAGAGACCCCTTCAAGAAGTCAGGGTTTCACATTATCATCTTGAGGTGTTTATATGTCGTAGCTAAGTGTTTGAGAAGAAATTCTTGATCCAACGTAACCCTCTTTAAAGAGCTCAAGTAACTTACATGGGATATTGTTTCTGGTGATGGTCTCTTTGCCTTGTAGAAGCAGTGAACTCCACTTTTAGTGACATAGCCAGCACAAATTCATTTTAAAAGTTTTTTGCTTTCTTTCTTTATAAGGTGTCACTTTTACGAAGTCCATTCTTTTCATTTATTCCCTTCCATTGACATTTTCGCCTTTCATGGGAATCTTTTGCTCATGTCCTCAAAATTGATTCACCCTTCTTGAACTTCAGCTTTGACTGGCCCTTATGCTAAACTGTAAATTTTTTCAAAAGCACCTAAACGATTTAGGAGCCTAAGCCCATTGAAAGGCAGTGGGATTTAGGGTTCTAAATTATGTCTGCTCTTTAGAAAATTTTACCCAAGCTCTTGTCCCCATTACATGAAGCAGTATCCTCACAACGCTTTGTGGACTGCAAGATTGAAAGAGGTTTTTAAGAGGAGCCTTGAATCCTCCTCAATTACTTGATATGCTGAAGTAGCATTTGTTGTCAACACATATGGCCCAATCAATCAATCACTCTTTTTTTGTATAGTCTCAAAAAAAAATCCCATTACAAGTGGAAAAAGTGATGCTAAGAAAAAGCTTCCTCCTGTCAGGAGGATATTGGGCTGTATCTGCAGTGCTTCTTACAACATCAGTTCTCTGGCAGGTCTGTCTTCTTTAACATCCTAGCACAAGTAAATGTATGACTGCAGGTTTTGGTTCACCTCTTCCAAGAGAAACCCTCTTCAGGCTCTCTTTTGAGGGTGAATAATTTTGAGTCTGTAGAAAATTTTTGAAAGATATGTTAGTCCTTAGATTTAACTAAATCTATCTAGAAATGCTAGGGGACTTCATTCATTTTGCTACAGTTGGAATTTCCAGTCATCCTGGAAATCAGTCTTTCTTTCATGCCATTGGGGTTAGAACATTCTCATCCCCCCCCCCCCCCCGGGGCTGTCTTAGGTAGACCTTTTCCACAGACAAATCCTTCTTACCCAGGATCATCTTCTCTAAGAGACTCAAGAACATCTTTAAAACCTGACCCACTACCATTTCAAACAAGGGTTTCTTCAAAGATTTAAAAAATCCCAATCTACTAACTTTCTTGGTTTCCCCTCAGTGAAAAGAAACATTATCTTGAACAGTATCACAAAATCTCTTTTCCTTGAGACAATCACCCATTCAGTCAGAATAGAGGCTTTAGTTTCTGCTCCTGATTCTTTGTGGTAATAATAAAAAAAAAAAAAAAAAAAAAGGGGTGTGTGGAGGGTGGGGGTGAGGGAGTTTTTACCTGATCCTGGGCCTGTCTATCCTCTGAAGGTATGTGTACACAACCTGCAACAGAGAGCCTTCCAGCCTGGGTCGACAGACTCAGGCTAGTGGAGTTCATGCTGGTACTCTAAAAATAGCTGTTTAGATAACACTTTGAAGTTGGGGCTCAGATTAGAGCTCAGGCTCTGAAGCCTAGGGAGGTGAGAGCACTGAGTCTGATGATCTGGACTGAGGGTAGTACTCAAGATTTCATTCAGGGTGGAAACTCTTGCCCTTCTGATCCAAGAGACAGACCCCAGGATTTCTCATTTCCTAGACCTCCTTGGTCCTCTGAGTAGTGGAGATCAGATCACAAGGACTGCACCTGCACTTTCCTGATCAGTTGCACATTACTGGCTGCCTCCACTTTCCACCCAGTTCTTTTGTGACTGTCAGACAGGAAGCTCCCTGAAGGAGTTATGACTGGGGTCCTGTGAGTGATTGCTGCTCAACTCTACTTTGGTCTGTAATCAGACTTCCACTCCTTTGCCTCCCCATTTTCTAGTCGATCTTTTATTAATTGTTATAGCACCCCAAAGCCTGGTATGTGCTTTACATTGTAAATGACTAGGTCCCTGCCCAAAGTTGAAGCTTTGATGTAATCAACTGCTGTAACTTATCCGGGAAACAAAAGTGAGAGTCAAGGCCCTGTGTTTTGAGGACTAGGAAACTGTTTTGATGCTGCTTGTTTCAACACACTCCAAGATTCCTACCGAATTCTACTAGCTCAGTTTTGCCTACTACATGCAGGATGCCTGTACCATCTATATTGAAGCCAAGGTATTAAAAAAGTGTCCTCAGTTCAGCCCCACAGTGGTATGACATTGCCTCAGCAAAAACACCAGCTCCAGGAGACATGACCTCCCCTGACTTCCCTCTCCTCTCCAGACTCACGACATTCTTCCCTTTCTCCCCTGAGGACAGTACCTCCTTTCCCCAGCGACTAGGAGGAAGAGGGCTTCATCACGCCTTCTTATTCCAAACAGGAACAAACAACTTCATCTACATACCTTCACTATGCACAACCCTGGTATGGACCACTGTGGATGAAATCCCGCATTCTACTCCCTCCACATTGGCCATATTGGGTCGCTTGGGCAACATACAGGGCACAATTTGGGAAGCCTTCCATGGTGCAGAGCCAGAGACCTGCACCTTTGCCTTCTCCATCAGTCTCTCGCCCACCAGAGATTGAACCTCTCCTGGTACCGGATGAGGAGGAAGAACAGGAGGACAAAGCTACACCAGGACTATGTTTCTCTTCTTCTTCCCCGGATAAGGCATCATGCCCCCATCTCCTACTGCTGCTGCTGACTTCAGGCACTTTCAGGAATTATTTCTCGGGATTGCAGTCTCCCTCTAGATTCCTTTGGAAGAAGTGAAAGATCAGCAACATAAACTACACTACTCAATATCCTGCATACATCTTCCTCTGCAAAAATTGCCCTACCTATCAGAGAGACTCGATCCCACGAAAGTGTTCTGGCAGACTCTGGTGTCCATCCCTCTGAACTGCAAATGGCAGACAAAAAATATTATGTTCCCACAAAAGAGATGGGATTTCTTTTCTTGCATCCCATTCCCAATTCCCTGGTAGTTAATGGGGTATAAGAAAAAAGACAGCAATATCAACCTTGATCTACCCATTAGGACAGAGACCAGAAGTGATTAGATTTATTTGGACGCAAGGCTTATTCATCTGCCATGTTCCAATTTCACATATTGAATTACGAGACTCTTATGGCAAAGTACAACTACCTCCTCTGCTCCAAGGTAGAGGAACTCTGCCAAGACCTGCCTGAAACCAAGAAAGAACAATGCCAGGCACGTATGTGTGAGGGACACCTCAGGGCCCATATAGCCCTACAAGCTTCTTTAGACTCTGTGGATACCGCTGCGTGCACCATCGCAACTGCTGTAATCCTGAGGCAGGCATCATGGCTACACCTCAGGCTTTCCTAAGGAGGTACAAACCACAGTAGAAGACTTACCCTTTTGAGGGCCCAAAATTATTCGCGGTGCATATGGATTACTCTCTACACTCTCTTAAAGACTCCCTAGCTACTCTCCGCTCTCTTAACATTTACGCACTTGTGCTGAGGAGATGTCCGGGAAAAATATCATCTTCTTCCCCTGCAATCCCAACCACTGCAGTACACTCCCCAGCTGAAGTACGACACTCAGCACCACCAACAAAAGCCCCCTCCTTAACTTAGACAGGCCACTCCTCAAAGGGCTACCTCTCACAAACCTCCAGCCAAGCAACAATTTTGAAGGTGTGATGGAAGCACACAAAAAGCCTCCCCCTGTGCCAGTCATACCAACCAACTTCAACATCCCATTAGTTTGGTGAATGCTTAGCTCCGTTCTTTCCATCATAGAGCCTAATCACCTTGGACAAGTGAGTTCTAGAAATTGTTGGAAAGGATACTCCATAACCCTTTTATGGACCCCTTCTATGAGAAGAAATAAATCCTCTTCTGCAACTGGGAGCCATAGAGCTGGTCTCTTCCCAACACAGAGGACAGGGTTTCTGCTCCCTTTATTCCTGGCCCAGAAGAAATCCGGTGGCTGACGGCTGATCCTGGATCTTTGAAAAGTAAACAAGTTTGTCAAACTGTACCGCCCTCTATCAGTACAAGGTAATGCCTTTTGGACTGTTGATGGCCCTTTGTGTAGTCTCCAAAGTTCTTGCAGTAGTCGCTGCCTACCTAAGGAAATAAGGTGTTGTCATACTTAGATGACTGTCTTCTCAAGGCCCCATCCAAAACAGATGCTCTTCGCACCATCCGGGTGACAATGGACCTTTTTATGAATCTAGGCCTCTGTGTGAACCTAGAGAAGTCTACTTTAATGCCAGTACAACATCTGGAGTTCAATGGTGCACAATTATATGCCATAAAAGCCAGAGCCTTCCTTCTACCTCTGATTCTCAACTATAGTGGATCTTGTATCCAAAGTAAAAGCCCGCCCCCAGATCTCTGCCAGGACTTGTCTCTAACTACTTGGCCACATGGCAGCTGCCACTTTTGTGGTAAAGCATGCACGGTTACATATGCAATGTTTTCAGGCATGGCTCCGTACAGTATATGTCCTTTACAGACGCAGCCTCCACAAACTTTTATCCATGCTGATGAGAGTCAAGGACTCACTACTCTGAAGGACACAGTCCAAGAACATCTATGTCAGGGATCCTTTCTTCCAATCAGCGCTGACGATGATTCTAACAACCAATATCTCTCAACAGTTGGGGATATACCTTCACAATCATACAGTGCAGGACGGATGGTCCTTAATCAGATCCACGCAACACATCAACCTTCTAGAGCCAGAGGTGAAAGTAAGCCGGTCCGGTCCAGCATATAGGTAAGAGCTGGTACACAGCCGACTGTATCGGCAGTGCCGCTGATGAGGAAGGCCAAAAGGGGTGGCTTCCCTGGGGCGCCTAGCAGCGGCCGGAGTCCTGGGCCCTTTAAATTGCAGCCAGAGCACATGGGCTCCCAGCCGCTGCTACTGCTACCAGTTGTTGCTGCAGTAGTGGCAGTAGCAGCCAGGAGCCCCGGGGCTCTGGTGGTGATTTAAAGGGCCCTGGGGCTCCTGACCGCCACCGCTGCTACCATTACCACCACTGCGGACTCATGGAGCATGAGATTCTCCCACGACCGTGAGTGGGAACTGGATACACGAATCCTTCAGCTCATTTTCAACTGCTGGGGATTCCCCACCATAGATCTTTTTGACACTCTGCAAAGTGCCCACTATCCTCAATTCTGCTAGAGAGCGGGACTGGGACACGTATCTCTGGGAGATGCTGTCCTCATCACATGGGATGCACTACTACTCTATGCCTTCTATGCCATTAGCTTTCTGCCTGGACAGGACTAAATCTTTCTGAAAATCACCACATTTATTCCTTTCACGGACCAAAAGATCCAGGGACACAGCCATCTAACAATGCCTTTCCAAATGGATCTTGCACTGTATACATCTGTCCTACCAACTACATGATCAACAACCTCCTACTGTAATTAGAGCACATTCCACCGGCTTGCTTTCCACCTCCATTGCCTTTCTCAGTAACGTTCCCATTGCTGACATTGCAAAGTGGCCACATGGGCATCAACAGACACTTTTGTCCATCACTACACCTTTACTCACGACACCACAGCAAACACTTTCCTAGGGCATACTGTTCTGTCATTTGAAGTAAATGATGCTTCAAAGCCCCAGCCTTCCAATTAGGGGCACTGCTTCTTAGTCGCCTACAGTGGAGCATCCATAGGGACATCACTTGAAGAAAAAGAAGAAAAGGTTACTCACCCTGTGCAGTAATTGAAGTTCTTTGAGATGTGTGTCCCTATTAATGCTCCATTACCTGCCCTCCTCCCCTCTTCTTCAGAGCCAACACATAGGCTCTGTGGCAGAGAAGGACCTGGAGGGCAGTTGGACCTCAGTGCTATATATACATACTGCTCAGAGTGCAAGAAGGGGGAGGTGTGCATGTGCAGTCCAATAGGCACTGCTGATGAAGATCTCCTGTCTCAGGTGCAAGGGGCGCTGCACACCTACATTGGAAGGACACATGGGGGGACACATTTTGAAGAACCCTACTTAATGCACAGAGTGAGTAACCACCTCATCCCAATAAAATTCCTTTTATGAATGGACAATGTGCCATTTGGTATGAGATTCGTTTTGATCTTTTGCCTCTTTATGGATCAATATTTTTAAGACTTGGAGAGAGTCACATTCTTCATGTATAAAGCTCATTCTGTCATTTGCTATGATAATAAAAATGTACTTTTAGAAAAACGAGAACAGTGTCTGAACAGAAAGCTTTCATGCCAAGTTTCAGTGCTAAACTAATTTGTACAATTTGCTGGACAGAGGTACTTTTGTGGTACTATGAGTGTTGTAGCATGCATTAAACTGATCTGTTTCACAATCAGAACTTTAAAATCATTGATTGCTCTCCTAAACAGAGCTCTCAACTATACTGTATCATTGTGACGGGGTTCCCGGGGTGCAACCTGAACTGTGGGACCGCTGAGCCCTCTGTCCCACCAACCTGGGGTATCCCTCTCACACTGTGATGCTGTTGACAAGCTACAAACCTCTGGCAGGTACTGCACTTCACAGACATCCACAGGCTGGGACACACCCAACAGAGTTACATGAATGCTTCTCCCAGCCACTCATGAACCAGCAATAGAGAGGCTTCAGCCAATTCCCCCCCAGCTCCCCAGCCTTGCACCTCCGAACAGTACTGTCTTGGCTTGGTCAGAAGCCTGATGAATGTAAGTTCATTACCCATTCCACATCTCCCTCAATGTGGACAGGACACGCACTATCCTTGGTAATGCGAATTGAGATTTCCCAACCAAAACACACCGTTTTAGGTAAAATATAAAACATATTTATTAACTACAGAAAGAGATTTTAAGTGATTATAAGTAGTAAACTTAGAGATTAAAGTTGATTACCTAAGAAATAACATACATTTGCAGTCTAAGTTCTATAAACTAGACAGGATTTGAATCAAGCAGTGTCTTGCCCTGATAGAGAGTACAAACTGGTCACAATCTTCAATACACAGGCTGGAATTCTCCTCCAGCCCAGGACCCCCTCACTATTCAAAGTCTTTGTCCCCCCAGGCATGTTTTCAGGTGTTGAGTTGTGGGGGCAGTGAAGCCAAGTCATGATGTCACTCCCCCTCTTCATAATTTCTTCCAGTTTTCTGGAGAGATCTAACCTCATGAGGTGGGGGTCCTCCCCCATTGGTCAAGCATTTTCCATTGTCTGCATGCTCTCTTTGAGAAATCTCCATTGTATACAGTTCCTGGGATAGTGGATTCTCTTTAATGAGCCATCAGCCCATCAGGCTACTCCATTGTTGTACCTGAAAGGTTGGTGGTGGGTATTCCCAACATCACAACATACCTCAGTAACATACACATAACAAAACATCATAACTTCACATACAATTACAACACATACAATCCAACAGGTATTAATGTTCAACAAATCAAGACTTCTAAAATGATATCTCACAAGGCATACTTTGTATGTAACATACCATAATTATATGATAGTGGTGAATATGGGGGTTTCAGGGTGCTGCTTTGAGGTACAGAGTGCCACAATCGTGCAATACATTTGCATTGCAGCTGGTTATGGCAGGTTCCCTTTACAAGGGATAGCTGGTGGGCTAGCTGGGAGATACTTCTGCTGCACCTTTGGGCCCCCCTGCTCTTTTCCTCTACACTTCCACCCTTCAAAGAGCAGAGAGCATCTTGATTTAAAAAAACAAAACAAAACAGAGCTGCTTTGAAGCTGAAAGGAGTTTTTAGATAGGGAAGAGGAAAAAGCCAATGACTGGGCCCACACCTTATTCACAGGCGGAGGGAGCAGAAAGAGCACAGCAGCTCCAGGCCAAATCTGCTCCTTTCTTCCCCATGAAGTTATTGGCCCAGCAGCCACCTCCTTCCTCACCCACTCTATCTGTTAGTGGCAGGGCAGGAGGAATAAAACCTGCTGAGTCTTTCTGGCCAGCTCTCCTTTCATCATGGGCAGTTCTGCTACAGGGAAGAGAGGTGAAAGGAAAGATTGAGCTGCAGCCCCCAGGAGCTGTAGCAGCCTTTGGGAGTCTTTGCATCCTAGCAGCAGCAGCCATCATCCTTAAGGGAAGAAGAGGGTGGCCACTCACTGCAAGGGAGACTGTATTAATGTTGGGTGTGTGTGTGTGGGGGGGGCATTGATTGGGATTATGGTGAGATTTGGGGTGGCATAAGGCAGCTGACTTGAATTGCATGAATTTTATGTGGGTGAATTTAATGAGGCATTTTGTATTGAGACTGTCCATCCACACCACTCTTGTACCATTCTGGTAAAAATGTGGAACACCTGTGTGGTGTTGAACTAGAAATTAAAGATTGTTTCAGCATAAATTGTCATTAAGGATATTTTCTCTAAACCAGTTGTGCAGTCTGTTGTATGCTGCTCCCCCTGGCCCTAAGTAACCTGTAACACATTGCAAAATTCATGTAATTGTTTCATGCAGTAAGAAGCCATCCTTCAAAACAGATTTTGTACTTTAAAACATTCTTTTTTATGGTTTGATGTCCATAAACACATAGAGTACTACATTTCAATTGTTTTGTCGCGTGTTTTGTTGGTAGTGTAATGCATTGGCAGGTTTATTAAAGGTTGAGAGGTCTGTACCTGATTTGTGGTTTTACACTGTAATATGCTTATAAACTGAAACCTCTGTCATTTTTAGAACTGAGGGAAGATGGTTTCCAGCCCCAGAACTTCTTAGTCCAAGGAGTGAAGGCTTTACTTAGTGCTTTAAAGTTATGGATGAAAAAAGAAGTAAGTGCAAGTGTATTTGTTTTTGTTATTTTAGTGAATTGTTTTTAATTTTAAAACTACATGAAAGTCTGAATCCTTTTAGAGTGTATTGCCATTTTGTAGATCTTTCATCCATTCGTAAGTATTGGAAAACTTGCTAGAAATTATGGATGGATGGTTTGGGGGAAAGCTGTCTGAGATGGTTTTATATTGTATGACACTATCAGTCATTATAGACCAATTACTATATTTAACTCTTGGGATTGCATTTAATCCTGCTTTCTCTTTCCAGTGTATGATAAAGGAGTTAGATGGCAATCGCATGAAGTTTTCCCATGTGAAATTATTATTGCATGTTGGCAAAACATACTTTGTGTGTCCACTGATATCACTTCTGTACTGCAGAGATGATCAGAATTTGGAATTCTGATTTAGAATTTGCTTTTGTTTTCCTCCACATTTTGCACATATGGTGCATAGTATCTTAGACCTAGTAGCCTTTAAAAGCTTATCAACAGAAATGGCTCCTGTTAGGTGCTCTAAAGGAGATTAAACCATCCAGAAATGAATATGGGGAGACCCTAAATACATTCGTACACTGGGAACCCCTTTGAAAAAAGTATATTTGTTAGCCCCACCTCCTAGCAAAATTACTGTGTATGGGGGGAGGAAAGATTGAGATCTTGTTTTCCCTCCCTTTTCTGAATGATTTGATTTCTCACCCCCCCCCCCCATTTAGTTGAAACAAGAAGCTCTGAAGACCAAATTATTGAGAGCAGTAAACAGTGATGAGCTGCCAAAATCTTAACAATCGGTTCCCTATAAAAAGTTCTGATTTAAGGGATGTGCTCCAGTATGCATTTTTTGTACCAACAGGGTTACCATATGTCTGTATTTTCCCATATTTTTAAATTTTAAAAATTCCTCCCAGACGGTGATTTAAAAACCAAAAAGCCTGACACATCCGTATTTTCCCAGACAGATGTTAACCCTGCCTAAAGTTCTTTTTTAAAAAGATGGGCCTGAACTAGAGATGAGCTCCATTTCACATGTGTGGGTCCCCGCCCCACTCCCTCAGGGTGTGCTAGGGTGACCAGATGTCCCGATTTTATAGGGATAGTCCCGATTTTGGGGTCTTTTTCTTGTATAGGCTCCTATTGCCCCCCAACCCCGTCCTGATTTTTCACACTTGCTGTCTGGTCACCCTAGAGGTGTGCACATGTGTGGATCTCAGCCGCTCCCTGCCCCCCTCATTGAAGCAGGTGTGCAGGGTTACTGTCTTGGGAACTGCAGGGCACCAGTGGACGTGGGACCAGCTGCAGACAGGAGCATGGGGCAGGGCTAGCTGGAGGCAGGGGGTGCAGGGCTGGCTGCGGGCAGGGCAGGGGGTGCGGGGTTGGCTGGAGACAGGAGGGTGTGGGGTTGGCTGGAGGCAAGGGGGTGCGGGGCTGGCTGGAGACAGGAGGGTGTGGGGTTGGCTGGAGGCAAGGGGGTGTGGGGCTGGCTGGAGACAGGCAGGCTGCGGGCAGGGCAGGGGGTGCGTGCTGCGGGGGTTGGCTGGATACAGGGCAGGGGGTGCGGCAGGGGCTGGCTGCGGGCAGGGGCTGGTGCAGGCAGGGCAGAGGGTACGGGGGTGGCTGGAGACGGGCTGGCTGCGGGTAGGGCAGGGGGTGCGTGCGGCAGGGGCTGGCTGCGGGCAGGGGGTGCGGGGCTGGCTGCGGGCAGGGCAGGGGGCGCGTGGGGCAGGGGCTGGCTGCGGGCAGGGCAGGGGATGCGGCATGGGCTGCTGCGGGCAGGAGTTGCGGGGGTGGCTGGAGACGGGCTGGTTGCGGGCAGGGCAGGGGGTGCATGCGGCCGGGGCTGGTTGCCAGCAGGGAGTGCAGGGGTGGCTGGAGACAGGGGCTGGTGCAAGCAGTGGGTGCCAGGGGTGCGGCAGGGGCTGACTGCAGGCAGGGCAGGGGGTGGCTGGAGACAGCGGTTGGCTGCGGGCAGGGCAGGGGGTGCGGCAGGGGCTGGCTGCGGGCAAGGGGTGCCGGGGTGGCTGGAGGCAGGGTGGGGGGTGCGGGGGTGGCTGCGGGCAGGGTGGTGGGTACTCACAGGGAGAGCAGTAAGACGTAGCCCAGGCCCAGCAGAGCAGCTGGGGACCCACCAGGCAGCATCCGGAGCCTCAGGTCCAGGGGTCGGAGGAGTAGCATCACAGGGCTCGTGCCCAGGGCCAGGCGGCAGCCCACATGGCTCCCGCAGCACCCCCAGTGGCCGGAGGAGGAATTGCGTCACTTCCTGGCCGGAGCCCATCAAAGCCTCAGCGCCCCCTTCAGGGAAGCAGGTTAACAACCGGTTCTAAAACTGGTTCAAAATTTAACAACCAGTTTGCGCGAACCGGTGAGAACCGGCTCCAGCTCACCACTGGCAGTAAAGGGAGAAGGAAAAACACAGGACCATAAACTAAAGAGGTCCTGACACCCCCTCCCACCCCCACAAAGAAAACAGTACTGCTTTTGTGGGGAGATTTGGGGTTCAACACTTTATTCTCTATTCTCCCCTTCCCCCCGCTATGGTTGTTGGTCTGGTCTACAGGCTTAGCTGAAAGCTCAAGAGGGGACCTCTTTGGATTCAGGCCCATTCATCCATGCTTCTGTGAAACTAATCACTGCATAACCATCTCCTCTCAGGCTTTCTTTGAACATTCACAGTAAGCTAAAAACTGGGAGAAGTTTGAGTTGTAATTTTGCACAGAAAGTGGGTTTTTTTTGTTTGGTTGGTTTTTTTGGTGTGTGAGTGCCCTCTGTGCATCCCACTTCTGGGATATAGTAGCTTTGGAATATTTCTAGCGAGCTGTGTCAGTTGGGGCCATTTTCCTCTTCCCTCCCTCTGCCCCCACAAAGGATTCAATGGGTATAAAAGGGAAGGGTAATGGCCACACCCACCCTTCAGTTCTCTTTTAACCACCAAAGATGTAGTGAGGTTGAATCATATGCAGTGTCACTGATGTTTTTTGTGCTTTTTGGTTCTGCCTTTTGTCGGCTATTTTCTTTTTTGTTAAATTAACAGTACAGGTTTCTTCAGTTTGAAGAATAAAGAAGAAATGCTACCTATTGGGCTCAGGTATCGTATGGATGACCTGTAAGAGCCAGAGCGTTGCCTCACACTCCCTTTCTAACAAGGGAGGCTCTTCAGACTAAGTCTGGTTGTGATCAAGTTCAACATTGACTTTGGACATCCACTAGCCTTAAGTGGCTCTGTGTCCAGCTTAAGCAACATCCATCTCCCCAGTCTTATCTGGACGAGTCCAGCACTGAGGTCTTTAGGTCAACCTAATTCATTGCCAAGGCTCTAGCATTGTCAATATTGAGGTTGAGGTCCACAGGTCCCATCGGGTTGACCAAATTTCATGATATCTGTTGGGGGGCTTATTCCTTCACCCACTTACTTCCCTGGTCCTTCTCACATGAACAGAGAGCAACAATATCCGAAGTCCAAAGGTCCAAACAATTCTATGTTTATTGGGGTGAACTTCCAGCAAGCATGATTCCAGTTTCCTTCCTTAGTATCCCCCTTCCCAGCTCTGACACCAGAGCCTTACCTGTGTCCCTGTTCTCATTTCCCCCCCTTAACAAAACATGATTCCAATTTCCCCACCCCCATTTCCTGTTCCCATTTTCCCCCCTTTACTTCCTGATTGACTGCAGACTATAGTAAAACTTGAGTTCTCCTTAGCTATACCTTAACCAATCATTTTACTGAAATTTAACTAACCAATCCTAACATATTGTAACACGATTATTTAACCAATTATATCCCACCACCTTAATTAGTTTACACCCAGCAAAATTAATTATACAGCAGAAAGAAACAATCTCAGAACCAGACAGAGACCATGCAAATAAACAATAGCAAAGTAAGAACTATAATGACAAAACAATAGAGAAGTGAGGATTTCACATCCTAGCTATTGATAAGTGAGTTCTTGCCAGACAGGATGCTATCAAACTAAGTTTTTTTAAATTTTCTAGGCACTTCCCTTTCTCTGGAGGCGATGGGCATTATCAGGACAGGATTGTGTTCTGAACAGCCCAATAGCACCTTATTTCAATGTGACTAGTTTGGAATGTAAGGATGTGACCGTTCGCTTCCCAGCTTATGGCTGCCTCTGCTGCTTAGCCAAAGGCCTTCGCCTAAGAACAGGGCCTCAGACTCACAGTAAGAGATGGCCCTTACATGGGCAGACAGTGATTTTGATTCTTTCTTTTATACCTCTATAACTAGCTAAGTGATAAGAATACGCCCAAATTCTTAAAGTCTAGGCCTTTGCAGACAGGCCTGCATATCTATATCCTAACATCATCATTGGTGTGACATCTTTTGAGCTACTAGGAAACTGCAATAAATCAGTTAATTAATACATTTTGCAGCCACTCCTGGAATCTCATTGCCTTAGCACTGGAGGTCTGTGTTCCAATCAGATTAGGCCCTCTTGTGCTGCACAACTGGTACTTTGGTCCTAGAACCTATTCTGTTATGATGCCAGGAAGACCTTGGCCTTTGTCTCCTATGCATAAACAAAGGATAATCTTCTTTGGGCACAGATGCCTCAGAAGTCTTCTCCTATTATTTTAAATGTACCTGTACCTGAGTACTCTGATAGCAACAATGGCCAATAGGAAGGCATTCAACTTCTTAATCTCAGTTGGGAACCCCAAATATATAGTACCAATTCTTCAGAATTGTTAGTGAATAATGTTCCTCAGCCACAGCAAACAAAGATTGCTACCTGAAAGGTGACATTGAGATTGTATCACCTTTTTCCAGGGGACAAATTCTAGCTCTTTATCAGTCCAACTTGTCGCAAATGTCCATGAGATGCTTCTTTTTAAAACTGTGCTTTAAAAAATACCAGAGAATCTTGCTATGCTGACTTCATCCATCTTAGATGTCAGAATATTTGTGTGTCTCCAAACTTTGGTCCACAAACAGGTTCTTTAACAGTGTAACTGAGTGATATCTTTACTCAGGCTACACATATAGCCTCCAGAAGATGGGAGTCATGATTCATTGATGCTGCTTACTCCTGAGTCACTTACGTCTCACTTCACTTTCTGTATTGTCAGTGATCTAACATATGCTGATCAGAGAATTCCTTTCCCACATCCCTTACCATTTACAGTAATATTTCCAGATGGCGGACTTGGGACCTTCACCTTGTTATCTAGCCTTTTTAAGGATTATGGACTCTGGTGGAGGTGAAAGCTCCACATTACGGTTCTGGAATCGAATACTATTTGTCTAGTGTGAAATTATTCCTCCCTTTAATGAAGACCAGAGACTCCTCGACCAAAAACACAAATGTCTTCATTAGGTCTCGCTCTGCCATTATGTATTGTGTAAAGAGTATGACCAGACTAGACCTCTTTGTTACCAAGGAGAATATCCATTGTCTCCTGTTCTGCTAGAGAGGTCACTTCAGGGTCAAACAACACCCAGTGTTCCTGACAAACTCCCTTTTTCTTAGATTGGAATTGGGAATTCCTCTGTTCCATTCCATATAGACCTGCCAGAGCATACGCATTTACAACGTTGAGGATTTAGAAAGAAGAAATTGAGAGAGGTGGCCAAAAAGAATGAGTCTGAAGAAGGTAGAAAGACGTGTTAAGCTGAAACAGATTATTATTCCAGCAGCCCTGAAAGATGAAAATGATGAAAGGACATCAGAAAGGAGCAAGATGAACAAAATATATACAAAATTCTACAATGATCTCTAGTCCTCACATGTCAGTGTCCAATGTACACAGTCAAAGCAGCAGGCTACAGAAGAAGTTTGTGTTATGTGGGAAGAAATTGAATACACAGTTCGTAACATAAAGAGAGGGAAGGAGCCCAGGAGTGGATGATGATTGGCTGGAATATCTCAAAGCAAGGGAAGATACTCTCTACAAAGCGTTGGCGCAATGGTTCACCATCTACATCAATAGTGTGTTCCAGATGCATGGAAGAAATCCAAAACAATACTATTGATTTTGAAGACGGGCGATCCAGAAGAATTGAGCAACTACCATCCAATCACATTCCTCTCACAAGTGTATAAGGTCTTCATATGCGTCATACTCAACTGGGTTAAGAAGGATCTTGAAATGCATGAAAGTAGAGAACAAGCTGGTTTCTGCTCAGGGTATTCGACAATTGATCACATCCACTCAGTTCGGCAGCTTGTCGAAAAATACAAGGAATACAAAGTACCATTGTGTCTTGCATTTGTCGACTACAAAAAAGCATTTGACGCGGTGGAGATTAAAGCTGTACAAAACGTGCTCAACAAAATCTGAATCGACCCGAGGTACGTTGGCCTGCTGGAAATAATTCATTGCAATTGTTTGACAAAGGTAACATTATTCAATGTCCCGTGCATTATTATTATACGTAGAGGAGTCAGACAAGATGACAGTGTCACCGAAGCTGTTTGCAGCGGGACTGGAGTCACTGTTCAAAAAATTGTACTGGGAAGAAGGAATCAGAATTGACGGAGAACAGTTAACACATCTTCTCTTCGCTGATGACTGTAATATTGGCAAAGGACACCGCAGAACTGGAGAGCAAATTGCAGCAATTGCAAACACTTTCTCATGATATCAGGTTGGAAATGAAAACATGGAAGACTAAGTGGATGTGGAATGAGCATTGTGCAGCAGGAATCATCACTGTAAACAAGAAAGTAATTGAGGAGGTCAACAAATATATTTACTGGGGTCAGCAGCTGAACAGAGAACTCATTTGAAGGGGAATGCAGTAGGAGGAGACAGGCGGGGTGGGCAAGTTTCATGAAAAGCGGAGGAAGAAAAATTCACTGTCACCCAGAGGTCAATGGAAGGGTGAATGTGTAAGATATCGCTCCATGATCACATATTAAATGAGGTGATCAGAAGGAGTACAGAGGTGACTGATGTAGTGCAGGCGATGTATAATAGAAAGAGGAGATGGGCTGGTCAGGTAGTCCACAGACAATAGGTGAACAACCTGCATCAGTGACTGGATCCCCAGAGACCACAAGCGACCGCTGGGCATACCGAAAACGTGCTGGGCCGATCCTGTGACAAAACACTTTGGCCAGAAATGGAAAGAACATGCTTGCAACAAAACAGAATGTTGTGGCGTCGACTTGTGTTCGTGGAGGGATGGATGAGGACAAGCCGGACAAAGGTGATTCCATATAGGTTCTTATTGCACTCAGCGCTGTTGTATCTGAGTGTGTTCCAATAGTGTATTAAGCAAGATGACCAATGTCACATGTTGTTTGTTCTCTTATCCTTTCCAGGGGGAGAAGTATATGCAGGGGCCTGTCTTGTTTCGGTAAGGTTTTTTAAAATATACATGTTGGTATGTATGTTAGAGAGGGAAAGGTCAAAGAAATGTGCCTTGCACTTGGAGTGGAAGGTGGGAAGAAGTGTGATGGTCTTGAGTTCCTGGGGGAATTCATTCCACTTGTTTTGGAGTGGTCTCTGGGAAAGGTCTGTCTCCTGCACAGGCGAGATTTACCTTTGTGTAGAGTCCCATTGCACCAGAGGAGCAAAGTTGTCAGCCTCAGTCTTCATCCTGGAGCTTTAGGCCGTCTCTTAGATATCCTGGGCTCAGACCATGGAGTACCTTGAAGATGAGGATCAAGACCTTAAATTTAATTCGCTATTCTATGGGAAGCCAGTGTAGGGAGCAGAGGTCAGGTTTGATGTTCTCATAGTAGTGTGTATTGCTAAAAAGATGTGCTGCAGCATTCTGTACTAGTTGGAGCTTCCAAAGTGCTGAAAGCTTCATGCCCAGATATATTGGCATGCTTATTCCATCTGAGAGTTGACAAAGATGTGAATAACTGAGGCCAGGTCTCTTCCCATCCTGGCGGATGAGGGTCTGCTAGCCAACTGGAGATGATAAAAAGAGCTACTCATGATACTGCTGTGTGAGAGTCTAGTATGCAAGGAATCCAAGAGTAATCCTAAACTACAGAGTGAATTGACCAGTTGTGGATGTGTGCCTTCAGTCAAAGGAGACTTCACTGTGGGTATGTACTCTTCAGTATGTTTTCATCTGCCCACCTGCATCATCCATTTCTTGCTCGGATTCAGCTTTGTCCAGCTGTTCATCTCTGAGCTCATCTCATCTATGCACTGGGTCATCTTAATGGTGGTAAGGTGGTTATATGTAGTGAAGGATAGGTAGAGCTGTGTATCATCTGCATATTGCTGGCACTTGAGTCCATGGTCTGACCAGTTCACTTAGTGGCTGCATAGAAATGTTGAAAAGGATTGGAGGGTGAAATTGTAGTCATTTTCAACATTAGCTTGACCTGCCATCTACAGCTGATGCGTTGTTTTTTGTGTGGTAGATTTGCAATCCTTGTTTACCTAGAATGCCTCAGCCCACTTTTCTAGGGGGATTGTATTGCTTGCTAAACTCCAAGTGGGAATATACAGAGGCCACTCGAAGAAAGAGGTTACTTCCAGTAACTGTTCTTTGAATGTTGCCTCTGCATATTAATATTTACCACCCACCTTTCCCTCTTCTTTGGAGTCTCATGTCTGGTTCTGCACTTAAGTTTTGCTGACATAGATTTGTTGGTTAGGAGTGTGAAACAAATCAC
The DNA here is from genome assembly GCF_009764565.3 of Dermochelys coriacea. Taxonomy (NCBI): domain Eukaryota; kingdom Metazoa; phylum Chordata; order Testudines; family Dermochelyidae; genus Dermochelys; species Dermochelys coriacea. The sequence goes on from NC_050068.2 coordinate 249,538,272, forward strand.
ATCCTTGCCTGACAAAGCTATGCCAGCAAAAGCTCTAGTGTAGATCCAGTTACACTGGCAAAGAAGTCCTTTTGCTGGCATAGCTTATTTTGCTTGGGGGATTGGTATAAACTATACCAGCAAATGAATTCTTTTGCTGGTATAAACTGTCTCCACTACTAGGGTTTGCTGAATTAGCTGTACCGGCAAATGCTTTCTAGTGTAGACAAGGCCTCAAGTAAATAAATGTGAAATGAGGGAAGGAACTGAAGGGCAGTTGGGGCCACTCCTCCCTTGAATTATCCGGGGGGATGGGGTGGAAGGAGTGAGTAGCCCCAATGTGCACTGCTTGCTCGAAGAACAACAGTTACTGGTAAGTAACCGCACAGCAGTCAATTTAATGTTTTCCGTAAAATCAGTGATCATGATATTAATACAGCTTTAACCTCACAGCTATGTATTATATTGCATCATCTGTTAAAGGAGAGCCTGCTCTTTCCAACTATCTGAAGAAAACTAGATTCTCAAAAAGGTGCCAGAAATATAAAATCAGGACAGGCTGATGGCTGATTTTTCCATACAGTGTGTTTCGTAAGGAAAGAAGGCATCAGTTCTTAATTAATGTGGTCTCTGATTTCATCCAGTCATTCTGTATAGGTGTGCTTTTTCCTATATGTGGCTCTTTGGAGAAGTTAGATTAGATAGTTTAGATGTTAAGCAAATTCTCAGTTAACTAGCTAGAACTAAGCCTTCATGTAGGCATTTAGATTGTTTATACTGAATGAAGATAAACCTATGGGGAAAACCCATCTATGTTCAGATATTGTCTAAATGGATTAAAGTGAACATATATACTATTATGGCCTTGCAGGCTTTTCAGTACCATAAGGCCTTGGATCATGCTCTACCAGGTTTAAAATAGGCTCCATCATTGAAATATACAAGGATGCTGCCTGGAGATCAATTCATGCATTTACTCAGCATTGCTTTTGATTTGGCTTTTAGATCTGAGGCCCAATTCAAATTAGTGTTGTGACCCTAATGTAACTGAATTCTCTTCAAACCCCACCTGCTTTTAACATTGTTACTATTTATCTCCCCAAGTAGGGTTCCATACTGACCATACTCAAAGGAGAAAGAGAAATTGTTTCCTGTACAAGTAGTCAGTTAAATAGATTGTCAGTATGGCTTCCTATCCCCACTTTAGATCCTTTGCTAAGGATTCTGATAAAATGGAAAGAGCTGATGGATAGTTGATGTTGCACGCCCTTAAATATCCTTGAGACCAATCATGTAGTGCTGCTTTCTAGAGTTCTGACTGGATTCCTCTGCATGTATATTCATTCGTACTGGCAATCTACTCTATTACCAGTAAGTACTCTGGCTTAATTTGAATAGATTTTCTTTGAATCTAGGCTTTTCATAGTTTCATCTACTTTATAGCAGACTTGATTTTTATCTTAGTATAATTTATTTCATCTTTTTCCACTTTTCACATACAGCTTGTAACAGAACATGCCTTTGAAATTCCAGACAATATTAGGCCTGGGCATCTCATTAAAGAACTCTCTAAAGTGATTCGCTCTGTAGAGGTAAGACTGGAAGACATTACTGAACTGCACACAGGTTACTGTGTTTCTCTTGTATCCTTTAATTATTTTAAAAGCTGTCATATTTACAAAAAGGATACTTGATCACTTTGAACCTCATAGCTTTACGGTAGTTGCACCTTTAGGGTCATTGTTTTCTGCAGTGTCACTTTCTTATTGTCCTTGCCATTTATTTTTGAAAGTAGAAGGCCAGGTGGAAAATTTTTTTGAGGTTGTCTAACTGCTAGTATTTCCGATTAACCAAAAACAGCAATTTTTAAATTGTACAATCTTTATTTTAAAATTTAGAAAGCTTAAATCTTTTCAAAAGCAAGTGAAAACTTCTAAGAGTTCTAGTTTTTAAATATTTACAATTTTTTTTTTTAGATTATGCTGTTATCGTGTTTGTACATTTGAGAGCCCTATATTTTTAGATTTTAGTGTTTTGTCTCCTTGCTTCTCCCCTAATCTGTCCATTTTCTTTTGAACATTTTCTGCTCTTTTGTCTGGTATATCACCATCTTTTCTTTTTCCTTCATTTTTCCTTCTCTGTATTTTGTATTGGCCATTTTGTGCTACTTTACTACTTAGCCCTTCAATGATTAGGGTTCCTAGTCTCTTTGAAATGAACATAGTCTTGTGATGAGAGCAGTGCTGGAAACCGAGGAGAGTAGTGGTCTGGTGAGAGTAGTGGGTATATGCCCTGTAATTCTTTAGTGTAAACAGTGGTTAAGGCAGCAGAGTTGTCATGGCAATTTTTAAAAAAAAAAAAATCACAGTGAAAGTAAATTTAATAAGTGTCACCGGATTTAGGAGGAAATGATGTGTAAAATCACAGGAATGCCATTTAAAGGGGGAGCGCTGTGGGGATGGTTGGGTTGGATCATGGACACACGGAAAAATCAGGGGCAAACAGAAGAATCATGGTTTCTGAAATTTTTACCACTGTTACAAACGTCCTGTCCTAACAATTGTATGTGCTAGTGATTATATTGTGGTAGCACCTAAAGGCCCCAATTAGCAGAGGGGTCTCCTGCTAGATGCTGTACAGATCCATCAGAAAACACAGAACCTCCCCAAAAGACCTCCAATTTTTGTTTTTTTTATGATTTTTCATTTGTTGATGTGAATGGGAAACCCTAATTAAATGTGTGGACTTCTCCCTGACAGACCCCTCTGAAATATTTGTTTTCAATTAAAGGAGGAGAACAGCAAACCAGTTAAAACTCAGGGAATTCTTGGTATGTGCCCAATTTCACGATCCTCACATGAAGCAACCTCTCCTCACCATTCCAGAAGAAAAGTGAGGAAACTGCGAGACCATACAACCAAAGTTCCTTCTAATCTGGATATCCTGGAGCTCCACACAAGGGAGGTACTCAAAAGGCTGGAGATGTCCCCATGGGAGGAGGCAAGTAATACATTGCATGGACATAAAAGACACAAACTAGAATGTATAAAAAGTTTAAGCCCTATATTAAGATGTGAAAAATCGCATAAGAAATTGGATAAAAAATGTATTATAATGCCACTGTATAAATTACATAACTCTCACCTAAATTATTGTACAGAGATCTGGTCATCCTATCTCAAAAAGAATATAGCAAAACACAGGAGATAGAGGATAAAAAATAATTATGGCATGAAAGGCCTTCTAAAACAGTGAAAATATTGGGAATATTTAGTTCAGACAGGAGAGGTTGAGAGAGTATGTTAGAAGTATGCAAAACAGCGAATGTCAAGGAGAAAAATGAATTGGGTGCTCTTATTTGCTGTTTTCTCATAATACAAGATCAAGAGACATTCCATTAAACTGAAAGGCAACGAGTTAAATTTAATTTTTATATACAAAATAATTAAACTGTGAAACTCGTTGCCACAAGATGTAATTGAAAAAGAGAGCCTAGAAGGATTCAAAAATATTTCTCCATTTATATGGAAATTGTGGACATAGTTTTTCATCTAATGTAATTGTGTATTTTCTAAAAGGGATGTAAACACTCCTGTTTCAGAGGATAAGCCATTCTTGGAGTTAGGAAGAAAGGGCAATTTATGGGCAGGTTACTGGGCATTGTGGGATTTTTCCACTGGCAGAGATCAGCTAGTGGGTATCATGTTTTGGGGTCTATCCAGACCAGTAAGGGGTTCTGTTATTGCTTGCCCTGTAACTTTGGGGGTCTTTGTGTTGGTTCAGTTCCCTGACACCAGTATGGCCTCAAGCATACGGTCTCATCCTGGCTCTCACCAGCCTAGTTACTCTTTGCTGAGTGACACCAACCTTCCAATTCTAGGTCTCCCCAAATACAGCCTCCCCAAGTTCTTAGTTACCAGATAGTCAGATCATTCCCCACTGGTTTGTCACACCTAAGACATGAAGCCTGCCCCCCAGTTATTAGTGATTTTGGCATACATACTCCACACCATTTGCACACTAGAGAGCTGCTTGGGGTAAAAATAAACAAAAAGTTTATTTAATAGAAAAAACACAGATTAAAAGATGAAATAGTAAGGAAAGCAAACATATACAAGTTACATAGAAAATAAACAGAGATGCAAGCTCAGACTTTACACTTTCATATTAGATAAAATCTTTTTTCTAATAATAGTTACCCTATTCTCTTAAAAATTTCCAAGCATAGATCCTAGCTACAGGAGGGATCCAGCGTTCATGAACAGTCTCCCACAAAAAGACTTTCCTCTAAGTTCTGGATGCTCTTTAGTTCAAACCTCTTCCATTTTAAAAGTGTTTGGGGAGGTAACCCCCGTCTGCCTGAGAGGAGGTGTTGCTGAAGTTGCACCACAGTTAGTTTCAATTTTTATATATATAAAATAAAAAAAATACATGCACGCATGCACGCCTTCATAACCATAACCTGTATACTTAGCTCATAATGACTATTCAGTTCAGTGCATTCAAGCTTTCATAAAAGATCTTACTTGATATACTCTTACAGTAAAATAGCATAGTATGTAATCATTTGGTTTAACTGTTTAGTTTGTTGGGTTTAAAGCTTCTTGTCCTGCCCTTGAAGTGTCTGGAGCTGATTGTCTTGATGGGCTAGGTAGTAGTTTCCATACGAATTGCTCGCTTAGCCTTTGGTTTGCATCACCCTTTTGGCTTTTCCTATGATTCGAGAACAAGGATAACTTCTAGAGGGAGCAGTTTTCAACATATTTGTCTGGAAGAATGTTTGGAATATAGCAATGGAGGGTGGTCATAATAAGTGGAAAAAATCCACAGGGGAGGGAATGAAATCCAGCAATTCTGTATTGCTGATATCCAAGCCACTTCAGCCATTGATAGCCAGCTTCAGCTTTCCTCTGCTGGCTATTAGAAATATTCACTATGATCTTTTGGGGAGAAATGCTGTTGTGGATTGCAGAAAAAATAAATTTGTGTAAACTCTTGTCATTTTGAGGAAATAATAAACGGTCCTGCTTTTGGTTCTTTAGGACATAGCAAACTCTAAACTGAATGGAAGATTTAATAAGCCCTTTCAGCCGTCTTCTACAGTACCTGAATGGAGAACAAAGGACAATGATCTACGCCTTCTGCTTTCAAATGGAAGAATCATTAGGTATAAAAAGTTGCTTATGGGTCACTTGTTCAGTCATTTTGGATTGGTGCACTCTCATTTTTTGACAGTTCTTCCCTTCTACTTCTGGTAGCTTGTCTTCCCTCACACTTACCATAAGGCTTCATGTTGGAAGCAGAGTGAAGAAGGATCCACTAGCACCTCTGTGCTTGCTGTACTGCTAGGGAAGCAAAGAGGTACTAGGATGGTTAGAGGGAAAGAAAAAGGAGGTGTCTTGCATGTGCATTTAGGTAGTATTAAATTGTTGTTTGATTAAACTTCAAATTGTAAATATTTTTAAATACACAGATTTGTTAGAAGGGTAAAGTAAATACTCTCCAAATGAAAATTTCTCATCAGAAATACCATAGGTCAAATTTAATATGTTCAGAGTCCAGGTTCCAGGAGGAACATGAATTTACTAATAAATCTTCTCAAAACGTGCCGACACAATTTTGATACACAAAAAAGGAAGTAAAATGTAGAACCATGTGGCTGTTGCTGCATAGTGAATGCAGTGGGAAAATGTTTGGTAAAAGGAGAAGAAAAGGGCAGACAGTGTGAGAATGAGAATCTTGCCTCTAAGAGAATATTGCAAATAATAAAGAATATGATCAACTATTTTATGTAAGACTGTAAATAATATAAAATTCAGTAAGTAGTGTTTGTAACATTTCAATTTTTTGTGAGATAGAGATGAGCGACGACCATTTACAGATCAAAGTCTTTACACGGCAGACAGTGAGGATGAGGATGACAGGACAAGGTCAAAAAAGACAAAGACTATTAAAATGGAAGACCAGAGCTCAGGGTTGGAAGGACAAGGGACTGCAGATGCCCAGAAACCACTGAACAGTAAGCTTGTTTTTGCTGGAGCCGAACACTTCTGCATCTTTTATGACCAGAACAAAGTCCACTTGTTCTGTGAACCTTGTCTGTGGAACTTTTTATCAACCAACTGGAATATGGCTTTTCACCAAATGGTTCTTGCTTTAGGTACATTTGGCTAAGTGTGTGATATGTAGGTATGTAGATAATTGTGAACCAAAAACTGGTCCCTCCATCATTTAAGGTTGAGTTGAGCTTTTCACTTAAAGCAGGAATTCAACCTCTTTGTTACTCATGGAAAAATACAGGGTTATCCTTCCTAAAATTACAGCACTTACTTTGAGTAAAGAATAAATTTTCTGAGACTTTTCAAGTAAGTCTGGTAAATAATTTGAGTAAAAATTAATTTGAAAATGGGTCCTTTAAGAAATTTAGCACCCAGTGTCAGACTTTGTCTCCAGTGATCTTAATTGAATAATAGACTTTTCAATCTTCCCTTATAGTTAAAACTCACTGAGATTTTGTGCATAGGCTGCAGTTGAAGAATTTAAGGCTTATAGTAATTTTTTGCCATTATTCTTCATAACTGGAGTTGTATGCGGAAGCTAAAGAACAGTCTCATGCAGAGAATTCCATGAAGAAACTGCCCTCTTTAAAAGAGCTGTCATCTTCTTCCATTGTTCTCAATGGGGCAAAGGCCACAGTTTGTCCTTAGCAAAGATTGGCCACTATCTCCATTCACTTGTTCCTCAGAATGTTCCCTTCTGCCTCTTGACAACATAAGGAGCCATCATCTTCCATGGGGGCAGATTGGTTTCATTTTCATAGCGGGTGATGATGGCAATTTTGAAAGAAGGCAGTTCTTTGCGAGTTTCTCTGAGGAAGATTTTATGCACCAGTTTCTGCTGTTAGATAACTTTTCAGTTATAAAAAGTTTAAAAAAAAATAAAATCTTAAATTTGTTTTGAAAAGCTATCCATTGCACCAGATTTACTCAATGGATTGAGCTGGAGGGAGGGGTAAAGAAGGGTATATGTGGATGTATGCATGCGCCTGAAAGTTGTAGATGGTGCAACAGGGAGGGGGAAACTGCAGCAGGTCTGTGGAAGACAGGTGGGGAGGGGGTAAGTTGGGATGTGTGCAGGGGAATATAGAAAGTTGCAACAGGCATGGGGAATTTGAAAGACAGGAGGGAGAAGGAACTTGGGATGTACCTTCTAGCTGCTTTGCACTGCTCTGGCAAAACAAAGTAGTAGTAAAACTGGCTGGTGTGCTCTGGCTGCTTATAGGAACTGCCATACTGGATCAGACCTGAAATCTATGTAGTCAAGTATCCTGTCTCCAACAGTGGCTAGCACCAAAAGCTTCCAAGGAAGATGTAAGGATTCCACAGTAGGCAGATGTAGGATATGTCCCCCACATTAGGTCTCATAATTTAAAGATTGGCTTAAGCCCTAAAGCATAAGGTTTAATATCTGTTCTAAAATTTGTGCTAGCATGAAATATGATGATTCTGGATATTTTTGTTACCCAAATGTCTGATTGCTTCTTGGGCTCTGTGGTTTCCTGTGGCAGTATGTTCCATAGTCCAAGTACATGTTGTATGATAAAGTATTTCCTTTTATCAGATTTGCTGCTACTTAATTTTGTCAGATGTCCCCTCGCTCTCCTGTTACGAGACAGGGAGAACAGAAGCTCCTGATCTACCTTCTCTAGACCATTCATTATTTTATGTATATTTATCATTGCTCCTTTTGGTTTCCTTTCTAAGATGAACAGTCTGAGTCTTTTCTTATGAATTTTTCCGCTCCCCAAATGTTCTTGCCATCCTTCTCTGAATCCCTTTTAATTCTTCAATATCCATTTAGAAATGGGCTGATTAGTACTACATTCAGTATTCTGGATGAGGCTGTACCATAGATTTTATATAATGGTTTTATAATTTCCATATTATTCGCCCTCACATTCCTTATCCTAACACTTAGTTTACCGTTTTTCACTGTAGTTGCACAATAAGCAGAAGTCTTAATTGAGCTGTCTATAGTGATACCCAGGTCCCTTTCTTGAGTTGATAGTTAGAACCTTATAAGGTGTATGGTTCCCCCCCCCATGTGCATTACTTCACTATTATCAACATTAAAATTCATTTGCCATTTTTGTTGCCCATTCACCTAGCTTGGTAAGGACTGAAATCCTCTTTGGTCTTGACTAACCTAAACTGTGTGTTCATATCTGCAAATCATTAAAAAATCACATGGCAATAGTCTCTTTGAGATTCTTGTTTAGTTTTCATGTATGAAACTTTTAATTAGAAACAACAAGGAAATTCCAAGACACAAACTGTTAAGATGTAGTTAAGGTTGAGACTACACATCAGTAATTTGGGGTAAAGGCTTCTAGAGAGAGAGCGAGAGATCTCTCTTAAAAGGAAAGCAGCTTCACTAAATAGCATAACATACGATTTTATAGATTGATTTTTGGACATTTGCGGGGGCTTTTGAAACCAGATGTTGAAAACTAAATACATGTGATTATTGTTTTTGAAGATGAATGTGAAATGATAGATCTAAGAACTAATTTTGTCCTTTATTTCCAGTGTTCTTTGAAAGTGTAAAATCAGAACTCAGGAATGGATCTTCAGAGTACTCTGATATTTCTGATTCAGAAGAATCTGAGCCTGATTGCACTACCCAGGTAAATGCTAGAGAAGGAAACAGGAGTTGGTCAAATGAAAATCAAAGTAGTATTTTATTTATTTATATTCATGTATTAAAATCTCTGGATACATGTACAAAAAATTTTTAAAAATCCATTCATGTACAAATTGGGCCAATATCTAAAACTAAAAACTATCCCAAATTTGCTCATGTACCTAGTTCTCTCTCACACTCCAATACTGGAATGTCACTGGCAAGATACGATATCTTGAGTAGGGATCTTTTGAGAGTTGGACCACAAAGGGATTTGTTTAGGATAACAGGGAAACCGAAGTGCATATGCCATGAACTCTAGTGAGGAAGGTATGTAACAGCCTTGCTATGTTTGCCCAAAACATCCCATTCCAAGTATTGATCTTGCAGGGAAAGTGTTGTGGTTTGGGGTAAGTGGCTTGTTATCCCATCCTGGTAAAAAGGAGATGGAGGTGACTGTAGGGAGGATATGAAATATTTTCTGAGCAGTCCTGAGGAAGGAAGTGCAGAACGTGCTAAGCTTGCTGAAAAGGCTTTTAAGCTTAGCCATTTCAATTTCTTTGATGATAAAGCCAAAGCTCAGGAATGGGGATATGAGTTTTTTGACTATACACTTTTTTTTAAAACAGGTTGGGAAAGTACCTACTCTCATTCCCTCAACTGCTTTTGTAAGCATAGTGCTCCTCTGCAAAGACTCTTCTGTAATACACATGCTGTTTTGATAACTCTTGCTTGTGCTCAGCACAAGTTGAAAGACATGTGAATGGTAGATGCAAATATAGCAAGGCTGTCATCGTGAAAGTTCTGCTGGGAGTTACTGGGAAGCTGCAGCCTCAGTTCTCCTTTTGCAGTCAGCCAAGCACGAAACTGATTTAGAATTACAGAAGAGTTTTTGAATTTCAGTAATGTGCTTTTGGACTGTTAAGTGTTACTACTTTTTCAATAATGACAGGTTTCAGAGTAGCAGCCATGTTAGTCTGTATTCGCAAAAAGAAAAGGAGTACTTGTGGCACCTTAGAGACTAACAAATTTATTAGAGCATAAGTTTTCGTGTGAGCTGTAGCTCACGAAAGCTTATGCTCTAATAAATTTGTTAGTCTCTAAGGTGCCACAAGTACTCCTTTTCTTTTTACTTTTTCAATGGGAGTTAAGTTGTGTGCTGAATACTTATGACCTTGAGAAGCAGTCATCTTTATCTTACTTTCATTGTCTGAGTAGAGGGTAGAGACCTTCTTGTCGTGCTTCTGTCTGCATTCATGGATGGCATCTTCAGCAATTCAACTCAATATTATATTAGGTTTTTTCAGCTGTAGAATCAGTAGTATTACATAGCAATGTGGTTTTTCCCTTGGATATATGTAGCTATTGAATTATTTTCAATGTTCAGTCAACAGTTTTGCAATACTGTTGATGATGATTCTTTTAGCTCCACCTGTATTTTTTCTTTTCTTTTCATTTACAACATATAATAGTGTGTTTGGCATGTTTAAATTAGAGCTGTCGATTAATCGCAGTTAACTCGTGCGATTAACTCAAAAAAAAATTAATCGTGATTAATTGCAGTTTTAATCGCACTGTTAAACAATAGAATACCAATTGAAATTTATTAAATATTTTGGATGTTTTCTTCATTTTCATATATATTCTGTGCCTACCAGTCCACTCAGTCCTACTTCTTGTTCAGCCAATCGCAAAGACAAACAAGTTTGTTTACATTTACGGGAGATAATGCTGCCCTCTTCTTATTTACAGTGTCATCAGAAAGTGAGAACAGGCATTTGCATGGCACTTTTGTAGCCGGCATTACAAGATATGCTAAATGTTCATATGCCCCTTCATGCTTTGGCCACCATTCCCGAGGACATGCTTCCATGCTGATTATGCTCATTTAAAAAAATGCATTAATTTAAATTTGTGACTGAATTCCTTGGGGGGAGAATTGTATGTCCCCTGCTGCTTTATCTGCATTCTGCCATATATTTCATGTTATAGCAGTCTCGGATGATGACCCAGCACATGTTCATTTTAAGAACGCTTTCATTGAAGATTTGACAAAACGCAAAGAAGGTACCAATGTGAGATTTCTAAAGATAGCTACAACACTCAACCCAAGGTTTAAGAGTCTGAAGTGCCTTCCAAAATCTGAGAAGAACGAGGTGTGGAGCATGCTTTCAGAAGTCTTTAAAGAGCAACTCTCTGATGCAGAAACAACAGAACCCAAACTACCAAAAAAGAAAACCAACCTTCTGCTGGTGGCATCTGATTCAGATAATGAAAATGAACATGCATCGGTCCGCACTGCTTTGGATTGTTATCGAGCAGAACTCGTCAGCAGCATGGATGTATGTCCCCTGGAATGGTGGTTGAAGCATGAAGGGACATATGAGTCTTCAGCGCATCTGGCATGTAAATATCTTGACGCCAACTACAACAGTGCCATGAGAACACCTATTCTCATTTTCAGGTGACATTGTAAACAAGAACTGGGCAGCATTATCTCCCGCAAATGTAAACAAACTTGTTTGACTGAACAACGAGGAGTCCTTGTGGCACCTTAGAGACTAACAAATTTATTTGGGCATGAGCTTTCGTGGGCTAAACCCACTGCATCAGATGCACGGAGTGGAAAATACAGTAGAGAGGTATAAATACACAGCATATTAAAAGATGGCAGTTGCCTTACCAAGTCGGGGGTCAGTGCTAATGAGCCAATTCAATTAAGGTGGAAATGGGCAAGAAGTGGGTGCTCCACTGTAGGTGTGCTTGTGTCCCTGCATTGTTGATCAGAAAACTTTGATAGCAGTGTCCATTTGGCCTGCACATGCACCGTTACCACCTCATGCTCTGTCACAAGCTAACTGCCAGGCATAGACGAACCCCCTCAGTTTCTTCTCAACCACCGCTGGCTAGAGAGAAAGCCATTAGCTGTCCGTTTGAGGATCATTTTCTCTTTCTTCCCCCCCCTTCAGCATTTCAATAGCTAGTTGATCCCCTTTTTCTCTTAGTTGTAGATTTTCTTTGTTTTTCTCTCCTCCCTTCCTCCCCCAAAAGAAAAGACTTTTAGTTCCCTTTTGTCTAGGGCCCTTTTCCCCCCAGCGTGGGGTATGCCCGGCTCACTTTGCTTCAAGAAGTGCTTCTTGTGTAAAGAAGCCACCCCTCTAGCAGCTAATCATTCTCACTGTATCCACTGTCTCAGGGAAGGACACATTTCTCAGAAGCATGTTCTCTGCCAGCAACTCAAGCCCAGGTCTCGGAAGGCCAGGGAGCTGAGACAAAAACTTAACCTGATGGCGGCAGCTCTTCAGCCTCTGCTGGACCCGTGCCAGGAGTCACCCAGATGGCACAAATCTTCCCTATAGCCATGGACCTTTAAGGACTATGCGTCAAAGAAAACAGCCACAGACCCCTCATGTAAGACTTGTAAAAAGAGAACCGTAAGCCTCGAGTCAGCCAAAAAAGATCGCTGTCATGCTCAGTATCATCGGTACTGAGACAGTCCAAACACAGTACCCATAGCTCACGAGAGTCAGAAGCGACAGGCACTGTTGATGTGTCTAAGACCTGATGGGCATAGGCACTGAGTCAACGGTACCAGTAGAGAAAGACAAAGACAGACTATCCACCACTAAGAAGATGCTGCCAGTATGAGCAGCGCTATTGGCACTGTCAACAGTGAGCCACCCAGCCTCGGAACACTCAACATGGCCAAAATCCCCTATTCCCTCCAGACCAACCCACCAACAACAGCCATTGGCACTGGTTCGGTCAGCACCACAAGAGTTCTGGCACTCAAGAGAACTCCTGGCATCCGATATACCAAAGTCTCCCTTGATCGGTGCTGGGGCTCCGGTACAGAGTTTTCTCTGGACATGGTAATCTTCACCAACAGCATGTCACACACCTCCACTCTCTAGTGGTGACTCAGATCTCTGACCACTCCTTGCATGCTCCTTTATGGTGCCCGATATCAACCTGGGGCTCCCCAGTCGTATCCTCCTCCTGTTCCTCAGCCACCATGGTACGGCTGGCCATGGGCACCACCACTAGGCACAATTTCACTGCCCTAGCAGCCCTACTGGGATCCATGGGCAGCATATAGACTTTACATCTCCCAGGCATCCATCATGTAACTCACCACAAGCCCTTGAGACTCTCCCCCTTGGCCACGGCATTCAGAACTGCCGAACCTCCAGAGAAGATCATAGAGGAACCGGAGGGCAGATTCAAGGAGGAAGTCATGTCAAGGGCCAACATTTGTTCCTCCCCAAACGAGGCAGGAGTGGCCCCTCCACCATCTTTAGCTGATGATTTTGGGCTATTTCAGGATTTGGCTAAAAGGGTAGCAGACATGCTGCAGATATCTCTAGAGGAGGTAAAAGATACCCATCATAAGCTCCTGAATATAGTCCTCCCCATCAACATCTTGTTCACTCGCATACCTGTTGATGAAGACAGCCTTCCTGGTGGCAATCACCTTGGCAAGAATAGGGGAAATAACAGCATTGATGGCAACCCCCCTGCGTATACTGTTCTTTTGGGACAAGGTCACTCTCCGATCACAACTGAAGTTCATCTCCAAGGTGACCTCCCCTTTTCACATTAAACCAACTGATTCACCTCCCAACATTTTACCCCACCTCACTATGATAACAGGGAGTGTATACTGCATACACTAGATGTTCAGAGTACCCTGGCCTTTTACCTGGATAGGATGGAGGCTTTTAGGAAGTATCCTAAGCTTTTCCTTTTCATTGCAGAGAGGTCTAAGGGCAAAGCGATGTCAGCTCAGAGACTGTCCGAATGGGTCTTAAACTGTATTAAACAATGCTATCATGTTCACAACATAGCACCTCCATCCGGAGTCTGCACCCACTTCACGAGGTCGGTTTTCTCCTCCATCGCCTTCCTCAAATTTGTCCCTATCTCAGAAATCTATAGAGTGGCACCCTGGGAGTCTGCAAATATCTTCACAGAATATTACACTATTACCAGCGATTCTGCTTCTGTTGCCATCTTCAGCTGCACAGTATTGTCATCTGTAACAGGCTTGACTCCGAAGCCCCAGCCCTCCATTGGGGATTCTGCTCGGAAGTCACCTACTGTGGATCACCCTTAGGGATACTAATTGAAAAAGAAGAGGAAGTTACACACATTGTGCAGTAACAATAGTTCTTCAAGATCTGTGTCCCTATGGATGTTCCACAACCCACCCTCCTCCCCTCTACTTTGGAGTTCTCATTAAGGACTTTGTGATAGGGAAGGAACTGAGGTGGGATTTGCCAGTGTGCACTGGTTAGCCTCATGAGGGGTGGGGGCATGAGGAGGGAGCAGAGCTTGTGCATGCCGAATGGACACTGCTGTCAAAGTTCTCCCATCGGCAGCACAGAGACACAAGCACACCTACAGTGGAACACTCAGACAGACATCTTGAAGAACCATGGTTACTGCACAAGGCGAGTAACTTCCTCTTGTTAAAGTTAGTTGTTGGCCTTTCAGTTGTTATGGCAAAATCGCTGATCTGTCTCTTTTTGGGAGACAAAGATTAACAGATTTCTCCTACAAATGAAGCTGATGTTGAAAGGACTGTGTTTGTTCTTTGTTTGTACAGTGCCTAGAACAATGGGATCTTAGTCCATGACTGGGGTTCTGAGGTACTACAATAATTAATAAAGAGCTGCTGAAAGGCATGGAACAGGGACCTAAATTATAATCCAAGTTATGTTTTGAGACTGATGGTGGCATCAAAAGTCTCATCACTTGCCTTTTCACAGATTTGAAATTAGAGCCTAAAGTTTTATAGTACCCAAAAAGTGTTCATGTAAATACAGTACTTCAGAATTTCAAAAAATTTTAAAAATTCCCTCCCCGCAGTAACCTCCACTGAGGTTTTTGTTTAAAAAAGACAACCCAATCCCAGATTTTTTCACAGCCTTGATTTCTGTTCTGTTGATAAAGGTATTCTTCCACTTCATCAACACGTCAGTTTGTTAGGGTACCTAACATATAGAAATCTGAGATTGCTATTGCTTTAGTAATCTTTTGTTCTATACTCAATAAGCAATATATAAATTCAACAGCATACATCCAGAGCGCATTTCCATTACAGAACCAAACAAAGGGGCATAATTAAGATTGGGTGGGCACTATAAGCCAGCTGAGATGAATAGTGAATGATGGATCATCTGACATGCAAACTGGATGGATTCTTTAATTGCCTATTTTCAGATTTTAATTTTTGAAGTTTATAAAGTGTAGAGTTTTTTTGTAAGACAAGTTGGGTTTTTGGAGGTGTTAACTGTAAATCTCTGAAATGCACTTTCAACCTTTTTGACCAAATTTGATAAAATCTGATATATTAGACCTGTATGTGTGTTCAATGTTATACCATTCTGTGCACTATTAACTATTTCTGAAAAACTAATTAACTGAAAGATGGAGAACCTTTAAGTCTAGATTAGAATCGCAATTACAACTTTAGAATTTATGATGTTCATCTTATGTACTATTTGCTCTTGTTCTAGCTAAAGAATTCCTCTACAGAGGAGTCAGAAAGCTCATGTGATGAAGAGAAACAGGAGGTAACATCAAATTTCAAGGAAGAATCTAAGATAAGGGACCTCGGTCAAACTACCCAGAAGCCATCTAAAAACGAAACTCCAAGTAAAGGGTGAGATAAATGATGTGGGAGGTCTGGTTTATAAATTAATAAGAACTTCCAGGCAAACATATTTGTAAGCCTTTGTTTAATATGAATATAAAAATTATTTCCTTCAGTGAAATTAAAATTCCCTTATATACTGTCTGATCTGTTTTCTAGGGAATGTCCTACCTCAACAAGTACAGAAGAAGAAGCTATTCAGGGCATGCTTTCTATGGCAGGATTGCACTATACCACATGTTTACCAGGTCATACACAAAGCACAGACTGTACAGATAAAAGAACCTCTCATCAGGAACACAGAAGTTACCCCAGAAGTAAGCATAAGGACAGGCAGCCATCCCAGAGTCATAAAACAGAATGTGGTAGGTACTTATGTTAACTATCATTGCCACACTATGTTGCACTAGGGCTAAGATTTTCAAAAATAAGTGCCTAAAATTAGGTTTCTAGAGCTATAGTGAAGTTCCTAAATTAGTCTAGCATACTTTCCAGAAGTCAGTGAGATAACGGTGTGCTCAACACTTCTGTAATCCAGGCCAAATCTATTTAGGAGCCTAACTTTAATGAGGCCTTAGCTGTCAACCTAAAAGTTTCTTCAGCATCTTTCAGTGTTACAAGAGTTGCACTGGTACAGATGGGTGAACTGAAAGCTATAATTCCCTCCAGGGGAAAAAGCTGAAAGCAATAGTTCATAAGATCTCCCTAGTTGCTGCTTTCATGGTATATACCTTACTAGAGAAACCTTAGATTCTCAGTCTGCTTGATGGCTTCTAATACCGTCTCTTTAAAAAGCACATCTGGATATGTTCCTGGAATGCAGATGTGAAGGCTAGACAGTTTAATGGCTGCATCCTTATTCTCACAGGGAGATCAGTTTGGTAAACCTTAGAAAATGCTATAGCTGAAGAAGCTGATAAAGGAAACTGTTACCTTTGGTGAAATGAAAAAGGAAAAATCAGTCTATTACAAGAATGGGGAAGTTATTTTGTAGTCCACAATATTCAGATACCTACAAAAATAGTTTGGAAAAGGAGACAGTTCTGCAGAGATGGAGTAAAAGATGTATTCAGAGAAAAATACTTCATCCAAGCCTATCTCCATACACACAAACACAGTGTGACTAGATGTGGCCTCTCTGCAAGGGTGCAGCTCATCGGGTGACATCAGAAGTTTTATTTATAGAAATGAACTGTGCTGGAGAAATGAGTCCTAGACATAATATAGAAAGGGATATGTAATAGAATTGAAGAGGGTCCCAAAGATACAGAATAGCATCAGAAGTTTAAAAACAAAAAACAAAACCTCAAAGAATAAATGTAGGATGGAAGCAATAATAGAGGCATGCAATTCAGCAGAGCTAGGAACTGGAGATTTCTCAATACTTTTTGTGGCCCATCAGTGCATCTGGGTAGATAGGGAGGAATCTGTGCTGATACTGGACCAGGGTACCAAGAAAATTTAAATTTCATAGAGAGCCTTTTTTGTAGTCTCTCTAGTATTAGCAAATTCTCTCAACATCAGTAGACCTAAAAGAAACACATGCCTATTCCAAACCTCCACATGAAATTCCTCCATTTTTCTCATAACAATTTGTATTTCTGTTACAAATTCTATTGGTTGAGATTGACCTGTCCCATAATCTTCACAGATGTCTTAGCGGTCTACATAGCACCTCTTTGAGAGAAGAGAATCTATACCATCCTTTCTTAAACTGTTTATCAGAGCTCAGAAGACAGTCAGACAGTACAATAGCACTACAATTCCGTTCTTTCAAGTATATGAATTCCTGATAAACCACAAAAAACACCTGCATTCAGCAAGATCATGACTCACCTAGGTGTCCAGATAGTTACAAAGAGAGATCATTTATTGTGTAGGTGAAGCAATCAAAGATTACGGCTATACTTAAGACTGTTTCAGCAGAAACCAGAAGTCACAACTGTCACCTTGAGATTCCTTGGGATGCTTGGATCTTGCATTGGTTCTTATCTGGACAAGGTAACGTAGAACTGCTACAGACCTTTATGCTGTCCTTTATGCTTCCTTGGACATCAGCCAGTGTGGAGAAAAAGTAGATAGTTCCAAAATACCGGCTTACCACTCAGGAAGAACCAAACACTACTTACCATGGACACAATTCTGGGAGCCTACATTAGTAAAATGGTTCAGGGGTTTATACGTTAAGGAGCTGTCAAAAAAAACTGACTAGAATTCAGGCCATTTTGACTAGATCCGTAAGAGTTTTAGGAAGAGATGTCTTAAACGTATTCTGGGAATGACAGTCACCACCACTGTAATAACATGCATCATTTCCCAAGGAAGAGAGAAATCCAATTGGCCTCTGTCTAAAAAGCAGTCCACCATCTGTCATGGGAAAAGAGAAATTTGTTCTTGAAAACTCTTCACATGAAAGGGAAAAGAGATCAGCACTGCGTGGCTATGACACAAGAATTAGACCAAGTAGAATGAAGTAAGATTTGTTACCATGATGATTCACCAATTCAGAGTCAAATCACTGATTCTTCTTTGAGTGACCTCTGCATAGTCCCACATTTGGGATTCAGCAGCCACATGCAGCTCAGAAGGTGGAATGTAACTAGCATTGCCCATTTGAGCTCTCAAGCACCCTCTTTGCTTGGCCCTTACCTGTTCATGAGCATTCTAGGGCGTGTCTGTAAAAGGAGGCATAGTACTCCAATTACCTCTGCTCCTTCCACCTGCCAGAGATGACAGATGGGGAACAGCTCTGGAGAAGGTCATCCCAGACCTCTTAAACAGTGCTTTAGTTGTTAGTTAGTTTCTTAGGTAGGCTATTTTATTAAAGTTAAGGTTTTTAGTCCTCTCAGAAATTGACTCAGCAATCTCCTACACAGGCGCCAACTTTCCTTGGTGCTGGTGGGTGCTTGCGCCCCCAGCCCTGCACCGACTCTGCCCCCTCCCAGTCCCTATTGGACCCCTCCCCAAATCCCTGCCCTGGCCTCGCCTCTTCCCCGGGTGTGCTGCGTTCCTCCTCCCCCCACTCCCTCCCAGCGCTTGCCGCACGAAACAGCTGTTTCGCGGCGCAAGTGCTGGGAGGGAGGGGGGAGAAGCAGGACACGGCGGCATGCTCAGGGGAGGAGGCAGAACGGATGCGAGCTGGGGTGGGAGGGGGTGGGTTGGGGAGCTGCAGGTGGGTGCAGAGCACCCACCAATTTTTCCCTGTGGGTGCTCCAACCCTGGAGCACCCACGGAGTCGGTGCCTATGATCTCCTATATCATTTTCTACCCATCTCCCATTTAACCAAAGTTACACACAATATCTAAGTGAAAGAGGCTTCAGTTATCTTAAAAAAAAAAAAAAAAAACTGTACTGACCAAGAAGACTGTGATTCTCCAGCCTGATGTTGGTTAAGTTTTTTGTTCTGCTCCCAACCCACATTGGTTTTCTCAGCTAAGTCCTATCACCCATCCAAATCTGACTGAATTGCTGTCCTGGGATGCTCTTGGGCATGAGGTTTTATAAATCATCATTGTTATCAACTTTCATTGTCCTTCATATGGGTATTTAGATTGTAACACTGTAGAGTTTTTTGTGTCTTGTACAGTCATAGAATCACAGAAATAAGGAGCTGGAAGGGACCTTGAGAAGTCAAGTACAGCCCCCCTGTGCTGTGGCAGGGCCAATTAAAGTAGGCAACTATCCCTGAGAGGGGTTTGTCCAACCTGTTTTTAAAAACCTCCAGTGATGGGGATTCCACAACCTCCCTTGGAAGCCTATTCCAAAGTTTTTCCTAATATTTAACCAATATCTCCCTTTCTGCAGATGACTCCTGTTACTACTTGTCCTACCTTCAGTGCACATGGAGAACAGTTGATCACTGTTCTGTTCATAACAGCCCTTAATGTGTTTGAAGATTATTAGGTCTCTCCATAGTCATCTTTTCTAAAGAATAAACATGCCCTGTTTTTAATCTTTCTTCATAGGTTAAGTTTTCTAAGCTTTTCATCATTTTTGTTGCTCTCTTGTGGACTCTCTCTCCAGGAAAAATGGGGACACACTGAAGTGTGGCACCCAGAACTGGGCACCGTACTCTAGATGAGGCTATCCAGCGACAGCATACCAACACTTAAAAAAACAAACCAAAAACCCAGTAATGAATACAAGTTGCAGAAGGCTTGCACCTTTTGTGGACTTTCTTACAAAGATGCAGAAAAGTCAAGCAACAGATATTAAGGAAGCATCCACCAGGCATAATTTGATGGTTCTTAGACAGTACTGTGGCAATGAGGGCAGCTGTTTTCAACATCAGTACTTTCAGATCCACCTTTACTGTGTTATCAGACGTTCATATGAAGCTCAGCAGAAATTTGGCAATTTAATGTGCCAAATAGGTATGGACGGGAAGTGAGAAATCTGACATCTCTGATATGTGAGAACTGTAGTAACAGACACTTGTATTATGAGATAATTGTCTCGGAAATCTCTTGCAATTCTTCTTTCTATTCATCTCATTGTAGGTTCAAGTTTTTCAGTCACAATTAAGAATTTCAAAGTTTCAACTTGCTAAATTTCTTTTTAGGTAAGCACATGAGGGAAGAGGAAAGAGGTGTGGGGACTTCAATATGTGCAAGACAGCTAAATGCAGCTTCCAGGGTTACCCCTCAGGTAAGACATTTTAACCCGTGTTATAGAACAAGGAGTATGCAGCTGTCAACAAAAAAACAAAACCAGTAAACTTGATGAAGGTATCTCCTTATTGCCCGTCTGGTAACTAAATAACTTTGGAGCTGGTAATTGACTATCTGTATCATGTTTTATCTGAGCTGTTCTGCCTTTTTGGATGTTTTAGGAAACATAAATATATTATAAAATTACTGTAAAGACACTAGATATCTTAAGAAAAAGGGTGAATTTACTGTTCATGAAGATTGCAGAATGATGATCCACAGCCATGGAGTCTTACTTCAGACAGAGTAAGTTCTAGCTTTCCCATATTGCCCAGTCAAACTCCATATGGAAACTTCACCTCTTTCTCACCCTTCTTGGTCATCTCTAGTTATACTGCCATACAAGGTTGTCAATTGTGTGGTGGTTTTTGAGATGTGGACGCTTGCCCATTGAAAACTGGACTGAGGCTGCTCAACTCATTTCACATAGGCCGCCAAACAGTCAATAGTTGGTGTCATCTTTGAGTTTTTAATCTGGGCTGGATTCAAGCCAGAGGCCTGAAGATGAAAGACTCTAAATCCTGTTACCAGTTCTTCAAGCATTCCAGTTTTTCCTAGCATTTTAAATGCTGTCCATCTTACTGCTATAGCTTGTGTTCGCTAGAAATGTTAGTAATACTTAAAGTACAGGACACTGATACTATTTAGTAACTATGTATTTTAATTGCAAGGTAACTTAGTATTCTACAGGAATATGTAATTACATGGTAGGGCTTATGGTTTTATACTTCCTAATTTAGAACTGGCTGTGTCTCAACTACTGAATATTCAAGACAAAGTGCCAATTTAAATATTCACTGATTTGTGATATTGTTCATTATAGTTAGGAACTGTCTGTGAAATCAGGACATTGTGTTCACACTTTGGTCCCTGCAAAATAATGAAAGTGGAAGAAATGGATTATATATTTTTGTGTATTCCTTACTTCCCTATATCTGTATTCGCAACAGTTAAACAGTTCACTACTATTTTAGTGACTTTAATAACTGCATGTGAAAAAAGTTACACAGAAATATCATGTTAGTATAACTTAAGTTTTTGAACGGGCATATACTGTAGAGAAATGGACAGGGTGGTAAAACAGACCAGCCTTTATTCCTGTTAAAACTGTATCTTCATTCAGAAATATTTAATTTGTCCAGTAGTACAATGAGAAGAATTAAAAGGTGTTTGCATCCAGAAATTATAAGTCTTCATGTGTGATTGATTTCTCTCCCCTCCCCCCTTCTGCTCCAGGATACAAGTAAAGCTCAGAAATATATTAAGAAGGAGGGGGCATCAGAAAGCTAGTCATAAGGTTCAGGAGAATAGAATTTTACACACAGCAATGGCTTGAGGCTTTCCAACATGGCAGTGCACGCGGGACTCGACCCTGATCCAAGGGGAGTGTCGGTTGAGTGACGGCAGCCTCAGCCCTGATAGGCCATATGGTGAGACGTCCTTGTCTATACCCCTTCACCCAACCAAGAGGCCAGCATCAAATCCACCCCCTATCAGCAACCAGGCCACAAAAGGTAACATTTTCTTTTGCTGTTCTCTTGTCCCCCCAAAAAAACCTGGTTTCCTATTTTTTGTTTATCTACAAATCTTAGAAAAACTTGTCTGAAACAGAAGCAGCAAAAAGTGCAGACATAGACTTTGAGGGAAAAAATCCAACATATAAGCATCACCTTGGCAGTCAAATTTGGCATGGAGGAGTTGTATAGTGAAAAAAGAGGGATTAATGGTTTATGCCAATTTTGAGCTTCCTTAGTTAGCATGGACAACTTTTACAAATTTATCAGCTATGAAGTAATGATACCTAGTTTAGATTAAGCATCTGGGCTTTTTTTCCCCCTCTTTCTGAGTTGAGATACTCAAAGTATGAGGCTTTAAAAGATAGCTTGCTGATCTTACTAGTTATCTCCTTAGCTGTGTAATTTACTTGAGTACAAATCTGAGGGAAGGGCACAATTCAGGGAGAAGAGACTAGTGGGTTTTCCTATTTAAACTAGGAAAATCTGGAATTATATAATCACATTATTATAATGCTGACTGTAGCTTAGGAAAAGTAATGCTGAATTTCATGTATGTCCATTATGCCCACTGCTTTAGTCCAAAACAAGCGGACAAAGATGAACTGCAATGTAGAAATATGTCAGCTGAAAAAGTCAGACTCCAGGGGAGAATCTGCTTTCCATTTAGCAAAAAGAAAAGGAGTACTTGTGGCACCTTAGAGACTAACAAATTTATTTGAGCATAAGCTGCTTTGAGCTACAGCTCACTTTATTGGATGCATCTGATGAAGTGAGCTGTAGCTCACGAAAGCTTATGCTCAAATAAATTTATTAGTCTCTAAGGTGCTACAAGTATTCCTTTCCTTTTTGCGAATACAGACTAACATGGCTGCTACTCTGAAACCTTTCCATTTAGGTTTATCTGATTTTACAAAATCTGTTCTAAAAATAGACTGATATACTGGTTTCAATTTTCCAGGCAAGCGTCCAAAGAAAGGAATGGCAACTGCCAAACAGCGCCTTGGAAAGATCCTTAAGTTGAACCGAAATGGCCATGCACGCTTCTTTGTGTGATGTTGCTGCTGCTGCTGCTGCTGCTGCTGTCTTTTCCTTCACAGCCAGTATTGAGAGCAACAGAGCCTGGAGCTGCTGCTGTTCCTCTGCCCGAAGTAGACTTGCATGTACCATGTAGAACACTGCCTAATGAACAAAAAAACCAATGCTGCATTTTCACTGTGCCACACCCGCTCAGCAATAACCATTTGGGAATGGGGAAATCTTCAGAGAGACAATGGACTGGGAAACAGTCTCTCATCAGGGCTTGAATATCACTTTGTTGCTGGTAGTGTCTGAGCTAATTCATGAGGGGAAGATGATAAAGGTGGTTATCCATAATTTATTTCTGACAGACTTTTACAACTTTTAAATTCATTTTTAATTATTTATTTGGAAGACTTTTTTTGTGGGGGTTATTAATTTAGATTTAAGAATGTGAAGGTTTTTTATTGTTCTTGATAATGTATGTTTGGTGCAGTGGAGAGCCACATTAATGGTGATTAGTCTGGACTCCTAAATTTGATATTCAGGTTATAGTCTTAAACAGGGATGTGATGCATTATTAATTATTTTTAAATTAAGTCATATGGAATCATATTTTATATTTTTTCTGCTCTTTATAAGCTATTGGTTGGGCTTTTGTTGCCTGTAAGGTGCATACACTCTGCCAGTTTAGTTCCCTTAGCCTCTCTCCATTCTGTCCATATTGCTGACTCACCAAAGTGGAGAAGCAAAGACTCTTCTGTCTCCAAGGAGAGCATGATTATTCAAGTTCATTAGCTAACATGTCTTAAACCGCACCCCTCCCTCAAATGGGGGTTTATGCTCTTCCTCCTGACATGATTGGTGTTCGGTCCGGGCCATGTGATTTTTTTTCTCTCAAGGAGAAAATAAAATCCCTTTGAGAAGTTTTATTTATACAACTTAGTTGAAATGTTAGTACAGAGGAGAACAGCTTTTATCTTTTCCTGGGGGATGGGAGAGAGTGCAATATGATGGGTTAAGTTTCATATTTCTAAATTGTGTTGGTTGAAGAAACAATTCTTAAAATATAAATTGCAGAATTAAGATTTGGCAGATTACTTCCTGTGGTGGGTGGAGGGAACACTAAAACCAGTGATGATCATTAGTATACTTCAAAAATATATTTTACTGAGGAACTAAGGAGGCAGTTGAACATGTGCTGCTTGCAAGGCTGCACATGACAGCCAATTTGAGTCTTAACAGGTGCATATATAAGTGTTGAGTTTAGTAGCTAGCTGATCTCAGAATGATCATTTGTGCCATGCTTTACATAGAGCTGATAGTAAATGCCAATTCTGAATTACCTGTAAATAATGTTGATTTTAAATTTGTATTTTTCTGTAATATAAAATTAAATATTTAACTTTTCAGGGCGGGGGGAGAGGGGAACAACTTTACTTGATTCTGTAAAAATGGCATTTTGCAGGGTCCAGCCAAAAGTAAAACATTGATGTGCTAGGGATACCACCTTGGATTTTTCCTGTATAGTAGGAGTGAAAAGGCTTGGCTTAGCTATTCTATTTATTGATTTGTCTTAACTCTACTCAGTTTGCCTGTCCTCCATATTCTGTCCTGAATAGCTTCTTCCTGCCGTGCTTAAAAACATTCAGTTTTACCTTCCAGATTTACATGTAGCTTTATCCATGTATACAGCTAGATTAGAATATGAATAATGCCCTTGGAAATTTATGGAAATATATGCTGTCTGGATTTCCTGATTATTGCAAGACCAGAACTAGCTAGCTGAGGGCCAGCCCATTTCTGGATGAGAAAATATAACCTGGGTATGCATAGGGCAAATAGGGCATGATTTTTCTTTCTTCAGAACTTGCAAATTATTGTTTTTCTCTTTGTCCTGGTCCAGCTTTTGATTTGAAAGCAGTGTAGACATCAAAATTAATTGATTTTGCTAACCCATAGCCAAAAATGCATTGGATGAGTTAAAGCTCTGTTGGTAGACCATTTTTATTTAATACATGCTACCAGCCCTGTTTAGGGTGATGGGAAAGGAGACAATAAAAGTGATAGTCACTAATTACCAAGTAACAAAAGACAGGGAGAAGTTACTCTACAGGTTTCAAAAGTGGCCACAAATAATAATGATCTCAGGCAAGAAATTTTCCAGTCAATAATGATAAGAAAAAATACTTTCAACCTTTGCTATGAAAATTTAATTCTATCTTCTGATACATTCTCATGGAAATATTTGATAAATGTGTACCATGTTATCAATACTGATTTAAATGATAAGAAAAAAGCTTACCTCTGATCTGTTTGTGTCAGCTCAGGGAAAACCAGGTCATATCTTCCAGGCTTTAAGTAACTGGTTCAGTTCTGACAAACCAAACCAAACTGCTTTTCTCTTACTATCTTTTTTTTTATTTATTAAGACACAGAAGTATTTCACAAGGGACATCAAGCAGAATTGGAGGGGAGTAAAGACTGATTTTTTTTTAACGTAGATTCTGAGAACATTACATACTGAAACAGAAATATGCCACAATGAAATCTTGAATAAGGAGGTTTGGAATATGGAACATACAAAATGCTGCTTTCCCTGGAACTTGTCTGCAGCAGGTCTGTCTTCTAAGCCTCCTCATTAGCAAAGTATATAGCTATCATCTTACTAGTGGAAAAAGTACTTGGCTGGACCCATATATGTTTAATGGTTATTTATAGTTTGTTTTTTTTCTTCCCTTCTCTCCCACTTTTTCAAGGTGGCTCTCCATTGTAGTGAGTGTACTAATGTCTCTTCATTGGCTGTCAACAGGCAGAGGTTCATTTCCATTTTCTCTGTATTTCCATGCTTCCAGCAGAAGTCTTTAAGAGACTATAACTTTATTTGGGGTGAGAGGGAATCTCAGTCAATCAGTTTAAAAGAAATTGTCTTGATTGATAACAAATGAGTCTCCTTTTGGTAGCTTGATGAAGAGGATGTGTTGACCTCACTTATTCATGTATTTGTATGTTGGGATGTTTTTATTATATTCTTGGAAGAAAACACTGTTGCACCAAACTTTTTGTAGATGGGCTGAACCTGGTGCTGTAGAGGTGGAAAGAAAATAACCTGTCTTTTCTCACATTTCACTTTTGGGATGGGGGGTAGATGGATAGGAGCACTGATAGGGGGCTGCCGGGGGACTGAGTCCTCCTAGGGGAACTCATTTTCAAGGAGGATATTTAAAGAAAAAAGATATGAAGAATTTGGACTTCAAGACAAAATTACTATACTTTATTTTTTAAACTTTCTGTTGCTAGAAGGAAAAATGGTATGAAATGGAACACTTGGGGGTTTGCTCTTCTCCAAGTACTCAAGTTCTTATAATTTTTAAAAAGAAAAATGTGAAAATGGAAAGACCACCTAGAAATTATATCAAGGACTCTTCCAGCAACTTTCCCCTTTCTTCCTGTACTATACTTGCTAATAAAGCCTGGCTACAAGGTAGCCCTTAATGACCTCTGAGGTAGATTACCTATGCAACCTATAATATTCTACATGAAATAATTCTTGAAGAAATCATTTCAAAATGGTTTGATGTTAAGAATGAACAATTGTTGCTTTCTGACCACATTTTTAAGCTGAAGTACCTGTGTTAATTTTAATAGAGATAAGAGAGCACAGTGTCATGGCCATCCTTTAAAAAGCTTCAGCTTTCCCAAGCTTTGTTATATGACAAAGGCTGCTTTCATTCACCAGGGCACGAAGTCCTAAATTTTGAAATCTTTGCAGGAGTTTAACCCAGGGCTGAGTCGTTATCTGGCTGACCCTTAGTTGGTAATTGTGGGGACTGAGCAGGGCTGAGGCTAGAATCAAACCATAGCTAGTGGCCCCCTCTAGCCTCCATGCCACCAAAAATCTTAGTGTCTTTTTTTAAAGCTCTTCCAGACCATTAAAGGCTGTCCATGGCCCTGGGACTAAGCAAACCTACTTTATTCTGCAGAAGAAATATAAATGAAACCAAGGCCTTACTGTTTGTGGTTAAACTGGATTAAAAAGCTGCAACATCCATTTAAAAAAAAACAAAAACAAAAAACAAAACTGTTTCTGGTTGCAAAACAAGTGGTGAATCATGCAGGAGATGGGAAATATGAATAGCACTGATTGGGAAATGTACATGCTTCTTCAGAAGCTGCATTTCCTTTTGGAAAAGGACTTTTTTCTACTTTTAATAAAAATTAAGCCATAACAGTTTCATGCTGTGGGACGGGAGTGAAAGGGATCACTTTAACAGATTATATTAATATGAATTATCACTTCTGCTGGGATATGTCTGATTTTGTCAGTGCTTTGGCAGTTATTTCTTTTTTTAAAATCCATTAAATTTGAAAGAGGAGATAGTTCTTGGCTATATTTACTAGTTTTGTAGTAATGTTTTGCTGACCCCTTTGTCTTTCCCTCTCCCTTTTCTACTGTCTAATTTCTATCCTTTTTTTGAACATCTGTGGAAAATACTGGCTTGTCTGCCTGAATGGGGTCTCCGTGTGCATGCGTTGGTTGTGTGTGTGTGTGTGTGTGTGTGTGTGTGTCTTTTTACAGAAACGCACTACAGTGTTGAGTATTTGGCTGGGAAAGGGGATGCTGCAGCTTTAAAGAGCTTTTTTTTTTTTTTTTTTTTTTTTTTTTTCCCCAATTCACAACAGTATTTCCCATCCTCTTTTGCCTGCAGGCAGGGAAAATGTATGTACAGTATTTATTTTGTTTCAATTTTACTTCAAATTTGTAAGTTTCTATAAGTAGCTCACATTGGTTATTCTAGGGGAGGACAAGTGGCTTGTTTAAATTTGTATTTGATATTCATAGTTTCCAGTTTCTGTACTTTAAAACATTGAAATTAAAAAGTTGTATTACTTATGTTTTGATTTTAGCAATCTATAGTGTTTAATTTCTACAGGTTTTTGTTCACTTGCTTAAAAGTGTAAATACAGAAAGTTGTAAAAAATGTCTCATGAGGAAAAAATGCTTAATTCTGTTTCTAGGCCTGATTTTTGTGCCTGTTATTTGACTCTTGATTTTGATGAAGATGTGCTTGAGATGTTGGGAGTGCAGTACATTTTCTTACTATTTTAAAGTGTAAGTTTGCTTTCTATCAGAACATTCTCTGGGAGCTGAATGCATTTTGTAAAGATATATAGTCTTTTTTGACACCTAAATGTAAAAAGAAATGGTTGAGACTTCCAGTGGTCCATCACTTAGTAAACGTCAAGAAATTGATCCAATTTGGAAGCATTTTAATGCTGAAAGAAATTATTTTATTTTCTTCTTGTCTCTTTTTTTCATATTTTTACTTTTTGGTCAAGTTTGCCTTATGCTTCTGATGCCTCTGGCTTTACTGGGAGCAGCTCTTCCTGTCTGTGACTGAGGAGGTACTGTTTCTGTTAGAATGGGGTTCTCTCATACTCACACACACACCCTCTTCTTTTTTCTTCTTTCTTTACCAACATTGTCTCATTTCCTTTTATCCTTGCCTGCTTTTCTGTCCATTCCACCTGCAACTGCATCATGTTTCATTTCACAATCATCATTGGTCCCCAGTTTGTATTCATACATCACCACACCACTTGGAGGAAGAAGCCCTGCCACGCTGCATTTAGAATTAGTGTAATTCTTTCTCTTTCTCTACAGAGATAGTGCTGTGTGCTGCTGAACTGCTTCAAAGACTTGCATGGGGGAAACACTCCATCTATCCCATGCAAGTGGTGTGCTCCAATATCACAGTGATGCCCACGCCACAGTATAAAAATCTTACATGATGTGTCAGTGGGTTCAGAAGAACAGGATGGCAAAAGTTGTGTTTTTTGTATCCTGTGTAGCTAGCCAAGCCACTTACTCCTCAGGCTGGCTCTCAGCTTACTGGGAGAAAATTCTTTAGCCATGGAATAGGACCCCAACTTACTGGGTAGTGTACAAAAACAAAGAAGACAGTCACTGTCCCCAAAGAGCTTCAGTATAAGATAGAAATGGTCCAAAGGTAAATTATCAAGCTCTTTGGTCCACATTTTTAAAACATGCAGCCATCATAATTTTTCTGTGCAGAAATTTCTTCTGCACTTATTTCAGATATGAAGGGTTTTTTTAAGGGAAGGCTCTGAGATGAGAGATCTTAAGTAAATGGGGCAGAAACATCAAATATTAAAAATGTCAAATTAACTTTGCCAAGTGTGTGCTTCATGTGTCTTTCATAGGTTTTTTTAACTTCACCTAGTAAAACTCTTCTAAAATTGTTCAGCCACATAATTACATAAAATCTCAAGATGTTAATCTATCAAGTAAGCACACATTTCAAAAAGTGTTAAGAGTACTTAAGCTGTCCAAGAGTGCTGCAGCAAGACTAGATGTTCCCACCAAACAGGCTAATTGCATTCTCATGCACCAAATGGCTTTTCATATTGATATCCTGATTTTAAAATAAAGCAGGAGTGAGATGCGGGCAATGGCAGTGGCATTCCCACCGGGTTATAAGTAGGAAGCTGCATAGCCATATAGAAGCTTGCTTGGAATACTAATCTATTGCTTTCGGAGGTGGCGGTGGCTAAGGAGAGATCATATGCTCTTTCTTCCCCCCTTTTGCCTTTTACTATAATTAATTAATTTTTTGCCTTTTACCAGTCTCACTCCATTGCAGGCTGAACAAGAACTACATGTAAAAGTGCCCTAAGCTTAGATATTACAATAAAATATCCACACTTATATATTTAATAAATAACTGAATGGAAACATCACTGGATGAATTTTTGCACCTTTACTACAGCATTGTCTTATTCCCTTTAACACTGAAGGGTTTTTTTTGGGGAAAATACTTTCTCTTTTTACCAGACAGGTGGAATTTTACTAGATAGGCTCTAACATTGTACCAAATGGGGCAAACATCTGAGTTTTCACAGTTTAATAACTCACAAGATAACCTCTTCTGTTAAGAGAGGTTAAGGTAGTTCTTGTGGTTAATACTTTTGAAGGCTTGAGCCATCCATTGTACTTCCTTTAGCACATTGGTCTTGTTTTCACTACTGGAGATAAACCTAAGCTCCTCCATAAGGTTTACCTTGTCCTGGTAGCATTTTAAAGTTATAATTGCTTGTCTACACAGGGAATTGAACATGTTAGTTAATAGGATGTTAAACACGCACCTTTTTTGTTAGTGTTTTAGTGCTACTGGAAACAAAGTCATAAGGATGGGTATGTTGGAATATGCTATGCTGAATATTCATTCCTGTAGAAGTACTCTTCCCTTTTAAGCTTTTATTCTGGTAAATAATACATGAACACTCCCAGAACAAAAGTTAATTAGGACTGGAATGGAAATGCTAGTATACCATTTTTATTCCTTTTAAGATTGCTGTGGAAATTAATGCATTTAACACACCAAACTAATTAGAAATTAAAATATAAACAGACAGATGGTTTATATGTGGGAGAAATCACTGATAATTTATTCTCCTCTACTGGTAGTTGCTAAGAAGATTAAAGACCAAAGTCTCAAAAGTCAGAATTCTTACTGTTCCATCTGAAGCATTCAGTGTTGTAGCCATGTCAGTCACAGGATATTAGTGAGACAAGCCGGGTGGGGAATATAATTTATTAGATCTATTTCTGTTGGCAAGAGAGACAGGCTTTCTAACCTGAAGAAGAACTCTCTGTAAGCTCACGCACCTTGTCTCTGTTGCATCTGAAGGCAGGCTCATGAGCCATTGTGCTTTGTCTTTACTACCTAAAGTCTGACTTCCTGAAGCCATCTTATACTGAGACTTTAGAACAAGAGCTGCAAACTTTTAAAGAATTGCATTTGGATTAATAGCTCTAATTATCTGTACTACTCAGTGCTCCTGCTGTATGTGCGGTGATTTTGGAAAATAACCTTCATCGGAACACACAAGGTAACTAAAAATACAGTACATGGAGTTTGTTCGTGATCCCTTTGACTCTACCACAAAGGGATCATACTATCTCTTACTCCTCCCTGAAGATCATTTTTAATGAGAAATAATAGTTCCCCAGTTTAACTTTGTGCAATTATTGGGAGTGATATTTCCACCCATGCACAGAGATTTAAACTGTAGTACACGTGAAAGAAATATTTGTGATCCAAATATATACCCTGGTGGTAACTTGTGAAATTGCAAGCCACACTTTTATGAAGCAAAAAGAAAAGAAAGACTTGTGGTACCTTAGAGACTAACAAATTTACTTGAGCATTAGCTTTTGTGAGCTACAGCTCACTTCATCGGATGCATCCACTGAATGCATCCGATGAAGTGAGCTGTAGCTCACGAAAACTTATGCTCAAATAAATTTATTAGTCTCTAAGGTGCCACAAGTCCTCCTTTCCTTTTTGCGAATACAGACTAACACGGCTGCTACTCTGAAACTTTTATGAAGAAGTCAGCAAAACTGAGACCTGCTAATACAGTTTCCTGTGATAGGGAGGGGAGGAGTGTGAACAAACTCCTAATTAGTTAATGCTAATATACACTTTGGAAGAGAGATTAATCTTTATGCTTCACTCTTAAGCCAATCTATAATTAGTAGGTATTGGGAGGTTTCTTCCACCTTCTGAAGCATCTGGTGTTGGCCACTGTCAGACAGGATACTGGACTGAATGGCCCATGGGACTGATCCAGTATAGCAATTCCTGTTTTGCAATTAATTCTATGGGGAATTACATGCTTAAGTTCCATCATGTGACAATTATTTTATTTATGAGAATATAGTGCCTTTTCTATGTGGATAAAATGCTTCTGCATTAGAGGGTTTTGAATCCTCAGTGGGAAGCAGTCAGAAGAACATTTTTCACTGTTTAAACTGAATGTTTTAAAAAGAGGGTTAGGCATTTGGATGGCTCAGATCAGGGGTTCTCAAACTTCATTGCACCATGATCCCCTTCCAGGGCCACCCAGATGGGGCGGGGGCAATTTGCCCCAGGAGAGTTTTTGGCAGCACTTCGGCAGCAGGTCCTTCAGTGCCGCCAAACACACCTGGAGTGAAGGACTTGCCGCTGCTTCTTCCACTCAAGGTCTTCGGCGGCGGGGGTCCTTGCACTCCATGTCTTTGCCAAAGTGCCACGAAGACCCGGAGCGGAAGGACCCCCGCCACCGAAGACCCCAAGCCCCCTGAATCCTCTGAGCGGCCCTGCCCCCTTCTGTAAGAGCCCCACCACCCATGGCTGAATACCTCAGGCTTTGGCTTCGGTCCCAGGTGATGGGGCTCAGACTTCAGCCCCAATCCCCAGCAAGTCTAAGCCAGCCCTGGTGACCCCATTAAAATGGGATTGCGACCCATTTTGGGGTCCCGACCCACAGTTTTTGAGAACCGCTGGCTCAGATGTATAATAGGTAGCCTTTTGCTTCTAAATTGTTGGTTCATATTTAGCCTGTGTCGGTGGGGATCAGATTACTATCTATCTCATGGCTGTGAAAGAAGTTGATCACACTCCAAATGCTAATGGACAGATGTGCACATCATAAAACGAGTGCCACAAGTGACACTAAAGTTTCCAGTCTTAGCAGGGAGATTAAGCATTAAATGTGACATCAATCTGAATTATCTATTCCAGCAACTGTTTCTCCAGCTCAGGATTGAGGCACTAGTGGGACATTGTGGAGAAATGCAGCATATCTAATGTACCTTTTCTGTGGCTAAATAAAATGTCAAGCTTCAACACTATTAACCCAACTTTTTTACCCATATGAAATTAAAAAGTTAAATCCACAATATTTAAGCACAATGAGAAGTGATTTATGATGCACCAATGGGTCTCTCAGCTGCCCTGATTAGAAATGGCATTTTTCCAGTAATGAAGTGGCTGCTGATAGGAGTATTTTTGTTTTGTGGGTTTTCATTTAAAAATTTAATTTTCAATAGCGTTCTTGACAAATATCCATGTGTATTGCATATGCAGAATACATGTTTATAATGCCTACTGGGAGGATTCCCTGTAGTTTGTGCAGTTTCTCAAAGTGGCTGGAAGGATAACATTCTCTCTGAAGCTGAGAGCAGCCCCCTCTGCAGCATTGCCAGACTCTGGAGTGAGAAATCCTAACCACAGTTGTTTCTAAACTTTTTTCCAAAACTCAAATTGTCCTCAGACAGCAGTATCAAAATAATACATTCAGCATATCCTTACCCTCCACCCTCGTCTTCCCCTTTCTTTCAATTTCCATTTTCTTTAAAATAGAAGGAAAAATTCTAGTTGCTAAATACAACAGTTCTGCTGCCACTATCATTTCTAGCATCACCTTTAAAGAATCCTTTTACTGTTTGAGAATAAACCTTATGCCTAACGGCTAGGGCTAGTAGTGACCTCCTGCACAATAATTTTATCATGAACACTACTCCCAATCCTCTTTTGCTTGGTTGTGAAGTTCAGAAGTTTATTGATAGGAGAGTGATCTCCCACATTGTGGCTGTGTTGAACCACGTTGTTCGATGAGAAGACTGATGTGTCCCTCCATATGCTGAAAGACTCTAGGGACACTCTCTGCTCAGTCTGTGCTGGGCAGCTTCAATGTGAAAGTTGCTTAGGCATACTTTAAGAGTTTTGGAAAACAATTTCTTCTCTCTAAACTATCATATTTTCTTATTCCTTTTCCCTGTTGTTACTTCGTACAATAATATGCCTTGAAGTTAGCTTTGTCCTTCGCTTCATTTATTGGAAAATGCCATGATCCAGTTTGATTTCAGATTCACCCCCACAGTAGTGAATTATTGGTGTTGGGAGTAGTGGATTGTAACATCACTGAAGTAATCTGACTCTAAAAAGAAACATTTTTATATGCGATCATCTGAACAAACCAGCATTAGGTAAGGATTCATGAAAGTGATCACGGTAATGTTAACATTAAAATAGCCTTGTTCCCCATTTATGGTCTGACCTTATTAAAGGTCGTGTGGATCTCTTTGCTTGGATTCTTTACCAGCTGCCGCGAAGAATGGACCTTTTGCATCAGTGTCCAGACTTAGCACAAAGAGACCTTCAGTAGGTCTGGATTTCCTGTGGGATGACTTCCATCAGGACCTGTAGCTTCACCGTCATGGAATCTAAACACAATGCAATGAAGAGATGAGGAGAAAACACTGTCTGAATAGAAAGCTAGTTTGGGGGTGGGAAAGGGGAAGTTGATTCCATAAATGAAAACTGTTGAACTAGGTCAATCTCTGTCCAAAGAGTCCCCCATCACTCATTCTACAACACCTTTTCTACAGAATTAGTGAAAACTGCACCAAAGACCAACTCCCCTTTGCAACCCTCCTTCTTAAACAGCCACCTTAAAGTATTCCTGTGTGGTTTCCTGTGCAGTTTTGTTTGACCTCTATTTACCAGGAGGTGCCTAGTACAATGGGGCCCTGATTTATGGCATCAAGGTGCTGCTGTAACAGAATAATACATATGATTTTCAACCTGTTGCATAAGAGAGGTCTTGTGTGTGCTTTTTCTGGAGAACTCTTCCTTATTTCCCAAATAGGCTTGATGGTGGACCAGGACAACAGATCCTCAGGTGCATGGTGATAAGTTGTAAGAACCTGAATCAGATAGAATATGACTAGTGGATCAAGGGTGAGGAGATAATTGTAGTGCTGTCTAGCCTACTGCTATCGACTGTGGTTGGAAGGGTAATGATGCTTTTTAATCCTAGAATTGGATGTTCGTGGTGAGTCACTGCTAATGTATGCATAATTTTGCATAGGAATATGCAAGCCTCGCTCTTTGCTTTAAAATATCCCTGCTTCACAATTACAGCATGGGGCAACTGTCACTTGCTGGTTTGAACTAGAGTAATGGTGGATTCTCGGTAACTTGAAGTCTTTAAATCAAAATTTAAATCAAGTAACTCAGGCAGAGGTTAGGGTCTGTGACACCTGTGGTTGGGTGAGGTTTTGTGGCCTGCGATGCACAGGAAGTCGGACTAGAGGATCATGATGGTCCCTTCTGGTCTTAAAGTCTGAGTCTATGAATCTCTTCCTTTTTAAGGTCAGAAGGAACTATGATGATCCTCTAGTCTGACCACTTGCATTAACATAGGCCATAGAACCTTAGCAGTGAGATTCCTGCATTACGCATGTTTGAACAAGAGCCTATTTTTTAGATAGCCATTCAGTGTTTAGATTTAAAGTTATTGCCTGTGCTTACTGAACATCGTACTGCAGCTGGCTGGTATTCTTGATTTCTGGACCACCAGATAGTAGACAGGCAGACCAGTCAGTTATGGCACAGCCAATGCCTGTGTTCATAGGGTCTGAATAAAGGGACATTCCCATGATGAAGAGACATATTATTGTGAAAACCAATGGGATGAACAGAGGCACCTAGAAAAGAGAAGAAATTTAGGAAATGGAAGGTCTTTATAAGCAGTCAGCTGGCAGAGCTTGCAGTCATGTACCTACTAGATTGCTGTCATTATAATATCGAGCAACAGCAAACAAGATATTTGTAGAAAGCACTGAAACTGCGTGATTGTGGTTTCACTTTCTAAGCTATAGTAGTCCTGAAAATATCTGAACTTCAGAGGACAGAGAGAATTATTCTGGTTTGGGGTCCACTTGACTGGATTATTTTTGTACTGAGCTTTGTTTTTTGTTGCAACAAAGTTTACCATAACTGGCCAAAGTTTCAGATTTCTGCTGTTTTACCTGCATGATTTCAGTGGTTTGAGCATTGGCCTGCTAAACCAGGGTTGTGAGTTCAATCTTTGAGGGGGCCATTTAGGGATCTGGGAAAAAAAAATTGGGAATGGTCCTACTTTGAGCAGGGGATTGGACTAGATGGTCCCTTCCAACCCTGATATTCTATGATAACTCCAGTGGAGTGAATCTGGCCTCTTAATGAGTTGTTGTAGCTGAGAGAACTGCTGAACATTTGACATGCATACAGTTTTCATTCAACTGGTTGCATTTTGCAGTGTTGCTGTGCTTGGTGGGAAAGCATCATATGGTCTTTTTCTACACTGTAGCTGTCACTTATTGTAGGTCAGTAGGAGCATTTGCCTGCTCAGATAAAAAATTTAAACACGCAAAATCAGCTACGTTTTTCATGTCTTACCACTGCTATTAACTATATCAGTACTGAACTCCTGCAAGCTATGCTAATAGCCACAAGGCTGCAATTGTTGCTATTCTATATGCAGAAACAAACTAGTGGCCTTAGCTAACTCACTATAATTACAATAGTTTGCCATTTGGGTTCCTTGTCTCCAGATGAAACAAATACAGAATACTGGATGACCATTTGATCTCGTGCAGCCGCTTCTGCCAACAAAGTATGGATGGACATCTCTATCCTTTCACATCTAAACTATTCCTTTTTCAAAATCCCCATATTGTGGTGTTGTATGTAGCTGTTGTTAGCTGGGTTTCCTTGTACCTTGAAGGGCCTTGGTATCTCAGGATGCCGATAATGATGTATCATGAGCCCCAGGGTCACCAGTCCTATGAAGAGCCAGCGTGAAAAGCTATAGAAGTTCAATAGGCCATAGAGATCACCAATCAACACCATCAAGAAGATCAGAGGCAACTAGGATACAGACAAAAATGCAGTATTAAGCACTGCAGTGAAACCTAGGGAAGATGCTTTTCGTTTCCACCCCATGTTACTTGTGTAGGTCTTACAACAGTTATACAGTGCTATTGTCTTATGTTCTTTCAGTCTCCTCAATGGTGCTGGTGTGTTTTCTCAATGTGTTCAACTATGGTATTAACTAAATCACAAGGCCTCCTATAAGTGAAAAGAGCAGGAGACTTAAGTCCTTACTGTTCAGATTTAGTTTACTTGGGAAACTCTTAGATCCTGTGTCCATGGGGCATTATAAGAAACCCTGAGCTGAGAAGGGTTTTTTTTTTTTTAAAAAAAACTTAGTTTAGGAGGAGATTTTAAAGGAACAAATGGGAGTTAGATTTCCAGTTCCGACTGACTGTCAATGGGAGTTGGGTGTCAAATTGCTCTTTGAAAAATGTTTCTCTCATGTGAAATAGATGAAACGCCAACCCTTTCCTTTGATGCAAAGTCCACCAAAGCTAGAATTTGGACCCCTCCAGGAAGCCCTTTATTAGACTCAGGTTACTTGGTGCCACAAGGATCTTTGAAGGGCTTTCTTCTATTACAGTAGCACCGGAAGGCACCAGGGCTGCATTGTGCTAGATGCTGTGTGGAAACAGGTACGCAGCCCCTGTCCTGAAGAGCTTACAATTTAATATGAAACAGGACACAACAACTTTCTGTGACCAACAAAGGAGGGAAGAAAGTGGTGTCCAGGTCTCTGAAATCAGATCACTTGTTACATAGATTATTTACTACGCAATTGGATTCCAAATAGGAGTTTTTTCTTCTTTAAAAATGTGTTCATGTGAATGTAGCACTCCTACACAGTGGTAGGTTTGATAGTGCTGTCAACTGATATCTTTTGTCTAGGTAATGAATAGCTACAACGTGGGAAGTAGCAGTGCACGTTTCCCATATGCTGCCCCACCAAAGTGTCCCAAACCCTGCTCTGGAGAAGGTACAGTAGTTCAGCCAGCGTATCCATTGTGTTCTTGGGCAGTGGGGGCACTGAATGGTGCCAATTCTGATGGCAAGGGGTTTATGTGGACAGTGGAGAGTCCACTTAAGAATTCCAGTCTGTTAGCACTGTCTGGGCTGTCCCATCTGTTCAGGGCGAGGCAGGTGGGAGTTGTGATCCCTGCTAGTGTCTGGTTAAGAATGACACCCGCCACTAGTTTGCATAAAACCATTGTATTGCTATTCTCTACCCTTCCCTTGTCTCATTCACCTGCATTGTCTTGTCTTTTAGACTGTCAACACTGTGCAGCGCTGTCCACTGCACACTAGCTACACGCCGTAGTGAAAAATGGGCTGCATCCACACTGAGGTGTGTAGCTTCATGTGTCAGGGAAAGGCTCTGGTGGGGGGAGGCAATGAGGAAACCTCACTGCTATGGCCTTTCCCTGCTGCAGGTATAGGCTCCAACAAAAGGGAGCTGGAACAGCCTTTCCCTGCTAACTTCATACAGCCAGTGTCTTTCCCTGTGTGTGTGGTGTGTGTGTGGGGGGTGGGGGGGGGGGGGAGACTCCAGCTGCAGGGAGGCAGCAGGACATTGCAGCCCTACAAATAGCAGTGTAGACAGGGAGACATGGCTTGGGTGAGTAGAGAACCTGTAAAAGTAGGTCCTCCCATACATACCCACCACACCCTTCAGGTGGGTCTGTTCTCTACTCATCTATGCTGTGCCTCACTAGCTACACTGTTGTTTATACCTGTGCTGGGGGGAGAGGCTACACAGGTATGTACTCTACATACCACCAAAAAAAAAGTGTGCAGTGTAGACACCCGTAGACCGCCAACTGCTTGGGACAGGAGCCATCATTTACGATACATGTGTACAGTGGAGTTTTAGGTGCTACCCTATAGTAAATGATGTATTTGAATTTTTTATATTATCATAGTCCATTAATGAAATGGGCTGGGGGGGGGCAGATGAGTTCATTCTCTAAGAATGAGAGGTAAAAACCCTCAAGTTTCATTCAGAATCCAGAAAGCTCTGCTCACCATTAATAAAAGGGCTGGGAAGGGGGTGTTTCTTCGGCTGTGGATCATGGAAAAGAGTGGAGGCCACTGTCCTTCCCGGGAAGCTGCAAACAACATCCTGTTAGAAAGAAACAGAACTGGATGGAAAAAAGGTAAGGACATTTTGTGAAAAACTTTCATTTTGTACAAAATTTTCAGTGACATTTTGGGATTTTTTTTAATGAAAATATTTCTGATTATGCGATTATTTTTTTTTTCCAAAAAAAATATATATTTTTTTTGACCAGCTGCAGAAACAAAGTTGGATACAATATTGCTCATCACCAGCAGGGGGAACTCATGATATAGCATGTGTGTTTTTTGCAGCTCCCTGGCTCTTGAGTTTCCTCTTAAACTTCATGTTAGACAATGAAAGAAATCAAACCACACCAGCAAAACGAAAGCCACAAGAAGAATACCACATAGATGGCATCCTTAACTGTGAAGTGCTCTGATGGCATGATACTTGTTATAGCATTGATATAGCTTTTGCTAGTGATAGGGTGTCTTCAGTCTGTTGATTTGACATGAATGTTTTTTAGCAGATCAAGGGCTGCAGAAAGTGTTTGAACTAAAGATTAGCTGGTTTTAGTATGGAAGAGATGTTTGGTTTTTAGAAAGGACAGGCTTTTACCTTGCAGCTGCAAAGATTCCTCCATTCAGAGAACCAAAGCAGGACAGAGCAACTAGGATTGGAATTGCTGAAGAAATGCTCTTAAAAGCTCGATCTACAAAGCTCTGGAGGAAAATAGAAAACCCAGTTATTCAGGGACAGTTACCCCGTCTCACATGTGTCTCTATAATTGTGCTGGTGGAAAAGCCAGGTTTTAAGATGATCCCATCTCCATTATTACTAAGAGGCAAGAGAACCTTACAAGCAATCCAACAGGTGAGTCATGAAGAATTGCTGGGAGGCCAGAGCAAAGTTGTCAGTATAAAGAATCTGATATAATGTTATAGCCTGCAAGACTGAGGACTGGGGGGGACAAAAAGTGGAAGGGGTAATGGATCATATAAACCCTATGAAAAATTGGGGGCAAATCCCTGCAATCCAGTGGCTGTAAGTATATTTCTTCTTGCTAAAGAGGATAGAGACTCCTTATGAGATCTATACTATTCCTACACCATCTCCTTTATACTTCTTCCTTCTTGCCATACATTTAAACAGACATTTGCCCTGGCATAAGAATTTGCAAACTGTTCCTTCCTTTTGTAACCCTTCTGCCAGGCCAAGTTGACAGCAGCAAGGGCTGGGTTCAGTACAGAGAGGGTTCCCTTTCAACAGTAAAATGTAA
Source organism: Dermochelys coriacea (assembly GCF_009764565.3). NCBI lineage: Eukaryota > Metazoa > Chordata > Testudines > Dermochelyidae > Dermochelys > Dermochelys coriacea. Next base: position 249,577,720 of record NC_050068.2, read on the forward strand.
AACCGGCTCGAGCCCCTACCCAGTGACCTGGGAAAATTACACACACATCCCTGGGTGCCTCAGAGAGGCAATACTTTCCCTCTCGCAAGCACAGAGTCTTTGTGTAGCAAAAATCTTTAATACCACGAGGTAAACAACTCAGCATTCAATTGGGAAAACACCACAACTAGGGTTCATAAACATGAACCAGAAGACCTATCCCCAAGCACATTGGGCTGTGTCCTTTCCCTTTGGTTGTTGAGTCCAGCAACCCAAAAGTCACCCCTCCCACAGTTTCTGTCCCTGGTGAGTAAAGCTCCGCCTCAGAGTTCAGAAGTTCATCTGCAGAGTTTATCTCCCAGCCTGGGTGGAAGGGGAGGAGGTATGGGGGCACCTTACGTGCTCTGCTGCTCATGTCGATTGTTGATTCCCACCCCTCTCCGTGGGGTTCTGTTGCAGTCTTCACCATGAGCCATTCCTCTCCACTAGTCATCCAGCTAGCTGCTCACTAATATGTTTTCAGATGCTCCCCCCACCTCCCTTAACACAGCTCTCTAGTAACTTCAGCTCTTAAGCCCTGGTCTACGCTGGGGGGCTGGGGGGAGATCAATCTAAGTTATACAACTTGAATAACGTAGCTGAAGTCGACGTACTAGATCGACTTACCATGGTCTCCACCATGGTGAGTTGACTGCTGCTGCTCCCCGTTGACTCTGCTTGCGCCTCTCGTTGAGGGAGAGTCCCTCCATCATAAAATGCCAAGTACAGTTCTACTGTCCTTGATTCACATAATCAGGATAACACTTTTACTCCTGCCCCAATAACAGAGACTGGGATCCCACAGCAACCAAGTGACCATTTGGGCAAGCAGTCCCATCGTGCTAGGCAGGGTGGGTGTGCCCAATCAAATGAGATCAGCCCCTGAAGTCCTTTTCCACAGCTCACCACCAAATGTTAGGGTAGAGCCCATTCTGACTCTGCTTACATCCTCCCCTCAGCTGAGAATTTGTCGTCCCAACAAATCACACTCCCTATTATACCAACTCATTGGTTCCTTCCAAAGGGCCTCAGGAAGCCCATTATGGCTTCCACAAGCCTGTGTGCTAAATGTATTGGCTCCTCACTAGTCACCCCAGATGCATCATAAGTTAACCATTTTACTGGTCTTATTACCCTGTCCCGTCTATTGAGAATCTCTGTTGCCGTGGTACAGGGGACATATTCTTGAGCGATGGATGGAGAGGTTTCCTTTGAGGGTCCCTTGGCTACTGGCATAGGCCCCTGCATCTCCACTTCTAACAGTGGAAGGTCCAAGGTGCCCAGGACATCCTCCACCTGTATGTCTCCAGTGTCCAATAACCTGTGTGTCTCATCACACAGGGGTACCATTGGTGGCACAGGGGTGTCAGTAACGGACTTAAATACTTTTGCCATGGGGTTTAGGGCTGAGGAGGAGGCACTGTCTCTTGGTTCAGCTCATCGAGACCAAAATCTTGTCTCCATTCCAGGATACATCATGGTCGTGTCTTCCTCTTCAGACTCGCTCTCGGATGTGCTGAATAGGGGTAGGTTAGCTGTAGGATGGTGGCTTTGGTCTAGCATTTTTGTTCTTCCCGGTTACCCTGTTGTGGCCTGTCTCCAGAAGGGGTGCCTATCAATTCCCCCCACAAGGAGCAAAAGGTTTCTATGCACGTCTTTATTTGCCCTGGACCCACTTCAGGTTTGATCTCGTAGACTGGCAGATCTCCCAGCTTTTCCATCACCAGGTAAGGAATTGCCTTCCATCTGTCAGCTATCTTGTGTTTCCCAGCAATACCCAAATTTCGCAGCAGGACTCTGTCCCCTGGATGGAGCTTCTGCGAACGTACCCTAGCATCATATAGACATTTGTTGCATTCCGAGTTCTTCCAAGCCGCGGAGGTAGCTAAGTGATAAGCATCCCACAGCTTTTCTCTTAGTTGAGACACATATTGCTGATGAGTTTCATAGCTATCTCCATCCTCTGATACACCAAAGCACAAGTCTATGGGTAATCTTGTAAGGGTGGGTGTGCCCGTGCAAATGAGATCAGCCCCTGAAGTCCTTTTCTATAGCTCACCACCAGATGTCGGTGGACCCCATTCTGACTCTGCTTATACTTTAATGACTCTCTGGCCTCTCTCCAGTAGCCCCTCTGGTCCCAGATGTGAACTATCTGTTACACTGAAAATATCCAATAAAAACAAAGGACCACACTCGCCACAGCCTCAGAGGCCAGCACTTCCTCTGCTGTCAGGACTGTGTAATAGGAGACATTAGTGAGGAGGTACCCTAGAGTAACAATGAGCAAGGACACGATCACGCTCAGCGGGATATTCCTACAATAGAATAAAAACAGCCCCTTTATTGCACCTCTCAACTGACCATCAAGTTTACCTCTATCCCACGTGAATATAGAGGAGCTGGTTGGGAATTTGCAACATCACATTTTTTCACTGAAAAATGCAGATATGTCAAAACCAGAACTTTTGTGAGGAAGGTTTGGTTTGGACAAATTTTGAAATTGTCAAACCAACCCATTTTGACGCTTCCAAAGTGGAAAAATCTGGTTTTCGTTGAAATTACTTTTTGTTTAGAAACCTAAGCTAATTATAGAGAAATAAAGGCAAAACGGAACATTTCAAAATGTTAAATGAAATGTTTTTGTTTGACCCACAGTGAAACTGTTTTCCCAGGTGTTAGTTCATGAAAATTTGAGATTTCAACTTTTCATCCCGATTCAGGAAAAGAAAATCTGAAATTCTGAAATTTTTTTTACCAGGATGGGAAAACAGTGTTCTGCCCAGCTTTAGCATCTGCGTTGCATCTCCTGATTATGACTGTAGGTTGCTGATTATGTAAATGCAGAATCGTGAGAATGAGGTTATAGCAAACAATTGTTAAATTCCCTTGTGGTACATTTTTTCTTCTGGCTCTCCATTCAGGCCTTTTTCCAAAATATCCATACTTGTCTTGGGTAGAAGAGAGCTGTGCCTAAAATAATACTCCCTAATCAGGAGGTACTAAAGGCTAAATGTGAGTAGGTCCCCTTTGTCCTCTGTTGCATCAGCAAGACATCCTATGAAGATCCAAAACTGGTAGGCTAAAGCATCTAATGTTAGGCACCCAGTCGCTGAGGGAGAATAGCTATGGGAAATGGAGCTCATTTTAGGTCCCTTTTTTAAAACCCTATTTACAATGAGAATAAACCTCGCTGTAAAGGGAAAAATCAAAGAAGCTCTTCATTTGGATCAACCCTAAATATCTCTTCTCCCTTTCTCAGAAAGTCACTTTTTTTCATCCCTACATATCCACTGGCAATGGGATGAAATTCCTGCCTTGGTGCTCATTAGAGAGACAAGGTGGGTGAGGTAATATATTTTATTGGATCAGCTTCTGTTGGTGAGAGAGAAGCTTTCGACCTTACAAAGAGATCCAATAAATGAGATTACCTCACCCACTCTGTCTCTTTTTAATATCCTGGGACTGATGTGGCTACAACAACTGGTGCTCATTGTAACTTTGCTTCAAAGAGGGTTGAGTCAGGCTGTGCTGTACAGCACAGTGTAATAGGCCTTGAGAACACTAACCAAGCCCAGTTCTCGGCTAGTGTGGTTATCCTGGGACTGACCCCATTGGTTAAAAACTTGCGTTTTTCTTTAATGGGGTCAAGCAGAAATTCTGCCTCTCCAACACAGCCTCCTCCACTGAACCATCAGGCTCATTACCACCACGCAAGCCAGGCAACAGGCCTTGATAGGCCTCTGGTCTGCTCCAATATGACAACAGCCGGTATGTGCATAAATGAATTGCCCCAAGTCAAATCTCAATATGAAAAATATTTAGGATTCTATGAACTGGCATGTTGTGCTGAAGTGAGTTCGTGCCCTTTAACAGCTTGTAATATTACACTGTTCCAGCTGTGGGGCATGGGAATAGACATTCTCTTCAGTGGTTTATCTACCAGATATGAATTCAAGCAACTAGCTGTGGTACTCACCTTTCAGGGTTTACTATTTCCTCCGTTACAAAGTTGACGTAGAATCTGCAATTAGAAGAGAAAAGTGTCTGGCCCTGAGATTCCATTTCCCATGTTGGGCTTTGAAGAGTGAGATGGAACAGGTTATGCATCTGTCACCGTTCCCAAGCTGCATCTGGGTGTTTGCTTCCAGAATAGAAGCATCCTTTCTTAGACCATGTGTCTTGCTATATAAATATAGAGAGACTTTCTACAAAGAAAGTCAAATGCCTCCTCATAAGGGTGGTGGTGGTGAGGGAAGAGTCTTTTCCTAGAAAATCAAACTGTTGGAATTGGAGCTCCCTCTATCCCCTGTCCCCCCAATATTAAGGATTTAGATGCTCTGAGTTGCACCCTGCAAAATCATTATCTTTACTTTCTGGACATTTGTAATATTTAAGATAGAGCAGAGGTGCTCTTTGGAGGTCCCCAACATTACTTCATTTGGCACTTGAATGATGTTTTGCCTAGGTAAAATGGTCTTAGTCTAGTCTCTGGGGACAGGTAAACAGACACTATGATGACTTGGCCATTGCTGATCCAGGGTGCATTTGAATCTAACTGCGCTGAGACAGGTTTCCACACAAGTTCCATACTGTAGCGATTTGAACTCTTTGAGACTTATCTGGCTTTCACCAGTGACTAGAATAGATGTCCAATATAGATATGGAAGCCTACCATCCTCCATATGCAAACATTCCAGAGTAAAAAGCCAGAGGCAGCTTGTCCAGAGCCAGTGAGCTAGTGTCAAAAGCATTCTGGAAATTCTCATAGTGACCTGAGGGGAGATGGAAATACAACAAATAAATCTGATGGTCTCTCTGAGAAGTTGGTGTTAAGAATTCAACCAGCAAAGCCACTGCTGTAGCTCTGACAGCAAAGTGCTAGCTCAGAGAGACTCTACAGAGCCAGTCTAAAATGACTCATCGAATTTCAAAGATTGTTAAGGACAAAATTGATTATGATCATCTAGTCTGACCTCTCGCATAACAAAACACACAGATTTTCACCCCGTAACTAATGCAGCCCCACCTGGTAGTTCTTGGGGTTGAGCTACAGCACAACTTTTAGAAAGAGATCCCATTTGATCTTCAAGGGTGAAGAATCCACCATATCCCTTGGTAATCTATTTCAGGGATTAATTACCCTGGCTGCTAAAAGGAGACTTTACTTCCTGCCTGAATGTATCTAGCTTCAGCTTCCAGCTGTTGGATCTTATTATGCCTTTGTCTACTAGATTAAAGGTGCCTCTCTGATCCAACATCAGTCTGTACAGAAATACTATTTTTAAACTATGTGCAATTGATCAATGTCAGAGCACTGCTGCAACCTGAATGTGCCTCCATTTCACATTTCTCAGAAAGAAATACAAGTCCAAACCTGCATTGAGCTGGCATGGAACATCCCAAGGCCCGCATCATCTGCTGGACTAGCAAGTGATTCAATGACATGCAGCCTTCGTCTCCTCCTCCCCTGGAAGGGGTATTAGCCAATGCCCATCTTGGTGAGGTCTGAGCAATGCAGCCACGTACCTGTTGTGTGACCGAGGGGCTGGGAGGGGGGCAAGCACTATGGTAAAGCACCTATTTTCACTAAGTGCCTTGATGGTTGCAGTTCATGTTCTGCGATGCTGTACTTCCCATTCATTGCTGCTCCTGAGAGAGTAATGTTTAAGGTGGTTGCTTGGCACACATGGACTAAACAGTGGGGCGTAGGGAGATGTCTGCATGTTGACCATGCTGCTTCCATTTCAGATGTTCTTGTCATGCATTGCCTAGCTTGGCAAGTGACCAGAAATCCATTCAAACAACGCAGCCTACTTTGGAAGGGCTGTTTGGCTCCCTTGGCAGATGAAAGAAGAGCAGAAGGACAGTGCAAGAGAAATGGGCTGAGGGCAGGACACAGGTAAGCGTGTTTTTTTTCCAGTAGAGGTTTTTCTCCTGGCTAAAATTCTCAAGCCCTCTTTCTTTTTCTGGTCTCTCTTGCTGACTCTGTTCTCCACTTTCTATCACCCTTCTCATCTGTCTGTGCCTCCCCCTAGGACTCCCCTACCTCTGCCTGTCTTCTGCTATTATCCCCTTCCTGTCTGATGTCACACACGGGCTGCAATTGTCTTACCTTCAGCGAGTGCCATCATCCCAGGGACAATCAGGCCAATGGTGACCATCTTGAGGACTGCGAGAACGGTATGTATATTTGCAGACCAGCTGACGCTCCAGCAGTTCAGAGCAATGATTAAGGCTTGGAGGGAAGGAAAAGAAGCAGAAGAACAGTGTTTATGTAAACTGAAATCTAAGTCAAAGGCATTAAGTAAAGAGTCTTGGCAGGGGGTTGGACTAGATGACCCTGGCAGTCCCTTCTAACCCTATAGTTCTATGGTAAATGGCAAGGTATGGATATGTGGGGGAGGTGTTTAGTTGAGGTTCAATAGGAAATAAGATTGGCGCCTGTCCTGTTTAACATCTTCATGAATGATCTGGAATAAAGTGTAAGCACACTGGCATGTTAATTATGTTTCTAAAGGATACTGAACTGTGACATGTTGAAAACACCAGTGAGGATAGAAAAACATTAGCAAGTTGAGGAGGAAATAACTAAGATGAGATACAAGTTGAAAAATACATCTGTCTAAAATAATCCCAAACCCTGATATTCAGGCTGAGGAGAGCTGGAAACCGGCTGCACGGGTTTTCAATATTGTTGGAGTTTCATGCATGCTGGCAATGCCTTCCAGAAGAAGGGAAGTGATAGTTTCTCTCTCTGGCCCCAAGGAGCCTACTTGCAATATACTGAATTCACTTCCGGGCAGGGCTAGTGTGAGATCACTATTTTGTTCTATGACCCCTCATCTTGGAAGCTCTTCTTCAGGGAGCCTGGTATTGATGTTCCCCACAATGGGAGCTTTATGTTCATGGGGAGTCCAGTACTGGGACAGTTGTACAAATCCCATATCTTAGACCACTGTAAACTGGTCTAGACAAAGTCCTCATCCTCTTGTCAAACACAAGGGGATAGGCTAGCTTACCTGACAGGTGCTTTTAGTTTCTAGTTTCTGGGAGTGAGAGCATGTGTTTAGAACTTTGTAGTTTAATATCTCGCATGACCCCAGAGTGCTAAGCCTGTTGCTTATGATGAGACAGATAGGTGTCCTGTTGTAACTGAATATTACACCCAAGGAGGGGTTTGACTCTTGTTCTTTATGGGCAAGATTTTCAGACTCTCAAATGTGAGTGAGATGTTCAATCTCCATTGAAACAAAGGGATCTGGGCCTCTAACTGCCTTACACTCCTTTGAAAATACTGTACCAGACTATGTGCTTTATGTACACAATGTATCCTTGGCCTCTACTGTGCTAGCTTTGGATTTATTTGTTTGTAGTGTAACACCCAGAGGCCCCAGTCAGGATTGGGGCCCTGTTGTACCAGGCACTATACAAACACACAGGAAGTGACACTTCCTGCCCCAAGGAAATTAAATGCTCCCCTTTACCTCCATTAGGCTAACACTGACTGGACTGAGAGGGTGTGGTTGCAGGATTTTGATGATTTAGCACAGTGGCCTAGCTAGGAATGGAAATTTGGTTGGGACCTGACTTTCGGGTGGATGGGCAATGACAGACTTTACTAGCTCAGCTTCTCCCCTGATGCCACGCCCTCTTCCTAGCCCTGGTGCCCCCGGACATAGGGCTTCAGCTGCTGAGCTGGGCACACACATGGGACCAGGACCCCACCCCCATGCTCCAGTGTGGGTAGCTGCTGGGGTAAAAGAGGTTTTCCCCTGCCCCCTTTGGGCTGACACTCCCCACATTCCTTAGGGCAGAGGGGGGATAATAGGCACTGACACTCCCCCTTCATTCGAGCAGAGTGCAAAGGCTATGCCCTTCCCTCCCACACAGGATACCCAGCCAGGGAAACAGGTTTCCTGAGCCTCACCATCTTGGGAAGAGAGTTTATCCAGAACGGGGAGGGAAAACTGGGGAAGGGGGGCTGGATGGGGGAGGGCAGAGGCCAAGGGCCAGAGTTGGGAGGAAGGGACAGGACCCAGGGAGCCACAAGACATGGGTGAGGCAGCAAAACTGGGGGCATAGCAGAGCCTGGAGCTAAGGCTACAGGGACGGGACTGCAGTGCATGATGAATTGGGGGCCCGCCTACCTCCATCTGCTTCAGCCTGCCCATACTGCTCAGCGGGCACTAGAAGACGAGGCTGCCTGGGCTGCACAGACAACGGGTGCACCCATGGGATGGAGGGGGGCCCTGCAGAGGCTCAAGCTCTGCCCACCCCTCCTGACCCCGGCTCAGTGTCGTCCACCCGCCCAGCTGTGTCCTTCTGTCCTGCCGGCATAGCAGTGTCCATGTATCCTGCACTGCGTGCTGCTGCCCCAGTCTCCAGTACCCTGCTCATGACCAGCCCAGTCATGTGTCTAGGTGCCCGGCCTGGCTCAGCTCTGGCCCCAGTGCTAGCTCCACCGAGATCTGCCGCCAAGAGGCACACCCCCTAGCTGGGATGACTCACCCCCTCTCAGCCTGTGGATTTGGGGGGCTCCAGTCCCGCGCGTGCTCCGTCCTGGATTTCAGGTGCCCGAGTGATGCTGAGGTGGGTGTGGAGGCTAAGTGCCCCTGATTTATTATAGGGAGGGTGATGTTACAGATAAATGTTTATAGAGCAACCCATTGCTTTGTATGGGGCTTGACAGACATGGAAACGGGCAAACCTTGCTGACACAGACATAAAATGAAGTAGGGAGGAATCCTACCAGGAATAGCCAGTCAAGCCTGCTCTTTTCCCCTTCCCCACTTTTACTTCGATGGATTGATTGTTTCTGAGGTTACTCACTGATGCCGGTGGTAGTAACCAGCTTCACAGCCACGGCAGGGGCATGGCAAGGGGCGAAGAGAGGCTCAATTAAGTAACGACCAAAAGCCAAGGACACCACGGCAATGTTGGCAGGACTGGAAAACAAAATAGAAATTTGAAGCATGTTAGCCAGAGGAAAACGCTTATTTTTTCCCTTCTCTATCCAAATATCTCATCTCCTACAACACTTCCTTCCTTTCTTGGCCCACTCATCTCCTTCATCGGATGACTTCTCGGGGTGCCATCATCTCATACCAAGGAGACTTGGATACTGTCTGACTGCAGCCGGAATCCAAGAGTCCTTGAACTCTTTTCCCTTGGATCATCACCGGTACTGTCAACTTGAGAGGGGCTATTTTCTGGGTCCAGCCCGGGTTATACTCTATAAGAGGGTATTATTTATTTGTGTCCTGTCTGCCCACAGGAGTGGCAAGTCACTGGGCTGATACCTTTCTTAGCTGGGGGCAAATTTGGCTGCAGAGTAGAGTCCAGGACCTACTTTGCAGGTCCTACTTCAGCTCCTTGAGATGTCTGATGGTCCCATTGGTGATATAGTGTCTGAGCCCGACCCCTAGGCCCCTTGAGGTTCCCATCATCTGGGGGCTGGAGTGATTTATTTTGGAGAATGTTTGGTGGATGTTACCATGCTGAGGTTGGCCTCCCTGGTCTCTCTTAGGGCTGTCCTGCACAGATTTGAAGCTGTAGCGATTTCTGTTTCTAGCGACCATTTGGCTGCTAGAAAGTTCTCCATTAACCATACTGCATCTGACAAGATCCCAGCGTGGTGCCATTATACCTCCACTCTGCCTTTTGAGGGCAATATCCTTCTAAATTGTTCAGTCACAATTGACTTAACAACCTGGGCCCTGGACTGTTCTTCTGGGTGGAGTCACTTCCAATGGTGTTCCTTCAAACACTAGGCTATTATGCAGGGTCTGACCCCCGTGGGATAGGTTTTGAATCTAAATCTTTGAGGGTGGGTTGCCTCAGAAGTGTCCAAATAGTCCAAAATGGTGGTCTTGACTTATTTATAGTCCTTAGCCTGCTCTGAGTGCAGGTTATAGTTGGTCGCCTGGGCCAGGTTCATCGAGACTGGAACCAAAATCAAAGCCCGCTGCTCAGGAGCCTACTGGGAGGCTAGGGCTACTCTCTTGGCGGTACTTGAAAAGATGTCAGGATCATCGTCCAGCTCCATATTGGTTAGCTTCACGGGCATTGGTGGGGGACTCACCTTGGTGGAAGTGTGCTCCACAGGGACTCCAGGAGAGAGTAAGATTGGCTCTGTTATATCATCTCCTTGTGGAACTCCTGCTGCCAGGTCATCAGTTCCCTCAGCAGCTTTTGCTGTCGCATTGTTTGGAGTTGCTGTTGGATGATCCATTGCTGCAGCAATTGCTCCCAGAGCCACTGTTGCTGAGTTGCTTGCAGCTCCTGCATCTCAGCTAACCACTTACAGCACTGTTGGGTTCCATCTGGCTCAGAGCTGCTGAGCTCTATCCCATTCTCTGTTGTTGTTTTTTTGTTTTCCTTATAACAGACATAAATTATCTGCATTATCCATCACTTGTGGTGGGGAGGGGGTCCTTGGGTCCTTATCAGACTGTGGTTTGGGTTGGTTCCTTTCTGACACTGAGATCAGGTCTACGCTACCACTTATTTTGGTATAACTTGCATCGCTCGGGGGTGCGAATAAGCCACCTCCCTGAGCAATGTAAGTTACACCAACCTAAGTGCTGGTGTAGACAGCGCTATGTCAGTGGGAGAACTTCTCCCACCGACATAGCTACTGCCTCTTGTGGAGGTGGATTTATTATGCAGATAGGAGAGCTCTCTGGTGTGGTGCAGCTGCACTGCTGCTAGTGTAGAGTAACCCTGAGTCCTTCCCCTGCTTGGGCTAGCCTAAACAAGAGTCTCTCCCAGAACAGAGAGTTCCTTTCCCCTCTTGGAGGGCAGGGAGGAACAAGGTAAAGGAAGGAAGGGTGCAGGGAAAGCTCCAGGTTCTCGATCAGTCTGTCCCTCACCGCTTTGGGTTCTGGCTTGTCTGTAGGCTTTGTATTGTCCAGATCAGGGTTGGAGTCCTTCCTTAGACTCCCCCTTTTTTGGTAACACCTGGTCCATTCCTGGTCCAAACAGTCTCAGGGATTTCTAGCTCCGTGCCTATCTCCTTTGCTGATCTATCCCTGTAATCAGCTGCCTGAGGCACAGCAATCTTCTCCTGTAACCATCCCTTCATGTGGCAGGCCTTCCCTTTTTAAGCTTCTTCCCTTCAAGCAGAGCAAGTCTTTTAGGTGTGTCTTGTTAGGGCTTACTGAGTTCAATAGCTTCCTCCTTAATAGGGTGCAGACGCGCCCCCTCACAGAGAGAAAAACATCCACTGATTTCTTTTAACGCTGGTGAAAGTTGAAGACCTGGAGACTGTCTTCCCAGAGCACAGGCGATACTTCAGCTTTGTCTGCTCTCTTTCCCACTCTGAGATTGGAGGAAATAGGATTTTTCTGGTTGTGGGAGATTAGGGACAATGGATGTCTTTTCCCTGCAACAGTAAGGATATGTATTCCTGAACTCTGAGTGGGGTGTGTGATTCCCTGCTTGTGGAAATGTAGCCACACTCACTCTCAGTGAGCTAGCTCACTAAAAATAGCAGTATGGGGCTAGCCAACCTGATTGCAGTCCTGTCTGAGATGTGACGTATGTACTCGGGACAGCTAGCCACTCACGCTGCTGTGAGGACACTATTTTTAGCATGCCAGCTTGATCAGAGCTAGCACGGGTATGGCTACTCAAGTGGGAAGGTGTAATTCCCATCTCAAAGTGCCTTAAGGATGCCCTCTTTGCTCTCCAGCTGAGAAGGGTTATGGACCTGGGTTGAATTTCTCCCCAGCCCCTCTTTTCAGAGAACTTAGTACTGCTGGAAGTTGCCAGCTGGCAGCTCTGGAAACTGAAGTCCTTTATGCTTGCTTGCACTGCAGCTGTGTAAGCTTCACACGCTGCCCCACCAATGTACTTGAAGAGCCCACCACAAGGCGGAGGAGGGAAATTGTCTTCATGGGCCATCCAGCATTTCTGCTGAGACTGGGAGCTGTTTGTGTGGGCAGTAGTTCTTGCAGTCTATTTATTTATTGTACTTACGTCCCCGGTTAGCATAGTATCTGGGTGCCTTCCAACCTGTAATGTATTTGTCCTCGTATCACCCCGAGGAGGTAGGGAAGTACGAGTATCCCCATTTGACAGAGAGGGCCTGAGACACAGTGTCACGCAGAAAATCTGATGGGGCAGGGTATCAAACCCAGGTCTCCTGAGTTGAAGGCTAGTGCCCTACCCGCTGGACCATCTTTATTTTGTGTAGGAAATTGGTTTATGCTAATAACACATCACCATGTGGTCGCTGAAGAGCCATTAGAGTGGGAGTGTTTTTCAATTGCTGCTTGCCTAGGAGGGGATTTGAACTGGTAACCTTCAGGTGAGGGTCTGGAGGCCTTCTCCCCAATCATAGAAATAGAGCAAGAGAGCGCACACAGTGCGGTGACATACAGTGCCGATGAAATAAAATGCATTGTGGGGCAGTGGCTGTGCACACTCCACCCCCTACCAATGCTCTTCCCCCCCCCCCTGCTCCCTCCAGAGCTGAAGGTATCACTCAGGAACTGGGTCTGCTTTGCTGATGGGAGCTATGTGGAATCTAGACAGATGGCTAGATGGGCATGAAAGGATAGTTCAGACTTCATTTCCATTCAGCCTGTGACCTCTCATTTTTTATGGCCATAAACACAGGCAAGGTTAACAGGCTAAACAATGTGGTTTTTAAAAAATATTTATTGTACCCTTTGAGTAGAGGGTTGGTTACTTTGTCCCAGTTCTGCAGGTGTTCAGTTGTGTAAGCTGTGATCTCATTCTCCATGGGGGCAGACCTCACGGCCAAGCCCAGTTGTGCTGTGGCAGACATTTCTGTTTATCCAACAGCTATTGGAGATGGGGGGTGGGTTGGAGAGGAGGAGGTCACATATCAAACAGATTTCTAAGGAGCATGGAACCTTTTCCCAGAAAACCCAGCTGTGTTGGCAGATTGCAGGAAAATGTCCATCTGTCTCGTTACCATGTTTGCTACAAGCTGTTCATTGTTTCATTTTTTTATTCTTCACCTCACTTTTTTTGACCTTTTACCCTTTCATTTCCCCCCTCAGCCTCCTTCCCCCCCACCTCAGTTTCCCTGACTTAGGTTCCCCCGTCCCCCTTCTTTCCCTCTAGCCATTTGGAAGTCCATGTGTTTGCTACTGTTTTGCATTCACCAGCTGGCTTCTTTAGCCGCACAGCTGGAATCTGCCCCAATTAGAGATTTAAAGAGAGGAGACTATAAACGCAAATGAACAATGACATATCACTCCTGACCTTACACACCTATGGAAAGCAGAACTGTTCTTACCGGATCATAACAAATTCAGCCCACAATCTTAAGAAGGCTGGCAAAGGCCCAAGGGTTTCTAGGAGGTAGATATAATGGCCCCCAGATTTTGTGATGCTTGTTCCCAGGTCTGCATAAGACAGAGCGCCTAGACAGAAAATAAGGAAGGGAAATTATGTATTTATATTAAAGTAGTGCCTGTGGACCCTAAACGCATAAACACACAGTGGCATTCCCCGCCCTGAAAAAGGAGGAGAGGTACTGGCTGTAAACTCTCCTGCTCCCCTCCCACCAGAAAGACCAGAAATGAGCGAGACTTTTCCCTCTCTCTGCTCCGACTATGTCTGGGAGTGGGAAAGGGGGGTGTCTGGCTTCCCTTTGTGTTGTGCCCTTGGTCTACCTGCCCCCTGGAGTCCTTCCTGATGAGTGGAGGGGTACAAGTTGCAGAGCACTCTAAAGTGTTGCACTTTAACTGCCTCATGTAGACCCTGGTAGTGTGCGCTAAATGGTACCTCGTTCACCTGTAGGGTCTATACGCGGTGGTTAAAACGCAACCATTCAGAACATTTTACCTTCACTAATGCCTGTGACTTAAGCAGTGAATCTAGTGCCCCAGGCCCTACATGAAACTTCTGCTGCTTTATACCCTGTTCAACCTTGACTGTGCATATTGAACATGTGCCACAGGACTGGTGGCAAACAACCTGCAGCTAAATATGAACTGTAACAAAGCAAATATATAGCAGGCTCCTATAGCTTTACTGACCGATTTCAGAATAGCAGCCGTGTTAGTCTGTATTTGCAAAAAGAAAAGGAGTACTTGTGGCACCTTAGAGACTTAACAAATTTATCTGAGCATAAGCTTTCGTGAGCTACAGCTCACTTCATCGGATGAATGCATCCGATGAAGTGAGCTGTAGCTCACGAAAGCTTATGCTCAGATAAATTTAAGTCTCTAAGGTGCCATAAGTCCTTCTTTTCTTATAGCTTTACTGTGTCTGTGATTCGTTTTTAGTGACACACACCCATGCCTATGTATGTATATGTGTGTGCTTAACTGCTTTGATGCCCCAGTGCCCTCTACACACCACCTGCCACTAATTACGTATGAGATATCAGCGAACTTTTCATTGTACTAATAATCTGTTTATCCCCTGGGAAGGACAAGAGCAAACAAAGGTAGGAACATTGAGGATGCTGAAATGTGAAGTCTTACAACATGCCTTTATTCTCTTAAATCCTTTGCATTCACAATATAAGGACACCTTTTTCCTTTCAAATAGGGTGCATTTCCTCTTGCTTGTTTTATGGGTTCACATTTTTCACTGGATTGTTTCTGTGCTGTCAAGCAGGCTTGAGCCACATCCAGGCTGTGGTGTTATGTAAAGGCAGGCAAAAGGCTGGAACTCGGCAAGTTTGTGCTGTGGTGATACTTCGTGCTAAGATTATTAGCATTTAGTATTTATTATACAGCGGCTAATGTGGGCTTGGCATTACACAGCAGCAGGACCCTGAGCCAGTGGTGGGGTTCATTTAAATGTGCCAAAAAATTCTGTCTCTGCACTAGAATGCCTAAGCTGTCTTCAGAGTCCTGGAGAGGAGAGCTGCAGACTGAGTACAAATAACTAGTGCTCAGTTTGTACCCTGGCTGTGGCCTGCCAGCTCAGTGCTGTTCCTAAGGAATATGCTACCAGACTATCTTAACCAAGGACTTCAATTCCACAAGGGACTGGGCATCCCAGTGAGCTAATGAATGAGCATTTTGTATCTGGAAGCATATGTTCAAATCCTCCTTTGGTCCCAGATGAAAGAGTTTTTTGTTTTGTTTTTCTGTCTTGCTTTAATCTGTGGAGAGAATTTTTGTCTATAGCAGAGGGGCTGTTCTAACATGAAGACACTGACTTCAATGAACTTTGGATCGGCTCCAAAATTGCCACTTAACTGAAGGCTTCACTTTACAACTATGATTAAAAAAAAATAAATTTTTTTACTGATGTTTCTATTTATTTTAAACTACAAACCGCTAAGCTATTCTGCCATCTTGCCCCCATTAGAGTTCTCTGTACTATACAACTAGTGCAAGGAAGTGGGGGAGCTTTGCCACTCTCCCTGCACACCTTCAGTTACAGTTGGAACTTGATTTCTGTGTTCCCAATTAGTAGTTTTAAGGACAAGGCATAACACTAAATAGAGTTCTTTAAGGTTCAAGCCTCCAGCGTGGTTACACGATTTAGTTTTAGTAGAGGACTGTGAATGACGTAATGAATGATACAATTATACTGTATTTAAAATAAAACTGTTAGTTAAAGCAAACAGGCATCATAGTGTGACTATACACTGCATTGATACTCACGCTCTAAGATGAGATGATGCACCTGGACCCTCCCTGGCTGGTAAGAATGGCTAGCCTATAATACTTTCTCTAATGATTCCTTGCTGGTAGATGGGTGCACTTAATTTAAAAATAGGGTGCTACCCTCTTTATAATCACTAATAACACCCAAATTAATTAGCATAAAGCCTGCCTTTTACCATATCTATATATTTCCACTGCCATAATTAAAATACCCTCTTCTACTCCCTCATTGGCTATTTAATATTGAACTCGTCTTTAATGAACAGCTGTGGAAATGCTGCCATTGTAGTAACTATCATTATATAGAGAGAGCATTTTCCATAACATTAACATTTTATCTAAAACACTTGTAAAATCCAGTGAGGGTCAGCAATGTTTACCCCAGGCTCTAATTTACCTCTGACTTGTCTCACCTCACTTCACTTCACTCATATTTTACCAGGCTTCGCTTGACTACTGTTAAGCCTATTTTTAGGAAATAGGTTATTGGGCCTACTTATGTTTCTATATAACATAACCAAGCATCGTCTGTATAGGCTACAGGTCTCTGCACCAACCCCATCTTGGCAAGAGTGGAAGACCGAGATAGACCATGGAGCCATGGGAACTGCATGTATAGAGATCCAGTGGACCGTTACCCCAGGCACGTGGTGGCTTCAAAAACATCTCTGCTCAAACTATTAAAGTCTGTGGTCTCATCTGAATCCTTTCCACTTGGTTCCCTCTGGGGATCTCAAAACAAGCTTCAGGGGTGCAGCCCTGCTTTCTAGCTTAAGGATTCAAAGAGGTAAAGGGTATTCACCTGCTGATTGAGTATCAGATTCAAGATTTGAATCTATGGGTAGGGGCAGCAGAACTGGGGGCCAGGTACAGCTAGCACCTCTTTAATGCCTTCCACTCCCTGTAGAGTCTTATTACCTCCCCTCACTCCTCCTCTCTTTCCCCCACCCCTCTGGCCAAGCCTATGGGCCTGATTCTCCACTGACTGTCTGGCATCTCTGTGTAGTCTGGTTACTCATACTTTGAGATTTGGGTGCAAGTAAACAATATGTATTTTAATAGGGGTAAATGTATAAATCTAGGAACAAAGAATGCAGGCCCTGCTTACAAGATTGGTGCCTCATCCTGAAAAAAAGTTGTCTGCTGGTGGATAATCAGGTGAACATGAGCTCCTGTTGAGACACTGTGGCCAAAAGTGTTAATGCGATCCTTGAATGCATAAACAGGGGAATGTCAGTCCCTGTAGGCATTATATTACCTCTGATGTGATGCTGCTGGAATACGGTGTTCAGTTCTGGTGCCCACAATTCAAAATGGATGTTGAGAAATTGGGGAAGGTTCAGAGAAGAGCCACAAGGGCTATAAAATTGCAGTGTAGACATTTGGGCTCAGTCTGGAGCTCCTTCCCCTCATGGGGTCTCAAGGCCTGAGCTCCAGCCTTACAGATTTTTAATTTCAACAATTGCTTTACATTTTTCTGCATGCCCTTGCAAGGAAAAGGGCTAGAAACTTACTTAAAAAAAAAGCAGGGGGGGGGGGCGGGAAGCTGAGTTAAGTCTTTAGAATCCCAACCATGCGGGGTTGCCATGGCAGCATGCTTTGTGGGCTCTGAAAGCTGGCTTTTCCCACAGCTCAGAAACCCAGCTAGGCCACCTTGCCTCAGCAGGCTTTGTGCTGTGGAACCAAAGTTTTTGAATAGGGTTTGGATTTACAGGACCGGCTTCTCAGCTGGTGTGGCTCAGCTGATTGATGCATGGAGCTCTATTGATGCATGAAGCTTAGATTATACAGATTTACATCCGCCAAGGGTCTAGCCCAGGGCTGGCCAAACTGCAGCTCTTTTACAGTTAAAGTGTGGTTCTTGGAGCCCCCCCCACAAGTCCCCTCCACCTACCATACTGGGGGGTGAGCTCAGGGCTTTTGCCCTGCGTGGGGTGGTAGGACTAGAGGCTTCTGCCAGCGATGACTGGTGCCTGCTGAAGAGTGGGGGGGCACAATTAAAGGTTTGGGCCCCCCCAACAGCTTGAGTTTCCCCCTCTTACCCTCAGCAGCCCCTCCCCTCCAGTGCATTTGATTCTTGTCCTTGTGCCCAGCGGGGAGGGGGATCTCAGGTTGCCTGATGGGGCCTCGGAACTCAGTAGTAGCGAGGCTTCAGCCCCGGCTCTCGACCGTCTGAAGATGGTTGTATGCGGCTTGCAGGGTCCAGTAAGTTGGCCACCCCGGTCTAGCCCACAGTACTCCAGGTTATTGTTCTACTTAATTGCTTTGTAGTCGTTCACAATGTATTGCTGATATTTTCCCTGTGTTTTCATGGTGAAAATCTGTTCAGCCTCTAGAACACACACAGATGTTCGGAATGTTGTAACATTTTGCTGGCTCACACAGGAGAATTAGAAAAAGTAACTCACCAAACAGAGAGAGAATCTCGCAAGCCAGCCAGACAACCAAGGAGAGACCCCATTGCCAGAGTTTTTCAACACCCCTTTTGGAGCAATAAGATGCCACTGCCAACGACTGTGCCGATAGTCAATGCGATGGCCCGCATCAGGGTGATCTTCTTTCTCAGGAACACTGCCTCCTTTTTTCCCCTCCTCCTTCGCATTTGACGACTTTCTGCAAAATTCCATTGCTCTGTCTGTCTTCTCTGTTTGAGCTCTGCAAGCACAGGTCTTCCTGAGAGCTCTCTGTCTAACACCCGTCTTCTAGGATTGACACATCCTCTCCGTTTTTTTTTTTTCCCAGCCCTGTACAGGTTCCCCTCCCTCTAAGCTTTCAGGCTGCCAGAGAAAGGCCTTGGCTGGAATCCTTTAGGCATAACAAGCATGAAGTGTACAAACAAAAACAGCAAAGTGAGAAGGTGAAAGAGATTAGAATCCTTAGGAAGGTAACAGGTGCTTTGTAGTCCAGGCAGAAGGGGGAGATGACGATGTGTCACATTCTGAATTTTACACTGTAAATCCAGCTCTTTGGGACTCCAGCTTGTGGACTTGGTGTTCCCAAACCAGTGCTTGAGCATCCATACTGTGAACCTGGGTTCTCAATTGCTGGACCCAGGTCTCACAGCTGTGCTCATGCGTCCACACTCCATGCTGCAGACCTTCTTACTCAGGTCTATAGCTTGAGCTGCGTTCACACTGCAAAATTACATGGCTTTGACCTACCCCCTAACAAGATTCTAGGACCTGGGGTCTGACCTGAATCAGACTGATTTGTATGGGGAGAGAAGTGGCTTTGGACTCAAACCTGAGTCAGAATCTTGGCTTAGTGTGCAGTTTAGACATACCCAAGGGGCACAATTCTGATCCCACTTATCTTGACATCAGAGGACTTGCTTCTGTTTTACATTAGTGTAATTCAGATCAGAATCAGACCTATAAATTTCCCTTTTGGCGCTAGTTTAAAATCCAGAACAAACAACAAGCAGGCCTAGAGCTAAAGCTCTGTTTAGTGCAAAATGTTATAGCAAACTAAGGCTTGTCATGGGGGATCAGAATCCTGACCAAGCAAATCTATCTCCAACAGTGGCCATTATCTGATATTTCAGACGATGGTTATCTTGCCTCCAACTATCACAAGGTGTCTTGTCTATACTGAGGTTTTACCCACCAGTTTAGTGGCACTGATGCAAATGCACGGCACTAGTGCACTGGTCTGGTGCAGCTTATTCCAGTTTCAAACGAGGCTGAAGTGCACCAGTGGGTGTCATGGCTTTCTCTGGTGCAGTTACATCAGAGTAGATAAAGATCCCTATAAAAGTTACCAGACCAGGCACTAAATCTGCTTGACCATCTATTGCTATGGTGATAGTGGGGAAAATTATGTTTTTACTTGCCCTACACAAGTAGAATTTTGCAAAGATGCTAGCCTATTGTGCTATATGCAAAGGAAAAGTTCCTTCTGGACCCCCCCACCTCCCCCAAGCGATGGAATTAGCCCCTGAAGCATGAGGTTTGATTCCCTTTGTCTTAACATGCATACTTACAAATACAGTTACTGGTCCTTGAGAGATTTGGTTCTCTAGTAAAGCTAATTAGGGTCTAGAACCTCTGGCCACAGTGACTCCCCCCAGCTGCCTGCACACTGTATGAAGTACAGTTTGCATTTCCTTCTATTTGTTCTAAATTTACCTGCCATTAATGATGCAATTTTTACAAGCAAAGACAACAAAGGCTCAAAGTCCAGGGGCAAAATAAAGAGAAGAGGGTCTAAGGCAGGACATGGAATGTAGGCCAGAACAGCCCAGAGAAATGGAGCAAGGGAGAGCAGAGGTGAAAGTAGTGGCCTATGCTGCCTAATCTCCGAAGGTAATGTCCCACCCCAAGTGGTGGTAAGTACCCCTCAAGCACCTCTCTGCATCCAGTTCTATATGGCTTGATCCAAAGTGCCCCGAAGTCAGTGGGAGTCATTTCATTGACTTCAGTGGAATTTGGATCAAGCCCAAAATCACAAAAGGGAATCTTAAGGGGTTTGTAACATTCTGACTTGCTGTACAAACGCATAGGGCCATGTAGTGTATGTGCAATGCTCAACTGACCAGGAACGGGAGGAGCTAAATTCCAGCAGCTCCCACTGACTTTAGCTGGAGTTGTGGGTGTTCAGGCAATTCTGGAAACCAGCTCCTATCACTTGCATTGATTTAACTAACTAGACTTTTAAATCAGTGCAACCCTTTTTGTTGTCACTTTTAAACTGAACAAAGGTTTCTTTGTATTGATTTAGCTTAATTCAGGATAGGTATAAGCCAAACTTTATTAATACCCTGACCCCTTGAGTATAAGCATTCCATTTAGAAGTATTGATAGAGGTGAAAATTAGAGGTAGACTAGGAATCTGTACAGGTGTTAGGGGGCTTATTCCTTCACCCGCTTACTTCCCTGGTCCTTCTTACATCAACAAAGAGGAACAGTACCCGAAGTCCAAAGGTGCAAACAATTCTATGTTTATTGGGGTGAACTTCTAGCAAGCATGATTCCAGTTTTCTTCCTTAGTGTCCCCCTTCCCAGCTCTGACACCACAGAGCCTTACTTGTGTCCCTGTTCCCATTCCCCCCCTTAGCAAAACATGATTCCAATTTCCCCACCCCCATTCCCTGTTTCCATTTCCCCCCCCGCCTTTACTTCCTGATTGACTGACTGCAGACTATATAGTAAAACTTGAGTTCTGCTTAGCTATACCTTAACCAATCATTTTCCTGAAATGTAACTAACCAATCCTAACATATTATAACATGATTATTTAACCAATTATATCCCACCACCTTAATTAGTTTACACCCAGCAAAATTAATTATACAGCAGAAAGAAACAATCACAGAACCAGACAGAGACCATGCAAATAAACAATAGCAAAGTGGGAACTATAATGACAAAACAATACAGAAGTGAGGATTCACATCCCAGCTATTGATAAGTAAGTTCTTACTGAACAGAAAACTATCAACTAAACTTCCTTTTACATTTTCTAGGCACTTCCCTTTCTCTGGAGGCGATAGGCGTTATCAGGACAGGAGTGTATTCCTAACAGCCCAATAGCACCTTCTTTCAATGTGACTAGGTTGGAATGTGAGGAGGTGACCGGTCACTTCCCAGCTCATGGCTACCTCTGCTGCTTAGCCAAAGGCCTTAGCCTAAGAACAGGCCTCAGACTGTCCACAGTAAGAGAAGGCCCTTACACCGGCAGACAGTGATTTTGATTCTTACTTTTCTACCTCTATAACTAGCTAAGTGATAAGAATACACCTAAATTCTTAGAGTACAAGCCTTTACAGACAGGCCTGAATATCTATATCCTAACAGGTATCTGTGCAGAGCTGGGTTTGATTTGGTTCTTGTCTCACTCCCAATCCTGCAAGAGCTGGGAAAGCAGTACGGCAGCATACTCAGTCCCATGGTAACAGAGTCTCTGACAATGGCCAGCACCAGCTGCTTTCGAGGAAGGTACCAAAAACCCTGCAGCAGACCATGATGGGATAAATTGTTTCCAGGGAAAGAGGCCTCCAAACCCCTAGCAGTTAGAGGTTGGCTTATGCCCTCAACCAGGGGGTTTGTCGCCCTTCACAAATTCTTCAGGATGTGTTTCCCTTTAGTAATTTACTGTCATTGTTATAACGTAAGGATGGTCGATCTAGGGATGAGGCTGACCCCTCACAGGTGGTGAGGCTGGAGCAAGAGGGGAAGGGATCATGCCATAAGTTGTTGGTGAAATACCTGAAAATGGAGGGCAGGGCAGGGAATGGATCCAATAGGAGAAAATGAAAAACAACAGATTAAAGGTTTGCTGTGAAGATAAAATCATCATAATAACTCCTTGCTGGGGAACACCTCGAAGCATTAATTACAACAACAAATAGACAACAGTTCTACTTTTTTACTTTTTTACACTTATGCTATTTCTTTATCCTCTGAACTTCACTTAGCTTGGACCATGAAAGGTGGGTGATGTTCATTTTCTCTTCAGAGTTCATTTCGCTTCCCGTTTCTCATGCACTAACATAAAACGATTGTGTGTGGATTTACAACACTCAGTGGGAGTTTTTCCATTGGAAAAAACAAACAAACAAACCCTGATGTGATGCTTTCAAACGCAATCATGAACACATTTTCACTTCATATTTAATTTTGTAAAATCAATTTTTTAAAAAAAATTTTTTGGTCCTTAAATAGCATCCCTTTTAAAATAGGCTCCAGCCTGTGCCTAAGTATGCTGTAGAATGCTTTTCCAATACTGGAGGCTTCCCTTCTTCACCCACAGCTCTGACTGCATACCTTGACTTTGGTTCCAAACCATTGTTGCCAATACCCCTTAAATCTGAACCAGATCCCCCCATGCTCCTGAAATTTATCCCCGTCCTCCTCCTTGGCACCTAGGTCCAGACCCAAGCCCTCCCTGCTGCCAATGCAGCTCAGTCCCAACCTGAAGCTCCCTACTATTGCTGATGCTCTTCAAAGTTCAACTAGAAAGGCCTTTTATGTTTCATGTGGCGTCTCCACCTCAACCCTCCACCTCCAACTCTGTGAGTTTCCTCTCTTTTCTGGTTCTGAGGCCATGTGGTCTAGCTCAGAGCTTCTCAACCTATGGGTCACCAGAATGTGACAAAGGGTCTCATGAGAGGCTGGAGGGAAGTGGGGAGTGTTGCAGAGCCAGCCTCACACTCACCATGCAGCAGTGGTTCCTGGGGCTTGATCCCATGGAGCAGGCTGGGTTGGCTTCCCGCTCCCGGACTTTGCAATCTAGCACCTGCGGTTGCAGCGCTGCTCAGCTTTGGCCCAGCAGCCCCCTTGTCATGCATTAGATTGCAATTCCGCTCACACAAATTTGGCCCAGTTGGAGCCAAATATGAGCAGTGCTGTGGCTCAGAGTCCAGCCCACTCTGGGGGACAGGAGCTGCAGGGAGTTACCGCTGGGGTACAGTGCACTTAGTACTTATTGTGTTAATGTGTAATTAATAAGATATTATTGGCACTCAAGCAATTGATTGGGTTATGATGGGACACTGTTTACAAATGGGTCCTGAGCCAAAAAAGGTTGAGAACCACTGACCTGGTTCACTGGAACTAGGACCCTGAAACTCCTAGGTTCTAATCCCGGTTTTGCCTCTGGCTGCTGTGTGACCGTGGGCAAGAAACTTGACCTCTCCTTGCCTCGGTTTAACCATCTGTTAAATAGAGGTCATGATACTCGCCTCTCTACCTTACAAGAGACTAATTAGCTGACATTACTGCTTTAGTTCTTCAGTGCATTGTTCAATCTATGGTATCAACAATTGCTACCTAATTCATCTGGGGAACGTCTTAATCCTGCTACAGTCACTTCAGCCTCAGCAAAGGACCCTGAGTGGGTTCTTGATGGGGAAGCTCCCCAGCAGAGCTGTGCAAAACAGTGGATGAAGTTGTGTCTAGTAAATAGCAACAGCCTGGGAAGTGTTGAACAAAGAAAGAAAGCCTCAATGGGTTAAAAAGACAGTGTGCTCACTTGGCTACAGTTGATCTGTGAGGCCAGCAGTGCAGAGGCACTCAGGAGATCAGGTCTGAGGAGGAGCTTGGTCTGAGTAGGAGCTAGGTACAGTACTGAGTGAATTAGTTCGTATACGCAGTCGAGTAATTATGAATTAGGGATCTGCACTGAAGCCGAGTCAGCGACTAAAGGTGAGTGGCTAAGAGGTTAGAGTCAAAAGAAATTATCTCTAGTCATGGGGAAAAATAGTCAGGCTCTGAGTTAGAACCTAGAGGGTGTTGGAGAAAGCTCAACTCAAGAAGGTAGATCCAGAAATGACTCCTAACTCTTGATGGTGGAGGCATGTGACCACCCCACGTGCCACCTCTGGGCTGAGGAGCAGCAGCAAGCGAATGTCTCAGAGAGCATCTCATGGCCGTCAGGCTCTGTGGGTACAGACCAGGTCCTAGGGGTGTCACTGGCTGGCGCCAGGCTCCTTTAGGGGAGAGGCAAGAGCATGTCAGGGGCGCAGCTCAGAGCTATGCCACCTACCCTGCCTGGGGAGCACCTGGCCATGCAGAGACATCCTGGCTCAGGGAGCAGGGCAGAGAGGGCTGCCAGGCAGGCAGAGAGGGCTACCAGGCAGGCAGGTAGCCAGTGCTCCAGCTCCCAAATGGGAGAGCCAGGGACTTCATTGGGCTGGCAGCTCCCACCAACTTCCAATCTGCCAGCTCCTGGCATGAGCCGATGGTTTTCAAATTGTGGGATTGAAAAACTCTGTGCTAAATGGAAGGCAGAAATCTGGGGGGGACACACATGCATTGCCTCTGGTAAATCAACAGCGTTTAATTAGATTAAGGGTACATTTAGTGTAAAATATGAAGGGACCCAGAACATAGCATTCCAGTATCAGTAACTCTAGGCTCTGAGTGGATAAATGAAAGGATGAAATGACACAGAGCTAAAACAGAGTGAGAGTAGAAGATGATTTCATTAGAGGTAACCCATCTTCAAATAACAGGATAGTGCAGTAGAGGAGGGGAATGATTTCTCTCATACAAAGAAAAAGTTTCTCCTGGAAAAAATGGGCCCTGGGGAATGTGCCAAGTAGCTGGGTAAGACAGTTGACAGTGGGCAGGGAGTTCTGTCTTTAAGTGTACAGGTGGCAGGGTGTGTGACCACTTTAGAGCCCTACTGGAGTAATGTTGTTGGCTCTCACAAGACAGACTTTGCTGGAAATCTTTTAATTATTTTAGGAACTAAGTTGCTGGTCAAAAATGTCAGCCAGTTCTCAAGGCTGGAGTCCTTTATCTAAACAACAGGTATGGCATGATTGTTGGCAGTGCACCTTCCCCATGCTGCCCTGCCACTGTGCCTCAACTTGGAGAAGACTGCTTCTGGAGGCGGAAGGAAGATAGTTAAGCTCCATTCCCATTCAGCCATTGGCCTATAGGGGGTGCTAATGGTAATTAATGAGTTTGTGAGGTGGGCGCATAGGCCCTGGAAATTGGACTGAAACCACCAAGGCACGTCCCATAAGCCACCAATCAGCCATCAGGCATTAACAATTGTTATCACTGTCACCCTGGATCAGATCTGAACCAAAGAACTAGTTGTGGAAGGAGTTCCTCTATCAGGATTTAGCCCTGATGGGCCTTAGCATTGCCCAGCTCTAGGTCAAAGTTTTAAACAAACAATCTTCTAAATGTACATGGGAGTGCTATAATTGAGTTCTCGTTTTGCACTGACATGTTTAAGGGAACGAGAATTTCAGGAAGGGTTTACTCTGCTTTGAAGGAGGATCAGACCGCTCTGGGGGATCTTTCTGCTAGGAATGTTTAGATTGCTTTTTATTTTGTCCTTGCAGCTGAGAAAACAATTTAAAAATTGGACAAATAGTCTCAGTCCCTGCATGTGGCCTGTTCCTGAGAGCGGAAGGAGGACAAGTCACAGGGGAAAGTGTAGCAGGTTCATGGTAGCATCCATAATGGATATTGTCAAACCAGAATGCTAATCTTGGCAGCTCTTATCTATATTAGCTGGCTTGCCTTCAAGTTGGCTGTGTTGTCTGGGTCTGGGTGCCAGGAATCCTGGGTTCTACTCCCCACTCATTCCATCGTGACAAGTCACTTAACCTCTTCAGCCTCAGTTTTCCTCACTGTAAAAATGGGGATAACATTTAACTACTTCACAGGGAAGCTGTATGGCTTAATATTTGTAAAATGCTTTGAGATTCTTTAGCGGCAGGTGGTATAGAAGAGGGAAATATTCTGTTTTCGTCTGACACACTTCCCCTTTGTGTTGCCTTTTTGCTAATATAGTGAAAGAATTTAAGGGCTGGCACACTTATGAAAAGAATCAATATTAAGCAAATATCGCAAAATATCAATGAGACATGAATTATTAGATTACTAAAGCAAGTTATCTCTGCCATGAATTTAAAATTCAGAGTTACACTCAGCCAACTGAGGAACAGAAACAACACCATGTGATCTATATGGCTGGTGAAATCTAATATTGAATACTTGCAATGACTATTTGACAGATTGGCCTTAATCAAAAATTTTATATTTGATGAAGAATAGAAATTTTGGTAAGAGACAACTATACAAAAATGCTGCTTTAAGGACAAACTTAGTTTACTTCAATCTCTTGCCAATGGGTGGGTGGGTGAGTGGAGTCTACTCCATCCTGGGTTCTTCATTAAAAGGTCATAGGCTAAGGAGTCTTCTTGCAGAAGATGTGATGTGGTACGATAGACCAGGAAATGCTTAAGGACCAAGGTCAAGGGGATAAAAGTGACCCAGCCCAAGGACAATTTCCCATAATAACTTGGCAAGTAATTTTAATTCCATCTGAGCACAGACAATTCACCAACAGAAAATTTGGTGAAAATTGCTTAAATAAATGAGTCAGTAAGAATTATTCACTTTGCTCTCATATTGAACCTCAGGATCACATTGGCTTTATTACCAGGATCTGGCACTGCAAATTCACGTCTGATTTTACCAGCTACTATTCCTCCAGGTTTTTTTAAATCTAGGACAGTAAACTAGTGCGTCTGCTGTAGATAAAGAAAGCCAAAAATAAGTCTATTCAAAAGTAAGACTTCTCTTCTTTAGCCTTGTTTCTTGTGTTAATTACAGTTTCACATCCAAATGACTCTCAGCTTTCCTAAATAGATTATCCAATCAGGTAGGCAGACCACAGCGTGCCCAGTCCAATCTATCCAAATGATTTTAAAACATGAATGAACAAGCTGATATTCACCGTGGTTTTTTAGTTGGACCCAGCATCTTCTAATGGGCATTGAAACAGAGTGATGATTTGTGGCAGAAAAATCAAAGAAGCAGGTCTGCTTAGCATAGTGACTACATCTTTTATTTTATGAAATAAAAACTTTTATAAAAGTGACTACATGTTTTATTGTATGAAATGGAAGGGGACGTAGTCAGTGATGAGCTGCCAAAATCTTAACAATCAGTTCCCTCCACATTCCACAGGGGGGGTCGTTGCCCTCCCCAGCCCCCCGGAACTCCTGCCCCATCCACCCCTGTCCCCTGACTGCCCCGAGAACCAGGCAGGAGGGGCTCGTGGGCTACTGTAGTGGGTGCCCGCCCCACCCCTAAGAGCCAGAGGGACCTGCCGGGGGGCAAGGAGGGGGAGTCCTGGAGGTGCTTACCTGGGGCAGCTCCCAGGAAGCATCTGTCAGGTCCTTCTGGCTCCTAGGGGCAGGTGAGTGTAGTTGGGGGGGGCAGCAGGGGGAGCGTCTGCTCCCTCACTGATCACATCAAAAGTGGCGCCTTAGGCGCTGACTCCCTGGGTGCTCCGGGGCTGGAGCACCCAGGGGGAAAATTTGGTGGGTGCAGAGCATCCACCGGCAGCTCCCCACCCTGCGCCCAGCCCCAGATCACCTCCGCTCTGCCTCCTCCACTGAACGCGCTGCCCCGCTCTGCTTCTCCGCCCCCTCCCCCGGCTTCCCGCGAATCAGCTGTTTGGTGGGAAGCTTGGGAAGACTGAGTAGCAGGCGGCAGCTTCCCACTCAGGCCGAGGGTGGCGGAGGTGAGCTGGGGCGGGGAGCGGTTCCCCTGCACCCCTCCCCCCCGGGTTACCTGCTGTGGTGTGGGCGGCCCTCCTCGTGCCCCCCCCGCCCCAGCTCACCTGGGGGGGGCGGAGAAGCAGGGCAGGGCGGTACGTTCAGGGGAGGAGGCGGAGATGGAGCAGATGTGAGCTGGGGCCGGGCGCAGGGCGGGGAGCTGCCATTGGGTGCTCTGCACCCACCAAATTTTCCCTTTGGGTGTTTCAGGGCTGGAGCACCCATGGAGTCGGCACCTAAGGTGCCACTTTTGGCCGGTTAAATTTAGAAGCCCTTTTAGAACCGGTTGTCCCTCATGGAACAACCGGTTTTAAAAGGGCTTCTAAATTTAACAACCGGTTCTAGCGAACTGGTGTGAACCGGCTCCAGTTCACCACTGGACGTAGTTAAAAGGTTCTTCGTGGTGTCATTTTAACTGAGGTCTGTACAAGGGAAATATAGGTGGAAGTAGTTAGGAATAGTCCTCAGAAACTATGAATTAGGTTTGTGGACATAATTGGATACATATTTATATGGTTTGTGGTAGACAAAAAAGACAGTCTGGAGGTTAAGGCACTGGACTGGGACTCAGGAGATCTAGGTTCAGTTTCAGCTGTGCCACACGTTTCCTGTGTGCTGTTAGGCTAGTCGGTCTGTGCCTCAGATCCCCAGCTATAAAACGGAGATAAGAATATTCCCTGTATCTGTTTTACCTGGTTAGATTGTAACCCCTACACCACAGAAATGGTCTTTGTGTGTGTGTGTGTGTGTGTGTGTGTGTGTGTGTGTGTGTGTGTGTGTGTGGGTGGGTGTGGGCATGGGCGCCGGCGCCCCTTCGGAGGTCCAGAGAGGCCTGGGCCACTTCCAGCTTTTGAGGCCTCTAGCCATAATAAAAATTAAAAAATGATGACACATGAAAACAAAATAAGGCACCAAAAAAAGAGTGCAACATAATTTGAATATTTTTTTATTTAACAAATGCTTTTCTAACCTTTTTCTGTGCAAATGCACTAATTATTGAGGAAAAAACCCTACCTTTTGTGCAATGTCACAGTTGATATTAAGCATGGCGAGCCCATTCAAACGGTTTTGGTCCGATAAGGATGCACATAAAAATAAGTTGCGAAACTTATCAAATGCCAAAAAATTAACAAGTGTCTAAATTTGAGGCCCCCTTTGAGCTTGAGGCCCAGGCCAAATGGCCCTCCTGGCCCTCACTCTGATTGGCCGTGTGTGTGTGTGTGTGTGTGTGTGTGTGGACTCTAGCACCATGGGGTCCCTATCTCAGCTTGGGTCTCTAGAGGCACTGTAGTAATACAAGGTTTTCCCCTTACCCTAGTTTGGCTTTTTTTCCATCTCCACCCCATGCCAGACTTCAGGTCCTGCTAGGTAAGATGAGTAGTGCTTTATTCTGTTTTGAAATGTTGGTAAAAATTGCTTGAAACACTGATGTGAAGTGCGACCTGAGGGGCTGCGATTTTAAGCAATGCTGTTGGTAGATGCAACACTGTATTTGGGAGTGAGAAGGATTTGAGCCAGTAGTCCACTAAAAAGGTGAACAAAAAGCAGCTTTGTACATGGTTTTTTTATACGAAGCACATTGTGTATATTCTTAAGCATTGCCACAAGGATTAACATAGCTACATTTTAATGTGTCAGGGGCAGGAATTCAACTAGAAAGCAGAGTTGGAACAATTTGGTCAGGTGCTGCTCATTGCTAGGTCTCTGTTTGAAGTGGTATGCAATAGCTCTTTGTTTCTCTCCCCCCCCCCCCCCAACTCCTACCCCCACCCCAACAGCCTGTAGAACAAATCCCAGTTGTTTTCACATTCCTGAAATCTGTGGTGTTTGCCCATTATGTTTCCAGACATTCTTGGCTGGCATTGGTGTCTCAGACCATGTGGCTAAACATGCAGAGTTCAAGAGTTACTTCAGATCCTTAATCCAGTCTATAAATTTGGTTTTTCATCCTGTTTTTTATTTTTACTGTTGAATTTCACAGCCAACTAAAAGAAGCTACTGTTTACTGTACATCAAATTGCTCTGAGACTCCAGCAAGGGATGACAGTCTGGGACAGATTGTAAACCTCTCTGCTTTGTTCAAAACCAACCAACCAGATAAGTGCACTTTTTAAGTTTTAGCAATAATATTTGTGCTCAAAAGAATTTCTTCGTTTAGATTGATTTTATAAATCTTTAACCAATCCAACATTTGAATATTGGACTCGCATGCTTTGTCGTTCTACTTTCAGAGATACGACACGTACCAGCCTGTAGCTGTTTCACACATATTAGCTAGATACTGAGTAAGACCGTCCACTTGTAATATCAGTTGTATGTTGCAATTCACAGCTCAGGAGCCTTGGTTTTTACTCCCCACCCCTCAAGCCTTATGCTCATCAGTTCCAGCAACCTGTCTGAGCCTTAGGAGACTCATAAAGTTACACCCTGCCCCGATGAGCGGTAGCAGATAATCTGGCACATCAGGGACCCAAAGAGCTTATTTTGACTTTTTAAAACAGTGTGGGCAACCTGCAGCCCACGGGCCACACACAGCGCATCAGGGTAATCTGCTGGCGGACTGCCAGACAGTTCACATTTGTATGGCCACCTGCAGCTCCCAGTGGCCGCGGTTCGCCGTTCCTGGCCAATGGGAGCTGCGGGAAGTGGCACAGGCCCCAGACACATGCTGGCTGCCGCTTCCTGCCACTCCCATTGGCCGGGAATAGTGAACCACAGTCACTGGGAGTTGCAGGTGGCCATGAAAATATAAACAAACTGTCTCGCGGCCAGCCATCAGATTACCCTGACGGGCTGCAGGTGGACATGTTTATGCAAAATGTCTATTAAACTAAACCTTTTGCTCCACTGTTGCCAAAGAAAAAACATTTTTAGGGCCAAAAATTTCTAAAGTGACTAGTGATTTTGCTCGGCCTAAATTTATAGGTGCCCAACTCGCAGCATCTGAAAGGGGCCTGATTTTCAGAGTGTGGGTGATCAGCAGTTTATGAAAATTGGGTCCCTTGAGGGCAACTCAAGTCGGACACCAAACTATAGTGGCACCCCAAATCACTCATCGCTTTTGAAAATCTTGGCCTAAAGGACTGTTTATGTACAGCCTACAGTGTGTTATGCTCTGCTGCAGCAGGAGCAAACCCAATACCCAGAGGTGTTCTGACATAAGAGATTGCATGGTTGTGTAGCATGTTTTACGCACCTGTGGTTTCTTTGCCCAGTGATAGCCAATGGGTGAGGAGAGTAGATCCAGCAGATTTTGATGGGTTGTTGGTAAAATGGCTTTAACAGTCATTCCCAAAAGAAGCTCCACAAATCCCTGACTTTCTTTTCCCCTATCACAGGTGAGCTCTGTTGACTGTGGGATTGGGAAGGACCCATAAGGAATCCTTAACTTCTGAATTCTCACCCATGCCCTGAAATTGTAGAGGCCATGGGAAAAACCAAGAAAGAAGAGGAGGCTGTATTTCTGAAGAAAAAGATAACTTTGCTGAGGGCTTTTTCACTCCTCATTGGCACTATGGTGGGCAGCGGCATCTTTATCTCTCCAAAAGGGGTGTTGAAAAACTCCGGCAACGTGGGTGTCTCCTTAATCGTTTGGTTTGCCTGCGGGATTCTCTCTCTGTTTGGTGGGTGGTGAGTTTCTTTACCCTTCTTGTTAAATGGTTGGTAGATGGGGAAACTAGCGAATGATGTATATTTATGACAAAGGCCTAACTTTACTTCTCCAAGAAAAATAAGCTGGGAACACAATGGACCAAAACTCCTATCTCCGAATACCATAGAATTGAAACAGTAATAAGGTCCTGTGTACACAGGGTTCCAAGGATCTGTTGTTTAACTGGTTTGTCAGAGGGACTTGGGGAAAACCCAAGACTTAAGATCTGTGATTGTGGTGCCACATGTGGGCACAGATATGGGAGCAGTTCTCTTGTCTATGGAATGTCTAGATGCATGGGGGGACAAAGAGGGGTTTAGGCCTCTAGCTAGGGGCACTAGATGGAGAACCACAGAGTTCTGGGGACCTAGGAGATGTGTATTTATTTCAGTATGTGACTTTCCTGATTTGTTTGGTTTATTACTGCAAAAAACTACTTTGTTATAGTGCTGTGGTTGAGAGTTTGAATTTCCTGGTTCCTGTGGCTTTTTTAATCATAGATCCCACAACAATTGTCTCTCTTCCTTCTAGTGTTTATCGTATGTAATATTTTGTATTACGGAAGGTGTTGTTACACTTATACCTTACTATATATGTATAATGTGGCTTAGTTGAGGTCGCTGTGGAAACATCAACTTTAAAATTTCATTCTTTTGCATATGTAAAATCTCAAACCATAACATCACAAATGTAGGTTTCTTTTTAACTGAGTAGGATCATAAATGATAAAGTGTTTATTGGTCAGCTAGCCAAACCATCTGTACTTGTGAATGATTGTCCTCTCCACTAAACTCCTAGTGTATCTTGTGTATTCTTGAAAATCTGTCTTGGTGGCACCCAAATGGCTTCCCTTGTCAAGTTATTAAATTCTCTAACTGACTTCATTCTTCCCCTACTGTCCAGCTTGAAGACTTCCTTTTATTAGTGGAAGTCACATTATTATTCTTTGCTATAGTGCATTAAATAACGCTTACCCTCTTTTTATGCAAGATTGATACTTGGTTATGGCCCCAATTCAGCAAAATACTTACGCATATGCTTAACTTGAAGCATGTGAATGAACAGATCAATTGAAATCAATGGGATTACACGTGCTTCAAATTAAGTATGTGTTTGAGTGCTTTGGTGAATCAGGGCTTATATTCCTTCCATTGCATGTAGGTAGGTTCTGAGGGGTTTACAGTTGGGACAGAAGTGGCCAGTTTTAAAATCTATCTTTACATAGATACAGAAGGAGAAATAGAGAGTATTTGAACCACTTGGTTAGAAATTCTCTACATTCTTCTGTACCAAGTTTTTCTTCATGGCTCTGATCAGAGACATGTTCCATGTCCTTGGCTCACCTATATTTGAGGGAGGAGGTGTGCGTGTTTGAGGCTTAGAGCTAGCTAAATGGGAGAAATGAAGTGTTTTAAAGTAAATCTCTAATGCAAAGACAAACTTCTTTCCATGCACTTTTTCCACATAAAGTCAGCGGAGAAATTATGCCATTAAACTGACAAGAATGTTTTACCAGATGAAAATAGATCTCCCCTGGAAACAGCATTATTGCAAATAAAGGGATTTGCACTAAAAGCCTTCATTTCCTCTGTTATGAATAGTTCTCTGAGAACCTCTACCCCATGCGCACCAGCAGTAAAAAGGTTAACAGTGTGTTAGGAACTATTAGGAAAAGGATAGAAAATAAGACAGAAAATATTGTAATGCCACGATATAAATCCATAGCACACCTACACTTTGAATACCATGCCCAGATCTGGTCACCCTATCTCAAAAAATGATATAGTAGATCTGAAAAGGTTCAGCGATAGGCAGGGCCGGCTCCAGGTTTTTTGCTGTCCAAGCTCTGAGAGCGCAACTGCCCAAGCAAAAAAAAAAAAAGGGGGGGGGGCGGTGGCTGGAATGCCACCCCTTGAAATGTGCCGCCCCAAGCACATGCTTGGTTTGCTGGTGCCTAGAGCCGGCCCTGGCGATGGGCAACAAAGATGATCAAGGATATGGGACAACTTCTGTTTGAGGAGAGGCTAAAAAGATTAGAGCTGTTCAGCTTAGAAAAGAGACAACAAAGGGGAGATATGATAGAGGTTCATAAAATCATGACTGATGGAGAAACTGAATACAGAACTATTATTTATCCTTTCATACAGTACTAAAGCTAAGGGTCACCCGGTTAAGTTAATGGGCAGTGGGTTTAATGCAAACAAGAGGGAGTAGTTTTTCACACACTGCACAGCTAACCTGTGGAATGCATTGCCATGGGATGTTGTGATGGCCAAAATTAAAACTGGGTTAAAAAAAACTAGATAAGTTAATGGAGGAAAGGTCCATCAATTCTTATTAGCCAAAAGGTAAGGGATACAACCCCATACTTGGGGCAACCCTAACCTCTGACTACCAGAAGCTGGGACTGGAAGACAGACATGGGTCACTCCAAAATTGCCTGTTTTGTACTCTTCCCTTGAAGTTCTAGTATGGGCAATTGTCAGAGACAGGATACTGGGTAAGATGGACCATGGTCTGACCCAGTATGGCAGTTCTTATATTCTGTGTTCTTAGCTCATTTTAAACAGATTCCTTTAATTCTCAATAAATTCTACATGCAGTAGTAATTCCATGGGACAATTTACTAAATGCATATTTACTTCATCTGTTCCAGGTGCCTTGTGCTATGCAGAACTTGGAACAAGAATCACAAAGTCTGGAGGACATTATATCTATATTCTGGAGACACTGGGGCCTTTGCCAAGTTTCTTGTATCTGTGGGCTGAATACTTTGCTATTGGGTAAAAAAATTTTTCTGCTACCTAAAATGAGGTGTTAGTGAGACCTGGGAAAGTCATGGAAATGGATAACCAGTTCATATTATTTTTAAAAATGCATAAAGTGAGAAACCATACACACTACCTTGAAAGTCTTATAAAATAAAAAGAAGGCAGAAGGAGTAAATAGCCACACGTGCACTTTAGGCTTTGGGGGAAGGAGTGGGGGTGGGCGGGCGGGGTGTCTAACACCTCTTGGTAGAGTGGAAGTCAGCACCTATGGTTCACTCACATTTAGCCTGTGATACACAATGACCCCCAGATCCCTTTCTACACTACTCTTTCCTAGGCAGTCATTTCCCATTTTATACGTGTGCAACTGATTGTTCCTTCCTAAGTGGAGTACTTTGCATTTGTCCTTATTGAATTTCATCCTGTTTACTTCAGACCTATTTCTCCAGTTTCTCCAGATCATTTTGAATTTTAATCCTGTTCTCCAAAGCACTTGCAACCCCTCCCAGCTTGGTATTGTCCGCAAACTTTATATGTGTACTCTCTATGCCATTATCTAAAGAATTGATGAAGATATTGAACAGAACCGGACCCAGAACTGATTCCACCCCAATCAATATGCCCTTCCGGCTTGACTTAAATCTAAATTTCCTGATTTAATTGTCCAATTTAAAATTTCAAATGTTAACATTCTTTTAATGTAGCCTTTTGCATATAAAATAGCTTAACACCAGAAAGTCATTTTCTAACTCCATGAATCCATCCCTCCTGATAGGCCAGCCAACAGTGCAGTGCTTTCTCTGGCATTTGGAAACTATATATTGGAACCATTTTTTGCCCCCTGTGCAGCCCCACTTCCTGCTGTGAAGCTCGTAGCTCTCTTGGGGTACTGTAAGTATAAAGCAGATATAGGCCTAAGCCACAAAATTTTAATTCAGATTTTGAACCCCTTCTCCCCAGATTCAGAGGTGTTTACATCCAGAGTTTGGGCTTGTCCCATTACAGATAAAACTGTGAAACTTAGATTCCATAGTAAATGCTGAGCCACCCAAAGTTCAGGATCTGGGGTTCTGGTTTGGCCCCATCTCTAGAAAAAAAGGGGGAAAATGAAGTCACAAAGCTGATGTAAATGCGTCTGTGGATTGTGAAGCTGGGTGGAGAGTAGAAATCATCATTGGCCATGCACTGCTATCAGATTGGCCGAGAAATGAAACCAGAGTTCTAGCCAGCAAGTTTGAAGGTCTGTTTTTACTTATGGTCTAATATTGGCTAGATGCTGCATCAGGCTGATGACATTTTGGAAGAAAGGAAACGTCATACTCTGGGTCATGTGCATATGGTCTTAAAATATCTGTCACTCTGAACATTCTGACAGGTTTCAGAGTAGCAGCCGTGTTATTCTGTATTTGCAAAAAGAAAAGGAGTTCTTGTGGCACCTTAGAGACTAACAAATTTATTTGAGCATAAGCTTTCGTAAGCTACAGCTCACTTCATCAGATGCATTCAGTGGTAAATACAGTGGGGAGATTTATAGACACACACAGAGAACATGAAACAATGGGTTTTATCATACACACTGTAAAGAGAGCGATCACTTAAGATGAGCTATTACCAGCAGGAAAGGGGCGGGGGGGAGGAAGAAAACCTTATGTGGTGATAATCAAGGTGGACCATTTCCAGCAGTTGACAAGAACGTCTGAGGAATAGTGGGGGGGAGGGAGGGGGGAAAATAACATGGGGAAATAGTTTGACTTTGTGTATTGACTCATCCACTCCCAGTCTCTATTCAAGCCTAAGTTAATTGTATCCAGTTTGCAAATTAATTCCAATTCAGCAGTCTCTCGTTGGAGTCTGTTTTTGAAGTTTTTTTGTTGAAGAATAGCCACTCTTAGGTCTGTAATCGAGTGACCAGAGAGACTGAAGTGTTCTCCAACTGGTTTTTGAATATTATAATTCTTGACGTCTGATTTGTGTCCATTTATTCTTTTACCTAGAGACTGTCCAGTTTGACCAATGTACATGGCAGAGGGGCACTGCTGGCACATGATGGCATATATCACATTAGTAGATGCGCAGGTGAATGAGCCTCTGATAGTGTGGCTGATGAGATTAGGCCCTATGATGGTGTCCCCTGAATAGATATGTGGACGGAGTTGGCAACGGGCTTTGTTGCAAGGATAGGTTCCTGGGTTAGTGGTTCTGTTGTGTGGTGTGTGGTTGCTGGTGAGTATTTGCTTCAGGTTGGGGGGCTGTCTGTAAGCAAGGACTGGCCTGTCTCCCAAGATCTGTGGGAGTGATGGGTCGTCCTTCAGGTTAGGTTGTAGATCCTTGATGATGCATTGGAGAGGTTTTAGTTGGGGGCTGAAGGTGATGGCTAGTGGCGTTCTGTTATTTTCTTTGTTGGGCCTGTCCTGTAGTAGGTGACTTCTGGCTCTATCAATCTGTTTCTTCACTTCAGCAGGTGGGTATTGTAGTTGTAAGAATGCTTGATAGAGATCTTGTAGGTGTTTGTCTCTGTCTGAAGGGTTGGAGCAAATGCGGTTGTATCGTAGAGCTTGGCTGTAGACAATGGATCGTGTGGTGTGATCTGGGTGAAAGCTGGAGGCATGTAGGTAGGAACAGTGGTCAGTAGGTTTCTGGTATAGGGTGGTGTTTATGTGATCATCGCTTATTAGCACCGTAGTGTCCCAGATATGGATCTCTTGTGTGGACTGGTCCAGGCTGAGGTTGATGGTGGGATGGAAATTGTTGAAATCATGGTGGAATTCCTCAAGGGCTTCTTTTCCATGGGTCCAAATGATGAAGATGTCATCAATGTAGCGCAAGTAGAGTAGAGGCATTAGGGGACGAGAGCTGTGGAAGCGTTGTTCTAAGTGAGCCATAAAAATGTTGGCATACTGTGGGGCCATGCGGGTACCCATTGCAGTGCCGCTGATTTGAAGGTATACATTACCCTCTGATCCCACTGAGGGTTACCAAAAGAAATGACACCATTTGCTCAAGAAACTCCCTGAAAAAGCACAAAAACAAATCCGCACAGACACACCCCTGGAACCCTGACCTGGGGTATTATATCTGCTACCCAAGATCCATAAACCTGGAAATCCTGGATTCCCCATCATCTCAGGCATTGGCACCCTGACAGCAGGATTGTCTGTCTATGTAAACTCCCTCCTCAGACCCTACGCTACCAGCACTCCCAGCTATATTCGAGACACCACTGACTTCCTGAGGAAACTACAATCCATTGGTGACCTTCCTAAAAACACCATCCTGGCCACTTTGGATGTAGAAGCCCTCTACACCAACATTCCACACAAAGATGGACTACAAGCCATCAGGAACAGTATCCCCGATAATGTCACGGCTAACCTGGTTGCTGAACTTTTGTGACTTTGTCCTCACCCATAACTATTTCACATTTGGAGACAATGTATACCTTCAAATCAGCGGCACTGCGATGCGATGGTACCCGCATGGCCCCACAGTATGCCAACATTTTCATGGCTGACTTAGAACAATGCTTCCTCAGCTCTCATCCCCTAATGCCTCTACTCTACTTGCGCTACACTGATGACATCTTCATCATCTGGACCCATGGAAAAGAAGTCCTTGAGGAATTCCACCATGATTTCAACAATTTCCATCCCACCATCAACCTCAGGCTGGACCAGTCCACACAAGAGATCCACTTCTTGGACACTATGGTGCTAATAAGCGATGGTCACATAAACACCACCCTATACCGGAAACCTACTGACCACTATTCCTATCTACATGCCTCCAGCTTTCACCCAGATCACACTACACGATCCATTGTCTACAGCCAAGCTCTACGATACAACCACATTTGCTCCAACCCCTCAGACAGAGACAAACACTTATAAGATCTCTATCAAGCATTCTTACAACTACAATACCCACCTGCTGAAGTGAAGAAACAGATTGACAGAGCCAGAAGAGTACCCAGAAGTCACCTACTACAGGACAGGCCCAACAAAGAAAATAACAGAACGCCACTAGCCACCATCTTCAGCCCCCAACTAAAACCTCTCCAACACATCATCAAGGATCTACAACCTATCCTGAAGGACGACCCATCACTCTCACAGATCTTGGGAGACAGGCCAGTCCTTGCTTACAGACAGCCCCCCAACCTGAAGCAAATACTCACCAGCAACCACACATCACACAACAGAACCACTAACCCAGGAACCTATCCTTGCAACAAAGCCCGTTGCCAACTCTGTCCACATATCTATTCAGGGGACACCATCATAGGGCCTAATCACATCAGCCACACTATCAGAGGCTCGTTCACCTGCGCATCTACCAATGTGATATATGCCATCATGTGCCAGCAATGCCTCTCTGCCATGTACATTGGTCAAACTGGACAGTCTCTAGGTAAAAGAATAAATGGACACAAATCAGACGTCAAGAATTATAACATTCAAAAACCAGTCGGAGAACGCTTCAATCTCTCTGGTCACTCGATTACAGACCTAAGAGTGGCTATTCTTCAACAAAAAAAAATTCAAAAACAGACTCCAACGAAAAACTGCTGAATTGGAATTAATTTGAAAACTGGATACAATTAGGCTTGAATAGAGACTGGGAGTGGATGGGTCATTACACAAAATAAAACTATTTCCCCATGTTATTCCCCCCCCCCCCACTGTTCCTCAGACGTTCTTGTCAACTGTTGGAAATGGTCCACCTTGATTATCACCACATAAGGTTTTCTTCCTCCCCCCCCACCTTTCTGCTGGTAATAGCTCATCTTAAGTGATCACTCTCCTTACAGTGTGTATGATAAAACCCATTGTTTCATGTTCTCTGTGTGTGTCTATAAATCTCCCCACTGTATTATCCACTGAATGCATCCAATGAAGTGAGCTGTAGCTCACGAAAGCTTATGCTCAAATAAATTTGTTAGTCTCTAAGGTGCCACAAGTACTCCTTTTCTTTTTTCTCAACATTCTGATCACTAAGAATTCTCCCCAGCACCAAGGGCAGGGAATGTTGCTGTCTCTATTCAGTGTACTCAGGGCAATAGGCTGAGACAATGGGAACAGCATGAGAGTAAAATTCTTTTGATTTATTCTGAGCCCCAGCTGTATATGTTGTTCTTTGCCTTCTCCTCCAGACATTGTCCTCATCTTGAACTCTTGGAGTGTCAGCTGGAGTGCCAGGCTTCAGAATGTCCTATCCATCATCAAAATTCTGGCTTTCGCGCTCATCATTGTGCCAGGGATGATGCTTCTGGCCCAAGGTGGGTCTGCTCAGCTGTGATCTGCGGGAGGGCATTCATTAAGAGCTTGTCCACATGGGAAGGTTTTACTGGTATAATCCTACTGGCATAATTTAACAGATATAGTTACACTGGTATAGCTCCCAGCGTAGATGCTCATATTCTGAAATAAGTGTGTCTTTTTTTTTTCTGTTTAGCTTAAACCCCTTCCAAAGCACACAAGTGAAACTGAAAAAGGGCACTCATAACAGAACCATAGTGGGCACACTGGGAGTTACATGGGTTATATATAAAACTATATTGGTTTAAATTCACACCTTAGCTTATATTGGTATACCTTTCCTGTGTAGACCAGTCCTCCATAGTGTTCACAGTCAGGATAATTAATCTTGTGTCCTCATTTTGTATCTTCCCCTGAGAGAATAAAGGGATCGGGGTGAACATTCATATTTCTGGTTGTCATCTGGAACTGGCTTCATGGGACATGCAAAAAGTCCATCAGGCTGGCCATGATTCTGACCTGAAGGATTGCCCCTGTACCAGAAAATCCTCAGCAATTTATTGTTTAGAATACCTTCAAATGACACTCTGGATGCCTGGCACCACCCTCGTGGTAGAAGGAGTTGTGCCATTGATAGTGTGGTCAGAGACCTCAGAATTACAGATTGTACTTAATGTAACTATACAGGGATTGTAAATCATTCATTAGGGTCTCACAAACAATAAATCATTTTATTATGTATTTATTTATCAGCAAACATGTTAGAAGATACATAACCTCCCCCAAACATAGGCTACTTTCTCCTTTGTACCCCCTTATCATTCCATTGATCCCGGCAGAGAATTTTGTCCTATCTTCTCTCTTCCCCTTCCTTTTTGTACTTCTATTGTAGTTACCATTTCTTAAGTGTTTTAAAGAACACTGTCCCTTTTTTCTAGGCTCTTTAATACCATTTTAACTTACTGCTTAGTTTTCTTCAATCTCAGCTTTCTTTTGATTCCACGAGCTTTATTTTCTCCTATAATCACCAAATAAAATGGGATCCCCATCCAAACCACCTTTGTTTTTGTCCATCTCAACCCTCAATCTCTTCAATTTTTCTTCCCTCTCCAGCAGTCAGTGGAGAGAGGGCAGGGAAGTGTGCTTTCATGAAGTTGCTCCAAAGGACCTCTAACTCCACTCTTTTTGTGTTACTTCCTAGAGCTCTTTGTTTTGTGGTTCCCATGTTGTACACAGCATGAGGCTGGGGTTGGTACTTATGCTGAGGAGTCAGGGTAGCACAGCTTGAG
Organism: Dermochelys coriacea; assembly: GCF_009764565.3. Taxonomy (NCBI): domain Eukaryota; kingdom Metazoa; phylum Chordata; order Testudines; family Dermochelyidae; genus Dermochelys; species Dermochelys coriacea. Next base: position 249,618,341 of record NC_050068.2, read on the forward strand.
CAGCATTAGCTGGCTGTGCAACCTCAAAGTGGAGCACACATCCAGAGTTTGGGGGTCAGGGAGTTCATTTCAGGTCTAGAAAAAGGTTTTCTACAAGTAGAGACTCTCTCAGGCCATGTTTGGCCTCCTCAGCTCTATAAATTCATTATAAATAATTGACGATCCTGCAACCGCAAACTCTTGGGGTTGTATGAGAGACAGAGAAAAATCAAACCTCTTCTGCAAATTTTATTTTTTGGCAACAAGTAGAGGGGAAGTCTCTGTTTTCAATGCTCTCTAGCCCTGTGTTTCTCTCCTTTTTTTTAGGCCACACTGAAAATTTCCAGGATGCTTTCAGTAGTCAATTGCTGACTTTGGACAAGGTGCCCTTGGCTTTTTATGCTGGGATGTTTGCATATTCAGGCTGGTATGTGCAGCCTGGGTCCTTTAATGAATGGCAGTGTCTATTCCTAAGTCTATGGTGCTTCTCCTGAGCCATCATTTAAACTCTGCCATAACCTGTCTTCTTTCACTCTGCAGGTTTCAAACTAGCTTTGTGCGAGAAGAACTGGTCCGACCTGAACGGTAAGAATAGGAGAGGGGCCTTTAAGGTCACCCACGGGAGACAGCATTATTTCAAAATAAGCTGCCTTTTAAATGGAAGAAAAATGAATGCTAGTTGTTCTAACTGTCTGGCATGGTAGTACTGATCTGTGAGTAAAAAAACCCACAAAAACAAAACAGCTTTTTTCATTAGCGCTCTGTCTCTCTCCCACTTTTGTAGAAATAACCCACTGGCTGTGATAATGTCTGTGGTTACTGTAATTGTGGGGTACATGCTCACCAACGTTTCCTATTATACTGTCTTGACAGCAGAGGATTTGCTGGCTTCCCAGGCTGTGGCTGTGGTGAGTTGTAACCCCATTATTAGTTTTCTTCAGAAGGATCAATTTACATTAAGTGGGTGGGGATGGGAAAGCTTCTAGGATGTGGACAGTAATACCGGATTTTATAGCGGAAAGGCCTTCAGCTTTGTCACTTTTCAAGAGTATCCGCAAGCAGTAATATTTCTTAGCCTTGCCTGAGGAGGTGGAATAAGAAATAGAGATCAGCATGGCAGTGGGGAAGAGGAATAGGTAATACAGACTTGGGAGTAAGTGGAGTTCTGTTTTAAACCTTTCGGTGGAAGGCCATCCAGCTCTTTCCATTAATTCTGATACTATTCAGGGATTACCAGGATGTTTCTGAAGCAAAGCGTGTCTTTCTTCCAGAGTTTTGCACAAAAAGCTTTCCAAAGACTTATCTCCGTGATTCCTATCCTGGTTGCCCTGTCCTGCTTTGGAACCATGAACGGGGGGATCTTTACGTTTTCAAGGTCAAATTCTTTTAAATCTTGCTAACTGATTTGCAGTATAAACAGGAGGAGGGCACTGCCACCAAATCTGTTGAAAATACACAAGTAGATATCACTCATCAGCTAATTGACACACAAGCAATCCTGGGAATTGCTGGCTCTCCAAGTCAGTGCCAGAACATCTTCACCTCCAACGTGAGAAATGAACTTGGAAACGGGGCCAGTTCTTGGGGACTTATGGGAATTTTCCAGAGAATAAAGGGAGTTTGACTTTGTTTTTCAAAATCTCCCACAAACTACTGTTTCAGGAAGCTGTACCAGGAACTGTGGGATAGGTTAGCAGAGGATGGTGCAGCTACAAGGATGTAGTCAAGTACAAGTGTGGACTTGGGGCAAAACTGCACCCTAATTAGCATGGTTAGTGTGGACAGCCTGTATTGCTGGTACTTATGCTGGCTTTATGCCACCAGTTCAATTACCAGTGATTGTTCTCTAGTGCAAATGCAGGAGACTGGAACTCAGGTTCTTGTACTGCTCCATGTCTTCTCTCAGGACTCTATTTGTGGCTTCAAGGGAGGGTCAATGGCCTCCTCTCTTCTCCATGATCCACATCCGAAGGCACACTCCCCTTCCAGCCATCATGTTAATGGTGAGGAGATCCGATTTTACAATTGGAATTTCTACTGTCCTGCAGTTCTGATTGGCTTCTTATTTTACATGTCACTATGCAGAGTCTGGACAGGTGTGTGAGATTTAAAGGGAATCAAGTTACTCTCAGGTCTCTGAAGAGTAAAAGGTGTAGAATACTGCAAAAAAGGTTTTTGTGGATATTCATTCACCCTGCAAACGAGTCTACCTTGCCTGCATATTGGAAAGCATTATCAAAAGTGCTTAGTGACAGAGGTGGGATTTGAACTCATGATCTCCTGGCTCCTTGTCCTGAGTTTAAAATCCACTTGACCATGTGGCTTAAACTAAGAGGGTTGCTGCCACCAACACCTTCCACAACCACTGCTCAAAATTATCCCACAAAAATGTCTCTTCCAGGTTTTGTCTGCTTTCTTTGTCAATAATTCAGTGGTTCAAATGTTACAAACACTGACATTTCGGGGATGGAGTGAAATCACATGGAATGAATTTTTGTGCAAAATGTTTCACCAATTTTGTCTGGGCATTGTTAGGTACCTTCTAAAACTAGCAGTGTTGTCTTTGATTGAAGTGGTGAAAACTTGTTTATTTCAAAATGCAGCCTTTTACCTACCATGCATTCCCACCCTGAAACCTCATATGAAGAGAATATAGTGGTCTCAGCTCAGCATCAAAATTGGTCCTAACCAGACCGTGCGAGCTTTATCAGACTGCAGCTGACTGTAAATGTGAGTTTCTGACCCATCCATGTTTAAATTGCTAAAGGCTGGGATGAGGATTTAATGAATGTGTTTCATCTTTACAACCCTCAGTTCCCATTGGTTACCGCCATGGTGTGCATTGGAGACATCTACCACCTACTGAATTTCTTCAGCTTTTCCCGATGGCTTTTCATAGGATTAACCACACTTGGGCTCATCATCCATCGTTACCGTCACCCGGAGCTGCCCAGGCCATTCAAGGTAACACATGGCCGGTTTCAAAGCCAGGAGTGCACAGGCCCATCGTTGTTATAACTGGCTTCTCTCTGCGTCATTCACTGAGCACTAGAAAATGCAGCACATTACCTCACCTCTCTTAAGTCTAAATGGAACTTATCCAGCATGGGGGACCTTTTGTCTGCCACTGGAAAGCTCAGTCAGCCTTCAGTAAAGCAGTGTTCTACCCAGGTGTGAACAGTCAGGTTTAATTAAGAAGGTTGCATAGCCCAGTGGGTAGGGGGTCAGATTGGGAGTCAGGAGATCTGGTAAGAATAGACAGCCCCCACCCCACTCTCTGATACACACACAGGCTAGTGTCCAAACATTCCGCCTGGGGTTTGCCGCAACAAAGCACAAGCCTCAGCCAAAACTTCCTCCTGAGCTTAGTTTGTTCCTAGAGTTTCTCCCTCCAAGACCCCTTTATCCCAGCCCCTAGTTTCCTCTTCTCAGAGAGGTCTTCCAACTGCTCTTCCCTTCCACCCCCAAACATTGTGCTATAAGTTTGCTCAAGTACAGACACCACCAATACAGGTTTTAGAGGAGTAAGAAATGCACAGCAATCAACCAACAGCAGCTTATAGAAGATGTAATTTTGATCTAGTCTATTCAACTCATGTGCGTCTGTCTCTATGGGGTCAGGAGACACATACTCTGGCAGCTGAGAGCAACAAAGTTTGGGCTGGAGAGCTGCATCCTGAGCCCATAGTCCTGTATGTGGGAGCGTTTCCTATTTCCAGCTGTATTAGGGACCACCTTAGGAGCAGGAAGGGAAATTGGGTTTCAACCCTGCCTACCATTTTCCCTGCTGCATAATGTTTGCAATGGGGAATCAAAGTGGATTCTGGATTATGCAGTTTTTCTGACTCCCACAATGCTCCTCTTCTCTGCCCCATGCCATTTTTATCAGGTCTACTCCCAAGGTAGGGTGTCATGGATGGACAGTCTACTGAGCTTTAAGTGTACGGATGGGGTTTTATTTAGATCAGGGGTGGGCAAACTATGGCCCACGGGCCGAATCTGGCCCGCCAGCTGTTTTTAATCCAGACCTGGAATTGCCGCTGGGGAGCGGGATCTGGGCTTGCTGCGCTCTGGCACTCCAGCTAGGGAGCAGGGTCGGGGGCTGCTCCACGTGGCTCCTGGAAGCAGCAACATGGCCGTCCTCCAGCTCCTATGCATGGGGCAGCCAGGAGACTCTGCTCTGCATGCTGCCCCTGCCCCAAGCACCAGCCCCAAAGCTCCCATTGGTTGCAAATCGCAGCCAATGGGAACTGCAGGGGCAGTGCCTGAGGACAGGGCAGCATGCAGAGCTGCCTGGCTATGCCTCCGCATAGGAGCCAGAGAAAGGATATGCCCCTGCCTCTAGGAGCTGCTTGAGGTAAGCTCTGCCCGGAGCCTGCACCCCTTAGCCTTTCCTGCGCCCCAACCCCCTGCCCTAGCCCTGAACCCCCTCCCCTAGCCCTGAACCCCCTCCTGCCCTCCAAACCCCTCAATCCCAGCATGGAGCACTCTCCTGCACCCCAGAGCCTGTCTCCCAAGCCGGAGCCCTCACTCCCCGACACCCCAAACCCCTGCCCCAATCCTGATCCCCCTCCCACCTCTGAACCCGTTGGTCCTAGCCTCGAGCAACCTCCTACACCCCAAACTCCTCCATCCCCAGCTGGAGCCCACCCTGCACCCCACCTGCCAGCCCGGAGCCCCCTCCTGCACCCTGAATTCCTCATTTCTGGCCCCACCCCAGAGCCTGCACCCCCAACCAGAGCCCTTACCCTCTCCTGCACCCCAACCCCAATTTTGTGAGTATTCATGGCCCGCCATACAATTTCTATGCCTAGATATGGCCCTTGGGTCAAAAAGTTTGCCCACCCCGATTTAGATGCTAAGAATTTGTTCATATCCATTCTCTGCCTCTGAGGTGCTTCCAGCCAGTTACCGGTGCAAGAGTGCTGTCATCTATATGTATTAGAGGAGGGTTTTGTGAAGCAGTTCAAGAAAAAACAAGCACCAGCATGAACCTTTGTCTATCCCCCAAACTGTACTGACCCTTTTTTCTCGGTGAATTTTCTTTCCATCCCTGCCTGCCACCCTACTCCAAGTCCTTGCTAAAGGAGCATATTAAAAGACACCCTCAATTTTCCCAGACAGTATGCTGGCTGCACCCACAAATTCACCCAGAACCACCCTTTTAAAATATATTTTCTTGAACTAGAATAATTTGATAAAGTGTGTGTGTTTAACAAAGAAATCAGCAACATACTGATTTCCCCCCTCCCAAAGTTTTTACCTCATTCTGCTGGGTCTAAATTTGGGCTTTAAAAACACTTCTGAGAGTTTGAAAAGAGACAAATTGAATAGCAAATTTAGACGGGCTTTATTCTTCTGCCTGTGGAACTGCCTTTCTGAAAGAGAAAAGACCAGTTTGTGTGATATGTACAGATGCTGCTCTCTAGTGGCCATAGAGGAAAATCCTTACTGTTGATATTGTCCCGTTTATTTGTATAATTATGATGATTGTTCATTTTTTTTCTATAAGATTTTATGCTTAAAAATAATAGAAAACTAACACAAGCAAGAATCCCTTACACGCCCCCAAACAGAGGAGCAGCACTATTGGTAATTGCATGGGAATGAAATCCTTGAACTGCAATTTGAATCCCCAGTTGGTTTGGCTACCATGATCTCCGTTACCACAAGGGGTTCAGAACATACGGAAGATGCAGGAAGTTGAGGTTTTTTTTACTAACTCCCAACTAGTTGTTTAATTTCTTCCTAGGTGATTACTTGCTTGGCTTTTTTTCATTACTTAGTTAACTAACTGGTATGTGTGCTAAAGTGTGCAGACCCTGAGAAACAAAGATTAGGAAAGAGAACCAAACTAGCCTATGAGTTGATTATTAGTTTATAGCAGACATGGCATGAACAGCAGATCACCTCTGATTATGAAAGACTAGAGTCTAAAAGAGCTTGAAGGGAGATTTTTATTTTAGGTAAACTGTCTGGAGAAATCTGAGATTAGGATAAAAATTTTTTTCAATTGGATTGTATGGAAACTGGGTGAGATTGGATCCACAGTCCAAAAAAATCTCTTTGCAGTTCTATTAGGGTCTGCTAATTTATCCTGAACTTTAAACAGCCCAGATCATTTGGCTTCCCAGAGAGCTTTTTATGTTACTGTGGTAGCTACTCTAAACTATACATTTAAGTATGGTGCTGCTAGCATGAAGCAGTCTCTCAAGCTTATTTGGCCTTCCCTGAGGCAAACTAGAGACTGCTCAAAATGAATTACATGACTACATAAGCACTTTGAAAATCATTTACTTGAAAGGGCACGTGCTACTCATGCTAGCACGTGCTCATAATTTTCCACCAGCAACATCAACAGATGAGAGCTAAGACCAGTCTGTAATAAACTCAGAAAGCAGCTGGGGCATGGTAGATTTCTGCCTCCTGCTAAATTCCTGGCTGGATAAGGTGATAAATTTTATATATGGTGACTCCTGAGATAGTCACTAATGTCTGCTTCTATGCCTCATCAAGAGAGGTGAGAGTACACACTGGTGGTGTTACTGTAATGTAGTAGATAGCAAATTTGACTATATCAGAGATCATGAATCCCACTTGTTTGGAGACAGACTGTACAGAAAGATTGGACTGGCCAGGTTTCGTGTCTTCTGGACACAGGAGTCTAGCTATTGATAAATATTTGAGTACAAGCTAACACATAATGTGTTTGGACACATTAAGACAAATTACAAGTGGTCAGATATGATTAGATAGGTCTGTGCTCTTTTCCCCAGGTTCCCCTCTTCATTCCTGTCTCCTTCACCATCATCTGCCTCTTTGCAGTGGGAATGTCTTTCTACTCAGACCCAGTGTATGTCAGCACTGGTTGTGCCATGGTTTTAAGTGGTTTTCCAGTCTACTTCTTGGTGATCAGCAGGCCAATACCCGACTGTTGCCGTACCACATTCTGTGAGTATAAATCTGATAAAAGGGATAACCTTAAACATAATGTAGTATTAGATTCTACTCAGGATTCATTAATCACCACCTACGAGAGGCTGTGTGCACTAAGTCTGGGTTTAATACAAGGAACTATAGAAATTAAAATTAGAGGATGACCCAAGCTGCCGTGATTGGCTCTGGATCTGAATGTCACCAAAGTTCAGGGGTTTGGTTCTAGGATTGCAATTTGGCCCCATCTCTAATAAAAATGTATTGTGATTAGGGGTTTACTTAAATCGCAGAGAAATCACACCATTTTCATAGGTTGGCCCTGGCATAAATAGCAAATTTCTGGGATGTGTTACACATCTATGAAATCTGTTGTTTATGCCATGACCAGCCCATGAAAAATATGTGATTTCTCTGCAGTGTTTCTCAAACTAGGGGCCTGGACCCAAAAGGACCTGTTAGGGGATCACGATATTGCCACCCTCACTTCTCTGCTGTGACTGGCAGGTGGCACTGCCTTCAGAGCTGGGCACCAGGGCAGCAGCCACAGTTCTCTGCTCTGCCTTCACAGCTGGGTAGTCAGAGACCAGATTTCATAGGGGAGATGAGATTTCATGGTCCGTTACGTGATTTTCACACTCACGAAATTGGTAGACTCCTAATTACGATGCTGTACATACCTATTTCTGCTGAAAGCCTGTGGAAAGCATTGATAGGAAGAGAAGGGAAATACTGTATATGTTTTCTCTTGTTCTCAGTATATACTTGTAAACAAGCAAAATATACATGTTAGTCCTGGAACACCAAGTTTTTATCTGGTCTTTAGAAAAGTCTTAGGAAGTATGTATGGACAAGGATCTGGAATACAAGTAAGATATATTTTGAGAGGATTTCCCCATGTGGTATCAAGCACAAAGTTTCAGGAGTAGCTCTGCCACCTTAAATACAATGTTTGTCTCTCAGATAAAGCATTGATCACATCAGTGTTTTATCCTGCATCCTGACTTATTTAGATTTAGTGCATTAGTAAATTGCCCCTGGGTTCTGTACTGTCAACAACTTTTGAAAATGTCTAAGAAGATACAGAAGGAAAGTAGCAGAGATACCTTTTGCTAAAGAATGGGCTGTATTAGACATAGTTTCAGTTGTACTGAAATAAATTGTTTCTCCACACAAAATACATCCAAACACCAGTTTTACATAGTTCAAAAAACAAATTAAGCATTCCTCTCTCCTTTTTTTCTTGTGGCAGATTATCTTACACTCAAACTTCAGGTACTGCTGGAAGTAGTCCGACAGGAAATCAAGACTTATTGAGGACCACATTTTATTGGAGAAGACACATAGTGGCTTCTCCAATGAAAGCCACTAGCCCCACTTCTGATCCTTTTGGCCTGCTAAGAGACCAGGAAGCACTCTTAATTTTGCAGTTAATGCGGTGCAACTAGAGATGTCCAGAACAAATAACCTGGATACAAATGCCTCCGAGCTTTGATACTCAGGATGTGGATCAGAATTTTGCATCCACTTTGGTCTTTCTAAACCCAAACTCCACATCTGACTTTTGGAGGTGTTCAAAAAGCAGGATTCAAATTTTGTAGGGTGGTCCATCTCTCAGTGACGCACGTGATTTTTGACTTCCTAGAACTTGAGGAAAGACAAGGTGAAGAAGAGTACCTGTTTCACAATCCAGATATCATTCACATGGACAGCTATGGAAAACAAGTTCAGCTTTCAGATGGAAGGTTATGGAGATCTGAAATGATGTGCTGAGGATGGTCAAATGCTTTTAAGGTAAAATTTGAGAGAGGGAGAATCAATAAGAGAGCTTAAGAAAAGCCGGTGGTAGGTGAATTCCCATTCGCCTTCCATTGGACAAAATGATCTTTGGGACTTAGAATTCAGTTCTACTTTGAAAAATGACTCAAAAATTTGCTTGATTTACAAGAACAAAACCTATTCATTTTTTGATGTACCAGCCCCATCCGAAATCTGAAAATCAACCTTTTTTCTCCTTCTTAAGCATCATTAGTAGTAAAGATTCTCCAGGCTAAATTCTCTCAGGCTAAACTCCAGGCCCCCCAGAAGTGGGGTTGCACAGGTATAATCAAGTAGTATAGTAGAATTTGGCTCTGCAAAGGTTTAGTTAACAATTCCTGTAGATAATGCAACAGTTAAACTAGATACACCTCTCTTTCTCTGAGTTCTTCACAGCCAATGTACCTAAGAGGAGTAAATACTAGAATCTTTTGTCACTAAAGCCAACACCTATGACCCTGAATTCACACAGGGAGCAGGTCTGAATAAGAATGTGCAATTTTTATATAGTCACGTTCAGGGTATAACTGCATTTTAAAGGAATCTCAACCATTGGTCATTGGTGAGTTGAGAGCAGGGATTTTAATAAGCATATCCTTCAGTGCAGTAAGAATGCATAGATATTATGGTCTTGATTCAGCAAAGCACTTAAGCATGTGCTTTAATGTAACCACATGCTCAGATGCTTTGCTGAATCAGGACCTAAATGCTCATTTGAACAAAATTTCTGTTAAGTTAATATTTTTGGTTTACAGTGTAATATTGGTTTGAGTAGCAGCCGTGTTAGTCTGTATACGCAAAAAGAAAAAGCAGCCGTGTTAGTCTGTATCTGCTTATGCTCAAATAAATTTGTTAGTCTCTAAGGTGCCACAAGTACCTTTACTTTTTAGTGTAATATTGATGTTGCAAAATTATGTCCAGGTGCCACAATAATCCGTTATTTACAACAACTTTTAAAAGCGAGACTCAAATTTTAAAAGATGAGAATCACTACATCAGGAATTGTCCATCAAGCCCTCTGAAGAGGAGAAGGCCAGAATGCAAAGCATTTTAAGTACTTCATGTTAAGCCTCTAAATATTTACATCAAAACCAAAGTAGCATTTACAGAATTGTAATGTAGTCAATCAAAACCCTATTAAATGTATTATCAAGCCCTTTTTAAATAAAGTTTTCAGACGTGATTGAGAGTCAGTCTGTTTTCATACTGAAGTGGAACTAGAACAGACTGTCACATTTGCAGGGTTAGCTGCACCTCTGACTCATCCGGTCTCTGAGTGCATCCCTTCTGTCTCAGGCCTCACACCTTTTCCTCTCCTGGAGTGGAATCGTGTGATTCTACCACTCCTAAAATGTACCCTGGGCTACAGCATCCTGTGTATTGACTGTGTTTACCCCAATAGGTCGGACTGGGGTTAGTACCTGTGGGTCTTCCCTTCAGGAGCTTGTGACCAGGCAGCTTTCTTAAACCAAAGTATTACAGTATGAAAACAGCATGACATCAGAGAGGATTTTAAAACAACAAAAGGTCTATCTGCATGTCTATTTTACTTAGAGTCCTGCCATCCTTTGGTACGGACCCTATGCAGGCCTCACTTTCCCAGTCACCCTTAGCCTCTGGGGTCTGGCTGTCAGTCTGAGTCTGGTTCCTATTACTCTCTCTCTCCCTGGTTGATGGTGGGGGAGAGTTTCCCTTTAAATCCAGTCAGGTCTTCTCCTATGTTCACAGATTTGGACTCCCCCTTGACAAAGTAGGTCTGCTGAGCTCAGGAGGGGGGCAGAGGTAGAACCCTGGAGTGAATGGCTCTTGTATTGTCCTGTAAGGGTTGGTAGATGGTGGCTTTTGAGCCATTGTTCTGCTTCCTGCCTGTTTTTTCCAACAGCCTGCTATTAAACTAAACCAACATTCATACAGTAACTATTCCAATAACCAGGTCAACACTCCTAAACTACTAGAGAGCAGCTCCACCTGCCCCATACAGAGGAATCCCTAAGTGGATGAAATAAAATCTTTTCCCATTTATAGGGAAAAACGAACAAGAACTGATTTTCATACCTAACGCGGAATGTGTGAAGTTGGCACATTGTGTGTGTTTAGGTCAAGTTTCTTCTTACTGTAAGGGGACTGTTGCCCCCTTACTAACATTCAGTGGGGGTGTTTTAGTTGCTAGCTCCCCAGTACTAAAAAGGGGGAAGGGTTGATGGGGAATTAGGATCCTGAGACTGACAGCCCCCAGGAACAATGGGGAGAGGCCAGTGCTCCAGATCAGGGTGAGCAGGCTAATCAGAGATTCAGGAGGCCAGGGAGGTCCCGTCCTCCGTGTGAGCTAGATTTGCCTGGGTCAGACAAAGTGGGGCTGAGCTAAGGAGAAAGCAGAGGCCCAAGCTGAGCTGGGAAGCAGAGCTGTGCCAGATCCGGAGGGACCAGAAAAGCAGCCCAGGGAAAGCAGACCCTGTCCTGGGAGCAGAGCTGCAGCCCCAAAGCCAGAGGCCCAGTCCAGAGAGAGCAGACTTGCCCTGGGAAGAAAGCTGCAGCAACCAGAGCCAGAGGGGCCAGAGAAGCAGCCCAGGAAGCAGGTCAGTGCTGGGAGCAGACTCGCAGAGCAGACCTGTCCTGGGAGCAGAGCTGCAGCAACCAGAGCCAGAGGGGCCAGAGAAGCAGCCCAGGAAGCTGGAGGCAGAGCAGCAGCAGTGCAGAGACAGAGTGGTGCAGCTGGGGCTGGAGTAGTCTGGAGCTGGGTGCGGTGAGCAGCTGGGGAGACCGAGGGGGACCCTGGGCAGCGGACCCAGCACAGGGAGACGCCTCAGCCAAGAGGCTCTGCAGGCCAGATTGGATTGTAACCCCGACAGAGCGGGGGCAACACTGGGAAGAAGGGTCCTGCCACTTAGAGCCTGAGAGCGTGTGGCCACCACCAGGGCAAGTGTCCAACCCACAGCATCCCTGCAGCACAGCCAGGGCCTGAGAAGGAGGCCTGGGACTTACAGGGAACAGACTGTGAACTGCCCGGACATCCCAGAGACACTGTTTGTGATGTTCCCTGCCACAGAACGGGGTGATGTGTTTCCTTTAACCTTTCCCATTTTTCCTTATTCTTTTTAAAATTAATTGTTTATTAAATAACTTGCATTTGCTTTAACTTGTACGTAATAGTCAGTGGGTCAGAGAAGTGCCCAGTGCAGAGAGAGTACTCCAGAGTGGGGACACCCTAGCCCCTGTCCTAGGTGACCACAGCAGGGTTGGGGGTTTCAGCCCCCCAGGAATCCTGGGCCCAGCCTTGTTGGGGTTACGAGGACTCTGCCAGACAGGAGAGTGGAAGGGGAGTCCTCAAGGGCAGGGAGGCCACTGGGTAAAGGAAGTGGGAGCGAGGACTCATATCCTTTCGCTAGCCCACTTCACCGGGGTAGTGCAGAAACCAGGAAAGTTCCCCACAAGAGCGGGACTATTCCCCCACTTACATAACGGAACATCATTTACAGATGATATGTTAGTTGCCAAATAAAGGAAACCCCCATTCCAATTCAATGGCTAACAGTCTGATAGTGCTCCAGAAATTCTACAACGTATGAGGAGGTTCAGTCCTTACCTGCTGCATTAAAAAAGAAAATAGTTCAAGTAGCTGTTTTATACACTGGAAATTTTACAATAGTGGAAGTCTCTGTGCCCTGTTGACACTAGAAATCCATGGGTACAAGGGTCTACCACCATCGATCTTCTGGCAGGATGGAGGCTTCTGTTTTGATGAAAAGCATCATTTATTAACAAATCACTTAATGTTCAACAGAAAATAAACACCAGTATTGGATGAACTCAGTGATTTCAATTCGTGGCCCCTTGCTTGTTTTAGAAAGTGAATTAGGCTATTCCTGGCAAGGACTGGAAGAAATTTTCCATTGACTCAGAATTGCTATAATTGACACCTGGCACCTAACTGTTGCTCCTGGTCTCAGTTCAGGAGAATCTTTTGCCAGTAGCTTCACTTTTTGAAAATGAGGCTGCAGCATCTTAGAGACACAAAGCTGGCGAGGTAATAACTTTTATTGGATCAAATTCTGTTGGTGAGAGAAAAGCTTTCAAGCTTACACAGAGAGAGCTCTTCCTCACAGGTTTCCCCACAGACTAGGACACACCAACTCAAAGCAGCACCAGACCCTGCCAGAACAACAGATGCAAAATCTACAGACATATCTCCACTGCTACAATGACCCCACAACGCACCTTTCAAGATCCATGGGTCCTACACACGTGGTGTACCTCATTCAGGGCCCTAAATGCGATCGCTCCGTCTGACCTCTCAGTCCTCAGCCTTAAAGAGAGTCTGCACAACACTTTCAAAAGATGAGCCTCCTCAACTAAGTTGCTGCTGTGAACACAGCCCAGGCCTGCACTATCACCAAATCAAAACCATCTGATGGCCTTTCTACAGCCTATAAAATCAATTGGTGGTTTCAATGCAGATTTTAGCACATAGTGCCCAGATCACAAACATTTCCATGAGTTGCTCTCCTCTTTGCCAGTTTTAGCAGAGAAACCAACACTGCAATGAGCATGGGGAGTGAACTATTGTCAGAGTTCAGTTTGGGGTCGGTTGTGGTGTGAAATCCAGGGCAGAGAGGGGTTTGTCACTGCCTGCTCTGTAACCTTGGGTTCCTCACAATGCTTTGCTGTTGTAGCTTTCAACCTGGGCTGCTCACAACCAGCCTTCAGGCCTGCAGGTCACACCCTATGCGTCTGGTTCAGCACCTCTGACTCCAGCAGCCTGTCTTACAGCCCCACTCTGGCTTCCACCAGCCTTGGTTACAACCAGAATGGTGACTGCAACACACTCCCCATGCTGAATTTTCCCCAAATCCTGTACTCTGTAATGTGCAGCCATCTCTTTGACAGTTCAGAGAAATAATAAGGTTCATTTGTTCTGAGATGGCCCCTACCTGCCAATAGTGCAGGGGCACAATTTAAAGGTTCAGCTGCCCCTGGAACAGCTCGAGTCATGTCCCCCCCACACAGGCAGGGCCCCCTTCTCCTCAGTCTTCCCTCTTGAAAAGCAGCGGCCCCTCCCTGCAGCTGTCTCCTGCTTCTCCCTGCGGGGCGCAGCTTGCCAGTTCCCGTAGCTGCCATGCGGAGGTGTTCCAGCTGCACCAGGTGACTGAGCAGGCTGGCAAACCCTGGCAGAAATCTGGGGGTGAGGGGGTGCATGTGACCCCCCATGCACACCTCATTCCTTGACTTGGTTTCCTCTTGAAAAGCCCCAAACGCTCCAGCTTATTAACTAAATGGGGGGGAAGCAGGAAGGTTAATAGATGCTTTCATTTTAACACTGCACTGAGTTGGTTTATAGTTAAAATAAAACCAAATTAATTAACAATAGGCCATAAATGAAGTGAGGCCAAGTAAAAGGAATAATGTTGGAAAAAGTTACAAGGAAATAAATGTGAAAACGTGCATCTAAAACTTAATCTAGCAAAGTAAAGGCGTTGTTCAAGATGGTTTCTCTCACGTGCTTCCACAAAAGCACAAGAAGCTGGTTTCCCTTGTCTTCCTAGGTGAAAGATCTCTGCCTAAGCAGATTTCTCACCTATATTCAGGTCGCAGAGACTTCAATCCCCTCTCCCGCCCCGGTTGAAGAATCCATCTTTCTCCACTTGCAAAAGCTCTGTTCTCTTGTGTCTGTCTAGTGATGGATACCAAAGATGGCGTCTCTTCTTGGCTATGGCTTCCGTAGTTTAATGACTTTGTTTCAAGAAGCAGCAAGACCTCATGCTGTTTTTTCCTTCTTGTGGGCTTCCTGTCCCCTTGTATGTAAATAGGGCTTCCATAGTTTTGATTCAGCCATGCTTAATTTACAAAAGAGACAAGTATAGCTGCCTTCTCTCTTGTCTGGAAGGAACTTGTTCCCTCTTTGGCCATAGACTGTACAGCCTAATATTAATGAGTAGCCATAATTCCTTATGTAGTGTTAATGCATACAATTCATAATTATATTAATTACTAGCATCATTATGTTTCAGAAAAGACTGCACTCTATACACTTATTATACACTAAATTTTATACGATCAGTGGCTTCAATTGCTTATCACTTGAGAATCAACCCCCGACCTTTATAGATCTGTAAACCTTTGCAGTGTAGTCTTTGAAAAGTAAAACCCAGACCAAGCTTCTCTCTCCCTGCTGGGTGTGGATGCCATGCTGTCCTCTTCTCTATTTGTCAGCATGAGATTTGTCTCAACCCTTTTCTAGCTTGATGGGTCTGTTTATGTGCTTTGTAAATACATTATCTGCCTTTCAAAGTACTTTGGAGGTAACTCCCAGTTGGGGAAAACACATTCCATTGTCTAGGGCAAACCTGGCAGGCCTGGTTTCAACACACTTTAGTTATAATTCCAGCATATGTCCATAACTCTTAATACCCATTGTGTACACACATCATTGAAGAAATAATACCTCACAAGTAGGGTGACCAGTTGTCCCGATTTTATAGGGACAGTCTCGATATTTCGGGCTTTTTTTTTATATGGGCTCCTATTACCTCCCACCCTGTCCTGATTTTTCACAGTTGCTATCTGTCACCTTATTCACAAGGCTTAGTTTGTACAAAGATTATTGCAATAGTGCATAGGGTGTGAAGACGGGAGGCTCAGTGTTACAATTACCCTGCTACCACAGCAGATGGTTTTGTGTGGCACTCTGATGGGAGGTAATTGTGATCCTTTGGGCTTCAGCCAGCGCAGGACGGGTTGTATCACCTGCCCTGAAGCTCTGGGTGCCCTAAATGCTATGCTGCTGTGACTCTCAGCTCTGACACCAACGGCCAGCAGACAAGCATATGGGTCACACCGTGGCTTCCGCTGCCCAGTGACTTTCAGCAGAGTGACCTCCAACATTCCCCAGCCCCGAATTTCCACCATCAGCCCTGTAGTGTCCAGCCCTGTGTCCTGGAGCACTCACAGAAGTTTGCTGCCCCTTTAAAGAGACAATAAACAGCAGCTCATTAATTAAACTGTGGTTGAACAAACACTCTTATTTCAATCACAGCACTGTGTTAGTTTATATTAAAAATAAAGGATGTTTATTAATCAAAAAGACATGGATTTAAGTGATATCAAGTAAAGGGATTAAAGATAGAAAGGGTCACACTGAAACAAAAGCAAAAATATGCTCCTAAGATTAAAACCTGATTTAACAAACTGGAATCTGTCATTCTGAAAAGCTGCGTTTCTCAATGACTCTGTTTTCCAGTAATGACTGAGCAACCTTTCTGGCCAGGATCCTGTATGGAGTCCAAAGTACTCAGTTTCTTTGTCTCTTCAGGTAAAAGGATCCCAAAATGGCTTTTTTCTCTCTCCTTATTTCTTCCCAAATTTCATTGACCGTGCTTCAAGAGGCAAGGCTTGGGGGGGGTGGGGGGGAGAGGGGGCAGTCTCCACACCCTGTGGAGATAATGGTCATCTTTTCCCACTTGCTATCCTGATGGCTTTGTTCATCTTGCATGTAAATGTGCCTTCATTGTCTCTGCCTGATGACCAGCAGGTCAGACAAGCAAATATACATTCCTTTGTCTAGGGCAGCCTGGGCTTATACATTTCTTGCCAAACACATTTTAACTACATATTTCTAGCCCGTAACTCCTTGGACACACACCTACATACATCATGCAATAATTGTTTGGACCAGGGTGTTACCTGTTTGTATCTGATACCCTACATAACACCTTTTTAGATATAGATTATGACAACGGTATGTGAGGTGTAGTAGGTCAGGCATGACAAGAGTTGTTGGCACAGAACCACCAATGGGCTTCTGTATCACCATACTGTCTTTAGGGAAACTTGCTGGTGTTGATGGTTGTACCTGTTCCATGGATACACAGAGGGCCTCAGGCTTAATACTGACAATTTTGCATCTCACTTGCAGTCCATGATATTTGGGAAAAAAAAGAAAGTTAAATGATTGTGGTTGCAGTCTGAACACTCTGAGCCAAATGAGGGAGTGTTCGCTAAAGCCGAAGTTGACCCCAACTTTACTCTGGATAAGAACCACAATGAGAATTCTCAGGTTTCCCATGATTTATGATATCCTTAGATTAGAATGCTCTCTTTCCTATCCTGCGATTCCCTTGGTAGGTACAGGAAGAGAATCTGCTCTGATGGGAGGAGTGCTGAGCAGACAGCAAGGGAAGGGAAGTAAAAGGATTCATAGCTGCTGGCCCAACAACTTTACAACCACCGGCTGCATCCTCTTCAGCCACTCTCTTCCCTTCATGGAGGTAAAATACTGGGGAGATCCAGACAATCGTGAAGAGGGTAGTGTTGGAAGGAATGGGGGATGCAGTGGGGAAAGATGGCTGGTGTGGGCTTAAACCTCAAGGTAAAAGAATAAAAAATATACAGGACATTAGATAAAGAGCTATAATAAAGGTAGGCTACATTCTGGAGGTCTTTACTTAGTCAAACCCCTTGTGAGCCGGGTTGAGCCCAGCGAAAGGGGAACAAAAGTGAACTCAAAAGACAACACATTCCCCCAGGAGGGAAAAGCTGTAAGAGAGAACAGAAGGATGGAGTTAGACTGAAACAAGCAGAAACAAAGATTTTAAATGAGAGAAAACACAGTGAGGGAACTATTCATCCTGGGAAGAAAAAGAGAGACAAAACCAAGCCAACAGAACAAGTTCTAAAAAAAATATTTTATGAAGCCAGTTGTAGTAAGATGAGGGCCTGAAACATAAGTCCTTGTATCAGAGGCCTGGTATGAAACTTAAGACCTGAACTGAAATAATGGTCAAGACTTTGCCAACATAAAGCAAAGTTAAGCTGTGTGCAAGAGGCAGGCCCTGCTCACAGAATCTGGCATGAAGAGGGCTGATGCTGTAAAAACACACATACCTAAAAGGTACTGGGCACAAGTGATGTAAACACATGCCAGGATGGTACCAGAACACTCCAGCGGGAGCACATTCCACAGAGATAACAAGGAAAAGGCTGACCCATCCTAAAGACGGGTAGGAGGGTAATATGATGGTTGTTTTGTTCGAACCAACATGTACAAGGTGAGAGGCGGCACCCTAACACGTACAGGGGTTGTACCTCAATACATTGGGAGTGATGTGTAACCTGTTTGTATCTGTGTATAAAAGTGTCCCCCTGAGGAGTTGTCTTTGCTTGGCCCAGGGGGCTGTGGAGAGTCCCGCTACTGACTGAGCTGGTCCATTGTCAGGGGGCACATATTCGTAGTATGTCCTGTAGAGTCTACGGGAAACTATTACTGTGCTTCGTCTGACAATAAACCTGGCTGGGTGCCTTTATACTATATCGGAGTTTGTGATCATTGCGGGTTCTCTCGGGGTCTGCTGTGTCGGTGATCTGTGCAGAGCCAGGGCAGTACACGGGGGAACACACACATGCAGCCGACTGCTATCAACATTGAACAGAGCAGAGCACCACACCGTTGACATCTGATGACATTGGTGACCCTGACCGCTGATCTGGTGAGTAAGCAAAGCTGTCTGCTGTAGGAATCACGATCTAACATGACAGAAAAGCACAAGCTAGGGAACCCCCTTATCCCTGCCCTTCAAATCCCCACAGAGTTTGATAACTCGTGGACCTGCTGGGTTGCTAGTAAAAGAGGTCCATATGAATTTAAAAAATATAGTGGGGAAGAAACATGGAATGAAATTTGTAAGGCTAGGTCAGAAACTGTAGCCTTGAAATGTAAAATATTGCAAACTATAACCATGGCTGTTAAATGGTTAAGACAACATGCCACAAAATTAGCAGGTCATGTAACAGAAACAAAGAAAGTGTTAAAAGAATCAGAAGACTCCACAAAGCCCTGGACTGCTCTCACTCTCCTTGCAGGGCGGCAAGCAGTCCACAGACAGCAAGCACAGGAACAGAATAAAACATTGAAAACAGCTCTAAGAAACCTACAAAAAAGAGATGTGCCGTCCCCTGTTATAAATATTTGTGGTCAACAGCAGGCTTCAGGAAGCTACTCTGCGCCAGAAGAATGAAGACAGAAATGGAAAAAGGTGGCCCAAGCAAAATTAAAAGATGAAATGGGGTCCACTGCATTGCAACCACCACCTTTTAATAAAAGCCAGGTTCCAGTTAAACTGAGACCTAGACTGCTGCCTGTCAGAACGGGAGAAGTAAGTGCACAGAAGGAAAGAGCAGCAAACAATATTTTCACTGAATTGGTAAATCAGATGAAGGAAAAAAATGGAACAGTTCACAGAGCACATTAGGAGACGGGAGCTGTGACTTGATCACAGGGGACTGAATAAAAAAGAATTTCAAAGTAAAAAACTGAAATTAAGCTGGTTAAAACTGAGAATTGATGGAGTTGCCCAAAAACAGTTAACTGCAGCAAAAAAGGGCACTCCTGCCATCCATTTGGCATGCACACAGAAGCAACATACACTGGGGGAACAAATTCAGGTTTTACAAGAGCATGTAACTACCCCCACTCTCCTCTCAGAGCCAGGATAAAATCCCAGGGTGGGGGGTTCCCAACTGCTTTAACTGACTGAACTACACTCCTTGCTCAGAGCTAAACATATAACTTTGTTTCTCAAATACTTTTACATACCAGTTAAGTTTTCCTTTATATCCTTTCTCAGTTTGCTAAACTTGCTGCTGCTGCCTGTACTTTAAGATTCCTTCTTGGCTCAGGTTTCAGAGTAGCAGCTGTGTTAGTCTGTATTCGCAAAAAGAAAAGGAGTACTTGTGGCACCTTAGAGACTAACAAATTTATTAGAGCATAAGCTTTCGTGAGCTACAGCTCACTTCATCGGATGCATTCTTGGCTCAGGTCTCACTATCTTCCTAGGTTGCTCTCCCCTCCACTCCCCTCCCCCCCACTCCCCTCCTCACTTCTGCTCTCTCTCTCTGTTTTAAAAGTTAAAAGTGATAGTTTTTACAGAAACCTCCAAAAAGATAAAGCAATTGAAAACAGAACAAAACAACAAACAAACAAAGAGAAAATAAGGTAAAAACTTTACCTTAAGTAAATCCAGTAAATTAATTATTTTAACCCTTCAGGAATGCAACAGCTGGAATTACTCCTGACTTTCTTGAAGATATGGTTGCCATGCAATGGGAATTCAGACTCTGCTTCTAATCCTAACTACTAACTAACATTTGAAACATGGGCTATCCTTATTTTCATATAGCAGAGTTTTAAAACAAAGTTAATATAAAATAATGGAAAATGCCTTAAGTTACTAAATTAATACAACAGATTTTGCAAATAATATGAATTTTATCAATTTTTATTAAAAGTTTTAAATAACAAGTGTGATGGGGCAAGGCCAGATGTCTATAGAAAAGTAGTCCTTTTGGGATCCAGGAAGTGGGCGGGCGAAGCCCGTCCACTGCTAAAGGATCCCCCCCAGCCTAGAAGGGGGATCCACAGGACCTAGATTCCAATTAATTTTGGGGGACAACTAATGAAATAACAGGGACAGGAGTGTGGTCAAAGGGTCAAACGAAGGGAACCGGACGGGGACAACGAGCAGAGAACCCCGGACAGCGCCCACTGCTCCTCAAAAGCGTCAAGGGAGTCAGAGGACGCCGCCCAGAGGAACTCTGCCCGGATACGTGAACGGACAGAGGATCGGAAATAGGCCCCACAGTAACAGAAAGCTCCATTGGCCAACCTCCTCACTCTGGTTTTATAGCTGGCCATTTTAGCTAGGGCCAGGAGGAGGTTGACCAGGAGATCCCGTGACTTTGTGGGGCCACGGATAGGGAGTGCATAAATGAGAAGGTGAGGGGAGAAGTGCAACCAAAAACGTAATAAGATATTGGTGAGGAGCCGGAATAGGGGCTGCAGCCTGGCACACTCCAAGTATATATGTGCCAGGGTATCCCTCACGCCGCAAAAGGGGCAGGTGGCTGGGATTAAGGTGAACCGCGCCAAGTACACACCCGTGCTCACGGCTCCGTGAAGGAGACGCCAACTGACATCCCCGGCGGGCCTTGGAACTAAGGTGGAATATAGGCTGGCCCACCGGGGCTCCTCACCCTCCAAAGGTGGCAGGAAGTCCTGCCATTTTGTATCAGGGCAGGACACGAGGGTGCGGGCGTGAAGGGTGTGGAGCACGAGCGTGTATAAATGTTTTCTTGGAGCGGTTTGAAAGCAGACCGGCTGCATCTCATGCAGCCGGCTTCCAGTAAAGGGGTGAAGGGGTCGGTTGGGTCCACGGGGCAGGGTCCAATTAAAAGGTCCGGCGGGCTTGGAGTAGTGGGGTGGCAGGGCATGCCCTCGTGCAGGACCCGGTCGAGATAAACCCGAGCAGCGGGCGGCAAAGCGGCCTTCACCTCCTGAAGTATGCGCCGGGGAGTACAAGGTCTGGAAAGCCCCATGCGCTGAGCGAGTGTCAGGGGATCCAGCCAGTCTCCCCAGTCATAGTCCAGGGGGTCTCTAACTCTTGTGACTTCTGCCAGGATCAACCTCTGGCGCACCGAGCGGAACTCCGCCACCTGCACACGGAGGTTGTGTAGCAGGGGCTCCGCGAGGAGATCTGCCCCCTCGTTGGCCGCCACGGACCTGGTCATTGAAAAGAGTTTCCAGGTCCAGAGGAGGTCCTGGTAGAAGACCGGCAGCCCTGAGAGGTCTTGCGGAAGACCTCTTGAATGGAGATAAAGGAGCTGCCGGTCGTATTGGAGCCCTCGGAAGCGGCGCAGGAAGGCGTGCGCCAGTATGCTCCACGCCGGACTACCTGCACCATAAAGGAGCCTCTGCAGGGCCTGGAGGCGGAAGACATGGACCTGAGTGAGCAGACATTTCAGGCCCTGCCCTCCCTCCTCCAGAGGTAGATGAAGAACCCCGGCAGGGACCCAGTGCAGTTCTGACCAAAAGAACTCCAGAATCAATGGCCGGAGGTTAGCCAGGAAACCTGGGGCCGGGACCAGGGTGTTGAGCCGGTCCAGAGCATGGACAGGACTAGTTGATTAAGCACCAGAGCTCTCCCTCGAAGGGAGAGGCACCGGAGTAGTCCTGTCCATTTCTGGAGCCGCTCTATCACCCCGTCCTCTAAATTCTGCCAGTTCTCTGACGGAGAGGGATGCGTGGCAGAAAGGTAAACACCGAGATAGAGCAGCGGACCCGTGCTCCACCGGATGGCCTGAAGCGCGGATGGGAGGGAGCTCGCCTGCCGCCAGTCCCCTACCACCAAGCCAGAGCTCTTGACCCAGTTGACCCACGCGGAGGAGGCTGCTGAATAGATGGCCTGGCAAGCCTCCACCAACGCCAAGTTGCCCGGGTCTTGGACCATGAGGAGCACGTCATCAGCGTATGCCGACAGGACCAGCCACAGCTCCGGCTCCCTCAGCACCAACCCTGTCAACCTCCTTTGGAGGAGACAGAGAAAGGGCTCGATCGCCAGAGGGTACAGCTGGCCCGAGAGGGGGCACCCTTGCCGTACTCCTCGCCTGAAGCTGACCAGTTCGGTCAGGGTCCAGTTGAACCTGACCAAACACTCTGTGGAGGCGTACAGTACCTGGAGAAAACTCACAAACTTGGGTCCGAAGCCAAACGCTTGCAGAGTGCTCAGGAGATACCCGTGATCCACCTTGTCGAATGCCTTCTCCTGATCTAATGACAGGAGGGCGAACGACAGATCATCCCTACACCCGAGTTCCAATAGGTCCCAGACCAGATATAGGTTGTCGAAGATGCTGTGGCCCGGGACGGTGTAGGTCTGGTCTGGGTGGACCACGTCCACCAGCACGGACCCTACCCGCAGCGAGATGGCTTTTGCCACGACTTTTTAGTCCGTGCTGAGGAGCGAGACGGGATGCCAATTTTGTAAATCGCGGAGGTCCCCCTTCTTCGGCAATAAGGCGAGCACGGCTCGCCTGCAAGAAAGAGGGAGAACCCCGCTCTGCAAAGACTCGGTTCAGACGGTGACTAGGTCTGGGCCCAGGACGTCCCAGAACACGCGGTAGAACTCCACGGTCAGCCCGTCTATGCCCGGAGATTTATTGGTGGGCATGCGACGGAGGGCTTCCGAGAACTCGGCCAGAATGAGAGGCAGCTCTAGCTGGTCTCAGTCACCCGTGCTGACTCTTGGGAGCTGCTCCCACAGCACTCTGCAAGCATTAGGATTGGTTGGATCCGGGGAGAAAAGGCTTGCGTAGAAGGCTCTCACCCTCCCGCACATCTCCACCGGATCGGTGAGGGGGGTGCCATCTTCTGCCAGTAGGCAGATGATATGTTTCTTAGCCCCCCTCTTTTTTTCCAGGGCGTAGAAGAAGCGGGAGCCGCAATCCATCTCCCGAAGGAGACGGATGAGGGATCAAACAAAGGCACCCCGGGCCCGATGGTCCTCGAGGGTCCGGAGCTCCTCCCGCTTCTCCCAGCACGCTCCGCAGAGGGGTGGATCCTCGGGGCTGGCGGCCAGATGCCTCTCCAGCTCTAAGACCTCCCGTTCCAACTGCTCTATCGCTGCATCCCTCCGTCGGCTGGCGCCCCGGGTGTAGTCACGGCAGAAGAGCCGGGCGCGCACCTTCCCTACGTCCCACCACTGCCGCACCCAGGGAAAGAAACGCCGCTGCCCTCGCCAAGCCAGCCAGAACTCCCAGAAGGATGCCACGAAGCCCGCATCCTCCAGCAAGCTGTTGTTAAAATGCCAATAAGCCGGCCCCGGCCTCTCCACGCAGAGGGAGGCTGTCACGGTTGCTATATGATGGTCAGAAAATGGGGCCGGCCGGATGCTGGAGGAGTGGGCTCGTGAAAGATGAAAGCGTGATAAATAAATGCAGTCCAACGGGGAGTGGCGCTACCGATGGGCCTCCAAACGGACAAAGGTGAACGTGGAAGTGTCATCCGGGTGGCGGTCGCGCCAGACATCCACCAGGGAGTGGTGTTCGACTATCTCCTGGAGGACGGCGATGGCGGCCAGGCTCTGCTCAGTCCCCGAGCGGTCCCGCTCCTCGAGGGTGATGTTAAAGTCCCCTCCCAGGACCAGGCACTCCTGAGGATCCAAGGTGCCGAGGAAGGCGGACGCCTGCTGATAGAATTGCAGCCGCTCCGGGCTCGCCGCCGGGGCATAGATGTTGACGAGGTTGACTACGAGCCCCTCCATGCGGACTTGGAGGTGCAGCAGGCGGCCCGGCACAGCCTCAGTGACCCCCAGCACCTCGGGCCGTAGGTCGGGGGAGAACAGGGTTGCCACTCCAGCCGTACGAACCGTGAGGTGGCTAAAGTAGACCCTGTCCCCCCAATCCAGCCACCAGCTGTCTTTGGCGGCCAGATCTGTATGGGTCTCCTGCAGGAAAACCACAGAGTACCTCCCCTCCCGAAGGAAGGAGAGCACCTGGGACCCATCCTACAGCCGCGGGTGTTCAATGTTGCGATGGTAAGAGGTGCCATGAGGAGGGCTGGGGGGGATCCTCGCCGGCAGGGATGCTCGTGGCTCCCGGCGGGCCGCGCAGCAGTCCGTGACCCACCCCGTAGGTGAGTAAGGAGTCACGGAAGAGGCGGACCTGCTGGTAGGCCGCGGCGCCCTGCCTCCCGGTCCTTTTACCCTCCCCCATGAGGGCCCTTGCGGCCCGGAGGATTTGATTAAAGTCCCCCATCGCTGGAGAGCAAGCTGTACTTTGTTGTGGGAGCCACGGATGTCTTCTAGAAACTCCCGCAACTCTTCTCGCAGCGCATGGGGGCTGGGGTTATGGTCTGGTTACTCCCCGACGGGGCCCTTGGTACAGCCCACCGAGACGGGCAGACAGGGTGCAGACCCCCGACGGGGCTCCTGATGGGTTGACCTGAATGCTAGGGTGATAGGGGGCGGCGGAGGGAGGATAGCAGCCCCTGGTGGGTTGGGACGGGTGAACACAAAGGCCGCTCCCTGGGAGTCATCTGTTGGAAAAGTGAAGGAGACAGCCCCAGGGGCGGCAATAACATCTCGGGAGGTGGACGGGATAGGGGCAGGGGCAGGGTTAGAGGTGAAAGTCTGGGCGGGGAGAGGGCTCTCAGTGATGTCGGGCGCAAGCTCTATGCTGGATTTGGCAGCCACGGCATCAGGAGGTGGACTCTCTTCTGTAGGGCCCTCTCCCCGGAAGGAGGTCGAATGCTCCTCACCAACGAGGGGTGCCCTTGGTGGCTCAGGTCCCGGCTGCGTGGCACTGGCCGTTGCCTCAACAGGTTCGGCGGCTCTCAGCGGCGTGGCCCTCTGCAGCCGGGTTGATGGAGGAGTCCAGGGGCTCCTCGGAGGTGGGAGCAGAAGCAACGGTTAGGGGGAGGGAACATGGGGAAAGGGGGGGCTGGAGTGAAGTCGCCCAGATCGAGGCCCGCTGGCATAAGGTCGTCCTCCCCCTGGGTGACTGGGGTCAGATCCAAGGCCTTGATCTCCTCATATATAGATGGGAAATCATTTTCCACCACCCCAGGATTCTCCCTGCCGGCACCTGAGACAACGGTTGCTTCGGGGTACACTGGGGTTTCAGATGGTGCCTCGGGGGTCTTGGAGGGGAGGGACTCCCGTGGAGGGGAGATGCCGCCTTCCAGTGCTGCCACGTCTTCCCCAGCCGGCTCTGGTGGATGGAACACACCCGTGGGTAGAGCGGAAGACTCGGCATCGGTGCCCCCGTTCCTGGTCTTCCGGGGGGCCTCCGCGTCACATGGGAGGAGCGGAGCTCGAGCCTTCCGTTTGCCCCGCTTCCCCTGGACTAGGGCCCAGCCCTCCATGGCATAATCCGGGGGCTGGCTAGCAGGGGTTGTGTCAGGGGGTAGAGGCGATGGCTCAGGGACTCGAGGGGATTAGTGGTGGAGCAGCACAAGGGAGGGAAGATTCCCCTTGGGGAGGGGCCCTCTCCCATGCCGGGCAGTGTCCCTATGCACCCTCCTCCACAGGCCCCACCAGACTGCAAGCAGCGGGGGCAGGGCTCTCCCGCTCATCTGGGCATAGTTGGGGAGGTGCCCCTTGGGCCCGAGAGGGAACAATGGTGGACTGGGAAGGAGGAGGGGTGGTTTCGGGTGCCAGCGATGATGGGGCCGGTGCCCTGCCGGGGCTCGGGAGTCCCGGATGCCCCTCCTTGCCGGGCCAAGGGGCAGTCCCTCCGGACATGCGCCATCGCCCGGCAGAGGTAGCACCGGGCCTCCCCTGTGGAATAATGCACCCGGTAATGGGCCCCCTGGTAGGGGACTAGGAATGACCCCTCCAGTGCCTCTCCGTCACGCGCTGACGGCGGCCGTTGAAGCTGCACTTGCCGGAGGAACGAGAGGACGTGACGGAGGGCAGGGACTTTGCAGCCCAACGGGAGAGGGCTGATGACAGAGATGGGCTTCCCCAAGGTATAGAGGGCGGGTAACAGGGCAGCATTGGGGAGAAAGGGAGGGATGGAGGTCAGGACCAGGCGGACGCCCAGGTCCTCTAGCGGTTCTAAGGGGACAAAGACGCCCCCCACTGCCAGGCCCTTCTCTACAGCCTCCTGGGCGGCGGCCTCCGATGTTAAGAAGAAGACGACCTTGCCATACATTTTGGAGGCCGCCACAATGGCCGTGGGCCCTACCATCCTCGCCAACGCCCGCACATAGGTCTCCACGTGGGGTGAGGCGGGCATCAGGAGGCAACGGACGCCGTGCTTCCTGGTCATGGTGGGAAAGGGGCCCCAGCCGCTATAGATGGTAGTGGAGGCAGTGGGCAGGAGAGATGACGTAGCGGCAGGCGGGGGGGCTGCCGACACCTGGGCGTACACCCTGGGGGCCGGGGGAGGGACACCCACAGAGCCGGTGGAGGGAACAGCGGGGAGGGATGCCCCAGCCAGCGGTGTGGCCGAGGCATTGGGGGCAGCTCCTGCCATGGAGGGCCTGGTCTTCTTAGCGGGGCCCTTCCCCTTCTTCTTCCCCTGGCCCTTCCTGCCGGCTGGGGGGGCTCCCCCCGAATCTGAGGGGGTGAGAGATGTGGCAGCAGTGGAGGTCACCCCGGTGCCTGTCGCTGCTGGTGCCCCAGCGGGGGCGGTGGCAGATGATTCGGCAGCGGAGGTAAAAGCTTGGGGGGTGACGGAGGGGCAGGCGGTGGAGGGGCAGCTCGGGCTGCTGGAGGGCCCCACCCGTCTCATCCCCCACCATCATGAGCAGGGAGGGAAGAGGACACACCAGAAGGAGGAGGGGAGGGGGAAGCAGGTCGACCACTCCTCCCCGCTAGGCTGCAGGCAGGGGAGGAGGACGCCAAAAGGGGTGGGCTGGATGGGGGGCAATCAGGGGTTAGGGGTCAGTCACCGACACAAGGTCAAATTCCTGCTCCTCTTGGTGCACTGGGGGGGGGGAATACAACAGCATTGGAGGTGCAGTGAAAAGGGTTGAAACTAAAATGGGGAGTTGCACAAGCGCATGGGAGGGGGCATGGGCACACGGAGAAAGGGGCTAAGCGGTCTGGAGGTAGAACAGGGAAACCAAGGGGCTAGCTTCAGAGGCTGGGGTGGGGCAAACAAACAAAGGCTGCAGAAGGAAATGGGCGGGGCAGGCAAACAAACTGAAGCTAGTAAGGGGGGCTGGGGCAAAAGGGGGGGCAAAGCTACAAGTGGCAAATGGGGCAGGTAGTAAAGGGCAAAGCTGGGGGGTAGGCAGTCCGGGGGGGGCACGACAAGCAAGCAGCTGAGTCCAGAGGCAGGAGCTGAGGCAGATGGTATACAGCCAGTGGGGGTAGTGGAGGGGGCAGCGGTGCTGGTAGTAGTGGTGGGGGTTGGGGGGGACACACAGATGGATCGGGGGGCAGCTCCACGCTACACCCCCTGTGTCCCTACAAACACAGTCAAGACCCCCACCACAAGAGCACAGTTGGAAAATTACTCAGTCTTAGGGCCCCCTCCACGGTGGTCTGCAAAGTCTCTAGATGCTCCCACACTGGTAGATGGTCCTCCTTTTCTCCTCCTCGTGGCTTCAGCAGCTCCAGCCAGCAGACTCCACAGCAGCAGCAGCTCCAGGAACTCCAGGTGGTGGTCCAGGTGGGCAGAAAGGACCCCTCTCAGGTGGTAGTGGTGGTGATGTCCACAACAGCAGTGGCTGGGGTCCCTCACTCCTCCTCTTTGGGGAGTGGGTTAGCAGTCCCCCTTCCCCCGTGGCTGCAGTTGGATCAATAGCAGCACCCGAGAGTGGGGTCCAGCAACCAGGTAGCAGAGAACGGGGGGGGGGGGAGGGTGTCTGGCCCAGCCAGGGGAGCAGCTGGAGCAGCAGGGAGAGCTTAGGGCCTAGCAGAAGGAGTAGCAGCTTCCCATCTCCCTCCACGCTAGAAGGCTATGGAAGAGCAGTCTTATTGGGATCCGGGAAGTGGGCGGGCGAAGCCCGTCCACTGCTAAAGGATCCCCCCCAGCCTAAAAGGGGGATCCACAGGACCTAGATACCCAAAAAATTCCGGGGGACAACTAATAAAATAACAGGGACAGGAGTGCGGTCAAAGGGTCAAACGAAGGGAACCGGACGGGGACACCGAGCAGAGAACCCCGGACAGCGCCCACTGCTCCTCAAAGGCGTCAAGGGAGTCAGAGGACGCCGCCCAGAGGAACTCTGCCCAGATACGTGAATGGACCGAGGATCGGAAATAGGCCCTACAGTCACAGAAGACTCCATCGGCCAACCTCCTCACTCTGGTTTTGTAGATGGCTATTTTAGCTAGGGCCAGGAGGAGGTTGACCAGGAGATCCCGTGACTTTGTGGGGCCACGGATAGGGAGTGCATAAATGAGAAGGTGAGGGGAGAAGTGCAACCAAAAACGTAATAAGATATTGGTGAGGAGCCGGAATAGGGGCTGCAGCCTGGCACACTCCAAGTAGACATGTGCCAGGGTATCCCTCACGCCGCAAAAGGGGCAGGTGTCTGGGATTGTGGTGAACCGCGCCAAGAACACGCCCGTGCTCACGGCTCCGTGAAGGAGCCGCCAACTTATATCCCCGGTGGGCTTTGGGACTAAGATGGAATATAGGCTGGCCCACCGGGGCTCTTCACCCTCCAAAGGTGGCAGGAGGTCCCGCCATTTTGTATCGGGGCGGGACACGAGGGTGCGGGCGTGAAGGGTGTGGAGCACGAGCGTGTAGAGATGTTTTCTTGGCGCGGTTTGAAAACAGACCGGCTGCATCTCGTGCAGCCGGCTTCTAGTGAAGAGGTGAAGGGATCGGTTGGGTCCACGGGGCAGGGGTCCAGGGGCGGGCCTGGGGTAGTGGGTGGGCGGGGCGTGCCTTCGTGCAGGACCCGGTCGAGATAAACCCGAGCAGCGGACGGCAAAGCGGCCTTCACCTCCTGAAGTATGCGTCGGGGAGTACAAGGTCTGGAAAGCCCCATGCGCTGAGCGAAGGTTAGGGGATCCAGCCAGTCTCCCCGGTCATAGTCCAGGAGGTCTCCGACTCTTGTGACCTCTGCCAGGACCAACCTCTGGCGCACCGAGCGGGACTCGGCCACCTGCAAACGGAGCTGGGGGTTGTGTAGCAGGGGCTCCGCGAGGAGATCTGCCCCCTCGGTGGCCGCCACGGACCTACTCGTTGTAAAGAGTTTCCAGGTCCGGAGGAGGTCCTGGTAGAAGACCGGCAGCCCGGAGAGGTCTCGCAGAAGACCTCTCGGATGGAGATAAAGGAGCTGCCGGTCGTATCGGAGCCCTCGGAAGCAGCGCAGGAAGGCGTGTGCCAGTATGCTCCACGCCGGACTACCTGCACCATAAAGGAGCCTCTGCAGGGTCTGGAGGCGGAAGACATGGACCTGAGTAAGCAGACATTTGAGGCCCTGCCCTCCCTCCTCCACAGGTAGATGGAGAACCCCTGCAGGGACCCAGTACAGTCCTGACCAAAAGAACTCCAGAATCGATGTCCGCAGGTTGGTCAGGAAAGCCGGGGCCGGGACCAGGGTGTTGAGCCGGTACCAGAGCATGGACAGGACTAGTTGATTAAGCACTAACGCTCTCCCTCGAAGGGAGAGGCACCAGAGTAGTCCTGTCCATTTCCAGAGTCGTTCTATCACCCCGCCCTCTAAATTCTGCCAGTTCTCCGGTGGAGAGGGATGCGTGGCAGAAAGGTAAACGCCCAGATAGAGCAGCGGACCCGTGCTACACCGGATGGCCTGAAGCGCGGGTGGGAGGGAGCTCGCCTGCCGCCAGTCCCCTACCACCAAGCCAGAGCTCTTGACCCAGTTGACCCGCGCAGAGGAGGCTGCTGAATAGATGGCCTGGCAAGCCTCCATTCGCACCAAGTCGCCCGGGTCCTGGACCATGAGGAGCACGTCATCAGCGTATGCCGACAGGACCAGCCACAGCTCCGGCTCCCTCAGCACCAACCCTGTCAATCTTCTTCGGAGGAGACAGAGGAAGGGCTCGATCGCCAGAGCGTACAGCTGGCCTGTGAGGGGGCACCCCTGCCGTACTCCTCGCCCGAAGCTGACTGGTTCGGTCAGGGTCCAGTTGAGCCTTACCAGACACTCTGCGGAAGCGTACAGCACCCGGAGAAAGTTCACAAACCTGGGTCCGAAGCCAAATGCCTGCAGAGTGCTCAGGAGATACCCGTGATCCATCCTGTCGAACGCCTTCTCCTGATCTAAGGACAGGAGGGCGAACGACAGACCATCCCTACACCCAAGTTCCAATAGGTCCCGGACCAGATATAGGTTGTCGAAGATGCTGCGGCCCGGGACGGTGTAGGTCTGGTCTGGGTGGACCACGTCCGCCAGCACGGACCCTAGCCTCAGGGAGATGGCTTTTGCCACGATTTTGTAGTCCGTGCTGAGGAGCGAGACGGGACGCCAATTTCGTAAATCGCGGAGGTCCCCCTTCTTCGGCAATAAGGCCAGCACGGCTCGCCTGCACGAAAGAGGGAGGACCCCGCTCTGCAAAGACTCGGCCCAGACGGTGACTAGGTCTGGGCCCAGGACGTCCCAGAACACGCGGTAGAACTCCACGGTCAGCCCGTCCATGCCCGGAGATTTATTTGTGGGCATGCGACGGAGGGCTTCCGAGAACTCGGCCAGAGTGAGGGGCAGCTCTAGCCGGTCTCGGTCGCCCATGCTGACCGTCGGGAGCTCCTCCCACAGCACTCTGCAAGCGTTAGGATCGGTCGGCTCCGGGGAGAATAGGCTTGCGTAGAAGGCTCTCGCCCTCTCGCACATCTCCACCGGATCCGTGAGGGGGGTGCCATCTTCTGCCAGTAGGCAGATGATATGTTTCTTAGCCCCCCTCTTTTTTTCCAGGGCGTAGAAGAAGCGGGAGCCGCAATCCATCTCCCGAAGGAGACGGATGAGGGATCGAACAAAGGCACCCCGGGCCCGATGGTCCTCGAGGGTCCGGAGCTCCTCCCGGTTCTCCCGGGACGCTCCGCAGAGGGGTGGATCCTCGGGACTGGCGGCCAGACGCCTCTCCAGCTCTAAGACCTCCCGTTCCAACTGCTCTATCGCTGCATCCCTCCGTCGGCTGGCGCCCCGGGTGTAGTCACGGCAGAAGAGCCGGGCGCGCACCGTCCCTACATCCCACCACCGCTGTGCCGAGGGAAAGGCACGCCGCTGCCGTCGCCAGGCCAGCCAGAACTCCCGGAAGGACGCCACGAAGCCCGCATCCTCCAGCAAACTGTTGTTAAAATGCCAATAGGCCGGCCCCGGCCTCTCCGCACAGAGGGAGGCTGTCACGGTGGCTATGTGATGGTCAGAAAATGGGGCCGGCCGGATGCTGGAGGAGTGGGCTCGTGTAAGATGAAAGCGTGATAAATAAATGCGGTCCAACCAGGAGTGGCGCGACTGATGGGCCTCCAAACGGACAAAGGTGAACGTGGAAGTGTCATCCGGGTGGTGGTCGCGCCAGACGTCCACCAGGGAATGGTGTTCGACTATCTCCTGGAGGACGGCCACGGCGGCCAGGCTCTGCTTGGTCCCCGAGTGGTCCCGTTCCTCAAGGGTGATGTTAAAGTCCCCTCCCAGGACCAGGCACTCCTGAGGATCCAAGGTGCCGAGGAAGGCGGACGCCTGCTGATAGAATTGCAGCCGCTCCGGGCTCGCTGCTGGGGCATAGATGTTGACGAGGTTGACTACGAGCCCCTCCATGCGGACCCGGAGGTGCAGCAGGCGACCCGGCACAGCCTTGGCGACCCCCAGCACCTCGGGCCGTAGGTCGGGGGAGAACAGGGTCGCCACTCCACCCGTATGAACTGTGAGGTGGCTAAAGTAGACCCTGTCCCCCCAATCCAGCCGCCAGCTGTCTTCGGCGGTCGGATCCGATGGGTCTCCTGCAGGAAAACCACAGACTACCTCCCCTCCCGAAGGAAGGAGAGCACCTGGGACCTGCGGAGACCCATCCTACAGCCACGGGTGTTCAATGTTGCGATGGTAAAGGGTGCCATGAGGAGGGCTGGGGGGGATCCTCGCCGGCAGGGATGCTCGTGGCTCCCGGCGGGCCGTGCAGCAGTCCGTGACCCACCCCGTAGGTGAGTAAGGAGTCACGGAAGTGGCGGACCCGCTGGTAGGCCGCGGCGCCCTGTCTCCCGGTCCTTTTCCCCTCCCCCATGAGGGCCCTTGCGGCCCGGAAGATTTGATTAAAGTCCCCCCATCGCTGGAGGGCAAGCTGGACTTTGTTGCGGGAGCCACGGACATCTTCTAGGAACTCCCGCAACTCCTCTCGCAGCGCATGGGGGGCTGGGGTTATGGTCTGGTTGCTTCCCGATGGGGCCCTTGGTATAGCCCCCTGGCCCAGCGAGATGGGCAGACAGGGTGCGGACCCCCGACGGGGCTCCTGATGGGTTGACCTGAATGCTGGGGCGATAGGGGGCGGCGGAGGGAGGATAGCAGCCCCTGGTGGGTCGGGACGGGCAAACACAAAGGCCATTCCCTGGGAGTCATCTGTTGGAAAGGGGAGGGAGACAGTCCCAGGGGTGGCAATGATATCTCGGGAGGTGGGCGGGATAAGGGCAGGGGCAGGGGTAGAGGTGAGAGTCTGGGTCGAGAGAGGGCTCTCACTGATGCCGGGCGCAAGCTCTCTGGTGGATTTGGCAGCCACGGCATCAGGAGGTGGACTTTCTTCTGTAGGGTCCTCTCTCGGAAAGGAGGTCGAATGCTCCTCACCAGCGAGGGATGCCCCTGGTGGCTCAGGTTCCAGCCACGTGGCACTGGCCGTCGCCTCAACTGGCTCGGCGGCTCTCAGCGGGGTGCCCTCTGCAGCCGGGTTGATGGAGGAGTCCAGGGGCTCCTCGGAGGTGGGAGCAGAAGCAACGGTTACGGGGAGGGAGTATGGGGAAAAGGGGGCTGGAAAGAAGTCGCCCAGATCGAGGCCCGCTGGCATAGGATCGTCCTCCCCTTGGGTGACCGGGGTCAGACCCAGGGCCTCGATCTCCTCATATATAGAGGGGAAATTGTTTTCCGCTACCCCGGGATTCTCCCCGCCGGCACCTGACGCGACGGTTACTTCGGGGTACACTGGGGTTTCAGATGGTGCCTCGGGGGTCTTGGAGGGGAGGGACTCCCGTGGAGGGGAGATGCCGCCTTCCAGTGCTGCCACGTCTTCCCCAGCCGGCTCTGGTGGATGGAACACACCCATGGGTAGAGCGGAAGGCTCGGCATCGGTGCCCCCCTTTCTGGTCTTCCGGGGGGCCTCCACATCAGATGGGAGGAGCGGAGCTCGAGCCTTCCGCTTGCCTCGCTTCCCCTGGACTAGGGCCCAGTCCTCCATGGCATCATCCGGGGGCTGGCTAGCAGGTGTTGTGTCAGGGGGCAGAGGCGATGGCTCAGGGACTCGAGGGGGTAACGGTGGGGCAGCACAAGGGAGGGAAGATTCCCCTTGGGGCGGGTCCTCTCCCATGCAGGGCGGTGTACCTGCCGCACCCTCCTCCACAGGCCTCGCCAGATTGCAAACAGCGGGGGAGGGGTTCTCCCGCTCGTTTGGGCATAGTGGGGGAGGTACCCCTTGGGCCCGAGCGGGAGCAATGGTGGACTGGGAAGGAGGAGGGGCAGTTTCGGGTGCCGGGCAGCCCGGGGCGTCGGCGATGACGGGGCCGGTGTCCTGCCGGGGCTCGGGTGTCCTGGATGCCCCTCCTTCCCGGGCCAGGGGGCAGTCCCTCCGGACGTGCTCCATCGCCCGGCAGAGGTAGCACCGGGCCTCCCCCGTGGAATAATGCACCCTGTAATGGGTCCCCTGGTAGGGGACTAGGAAGGACCCCTCGAGTGCCTCTCCGTCGCGCGCCGCCGGCGGCAGTTGAAGCTGTACTTGCCGGCGGAAGGAGAGGACGTGACGGAGGGCGGGGTCTTTGCAGCCCAACGGGAGAGGGCTGATGACAGAGATGGGCTTTCCCAAGGTAGAAAGGGCGGGTAACAGGGCGGCATTGGGGAGAAAGGGAGGGACGGAGGTCAGGACCAGGCGGACGCCCAGGTCCTCTAGCGGCTCTAAGGGGATGAACATGCCCCCGACCGCCAGGCCCTTCTCCACCGCCTCCTGGGCGGCGGCCTCCGATGCTAAGAAGAAGACGACCTTGCCATACATTTTGGAGGCCGCCACAATGGCCGTGGGCCCCACCACCCTCGCCAACGCCCGCACATAGGTCTCCACGTGGGGTAAAGCGGGCACCAGGAGGCAACGGACGCCGTGCTTCCTGGTCATGGTGGGAAAGGGGCCCCGGCCGCTATAGATGGTAGCGGAGGTGGTGGGCTGGAGAAATGACGTAGTGGCAGGCGAAGGGGCTGCCGCCACCTGGGCGTATGCTCTGGGGGCCTGGGGAGGGACACCTGCAGAGCTGGTGGAGGGAACAGCGGGGAGGGGCGCCCCAGCTGGAGATGGGGCCGGGGCATTGGGGGCAGCCCCTGCCATGGAGGGCCTGGTCTTTTTAGCGGGGCCCTTCCCCTTCTTCTTCCCCTGGCCCTTCCCGCCGGCTGGGAGGACTCCCCCCAAATCTGAGGGGGTGATAGACGTGGCAGCAGTGGAGGTCACCCCGGTGCCCGTCGCTGCTGGTGCCCCAGCGGGGGCGATGGCAGATGGTTTGGCAGCGGACGTAGAAGCTTGGGGGGGTGACAGAGGGGCAGGCGGGGGAGGGAGAGCTCGGGCTACCGGAGAGGTCTCACCCGTCTCATCCCCCGCCATCATGAGCAAGGAGGAAAGGGGGATACCAAAAGGAGGAGGGGAGAGGGGAAACAGGTCGACCACTCCTCCCCGCTAGGCTGCAGGCAGGGGAGGAGGGCGCCAAAAGGGGTGGGCTGGATGGGGGGCAATCAGGGGTTAGGGGTCAGTCACCGACACAAGGTGGAATTCCGGCTCCTCTTGGTGCACTGTGGGGGGGGATTCAACAATATTGAAGGTGCAGTGAAGAGGGTTGCAACTGAAATGGGGAGTTGCACAAGCGCATGGGAGGGGGCATGGGCACATGGAGCGAGGGGCTAAGCGGTCTGGGGGTAGAACAGGGAAACCAAGGGGCTAGCTTTAGAGGCTGGGGCGGGGCAAACAAACAAAGGCTGCAGAAGGAAATGGGCGGGGCAGGCAAACAAACTGAAGCTAGTAAGGGGGGCTGGAGCAAAAGAGGAGGCAAAGTAAGTGGCAAATGGGGCAGGTAGTAAAGGGCAAAGCTGGGGGGTAGGCAGTCTGGGGGGGCACATGTGCCCATGTACACTTGCACAAGTCTTTTTTAGTTGGCTGCTGCTTCTGGCTCAAAGGGTGGAAATAGGGCGTGGCAAGCCAAGCAAGCAGCTGAGTCCAGAGGCAGGAGCTGAGGCAGATGGTATACAGCCAGTGGGGGTGGTGGAGGGGGCAGCGGTGGTAGTAATAGTGGTGGGGGTTGGGGGGGACACACAGATAGATCGGGGGGCAGCTCCACGCCACACCCCCTGTGTCCCTGTAAACACAGTCAAGACCCCCACCACAAGAGCACAGTTTGAAAATTACTCAGTCTTAGGGCCCTCTCCATGGTGGTCTGCAAAGTCTCTATGTGCTGCCCCACTGGCAGATGATCCTCTTCTTCTCCTCCTCGGGCTTCAGCAGCTCCAGGCAGCAGACTCCACAGCAGCAGCAGCAGCAGCAGTTCTAGGAACTCCAGGTGGTGATCCAGGAAGGCAGAGAGGACCCCTCTCAGGTGGTGGTGCTGGTGGTGGTATCCACAACAGAAGTGGCTGGGGTCCCTCACTCCTCCTCTCTGGGGAGTGGGCTAGCAGCCCCCTCCCCACCCCAGGGCTGCAGTTGGAGCAGTAGCAGCACCCAAGAGTGGGGGGTCCAGCAAGCAGGTAGCAGAGAACGGGGTGGGGGTGTCTGGCCCAGCCAGGGGAGCAGCTGGAGCAGCAGGGAGAGCTTAGGGCCTAGTAGCAGCAGGAGTAGCAGCTTCCCACCTCCCTCCAAGCTAGAAGGCTATGGGAGAGCAGTCTTATTGGGATCCGGGAAGTGGGCGGGCGAAGCCCGTCCACTGCTAAAGGGTCCCCCCCAGCCTAAAAGGGGGATCCACAGGACCTAGATACCCAAAAAATTCTGGGGGACAACTAATAAAATAACAGGGACAGGAGTGCGGTCAAAGGGTCAAAAGAAGGGAACCGGACGGGGACACCGAGCAGAGAACCCCGGACAGTGCCCACTGCTCCTCAAAGGCGTCAAGGGAGTCAGAGGACGCCGCCCAGAGGAACTCTGCCCGGATACGTGAACGGACCGAGGATCAGAAATAGGCCCCACAGTCACAGGAGACTCCATCGGCCAACCTCCTCACTCTGGTTTTGTAGATGGCTATTTTAGCTAGGGCCAGGAGGAGGTTGACCAGGAGATCCCGGGGCTTTGTGGGGCCACGGATAGGGAGTGCATAAATGAGAAGGTGAGGGGAGAAGTGCAACCAAAAACGTAATAAGATATTGGTGAGGAGCCGGAATAGGGGCTGCAGCCTGGCACACTCCAGGTAGACATGTGCCAGGGTATCCCTCACGCCGCAAAAGGGGCAGGTGTCTGGGATTGTGGTGAACCGCGCCAAGTACACGCCCGTGCTCACGGCTCCGTGAAGGAGCCGCCAACTGACATCCCCGGCGGGCTTTGGGACTAAGATGGAATATAGGCTGGCCCACCGGGGCTCTTCACCCTCCAAAGGTGGCAGGAGGTCCCGCCATTTTGTATCGGGGCGGGACACGAGGGTGCGGGCGTGAAGGGTGTGGAACACGAGCGTGTAGAGATGTTTTCTTGGCGCGGTTTGAAAACAGACCGGCTGCATCTCATGCAGCCGGCTTCTAGTGAAGGGGTGAAGGGATCGGTTGGGTCCACGGGGGAGGGGTCCAATTAAAAGGTCCGGCGGGCCTGGGGTAGTGGGTGGGCGGGGCGTGCCCTCGTGCAGGACCCGGTCGAGATAAACCCGAGCAGCGGGCGGCAAAGCGGCCTTCACCTCCTGAAGTATGCATCGGGGAGTACAAGGTCTGGAAAGCCCCATGCGCTGAGCGAAGGTTAGGGGATCCAGCCAGTCTCCCCGGTCATAGTCCAGGAGGTCTCCGACTCTTGTGACCTCTGCCAGGACCAACCTCTGGCGCACCGAGCGGGACTCCGCCACCTGCAAACGGAGCTGGGGGTTGTGTAGCAGGGGCTCCGCGAGGAGATCTGCCCCCTCGGTGGCCGCCACGGACCTGCTCGTTGTAAAGAGTTTCCAGGTCCGGAGGAGGTCCTGGTAGAAGACCGGCAGCCCGGAGAGGTCTCGCGGAAGACCTCTCGGATGGAGATAAAGGAGCTGTCGGTCGTATCAGAGCCCTCGGAAGCGGCGCAGGAAGGCGTGCGCCAGTATGCTCCACGCCGGACTACCTGCACCATAAAGGAGCCTCTGCAGGGTCTGGAGGCGGAAGACATGGACCTGAGTAAGCAGACATTTGAGGCCCTGCCCTCCCTCCTCCACAGGTAGATGGAGAACCCCTGCAGGGACCCAGTGCAGTCCTGACCAAAAGAACTCCAGAATCGATGTCCGCAGGTTGGTCAGGAAAGCCGGGGCCGGGACCAGGGTGTTGAGCCGGTACCAAAGCATGGACAGGACTAGTTGATTAAGCACTAACGCTCTCCCTCGAAGGAAGAGGCACCGGAGCAGTCCTGTCCATTTCCGGAGCCGCTCTATCACCCCGCCCTCTAAATTCTGCCAGTTCTCCGGCGGAGAGGGATGCGTGGCAGAAAGGTAAACGCCCAGATAGAGCAGCGGACCCGTGCTCCATCGGATGGCTTGAAGCGCGGGTGGGCGGGGGCTCGCCTGCCGCCAGTCCCCTACCACCAAGCCAGAGCTCTTGACCCAGTTGACCCGCGCAGAGGAGGCTGCTGAATAGATGGCCTGGCAAGCCTCCACTCGCACCAAGTCGCCCGGGTCCTGGACCATGAGGAGCACGTCATCAGCGTACGCCGACAGGACCAGCCGCAGCTCCGGCTCCCTCAGCACCAACCCTGTCAACCTCCTTCGGAGGAGACAGAGGAAGGGCTCGATTGCCAGAGCGTAGAGCTGGCCTGAGAGGGGGCACCCCTGCCGTACTCCTCGCCCGAAGTTGACCGGTTCGGTCAGGGTCCAGTTGAGTCTTACCAGACACTCTGCGGAAGCGTACAGCACCCGGAGAAAGTTCACAAACCTGGGTCCGAAGCCAAAGGCCTGCAGAGTGCTCAGGAGATACCCGTGATCCATCCTGTCGAACGCCTTCTCCTGATCTAAAGACAGGAGGGCGAACGACAGACCATCCCTACACCCAAGTTCCAATAGGTCCTGGACCAGATATAGGTTGTCGAAAATACTGCAGCCCGGGACGGTGTAGGTCTGGTCTGGGTGGACCACGTCTGCCAGCACGGACCCTAGCCTCAGGGAGATGGCTTTTGCCACGATTTTGTAGTCCGTGCTGAGGAGCGAGACGGGACGCCAATTTCGTAAATCGCGGAGGTCCCCCTTCTTCGGCAATAAGGCCAGCACGGCTCG
The DNA here is from genome assembly GCF_009764565.3 of Dermochelys coriacea. Classification (NCBI taxonomy): domain Eukaryota; kingdom Metazoa; phylum Chordata; order Testudines; family Dermochelyidae; genus Dermochelys; species Dermochelys coriacea. Next base: position 249,656,897 of record NC_050068.2, read on the forward strand.
CCTGCACGAAAGAGGGAGGACCCCGCTCTGCAAAGACTCGGCCCAGACGGTGACTAGGTCTGGGCCCAGGACGTCCCAGAACACGCGGTAGAACTCCACAGTCAGCCCGTCCATGTCCGGAGATTTATTGGTGGGCATGCGACGGAGGGCTTCCGAGAACTCGGCCAGAGTGAGAGGCAGCTCTAGCCGGTCTCGGTCGCCCACGCTGACCGTCGGGAGCTCCTCCCACAGCACTCTGTAAGCGTTAGGATCGGTCGGCTCCGGGGAGAAAAGGCTTGCGTAGAAGGCTCTCGCCCTCTCGCACATCTCCACCGGATCCGTGAGGGGGGTGCCATCTTCTGCCAGTAGGCAGATGATATGTTTCTTAGCCCCCCTCTTTTTTTCCAGGGCGTAGAAGAAGCGGGAGCCGCAATCCATCTCCCGAAGAAGACGGATGCGGGATCGAACAAAGGCACCCCGGGCCCGATGGTCCTCGAGGCTCCGGAGCTCCTCCCGCTTCTCCCGGCACGCTCCGCAGAGGGGTGGATCCTCGGGGCTGGCGGCCAGACGCCTCTCCAGCTCTAAGACCTCCCGTTCCAACTGCTCTATCGCTGCATCCCTCCGTCGGCTGGTGCCCCGGGTGTAGTCACGGCAGAAGAGCCGGGCGCGCACCTTCCCTACGTCCCACCACCGCCGTGCCGAGGGAAAGGCATGCCGCTGCCCTCGCCAGGCCAGCCAGAACTCCCGGAAGGACGCCACGAAGCCCGCATCCTCCAGCAAGCTGTTATTAAAATGCCAATAGGCCGGCCCCGGCCTCTCCGCGCAGAGGGAGGCTGTCACGGTGGCTATGTGATGGTCAGAAAATGGGGCCGGCCGGATGCTGGAGGAGTGGGCTCGTGTGAGATGAAAGCGTGATAAATAAATGCGGTCCAACCGGGAGTGGCGCGACCGATGGGCCTCCACCCGGACAAAGGTGAACGTGGAAGTGTCATCCGGGTGGTGGTCGCGCCAGACGTCCACCAGGGAGTGGTGTTCGACTATCTCCTGGAGGACGGCCACGGCGGCCGGGCTCTGCTCGGTTCCCGAGCGGTCCCGTTCCTCAAGGGTGATGTTAAAGTCCCCTCCCAGGACCAGGCACTCCTGAGGATCCAAGGTGCCGAGGAAGGCGGATGCCTGCTGATAGAATTGCAGCCGCTCCGGGCTCGCTGCTGGGGCATAGATGTTGACGAGGTTGACTACGAGCCCCTCCATGCGGACCCGGAGGTGCAGCAGGCGACCCGGCACAGCCTCGGCGACCCCCAGCACCTCGGGCCGTAGGTCGGGGGAGAACAGGGTTGCCACTCCACCCGTATGAACTGTGAGGTGGCTAAAGTAGACCCTGTCTCCCCAATCCAGCCGCCAGCTGTCTTCGGCGGTCGGATCCGTATGGGTCTCCTGCAGGAAAACCACAGAGTACCTCCCCTCTCGAAGGAAGGAGAGCACCTGGGACCTGCGGAGACCCATCTTACAGCCACGGGTGTTCAATGTTGCGATGGTAAAGGGTGCCATGAGGAGGGCTGGGGGGGATCCTCGCCGGCAGGGATGCTCGTGGCTCCCGGCGGGCCGCGTAGCAGTCCGTGACCCACCCCGTAGGTGAGTAAGGAGTCACGGAAGTGGCGGACCCGCTGGTAGGCCGCGGCGCCCTGTCTCCCGGTCCTTTTCCCCTCCCCCATGAGGGCCCTTGCGGCCCGGAGGATTTGATTAAAGTCCCCCCATCGCTGGAGGGCAAGCTGGACTTTGTTGCGGGAGCCACGGACGTCTTCTAGGAACTCCCGCAACTCCTCTCGCAGCGCATGGGGGGCTGGGGTTATGGTCTGGTTGCTTCCCGATGGGGCCCTTGGTACAGCCCCCTGGCCCAGCGGGATGGGCAGACAGGGTGCGGACCCCCGACGGGGCTCTTGATGGGTTGACCTGAATGCTGGGGCGATAGGGGGCGGCGGAGGGAGGATAGCAGCCCCTGGTGGGTCGGGACGGGCAAACACAAAGGCCATTCCCTGGGAGTCATCTGTTGGAAAGGGGAAGGAGACTGTCCCAGGGGTGGCAATAATATCTCGGGAGGTGGGCGGGAGAAGGGCAGGGGCAGGGGTAGAGGTGAGAGTCTGGGTCGAGAGAGGGCTCTCACCGATGCCGGGCGCAAGCTGTCTGGTGGATTTGGCAGCCACGGCATCAGGAGGTGGACTTTCTTCTGTAGGGTCCTCTCCCGGAAAGGAGGTCGAATGTTCCTCACCAGCGAGGGATGCCCCTGGTGACTCAGGTTCCAGCCGCGTGGCACTGGCCGTCGCCTCAACTGGCTCGGTGGCTCTCAGCAGGGTGCCTTCTGCAGCCGGGTTGATGGAGGAGTCCAGGGGCTCCTCGGAGGTGGGAGCAGAAGCAACGGTTAGGGGGAAGGAGTATGGGGAAAGGGGGGCTGGAAAGAAGTCGCCCAGATCGAGGCCCGCTGGCATAGGATCGTCCTCCCCCTGGGTGACCGGGGTCAGACCCAGGGCCTCGATCTCCTCATATATAGAGGGGAAATTATTTTCCGCTACCCCGGGATTCTCCCCGCCGGCACCTGACGCGATGGTTACTTTGGGGCACACTGGGGTTTCAGATGGTGCCTCGGGGGTCTTGGAGGGGAGGGACTCCCGTGGAGGGGAGATACCGTCTTCCAGTGCTGCCACGTCTTCCCCAGCCGGCTCTGGTGGGTGGAACACACCCGTGGGTAGAGCGGAAGGCTCGGCATCGGTGCCCCCCTTCCTGGTCTTCCGGGGGGCCTCCGCGTCACATGGGAGGAGCGGAGCTCGAGCCTTCCGCTTGCCCCGTTTCCCCTGGACTAGGGCCCAGCCCTCCATGGCATCATCCGGGGGCTGGCTAGCAGGGGTTGTGTCAGGGGGCAGAGGCGATGGCTCAGGGACTCGAGGGGGTAACGGTGGGGCAGCACAAGGGAGGGAAGATTCCCCTTGGGGCGGGCCCTCTCCCATGCTTGGCGGTGTCCCTGCCGCACCCTCCTCCACAGGCCCCGCCAGATTGCAAGCAGCGGGGGCGGGGTTTTCCCGCTCGTCTGGGCATAGTGGGGGAGGTACCCCTTGGGCCCGAGCGGGACCAATGGTGGACTGGGAAGGAGGAGGGGCAGTTTCGGGTGCCGGGCAGCCAGGGGCGTCGGCGATGACGGGGCCGGTGTCCTGCTGGGGCTCGGGTGTCCTGGATGCCTCTCCTTCCCGGGCCAGGGGGCAGTCCCTCCGGACGTGCCCCATCGCCCGGCAGAGGTAGCACCGGGCCTCCCCCGTGGAATAATGAACCCTGTAAGGGGTCCCCTGGTAGGGGACTAGGAAGGACCCCTCCAGTGCCTCTCCGTCGCGCGCCGCCGGCAGCAGTTGAAGCTGCACTTGCCGGCGGAACGAGAGGACGTGACGGAGGGCGGGGTCTTTGCAGCCCAACGGGAGAGGGCTGATGACAGAGATGGGCTTCTCCAAGGTAGAAAGGGCGGGTAACAGGGCGGCATTGGGGAGAAAGGGAGGGACGGAGGTCAGAACCAGGCGGACGCCCAGGTCCTCTAGTGGCTCTAAGGGGACGAACACGCCCCCCACCGCCAGGCCCTTCTCCACCGCCTCCTGGGCGGCGGCCTCCGATGCTAGGAAGAAGACGACCTTACCATACATTTTGGAGGCCGCCACAATGGCCGTGGGCCCCACCACCCTCGCCAACGCCCGCACATAGGTCTCCACGTGGGGTGAGGCGGGCACCAGGAGGCAACGGACGCCGTGCTTCCTGGTCATGGTGGGAAAGGGGCCCCGGCCGCTATAGATGGTAGCGGAGGCGGTGGGCTGGAGAAATGATGTAGCGGCAGGCGGGGGGGCTGCCGCCACCTGGGCGTATGCTCTCGGGGTCGGGGGAGGGACACCTGTAGAGCTGGTGGAGGGAACAGCGGGGAGGGGCGCCTCAGCTGGAGATGGGGCCGGGGCATCGGGGACAGCCCCTGCCATGGAGGGCCTGGTCTTTTTAGCGGGGCCCTTCCCCTTCTTCTTCCCCTGGCCCTTCCCGCCGGCTGGGGGGACTCCCCCCAAATCTGAGGGGGGGAGAGATGTGGTAGCAGTGGAGGTCACCCCGGTGCCCGTCGCTGCTGGTGCCCCAGCGGGGGCGATGGCAGATGGTTTGGTGGCAGAGGTAGAAGCTTGGGGGGGTGACAGAGGGGCAGGCGGGGGAGGGGGAGCTCGGGCTACTGGAGAGGTCTCACCCGTCTCATCCCCCGCCATCATGAGCAAGGAGGAAAGGGAGGACAGCAAAAGGAGGAGGGGAGAGGGGAAGCAGGTCGACCACTCCTCCCCGCTAGGCTGCAGGCAGGGGAGGAGGGCGCCAAAAGGGGTGGGCTGGACGGGGGGCAATCAGGGGTTAGGGGTCAGTCACCGACACAAGGTGGAAATTCCGGCTCCTCTTGGTGCACTATGGGGGGCAGGATTCAACAACATTGAAGGTGCAGTGAAGAGGGTTGCAACTGAAATGGGGAGTTGCACAAGCGCATGGGAGGGGGCATGGGCACATGGAGCGAGGGGCTAAGCGGTCTGGGGGTAGAACAGGGAAACCAAGGGGCTAGCTTCAGAGGCTGGGGCAGGGCAAACAAACAAAGGCTGCAGAAGGAAATGGGCGGGGCAAGCAAACAAACTGAAGCTAGTAAGGGGGGCTGGAGCAAAAGAGGAGGCAAAGCAAGTGGCAAATGGGGCAGGTAGTAAAGGGCAAAGCTGGGGGTTAGGCAGTCCGGGGGGGCACATATGCCCATGTGCACTTGCACAAGTCTTTTTTAGCTGGCTGCTGCTTCTGGCCCAAAGGGTGGAAATAGGGCGTGGCAAGCCAAGCAAGCAGCTGAGTCCAGAGGCAGGAGCTGAGGCAGATGGTATACAGCCAGTGGGGGTGGTGGAGGAGGCAGCGGTGGTGGTAATAGTGGTGGGGGTTGGGGGGGGACACACAGATGGATCGGGGGGCATCTCCACACCACACCCCCTGTGTCCCTACAAACACAGTCAAAACCCCCACCACAAGAGCACAGTTTGGAAATTACTCAGTCTTAGGGCCCCCTCCACGGTGGTCTGCAAAGTCTCTAGGTGCTGCCCCACTGGCAGATGATCCTCTTCTTCTCCTCCTTGGGCTTCAGCAGCTCCAGGCAGCGGCCTCTGCAGCAGCAGCAGCTCCAGGAACTCCAGCTGGTGGTCCAGGCAGGCAGAAAGGACCCCTCTCAGGTGGTGGTGGTGGTGGTATCCACAACAGCAGTGGCTGGGGTCCCTCACTCCTCCTCTCTGGGGAGTGGGCTAGCAGCCCCCCCCCCCGGGGCTGCAGTTGCAGCAGTAGCAGCACCCAAGAGTGGGGGGTCCAGCAGCCAAGTAGCAGAGAATGGGGGTGTCTGGCCCAGCCAGGGGAGCAGCTGGAGCAGCAGGGAGAGCTTAGGGCCTAGTAGCAGCAGGAGTAGCAGCTTCCCACCTCCCTCCAAGCTAGAAGGCTATGGGAGAGCAGTGGGGGGGAGAGAGATAGAGAGAGGATTCGCTCCAGGCTAAACAAATCCCTGGTATCAGGTTAAGTGAAATGGCAGCTGCTCCAGGTCAATTAAGACACCTGGGGTCAATTAAGAACTGTCCAGAAGGCAGGGAGAATGCCATGTTGATGGGGACACCTGAAGCCAATCAGGGGCTGGCTGAAACTAGTTAAAAGCCTCCCAGTCAGTCAGGTGGGTGTGCATGTCAGGAGCTGTGGGAAGAAGTTGCGCAGTTGGAGAGGCTGAGTAGTACACACCATATCAGGCACAAGGAAGGAGGCCTTGAGGTAAGGGTGAAGTGGAGCCTGAGGAAGTGAGGGCTGCTGTGGGGAAGTAGCCCAGGGAATTGTACATGTCTTGTTTCTAAAAGGTCAGCTACCATAGCTGATACTATTAGGGTCCCTGGGCTGGAGCCTGGAGTAGAGGGTGGGCCTGGGCTTCCCCCTTTTGTCCCCCCTGCCCTGATTAATCACTGAGACTGAGAGACAACAGAGACTGTGCAAGGAAGGATAACTTCTCCTCACCTCCCTCGCTGGCTTATGATGAAAATGGCTCAGTAGACTGTGACCCTTGTCTCTAGAGAAAGAAGGGTTACGTGGAGGGTCACAGTGAGCCTCTGAGGCTAGCGAAATCCGCCAGGAAACGCAGGACCCACGGAGACTAGGACAGAGTTCTGTCACACAAGGTAATAGCTTGCTTATTTAAATGTTTAACCCTTTTGTTTATTTTGTATTTTTGTCTTATTTTGTATAGTTATAAATAGAATTCTAGCACCCTTTGTTTTTAATTGCAAGTTAGTCCTGTATGTCATATATGTTGTCTTGTGTTGTGTGTGTCACATGACTACTTTTTATTGTTTTTATTTTGTTGCAACAAAAGTCAATTTTATGCCCTTTTAAAGAAAATTTATAAGTGGTACCACACTATATTTTAATATTATGGTTGGGGTATAATCTTTGTAATGTTATTGATACCGTTAATACTAGTTGATTGGAGTGTTGTAGTGCCACCAATGATACAATGGACACAGAACATAAACTGTATTAGAGTTCTCTGTCTGGACCTGGCCTTTCCTGTCCCTAAAATGAGCTCTTTGGGCAGGGTCCAAGCCTCTTTTTATAGTTCAAGCACATTGTAGGGGATACAGGAAACCAATAATAAAGATAAAAAATACTGACTTATGCATGGAGACTGGAATCAGCATACCTGCCAAAGCCATCTGTCCCATCTGCACTTCCTTCTAACACCAGAGCGTTACTGTGTGTGACGAGAACGAGGAGTACTTGTGACACCTTAGAGACTAACAATTGGCTTCAGTTTTCTAAGGAGTCCTACTTTAAATATAAAGGATAGCCTAGCATCTCAGGAAGGGAAATACTTGAGAAAAGGCAGCAGCACACAGAGGTGTAGTTAGATTGTGTGTAACAAAATGGCAGTGTTTTTTTGAAACATCTTTCCCAGGCTGCAGGTCTTATTCTGCTGAGAAGGAATTAAGTGGGTTGTTCTGACTCAGAGGCAGGTGACTAACTACCTACCTGTGTATAAAGATGGTGGGAGGGGCTCCCTGCCTATAGAGGATTGTGGCTGGATAACGCTTAGGTAAGAACCCTATGAGCACCCAAGTCTGGAGAAAATAGCTTCTTCTGGGCTTTGTTAGTAAAGCCAATCCAGGGAGAGGGGGAGTGAGTGTTTGTGTTTAGACAGCATGTGGATTTTGTTTTAAATGTAGTTTGGGAAGAATGCCTGCTTGCAGTCAGTAACATAATGATCTGTCTGCTAAGAAACTGTATTTTCCTTAATTGCTTGCTTTTCACTCCTCTATCTTAAATCTACTGTAAGATTGCTTTTTATGTGCACAATATATGATAGCATAAAAAACTACTATAAAGAAGGGAGAAATTGGCTTTCTGATTTAAGAAGACCCCTCTATTTGGTTGCTTGTAGGCTCTACTACAAGGTGAGGGATGTCTATCCATTGAAGTGTCCCCAAAATTAGAGGGTTTTTTATGAGCTTAAAAAAAAATTTTAAAACTCAATTTTGGCATGATCTTATAGTAAATTAAAGATTTGAGAAACTTTAGTAACAGGCACAACTTTGGAAAGTGAAAATGAAAGGCTTGCACAAGTGCCACCGTAGAAGGCTTTGAAAAAGAAATCGGTGCTAACTTAAGCCTAACAAATCCCCTGCAATGTGATTTGAATGAGGACAAACAAGGTTCATCTTTATAGGAATGGGCCTTGCACATATTACTATAGATTAAGGAGGAACAACAGTGCAGGGGAAAGAATCTGAATAAAGGATTTTGTCAAGGCAATCAAAAGACGAGAACTTGGATCATTCCACAGGCCTTTTAGTTCCTGGAATTACTCATACTGAACCTTTGTGCTCTAATCTTTGTACTCGGATAAACTTAGATGGGGGACTTTTTTAAAATATGTTTTTTAAATTGAGTGATTTTCTTGTTAATCAGGTACTTGGGTCTGGAAAGTTGGTCTTCTCAGATCTAGAAGCAGGTTTGGTGGAATTTTCAAATCCGGCTAAGAGATTTGGAAGCCCAGTTCCTCCTGGAATTGGGTATGCAGACTTGTTAAGTAGCTTTGAAAAATCTCAGCCACAGCCTCTTATAAACTTCATTCTAAGCAGATGGGCACTTCTTGAATGTGTGTGCAATTAGTTATAAAGAAAAGTTGTACAAGGGATAGCAAAGTACTAAAGTACAGAGAGGATATTAACTTGTTTGAAGTCCAAAATTGAGATGGTCAAGTTTAAAAAAACACAAAAAACACACCCCAAATTCTCCAAATAGTAGAATTATTAATATTGGCCGATGGATAGCCATGTTGCTCATCATTGTCCTCCTGCTACTAGCCTCAACATATGGGCCCAAACCAAAACCCTGGAGCCAAACAGGTTTGAAGTTTATGGAAGTCTGATTCAAATCCAAACTGCAGAGCTGGTCTTTATGGAATGGATTAGGCCTAATCCTGCCTCCCTGCACCATCCCTGGCCCCGCCAAACTGGCTTTCTCCCAAAATACATTTTGGACCTATAAATGCATAGACAACACTTCCTTTGTTCTGTGGAATCCTGTACTCTTAACTGGCTTAGTGGGTCGTGTGTGTGTGTGTGTGTGTGTGTGTGAGAGAGAGAGAGAGAGAACACGAAACACTGGACCTGAATCCTCAAGCCACTGGGATGTACTTTGACTTAAGCCAATTTTTACTTCGGAGGACTCCTGAGGATAACTATAATCATTATATTGCCTGGATATGCTGTAGGCCAGGATACTCATGCAGTGCACACCCAGAAAAGCTTCTCCATCACAGTCCAAACAGAGCCTTTTTAAGCACTGCACAGATTCTGCTATTGCTGTTGAAAGAGCTGCCAAGCATACAATGAGCCTTGCTCTTACCCGGCTCTGTGCTGAAGAGCAGTCTACCACTTGAGGCTTCATGCCAGAAAGACTCACTTTCCCCGATTCTCCTCCAGCAGCTGCTGACACCCTTCTATGTTGTTTGCCTGCTATTGATTCACTGAGAGGAGAAGGCCATGGAGCCTTACAGTCAAAATTTCTATCCTGGCATGGGAGAAGAGAGGTCGCTCAGCATTTCCTGCAGGCAGAAGTTCTGAGCTGGCTTGCCTCTTGCTGACCACACACTCTTCTTCTGTCTTTGCACATCATGCTGTATCTGCACTGACCTCCCCCCAAAAATTGGAAACTAGCCACATTCCCTCAGAAATGGCCAGTGTTCTAATGCTTAAAGATGGTAAGATACCCTCTGAACAGTTCTGTTAAGGTTTGTGTTAAGTTGGGATTTCTCTCTCAATATTAGAGTTCAGGAAGTTACCTGAAGCTAATCTGCTCTTTTACTCCACTTTGACATCTCTCTGCACCATCTGTCATGCATCTGCAATCTATTTTCAGAATGGAATACAGCTGGTACTGGTTGGATGGATCTGGGCAGTGGATTGAATATGGGAAACAGGTGAGCTTGTGTTCAACTGACATTTAACACTCTGTGCCAGTCAGCTCTGAGTCATTCTAGATGTCGCACAGATGTTCTCTGTGCTCTCGATGTGCACAAGTGTATTACTGTATTCTCAGGTGTGCCTCTGTTTTAGTTGTTCCTCAACATTTCATTAGTACTCCATGGAAGCTTGTGAGGAATAGCTCTAAAAATTGGTGTATTTTTCTAGGGCTGGTCATATAATTTTAGTCAAACTCTTTTTTCAGCTAAAGAAATTGCGCCATGAAAGTATTGGCTTTCCAAGGAAAATGTTGATATTTCACGGAAAACTGAAAGCACGAAAACCAAAATACGGCACTTCGATTCAAAATGGCACCTTGGGAGTTATCGTTTGAGTGTTCCCATTCTCACTGTGGGCTGGGCTTTCTGGATGCACTACATCTCCTATGATATGGTCCTTCCTCCCCACCAAAAGAAGAGAGAACGGGGCATCACCAGTGATGTAGACAGGCCAGACAGCCTAATCCATAGAACAAAATGGGAGTATAAGGCACCAAAGCTACAACTCCCAAGAGGCCCAGCAACACCCCTTTGAATCCAAAATATTTTGGGTTTTGATATTTTGCTGAAAAGTTGAAATCTTCTGCAGAAAATTAAGGAAAACAAAACAACCATTTTTGTGAAAATTTTCCAGAGGGGAGAAACTTGTATTTTGATCTGCTCTAGTATTTTCTGTTACACAGCCCCATATCCAGTTTCTGCATTCAGAAAAGATTCTACCTTCTCATATCCTTTCACCTTTGCTTTGCACTGTATCTTTATGGAAATCCTAAGGTTTGTAGCCTGGCTGCCCTTTTTTCTATAGAATACTTTCAATCTCCTCTGAACATGATGGATCTATAGCTGAGCTATATCCACTTATCTGTCACAGTGGACTTATAGCTGGTCCTATTGGAACTCTGCACGGGACCAAAGAAAGGGAGAGTTTTATGCTGTTTCTCAGGAATAGCGTTGGCATTTGTAAGCACAGTTTCAATCAAAATCTGTAACAGATCTTCAGCTGATGCCTATTTGGCTTCTCTTGAGTAAATCCTTTCTACCTCTTGTGCACTAACTCAACCTTAAACCAGACTAATAGTAATTGGAAGGTTTCAGAGTAGCAGCCGTGTTAGTCTGTATTCGCAAAAAGAAAAGGAGTACTTGTGGCACCTTAGAGACTAACAAATTTATTAGAGCATAAGCTTTCGTGAGTCATTACACAAAGTAAAACTATTTCTCCCCCCCACCCCACCCCCCACTGTTTGTCAGGCTATTTCCAGCAGTTAACAAGAATATCTATCTTGCTTGTCACCATGAAAGGTTTTCCTCCTTTCCCCCCACTGCTGGTGATGGCTTATCTTAAGTGATCACTCTCCTTACAGTGTGTATGATAAACCCATTGTTTCATGTTCTCTGTGTGTGTATATCAATCTCCCCTCTGTATTTTCCACCAAATGTATCCGATGAAGTGAGCTGTAGCTCACGAAAGCTTATGCTCTAATAAATTTGTTAGTCTCTAAGGTGCTACAAGTACTCCTAGTAATTGGAAGGAGAGTATTTAGTTCTGCTCAATGGTAGGAGGAAACATGCCAAACTGACCTAAATTTAAAGTGATCATTGACTTAATCAAAATGAATAGATTATAGGCTAACCTCTGCTCTGTTGCATGCATAAAATGCCATTGAAGCCAAAGGTCCATTTGTAATGGGTGTATTTTTCCCATGCTCTCATTCTGTAGCATTCAAATCATTGTGCTGCCACAGTAACTTCTGCGGATCTGGAGGTGGCATTTCTAGCAGACCGACAAGGCACTGTATCGTTTCAAGCTGGCTCTCAGCAATATGAGATAAACTTTCAAGGTAAGGTACCTGCTTGTTTAACGTTTAACACATTACAACATGATTGACTTAAACAGAGCTTCCTTCGTACAAAGTCTCTCCAGATGCTCTCTGCTGACAAGTAGACTAGTGAGTGAACTCTCTATGAACTCTGGGACAGCCACTCTCATGCAAGCACAAAGGGGAAAGTAAAAGAGCAGAACTGAACCTTAAAAAGTGGTGAAGATGCGAAGACGAGTGGCTGTTATTGCAGACTAATTATGGTGAGGGAAGGCATAAAGGATGCATCCAGGGTAAGAGTCAGTTGTTGGGACCAAGGTGAAAATGGAAAGAACATGAACAGCAAATCCAGAGAGATCTTTGTGTTTGTGACATAGATAAAATATTGTGAAATAAATTAAAAGTTCAACTGGCTTTCCAATGTCTCAGAAGTATTTGGTATCTGACACATGAACAAAAAAGGGTGTGTGGCTCCCAAAAACGCACGTGCACATAGAACACCTCAAGTGCCATAGTCTGTGTTTCCCTACAAAGGTGATAGTGGTGTTATAAAGCTTATCTGTGAGATCAGTACAGGATAAAAAAAAAACCCAGCAAACAAGGGGGAAGCTTTTGTTTAAACCCTAAGGAACAATCCCGTACTGTCAGGAAGAATGCACTAGCTAGACGACCTAATGCGTCTTCCTCTTTTACTCCATTTAATTCCATAAGCAGAAACCTAGATGGTAAGAGGAACTGCACTAAAACTGATGATGGTGATCTAGCACTACATGTGTAGTCAGATTTCCCCTGTAAAGTCCTAATTACAGTGAAATAGAAGATCTGGAAATGGGGTCAGAATAACAAAAAGGGCTTCAAGTAGGAGTAGAACAGGTGAAAGAGTGACCCCAAGCTGTGAAGCACTGAAGGCCAGGGGAGGAGCAATACATAGCTATACTAGATCTTTGTTTAAATAAACAGAGTTCCCAGATGGTGAAGGTTCTTTAACTCCTGCCACATAAACATTTTTTTTTCGTTTAAGATATGGTCCAGATAAACTTGTACTACCAAACTCGGAGAAAAGTCTGTAGGTGGCCAAAGTTTGTGGTGTTTGGAGGCAGAGACAAGAATGAGAGAAGGTACTGGCGAGTGTGCTCACTACTTACTTTTTCATTTTATTGCCAAACCGTGCCCTACATGGAGTGTCAGTTCATAGGGAAGCCTCTGGCATATGATAGTTCACTGAGATATGTTTTGCTGATTGGGTTAATGCTAGGCTGTGTTGTGGATATGATGGTGAGTGTAGGTTCCACAGCACCTCCAGGATGTAGGCTTTGATGGCACTCTGTGGTGACTGATGGCTTGCAGGTAGCTGGAGGAGTTGTGTACTCTCTGCTACTATTGGTAATACTATCTCTCTCTGTTGCTTGAGCAAGCATCTAATTGTTCTTTAATGTATGTGACCAAAGGAATAAAATTATTTCATTCATAAAAAAGATAGGAGCTGGGGAATGTCACTCTGGAGAGCTAGGATGGAGCTGGAGAATGCTGTCCCTGGAGACCCAGATATGCTGTGATGTGCAGCCAGGTTCCCTTAAAGTGAACCATACACGCGGATTTAAGGAACTTCAGTTAATCTGAGGAAGTTCCAGCATGTGGGTCAATAAAATTAGGGATAGGGTATTTAAAGTATGATTGGTTCAACAAAATTTTGGACTCCAGCTGGGAGAACAAGAGAAGTGCCTCTTTTCTCTTTACCCAAAACAATTAGCTTCTGGAACTCATTGCCTCAGGATCTCATTGCAGCCAAGAGTTCAGCAGGATTTAAAGAAAGGATTTATATGGATAAGAATAACCACAGTCATATTAACTGACATCAAATAATTTGTATTTTGGAAGGACTATTTAACACCGAGAAGCAGGAAAGTTTCACAACTATCTGATGGAGGTTAGAATAAACTATCTTTATGGACTCGTTATACTATAACTGTCCACTTCAGTTTCTTGTGCCTCCTTCTGAAGGCACAGCATAGTGGGCTAGACAGACCACTAATCTGATCTGGCATGCCTATTTGTGTGTGCATAGCCCAGGCGAAGAGAAAGGGGTAACATCCTAATTTCCCAGGGGTTCAAACAGCTATTGGAACTTGCTCTGGAAGCATTATGTAAAGTGTCCTTAAGATTATGTTTCAACAGCTTCCCTACCCATTCTACCTCCTCTTAATTGTGCTGCCTGACTTTTACATCAGACCTTTATTCTCTCTGGCAACAAGTTACCTCTTGCTCCTATTATAGTCTGTCACTGTAATATGCATGAATTGGCAACTAGCGTTACCAAGATAAAATAGTTAATGTGGCTTGTGTCTCCAAGACAGCGTTTAGAGCTGATTGAAGCTCCAGGGCAGGATAATCAGTGTGGAATTACTGTAGGGTAACTGCTATTCATTTCTTTTGTTTGCAAACAGCCAGCTGGAAACTACTAATCCACTTCATCTGTTTCCTCCAAACTGGGACCAATCGGCACTGCCTGACATAGGGTACAAGGTACTCTTTGAATTGTTAGCTCTACTCAGGAAGAGATCTTTCCTATACTGGTTCTTGTGGAAGGTAGACTACTTAAAATGCAACCCTCAAACTCAAGAGATGAGGTTCATGTAGTGTTTCCAGTGACATGTGCAAGCTGGAAATATACAGTTGGCATGTTTAACATAGACATGTCCACTGGGAAGCTAATTAAGACCACCAACTCATTCCACAGGAGTGCATGACTCAACAGCCATCAGATCATAATGACTTTTAGGTCACTACTGAATTGATCTGGGCTCCAACTAATCACTCAAAGCGTGACGTTCCTTATCTCAGTGCAGATTTTTTTTTAATCCCCAGCAGTATTTTTCTTTAAAAATGAACACTCTACAGAATTTCATAGTGAGGGGAATTCTGAAGATTATCAAGTCATGTAAAAAAAATATTATGGAGACACTTACATTGCTTTCCTCATTAAAATGTCTGCCACTATGGTTGCAAAGCTATTTTTAAATAATTTGCTACAGTAAAGTCAGTATTATTTTTTAAGTGTGAAAAGACCTCTAATAAGTAAGAGTGGACTCCGGGAAAGTTTGGACTATAGTACTGCTTGCTTTCTTTTTGGAAATTTGACCAATTTAAAACACACACTTGCACACGCGGGTGAAACATACTAAAAAATGACTAGAACTAAATGAAAAACTTGAAGAAAATTCATTTTGAGTTGACTCAAACATTTTGATTCAAAACTTGAGGAAAAAAATTTGGTCTCAATTTGATGAAATTAAAAAAATATATCTTTGGTTCAAATCAAACTTTTCTTCTTTTTCAGTTTGGGGGGGCCAAACTGGAAAAAATCAACTATTCACTCAGCTTGAATTGTGAGTGTAGTTGTAGGGTAGTTCCATCTCTAATGCAGTGTGGTTGGGTGCTTCCTTTTGTGAAAGGACTGGGGAGTGCTAATTAAAACCACTTTAATGTCTTGATTTCTGTTGTGCTTATTGTTTTTAGTTGGTGGAGCTGAGTGACACTACCAGTGAATACAAGGAAGTCAAGAACCTATTTGAGAAGACAATGAAAAATTATAGAATCTGCAGATTGCAGAGGATTCAGAACCCATCACTTTGGCAAGTTTTCCAGTGGTTTGTGTCCATTTTATTTCATTAAAAAACCTCTGTGTTCTAGACTGAGCTCAATAAGTTTATGAAGGGGATGGTATAATGGGACTGCCAACAATGGCATATGGCGCATCGGTGACTTCCAGTAGCAAAAATCCCCAACTGCTGGAGACAGAACACTAAATGGGGAGAGCTCTGAGTTACTATAGAGAATTCTTTCCCAGATATCTGTCTGGTGGGTCTTGCCCACATGCTCAGGTCTAACTGATCACCATATTTGGGGTCGTGAAGGAAGTTTCCCCCAGGTCAGATTGGCAGAGACCCTGGTGGTTTTCACCTTTTTCTGCAGCATGGGGCATGGATCACTTGCAGGTTTAAACTAGTGTAAATGGTGAATTCTCTGTAACTTGAAGTCTTTAAACCAGGATTTGAGGACTTCAGTATCTCAGCCAGAGGGTAGGGGTCTATTTCAGGAGTGGGTGAGATTTTGTGGCCTGCCATGTGCAGGAGGTCAGACTGGATGATCACAGTGGTCCCTTCTGACCTTAAAGTCTATGACTCTAACTGGGTGCAGCAGAGCAATCCTGATAATTCTAGAGTTTGTTCTCTTTCTCACTATGTGCTGATAATTCTCACTAACTCTAATCAAGAAGAAACTATTCCCCCTAAATACCATAAGTGAAGTAGCTGAAGACTGTTTGTTTTCCAGGGCACTGGAACAATTTGTATAGTGGGGGTGCTGAGAGCCATTGAAGCAAACTGTAAACCCTGTGTATGATGGAAACCACTTCAAGCCAGGGGGTGCAGTAGCACCTCTAGTTCCAGCACCTATGCTGTTTTCTCATGAATGTGCAGTTCTAGGTCCCTTTTATTAAGGCTATGGGTTCGTGAGGTTTTCTACTGAAACTTTGCAAACCATTCCCAGCTTGATTTTAAAACATGTCTGTAGATCTTCTTGTCAGAAAACAGTTTAAGTGGCTTTGCAGGATATAAAAAGGATCATGTTCCTATTAACCTGTTACTTTATGGTTGACCAGCCCTCTGTAGAGAAAGAATTGGTTCGGGACTATTTAGAAAAGCTGGACGAGCACAAGTCCATGGGGCCGGATGCACTGCATCCGAGAGTGCTAAAGGAGTTGGCGGATGTGATTGCAGAGCCATTGGCCATTATCTTTGAAAACTCATGGTGATCGGGGGAAGTCCCAGACGACTGGAAAAAGGCTAATGTAGTGCCCATCTTTAAAAAAGGGAAGAAGGAGGATGCTGGGAACTACAGGCCAGTCAGCCTCACCTCAGTCCCTGGAAACATCATGGAGCAGGTCCTCAAGGAATCAATTCTGAAGCACTTAGAGGAGAGGAAAGTGATCAGAAACAGTCAGCATGGATTCACCAAAGGCAAGTCATGCCTGACTAATCTAATTGCCTTCTATGATGAGAGAACTGCCTCTGTGGATGAGGGGAAAGCAGTGGTCATGTTGTTCCTTGACTTTAGCAAAGCTTTTGACACAGTCTCCCGCAGTATTCTTGCAAGCAAGTTAAAGAAGTATGGGCTGGATGAATGGACTATAAGGTGGATAGAAAGTTGGCTAGATTGTCGGGCTCAGTGGGTAGTGATCAATGGCTCCATGTCTAGTTGGCAGCCGGTATCAAGTGGAGTGCCCCAAGGGTCGGTCCTCGGGCAGGTTTTGTTCAATATCTTCATAAATGATCTGGAGGATGGTGTGGATTGCACCCTCAGCAAGTTTGCAGATGACACTAAACTGGGAGGAGAGGTAGATATGCTGCAGGGTAGGGATAGGACACAGAGGGACCTAGACAAATTAGAGGATTGGGCCAAAAGAAATCTGATGAGGTTCAACAAGGACAAGTGCAGAGTCCTGCACTTAGGATGGAAGAATCCCATGCACCGCTACAGACTAGGGACTGAATGGCTAAGCAGCCGTTCTGCAGAAAAGGACCTATGGGTTACAGTGGACGAGAAGTTGGATATGAGTCAACAGTGTGCCGTAGTTGCCAAGAAGGCCAATGGCATTTTGGGATATATAAGTAGGGGCATTGCCAGCAGATCGAGGGATGTGATTGTTCCCCTCTATTCGACACTGGTGAAGCCTCACCTGGAGTACTGTGTCCAGTTTTGGGCCCCACACTCAAGAAGGATGTGGAAAAATTGGAAAATGTCCAGCGGAGGGCAACAAAAATGATTAGGGGACTGGAACACATGACTTATGAGAAGAGGCTGAGGGAACTGGGATTGTTTAGTCTGTGGAAGAGAAGAATGAGGGGGGATTTGATAGCTGCTTTCAACTACCTGAAAGGGGGTTTCAAAGAGGATGGATCTAGACTGTTCTCAGTGGTAGCAAATGACAGAACAAGGAGTAATGGTCTCAAGTTGCAGTGGGGGAGGTTTAGGTTGGATATTAGGAAAAACTTTTTCACTAGGAGGGTGGTGAAACACTGGAAGACGTTACCTAGAGAGGTGGTGGAATCTCCTTCCTTAAAAGTTTTTAAGGTCAGGCTTGACAAAGCCCTGGCTGGAATGATTTAGTTGGGGATTGGCCCTGCTTTGAGCAGGGGGTTGGACTAGATGACCTCCTGAGGTCCCTTCCAACCCTGATATTCTATGATTCTATGAATCTTGTGGTTAGATGGGTTCGCACTGACCCAGTGGAAGGAGAAGTGGGGTTAATAGAAAACACTATGACTTTCCCAAAGAAACATAATTTGTTCTTGAAATTCCCTTGTGGTCAGCACCCTAGTGCCCAGAGAAAAAGAGAGAGAGATTCACACTAAGATTTGATTTTTAGAGGCCACTAGGGAGTGTAGTATGATTTATTTTGTCTCACTTCCTCTCCTCTTTGCTGAAAGTCACAGCATAAATCTGGACAAGGAGTTTCAACTTTAAAAAACAACAACAAAAACACTCTGCACTTAGTTACATATGTGGATCTCCCAATTACACTGATGGGGTTGCATGGGTATATCTTTGGGCAGAATTTGGCCCTTAAACATCAGAACCCTAAGACGGGGGAAGTACTTGTGCTAAATCCAAACACTTTTGCTCAAAGAGAAGTTTCACTGGAGTACCCTGGCTGAATCAAAGAACAGCAGCAATGAAGAGGAGAAGGCAGCACAGCAACTGGACCAGGAAGACAAGATTGATCTGGCAAATCTACCAGCAGCAAATCCTAATGGTAGCAGAGTTGGATGATGTGAAAATCTTTGTGGAAAACACAAATCTGAAATTGCAGAGCTTTCAAGGAAGATTTGAAACAGAAGACATTTGCATTAGTGCTTCAGAGGCTCTTGATCTGTTTATTAACCTGCACATAAACATTAAAGCATATGTGACTGTTATATAAGGAAAAAGTGAAGATCTGAGAACAGAAGCTGGTAACCTGCAGCTTTTGGGGAAGGGTGCTTGATAATGTAGAAAGCCCAACTGCAAAAGCATGTGTGCAGCCGTGTTCCTAGATGGGAGCAAGGCCATACTTTGCTCTTTAGTCTATTGTCCCTATCCCTGTAAGAGGTGAGTATGTTTGTGTGATGGAATGGCTGTAGCTTGCATAAGCTTTCATGGTAAAAAAACCCCATTTCTTCAGATGCATCTGAAGAAGTGGGTTTTTTATCCAGGAAGAAGTGGGTTTTTTTTACCCACAAAAGCTTATGCCCAAATAAATCTGTTAGTCTTTAAGGTCCACTGGACTCTTCATTTTTTTTGAGAACTGACTGGATCCCTTAACTATTCACTGCCAGATGTTCTAACTTTCAAGTCTTGGAAACATACGGAACTTCTGTAAAATGTTGTATTTTGATGTAGTCCAACTAACATCCAAAATCACATAATTGGTTTTAACAAAGCTTCTTTCTCATTAATATACTTATTGGGCATATGCCTGAGCTATGAAGTACCAGTCTGGATTCAGAACCAAATCTTAAACATTCCCTAAATTTAGGGTGTTCGGGACTCAACTAATCATAGACAAATAATTAAGCTGCTGAATTCAGATCTGAATCCAGATCAGAAACCAAACACTCCCCACCAAACTCTTTTTTGGGGGGCAGGGAATTGGGGGGCTGAGGATGTTTATGGGGTACAGATGCAGTGTTCCAGTTCAGGCTTCAACCTGGCATGAGCAAGAGTTTAAGGTGGAGGGGGGCAAGGAGAGGTGTGGGGAAAGAACTGTTGCAGGTTTTTTAACAGACATATATGGATTTCTGCTGGCTAATTTTAAGTGATCAGCAAATAAAAGCTGTCTGAAAAGACAGCAAATCCTTTCTTATGCTAAAACACTCATTCTAGGAACAGTAAAACTGATACAGAAGCGGGCTCTATATTCCTCCCTATGGCTTATTGAACCTGAGAACTTAGGTAAGATGGCATTGTACTGGTTCATCAGTACTTGTTAGGGTTCCAGAAGTGACCACCTCAGGCAGAAAAAGTTAGAGGCAAGCAGGAAAGTTAGGATTTCAAATAGCTGGATGGAGAATGAGAAGAGCTACAAAAACAGAGGGTATTGTGTTTCTAGCTCGCAAATCAAACATGAAGAAAAACTGGCAACCCTTGATGTGCCACATGAAAAGTTTGAGGATAACTAAAGTGAGGCAGTTATGCTTTCCTCACGCATTTGATAGCCACTCAAATAAGATGTAGGGTAGGTCTAAGCTACTGCTTAAGTTGATCCCTGAGCAATGTATGTTAGGTGTGGACCCCCCCTCCTCCACCGAGCAACACAAGTTTTGCACTGTCCACACCGGCGCTATGTCAGCAGGAGACGCTCTCCTGCCAACATAGCTCACGCTTCTCACGGAGGTGGAGTAATTATGCAGATGGGAGTGCGCTCTCCCATCAGCATTGCGCTTCTCCACCAGACACTCTACAGTAGCAGAGCTGCATCGGTCCAGCTGCGCCAATGTAGCACTGTAGTGTAGACTTGCCCATAGAGTGGGGTATTAGAACTTCTTTGGGACTGGAACTGTCTTCCTGTGTGTGTATGTATATTGACTAGTGAATTTGGGGAGTTACCCTAGTGTAACTAACAAAAAGGAAGGATCTCTACCAGTGTGAAGCTATGCGTGTGTGATAAGACTGTTCCTTTAATATGCACCACACCAAGCTCAAGAGACTTTTTAGCCAGGAGGGACCACTGTGATCCTCTAGCCTGACATTCTGTAGAACTCGGGCGATAGGACTTCCCCAGAATAATTCCCATTTGAACTAGAGCATATCTTTTTAAAAAGAAAAAATCCACTCTTGCTCTAAAAATTGCCAGGTATGGAAAATCCACCACAACACTTGCTAAAGTGTTCCAAAGGCTAATCACCCTCACCAGTAAATTTACACCTCGTTTCCAGTCTGAATTTGTCTAGCTTTGACTTCTAGGAGTTGGATCCTATAATACCTTTTTCTAGATTGAAGAGCCGATTATCCAATTTTTGTCCCCCATGTAGGTACTCATAGACTGTAGCAAAATCAAGTCACCCATTAAGCTTCTCTTGTTAAACTAAGTAGACTGAGCTCCTTGAACCTATCACTATAAGGGCACATTTTCTAATCTTTTAATCATTCTTGTGGCTCTTCTCTGAACCCCCTCCAATTAATCCACACCCTTCTTGAATTCTGGACACCAGAACTGGATACAGTATTCCAGCAGTGGTCACTCCAATGCCAGATAGAGGTAACATAATTTCTCTACTCCTACTGGAGATTCCCTGGTTTATTCAGCCAAAGATTGCATTAGCTTTTTTGGCCACATCATTGAACTTCAAATTCCTGTTCAGCTGATTATCCACCATGACCCCCAAATCTTTTTCATAGTCACTGCTTCCCAGGATGGAGTCCCCATTCTGTAAGTATGTTCTACATTCTTTGTTCCTAGATGTATTCATTTACATTTACCTGAATTAAAATACATGTTGTTTGCTTGCGCCCAGCTCACCAAGCTATCCAGATTGCTCTGTATCAACAACTCGTCCTCTTCATCGTTTAGCACTACCCCAATCTTTATTTGCAAACTTTATCAGAAACGATATGTTTTCTTCCAGCTCACTGATAAAAGTGTTAAAGAGCAAAGGGCTGTGATCAGTTTCCCTGAGAGATCCCACTAGAAACGCACCTACTTGATAATTCCCTGTTTACAATTCCATTTTGAGACCTCCCAGTTAGTCAGCTTTTAATCTATGTAGTATCTGCCATGTTAGTTTTGTATCATTCTAGCTTTTTAATCAAAATGTTGTTTTTTGATTTAATGTTTAATCAAAATGTTTCAAAACGAAGCCAATGCCTTACAAAAATGTATTACAACAATGCTTTACTTTTATCAACAAACTTGTAATCTCATTCAAAAAATCAATTTAGTTTGACAGGATTTATTTTCCATAAACCTGTGTTGGTTTGCATTAGTTATATTCTCCTCCTCTAATTCTTTATTAATTGAATCCTGTATCCCTGAAGCTGAACTGAATAGATACCAGGAGCATTGGCATTAGCAGCAGAGTTGAGAAAGATTGATCTATGGGTTACATGCTTTATGCCATAGCTGAACAGAAGTTGTATTCCGCTGAGTGGGTTCCCTGTTACTGTTCCTCTAATGTGTGTGAGATGAAGACTTGGGTTCAGAAAGAGAGTTCTGATCAGAATTTGCTATTCTGGTTTCAAATGCAACTATAACCAGTTCAGTCAGGGTACTGGTGGTGGCATTCCTTCCCTCATCCATTAGGAAACTTAAAAAGCTAGAAATCTGGTATTAAGAAGCGGCTCTGACTCCTTTTGTTCTATGGGTTGTTTTATTTGTCCGGAAGTCCTGCTGGCCTTTTGACTTGATTGGCTTACTCTTAGTTCAAAATAGGAGCCCCATTTAGAGGACTGGAATGCCTCAGATGGGCTTAAACCGTTACTCAAAACGTCCTGAAATTGGGGATCTTAATTACACTGTAATGGTATGCTTGTGTGTGAATGCATGCATGTGCACACACATGTTGGTTTTAAAGTAAACTCTCTCTTCTTAGCTTATTGCTACATATCTTTAGTATAAGAAAGATAGAGCAAAGGATGAGGAGACTTACAAAAAGAGATCTGTTTTCAGAGTAGCAGCCGTGTTAGTCTGTATTTGCAAAAAGAAAAGGAGTACTTGTGGCACCTTAGAGACTAAGAAATTTATTTGAACATAAGCTTTCGTGAGCTACAGCTCACTTCATCGGATGCATTCAGTGGAAAATACAGTGGGGAGATGATTTATATACACAGAGAACATGAAACAATGGGTGTTATCATACACACTGTAAAGCGAGTGATCACTTAAGATGAGCTATTACCAGCAGGAGGGGGTGGGGAGGAAGAAAACCTTTTGTAGTGATAATCAAGGTGGGCCATTTCCAGCAGTACACAAGAACGTCAAAGGAACAGTGGGGGGCGGGGGCGGAGGCGGGAGAAATAACATGGGGAAATAGTTTTACTTTGTGTAATGACCCATCCACTCCCAGTCTCTATTCAAGCCTAAGTTAATTGTATCCAGTTTGCAAATTAATTCCAATTCAGCAGTCTCTCGTTGGAGTCTGTTTTTGAAGTTTTTTTTGTTGAAGGATAGCCATTCTCAGGTCTGTAATCGAGTGACCAGAGAGATTGAAGTGTTCTCCGACTGGTTTT
Organism: Dermochelys coriacea; assembly: GCF_009764565.3. Classification (NCBI taxonomy): domain Eukaryota; kingdom Metazoa; phylum Chordata; order Testudines; family Dermochelyidae; genus Dermochelys; species Dermochelys coriacea. The sequence continues at coordinate 249,679,526 of NC_050068.2, forward strand.
TGAATGTTATAATTCTTGACATCTGATTTGTCTCCATTTATTCTTTTACGTAGAGACTGTCCAGTTTGACCAATGTACATGGCAGAGAGGCATTGCTGGCACATGATGGCATATATCACATTGGTAGATGTGCAGGTGAACGAGCCTCTAATAGTGTGGCTGATGTGATTAGGCCCTATGATGGTGTCCCCTGAATAGATATGTGGACAGAGTTGGCAACGGGCTTTGTTGCAAGAATAGGTTCCTGGGTTAGTGGTTCTGTTGTGTGATGTGTGGTTGCTGGTGAGTATTTGCTTCAGGTTGGGGGGCTGTCTGTAAGCAAGGACTGGCCTGTCTCCCAAGATCTGTGAGAGTGAGGTATCGTCCTTCAGGATAGGTTGTAGATCCTTGATGATGCGTTGGAGAGGTTTTAGTTGGGGGCTGAAGGTGATGGCTAGTGGCGTTCTGTTATTTTCTTTGTTGGGCCTGTCCGGTAGTAGGTGACTTCTGGGTACTCTTCTGGCTCTGTCAATCTGTTTCTTCACTTCAGCAGGTGGGTATTGTAGCTGTAAGATGCTTGATAGAGATCTTGTAGGTGTTTGTCTCTGTCTGAGGGGTTGGAGCAAATGCGGTTGTATCGTAGAGCTTGGCTATAGACAATGGATCGTGTGGTGTGATCTGGGTGAAAGCTGGAGGCATGTAGGTAGGAATAGCGGTCAGTAGGTTTCTGGTATAGGGTGGTGTTTATATGACCATTGCTTATTAGCACCGTAGTGTCCAGGAAGTGGATCTCTTGTGTGGACTGGTCCAGGCTGAGGTTGATGGTGGGATGGAAATTGTTGAAATCATGGTGGAATTCCTCAAGGACTTCTTTTCCATGGGTCCAGATGATGAAGATGTCATCAATGTAGCGCAAGTAGAGTAGGGGCATTAGGGGATGAGAGCTGAGGAAGCATTGTTCTAAGTCAGCCATGAAAATGTTACCAGCGATTCTGTGTCATGGTCTCTTCTCTACCCCACTACCCTCCTACATCCTCTTGAGGTTTGTTCTTATGTGGTGACATTTCTTTCTTTGTACTCAATGTGTTATTGTACTTCTGTTCTTGCTGTAGAAGTTTCTAGACTGAAATGGAACTGGCAGCCTCCTTGCCTTATATTGTCTTGCCTGGTGGCCTCCTTGCTTTCTGGTAGGTAGAGCCATAACACGTAGCATAATGGATCTAATGGATAATGTGGGAAGAGGAAAACCAGGGTAAACCCACTTACCCTTCTGCATTTCTTTTGTTCTGCTTTCCAGGTTTAAGGTCTAATTGGAATATGGCTGAAGCAGAGAGGAAGATTGGAAACCTCGTTTTGCCCTGACATAAATGTTTTGGGGTTTTTTGCTTTGTGCTGATCTTGACACATTTCTATCACTAGGCAAAAGGAGCAGATGAGGAAGACAAACAGAGGAAAAGATGTGGATGAGAGGCTTTTATTCCATGGAACAAGTACATCCCATTTGCATGCCATCTGCGGGCAGAACTTTGACTGGAGAATTTGTGGGACCCATGGAACATTATATGGAAAAGGTATAGAGGTAGTGTGTGTACATATACCATTATATTATATGTAATATATAATATTATATATATTACAATTTTATATATATCTCTGTGTGTTCGTTCCTGGAATGTAATGAAACACACTCAGATTAATACTGCAGAAGTCAACTTCTTACATACTGGGGCTGATTCTCTTGCCTTGCATCTTTAGTGGTCACTTACACCAATGCAGAGTGAGTGCAAAGGTTATTGAACTGGCATTTTACATCTACTTTTTACAGGTGTAAATGACTACTCAAAGTGCAGAGTAATATTGTTTCAAATTTAAAAGATTTGTTCTATCCTTCTGAACTCAGTCGTGTTATTTTGCTCAGATTGAAAACTCCCACTGATTTTAATGGGATTGTATTTTAATATTAATGGAAGTTAGTCAGGCATATCCAAGGGCAGGAGAACGTGTGCTTGCTTTCTAGCAACACTTTTGGTTTGTTTATGACTAGTTTTTGTGTTGGTATTTAGAAATATTGAAAGGATCCTTGCTTTCAGTGAATAGTTAACTGTAGAAGGGCTTGTTGGGTTCCGTATAATATTTTCAGAACCACCTTATCTGCTGGAAGCTCCTGATTTGAATCCATCATTTCTTAACTTTAACATTTATTACTAAGTTTTTATTGTACATCACTTTAAAAACTCTAGCTTTGTCTTCATGGTTCATGATGTCTCAAGATTCCATTGTTGGAATATTAACCGCAGAATTCATAGCTGACTACTATCTGCTAGCTTGTAAAAAAAAAACTGATTGAGAACCCTCTTGCAGAAGCTCTTTTTCTTAAATCCAAAGAAATAGAAATTTGCCAAACACTGTTGAGGCAACCATGTGCTTTAGAGCTGTGTTTCTCAACGACTGTGGATTGGTGCCAATCCCTGAGATCTCTCTGATACAGTTAAGGAAGGCAGCAAGCCATCCTTGGTATCAAAAAGGTTTAGAAACACTGCTTTAGATGCTGTTCAAAAGGCCACCTCCTTCTCCTATTGAAGTCAATAGGAGCTTGATATTGACTGGGGCTGGTCAAAATTTTTGATTTTTTTTTTTCCTATGGAAAGCTGGGGTTTTAACAAAATGAGAACTTTTTGCAGAAAGCGACTTTCTTTTCTCTGGGGCTGTGTCTATGCAAATAGATCCTATGTCGACTCTGCCAATGAAGCTGTGCACCCTAGTGTAGACACACCATATGCTGACAGGAGTTTTTCTGCTGGTACTGTAATACCACCTCCCTGTGTGATGTTAGCTATGCCAATAGAAACACCCTTCTGTCAGCACAGTTGAATCGATACTGATGATTTTGTCAGCATAGCTATGTCACAAGATGATATGGGTTTTTTTCACACCCCTGACCAACATTGTTATGCCAGTATACATTTTTTTTTAGTATAGGCCATGCCAAAGTTTTGCTTTTTTGGTTTGTTTTAATCTGAACAGTAAAAGTTTCCCAGAGGGAAGAGAACTGCTTTCTGACCAGCTAAGGTGTGGTCTTCATACAGATTTAGTACTGACATAACTGTCAGTTGGGGTGTAACTTCATTTCTAAAATACCAGCACAACCCCTAGTGTGGACACAGTTATATAAAATACTATTATACCTATTTACATGTGTCCATACTAGGAGTTCTACTGGTATTTGGATAAAAAGATCACATCCCTGATTGACACAGTTTACCAGTATCTTGTACTCGTACCGTTTGTTCCTCTTCTAATACAGAAATAAGCTATACTGGAATAAGGTACTGTTGTACCTCTAAGTGCAGCCACGCTAGGGGTTGGTGCTGGTTTAACTATACTAGTCTACACATAGAAGTTGAACTGCTTTAACTATACAAGCCCCAATGCTGACTTAACCAGGTGCAGGATGCAGTCCATGAAGAAAAACACATTAAAAAGCCAAAATAGTTGCACTAGTTAACTAACTTACTGAGTATGGTGCAGAGCTTTGGCTGATAGAGGGTGTCTTAAAAAGCATGATTAGATATTGACCTTATTAATCATAAACCTAATGTATGAGTATATGATTTAGAAGACCTCTATAGTTACCTGGAGGTACATACAGTGTTAAGGGCACTTGCTGAAATACTATAAACTAGAGCATCAACTGTTATGGCAGTAATAGATACAAGCATAAAATAAAGTCTACAGAAATCATTCTTATCTTGGCTTTTTTTTGTTCTTAGGAAGCTACTTTGCCAGAGATGCTGGTTATTCCCATCAATATTGTCAGACTGGCTCTAGTTCCAAGACCATGATCGTAGCTCGAGTGCTAGTTGGAGACTTTGTTCAAGGAAGCAATAACTACCTTCGTCCTCCACCCAGACCTAACAATCCAAACAGCTTTTATGGCAGCTGTGTGGACAACCCAGTGAATCCCTCCATTTTTGTCATCTTTGAGAAGCACCAGATTTACCCAGCATATATAATAGAATATGCAGAAGGGTACAACTGTGTGATCTTGTAATGGACAGCAATACCCCTTTCCTACACTGAGACAGTCAAATGATTTTACATATTTCCTATTTTAAAATATATTTATTAGAACTACTGTCTTTGTGTGTCTGTGTGTGTGTTACAAAACAGTTTGAAATGCAACGAAACAGAAGTAGCCAGTCCCATCATAGATTATTGGCACTTTGATATATTAATTCTCCATATATTAAAAATACAGAACTCGAAGGATTACTCCTGTACTAAAGGGACAGGAGCTAGAGTCTGGAGAAGAAGGGAGCCTGTTTCCCATAATGCATCTGAGTGCCAGAAGAGGTGTAGGAGCCTCAGTTTAGTCAGGCCCCATTTTCACATCCTGCACTTTGGAGAAGTATCACTGCTCCCTGCCCCCACAAGACCAGTACTTATTAGCACTCAACTCCAGCTGGCATCTACTGACGTACGTATAGCGCTGCATGCTACAGTGCAGTATCTCCGCTTTCAGATTAAATCCTTCTTCATCAGCTATTTCCTGCTCTCCTTGCTTCAGTGGCTAGGCCTGGATTTACCCATAAGAAAAAACACAAAGTATAGAACTTGCAGCATCCTCTGGACAAATGTTTAAGGCACGTTCTGTACTCTGGAACAAAGATCATAATACTGGAGTGGCTTTATATTACACAATAATAGCTAGAAACACTCATTAAAAGTTGGTCAGTATCTCCTTGAACTGAGGGACTATTGCAATAGACAATGCATCAGAGTTGAATTGTCATACTTGGGGTGATCATGTCTGAAGAACAGACAGAAGCAGAATCGACATTTCCTTAATCTTTATTCTTAATCTCTAGAGAAGGTATCGTATAGAGAAACATGTCCACAGACTGCACAATCCTCTCTTGTATAGAAGTTCAGACTTCTAGCAAAGGGTTATTTGTCAAAGGGTAACTAACCTAACACTACAATTTGCATGAATAACTCTCAAATGATCAAGTATAAATTTTCCTTTACAGGAATATCTAGACTAAGGTCTCCTGGGACTCCTGATTTGATACTGTTTCATTATTCTCTTACTGAAAGGTTAATTCGGGATAATGCCTGAATACAGTGGATTCTGCTTATAAGCAGACCTTTGGTTGCCAGCAAAAAGCTGCCATTAGCCAGGTGCTAACAAGCACAAGGCAGGTTTATGGGGCTGCAGCCAAAGAAGGAAGTGCTGGGACATGCCTTCCATGGCTGCAGCTCCACAAACCTGCCTGTGGGCAGGGCAGCAGCAGGAAGGGGGCTGCCGCCCAGATGCCGGGCCTTTCTACCGGGGAGCAGGGGGCCTGTGGGGCTGCACCGTACCACTCCCTGCCCACTCTGGGGGCTGGGGCTCCGCACATCCCAGCACTGCCTTCTCTGGGTGCAACCCCCCACCAGGGCACAGACTGGAGAGAGCCGGGAGAGGTACCCTGCAGTTCTGGCATCTGGCTCTTACCCCCCTACTGCCCTTCCCATAGCCCTTTACTTCCTATGCCGTCCTTGTGCATAGGCAGGTTTGTGGGGCTGCAGTCGGGGAAGGCACATCCCAGCAGTTCCTTCCCTGGCTGCCACCTTGCAAAGCTGCATGCTGCTGGAGCCTTTCTTGCAAACCATTTTGTTAATAGGTGGCATGCCATTGCCAATAGCCAAACCCCATGAACATTAAAGTCAATGGGACAGGACTGGTTTCCAGCCAAGTGCTGTGAACCAAAAAGTTGTCAACAGACACGTTGCTATTAAGCAGAATCCACTGTATAGGAAATGTCCTTTACAGTATTCTTAAGTACTGTAACTTAGGAAGTTTTAACAAATGTATAAATCATTGTCATACTAGCATCAGCAATATAGTATTTACCATCACAGAAATGTGTAAAACTGGAGCAAAGGAGCACCATTTTCAATTGTGAAAAAATCTCATTTGGGAGGTATAAGACATAAATGGTGAGGAAGGGTGTTAAAACCCATAAATTAACACTGCCACTGGCTTGATGCAACTATACCTCTTTAATATCCTTATCTTATTAATGTCTGAATCACATGCCCACCTTTTTCCAGCATTGGGATTCATAATAATGCAGGAATGCCCTTGTGAAGGCTCTATAGACTGTTCCCTTTCTGAGCTCTATTTTTAATCTTTTCATAACAGAAACCCTCCTTTTAGTCTCCATCTGAGGCTAGAGATGGAAAAAGACCTATCTGCCTGACAATGCACGATGGTTCCCTAAACTATGTACTTCTGATACTTGGTTTTAAAAAAAAATATTTTAAATTGCTATAGTTAAACAACAACTCTGCATTATTAATAGGGAAGTCCAATGATAAATTAAATTAGATGCAATATTATTTAATTACTTCAAATTTAGGAAATTCCAGAATTAAAGTTGTCCATGTAACCAGACTCTTAGCAACCAGATTTTGGGAAGTTCCATGTTCTGCTGCTGTTAGGAGCAGCATCTATTGACCATAAGCTGAATTTTATGTTCAGATGCAAATAGCCTATTAACTAATGTGCACAAAAGGTAACACATGGAGCTACCCCACTTGGCAGCTATGAACAGAGTTGGCACTTTCCTTGCAACCAGGAGGGAAATGAGAACTTAGGAAAACTGAATTTTTTAAATTGATAAAATGTATGATTAATTTTTAATTAATAAGTCCCTGCCCCTCACCTTATGTAATAATCAAAATATCAGTGTCCAAAAATAAACCTGCAAACATCCCTGCTCCAAACCCAGTACACTCACACATTAAATCTGATCTGATTTGAGACAACTCTTCGTCTAGGGTTTGTCAGCTTCACTAGTTCCTTGTCTTGAAAATGGATCAATGTGGGTAAAGGAGTCTGCTTGTGTGAATACAGTTGTAGGACATGCACTTTAGAGGCCAACTCTGCAAGTAAAGTTACACATGTGTATAATTGCTCAGCCTTATTGCATTCAGTGGAGCTACTCAGATAAGGTACATGGGTGCATAAATTACAAGAATGGATCATCGGGCCCTGATGCTACAAACAGACATGCACATGGTTAACTTTACAATCTAGAGTAATGATCTCAATGGGGCTATTCATGGTCGTAAAGCTAAGCATGTATAGAAGCGTCTGCAGCATCAGGGACTGGGAGGCTGTAATTTTTGTGTAACTACATATGTCAGATGGTCCATAACAAACATTAGAACTCAGGTTTATCTAAATTTCCCCATGTGTGACAGAGTGCCGAGAACCAGTAGCTGACCCAGCACTCTGCTCACTTAAGCATTAATTAGTTCCACCAGGAAAGGCCTGGTGGAGGAGGAAAGTACTTAATTACTTAAGTGGACTGGGGTTTGGTGAGCTAATTATTCCCCCCCCCCCCCGCCCCAACACACCCTTCCCAGCTAGGGATGCTAGTTAAAAGCACAGGAAGGAAGTGCACAGGGTGGAAGGTTAGTAGAGACTAGAGGAAGAAAAGTCTTAGGGTGGTGAGAGCTCACCCTCTTCCTGGAGAAAGGGCTGAGGATTAGGAAAAGCTGTAAATAGACTTGCTACAGTGCACAGGATTGTTATGGTCTTTGGGGGAAGGTAACAAATAATACTCACAGAGATGAGAACAAATCAAAAGGTGTCCAGAGCAGTTTGGGAGGGCTCTTAGGTTCGGATACCTGCCATGTTATACTGTGTCACAAGGCCTTTAGCAAAGCAAACATCGGTGGGCTGACCCATGGATGGGAACACAGCCCTTTAACTTCTTGCTCTGTACTAAGTGATCTACTCACGATTTTTCTCATATGTCCTAAAACTCTCTTCTCAAAGTATAATCCAGCCTCGCTTTCCCAAGTAGGCTATCCTTTAGCCTTTTTTCCTCTCCAGGGAATGTCTATATTCTTTTATTTCTTAAATGGCATCAGTTTGAATACTTAGTCTGGAAGCATTAGAAAAATAACACTTTCATTTATGAACCATATGATGGCATTGGATTTAAGGGATTCTGCACAAGGCAAAAAAGAGAGAGTTCCCTTTTGTTAGCTTCCATAGAAGCTCCACCTCTGTGGAAGGTCTCATCAGAACAGACTCTCATTGGGTGTTCAGATCATAAAGGGAGGGCACTGCTTGGACCACTACTGAGCCTTTTATAAATTAACCCTTTGAATTTAATGTCAGTTACCCTCTGTGAAAAAGGGACATGAGAAATGTATTCTCAGGCTATCATCAGGCCCAGTGACCCACATGCTTAGTGGTTCAAGGGGAGATAATGAAGCAGCACATTGACTAGATACTTTGACAAAACTTAAATGACACTGAAACTGAAGCTGATACTCTAATGACCGAAAATGGCTTTTTATTGGCTTGAAGAGGAGGTATCTGAAGATGGTGAATCTAAAAATCCAGAAGAGGGAGATGAACTGTCAAATAGGTAAAATCACTTCCAACTACAGTGAAAGCATCCTGTGAATTTAAATGTAGTAATTATACATCAATATTTTATTTTTGTATGGGAAATGCATGGAGTGTGTAACTGTAACGACTCCATGGGGTTAGTAGCTCTCCTGGGAAATAACAGCTGCTGGCTCTGCTAAAAGAATGGAAGCTCATAGGAAATGTGGGAGAAGATGTGGGGGTTAGCCTGAGAGCCAGAAATCAAATGTCAAGGCTAATTAACACTTGGTCACGGGAATTCATCTGAGTGCCACGGATGTTAATAAAATTTATATTTTATGGTCTGCCTAGATTAACTCTTCTGAGGAGTGGAACATGCATAGGAGCATAGATACAGTAGAAACAATAAGGAAAAAAGAATTGAAATAGTAAATTTTATCAACTCATGAAACTAAAAATGTTTTTAATCATTCTATAAGTCTTTTTGTTAACAGAATTAATCAGACTGGATTATTTTTGCACTCCAATTTTTATCCTGTAATTTAGATTAGAATATTTTTAAGGTCTATTACATTGAAAGGTTTCTCTTCTTGTTATTCGTTGGATACTAGGGACCAGTCTTGGAATTTTTTTAGACCCAGTAGTAGATTATAAAATAATGCCCTCTAAATACAAAGCCAATTATAAATGTATAGTATAATTAGAAAGTATCTCTCTTGAGAGTGTTAAACAAAAGATTGCAATGTACTAAAGTAGTAAGAAAGAGGGAAAGAATATTAGTTGCCTGGAGTCATAACTTGGAATAGGTAAGACAGGAACAAATTTGCTTAATAGCATGAGCGTGTTTGGCTGCTGGATACTCATGTTGGTCATGCATTAGTGTGATAGTTTACAGTGGTGATTTGGTTTCTTGTACAGGAGGAAAAGGGAAGTTGGATTTCACTCAGTGCGGAAAATCTGACCTAGTACTGCCTCCCAGTGGCACAGATGATCCTGATCCTTCAGCAACGTGCCCTCACCCACCATACAGTGGTTTCTCTAAAATCTTAGAAATTAGTCCCCAGGCAACTGACCAGTCTCCCTAAGTTTAAAGCAAATATAGTTCTAGCTCTACAGTTCTGAGTATTAACTCTGAATTTTTTGTTCTTAATACTGGTGTTTAGGAAGCCACCGGAAGATTACCTGTACTTCTGCACCACTTTGATATCTATCACCCAGCATGCATATTCTACCACGACAATAGTGTATATCTGATGTTGGTTGGATGATGCCGGCCAATGGATTGAATATGGGAAAGAAGTGATTTTACAACACTCTGAGCCAGGCAGCTCCCTCTGCAGCTGGCTGTTTTTGGAGGCAGAACACTTTAGATGTCACACTGATATTCATTCAGTCTCCCAAATGTATCCATTTATGTTATGTTCTTAGTCTTCCCTCAGGGTTTCATTAGAAAAGCTTAAAAAACTCGTTAGGGTTATTTCTAGGTGAGTTTTCTATTACACTCCCACTATTTAGAACCTCAGTTCTGTTTGCTGCATTCAAAAAATATTCTGCCTTCTCCTGTATCCTTTCATATTTGTTTTCCTTTGTAGCTTTATGGAAATTCTATGTTTTTAACCTCACGCTGTTTTTCATTCAGGGAGGCCAGTACTTACAATCTTTTCTGAACATGGTGAACGTACACTATGACTAACATACCCCACTCTCATTGGCAGGGAGAAAAGAAAGGGGGAATTCAATGCTTTTATACTCGGGAATGTTGACCTTGTAAGCACCACCAATCAAGATTTGCAGCCTCTTTCTTTAGCTGATTCCTATGGGACTGATTTGTTTGACCCTTCTTCTAGGCAAACAATTGAATCCTTACTTCTTACATGGGCAGAAGCACACCAGACTGGTTTAATGTACCACAATCATCTTTAAAAAAAATAAAAAAAGTCATAGATTACAGGCCAAATTCTGTTCTGTTGTGTGCATACAGGCAAGAGTCAATTTCTAATTGGCGTAGTTTTCTTATGCTTTTATTCCATAAGATACAAAGCATCACATTGCCACAGTAACTCCTGCGTATCTGGAGGCTGCATTTCTAGCTGACTAGGAAGACGCTTTTAGATTTTGGGCTGGTTCTCACTAGTCTGAGAGCAATTTTCAAGATAGTGTTCCTCCTTAATAAAACTTTAATGCATTCCAATGTAACTGACTTTATATACCATCCTCCATACAGAAATATTTCACAGTGAGTGAACACATTATGGAATCTGATGCGGCTAGTTTTATACAAATGGAAAACAACCGAAGGGGAAAGAAACCTAAAAAGAAGAAGGAAAGTAAAAGAATTCCCCTCCCTCCCAGCCCTTGTTGGCTGCAATGCTTTTTGAGTTAGAAATTGTCAATGTTTAGAATTTCCAAGGATGTTTTAGTCCTGGAAGCATGAGACTTCCAGCAAATTGAATTCTCCCATGATCACACAGTGTTTTCCCTAGGCATTATATATAGGTTCATAAGGAGGCAGTCATCTTGTTCCTTAGTATGATTTGGTGGTTTGTAGCAAACACCAGTTAATACTCAATCTCATGCTTTAACGTTGGGACATTGATCTGTAACTTGGAAAAAATGATCTTTTTTTTTTTTTTTTAACTGCAATATCAGGTAGATGCGTGGAGTGGATGGAGCAAGCTCCTATTCCATCTCCCTGTTCCAAAAATCCATTTAATATATAGTCCTCAGATAGAGGACGTATCAAAATATTAAACTGATAAGAACAGATATAACTTAGATAATTTTTTCACTTCAAGGTCTAAGAGACACAGACAAGGTTTTCATCTCAAGGCCAAAAGACCAAAAACATCAAGACATTTGATCATGGCCTTAGAAAGGCCAAGACACTACTTACACTTGATCTTAGCCAAAAGGCCGAGATACTACACTTGATCTTGAATGCTTATCAGTGACTCGGAAACAAGTAAGGCCATTTTTGACATAGAATGCCATTCCCCCTCCCCTCTTGCCCACTCGATCCTTCCTAAACAGACTGTAACCATTGATTTTAACATTCCAGTTATGAGAGTCATCCTACAAGGTACAGTAATACTAACTAGTTCAAATATATGCTCATAACTGAGTGATTCCAGTTCCTCTTGTTTGTTGTCCATGCTCCTAGCAGTGGAGTATAAGGAATTCAAGAATTTCTTTTCTCCATGTCCTTTGGTTCCTTGCTTAATTTTGTTCTCAACATCACAAAGTTGCAAACAATTTATTAGCCAAATAAGCTGGGAGGAAGTATTTAATCAGAAAAATTATGAATGATAATTAGATATAATTTTAAGAACACCCTACTAGATTTCCAAAAAAACACAATTGAGGAAGAAGACTGTGCTGATTAAAAAACTGACCTGATTTAGAGGGGAAGTAAAGGAAGCTATAAAAAAAAACCTATATGTAACAAATGGACGCAAAGGAGAGTTGATAGTAATGAGTAAATATAATAAATTAGGAACTGTAAAAAATTGATAAGGGAAGCAAAGGGACACAAGGAGAAATTTACAGCCAGCAGTGTTAAGGACAATAAGGAGTTTTAAAAATATGTTAGGAATAGAAAGAATCCTAATAATGGTATTGGTCCATTGTTAGATGGAAATGTTAGAATTAGCAATAATAATGTAGAAAAGGCAAAAGTGTTCAATAAATATTTCTGTTCTGTATTTGGGGGAAAAACAGCAGATATAGTCTCATAATATGGTGATAACACTTTTTCCATTTGAATAGTATCTCTGGAGGATGTTAACCAGAAACTACTAAATTAGACTGTTTTAAATTAGCATACAAGAGTTTAAAAAGAGCTAGGTGATGAGCTCACTGGACCGTTAATGTTGATTTTCAATAAGTCTTGGAGTACTGGGGAAGTTCCAGAAGACTGGAGCAAAGCTAATGTTGTGCCAATTTTTAAAATGGGTAAATGGGATGACCCAGGTAATCGTAGGTTGATCAGCCTGACTTCGATCCCATGCAAGATAATTAAGTCCCATATTAGCCACTCCATTAATAAAGAATTAGAGGAGGATAAAGTAATTAATACAAATCAACATGAGTTTATGGAAAATAGATCCTGTCAAACTAACTTGATATCTTTTTTAGATTAGATTACAAGTTTTGGCTAAAAAAGGTAATGTGTTGATGTAATATACTTAGACTTCTGTAAGACTTTTGACTTGGTACCACCTAACATTTGATTAAAAATCTAGAGCAATATAAAATTAACATGGCACACATTAAATTGATTAAAAACTGGCTAACTGGTCTCAAAATGTACTTGTAAATGGAGAATCGTCATCAAGAGGGTATGTTTCCAGTGAGGTCCTGCAGGAATTGGTTCTTGGCCCTGTGCTATTTAACATTTTTATCAATGACCTGGAAGAAAACATAAAACCATCACTGATAGTTTGCAGATGACAACATAAAAATTAGAGGAGTGGTAAATAATGAAAAGAACAGGTCACTGATTCAGAGCAATTTGGATTGCTTGGTAAACTGGGAGGAAGCAAACATACATTCAGTGAATACGCAAAAAACAGACTTTTTTTTCGGAACACAATGAGACTCTAAAATCTACAGATTACAGAGGATTCAGAATCCATCCCTTTGGCAAATTTTTCAGTGGTTTGTATGTATTTTATTTTATTTTTATTAGCGTTGTCAAAATAAATCCTGGAGGCTCCATATGCTTCCTCCATATGTGTTGATAATTTTTAATGTGAGTCACCAAATGATGAATGTCTCCTGAATGCTGAATATAAACTGTGATGTATAAAAAAATATATTTTCTATTTTATGAATGTGTAGTCCTGGGTCCCTTTATCGGGTCTATAGATTTGTGAAGGGTTTCATTAAAGCTTTGCAAACCCTTACCTGTTTAGGATTTGAGGTGGGGAGGGGTTCACTGGGGGGCGGGGTATGGAATGGGCTAGTTGCACTTCACCTCACTCTCAGTCCCCTCCATGTCAGGTAGCCTCCACAGTGGCGTGTTCCCCATCTCCATGGTGACTGGAAGTAGACTAGATCTTTGCTTGGAGCCTGACCTTTGCCGTGTCCCTCCAGCATCCAAGTGTGCACCCATGGCAGGGCTCCCTTTGTAGAAGAGCTTTCACGGGGTTCTAACATCTCCAGTTGTTTGTTTGGCCTCCAGGTTTTTCTCCTCAAAACTGCTCTACTCAACAATATTTTCCTTCAGCTTTCTGAGGAAGGTTTGAAAGACAGCACCTTCCCCCCTCTTGTAAACATGCATGATGATACCCTCAAAGAATTCTGATAGATTAGTGAGGCATGATTTCCATTCACAAAAGCCATGCTGATTCTTCTCCAGCATATCATGTGTATCTAGGTGTCTGATAATTTTGTTCTTTACTGTAGTTTCAACCAATTTGCCCTGGTACTGGAATTAGGTTTACCGGCCTGTAATTGCCAGGATTGCCTCTGGAGCCTTATTAAAATATTGGTGTTACATTAGCTACCCTCCAGTCATCTGGCCCAGAGGCTGATTTAAGTGATAGTAGTTCTGCAGTTTCACATTTGAGTTCCTTTAGAACTCTTGGGTGAATACCATCTGGTCCTGGTGACTTATTACTCTTTAGTTTATCAATTTGTTCCAAAATCTCCTCTATTGACACCTCAATCTGGGACAGTTCCTCAGATTTGTCACCAGAAAAGAATGGCTCCAGAGTGGGTATCTTTTCCATATCCTCTCAGTGAAGACCGATGCAAATAATTCATTTAGCCTCTCTGCAATGGCCTCATCTTCTTTGAGTTCATCGTTTCATTAGCACCTTGATCCTCTAGTGGCCCCACTAAATGTTTGATGGGCTTCCTGCCTCTGATGTACTGTACTTATAAAAACTAACAGCAAAATTTTTTTGTCTTTAGCTAGATGCTCTTCAAATTCTTTCTTGGCCTGCCTTATTATTCTTTTATGCTTACTTGCCAGAGTTTATGTTCCTTTCTATTTTCCTCAGTAGGATTGACTTCCAATTTTTAAAAAATGCCTTTTTTGCCTCTAACCATCTCTTTTACTCTGTTGTTTAGCCAAGGTGACATTTTTGATCCTCTTATTACTGTTGTTGTTTTGTTTTTTACTTAGGGTATACATTTAGTTTGAGCCTCTATTATAGTGTTTTTAAATACTAAAATTTAAATTGCAGGTATTTCTACCTTGGGACTATTCCTTTTAGTTTTCATTTAACTCCTTTTTTTAAAGGCTATTGCGGTGGGTTTCTTTGGCCTTTTTCCCCTACAAGGATGTTAAATTTAATTACATTATGGTCACTGTCGCTGAGTGGTTTAGCTATATTCACCGCTGTCATGACAGAGGGATGGGCAGGCCAAACTGGAATGATGCTGCGATCCTATGTGCCAGGTTGCAATGCCACTTGCTTAAATTTGGCTTGGCCACCCCTCCTAGAGCAGCAGCTGGGCCAAATTTGAGTGGCATGGGAGAGGCACGCTGAAGTTTTGCCTAAGACAGCAGATTGCTTGAGTGTCTCTGGGCATTAGCCTGGGACCTGGGAGAGACAGATTCAGTTCCCTGCTCTGCCACAGACTTCCTAAGTGACCTTGAGCAAGTCACATAGTCTCTGTACCTTCATTCCCTTTTTATAAAATGGGGATAGCGCTTCCCTACCTCACAGGGCTGTTGTGAGGATAAATATATTAGAAGATTGTGAAGAACTCAGGTACCATGATAACAGATATCATATAAGTACCTTAGCTAGACACCTGTTCTTCCCCAATCGTAGCTGGGAATTGTCATTGGAAAATGCTGTTTTGTTGTAGCTGAAATGTCTCATGGAAATGTATTGGGTTTGATGAACTTCTGACAAACACCAAACAGGGTTCCATCTGAACACTGCCTGTTTTCATGCCTGCTCATCTGTTGGGCTGCTGGAGAGCTTGGACTTTTGGGGCTCACAGCTCCTGGGAAGCTTTGCTATGTGGAATACCCGAGGGTTGGGGACCCCAAGGCTTCAGCGCTGCCTGCCACAGAACCCTAGGTCTTCATGGTTTTGTCAACAGATTGGATATCTGTCACATGTTCTAAGCACTGGGGAGGTTAGTCTGCTGTAACTACACCTTAACTGTGAGTAAAAGTTGTTTTTGTTTGTGTTATATTCTAGCATTGGAAATTAAGATGTCCTAAATGCTGTTGTAAAGACCTTCTCACTCTAATCTACAATATAGCCAGAAAAAAAAATCTCACTGACATTCCCTCTTTTTAATATAGTTTTCAGAGAGCTAATGAAGGAACAGCCATTTTCCTGTCAAATCAGCAGTTTTCATGCAAGTCAGCCAGGAACTGAAATGTCCCATTTTCTCTAGAAAGCTCCATCATGTACCCCTTGACCCAGAGTTCTCTTCTCCTCTGTTCAGGCACCTCAATCCACCTCTCCTATTATGACATTGTAAACATTTCGAGTTTTCATGGTCAAAAGAAGCTACAACTGCCTAATGAAGTTAGCGCAGAATATACTGGACTGTGGCAATTCTTCTTGAATGTGGAATTAGGAACTGCTTTTGATGACAGCAGCAGCATGGATCTCACACTGTTCTGGAAGGGGAATTGCAACTGAGGGACAAATTAAGTTTTTTATTAAATTATTGGAATCTTATATAATTAACAGTTAGTAATAAAACATGTAAACAAATAAAAATGAGGACACTCATGCTGATAGGTTCAATGTTGGGTGCCATGTCAGGGCTAGGAAACACTTTGCAAACCAGTACTTATGTTGCTGTACCAGTAAACTTTTCTAAACAGTGATCCTACCAATTAGGTCTAAGTAGCAAGTTCAGCAGAAGCACTCATTGGCATTTCTTCCCTACACACAAGCCACCCACCCCAACACTGCTCCCAAGAAGCACCAGGACTAGCCCTCAAGATGTATATTAAAGGACAGGGCTCATAGAATGGGAACAGGGAGACAAGAAGGGAGAAGTCAGTCTAAACAGTATGCATACTATCACCTACACTTTCTAACTTACTAATAGCTTATAATGTTCTTTGCTGTTTCTTGAGATAAAATATCTTAAAATAATAGTTGTTTTCCCTAGGACCGAGCAAAATTATGGGCCATTTGCCAAATATCCTAAGCTTGCTAGGTCATTCTACCCTAGTTAAGGTACCTTTATAAAAATAAGGTAAATAATAAATTATTATAAAATTTTATAATATTATAAAAATATTATAAAATAATAAATTATAATAAAATAATTATTTTCTTTTCCTGTTTTCCTTAACAAGCTTCTCGTATTATTGTTAAGATATACCATAACATTTAAGATGTGAAAATTAGCCAAAGTATTGTCAGGGCAACCTTATTTAATGAAAGTTCCCTAACTTCTGAGAGGTTGGTTTCTTAACCTTAATGTTGCAGTAGCATTAGTACATACAGTGGCATGTCTTTCCAGAGAGTCAAGCTTCATTTCTGTAGTTTGTGAAGACACAAGATCACTTTCCTGGAATATTAGCCCCACTAATCATAGCTGACTATCTTGTGTAAGCTGACTTGTAAAAAAAACAACAACAACAAAGTAAAAACCCTTTTGTAATAGCTTTCTAAATAATCAGTATTGATTAATTTGTTTTTGTTTGAATTGGAAAGAGGCACTCAGGTGCTGTGTCTTTGGATGTTGTCCAGAAATGCTTGTTTTTCCCCCCATCTAAGTCAACATGAGTCTATATATTGATGTATAGAGGAGCAGAACCTGGTTCAAGATCCTAAAATAAACAGTGCCATTATTTGGCCTTTGTAAATATGGATTTTATTTTAATTACATAAATTGTGCAGTGCTCTGGGTGGAAGCAGATGTTGCTTGGTAACTCACCATTACTTGCTGCCATATCCATAATAAACGAGTAAGTGTGTGTATTTATCTGACTAAGGAAATGTCTATAGTTACCTGAAAGTATATTAATGTTACCAACAACTGTAGCAAAGTTGAGAGGTAAAGCCATCAGTTATACTAATATTTATTTTGTTGATCTAAAATAAGTGTGTTTTAATTCTTAATTATTTTATGGTTTTTTTTTGTTATTCCTAGGAATTAATTTTGCCAGAGATGCCACTTATTCCAATCGCTGTTGTCAGGCTGACAGCAAATTCAAGCTCATGCTGGTAGCTAGAGTTCTGGTGAGAGACATTGCTTCTGGAGACTCTAGCTATCTTCATCCTTCTGCCAAACCTAACAATCCAAATAGTTTTGTGACAGCTGTGTGAACAATGTATCTGTTGTCTCTCTTTTTGTCATTTTTAAGGGTATGTCTACACTACGAAATTAGGTTGATTTTATAGAAGTCGATTTTTAGAAATCGATTTTATACCGTCAATTGTGTATGTCCCCACTAAGCACCTTGGGCATCTGGGTGAGGCAGATCTGGAACTTGGGGAGGAGGGCAGGTGGTTATACAATGGCTGCAGCGGGGGGTCTGTGCTCTTGTTGGCTTTCCTGCAGCTCCAACAGACACTTCATCATGTCCGTTTGCACCTCCATTAGTTTCAGCATCGCATCCTGCCTCTGCTCTTCGTGCTCACTTAATGCTTTCCTGGCCTCTGCCACTGAATATCTCCATGCATTAAGCTGTGCTGTATCAGTGCGGGAGGATTGCATGAGCTTGGCAAACGTCATCACGAGTGCATTTTTTTCACCTTCTAATCTGCGATAACCTCAGGGTTGGAGATGATAGGGGGAGCGTAGAAACATTTGCACCTGGGGGGAGATAAAAAGGGAGAATAAAATTTAAGATGAAATATTTCTGAGAACAAAAGGGAGACTCTTTCACAGTGAATCAAGCAATTCACAGCAGACAGCACATGTGCTGTAGGTACAAGGTTGCATTTTGCCTTTTATATTGAGTGCCTACCGGTATGGTGACACATCACACACGGCTGGGCAACAGAATTTGGTTTCCAGGCAGCCATGGTAAGCCAAAGGGTATGCGGGTTTGGCTTCTTACACCTTCATAACATGTGGGAATGATTTCAAACTGCAGCACCCTCCTTTCCCATAGCAAGCAATGCTGGTTGGGTTTCACATTTAAAAGGAGGGGTTGTGGTTTTTAAGTGGATGTACAGCACACATTTCCCCCCGCCCTGCCACGTAGCTATTCTCTGGGATGAGCCCTTCACCCCCTCCCCGCTGCGTGGCTATTCTCTGGGATGATCCCTTTTAGCCAAGCACAAACAGCCCAGCATGAACGGGGTCCTTTTACTGTTCCCTTACAAAAATTCCCCTATTTCAACCAGGTGACCATGAATGATATCACTCTCCTGAGGCTAACACAGAAAGATATAGACTGAATGTTGCTTGAATGCGTCCAAAAGCCAGGACTATTTGTTGCCATGCTGTGTGCTGCAATGATTCCAGACTACTTGCTACTGGCTTGGTGTGGTAAAGTGTCCTACCGTGGAGGACAAAATAAGGCAGCCCTCCTCAGAAACCTTCTGCAAAGGCTTTCAGAGTACCTCCAGGAGAGCTTCATGGAGATGTCCCTGGAGGATTCCCGCTCCATCCCCAGACACGTTAACAGACTTTTCCAGTAGCTGTATTGGCCGCGAATGCATCCCAATTCATCAGGGAAAATCAAACATTGAACACTATTGCTTTAAAACCCTGTTCTGTAGTGACAAATGTGCAATCACCAGAGGTGCCTTCTCCAGCTTCAGGGTCAGGGATCCCGCCTTGGGAGGGTATAGGCTCCAGGGTGATGAAAAGGTCCTGGCTGCCGGGGAGAACAGATTCACTGCTTGCCTGCTGTGCATTCTTCTCTTCCTCCTCCTCCTCTTCCTCATCCACAAAATCCTCCTCCCTGTTGCGTGAGACTCCCCACTCCCGCTCCTTGCAGGTGTCCATGGACAGTGGTGGGATAGTGGTAGGGTGCCCCCCTAGAATGCCATGCAGCTGATCATAGAAGCGGCATGTATGGAGCTCTGATCCGGAGTGGCCATTTGCCTCCTTTGTCTTTTGGTAGGCTTGCCTGAGCTCCTTAACTTTCACGTGGCACTGCTGTGTATCCCTGTTGTAGCCTCTCTCCACCATGCCCTGTGAGATTTTTGGCATATATATCAGCATTTCTTCTTTTTGATTGGAGTTCAGCCTGCACGGATGCTTCTCCCCAGACAGCAATCAGATCCAGTGTCTCCCGTTTGGTCCATGCTGGAGCTCGTTTGCGATTCTGGGGGGACTGCATGGTCACCTGTGCTGCTGAGCTCGCCATGCTGACCAAACAGGAAATGAAATTCAAAAGTTCTCGGGGCTTTTCCTGTGTACCTGGCTAGTGCATCGGAGTTGAAAGTGCTGTCCAGAGTGGTCACGTTGGAGCACTTTGGGATAGCTCTTGGAAGCCAGTACCGTCGATTTGCATCTGCACTACCCCAAATTTGACCCAGCAAAGTCCATTTTTAGTGCTACTCCTCTCGCCAGGGAAGAGTACAGAAGTCAATTTTAAGAATCCTTTAGGTCGATGGAACGGGGTTGGTTGTGTAGACACATTCATTTTAAAATCGACTTAACGCTGCTAAATTGGACCTAACCCCGTAGTGTAGACCAGGGATAAGAAACATTGGATTTATCCAGAATATATAATACAATGTATGTAAGAGTCAGATTGTGTGATTCTGTAATGCACAGCAATTTTGTGTTTCTAAACTGTGGTATTTGTATTTCTTTTTGGTTGTGGTTTTCTTTTGTTATTGAATTTCATATTTTTTTAATACCCTTTAGCTCCACAAATTCTAAGGTAGAGCTGGTCGGGAATTCTCCATCAGCAAATGCAAATTTCTGCAAAATCAAAATTTGCCATGGGAAAATGTCAGTTAAGACAAAAACCAACCAACTAACCAAACCCCCCTTTTCCTGTTGGGGAAATCAAAATGATATATTTTGTTTCGGGGTGGGGGTCAAATCTGAACTGGAATGTTTCATTTTATTGAATTGACCTGAAACATTTAATTTCAAAGCAATTGAAAAAAACATAAAACTGGATTTCCTTGCACATTACCTTGTGGAAGATGTAAATTCACCATGTAACTTATATTTAGTAATGAGATTATGGTTTGCATTGCTTTAATTTTTACTTAATTGCAAGATTGTGTGTTAAATTCATTATTTCACCACAGAATCATAGAAAGGTAGAGCTGGAAGGGACCTCAAGAGGTCATCAACCGTTGTACAAAATTTTCTAATGCTTTGTTGGTTCCCTTCTTCTTAGAGTGACTATATGTCCCGTTTTGGCTGGGAGACTCCCTTTTTTAAGCCCTGTCCCAGGCATCTTGACTTTTGGGGCAAAACTGGGCATTTGTCCCATTTGCTCTTGCCAACTGATCATTAGTTTTGCCAAAAAGTGGGGTGCAATGCCCAGCGGGGTGCAGAGGAAAGTGCAGGGGGGAAGCGGTAATACCAGTCCCACATGGAACGGAGGACTCGGGAGAGTGGCTCGGGCTGGCAACAGGGGGCCTCGGGCTGGCCCCATGCCTGGGGTGGAGAAGGCGGACTCTGGGCCAGCCCCATGCATGGAGGAGTAAGAGGGGCCTTGGGCCAGCCCATGGGGTGTCCTATTTTCTCTTTGGAAAAATATGGTCATCATACTTCTTCTCTGAAAGTGATTTTCAATAAAGTAAGTAATCTGTACCAACTGATATTGTACATTTTTTCATATATCACTTTTACCTATTTCTTTTAAGGTTGTCCATCTCTAAAGAAATTCTTCCACTTATCACAGTGATAATTGCCCCAACATCTAAATACTTTCTTATTCAGCATGGGTATGAAAACACTATTTCTTATTTTTGATAATTATGGTGATCGCCAATATTTCTTCAGTCAAGTGCCTCTAATATGCCTAATTAGTAAGTGCACTTTTAGGTAAGATTATGTTTTATGGGTGCCAGAATTTTAGATTCTGGATCTAGCACACAATTAAATGAGATTGGATTTGACAGTTTCTGTTCTGTCTGTATCCACGATGGATTCTTTCCAGCAGAGATCTATTCCACTAGCAGTCTGATTTGTGCCACTTTATAATATATCTTAAAATCTGGTAGCACTAGGCCTCCCATCTCAGTGGGACATTCCAGCCATTCCATTTGGATTCTTGGTTTCTGATTTGACCATAGGCATCTTCAGATACCTTTTAAAAAATTCTTGAAAACGTTTTTGGGCATGTAAAGGGAGTCATAGAAAAAGAATACAGGACTCTGGGCAGCAGGACATTCACTTTAAGTACTTGAATTCTACCAGTAAATGTCATTGGTGGTAATGTCCATCTAAGTAATTGTAAATAATTGTTATTAATTGATCAATATTTAGTTTAAACACTTTAAAGACTTTAGGTGAAAGTCACTATCCACTATTTTTTCAGTGGGCATTGATCATCGTTCAAATATATTTTGGAAACAAAGTATAGTATCTCTGATTTAATCTGTAGCCTGATTCCTTACAACGAGCTTCCATTACTTCTTGTAATAAAAGGGGCAGATTTCCCAGGCACAATGACTTTCAGTTACAATAAAAGATCAACCCAACCCAACCCATCTTAACTTACTCTCCCCTCCCAGGGATTTTACCAGGAGGGATCCAGTTGCTATTGCTCCACATCCATTGACACCCCCTCTGCCATTTTCTATCCCAAAGTTCAGGCGATAAACCCACCATTACCCACCAAAGTCCCCTGCCAAGTTGTCCCTATCCTCCTCAGGCTCCCCTCTTAGGACTACTAAGGCTTATAAATGGTTGGGAAAAATCTGCTAAAAAGCATCAAAAAGGGAATCTAAAGGGGCTTCTTCCTCTTTGTCATAAGATTGACTCCTCCACCTCCTATGAGTGATCCTATGGAGTCTCAGATGTTGAATCCAGAACCTTTACTATGGGGACACTGATAAATTGGTTCTGAAAATGATATTCCTCGCTATTCAGGATGGAGATAGCCTTAGACTATATCTACACTAGAAATGCTACTCCAGCTGTGACACTGTACTGCAGACACTACTGGGGTGGGAGGTGTTCTTCCATTGCTGTAGTAAATCCACCACTCTGAGAGGCGGTAGCTAGGTCGATGGAAGACGTCTGTCAATCTAGCACTGTCTATGTTGGGGTTAA
This sequence comes from Dermochelys coriacea, assembly GCF_009764565.3. Classification (NCBI taxonomy): domain Eukaryota; kingdom Metazoa; phylum Chordata; order Testudines; family Dermochelyidae; genus Dermochelys; species Dermochelys coriacea. The sequence goes on from NC_050068.2 coordinate 249,702,039, forward strand.
GGATGGCTTAAAAACATCTCTCAGGGATGTGAATTTTTCAACCCCCTGAATAATATAGCCGGGTTGACCTAACTTCCTTGTGTAGACCAGCATCCCTGCTAAAGTTCTACCTAAGAAATTAGAAAGGTCCTTTCCTCTGCCATCTGAGAACATCAGTACTCCAGGGAGTCTAAGCCCAAATCCATTCCTAAAATTTTCTCACCCTGTGTATATAAAAAACAAACAAACTACAAACAAAAACCACAAACCAAAAATAACCGCCACAAACACCCAGCCCCCCCACAAAAAAACAACAACAAAGGACAAGCATGTTTGGTTCTATCCCCTAAGTTGGACTCCAAAATCTTCTCCTTGGTGAAAAAAAATATTCCAGGAGAGGGTGCTATTGCCTCTCCAGCAGATGATAAACTGGAGAATTTGCTTTTTAGAAGGACTAATGTTACCTCCATGATTTTATATTCCTCTGGGTCCTTTAGTTCTGCCCGTGGTTGATGCTTCCTTGTCATGGCTAAAAGCCATTAACCAGCATGGATTAAAAATCATGATTTAAAAATAAGAGTTAAAATTGAAATAATTTAAAAAAATTTAATTTAAAAAATGTATATCACATTTTTAATTTGACGATTTTTCATTCTTTATTTTCTTCCCATTTTATAGCCAAATTGCTAAAGGAAGTATTTTATACTTGTTTTTTAATTATAGAGTCATAGAGTAATATAATTGTAAGGAAAGGGCTGGAAAGGACCTTGGGGGAGGTCATCTAGTTCATTCCCCTGTGATCAGGCAGAACCAAGTATACTTAGACTATGCCCGACAGGTGTCTGTCTAACCTGTTCTTAAAAACCTCCCATGATAGGGATTTCACAACCTCCTTTGGAAGCCTGTTCCAGAGCTGAACTGCCCTTATTGTTAGAAAGTTTTTCCTAATATCTAAACTAAGTCTCCTTTGCTGCAGGTTCAGGTGATTATTTCTTGTCTTACCTTCAACGGACACAGAGAACAATTGATTATTGTTCTCCTTATAACAGCCCTTAATATATTTGAAGGTTCTTAATGTCCCCCTGCCCCCTCAGTCGTTTTTTCTCAAAGCTAAAAATGAGCAGTTTTTTTTAACCATTCCTCTTAGATCAGGTTTAATAAACTTTTTTTGCTCTGTACTCTCTCCAATTTCTCCATCTTTTATTGCGTCCTACATAAGTCACTCCTGTTAATACACTCCAGAATATCAGCCTTCTTTGCAAATGCATCACACTGTTGACTCATATTCAGTTTGTGATCCCCTATAACTTTCAGATCCCTTTCAGCACTACTTCTGCCTTGCCAGTTATTCCCCACTTTGTATATTTGATTTTTCCTTCCTAAGTGTAGTACTTTGCACTTGTTACTGAATTTCATTTTACTGATTTCAGACCAATTCTGCAATTTATCAAGATGCTTTTGAATTCTAATCCTGTCCTCCAAAATGCTCACAACCCTTCCCAGGTTGGTGTCATCTGCAAATTTTATAACTATTCTGTAATCCATTATCCAAGTCATTAATGAAAGTATTGAACAGTACCAGACCCAGGACCAAACCTTGTGGTACTATTAGATATGTCTTCCCAATTTGACCATGAACCACTGAGCAGTACTGAGTACAGTCTTTCAACCAGTTGTGCACTCACTTCATAATAACTTAATCGAGACCACATTTCCCTAGTTTGCTGAATTTAGAGTGCTTCAATTAGATTCCTAATTGTAAGTAGAATTTCAGATTTTACATAATTTTTTTTTAATCTACTAAGAAGTCTCATACTTAGAAAGCTCTTCTATATTGTGAAAGACAAGTGCAAGGTCTCGTCAATATCTTTACTGTGAAAACAACATACAATCAGCCACAAACCTGAGAAACAGCCCATGATATATTTGCAACAAAAATCACCCTCCAGTAGATTGAACTTCCACAAGTCAAGAAACCTGAAATGGTTGATCAGGCTCTACTCTTGATTTGGTATTTGCATTCAATCAGCATTTGCAATTTGAAGTCAATGGGCTCTTGTGCTTCTCAATCACTTAGCTGCTTTTGAAAATCCCTCCCTTAGGTGCCTGCATATGGGCTTAGGGTCCTAATGTTAGGCTGCTCTTTTTGAAAGTTTTGGCCCATGTATATAAAATGTTCACCAACTTTATTGAAAGTCTAAATAGTCAATGGAACTATTCAGGTGAGTAAAATTATGTACCTGCTTGTTTGCTGGATCTGTACCTTAATTTTCACTGTCTTTTGTGAGCTGTAGCTCACGAAAGCTTATGCTCTAATAAATTTGTTAGTCTCTAAGGTGCCACAAGTACTGCTTTTCTTTTTGCCTTATAGTGTTTTTGTAAAATTCAATGTTACTTTACCATTAGCAGAATTTTTTTTAAAAAGCGTTTATAATTTAATTAATTATATGTTTTAATCTAAAGTTGCAATAGCAAAAAAATTTAAATAGTTTTACAAAGCCTCAATCTGATTTTAAACTAAGTTATTTTGTGTAAAATCAAGTAATTTTAAATTGCCTTGATTTAAATGCAATCTGCCATTAACAAATCCCTGGACGTTAAAAGGAAAGAAGATAAATTTACTCAAAAGTGTTTTCAAAACTTGACCAAGTAATGAACAGCCAAAATAGCCTTTCCAAATAGACAAAATTAATGTCCAAATTTCATGAGTCCCTCTATTCTATACAGTAAGATTCATCCCTTTACACAAAGCCTAAGTTAATGGTCTTTGGATGGGGACTGAGCAAGGGCTAGGGGAGATAAACTTCACCACCTGAACAAGGGGTTGCTAGTACAGTCTCTTTGCTGCAGTCTATGTATTTTAATTGTAGCACTGTTCCACCCCTGTTAGAAGTGGGAATTCCTGGCCATTAGGCGTATGCAAATGTGGACGCTGTGAGCACTATGAAATGTATATGGCCCCCTTACAATCTTTAACATATTTATCCTCACAATGTCCCTGTGAGGTAGTAAAATAGTATTGTCCCTGTTTTACTGATGGGGAACTGAGGCACAGATAGAGACCAAGTAACTTATGTAAGGTCATATAGGAAGTCTCTAGAGTAGAGTCTATATACCTGGGTTTCTCAAGTCTCAGGAAAGCACCCTAATCATTGCACTAACCGAGCTCATTACCACCATCCTGCTTGATTCTGGCCTAGCTGGAGCTGGGGTGGAGGCTCTCCTGCATGGAACCATACTACTCCTACAGAGCACAACCTCAGGGCCTAAATGACATAGGGCATGTCTACACTACACAACTAAATTGACTAAAGTTGACATGCAACCACCATAGTGATTAAGTCAATTGTGAAGGTCCACACTATGCTCCTTGTGTCAGTGGAGTGTGTTCTCACTAGCAGTGCTTGCATTGACCCAGAGAGCAGTGCACTGTGGGTAGCTATCCCACTATGCAACTCACCACCATCTAGCACAAGGTGTTATTGGGAGTGTTTACAATGCCCCATGGGCAAAACATTCTCGCAGGGATGATTGAGAACATGGCGTGAATACCCCAGGATGCAGTTTTCTCCCTCCCCTAATTTTAGCTACAGCCCATAATATTTCACACCCTGTTTTCAAAAGCCTAACATCATCCACACATCCGCCACCTGTAGAGAAGCATGGAACTGGCACAGCTCTGCACTATTGCGGTGAGCATTGTGAACACCACACGCCTGATCCTGCAGTAATTTCACAGTTATCAGAGGAGCTGCCAGGCAGAATATGGCAATTCCTTTTATATAGCCCTGCTGGAAGCCAGGGAAAGAAAAAAATCCCAGTTGCTGCTGGCAGTCGTGGAGCAGCTGAACATGGTGGAGCACTGGTTCTAGTCCCGAGAAACAAGCAGTGACTGGTGGGATCACATCATTATACAGGTATGGGATGATGAGAAGTGGCTGAAAAACATTTGTATGTGCAAGGCCACTTTCCTAGAACTGTGTGCAGAGCTCTCCTAGCCCTGCAGTGCAGCAACACTGGAATAAGAGCTGTGCTGAAGTGAGTAGCAATCGCTGTGTGGAAGCTTGCAACACCAGACTACCACAGATCAGTTGGGGATCAATTTGGAGTTGGGAAATCCATTGTGGGCATTGCTGTGATCCAAGTATGCAGAGCCATTCGGGCTAAGAAGGACTGTGACTCTGGGCAATGTGCAGGAGATACAGGATGGTTTTGCTGCAATGGGGTTCCCTAACTGCAGTAGGGTAGTAGATGACATGCACATCCCAACCTTGGCCCCAGACCACCTTGCCACAGAGTACATAAACAGAAAGGGCTACTTTTCTATGGTGTTGCAAGCACTGGTATATCCCTGGGGGTGTTTTACCGATATTCGTGCAGGAAGGTGCATGACACATGCATCATTAAAAACACAGTCCTGTTCAGAAAGTTGCAAGCAGGGACTTTATTTCCAGACCACCAAATCACCACTGGAGATGTTGAAATGCTCATAGTCATCCTGGGAGACCCAGGCTACCCTTTACTCCTGGGGCTCATGAAGCTGGATACCTGGACAGCAAAAAAGGAGTGCTTGAACAATGGGCTGAGCAGGTGCAGAATGACTGTTGAATGTGCCTTTGGTCATCTCAAAGGGCACTGGTTCAGTTTATCACTAGGTTAGACCTTAGTGAAAAAAATATCCCCACGGTTATAGCTGCCTGGTGCGTGTTCATAATATCTGTGGAGCAAAGGAGGAGAAATTTCCGCCAGTGTGAAGGGGGATGGGCTGGCTGCTGATTTTGAGCAGCCAGATACCAGGGCTCCACCTACTTCCCAGTAGATGAGAAGAGGGGTCCCTACACTCCATTTAGCTCCTGGCCCCTCCACTGGGACTGCTTGTGAGGAGTGACTGCTTGATGTGATGGTCCCCCCAGGGACTGGGCTCAGACCTCGCAACTCATGCCACACAGGGGTCAGCCCACAGGCTGCTGTATGTGAGGAGAGTGGGGGTAAGTGGTTAGAGAGGGAGGGGCTGAGAGCCAGGACTCTTGGGTTCTATCCCCAGCTCTGGCTCTGACTCCTTGTGTGACCTTATTCACATCCCTCCCCCTCTCAGTGCCTCAATTTCCCTATCCCCTTCTTTCCCCCATGCTTTGAACTAATAAAGATGAATTAAGTTTCAAAAAATGGACTTTAATTGCACACACACACACACACACACACACATACCCACACACAAACAAATCCATGCCCGACTGAAGTAAACTTTAGAAATGCAGGGAAATAAACTGGGGAGGGGGGAAAGCACATTCATTTATTATATAAAAACACGTGCACTGTCTTTGCCTGCCACACATCAGTATATGTGTGGCTGTGATTGTCTGAACTCTCCCTCCCAGGGTGGAGTGGTAGGGATAGGGCACCGGCCTCTGACGCCATGTGGAATGTGTGTGGGAGGGGGTTGGGGGGTGAGTATGGTGGTGCTGGAATGCAGTTCTGGACAGGCTGCAGAGGGAGGCGATCTCAAAGGTGTTGCACCTGATGGTCAATCAGACATCTCAGCATGTCTTTTGCTCCTTCAGAAGTGCTATCATCTCTTGCTGTGTATCACGCTCCTTCTCCAGAGCTTTTCTCCTGTCCTGAATGTCCATGCCCCTTTTGCAAAAAGAAAAGGAGTACTTGTGGCACCTTAGAGACTAACAAATTTATTTGAGCATAAGCTTTTGTGAGCTACAGCTCACTTCATCAGAACATGTAGCTCACGAAAGCTTATGCTCAAATAAATTTGTTAGTCTCTAAGGTGCCACAAGTACTCCTTTTCTTTTTGCGAATACAGACTAACACGGCTGCTACTCTGAAACATGCCCATTTTGTGCAAGAGACTGATCCTCCATGCTCTCTGCTCTGTGTCCGCTGATTCAGAGGCTTGCATGATGTCTGAAAACATGCCATTCCATGTTTGCTCGCTTCTGCTCTTTAGCTGGTTGAGCTTCCCCGCTGGTGTGGAGGGCAAGATGGAGGCCATATCTGCAGTTGCAAAGGATACAATGCACAGAGGTGCTATTTTAAGTGCGTAAATAAGCCATATGGAAAACGTGTTATATTGAAATCACTCCTCTTTATTGATGCAAGCATAAAGCAATACATTTGCATTTCAGCCAGGTATTCATTGAGTGCATTAGCTGTCCCATCCATGGCGAGTACAGCCTGGGTGTGGCTGGGGAGGATGACACACAGACACTAGGGTTTGCTGTTCGGGCAATTGAACTGAATACTGGCACCGTTTCCCACAGGCAGCGGTGACTTTAGCTGATGTCTTACTCCTGGGGTAATGGAGACAGAAAGGGAACAGCTACCATGTGTATCCAGCTGCAGACTAGGTCCTTATGCTGCTAGTCTGTGTGCTGCAATGATGTCTGCTGAATGAATAGATGAATGGCGAGGGAAAGTGTCCTACCGCAGCGGAAGAAATAAGGCTGCCCTTCCTTCGGAAATGGATTGCAGGGTACCTACAGGAAAGTTTCCTTGAGATCTCTGTGGAGGATTCGAGTGACATCCCGGTGCATATAAACAAACTGTTTTGCAGGGCTCCCTCTGCCTAGTTGTGCCAGGCAATGAGAAAGCAGATAGCCACGCTATCTCCGTTGCTTATTTCACTACCTCTTGTAACATGAGTAAAAAATAGTAAATGAGAAGCTGTGGCCCTGCAATATCAATGCAAACTGCTTCGGTACCAGAGGTTCCTTTCCTGGCATCATGCTCACCTGTGCTGGAGTGTGCAACTGGCTGGACTGCACCGGGGTTACAAACAACTCCTGGGTCGCTGCGACAATGGATCTCCCAGTTGCCTGTCCCCCATTCTCATCCTCCTCCTTGTCCAACACCTTGTTTTCAGGATTGCCTGCTGTGGCACGTGACTCCTCAATGTATCCACAAGGCCTTTGCGGGTGGTGGTGGGGTCGCCACAGAGGATCGCATGCTCCTTCTTGTAACAGTGGTATGTCTGCGGTGCCGAACCACAGTGACTGGTTACTTCCCTTGCTTTCTGGTATGCCTTACCACAGTTCCTTTGCTTTCATGTGTAGCCCTTCTCCCGCATGTCCCGAGCGATGTGTTTGTAGATGTCCACATCTCTACGGCTGGATCAAAGCTGTGCCTGCTCACCATGGACCCAGAAGATCCACCACTTCCTGTGTACACATGCAGAAGCATTTTTGGAGTGTGTAGCCAGCATGCTCAGCTGGGCAGTTGCCAGGTGGGCTTTCCACACCAACCAAACAGGAAATGAAAATTCAAAAATTTGTGGTCCTTTAACGGGGGAGGGACTAGTTCCTGTGTACCTGGCTGCTGGGCAATGGAGTTTAAAACGATGACCAGAGCAGTCATGGGGCATTGTGGGACACCTCTTGGAGGCTACATAAGTCAACGTAAGCAATGCAGTGTCTACATTGTCGCTGCGTCGACTTAACTATGTTGAATAAAGTGCTATGCCTCTCATGGAGTTGGAATTATTAAGTTGATGTAGCAGGCGAGGTATGTAGGTGGGAGGAACATTGTAGTGCAGATGCTGATATTATTAGGTCACCGTAAGCTGCCTTATGTCAACCTAACTCTGTAGTGTAGACAAGGCCATAGAGCCTAGGATGAACATAAGTGGGTCTAGCACAAAGAGATGCAATCCAGATTGGAGCCTCTAAGTGCTTCTGTAATACAAATTAGCAAAACCAGGGTGTTTATCTGTCTCCTTACATTCAGCTATTTGTAAATAGGACGGCTTCAATAATTAAGCAGTATGACATATATCATAGATTCAAGTCTGTCACTATGGGCGTCACCAGTGATGACTTAGAATGTGCACTCCTCTTTATGTAGCAGAAGCTTTCTTTTGCAATTTGGATTTTTGCTTTCACTTGCAAAATTTGACTTTGTAAGAAAACTAAATTCTCTCCAGGTCAGGCAGTTGGCAGGTAAAATCAAAAGGAAAAAAAGATCTATAACAAAGCCAGAGCAACCCACTAGAGGGAGCCCTTAATATTCACAAACTGCTCGGTTACTAGAAAAAAAGTGTCTGTTTCTTGCTTTTAAACTAATTTCACTTTATTTTTAACATTTCTTTGTTTGTGCCACCTTAGATGTCTCACTATGACTCTTTTGTGGGTGCTGTCCATTTGGATCTTTCAATTTGGAAAACATGGAATGGCAAAGTAAGGTGTTCCGGGAATTTGTTTGCAAATGAAGCTTGACAAAAACATGCTCATTTATTTATTTCCGTCATCATCTTCACCAGCCAAATGACAAAGGTAACTTCAAGCTCAAAGCTAGAGGAGAGCAAATACATACATCAAAAAGTTATAATTAAGAATAGGAAAATTAAACATATGTGGGTTGTAGTTTCACAAAGTTTCAAGGCCTTCCCCCGCCTTAGCTCCATCATGCTATCACTTTAGCCCATCTTAGAAATGGCCGACTGTTTACTGCTGCAGTTACCCTTACAGCCTCATTTCCTCACTAATTGAGGACAGCTGCACCTGGGACTGCTTAAATTAGCAGCAGTTGGGCTGGCTATGGCCTAAGGGTAACAGATTATCAAGAACTAACTGACCCATCCAGCCTTTCTCCTGGGCTCAAGCTGGTGAGGACCTCTATTATTATTCCATGCTGACTCTATCAGATAAGAGCCTCTATCTCTGGAGCTAGGGGGAAAGGACAAGCAAATTAAATGAATCAAGGTTCTCCTAATTAGGTAGAAATACAACCACAGTGCCTCTTTTCAGTTAGCTTTTTACCTCGGATAATCAAGGGAGAAGGGAAATGGGTCCTTTCTGCTCTGAGGTAGGGCTGGAATGATAACTCTGCAGAGATTTAAATCAAAGAGGAAAGACAATAGGTGAATGCTTTCCACACACCATCCATATCATGGTCCTTGCTTCATACACCACACAAGATAAGAGTTTTCAGTGTTGAGAGACTGAAATGTGAAAAGAGAACAGCCCCAGAGTTTGGAGAGCAGAGGGAGGGGCATTTCCTCCAGCTACTTGTAGGATTTCACTTCTTAGGGATTTCTTAATAGAAAAAGCTAAGGGGCATATCTAGCTACGGTACTTATATGGCCCCCATTACAGTAGTATCCGGACACCTTCCAGTCTTTAATGTGCTTACCCTCACAATGCCCTGGGAGGTAAGGCAGTACAACTATCCTCATTTTAAAGGTGGGGAACTGAGGCACAGAAAGAATACCACAAAGATCCAAAGCTAACTTCCATTGATGTGGCTCTGGGTCTAAATGTATTGTCCAAGGTCACTCAAGAAGCTGGTGGCCAAGCAGGTACTAAAACCCAGACCTCCAACTCCAAGGGTAGTGCCCCAACTGCTGGACCATCTTTCTTCTCTACATGATAAAAACCTTGGTTCCAGCTGTGCAGGTCCCTAAGCATTCTCCTTCACTGTGTTTTAAAGCTTGTGGAAGCGAATCTGAGACCAGGGCTACCGACTCAGGCTTGCACTGCGGCACTAAAAACAGCAGTGTAAATGCTCAGGCTTGGGCTCTGAAACCGTGGGTTTTAAAACAGCGTAGACCTATCCGGAATTTATTTCCGGGGCATCAAAACAATTGGAAAAGTTGCCTTTTGGATGAGCAGGGGCCGTGACTAATGAATATGCTCAGGTTCTGCTCCAGCCAGCTGTCTTGTGTGAGTGGATCCACAGTGTGCAGGCCCATTGAAGTCAATGGGCCAGTACAGGAGCACAGGGCTCAGTCTGCATAGAACAGCTGGCAGGAGCAGGAGTTGTGGCTGGAGGATGTAACAAGGCTGCCGTTCATTAGGAGTGTGGTTTGAACAGGCCATAGATTAATGAGACTTAGCTATAGTGTAGTAGTTCACTGTTTACAAGCACAGATCATGGCCATTGTTTTGTTTTGTGCTACTCCTTGGTTTTTCTTTCTGAATAGAAAAAGCATAAAGCCATAAAACACTTAACCCAATCCACAGCCAAGCACCGTTATTAAAACTGTGGCTAATATTGATTTATGCCTGTTCTCTTAGATTTTTTGAGCCAGGTGATGTTTTCCATCACATTATAACAATTTTACAAACTAGATTGCTGAGCTGCTTGAACAGTATTCTTCTGAATACTGACGTGATTCTTGAGCATCTGTAAATTGTAAACAGACTGTTATATGGCAGATTTTGCTGTACATGGATATGTGAGTGTGATGCAGTGGGGCTCCTTTGGGAATGAATTCTGAACTTAAGCATCTGTCTAGGAACACTTTGCAGAGCACTGTTCTGTAAAGGGAGCCAGATTCTTGGAAAGTGTAATGCCTTGACAGCTCATGAGAGCACAGCAGATAGAAGGAACGGTCTGCACTACATGTGTATGCCCATGAGTTTGTACGTTAGGTCACTCAGGTGAAAAGCTAGGTTTCTATATTTCAGCCCTTGTTTTGGAGCAACAGAGATTTTTGAGGAGGATTTTTTTCTTTTAAAATGGTATTTTTATAGTATGTGACTTAAAAACATCGCACACAGGTTTCACGGGCCCTCATCAAGTGCCCAGCAATACCTGCTCCTTTAGAAGAGGGACCAATCCCCTTCACTTGTCTACTGATGTAATTGAATAATGCTATGGGATGACCATGGGAGAAAATTCCTTTGTTAGCTCCATATATTTTCCATATTATTTGAGCCTCAAATGTTACTAGTGACCTTTATCCACTACTTTGAAAATTGCCGTCACAATATTTGGCACTGTGCCATTCTGTAACAGTGAATTCCAGATGGCGCCTTAACATAACGTAACATTTTCATGGCTTTGGTCCACTTTCACTGCCCTTTAGGTTGTAGGAGTACTCCTTTGTTCTTGTCTCATGCAATAGGTTACACAGGAGAGATTAATCAGTTCTCCCTGTATCATAATTTGAATCACTTCGTTCAAGTCCTCTCTATGTTTTTCTCCTCTTGTTCTAAACAGCTCTGCAATCTGCCATCTCCCATTCCCCATCACCACTTTTGTCACCCTTGTGTGAGCCTTCTCTCCCTCAGCCATGTCCCAGGCCTTGGGTGCTCTGGGGTAAACTGGACCTATGTCCAATGACAGGCTTATCAGGGTCTCTTTCAGGCTGAGATTCCATCTTCCAGATTTCAGAGTAGCAGCCGTGTTAGTCTGTATTCGCAAAAAGAAAAGGAGTACTTGTGGCACCTTAGAGACTAACAAATTTATTTGAGCATAAGCTTTCGTGAGCTACAGCTCACTAAGGACAACAAGCGCTTGACCTGACCTGGCTCCCAGAACATCCACCCCCGTCTGAGCTACTTCCTAGCTCTTACAAAATCCAAGATCAGTTAAAAGTGGTTGTTTGGACTAAAATTTCTCTCCCTGTAGTGTTTGTACCCCAAATATTGCTAGCACAGGAGAGCCAGAAAGCGATGCTAATTATAGGCTATTGTGATACTGTCTCTTTAAAATTCATCATGCATAATCACCAGTGTAAGGGGCCTCTCACATGATGCAGATGCAGTCAGGGCCTGTGCTTAGAGTCTGCAGGACTTGTTATGCATCTAATAAAAGCAATGTTGTGGTTTCAACTTTATATCCGTGGTCTCTGTGGTTTTACTCTAAAAAAGCACCATCTTATGCTGTCTCTCATTTCCAGTTAGTGTTGTGCTTTCTAACGCAACCAGGCAGCCCAGAGCCTCTTCCTTGTGAGTCTGCTGCAGCCTCATTCCGGGTTCCTGATGTACAGAGACCATGGATATAAAGTTGAAACCACAACATTGCTTTTATTAGATGCATAACAAGTCCTGCAGACTCTAAGCACAGGCCCTGACTGCATCTGCATCATGTGAGAGGCCCCTTACACTGGTGATTATGCATGATTAATTTTAAAGAGACAGTATCACAATAGCCTATAATTAGCATCGCTTTCTGGCTCTCCTGTGCTAGCAATATTTGGGGTACAAACACTACAGGGAGATAAATTTTAGTCCAAACAACCTCTTTTAACTGATCTTGGATTTTGTAAGAGCTGGGAAGTAGCTCAGATGGGGGTGGATGTTCTGGGAGCCAGGTCAGGTCAAGCACTTGTTGTCCTTAGTCAGGGGGAGGAAACCAAAAGGTTGGAGACAGTTGCAGATGCACTACAGCAGGGAATAGAGGGGTGTGTGGGGGGGAGGGGGGACTTCCAGTTTGGAAGCAAGATTGATTGGCATGGATATCCAGGTCTATGGCAACAAAAAAGGCACAAGAGAGAGTAAGTAGGATGGATGGAAGTGGTTATCCAGCTTGGGGTTGAAACGGAATGAGATTTAAGGGTTGTGGGGCAAATCCAGGGTTTGCATAGTCAATTTGCAAGGGTATTGGGTTACTCGCTGAGGATTGTGGAAGGGTTGAGCAGTTGTGTGTGTGTGTGGGGGGGTGTTTGTGAGAGGTAGTGGCAATTGCAAATGAATATATAAGGTCTGTGTAGTATCTCATTGCAATTTGTTGGGGAAAAGCATTCTGCTAAGCGGTATTTTAAGGGTTAATGTTATCACAATCATAAAACCTAAAACCTCAAAGAAAAAAAATGCCAATCCACATATTCATATTTTGCACCACTTGATAATGCTAAGTCTGTGATGTAATGACTGTTTGCACAGTCACTTGCAATATATAAAATATTACACAAGAAACAGTGGATGAATATTTCAGGGCAAACACTGTGTTTCCAAAACATTTGGAACATATACACACGCTTGCAGAGATTTTTGTGTGCAATTACCAGCTTGCCAATGATGGTACATGCCGCAGAAACCTCTGCCCGCACAGGCTGGCTCGTTTGGCCATTTTTAAAAATAGTTCTGTTACTTGCAAACTGGCTGCTGTAACTGGTGATAATTAGAGAGCGGTAACCTGAGAAGGTTCAGCTGCTGCTTGCTTGAGGTTCTGAAATAAAACAAATCAAACATTTCTAACACGTACAGAGACGTCAGATTATTCCAGAATGAAAGCATGGCCCCTGGGATGGAAAGGCAGGTGCTGCTGCAGAGGAAAACTTTGAAGGCCCAATGGAGGGATCATGTAACAGCTGTGGCTTACCAAGATACGGGGTGCCTGTTTGCAACGTGTTTAGCTATTTTCAGCCCTGTTTAAGGTCCTACCTACAGTGAGGAAATTCATACCGTGTTACAACATTGATTGGAGCATCTGCATTACAGGCTGGCACAACATCTTAGCTAGTTCCATCAATGTAATCACATTTCTGCAAACCTTTAATATAGATATGCAGTTCCATTAATAAGTAGGGTTTATGCCAGTGCATTTTACCCTGTATGTTACTGGATTAAGCTATCGACAGTTCTCAAATTGTGGGTTGGGACCCCAAAGTGAGTCACGACCCCATTTTAATGGGGTCGCCAAGGCTGGAGTTAGACATGCCTGGGCCCAGGGCCGAAGCCAAATCTCATTTAAATCTCCCCGGGTGGTTGGGCTCAGGTTATAGGCCCCCAGCCTGGGGCTGAAGCCCTTGGGCTTTGGCTTTTGGCCCCCATCCTGGGGTCATGTAGTAATTTTCGTATCGGAAGGGGGTTGCGGTACAATGACGTTTGAGACCCATGAGTTACACACATCTAAATACACTGTTGCAAATTCTCTCCATGTAGACAGGGCCCAGGAGAGAGATGGTCTAAGCCAAAGCATGGGAGCCAGAAAATCCTGGATTCTGATCCCAACACTGGCACAAATTCCCTCCATGGTGTTAGGCAAGTCAGTCAGGATGGGCTTTCAAAAGCACCTAAGTGACTTAGGAACACATTTGCCATAGAAAGTGAATGGGACTTGTGCCCCTAAATCCCCAAGTTGTGTCTGGAAATCCCACCGCTTACCTCTCTGGTTCTGTACAATGGGGGTGATAATACCTCAGTGGAGTGTTGTGGAGACTGATATGTTTTTATTTGGATTTCTGAACTATATTAAGAAAGCACCGTATCCAAAAGCTCCAGGCATCTTGAATGTGCATTAAAAATGCCAATTTTACGCAATGAAAATAAGTTGAACAGCATCCCCAGGAAAGAAGGTATGGATCCTCCAGCCCAGCCCCACCTTCAGTCACTGCTCCAAGCCTGGCCAAGTGGAGATGGGCTGTACAGCATGTCTTGATGATCAGCAAATTGGGGCTATTTTGTATTAAGTAGAAGAGTGAACTCCAAAGTCATGGTCTCCTAGCACAGTCTTAGTTGGTCTTTAGGCAGTACAATTATTATTATTATTATTATTATTTATTACTTATTTTATTTTATTATTGAGGATGCCTTGCCAATAGCCTCCTCCGTTTAAAACTGAGGGGACTCCAGCTTTGGTGTTCTTTCTTGCAGCTGAGGCAATATGGCTCAAGTGTGGTCTCCCCAATAAAACCCTTTGAAAATGTAAAGCTCTCTGCAAGTAAACTCTAAATATGTTTTATCCAAAATTGGGATTATGACATTGCACCACATTGCAACAGCTCTAGTGCTCTAAATTGCGAAGAGGGAATTCTTGGACTGTATATTCTTTGGGGCAGGAAACATGGGCCTGATTCTGCTCCGTTATGCTGGTGTAAACTTGAGTAATTCTGATGAAATCAACAGAGTTATTCTGAATTAGAGCCGTAGAACAGAGAGCAAAATTCTATCCAGTGTCATAGAAATGCTGTATTTGCACAAACCTCCTTGCTTCATGCAGGTAGCCAATGTGAGAGAGGTTTTAGGTTTATGGAAGACTTCATATCCTTTGTAAATGATTGTGTACTTGCCTCAAGGCAGGATTTGCATCCTCTTTGGTCAATGGTCTCTGACTGGTTTGATGTTCTGTTAGCTTTGAAGTCTGTGGAGCAAAACTGAGCTGTCTTGTCAAGCTGTGTCTATGTTCCCTCTAGGCATCTCTTTTCCACTCTGCTCGGTTTCCTCTTTGGGAGGTATGTTGTCCTGTTGTGAGTGTTACTCAGAGTTATTTTTGGTTAAGGTTCCCATGGAATTTTAGGTATTGGGCACCAAAAAATTAAAAATGATTCTTTTTTGCACATTTGAAAGCCCTTTCTGGCGAACTAGAATTCTGCTCCAGGGATTGGCAGAATGTTGGGAAGAGCTGAAACAAGGCACTGCTGAGAATCAGATTAGCATAGAGGCTGTGGTACTCGCAGTATTATTCCTAGAGGCCAACCTGCCAGTCCTGGTTTAGATCACAAGTGAAATGAGTATGTTGGCTCTCATGCTACTCATTACTAATTCACTGCACAATTATGCATCGCTGCTCAGGAAAACCTGAGGACTGGACTGCTGAGCAGAGCTGAATGCATTGACGTAATGGGGGGTGGGGCGGGGGCTAGGACTTGGGTAACAGTGAGTCTCATGTCATGCTCATGGTGCATTGACAATTGCGTAGGGGTTACAGTGCCTGTCAACACTATACCTGATTTAAACCAGTGCTATTTACCTGTCACTTTCATATATGTACGTTTTTGTGTACACAAATTCAGGAAATCAAAACACCTCTGTATGTGTTTACTTTTCAACCTCTGCACTTCTTGTACGGGAGTTCATGGAAAGTTATTGTGCAATTACTGTGTGATCTTAAGGTTTTAATTTGAAGCGATAGGGCTATTTTAAGGGTTACACAGAGAAAAAAATGATGAGTCCTTTCCTGCTGATAGATATCAGTGGGAGAATAACAGAAAAGGCAATTAGCAAAATTCCTGACTCCCCTTGATTTGTCCAGAGGGATTCCATCCTATTTGTTTGTCTTTCCAGGATTCTTCTAGGTTGTCCTGGAACAAAATACAATAGTTTGTCCTGTCAGGAATAGATCAGTTTGTCCTCATAGGAATTCAGCTCAACCCTTTTCCTGTAAGATTAGCCTGCTAGGATTTGAATCCCATGTTTTGTCCTGTGAGGAATCACATTAGGCTTTGTTTCTAATAATAAATAATAATAATAATAATAATAATAATAGGTTTTAACCCCTTTGTTGGTCTCTTGCTACAAGTATTCTTCAAGGCTTTCCTCTTTGTGTACTGCTGCTCACACCATGGCTCTGGCTTTTTTGGGAAGGTTCCAATGGGGGCCTGGGGTTTGTTGACTAATCACTTAGTATACAAGCAGCTGTCCATAACTAGCTCCGCTTTTGCACAACCCAGTGTGTGGAAATAACCCAGTAAAAAAAGAACAAACATGGACACAGCGTAGCCTGCTTAAAGGTGCTCTTGGGAAATAAGCCTATTCCAGCCCCCTGGATCTGAACACTCAAACATTTGGAGAGTTCAGAGCTTGCTTGGGTCCATCCATGACATTAAAAACCACAGTTTTCTCCACTCCCCAGTTTTGTTTCTGGCAGGGAGAGGAGATTTCCCTTCAAAGCATAGTTGAATGAACAGGAGCGCTGAATATATTTTAAATGTATTTCAGGGGAGGAAGAACACAGCACAACACCTCTTAACCAGCATTCCATAGATAATGGAACCTGCCCTTACAAATGGCTGGAAAAAGAACAAAATATGCAATTAATTAGCAGTCTAAGGGGAAATAAAGGGTCATAGAAGCTGCAGAAATGGGGCAATGAAAAGGAGAAAATAGCCTTCTGACATTTTTTTAACCCTTAATTAAAGCAGTGAGGCCACTACCCTCTAATCCATCAAATTCCTCTTCCACACACTTTTGCTGTGATGCCTAGAAGAAATCATTCAAACACTATCTGGATTAAACAGCAGTCAGAGATTGCTGATTTTATCCATTAATTAAAAAAAACAAACCCAACCTTTTGATTGATCTGGGAGTCATCCAGTTGTGCCTATACCTGCCCAGGTAGCCAAATGATCACATTTTTTGTTACCATCCTCCTTCTTCCCCTCCTGTTTCACATGTGCTTCCCTCACTTGGTTCAAGTTCATTTGTCAGATGGGTCCATGTCTTCGGGTATTTGTATAGCAACCAGGACGATGGACTCCAGATCCTAACAGAAGGTAGCCTTTGGGCTTTATCACAATGAAAAATTTGGAAACTGATGTGTTGACTGTCCTTCCTCTCATCATAACATAGCACACCTCTCAAGTGTCCCACATTGTGTGGGCATCCTATACCCGGCCCAATTTGTTAAAATTGTCCTGCGGTCCTTGAGGCTCTCTAACAAACAGAGCAAGGGGAAATGGTAACATTTTTACTAAAATGGAAAAAGACGCAATCAGAGAGAAACCCACATACAGTATGCTTTGAGTACACAGAATCACTGTTAATTTCTTGACAATAAGTATTGTCCAGGTTATTTGCATGCTTGTAAAAAAAAAATGTAAATACAAGAAGTGTTCAGGAAAAAAAAATGTCCCTCATTTTGAGGATCACTGTCCCGCATTTCAGAGTCTGGGGTTGAGAGGTTTAGGTTCTAATAGGTTATAGGTTCTAAAAGGTATCGCTTCAAATTTCAAAGATTGTATTATTAATAACTACTGAATGTACAATGGCTATACTCACTGCATGAACAGCATTTATTTCATGCATTTGCAAAGTCTTTTAAGATCGCTTTGGTATCAAAGGTATAATATTAAATGAAAAGCTATTCTGCTTATAAGTTTGTGGGATGTAGACACAGACATAGTCTTTTGCTAATTTCTTAATTCATAACTATTCCTCACACACAGTCCCATGCAGGCCTGTTCCCATCTATGTGATACTTTGTGTATATGCAGAAAATTTACGATGGAATTTGTAATGGAAATCCTTCTCAAAGTTCGAATTGTGGTTTGAATTGATTTCAGCTAAATGAGCGGCTCAGAAGTGCTTGCTTTGCAGTGACAATATTAGAAAGTTGCATTAACTGCTTTAGAAACAATGCTTGCTGCTTCTTCCTTTTTTTTTAAAAAAAACCTTTTCATTAAGGCAAAGTTACAATAAAATAATAACATATTTCATTGTACATTACTTATTCAGGATCAGGGTAATATTCAAAGAGTCTGGCTAAAGATTCTGGCTTATTATCTGGGGAGCCCTCCTCCTCTGAAAACGCTAAAAAGATAAACAAATACCTAAATACCTGTCCACTTTTTGGTGCTTCTTTTGTATATGTATTTGGTGTGAAAGCTTTTCCATTGCAAGGCATTTTACTATACCACGATTCCACAGGAGGAGGGATTACATTTTTCCAGTAATTTACAGTACAAAGTCTAGCTGCTAATAAACAGAATGACAAATTATTATTTTTTTAAGGTAGCTCCTTTACTGGAGCATTCAGTAAGCAGGTCAGGGAAGCTGGCATTTTATCATAAGATGAATCTCTTTCATAATTTTCTCCCAGACTCATCTAATTTCCAGACACAACTACTGCATGTGTAAGTATGTTCCCCTTTCCCTTCACCACTCCAACAGATCTCCTCCCTACTAGCAAAAATGTGATCTTAACTGGAATCAAATGTCAACTATACAGTAATATATAAACATTTGCCTTATGAGCTACACAAATTGAAGTTAAGGAGTACTTGTGGCACCTTAGAGACTAACAAATTTATTTGAGCATAAGCTTTCGTGAGCTACAGCTCACTTCGTCGGTGGAAAATGTATTTTCCACCGACAAAGTGAGCTGTAGCTCACGAAAGCTTATGCTCAAATAAATTTGTTAGTCTCTAAGGTGCCATAAGTACTTCTTTTTTTTTTTTTGCAAATACAGACTAACACGGCTGCTACTCTGAAACAAATTGAAGTTGTATGTCCCCTTTCCTATATAGAGACCTATTCACCCAGATCCATTTCTTTGTCCAGATCCCTCTCCCATCTTTTCATCTGTTTATTTCTCTAATCAACAACTTTTTTTGATCAAAATTGTATAATATATCTTAGAAATTAAACCTTTTGTTCCAGCTTGCTCCTGGGTCAACTCCTCAAATGTGGGTAAAGATCTAGATAAAGCTGCTTAGTATCCAGATATAACAGTAAAACTTTTGACTTGTAAATACTGAAAATATGGGATCTTTATATTATTTCCATTATTACTCATCTTCTGGTAGGATTTCAAATCAGGGACCAGCCAACAGCTGTGCAAATTGAGTAATTTCACCTCTTACCCACAAAAAATAGTCGCTTTGATATTTTCTAGGGATAAATTGCTGATTATTAATGAACATAGCTAAGGGAGAGAGCCTTGGCTACAGGAATTTAGAAAACTTGTTCAAAAGTGCTTAGGTCATCTGGATGAAGGGGTGATTTTTTTTTATTTTTGGTGGCCTAAATTTTATTTTAATCCAAGAAATACTATGAATATTTGGACTCCAGTCTCGTTTGAGTTTTACCCACTGTTTGGATGGTTTATTGTTAACCCAGCTGATCACATCTTTTAATTGTGATGCATAATAATAAGCCAAATTGGGGAAAGCTAGTCTACCCCACTCTATAGGCTTAGATGGACCTTCAGAATTCACCATTCGTCTTCTATATTTCCATATGAATTTTAAAAGTGCATCCTGTTATGTTTTTACTGTCATGTTGGGGTTACCAGCTGGGATGCACTGAAACAAAAATAATAACTTTGGGGAGACATTCATCTTTACCAAGGCTACCCTGCCATGCCAAGAAAGCTCATATTTATTCCATTCCTCCAAGTCTTTTTATTATTTTATTCCGTAGTAGAGGGTAATTTGCCCTAAAAATATGCCTATGTTTCTCTACAATATTTATTCCTAAATTATTTTAAGATTCCTTTACCCATTTACATTTATGTAGCTGACAATAGTTTGTTTTGTCCCTTTGGGGAATATTATTTCCTAAAATTGCAGGTTTATAGTAGTTTATTTTGAAGCCAGATACCTGTTCAAATGCCAGAGTCAATTGTTCTATAATTATTCACGAGGCTTCTGGCTCATGCAAATATAACAAGACAGTGTTATACAAAGCTATTTGGTGTTCTAAGCCAGAAGACATTCTGATGCCCTTTACCGAGGGACTGCTCTCATTTATTGCAAATGGCTGTGTTGCCAAAGCAAACAGGGGGATAATGGGCAACCTTGTCTCATACCCCTCGACATATTAGGAGGCAGGGATTGAAGACCAAAGCAGATGCTTGAGAATGAGTATATAAGGTCATTATGCCCCTCTAAAACTGATTTCCAAAAGCAAACCTTACCAAAATCTGTCTGAAGTACTCCCACTCCAGTTGGTTGAAGGTTTTCTGAGCATCCAAACATAGTAGTGCATAGAAAGAATAGTTAGAAATAAGGATTATGAATCAAATTCAGAGGTCTTCTGATATTATCAAATAGATGCCTGCCAGCAATGAACCCATTCTAGTCAGGGTGAACAATCTGTTTGCTAGCACCCTGGCATAAATTTTAGCATCCACACTGGTCAAGAAATAGGTCTTAAATGATGCAGATGACATCATTTTTTTTGCCCCTTTCCATGAATCTGGAAACTTGTTCCCCTGCAATATTAAACAATTCTGTTAAAATAGGGACCAACACTCGTTTTAGAGCTTTATAATACACTCTAGAAAACATGGAGCTGGACTGGATTTTAACTTCTTGATTACACCTTCAACTTTCTCTGCAGCAATTTGCCCCTCGAGAGCTGCCACATCATCCTCTGAGAGCTAAGGTAGTTTTACACTTCTCAAATAGGTATTTATATGGTCAGGATTTGGATGTTCTGAAGCATATAAAGTATGGAAAAAGTTAACAAATATTTCAGAGATCTGTTTGGTGACAATTACTAAATCTCCCTTTTTATTTCTAACAAAAGATGGCTGATTTATCCTATTTCTTTTTTAACTTTCTGGCTAAAAGCCTATCAGCTTCATTGCCCTTTTCATAATATTTTTGTTTACTATATCTAAGCGTTTGCTGGGCCTTACCTGTTTGTAACAGGTTAAGCTTCTCTCTCCTCTCAATTATTTACTTCTATACTCATAGATTTGGTAAATTTATGTCTCCCTTGCAAAGCAGAAGGTACTTCAACCAACCCTTCTTAAAGAGCTCTCATCTTTTTGTGGAATGATGCTTTACAGGGATCCCCCTTCTATTGAACACTTCTATTGATCCCTTCTGTATTGTTTTCTTCTATATACTTCTGGAAAATTTCTTTCTGGTCTTGAATTCTAAGGGGATCGTACAACAAAGCTCCATTCAACTGCCAGGCCCTTTGTTTTCCCACTGAGCTCCAATCTTTTTATCTAATATATGCAGGGGCATGAGCAGACTAAGTTATAACTCCCAGATGTCTTATTTAAAGAGGCACAAATGTAATGGAGAGCTCGCATCTGGCTGGGGCGGGAAGGGGGGCTTTCTGCTTTTAACAAAGGGTAATATACTGGGCGAGAGCAGACTTAATACTCATGGGAGAGTCTATGAATGCCATGACTGTTAATGTTAAGGGAGTGGATGATCCAATGAAAAGGGAAGGGGTATTCTGCTCACTGAAAAAGGATTGTTGGAGTATAATCTATTTACAAGAAACACACTTGAAGACAAATTATAATTAATACCTGAACACTTTTAGGTTACCACATGTCACTCCAGAAGGACTCTAATAGAAGAGAAGTGGCAATATTGTTTGCTAAACACATCCCTTGTATTGTCTCAGCAAATTCATAATTAGAAGGCAGATATATATTCATTAAGGGGTCCTTGAAAAGTAAACTTCTCACCTTAGCAGAGGCGCCAGAATGGGGGAGGGAGGATCCAGGGGGCCATGGCCCTCCCACTGTTTACTGGGCCATAAGGGTGAGCAATGGGCAGGGAGGGGACAGAGAGGAGTGAGCAGGGGCACGCTCTTGGGGCAAAGGGGCAGTGCAACAGGGCGGATGCTCGTGGAGAAGGGGTGCTGTGAGGGCAGGGGTTAAGAGAGAAGGGGTGGGGGGGAGGCCTAGAGGGCAGTGTGGCATGGGGAGGGGCACAGTTCTGGTGCCTCTGGCCCCACTACTTTTAGCATGCTTCTGCTGCTCCTGCAACCTTACCCAATGTATATACTCCCAATCAAGGGCAACCTGTTTTTGATCCATTTTTGGGGGGTTTAAAATGTTTTAGGGCAGGGGATATTATTCTGGGGGGGATTAATGAGGTGCTTAATCTTACTTTGGACCTATTGAATATACTCATAGGGTATTTGGAAGGAGCAAGTGCAAAGTTGTTGCATCACTTAGAAAATGATGATCTGGTGGATGTCTGGCAGGAGATGAAGCTGGACATCAGAGCCCATACGTATCATTCTGCTACTCATGGATCTTGTTCCTGGATTGATACAATTTTGTTTCTAGGACTTTTCTAATTTGCTTGCTTTTCTCCACTCATGAAAGGGCTCAGCTTCACAACCCTGCAGCCCGAAATTCTGTTTACAGCAGCAGCAAGGTGTTGTGTCCTATGCTGATACTCGGGTATACCAACCCTCTAGAAAACAAAGCCGGCAGTGGGGATTGTTTTTCTGATGTAGACACTTGTCCACTAAAATAGCCTTTTTCATGCAGGCCACTGCATAGCAGCTCTTAGGTCTGATTTACATAAGAGTTTTACCTTGGTTGAACACACTTGTTAATGTTTAGCATCGTGTTAGGTAATGACTTTTTGGCATGGCATCTGACACCTGTTAAGTCATATTCAACTAATGCCATTGTTGAAATGTTCAGACATAAGATTTTTGTAGTGACAAGCAGATCTTGGTCACCACTAGATTTTGCTGAACTTTGCTGTACTAACACCCTTGGAGGTGCAAAACTTCACATTACCTTAGAAATCCCCTCAGCCACCTTGCCTCAGCGGTGTGGCTCACTTTGAATGTGAAGAGTTTATTGTGCTGTTCATGTAGCTGAGAGAGAGAGATTTATACTGTTGGACTGGCATTCCTTTGTGCGCTATTGGCAATAAAAACCCTTTCGAACACACGAAAGTGTAAAGTAGACATCTTTGGTCTCGGTCTCATTTTGTGTTTGAGTCTGGAAGAATTTTTGGCACTGATCAGTTTCCTGGGTGCAGTAAAAGTGAACAAGTTTTACTGTTTTTTAGGTCTGTTCTTTTCACCTGAAATTATTATTAGAACAGCAGGCACTTAAGCCCCCTGGGCCAGCGCTGGCCCTTCCACTTGGAGCAGAGCTGCATGAAGTACTCAGGAGGAACATATTTCATACCAGGCAGGGAATTAAACTGCACTTTGAAATGGGTTACAGGCAAGTCAAGTCCATGTTCTGTTGTTTTTTATTTTGTGCAGCAGCTGCTGGAATGCGTAACTCAGGATCTCATCTGCAGGGCCGTTTGTTTTCCCTTCTCTGGACCGCATAGTCGTAGGGCAACATGTAGAACAATGGGAAGCAATGGTCTGAAAGGGATTATCTAGGCTAGATGTCAGGAATAGTTTCATAATTAGTGAAAATCAGCATGGAAGAATCTCCACCTGGAAAGTAGTAGAATCTTTTCCATCACCCATTTCAGCCAGGAAAAGTCTATAAAGGGCAGAGTATAGAGTGGAGAAGCTTTCAGTCAGTCCTATCCATTTTTTTACCTACATACTGAAAGATGGTGTGAGTATATGTACATCATTATGGCTTGCTGAGGGGAGAGGCTTCTACATATCCCCTTTACAAGGGAAAATAAAGGGATGCTGATTTCTTAGAACTTCAGGCACCATCTAGATGCAGAGGGGTGTTTGGAATCCAGGTTTAGCTAGAGTTATGCATAGGTTAGATCAAGCATTTTATTGCAGAACTCCTCTCTAGGTTTTGCAGAGAATGGTTTAAATGACAAGATTTGAGAAATCAAGGCAACTTCTAATATACAAAACAATGCTGCCAAACCTGGCCTGAGCGCTGGGTGTGCAACCTGAGCCTGTCAGGTTACAGTATGAAAGTAGTGCACTGTGCTAGTGTTAAGCAATTCAACACAGGACATATGTCCGTTCAAGGCTTGAGTTTATTAACCAGAGTAGAGGTAATTGTGTTTACCCCTCTAACTCCTTGGTTGTTTTGTATAGCAATAGGCATATTTCTCTGAACCTGGAATTTAAGATTTAAAAAACTTTATCCACATCCTCAGCTGCTGTGAATCAGCATAGTACCATTCTGACCGCCTAGGACTTGGTTCTTTATTTCCTTAAGAATAGGAGGAGGAGGAACTTTAGAGTGACCATGGAGAACATTCGTTTCCTAGCTTGCATCTGTTGACCTAAATGGACAATTGAAGGAGATCTGAATTGCCCTTGGTCTTTAGTATCTACAGTGAATTAGTGCACCACTTGTGACACTCCCCTATGGACACAGTAGCATTAGGAGGTTCAGTTGTGGCTGATAATTCAGCATAAAGCCTCTTCTCCCACAATGAATGTATTTGTTTACAACACTTCTCACCACTTCCATCTACCCAAAATTACTCTAGCACCATCATGCCTGTTTTAAAGTGTCTTTCTTACACTGTCATTTTTGAAAGATCACCATTGTATCTCCTTTTAAAGACAATGTTACAAGAACTGGGATGGGGTTGAACAAACAGATTCTCTTTCCACTGAAACATTTCTCTACCTACACAGACTAAACTTCAGAATAGTTCTAGTCTAATCAATAGAGGGATATTCTGCATTAGCAGCACTGTTCAGGTTCCACATATGCTGTGTACATGGAAGCCAACACAAGACCATTATGTCCTTTCCAAGAATTATTTATCTCCTGTCTGAGCATTTTCTTATCTGAGAAAAATACAAGCTTAAAAAACCAACAATCCATCCCCCTTCCCTTTATTTCCCCTTCAGCAATGGACTTCAATTTTCTGGGCTACCCCAAGACAACTTTTCCTTCTCAGTGTATTTGGGAATGAGGTAGAGAGTTAAAACATTCTCATACTTAACCTGAAAACTCCAACCAGAAGGGGCTGGGGCCTTCCGTTACTGCAGGCCCTGTTTATCCAGTCAAACCTCCACAAATTGAGATGTTTTCTGCTTCTGGAGGAAATACAAGGAAGTTTCTACAAGTGTGTCACGTCCAGCCAGATTCCTTTTGTTCATCTGTTTGCTACTGTTGACATTACAAATTTTGTACTGCCTCACACCAAGCACAATATAAAGACAATGATATTTACCAAAATACCCCTTCTAAATTCACATTTAACAGAGCAGGAAAGACTGGGTCAGGAATTTGGTGTAGTCACTGTAAGCACACTACAAATAAGAGTTTTTTCAGGGCTTTGAAATGAATAGTTGCTCGCGGGGGGAT
The DNA here is from genome assembly GCF_009764565.3 of Dermochelys coriacea. NCBI lineage: Eukaryota > Metazoa > Chordata > Testudines > Dermochelyidae > Dermochelys > Dermochelys coriacea. The sequence goes on from NC_050068.2 coordinate 249,727,170, forward strand.
CATCATTTTTGGGATTTGCAAGAAGGCTGAAGAATCATGTGCTCAGCTTGATGAAAAAGAAAGAAAGAAAGAGCGAGAGAGACACACACACACACACACACACACACACACACACACAGAGCTCTTGAGAAAGTGGTGGTTTCCACATTACACTCGAGCAGAAGAGACCATATGTAAAAGTAAAACCTCCGTTAGACAATTTTTTTTTTAAATGCCCAAGTAATAATCTCCTTCCAACCAGCCTTTTCACTGGATTTTGAGAATGCTGTGTTGGTGCTGCTAGCCTATTGCTGTGGAAATTATTCTGATGTCACAAATTCAATGCTACGCCTTCATTGCAAGATCAAACATGATGGTGAGCTGACATGCAGCATTCAATCTGAGGTAGCAATGGGCCTGCACTGCCCAGTTTTGACCCAGTTTTAAAAACTCTACAAGTCAGGAATGTTCTGATCTTTGTTTTATATAGACTGCACATTAAGACTCAGAAACAGGATTCATTTTGGATCCTGTGTAATCCTCTCCCCTCCCACCCTGCCCCAGATAAAAAAATTAAAGTGTTCAGCTCCCATGGTTTGGGCCTATCAGTAACTTAAACAGAACTATCCTCCAGCTGTTGGCAAGGGTGCCAAGGAAAGTTTGAAGAGACAAATGAAATGTAACTTCATTCATGTTTTAATTCTGATGTTCTGGAAAGTCTCCATTACAGTGAAAGCCCCCTTTAGAACAGGTGTGTTTGGACACAGCCCCACAATACTGAGTTGAATATATGCCGCTATGGTTTATTTTCAATATTCATCATTGAAGGGATACTCCGGATGGTCACGCCACCTGTGAAGAGAATGCAGATAAAGAGTCTTCACTACAAAAGCTATTACATACGGCAACACTGGACACTAGCACTAGTTATACAGTGCCTAGCACAACAGGCTCCAGACTGGGTTGAGGTCTCTGCCTCCTACTGTAATGAAATGCTACTGGGGTAACCCAAATAGGCTTAAGAAAAGAAGATAGTAGAGTCCTTCAGCTAACCTTTGAAGCTTACAGAGTGAAAATGATTGAAAGCTGTTCATTGACCTACATGAAGAGCTCTGGGGCAGGATATGTGTGTTAGTTAAGTTCCGGGTGGACTGGTATTCATACCACACAAGTCAGCACTGGTACTGACATAGCTTTGTGGGTAGACTCAGGAAGCCAGAGACTTACCAGGCATGAGGGGGGAAAGATAAATTGGTGGTTCCCTCTAGGTCAGATATGAGGCACATTAGTGTTCGGCAGATTAGGGCAAGCTTTCCCTGCCTTGTTGCTAGAGACTTCAGACCTATGTTAAATCCTCTTCACGCAAAACATTCTACACAGGTTTCAGAAAACAGGTAAATCTGCAGATTTTCCTGCTTCTGCAGGGGAAAAAAATGCCATTGTTTGTTTGATGGATGCCATATGGCTAGAATGCTCCTCATCTGGAGTCCCAGTGCTGGCTAAACTTAGTGGAAAGTCAGAAAACAGCAGCTCTAAAAAAAAGATGCATTTCTTTAGCTCAGGTTGTTTGAGCTGGCATGGATGGGTCTGCTCTGGCTTGGCCTTTTTTCCATGAGTCTTTTGTATCCAAGCTAACCTTAGCTGTCCCCTTTAATTAAATTGCAGTAACTCAGCATGGGTGTGAATACCCTATTTAGTTATTTTATAGCATTCATGTTTGAGTGGTCACAAGGAGCCTTTGAATGAACTAATTAAGGTGAAGGGGAAGTTCATGTATGTTAGTGCAATTGTTTTATGTCCATCTGACTGCAGACTCAATTACAAGACTTCAGACTTAATATAAGTTGTGTATGTCTAGGAAAAGTAAAGAAAATCTAGGAATGCCATAAAATGCAGACATGTTCCCAGAGCCAAATGTAGGCAAGTGCAAATATCTTCCACATTTCCCTCTTTAGTCCCAGAAAACCTGGAGGCTACACTACACTTCCAGTCTTCTGGCTAACTAAGCAGATATTATAGGTGGTTTCTGAAATAAAAGTAGGTTATAATGAAGATGTAGGCCAGCACTTCCTGTTAGTAAAAACAAACGGTTGTGTGAAACACTGCTGAGGGCATCATGGCAGCTGTGTTATTTATCTGCACCATTAGTATATTACCAGTAAAGCTGGATAAAAACTGGAATTTGTCCCATGGGAAGTGATATTGACTTTTTTCCTTCCGATTTAAGGATGAAATTCACAGAATGGAAAGTTCCAAACATTTCAATTCAGTAATGTTAAGACATTTCATTTGGACATTTTCAACCAAAATGAAACATTGACATTCCCAGATTGAAAAAACTAGTTTGTTGAATCAAATCAAGATGTTTTGTTTCAGCTTGGGTTGCATTAATCTGGTCCCCCTGAGTAGCCATAGTGCCTCATGTTTCCATTTTTTTCCAGGCTGGGCTCCCCACATCTCATGATATACTGTGATCATGCTGCACTGCTACTTGTTCAATGAAAGCGGAGACAGTGCATCATAGGAGATGTAGTTCAGCCAAGGAGCCTGGCTCACAGGGGAGAATGTGGGGGGATAAGGCACCTGCACTTCAACTCCCATGAGGCACTTTGGCACATCAGGCTGACAGATCAGCTGACCTGAAACATTTAGGTTTCCCATTGGAAAACAAACAAAATTCAACAAAATCAGTTTTTCTGAAGACAGTTTAGATTTCAGATACTGCATTGTTTGTCAAACATGTTGATGTAAAATTCCACTGTAGTTAACATGGGTAAGCTTTGGTAACTAATAAGATAATGCTATCGAAATGAAACGTACTTGTACACAACTGCATTCTAGTTTAAAGCTAGAAAAACCACAGGAAAGTCAAAAACATTCATTCATTCATACCTGCAATAGTGGAATATTTCCCAACAAATACATTAAGTATATTTTCATTTTCCTGTTTGACCTTTTCACACAGGAATTGACAACCTGAATCAGACCAGACAATGTCCTATCTGACAGGGGCTGGTCCAGATGCTTAATACAGTGTTCTAACATCTTCTTAAGAAGATCCGGTGTCATCTGCCCCATACAAATTAGGCAAAATTGTGTTCTAACAATTTGAGACTGGCTTAAACAGTAAAGTGTAAGGCTTAACATCTCCTCCCAAAAGCTGATAATTATGACAACTTTCTATATTCTAGTTATCCATATAAAGTGTCCACTCCCTTTTTGAATCTTGCTAAGTTTTTGGCCTCATTGACTTCCTGTGGCAACAAATTCCACAGTCTAATAATGTGTTATATGAAAGAGTATTTCCTTTATTAGTTTTGAATTTACCACCTTTAAACTTAATTGAATGTCCTCCCTCTTCTCAACATTCTCCCCCTTCCCCATGGGCATCGAACTTCCCTACATGAAGATATTTATGAATTCCAGCCAAGATTTACTTTCCACAAGCAGAGTCTGAATTATAAATTTGAAATATCTGCAGATTAGGAATCTTAGCTAAGAAATCCAAACAGTTTCTAGTATCAAGAACATAATAATTTTAGATAATTTTTAAATAGAAAAAGATAATCATTAAAAAACATATTGCAAGTTGATCACTTGGCTATCCCCAGATTCACTGAATGAATAAATAAACATAATTATAGATTACAACCACCTTGCTGAGATGTTAGTGCATCTTCAACCTAATTCACCTTTCCTATCATCTATAGTCCATCACCTTTTAGGTAGCTAAGTAAACTGGTCCATTTGTTCCTGTTGGACTTTGCTAACCATAGATAAAGGCAGGAAAAAAGCTGTTAATGCTCTAGAGTTGCTGCAATCCTAGAATGTTTAGACCTTTTGTCCCAGCACAGTCATCAGGAGACAAGAGACCTAATCCAAGAAGGTGGAGAGGGATACACCAAAATTAATGCCTTTGTTGCTTTAGGTAACATAGTGAATGTCCTGAAAAGGGGTCAACATACAGTATAGCCATAGGCTGGACATGCTCTTGTACTAGAAAATGGATAGTCTTATTTTCAGCCAAACTTGGAGCCCTAAGAGAAGTGCTTTAGGATGCTTCAGGATCAAATGTCAAGTGTTAGTACTATGCACATGATAGGAATTTGAGATTCAGCTCCAGCATTCACTTGTAACAGATAACACTATCCTGGATGAACCATATGGAATTAAGATAAATCTTTGTGACAGGGTCGGGCCAGATGGCTATAGGAGAGTATAGAAGGCAGATATATAAGCCCCAGGCTAAGTAGGTCCCTTTTCCCTGGGTAAGGTAACAGGGAAGGTTCCAGAACAATCAGGAACCTTCTGGAGACAATTAAGACAGGCTGATTAGAACACCAATCAAGAAGCTGCTAGAATCAATTAAGGCAGGCTAATCAGGGCACCTGGGTTTTAAAAAGGAGCTCAGTTCCTATCAGTTTGTGATGCACGTATGAGGAGCTGGGAGCAAGAGGCACTAGGAGCTGAGAGTGAGAACGCGGACTGTTGGAGGACAGAGAAGTACAAGCATTATCAGACACCAGGAGGAAGGTCCTATGGTGAGAATAAAGAAGGTGTTGGGAGGAGGCTATGGGGAAGTAGCCCAGGGAGTTGTAGCTGTCGCACAGCTGTTCCAGGAGGCACTCTAGACAGCTGCATTCCACAGAACCCTGGGCTGGAACCCGGAATAGAGGGCGGGCCCGGGTTCCCCCCAAATCCTCCCAACTCCTGGTCAGACACAGGAGGAGTCGACCTGGACTGTGAATTCAGAAAAATGGCCAAGCTGAGGGCTGCCCTGAAGCTCCAAGGTGAGCAAATCCACCAAGTAGAGCAGGAACTTTGTCACATCTTATTGAATTAAATTAATGCCTCTGGGGTCGATTGTATTAAAAGTGCATTATTTATGTGTTATTGCGGACTTGTATGCAACTTCTCTAGGAGATGTGATTAATGCAATCTCTGAGAAGTATTAGGAATTTCATCAGGACTTCTTGGGAGAACATATGTTAAGCAGATTGTCTAGGAAATACTTTGTGTGAAGGGAATGACAGTGATTCACACCCCTTTTGAATCTTTGGCTTGGGCAGAAAACCACTGTCTGGCTGATTAGGTAATCGCAGTCTCCTCAAAAGGCCCAAACAGGGTAAATGAATTATTTGATGTCACGAGGGTGCTTGTTCTGAGCTGAAACAGTGATGAACTTGTGACCACAGGAAAAACCTCTGGATAGGGTTTGAATGACTAAATCACCAACCAGAGTCCATGGTGAAGTTGAGGTGACTGCTGAAAAGGTAAAGAAATTATGTGCATGCTGACTAGTTTAAGAATTAAGTGTGCTTGCTTAGAAATAGCTGTGTGGTAGCTGAACTGTAGCAATTACACTGTGTACCATCTCTGAAGAGAAGGCAAAACAACTTGCTTAGGCAGCCTCCTGTTTGCTGAGGATGATCACAAGGAAGGCAGGGGACTATTCAGTATAGAAATATCTCAGTCAGAAGGGAGAGACAAAAGCACGTGTTTCCACCTGTCAAATAATAAGATTGTGGAAGTAACATGTGTAAGTTCATCTGCCCACTCTTGACCTGCAGTATACAGATCATGAGCCAGTACTCATTCTATTCAATATGGAAAGTGTTTGGAAAAGTTTGATTGTCAAATATATTACAGTAGGACATGAGCTGAACAGTAAATCATGCAATAAGATTTGGAAGGCAGTTAGTCTCTCACAGGAAGCAACACCAGTTGGAACTTTTATGAGTAAACAGAACAGGACTCTAGGAAAGTGTGGTGGTGGCAGAGCGGTGGGATCATTTTGAACCAGAAGCACAAACCTCAGGATATTAAAAGGACTTTTTTCTTCTTTTGGCTACTTGGAAAGCAGGGAGGTTTTTTTTGTTTTTGTTTTTTATTAAAAGGACACCTTTTTTTAGATGAGAGCAGCTGGAGGTTCGTTCTCTCTCTCTCTCTCTCTGCCTCAGGGCAGAGTAGTCAAGCTACAGCAAGGGAATTCACAAGCGGGGTTGTTGGTTTTTTTAGCTGAGAGCAGCTGGAAATTTTTTGTTTTTTCTCTTTCTTCTTTGCCTCAGGGCAGAGTAGTTAAGCTATAGAAAGAGAATTCACAAGCTAGGTTTTTTTCTTTTTAGCTCTCGGGTTAGGTTAGGCTAAGTGCAGGGACGCTAAAACGACAGAAAGTGATGTCCAAAAGAAACTAGATTTAACCAGATTGGAAGCTGAAGGAACATGAAAGACAACTGGAATTAAAACAGATGTAGATTGATGCACAAGTGGCCAGAGAAAAAACTGCTAGGGAGGAGAGAGAAAGAGAGAGGAAGCATGAACTGGAGGTGATAAAGTTAAGAGGATAAAACCCTTCAGCAGCTGGCTCCGCCTCCCCAAAAATACACAAATGGGAAGGACTATGTCCACAGTATGATGAATCCAGTGATATTGTTGAATATTTCATCACATTTGAAAGACTGTGCACCCTCCATGTGATTCCTGAAGATCACATGATGACCACATTGGTATCAAAATGACTGGAAGAGCTCTGGACATATTCAACAAGATGCCTATTGAGGATGCTTCTGACTATGGCAAATTTAAGGATTTGGTTTTGAAGCAATTTCAAATTACACCTGAAATTTGCAGAGTGAAATTTAGAGCCCTTAAGAGAGAGGCTGGACTAAGTAATGTGGCTTAGGTAAACCAGATGAAGGATCTGTTAGATAAATGGGTCAAAGGAAGGGGTGTAATTATCTTTGAAAGGAATGTGTGATTTGGTTGTTCAGGAGTAGTTCCTGACTAATGACCAATGATGATGTAAAACAGTGTTTATGGGATAAGAAAATGGACTCAGCAGAATGTCTTGCTTCTTATGCTGATCAATACAAGCAGTCCCAGACCACCAGAGAGGCGGAGCAAATCAGAACAAACCGGGTGGAGATAGCAGAGAGGAACAACCGTGGTTGCAGTTTGGGGGGATACCAGAAGGGGCACCCCAAGACCACCTCATACCACCAGGGGCAGCCCAAGGCTCCAACTACACCCCAGACACCTTATTGTCCCACCACACCATTCTCCAGCAACCCACCTCGCCCCAGTGACCAGTCAGCTGAGTGACATTTTAAATGTAATGAGCTGGGGCATGTAAAGACCAACTGCCTAAGAACCCCAACAGATTGCATTTCATTGCACCAGGGTCACACCAAAGGTCCTCAGGCCCAGATACCCTCAGAGCGAAGGGAAACTGTGAGTGTGGGTGGGAAGAAGGTTATCGCGTGGAGGGACACTGGAGCACAAGTATCGGCTATCCACCAATCCCTAGTGGATCCCAAATTCATCAACCCAGAGGCCCAAGTGATGATTCAACCTTTCAAGGCAACCTCTTTTGACTTGCCTACAGCCAAGTTCCTATCCAATACAAGGGCTGGTCAGGAATGTGGACTTTTGCAGTGTATAATGATTATCCCATTCCCATGCTGCTGGGGGAAGACTTGGCTAACCATGTGAAGCTAGCCAAGAGGGTGGGAATGGTCACCTGCAGTCCCAGAACTGGAACTAGCAGAGCAACCAGCACCAGAACCATTGGCAGCACTGAATCCAGCACTTACAACCCAGTCTGCAACTCTAACACCAGAGGGCACCACCAAGCCCACACTGGCAGCAGCAGCTAAACCTGCACAAGAGGCTCAACCAGAGCCTGAAACCCAACATAGTGCACCAGCGGAGAGTGGTTCACAGTCAACCGAAACAGCCCTATTACTTACATCGCTTCCAGAGGGACCAAGCCCAAGTCCACAATCCAGTGCAGAACTGATGTCTTCAGTATCAAGGAAACAGTTTTGGGCCGAGCAGGAAGCAGATGAAAGCCTCCAGGGAGCTTGGATGGTAGCATGGAACAACCCACCGCCTCTCAGCTCTTCTAATAGATCCCAGTTTGTGGTAGAAAGAGGACTTTTATACAAGGAAACTCTTTCGGGTAGACACCAAGAAGACTGGCATCCTCAAAGACAGTTGGTAGTTCCAACTAAGTACTGGGTAAAGCTCTTGAGCTTAGCCCATGATCATCCTAGTGTCCATGCTGGGGTGAACAGGACCAAAGACCGTTTGGGGAAGTCATTCCACTGGGAGAGAATGAGCAAGAACGTTTCTACCTAAGTACAGTCTTGTGAGGTGTGCCAAAGAGTGGTGAAAACCCCAAGACCAGGTCAAAGTCCCTTTCCAGCCACTCCCCATCATTGAGGTTCCATTTCTGCAAGTAGTTGTGGATATTCTGAGTCGTTTTCCAAAAAAGACACCCAGAGGAAAGGAGTACCTACTGACTTCCATGGATTTTGCCACCAGATGGCCAGAAGCAGTAGCTCTAAGCAAAACCAGGTCTAAAAGTGTGTGCCAGGCATCAACAGACAGACTTTTTTGCCAGGGTAGGTTGGCCCTCCAACAACCTTACGGATTTGGGAACTAATTTTCTGGCAGGAACCATGAAAAGCCTTTGGGAAGTTCATGGGGTGAACCACTTGGTTGCCATCCCTTACCACCGTCAAACAAATGGCCTGGTGGAGAAGTTTAATGGAACTTCGGGGGCGATAGTACATAAATTCATAAATGAGCACTCCAATGATTGGCATCTAGTGTTGCAGCAGTTGCTCTTTGCCTACAGAGCTGTACCACATCCCAGTTTAGAGTTTTCACCATTTGAACTTGTGTATGGCTGCAAGGTTAAAGGGTCATTACAGTTGGTGAAGCAGCAATGGGAGGGGTTTACGCCTTCTCCAGGAACTAACATTCTGGACTTTGTAAACAACCTACAAAACACCTTCTAAGACTCTTTAGCCCTTGCTAGAGAAAACCTAACAGATGCTCAGGAAGAGCAAAAGGCCTGGTATGATAAACATGCCAGAGAGCGTTCCTTCAAAGTAGGGGACTGGGTCATGATCTTGACGGCGCTCCAGGTCCATAAGATGGAAGCGTCGTGGGAAGGGCCATTTGCGGTCCAAGAGCTCCTGGGAGCTGTTAACTATCTCATAGTATCCCCCATCTCAAACCTAAAGCCTAAAGTGTACCATGTTAATTCTCTAACGCCCTTTTATTCCAGAGAATTAAAGGTTTGTCAGTTTACAGCCTAGGGAGGAGATGACGCTGAGTGACCTGAAGGTGTCTACTACGAAGGGAAAAGTGACGGAGGCATGGAAGAGGTGAACCTCTCCATGACCCTTGGACATCTGCAGCGATGGCAAATCAAGGAGCTGTGCACTAGCTTCGTGCCGATGTTCTTAGCCACCCCAGGACAGACCGAACGGGCATACCATTCCATTGACACAGGTAATGCTCGCCCAATTAGAGTCCAACCTTACCGGGTGTCTCCAAGTCAAAACTGCTAAAGAACAGGATATCCAGGACATGCTACAGATGGGTGTAATCCTTCCCTCTGACAGTGCATGGGCATCTCCAGTGGTTCTAGTTCCCAAACCAGGTGGGCAGATACGCTTTTGTGTGGACTACCATAAACTAAATGCTATAACTCGCCTAGACAACTGTCCAGTGCACAGATGAGCTATTGGAGAAACTGGGACATGCCCAGTTCATCTCTACCTTAGACTTAACCAAGGGGTACTGGCAAGTACTGCTGGATGAATCCACCAAGGAAAGGTCAGCCTTTATCACCCATGTGGGGCTGTATGAATTTAAAGTACTCCCTTTTAGGCTGTGAAATGCACCCACCACTTTCCAAAAACTTGTAGATAGTCTCCTAGCAGGATTGGGAGAATCTGCAGTCGCCTACCTTGATGATGTGGCCATCTTTTCTGATTCATGGGCAGAACACCTGGAGCATCTGCAAAAAGTCTTCAAGCGCATAAGGGAGGTAGGACTAACTGTTAAGGCTAAGAAGTGTCAAATAGGCCTAAACAGAGTGACTTACCTTGGACACCAGGTGGGTCAAGGAACTATCAACCCCCTACAGGCTAAAGTGGATGCTATCCAAAAGTGGTCTGTCCCAAAGTCAAAGAAACGGGTCCAATCCTTCTTAAGCTTGGCCGGATATTACAGGCGATTTGTACTGCAATACAGCCAAATCGCTGCCCCACTGACAGACCTAACCAAAAAGAAACTGCCAAATGCAGTTCAGTGGACTGAAGAGTGGCAAAGGCCTTTAACCAGCTTAAAGCGACACTCATGTCTGACCCTATGCTAAGGGCCCCAGACTTTGACAGACCTTTCCTAGTAACCACAGATGCGTCCGAGCGTGGTTTTAATGCAGGAAGGACCGGATCAAGAATTCCATCCTTTTGTGTTTCTCAGCAAAAAACTGTCTGAGAGGGAAAGCCACTGGTCAATCAGCGAAAAGGAATGTTACGCCATTGTGTACGCACTGGAAAAGCTACGCCCATACATTTGGGGACGGCATTTCCACCTGCAAACCGACCATGCTGCGCTGAAGTGGCTTCATGCCATCAAGGACAATAACAAAGAACTTCTTTGATGGAGTTTAGCTCTCCAAGATTTTGATTTTGAAATAGAACACATTTCAGGCGCTACTAACAAAGTGGCTGATGCACTCTCCCATGAAAGTTTCCCAGAATCAACTGGTTAAAATCATCCTTGAAATATGGAAAATATTGTTAGTTTTTATATAATCAATAGTATATCTAGAGGTGCATGTGTCTTATTAATTCTTTTTTCTCCTAGAGTTCCAGGAAGAAATCACAGCCAGTGTGGAGCAGGCTGTCCAGCATGGTCTATGATTTGGAGGGCGTGTCATAAGCATACAGCTAAGGATATCATAAAATCCCTCCTTTACCTGTAAAGAGTTAAGAAACTCAGATAACCTGGTTGGCACCTGACCAAAAGGACTAATAAGGGGAGAAGATACTTTCAAATCTGTGAGGGAAGGGTTTTGTTTTGGGTTTTTGTTGTTCTCTCTGGCGACAAAGAGAGAGAGACCAAACAAGTAATCCAACTTCTACTGAATGATGCATCTAAAATGACAGAAATAGTAAGTAATAACAAGGAAATGTGTTAGAGTATCTTTTGTTTTAGCTTGTGAATTTTCCCTATACTAAGAGGAAGGTTTATTCCTGTTTTTTTGTAACTTTAAAGTTTTGCCTAGAGAGGAATCCTATGTGTTTTAAATCTTATTACCCTGTAAAATTTATTTTCCATCCTGATTTTAAAGAGATGTTTCTTTTACTTTTTTTTCTTTATAATAAAGGTTCTGTTTTTAAGAATCTGATTGGGGTTTTTAGTGTCCTAAAATCCCAAGGGTCTGGTCTGTGCTCACCTTGTTTACTCTCAAGCCTCCTCAGGAAAGGGGGTGAAGAGGTTTGGGGGGATATTTTGGGGAAACAGGAACTCCACGTGGTCCTTTTCCTAAATCTTTATCTAACTCACTTGGTGGTGGCAGCAATACTGTTCGAAGGACAAGAAAAAATTTGTGCCTTGGACATTTTTAAGTAAGCTGGTAGAAATAAGCTTAGGGGGTCTTTCATGCGGGTCCCCACATCTGTACCCTAGAGTTCAGAGTGGGGAGGGAACCCTGACACCACTCAAGAGAGGCAATGTGTGGGGAGCCAGAAGCCTAAGAGCGGATGCCCTTACTGCACCACTAAGGGGAAATACAGGTGCAGTTGCCTTGAACTGTGACACTGCTCATATGAGGAAAGCAATGGCAGTGCAGCAGAGGCAAGAGACAATACTCCACTCCTAGGAGTACTCAGAACTCCACTGAGACAATGACAATTGTTGAGTGATTCCTTTTACTGAGTGAGCTCCACAGCATGCTCCTTAGCTGTCTGGGACAGTCACCACCACTTGAGGAAAGAGGAGAGAGTTTTGAAGCACAGATGGAACTGAGCCAAACACCAGCTACCCACCCCTTGACCTAGGAGGCTGTTCAGACTCTGAACCATATGCAAATGTTGCAAATTTTGAAGTTTTACAAGTCATCTTATGTGCTGAACCACTAGACCTGAACAACCCTATGCTTTGATTTTTGAAATTCAGATGCCCTTTTATCACCGTAAGAGAACCTCTTGAAATAATGTAGATGTGATTGTGTATGGAAGTGTTGGCATGGCAGGGTTTACATTAAGAACCCAGCACTGTTCAGGAGCCTCCATTCACTTGCTATAGGGCTGGGATTCAGCTTGGACTTACATCAGCATCTCCACGTAACGGGTGTTTTTATTCAGGGCTTCAATGTCCTTCATTTCCTTGCCAGTGAGTGAGAAGTCAAAAATCTAGGGAAAAAGAGGAGATTAGGATTAAACTGCAGCAAGAGAGATTCAGTGTTTACTTGATCTCTCACTGTTGCACAGTGCACTGTTGAGAGCACTAGTGTAGACCAGCTGCTGGAGTTTTAGCCTGCTCAGAATAGGTCTAGATGACACTGATGAAGAGTCCAGTGTCCTGTCCATACTAGCTTCCCCTCTATTGCACCATCACCAGGTGATAGAAATTATGGTGAGTAAGAGTCAACATAGAAAAGGTTTATGGGGTGGTTAAGCCTCCTCTCTGCCTCAGGAGAGAAGGGGAAGATGCTCTAAGCAGGGGTCAGCAATATTAGTGGAGCAGAGACAAATCTATAACTTACCTGGAAGTTTTCTTTGATCCGCTGTGGATGGAAGCTTTTGGGAATGACCACCACCCCTCGTTGGATGTTGAAGCGCAGAACAACCTGTGCTGCCGTCTTGTTGTATTTTTCCCCAATGGCATTCAGCACAGGGTCCTTCAGTAAAGGAGGGGAAGACACATTTACCCTTGAATTTAAAAAAAAAAAGTGGTGTTATTTTGATTCTGGAGTATTTAAAGGAAAGAGGCAGAGAGCAGAAATCTGAAGCAAAAACTGATTCGGACAATCTGTTATGAATTGAAGATTAATTCTAAATGAAGATTAATTAATCTTCTAATGAAGATTAATTCTGATTAATTCATCAGTTATCACCATGTTTGCACTGTTTTCCCACTGCCTCTGTCAAACAATAAGATTTGCGGAGTAATATGCGTAAGTTCATCTGCCCATTCTCGACCTGCAGTTTACAGATCATGAGCCAGCACTCATCCTATTCATATGGAAAGTGTTTGGAAAAGTTTGATTGTCAAATATATTACAGTAGGACATGAGCTGAATAGTAAATCATGCAATAAGTTTTGGAAGGTAGTTAGTCTCTCACAAGAAGCAACACCAGTTGGAACTTTTACAAGTAAACAGAACAGGACTCTAGGAAAGTGTACCAAGGGGATAAGTCCTACATGAGCAAAGAGATGGACTGGGTGATCTAATAAGTTGTCCACCTCTAACCTCTGATCAGGTTCAAAGCATACAGGCATCTTCTAGCCTTTGGGAAGCCTCATATTGTACCTTTGTTTCCTGATAATCCTGATCTGCTTCTGAGTCAGGTATTGATCAGCCTAGATCAAGTTATCATGGGATCAGTTGTGTGGAGAAGAGAGGAGAGATGTTCCTCATGACTTCTAGGAAGAATTCTATTTGTTTTCCACTGGGTAGGTCCTCTGTTCTGTTTGGTGCCCTAAATGATCTAGTGTTTGCCCACCTTGCAGCTACTCATTTCAGTCTCAGAGCTCTATATTATAGTTGCCTCTCTTCTGGCCAACTGTATGGGCTGACTCACTGACATTCCCTATTGATAGAGCAAGGCAAGGAGATCACTTATAGATTCATAGATACTAAAGTCAGAAGGGACCATTCTGATCATCTAGTCCAACCTCCTGCACAGCGCAGGCCACAGAATCTCACCCACCCACCCACTCACTCCTACGAAAAAGCTCACCTATGTCTGAGCTATTGAAGTCCTCAAATCGTGGTTTAAAGACTTCAAGGAGCAGAGAAACCTCCCTCAAGTGACCTGTGCCCCATGCTACAGAGGAAGGTGAAAAACCTCCAGGGCCTCTCCAATCTGCCCTGGAGGAAAATTCCTTCCTGCCCCCAAATATGGCGATCAGCTAAACCCTGAGCATATGGGCAAGATTCACCAGCCAGATACCCAGGAAAGAATTTTCTGTAGTAACTCAGATCCCATCCATCTAATATCCCATCTCAGGGGATTAGGCCAATTTACCCTGAATATTTAAAGATCAATTAATTACCAAAATCCCATTATCCCATCATACCATCTCCTCCATAAACTTATCGAGTAGAATCTTAAAACCAGGTAGATCTTTTGCCCCCACTGCTTCCCTTGGAAGGCTATTCCAAAACTTCACTCCTCTGATGGTTAGAAACCTTCATCTAATTTCAAGTCTAAACTTCCTGGTGGCCAGTTTATACCCATTTGTTCTTGTGTCCACATTGGTGCTGAGCTGAAATAATTCCTCTCCCTCTCCTGTATTTATCCCTCTGATATATTTATAGAGAGCAATCATATCTCCCCTCAACCTTCTTTTAGTTAGGCTAAACAAGCCAAGCTCCTTAAGTCTCCTTTCATAAGACAAGTTTTCCATTCCTCGGATCATCCTAGTAGCCCTTCTCTGTACCTGCTCCAGTTTGAATTCATCCTTTTTAAACATGGGAGACCAGAACTGCACACAGTATTCTAGGTGAAGTCTCACCAGTGCCTTGTATAATGGTACTAAAACCTCCTTATCCCTACTGGAAATGCCTCTCCTGATGCATCCCAAAACTGCATTTGCTTTTTTCACAGCCATATCACATTGGCAGCTCATAGTCATCCTATGATCAACCAATATTCCAAGGTCCTTCTCCTCTTCCATTACTTCTAATTGATGCGTCCCCAACTTATAACTAAAATTCTTGTTATTAATCCCTAAATGCATAACCTTACACTTCTCACTATTAAATTTCATCCTATTACTATTACTCCAGTTTACAAGGTCATCCAGATCCTCCTGTATAATATCCCGATCCTTCTCCGAATTGGCAATACCTCCCAGCTTTGTATCATCTGCAAACTTTATTAGCACACTCCCACTTTTTGTGCCAAGGTCAGTAATAAAAAGATTAAATAAGATTGGTCCCAAAACCGATCCCCGAGGAACTCCACTGGTAACCTCCCTCTAGCCTGACAGTTCGCCTTTCAGTAGGACCCGTTGCAGTCTCCCCTTTAACCAATTCCTTATCCACCTTTTGATGTTCATATTGATCCCCATCTTCTCCAATGTAACTAAAAATTCCTCATGTGGCACGGTATCAAATGCCTTACTGAAATCTAGGTAAATTAGATCCACTGCATTTCCTTTATCTAAAGAATCTGTTACTTTTTCAAAAAAGGAGAGTAGGTTGGTTTGGCACGATCTACCTTTTGTAAAACCATGTTGTATTTTGTCCCATTTACCATTGACTTCAATGTCCTTAACTAATTTCTCCTTCAAAATTTTTTCCAGGACCTTGCATACTACAGATGTCAAACTAACTGTCCTGTAGTTACCCGGATCACTTTTTTTTTTCCTTTCTTAAAAATAGGAACTATATTAGCAATTCTCCAATCATTTGGTACAACTCCTGAGTTTACAGATTCATTAAAAATTCTTGCTAATGGGCTTGCAATTTCAGGTGCCAATTCCTTTAATATTCTTGGATGAAGATTATTTGGGCCCCCCGATTTAGTCCCATTAAGCTGTTTGAGTTTCGCTTCTACCTCAGATATGGTAATATCTACCTCCATATCCTCATTCCCATTTGTCATGCTACCATTATCCCTAAGATCCTCTTTAGCCTTATTAAAGACTGAGGCAAAGTATTTGTTTAGATATTGGGCCATGCCTAGATTATCTTTAACCTCCACTCCATCCTCAGTGTTTAGCGGCCCCACTTCTTCTTTCTTAGTTTTCTTCTTATTTATATGGCTATAGAACCTTTTACTATTGGTTTTAATTCCCTTTGCAAGGTCCAACTCTACTCGACTTTTAGCCTGTCTCACTTTATCCCTACATGTTCTGACCTCAATTAGGTAGCTTTCCTTGCTGATCCCTCCCATCTTCCACTCCCTGTATGCTTTCTGCTTCTTCTTAATCACCTCTCTAAGATGCTTGCTCATCCAGCTTGGTCTACAACTCCTTCCTATGAATTTTTTCCCCTTTCTTGGGATACAGGCTTCTGATAGCTTCTGCAGCTTTGATTTAAAGTAATCCCAGGCCTCCTCTACCTTTAGATCCCTAAGTTCTTCAGTCCAATCCACTTCCCTAACTAATTTCCTTAATTTTTGAAAGTCAGCCCTTTTGAAATCAAAAACTCTAGTTGCAGATTTATTTTTGTTAATCCTTCCATTCAGTTTGAACTGAATTAGCTCATGATCACCTGAGCCAAGATTATCGCCTATAACCATTTCTTCTATGAGGTCCTCGCTACTCACCAAAATTAAATCTAAAATGGCATCCCCTCTAGTCGGTTCAGCAATTACTTGATGAAGGAATCCATCAGCTATCGCATCTAGGAAAATCTGAGCCCTATTATTATTACTAGCACTGGTCCTCCAGTCTATATCTGGGAAGTTAAAGTCTCCCATGATCACGCAGTTTCCATTAGTATTTACTTTATTACAAACATTAAAAAGGGCTCTATCCATATCCAAATTAGATCCCGGAGGTCTATAGCACACCCCAAGCACTATCGTAGGAGAGGCTTTACTGGTTATCTTCCCCAATGTAATTTTTGCCCAGACGGACTGTCTTATCCATTGCATCGCTTCTTATTTCTTTACATTCTACCTCATCATTGATATACAATGCTACTCCACCACCTTTACCTTTGTTTCTGTCTTTCCTAAACAGCACATACCCTTCAATACCTGTTGTCCAGTCATGACTACTATTCCACCATGTTTCTGTTATCCCTATAATATCTGGTTTCACTTCCTGCACCAGTAGCTCTAGTTCCTCCATTTTGTTACCTAGGCTCCTTGCACTTCAGAGGGTTAGTCAGTGCTGCCTATGTCTACACTGCAGCTGGGAGCAAGCCTCCCAGCACAAGTCAAGAGACATGTGCCAGCACACTAAAAAACAGTGCAGCTCCAGCGGAGACTCGGGCAAGCCACTTGAGCTCAGACCCAGGGGGTTGGGTGGTCTTGAGCCAGAGCTGGAATGTCCACACTGCTAATTTTAGTGCACTAACTTCAGTCCATCTACCCAGGCTGTGAGGATTGCTCTCAGATGCAGTGTAGATGTACCCTGTAGCCTGCTGGCCTTAGGAATACTGGAAATCACATTTTGGATTCCCAAGTTAGAGCTGAGATGCTTCATCTTAGTAAAAGGGATGGTGAGGTAGATTTACCCAAATTAAAAACTTTGGCTTCCCTGAGCATGATTCCAAAAAGAGGAGAAGCACAGCTTTCGATGCTCATACTTGCCCCACTGGAGGACAGCAAGCATTCGGGAGAAGCCATAATATTACTTTTTGCTGGATCTCTGTGGGGAGACTTGCAACCCTCTAGTAGCAATGTTCACCCACAAGTGAGGCTAGTATGAAGACTTACCATGTTTCATCCCTTGCGGTTCCTAGTGGACTGTACCCAACAATTACAATGTCATGTTGTCTACAAAATTCTAAGAGCTTGGGCTGGGTGAAATATGGGTGGCATTCAACCTACATGAATGAAACAGAAGGAGCAATTAAATTAAATAGTGACAGATACTGAATAATGTCTTGACATCTCTTTCTGCATGTTTGACCAACTATAATCTCAGATGAATTAGAGATTGTAGGGGAAAATGTCTTAAGAAACTGGAACCTTTTACCCCCTAGATTAATCATTTAAATCCAGGTCATCCTGGTGGTGGCAGGCCATCCTGACCTTCCTAGGGGAAAGACTGTGACAGGAGCTGTGGAAATAATTGATTTTTCACTTCGCTGGCCATACCAAAAAGAGTGTTCCGGATCAACCCAAAAGAAACTTTGAAACTTTTGATTCACTGAGAAGTTGACCTGAAACAAAACACTTCATTTTTCTAAGCTTTTCAAGTTTTTAAATGAAAAGTAGTTTTGATTTGGGGGAAAAATGTTTAATTCCAAATGTGTCAAAATGAGAAGTTTAGAGTTTTGATCTAAACAATTCTGCAAATTCAACATGAATTCTAATATTCTGGTTGACCCCAAATCTGCATTTTTCAGCTAAAGATGTATCAGCTGAAAAGTTTCACCCAGCTCCAATGATGACAGACCTTGAGCTATGTCCAGGCAAGGGGGGTGGGGGGGGGAAATCAAGATATATAGTAGTCTAAGAGGAATGTGGACCTCCTTTTTGGGAAACAATTCAGACAGTTTAAAACCTTTGCAATTCATGATTGTAATTGCATGGGGGGAAATTTGCCTTCTCCCCAATGGATAGATGGCAAACAAGATATAGAAGAGAGATTGGGAGCATGAGGGTAACTGTTGACCTGAATCACCATCCTTTATGTTCTGCCCAACACTTATGTATAGCCATCTGAATAGAGATCTAAGCCAAGATGCTCTGCCTCCTGGCAATCTGATGATTGTATTTTTCTCTTCTCTTTGTGTCCAAAATGATGGCTGCCTCCATCTTAGTTTGCCTCCAGAAAGCTGGTGACAGCTTATTCTATCAGCAGAAAATTGAGGGAAATAAATAAATAAAACCCACATTTTTTGGTATGGACTGCTCCAAACCTCTGCCTTTCCAGGCTGCAGCTATTCTGTACCATCGCCCACAGTGAGTTTTTCTGGCTATGTGCTCAACCTCTTGGAGATCCATTCCTGAGGTATAAAAGCAGCTTGCTTTTATAATAAGTTCCTGAAGTTAATGCAAACCCCTAAGAATTGCTTTTTTTTTTTTTTAAATCAGAACCTTCTTCCTTGCATCTTTATTAGGCCCAGACAGAGGGTAGTATTGATGTAGTCTTGGGGGGGTGGGGAGGGGGGTGGAATGGAGTCAGACAATCCAGCCAGAAGCAGTTATGGTGTTTAGTGCTAGTTTGATAACTTGTTTTTAACTTGAACTTTAATGCTGGTGGTGGGAAAAAGTATTAGAATGACAGCCACAGAGGCAAGGAAACTCCTGTGTAGCCAAAGAACAGGTGCAAGGATAGTGGCAGACTTCCTCAATACTACCTTGTCAGTGTCCATTCAAGGCCAACTTCAGAGGATGAAAGGATAGTTTCCTCTTTTTCCCATACAATCTTTGGCCTCTCTTCTGATGCTGCTAACAAGGATATCTATTAGCACTAATCACGATATCAGTCACTGGACATCTCTAACACCATCTCTTCAACTCCAAATCAGAAGCCACCCCAACCACCACCAGATGCTAATGTTTTGTATCCAGACAAGCTACTTAGAAATAAATGGTTGTGGGCCCCATTGTCATGGTTTTACTTAGACTTGACCATTGACTTCAGTGGCAGGTTTAGCTTCAGCTGATGGCATGACATGGTCTTATTGCTAAGTTAGTTCTTTGGTCTAGTACCGCCACAGAATGACCTGTGGAAAGGACATAAAAAAGAGTGCCTTAGAACTTCTTTGGCTTGTTGTAGTTTCTTAGAGATCGTTCCTTATAGCAGACACACAAAGCTTAGAATAACACAATATCCCATATGCTATAGGGTTGGGCTCCAATTGTTTTAAATGAGGTAGCCATCTTGCTTCACTGGTGGCTGGTTAGCCTCTGGGTAGTAGCATGCATGTCTCAGGCTGTTGGGATCTTTCTTGGATCACTTGAGGTACATGGCTGAATCTTTTTGATTATGTCTGAGTGACAAGGATTCATACAGCCCTTAAAACTTGTACACCATGGGACAAACTCAGGTTTTCAAGCACTGGAGAGGGATCTGGAAGGAAATGGATGTTCCCAGCAAATTTTGATATTTATATTGAGTGTAGAGTGAAAAAATTAGTCATGCTCACTCTTAAGGAGGAAAGTTTGGCCTTCAATGTTTGGCGGTATGGTGGATAGCTTACTACCTGCAGTAGGTCATCTGTGCAGAAGTATTTGTAGTCCCTCTGAGCACTGTACCACAGTGCCAGTTTCAGGTAGAGGTAGGGTTCTGCTTGGGATCATACCTGATTGCTGACAGGTTTGTGCTTGAGCCCTGGCATGTTCAGAATCATTTCCAGCTGCCTGCGGTTGAAGTTGGACACTCCAATAGATTTTGCCAAGCCGGCATCTTTACATGCTTCCAAAGCCTGAAAAGATAGCAACGGAGAGCATTAGAAAGAAAGCCTCAATAGAAACCTTCCAGCGAAGAAAAGTAAGCATTGTTAGCTAGGTGAAATATACTTTATTCAGGACTCTGTCTAGAGAGCTAAGTGTGCATGCCTTTTACAGGAAAGGCCTTTACATTGGAGGGACTAGCACTCCTGTTGATGCTTTCTTCCTATTCTAAACCCAATTCTCATGCAGCCATAGATTTTCAGAAGACCAAACCAAGGCACCTCAGATTTCAATGTTACTTCATACTAGAGTAGAATTTTCCCAGGAAGCAGAGCAAATCAGAAAAAACATTTGAGATACAGCACTTATAAATTTCACATATTCACTTCCAGTTTTATTTCAAATTTTAGAGGGACTGCCACACTGCTCCAGCTTTAGGGGTGGGGAAAGGGAGACAACATCTGAACAAGAGACAGCTTCCCTTCCCTGTCACTGTCTGAATTACCCCAGCTATTATTTCAGCTGTGCAAGTGTTAGTCCAGGCTCTCCTCCTGCCAGAGTCTACAATTATGCCAAAGTGTTGCCATGAAATTGTGCGTCACAAAAATCAGCATTAAGACTTCATTGCAAAATGAAGCGAGAGGAGAAGATGGGGCTGAGGGGAATACAGGATTTGCATTTCAAACAAATATAGCTATGCAGTTAAGGAAGCTTATAAGAACAACGTAAACATACAATAATTCCTTCATTAAGCATCCTTTGATACTCTGCTTTTAGTTGATGCCATGCTTCATTAACAGGAGAAGAGTATCTTTACTTAGAGATACTCCTCTCTCCCAAAACCCCTCTGATGAATGCAGCAGCTGTTCAGTGGTGCAATGAAGCAGAGTTACAGTAGACCCTACTCTTGTCTCCAACATCTGGGTACTGAATGTCCTGCTTGTCAGTTTTATTATTCTTTTCTGATTTAAATGAATAGGGGAATTAGGGAAGCAAAAGGCTCCATTTATTTTATGGCCTCTGGCTGGCCTCTTCTTGTCATATGATTTTCATCATTCAACGGTGAGGCAACAAGAATAGCCCCAATCCTGGCTGCTGAAGCCACACTGAAACAATTAAATTACTCCAGGGAGGAGTTTAGCTGGCTGTATATAGACTGATCCTAATATTTACAGGCAGCGATGACCCCCTTCTCAGCAGCAGCAGCTGGGTTTTTCCTGCCTATTGTTTCTGAGGCTGTCATGTTACACTATAGCCTTACAATAAGAAACAGATTGAGGGTAACAAGCTGCAGGGACTGAACAGACAACGTTTGACAGATGTTTTTCTTTCATGTTTAAGTGAATTTGACTTGTGAATCTGAGGAACTAACAGCACTGGCTCAGGCCAAGCATATTGTGAATAGCTACTATGGATGTTACCCGCACAGCTGTGTTCCCTGGAAGCACCCCCTCTCTTATTCCAGTCCTGGGAGCTCATCTCAGAATTTTGCCATTGTATCCAAATTTTGCCATTGTATCCAAATCTTGACCAACAGCAGCTCGTGCTAAGCCAGTGCAGGGCATCACTACGCAACTTTTGCCAGTGTAGATTCAATCTGGACCTGTAGCACCCTGGGGTATTCCCATCTCTTGAGGAGAGATGGCTGCTTGTGCTGAGTAAATTGTTAAAAGTCACGTGGCTTATTCATAGATACTAAGGTCAGAAGGGACCATTATGATCAGCTAGTCTGACCTCCTGCACAATGCAGGCCACAGAATCTCACCCACCCACTCCTGAGAAAAATCTCTCACCTATGTCTGAGCTTATTGAAGTCCTCAAATCGTGGTTCAAAGACTTCAAGGAGCAGAGAATCCTCCAGCAAGTGACCCGTGCCCCATGCTACAGAGGAAGGTGAAAAACCTCCAGGGCCTCTTCCAATCTGCCCTGGAGGAAAATTCCTTCCCGACCCCAAATATGGCAATCAGCTAAACCCTGAGCATATGGGCAAGACTCACCAGCCAGATACCAAGGAAAGAATTCTCTGTAGTAACTCAGATCTCACCCCATCTAACATCCCATCCCAGGCCATTGGGCCTATTTACCATGAATATTTAAGATCAATTAATTGCCAAAATCATGTTATCGGATGTGCAAAAGTGAGGATTAGACTGAGATCCAGACTTCCTTTTACCTGTGGTGTAAGAAAAAAAGTGTGGTGTCTAGATGTGACTAAGGATGGGTTGTGTATTGCCATGCCCCCTTTACTTGAACCAAAGTTTCTACTTCTAAGTAAGGGCAGGTTTGAGATATTTAAAAGGTGGGATTTTAAAAAGGCACAGCCCATTGACAATTTAGGCACAGCCCAAATGAAAGGCACAGCCCATTGACAATTTAGGATTCAGCACCTCTATGCAGTTCTACTACCCTCTAAAGCAGTGGTTCTCAACCAGAGGTATGCGTACCCCTGAGGGTACGCAGAGGTCTTCCAGGGGGTACAGCAACTCATCTACATATTTGCCTAGTTTTACAGCTTAGTTACATAAAAAGCACTAGCCAAGTCAGTACAAACTAAAATTTCATACATACAATGACTTAATACTGCTCTATATACTATACACTGAAATGTAAGTACAATATTTATATTCCAATTGATTTATTATATGGTAAAAATGAGAAAGTACACAATTTTTCCATAATAGTGTGCTGTGACAGTTCTTTATTTTTGTCTGATTTTGTAAGCAAGTAGTTTAAGTGAGGTGAAACTACTGAAAGGTGTACAGTAGTCTGGAAAGGTTGAGAGCCACTGCTCTAAAGTCCTCGTAATGAAAAGAAATGTTGAATTCCCTTATGGTAACTTGTACCCCAGAACAGAGGGAGAGTTATTTTTTGTGAGGCAACATAATTTTCTATCCTACCTTGAAACTACATCTTTTGTTACCAGGAAGAAGCTAGTCATATGTTACTAAGGACCACTATCTCCTCCATCTCTTTGAAAGTAGTAAGACTTGAAAGGCTACAACTGCAATGAACTCTGGTGGTCTCTGACAGCTCACTACAAACCAGTTGAACAGTTCCAGAAGCCCCAACTAACTGAAGACAAATGCAATGTCTTGATCAGGGAGTGTGAAAAGGCATTTCTAAAAACATTTTTTGGATACATCTACATGTAAATAAAGTGTGATTTTTAGCACGTGTTGGCATAAGTGCTAGCTTTCTTTTTGCTGGTAGTAAAGACATGTTGACATGGGCTAGCAACCCAAGACAGCCACCCATAGTCCTCAGCAGGCTCATACTGGGTTGCTAGCCTGAGCGGACATCTTCACTTTTGTTACCTGCATGAGCTAGATTAAAGCTAGCACAGGTCACACTGTGCTAGTCACACCTTCATTTGCTGCATAGATGTACCCTCAGAGTCTGTTTAATGCTGGTGGAATGAGACACCTCTGCACACAGAAGTCCCTTTATCCAGGGAGTCAGTAGCATGGTCAGTGGAAATGCAAGTTTACCTACATTGCCTTGTCAAGGTTCCTCAGCCAGAGTGCAGAGGAGCCACTTTCCCAGATGTGATGGCGTTTAAATGCATAGGAATGTTACAACTGCGTACCTCCCAAGTGGCACATAGGTTTGTCTCATGGTAGATATATTTTCCATTTTCATCTCTCGGATAGATTGCATCTCCAGGCTGAAGGAACAAAGTCACAGTTTTCAGCTTTCACTACTCCGAACAGAGGTTTTACACACACTCTACATTTATCAGTGGACAAAAATTCAGAGGCTTTCTAAACACACCAAGTTCAAGAGGTTATTTATATTGCGCTTGCCACATCCTCCCTTCATCTACCAGCACTTTAATGCTATAATCATTAAGTGCACTTCCTGAAATATTCCCCTCATATGGCTATGCACTAAAAAGTTCAATTTTGAGTTATGCCATGTGATCCTGGAGGTTGCTAGGAGGGATGGCTTTCCAGAGTCTAATCCCCTATTTCCCAGATATTCCATTGTGGCAGCCAGACATTTTCACATGGCTAGACTACTGCAAAAGCCCAATTCCCCTCCAATGCTGCTTGCTTGTGCTATTTACCATTTAGGGACACTGAAGAGCAATGCAAATTAAACATCTGATATTGCAAGATAATCTTGAGGGACCAACTCCCAGTGATGCTAATGAGAGTTGTGTGCATTGGACGCCTGGCAGGATGTGCCAAGAATCTTTCACGATCATGCCCCAAGTTCTCCTATCTCCCTTGATATCCCAGAGAGAACTTTAAGGATGCTTGCAAGCATCCATAGGCCTGGTACATAAGTGCACCACTTTCTCTCATTTGATGATCAATTTGTTGCTACTACAGGCAGTATATTTTAAAATGTCAATCATTCATTGGATATTAGTTTCACTTTGTTTCCTTAAATGCCTTTTGTGGTGTCTGGTAGCTGATCTGACTTCAGACGGCCATAGTTCAAAAAGTGCGGGATAACATGTCGACAGGGTAATTCCTCAGGAATATGCAGCTGTGACTAATGTGCTCAGTGACTGGTGCCACCACATTCAACACATGCAACTGCAAGGCATTTTAGTGTGAAAATGAACCTTAGTACAACAAAGCATCCTCACATTTCAGAGATTGGAACATGATGTGGAATTAAGTGTAGGTCTTTTGCCTCAAAAATGAGAGCATTCCTTAAAGCAAGTCCCAAGAGACAGGCCTGTTACTATTATTAATTCTTACTATGTCTTATTAGAAGAATCTTGCACTGTCAGGAAAAAGTAAGGTGGCATTTAGGTCTTTTCCATCTTAAATTGCATGAGAGCGAGAGAAGAGTAGAGAGGGGTTTGGAGTTCTTTATAAACATGGGATCCTAGCCAAAACTTTTCAGGATTCTAGAATATCCTACTCCAAAATTTGGTGTCTTCTATGGGGATCATTATAAAGGTAAGGGTTGTTGCAAAGCAGGTATGGACTTCCAGCCAACTCAGAGTTTATGTGTTGGATCTGGATCCAGGAGTTTGGTTTTAGGGCCATCTCTCATTAGATAGAAAGAGAATATTTAACTTGGGATCACCTCCAAATTCCTTTGCTCCTAGTATTAGTAGTCTAGACAGTAAAGAAAAAGAAAGGCTCAAAGAAACAGCAAGATCCAGAGTGCCCTCCTGTGGACTTCCACAAGGTTTAATCCCTTCTCCCATCTTTTATAACATCTACATGGAGCTGCTGTAGGAAGTTAAGATGCCAGTGTCTGAAAAACCCATAGTAGGCAGATGGTACTCCTCTCTACATTCCCTTGATCACTGATGCAAATAGGACCAACTCACAGCTACCTGCATTCCAGAGAAAGCATCTAGATGAAAGATCTGACTGAATATGAACCAGACAAGATGGAGGCAATGCTGATGGGAAGAGGCAGACAGTTTGGAAAAATGAAGCAATTGTGGTTACTAGATCTTCAGAGACTTCTTCCCATAGCTTGTCAAGTTAGTCAATAGAGTGGGGTCCTCCTAGACTTCTTATGGCTGCAGGATACATAGCAATGACTACAATAAATGCTTTTTCCCACCTACAACTTGTCCATCTTAAATAGACCCGCCCACTCATTTCCAAAAGAAATAAGGTCTCGAGATCTCACTGCCTTCAGAACCAAGTGTCAAATCCACTTTGACTTGGTAATCAAAAACAAAGGAAGAGAGAAATGGCTATTTAACAACTCCTAGCCACTACTGCATCTGGGGAAGAAGGCAGGAAGTTAATCAAAATCAGCCAATATATCCATCTATTTTCTCTTGGGATGCACTCACATACTATGATGATGGGAGACACTAGAAGAACCCACATATCAAGCCTTTCTGAACTCTTCCAGCGTGAATTTTTTGTTTTGCTCTTAGAACAAAGTCCTCCCAAAGAGCTATATGAAAAAAGTTTGCATCAGTAAAATCAGTAAAGAGATGAGTTTACAATTTTATAAGAGGCATGTTTGTGGATTTTGCCTCAAGCATCAATATTTTCACATATTAATGAAAGGCTAATTTGCAGGTGAGATTTTTTGGCTGCAAGAAAGGAAGTCCCCTTCAACTAGCAAGCCTCTATCTGGGGCAAAATATGTGTTTTTTTGTAATGTGATGCCACTTTCTGTGGCAAATGTGTGCTGGCACAACTGTTACTATACAAAATACACAAATCTGTGTGCCAATTTATACAGTATTATTAACACACAAATTTAAAGTTAAATTTGAAAATGCTTTAGGGAGAGTAACCGCACCTAGCCCAACAACAGCTGTTGCAGATGGGGAGAGCTGGAAAACTGTCCCAACAAATCCTGCCTTGTGTGTGGTTTTTGCAGAAACAACTGTTCCAGTTCCAAGAGATGCTTCCCAGATTTTGGTACAGACATTGCTCCATACTTCACTGCATATTGTGTTAGAAAGAAAGAGATTTTTCCCCTCCTCAAAGGGAAGCATGCGTGGAGCTTCAGGACTGCAACTGTAATAGCAAATGAGAGCGTCTTGATGCAGGCTTTAGGGAATCAGAAGTAGATTTATTAAAAGGCAGCTGTCAATATCTTTATTTTGTGGGACACTGACCTTCACCATATGGGAGAATGAACTAGGGGTGGAAAGCAACAGGAGTAAAAGGAAACTGGAAATTCCAGATGGTGGGAACTATTTTCTAAAGTGCACCTAAAAGGGTTCCATACTAGAGCTTTATTTATATAATCCTTAACATCTGAGGCCAATTACTCTTGTGTAAGGAACAGGATGCCACTTCTATAGGAGAGAAGGGAATGTAGGGCCTCTGAGTGAGTTCCATGTGTCCATTTCTGATCTCTAGAGGTACTGGCATTTGAATGCACCAGTCACAGGAAGGCATGAGCTTTGAGAATTGTCAGGAAACAAAAGACTCAGGTAGATTCCTTTCTTGGTGGAAGCAGTATTGTCCACTCAGAGCATTTAAAAATGAGCCAGCCTCCCTATCCCCCCTCAAATTATGAATGGCTTAGTTCTGTTTGGGTTTTTTATATTTGCCTTCCGGTTTAAGCCTCTGGGGAGCACTTGCATTGTGTTTTCAACTTTCTCTCTGAAACCATGGGGTTAGTGACCTCCTTTTATAATCCTTCCAGCCCCTGAGATTGTTTAAGAGCTGGGGTTTCAAGAAAAAGCACCAAATCTTATGAGAGTGGTCATAAAATTGCAAGAGTTGGCAACACTGCAAGAAATGATACCAGTTCCCCAAACACCAGTGACCCCCAGAATGAGGGAACAAGAAGTCATGATTTAAATTTCTGCCTCAGAGAAGTCATGTTTAGATGCTAGGTCTGTCCTCTTAAAGCTGTCTGTCTAGCTGACCGCCACAAACAAGCAGATATGCAAGATTTTGTGAAAATGGTTTGCCACAATACCTTTAAATACTATGGAGACTGTCTAGTTGTTGGAACAAAAGCTGGGAGTCAGAACAGTTTTATTCCCTAATTCTACCACTAACTCAGTGTTGCCTTGTAAGTCACTTAACTCCTGTTAATCTTCCCATCTGGCCATAAATGAATTTAGATTGGAAATTAAAAAGGTTTCCAACCATCAGAGGAGTTTGGTTCTAGAACTACCTTCCAACAGGGGACAAGAAACTTAAGTGGTTTTAAGTTGGAGCTTACAAAAGGGGTTAAACAACGTGGTTGCCTTTAATAGCAGGGAATTGGACTCTACAACCCAGCCCGTGCTCTCTCTGGAAAATGGGGATAGTACACTAGGCTCATAGATGGCTTCATAGGTTATTACAGACTTCTATATCCTACTCCTGAGGGAGTTCTGTCCCCTGCAGATTTCTTTGCTTCCCCACAGAAAAATGACTTCCTGATGGGGAAGCAAAGGGAATCCACTAGAATTGTCATGTGACTCTCCCCAGCAGTATGTTTCGGGTGCCCAGGGCAGCCGGCAGAGACGTAAACCACTGTGGGGCAGAAGGCTGGACTGGGGAAGACCTGGCTGGTGGCTCCTACTCTGCGCCGGGCTCAGCTGGTAGTCTAGGCGTGGCTGGGCTGGGCTGGGCTGGGCTGGGCTGGGCTGGAGAGGACAGGAGTTCTGCTTCCCCTACACGGCATCTAGGGCTAGGTCAGACCCACCTCTAGATTTGTCCCCGAGCTACAGGAAGCTCTGCAAACTCCCCTGCTTCCCGTACCCATTGCTCCTCAGCTGCAGGGGGAGGGATCCCTGTACAGGGAGCTGCTCCCCTATCCACCCAACCCCCATGCATCCAGACCCCCTCATACCCAGACCCTCACCCCACCCCCCCACACTCAGAACCCTACTGATGAGCCCCATGCCCCTTGCACTTGGACAACCCTGAGCTACCTGCATCTGGACCCCCACCCCACCAAGCCCCAGCCAGTTGCACCTGGATCCCCACCCCACTGAGTCCCACTCCTCCAGCATCTGGACCCCCAACTGAGCCCTATCCCCCTCACACCCAGACACTCCCCCCAGCTGAGGCCCAACCACCTTCACCTGGACCCTCTGCAGAGTTCCATTACCATTGCACCCAAAAAACCCCAACAAACTCCTGTGCATCCAGATCCCTTCTGCACCCAGATCTCCCACTGAGTCACCCATACCCAGATTGCCCCACACAGAACTCTCTCAACCCGCACCTGGATCCCTCCACACTAAGTCCCTCCACACTTTGTTCCTGCCTTGCTGAGCCTGCCTGCCCATACCTGGTGCACCTGGCATGGAGGGGCAGGACCCTGGGGTGTTTCTGGGGCAGGCATGGTCCTTGCACTGTGTCAGGGTTGGGTGCAGCCTCATCGCTGAGTCCATGTCCCGGAGGGGAGCGGGGGGAGAAGAGCTGCACAGTGATTTCCCACCTCTGTGCAGTCAGTGATCTGGACTCCCCAATGCCATGCTGGAGCCTCCACATTTATTTGACAAATAAAATTTCCAGAATTTTCCAGAAATTTAAAATATGATGCGCAGAATTTTAACTTTTTTGGCATAGAATTTGTAATTTTTTGGTGCAGAGTGCCCTCAGGAGTAATATCCCCCCTCTGACCCCACCTAAAGGAGCTCTCCTAGCACCAGTGCTGAAGGCCCATTTTATTCCACTTTACAATTTATGCTCTCTCTATTTGGCCAGGATTCTCCACTTAACAAAGTTGATGTTATTGTGCTTTGTCTTTTTCAGTAAAGAGCGATATGCACATGCAACGAATGTCAAGCATTACATTGCCACGAAAGAACCACTTTTTTAAATGAACAGTGGTCTGTAAGTTTGAAGAATTACTTGAGTCAGAGGATTTGGTTCACACAGGCAGATATTGTGGTAAGCATTAGGGCTACTTTTCTTTTTACCTTGAATGCCATTGGCAGCTCAATAATATAGAGATCAACATAATCCAGCTGCAGAATCTTGAGTGTCTTCTCCAAAGTTGGACGCACCAGCTCCGGTGGGTGACATGTATTCCATAACTAGGGGAGGGGAACAAAAAACATAAAACACTCTTGGTTTAGTGAGATAAATAGAAATTCAGTTACTTGATTTTCCCACCTTTCTCCCCTTTAGACAGTACTACAGACGACATCGGGTTAGCACAAGATGTAAGTCAGTGCATTATTGGATTACTTATGTACACAAAAGGAGAAGCTCCGTTTTTCCCCCTAGGATGAATCAGCATAGAACACTGACCGGAACCTTTACCCATAACTTAAATCTGTCCTGAACTAGATTTTAAACACAGCCACATACTTAAATGTGGACAACAACTTTCTACTTCCTGAATTTAGCTGGATGTTGGCAAGGGTCCTGTGATTGGAAAGGATTGGCTAAAAGGGAAGGGAAGGTTTCAGAGAGGTCTCACATGGTTAGAATAGTTCAAATACTTATCTAAGTCACAACTAGACTCTGAACCTTCTGAAGTTTGCTTATTCCTACTGGAGGGCTCCCCCTTCCCTCTTTAGCAAGAGGATCTACAAAAAAAATTATTTTTTGAGCTGTGCACTTGTATTCATGTGAAGTCTACACATGGACAAAATTGCAGAGATTTGTGGCTTCAAGTAGAGGTCACTGAGTATCTGTTCAGGGTTGAGCAAGTGACTTTGGAAACAAAAATGAACTCCCCAAATTCTTCAAGTTTGGTATATACTAGGGCTGTTGATTAATTGCAGTTATCTCATGTGATTAACTCAAAAAAATTAATCATGATTTAAAAAAATTAATTGTGATTAATCAGTTTTAGCCTCACATTAAACAATAGAATATCAATTGAAATTTATTAAATATTTTGGATGTTTTTCTACATTTTCATATATATTGTATTCTGTGTTGTAATTGAAATCAAAGTGTATATTATTTTTATTACAAATATTTGCACTGCAAAAATGATAACAAAATAAAGTATTTTTCAGTTCACCTCAAACAAGTACTGTAGTGCAATCTTTGTTGTGAAAGTGCAACTTACAAATGTAGATTTTTTTTTATAGCTGCACTCAAAAACAAAATGTAAAACTTCAGAGCCTACAAGTCCACTCAGACCTACTTCTTGTTCAGCCAATCGCTAAGACAAAAAAGCGTGTTTACATTTACAGGAGATAATGTTGCCCTCATCTTATTTACAATGTCACTAGAAAGTGAGAACAGATGTTCACATGACACTTTTGTAGCTGGCATTGTAAGTTATTTACGTGCCAGATGTGCTAAATATTGATATTTCCCTTCATGCATTGGCCACCATTCCAGAGGACATGCTTCCATGCTGATGACGCTTGTTAAAAGAATAATACGTTAATTAAATTTGTGACTGAACTCCTTGGAGGAGAATTGTATGTCTTCTCTTCTGTTTTACCCACATTCATCCGAGACTGCTATAATATGAAATTTATGGCAGATAACCCAGCACATGTTCATTTTAAGAACACTTTCACAGCAGAATGCAAAGAAGGTGCTAATGTGACATTTCTAAAGATAGCTACAGCACTCGACCCAAGGTTTACGAATCTGAAGTGCCTTCCAAAATCTGAGCGGGATGAGGTGTGGAGCATGCTTTCAGAAGTCTTAGAAGAGCAACATTCCGAAGCGGAAATTACAGAACCCGAACCAACAAAAAAGAAAATCAACCTTCTGCTGGTGGTATCTGACTCAGTTAATGAAAATGAACATGTCAGTCTGCTTTGGATTGTTATCGAGCAGAACCCATCATCGGCATGGATGCATGTCCCCTGGAATGGTGGTTGAAGCATGAAGGGACATATGAATCTTTACCGCATCTGGCATGTAAATATCTTACGACGCCAACTACAACAGTGCCATGTGAATGCCTGTTCTCACTTTCAGTGACATTGTAAACAAGAAGCACAGCATTGACTCCTGCAAATGTAAACAAACTTGTTTGAGCAATTGGCTGAACAAGAAATAGACTGAGTGGACTTGCAGGCTCTAAAATTTTACAGTGTTTTATTTTTGAACACAGGTTTTTTTTGTATGTAATTTTACATTTGTAAGTTCAACTTTCACGACAAAGATTGCACTACAGTACTTGTATTGAATAGGTGAATTGAAAAATACTATTTTTTTATATTTATTTTTGATTACAAGTAAAAAAACAAAAGTGAGCACTATACACTTTGTATTCTGTGTTGTAATTGAAATCAATTTGAAAATGTAGAAAACATCCAAAACATTTAAATAAATGGTATTCTGTTGTTGTTTAATAGTGCGATTAATCATGCAATTAATTTTTTAATTGCTTGACAGCCCTAGTATATACTATTTTTTTGTTTAAGTTTTCCAAGGTCTGTGGTCAGTTTTATCATGTTGAGGCTGTGTCATGTGATCAAATG
This sequence comes from Dermochelys coriacea, assembly GCF_009764565.3. Taxonomy (NCBI): domain Eukaryota; kingdom Metazoa; phylum Chordata; order Testudines; family Dermochelyidae; genus Dermochelys; species Dermochelys coriacea. The sequence continues at coordinate 249,759,006 of NC_050068.2, forward strand.
ATATTATGAAGAAAGGACTAGGTAGGTTTGAGTGGAATCTTTGGTTTTCTGATGTGGCTGGAGCCACCGAGTATCTGCATGATCTAGGGAAGTTTTTGTTTAAGCTCAGAATCTCACTGAAAGATAAATGCTGCATTGATGCTCCATAGGCATGAAGCAGATGTGGTTAGAGTGAAAACTGAACTAGGGCCTTGTGTAAATAACAATTTCATAGGGGGCACAGAAATCATGAAAATGCCCCCATACTAGGATCTTTTAAATATTACCTTAGCTTACTGTGCAGTGCACAGAGGAATTGAGTGCTGTGCACGCATGTATGAAAAACACCTAACGGGAAACAGAGTGGATGGGTCTTTTTTCTTTCTTTCTTTCAAGTCACAGGCACAAATGAAATTGACTAAAGTTTGCTGGTTAAGTTCATTCTGTGCAAATTGTGAAATTCAATACTTTGCCATTTACACGGTCATGGATTTTCTAAAACCACCCACATGATTTATATAGTCCCTAATTATACTCGCTTTCTCCATTGAGGGATTATTCCCAGATGTCAATGATTTTAAAACCATCACTGTTCTTGGATTCCCATGTGTCAGTGGTGACCCAAGATACCCATCATCTGGTTAGCCTGAAGACAGACCTTGCTGATGCAGTGTTCCAGGTCTGTCTTCTCCCATCTGGGTTAACGGAAATTTGCTCTATTTAGGGCTATTCGTGAAGACCACACCAAAATTTAACTACCACCTGCCAACGTAACCACCTGTGTTAACAGGGGCAGCTTGAGTTGAGCAGAGTATCTATGCTTTGTGCATCACAAAGCCTTAAATCTGCTTTTGGAGGAAATTCAAGGCGTTTCTCAATCCTAAAAAAGATGGGGAATTTTTGAATATAGGCAGCAGGGCATTTTTTTTTGGTAGAGAGCCTCGATTTTGGAACTTTCTTTTTAATATGCAGCTGGCCATTTTTAGGTTGCAGGATGTTTAATGGAAAACCTGCAGTTGCTATGGGGGTGAGCTCGGGACAAAGTCATTTTCAGCAGACACACAGTTACCGATGGGGTAATGGTGATGTGTTTTATCTTGCAACAGACTCACATGCCTTAGAGAGCCCTGAATAAAGACCTATCAGTGAGTAAGTGCCATGAATACAGCAGTTTTAAAAAGCTGCAGAGGCTTCAAAGGAAGATGCTGTGGCAATGGCTGTGAACCCTGTTACCTTAGCTTCACTGGTGCAAAAAAATATTAGGTGAGTTTCCTAAATGGTTTTCACAATTTGTAAAAGTGATTATCTACATCTGTGGATCAACATCCAGTCGATCAGAAAGCTGCAAAGCAGCTGTGGCATTCTAGAACACCACATTCCCTGGAAATGTTACTTTTTCACTTAATAAAAGAAAAATATCTGGGGTGAAAGAGAACCATGAAAGCCTTAGTACATAAGCCAAAGACTGTTGGCAATTGATGGAAAGCCTCTGAAATCTTTGGATGCTTTGTCTGTGATCAACATGATAACAGCAGGAGCCAAGCACAAATGCGGATTTCAGCTGGCAGATAGTGTATGACTTTGTAAAGTCATTATTCCAGTACACCTGGGCCTAGTCTTGTTAACCACGGCTGATGGGCTGGTGTGAGATTTGTATCATCCAAAACATTTAAAGACTTACCTGAACTCCTTCAGTTGAGAAATTGCACAATAAAGCCAGGTTCTCCTGTGAAATTTCTAGTACTTGCTGGTTTGGGTCAGGTCAGAAACAAGCATAGCTCTTTCTCATGTGGTAGTAATAAGTGGCCTAGTGAACTTACCACTGCATCTCTAATAATGCAAAGAATTAGGGTTGATCAGCCATTATAGGCTACAAATTTGCCGTTAGCTCAGTTTGTGCTTTAGGAAAAAAGAGGATCTGAGTTCGGGGGCGATGGCTGGGGCGGAAATCACAGATGAAATAAAGATTTAACCTGAAACTTTGGGGTTAAATGTATATTTTGTTAAGTAGTGACCAGACAAGAAAATAGAAAGATAGCTGCAGTTGAGGAATTCCCACATATTGCATGTTATTGCATGTTATTGCAGCCAAGGTTGGAACCAGAATGCCTCTCTCTCTCTCTCTCTCTCTCTCTCTCAACAAAAGCTACAGTCTAAATAGGATCAGGATCAAAACTTCATTTCTGGGAACCACATGTTCCACTCTCCCTAAAGAGAAACTCTGTCCAACTGAACTTTGACTCAAGGACAAATACAAGACGTTTTGCCAATGGTTTGACAAAGTGCATTTAATAGGCTGTCTAGGGGTTAGATCAGGTGATGGTGTTAGAAGACTTTGAAAATTTCCTACCCAAATCTAGAAGCAAAGAGTTTTTCCAGCAAGAAATGCCAATTTGTTGAAACCAAAAGCTTCCTGCAAGAAATGGTCAGTTTTGCTGAATTCCCATTTTAAAAAATTGAGTCATTTCAAAATTGTCAGGTCCTGTTTTGACATTTTTGAAACGAAAAGTTTGAAATCACTTGAAAAATGTTGAGAGTGCTCAATACAAACTGCTTTGACCAATCTGATCCAGAGTTTAGATTTTTGATTAGTGAAAAACTTGTGACTGACTTTGCCCCAGTTTGGGGAAGAACTTGAAATCTTATTCCCCCCCTTGTAACAGGAAAACAGTTTCCCACCCAGCTGTATCTGTGACAGAAAGCAGCTAGCATAGATGAAGCACAGGATTGGAAGTCTGTTCACAGCTTTGCCACTGACTTGCTCTCTAACCTCTGAGAACTCACTTAAGCCCTAAAATCATCTGAAGCTGTGGCTTAGAATCCTAGTTTGTGGAATACTTAGCTCCTAGAATGGAAGGTGCTATGGAAGTAAACAGCTACAATTGTTCAGTACAAAACACTGAATGCATACTCTTTATGTGTCTGAAATATTTATTAAACCAGTGTTTTGTGGTGCAAATTTAATATTCACTGTACAGAGAAAGAAAAATGTGAGGAGCACTGTGTTAAGTGCAGTGGAAGATTTTATAACATGAACCATCTGCCTGTAAAAAACTGACCTGAGCCTGCGAGCTTATTACACGCATAACTGAACTGGTACCACTTTTGTACCGATGACCTAAAGTTAAAGTTGAATCCCTTTACCAATACTTTGAAGTAAAGTTCTCCATTTCACCTCTTTGGATGATTTTAAAAAAGGGTCAGATTTAAGATTTTAAACTTTGACTAACTCATGACTCATTCTCAGGAGCCTTTCCCCACTTGAAATCAAGCACAAGACTACATCACCACAAGACAGTTTTCTGCATTGATCACTGAATTTCAGATATAAATCCCACAACAAAATCTGGCTTTTATATGAAGTGTTTCTTGGAAATCCAGCTGTATGAGATGACTGTCAAAGTTTAACCTAAAATTATAGGTAGCTTTTTTCTTTTTGGAATCCCCCCGCCCCCATGTAGTTGCCAGATTTTCCTCTCATGTCCTTTCCCACTCCCTTGCTTCCCTGTAAATTCATTAAGTCTCTTTAAAACAATTCATTCAAGCAGTGGTGTTTGAAAAGGCCTGCAATGGAAAATGTGCATTTGCAATGCAAAGAAAGAGTCACTGTACAAGTTCCAAGAGGCTAATGATGGGCAAAACCTCAGGAGGTTGGGTTTGAAAAAGTACTGAAAAGTTTGGATGATTTAACTTGAAATTAAGGAAATGTACTGCATGTTCAGCCCACCAGAACACCCACAAACATAAATCACAAGACTAAGAGCAAGTAGCCTGATGTAACTTCTCACTTTGCCACAATAGAAGATTTCTTCTCGTTTTACTTTTCCTTCTGCAATCTTCTCCCAGATGGCTTGTCCCACTTCATGCTCGTTATAGTACACAAAGGCCCCATCAATATGGCGGTAACCAGCATCGATGGCAATCTTCACTGATTCTGCACAGGTACCTTTGGGAGTCTAATGGAGGCAAGAGAAAGGGCAACATGGTTACAACTTTGTTCGTGCTCATCTGAGCAGCTGTGGGATGGTGCTAATTCTGAATGAGTGGGAAGCACAAGTCAACATTTCACCTCCTAGTCTACAACTCACACAACTCTGTTCACATACTAGGCTCCTGGGAAAGAGTGAGGACTGAACCGTTGTGCTGTCCCAATAGAAATTAATTTAGATTTATGGAGACTTTAAGTCCCCCTTTTTCCTTTCTACCACTGAACATAATAGAATTATGCTAAAAAGTTCTCCATGTGCACCCCTCTCCCACCCTAATTTTTCAAGGGTTGAAAGCAACAGACAGAATTTAGTTTTTCCTTTTGCTACTACTTTTCCAAATTTGGACATGTTTTGAAGAGTTAGAGCAGAAAATAGAAGAGGAGTAAAAAGTGGAAAAGCCTTGGGACATGGTTTATTTTAATGCACTCTGTGGCAAAAAAGGAGAAAAAGAAAGTGAGTTTTCAAAAAGCAAAACTAAAACATTTTAGATCAAGATGACCTCACTGAGAAGTTTCCTGTCAAATCAACACTTTCACATAAGAAGTCATTTGACAAGACCTCATGGGAAAGTTTTTGGTTGAAGCACAGCTCTATTGAAACAGATCAAAAATTGCCTGCGTGACTAATAACCTTATTAGCAATTTATTGAGGCAGGGGGAAGAGGAATTCGGACACTGCCTTGATCCTCCTCACTTTCACTAGCTCAACACCATTGGAGTTGCTACATTTTACGTGGGGGTGAGTAGGATTGGGCCCTCTTGGATTAGCATATCGCAGGTAGGCAGTGGCTTCATAGTCTGCCTAAGAACATTTGATTGTTTTTTTATTTTTTAAATAAAAAGGTCCTGACTGCTGCAGTCTAGAAATTAAAACTGAGGGAGAGACTGTATGGGATTGATATCTCCAAATGAAAAACGTGCTAAGCCTTTGCTGTACTTTGGGTCTCATGTTGCCTTTCAGCAGCCATGTTGACTCACCCTAAAAAAAAAAATTTGGGTTTGTTTCAGAGCAGCTCAGCTCTTTGCCATGTACTAGCTTGGAGTTCAAGATGCACATCAGCCAAACCAAACAAGAAGTTCACTTAGGGGGAGAGTACAGTGTAGAAAGCGGAAGTAGAACCACAATCACCACATCTAAGACGGTCACTGCAAGTAGCTTGATGCTATGGCTTGCTCTTGCCAGTGTCTTTGCTTATTGGAGGGTGGCTCAAAGGACTCACAGCAGGTATGGATACCATATTTCAAGTTCTCAAATAGAGGACACTGCTGGGGAACCCTCCTCACAGGTCCTTGTAGTGACAGTTTAACTTCACCTTTTGGAAGGTACTGATGCTATGTCTGTACAATATAATATTTATATCCTTATCCCAGAGCTCTCAACATGCCAGGGATCACATGTATATATAGGAAGGTACAAGAAAAAGGTAACTTTGTGATTCAGAAGGTGTATTAAAATATATGCTTTTTTAAAATGCGGACTCAATTTTTAAAAAAAAGCCTGAGGGAAACTTGAGAAGCCAAATTTGTGTGTTTGGCCAGCCACCCATCCTATGTTGGGGAAAACAGAGTGCTATTTCATTCATTCAATAGGTACACCGATGAGGAGACAAACACTTGTTCAAATGCTTTCCTTCTTTCAGGAAGTGACCTTTCTGAAGGGACTTTAAGGCGCTGCGAAGGCCCCTTCCAAGCTGGCAGCATAGGCCATGCCAGAGTAATGAAGATCCTATCAGCTAAGACATCAAAGCTGAAGAGACCAAGTCACTGTCCTGCCACATTTTTAATCTGTTCATGATAGTTAAAAAGGTTTGGGTGCATCAAACATGCAGCAATGGCAAACTGAAACACATACTGTATTTTGTGTGGTACCTAAACCTGCAGGGACAGGATTTAAGGAAACCATAAGGTGAAGGCCACATACCTGTAATTCTCATCCTTTGAAGGCATCTTATCTACTTAAGAGTTAGTTTCCATTTGTAGCTCAAGCCTCTCAGTCCTATCATCTTGGTATGTTTTCCGGGGAAGTGTTTTTAAAGTTTCCATGTCTCTTTTAGAGTTTGTTTTATCATGCTCCCCATCACTGTTAGACAAATATTGCTAAAATAACAGGCATCTTTGCACTGTTTGGCTTGATAGAGCTGAAGGCCACCATCAAGTACACACCAGGTTGGCACCAGTGCCTGGGGCAAGTTTCAGCACTTTGATGCATTCAGGGGCCAACTTCAGTATGCCGCTCCTGGTGCACTAGTGAATTGGAGCGATGATTAAGTTTCAGGAAATTCAATGTATTCTTGTGTCAAAGCATTAGTACTACTTCAGATTGAATCCATCCTGGCACTGTAGGTTTCAGGAAGCACTGGGAACAGCTATGGAATTTTTGGATGGAGTCAGTGATGCATCTTTGCTTGGGTGACCATCTCCATTTTGATCAGCAGGCATGGAGACCCAGTATCCAGGGGACAGGTGAAGCCAGGAAACAGCGTCAATCACTGTGGAATCAAAGGCTAAAAAAGGGAGAAGGGAAGTAAGGAAGTTTCCCCAAATCACAGCAAAGAGCAGTCTGCTTTGGTAAGTTCGCAGCCTTAGAAAAACTGAAGCTTCCAGAAATTGTGGAATATTTATTGTTTGAGCTCGAATGATAGATCTGTAAATCTTGACACAAACGTACTGGAGTTTTCTTTCAAGGACTGATCTCAGTCTTCAGAGGACTTCCAAGTTGAGGTCAGGAGGGCTTTTTCAAATTCAGTATGGGGTAAGACCAACTGCAAGAGGCTTATTTTAAAGATCTAGAAACACAGGAAGCCTCACACCAGACCAAACGAATGTTCTAGCCAGCCTGGTGTCCTAGCTAGAACAGCTGCCAGAGCTAGATGCTTCAGATGAAGGTGCAAGAAGTCCTAACATGGAGAGTTTCCTAGAGTGACAAGGTGGATGAAGTAATTTTTTATTGGACCAATTCCTGTTGGAGAGAGACAAGCATTTGAGTCCCACACACAGCTCTTCTCCAGGCTTGGGAAAGGTACTCCCAGTGTCACAGCTAAATACAAGATGGAACAGATTCTAAGGCAACATTCAAGGTAAAATGGCCCGTTAACACTCCTTTAGTGATAGGACAAAAAGGGGAGGAGTAGTGGGATACAGATTGTGGTAATCTGTAAATCCAGTGTCCTTATTAAAACCATGAGTAGTGGCTAGCAAAGTTATGAATTTAAACTCCCAGGCTCATCTTTTGAAAATGTTGTGCAGGTTTCCTATGAGGACTGAGAGGACACACATAGCATAATTGCCTTATGAAGAGTATTCACCCACTGGGGATAGAGTGTTTTTGTCTTTTATCATTTTCCTGTGCGAGTTCAAGAGCATAGTGATTGTCTCTCTGGTTTCACCCACATAGTTGTTGTTGAGGCATTTATGCATTGGATGAGGTAAATCACATGTTGTGATGGCATGTACAGGACTGCTAGATCTTGAAATGTGCATTGTCAGGGTCTAAGACAGGAGCTGGGATGGAACCAGTTGGGAGCAGGAGCTATACAGTGATGGGCAAATGCTTTGAACAGTCACTGAACTGCTGCTGTTGCTGGGCTTAAGAGCTGGTCCATTGACTTCCCACTAATCAGGCAGCATACTACAGGCCAGCTGTGCTTGTTAGGTTACCAATAGACTGGCTCTGCTGCCAAACCTGCTTCCAGACAGGTTGTCTTAGCCCCAGAGAAGTGAATTAGTAACCCCGTTATGTTTTTTATTCTAGTACAACTGTGGAGGTGTATAGCTTATCCATGTGACTAATCCTTTTTTGGATCCTGCAATATTAAACTTTTTTGGCTTTGGTACATTGTGGCCAGGAGTTCCCCAGGACACTTGTGTTAAGTAGTATTTATAATTTTTAATTATGTTGCCTTTCAGTTTTGTTTGGTGACGCCTGCCCCTGTTTGAGAGATTATGCTGACTTTTTATAAGCATAATTGATAAAGTCTGCTCTATACTGGAGGTGGGCAAAGAATCACAAGGAAAGTTACCCTCAGAAAGCATGGTTTTGTCAAACTTCAGATTTTCCCCCACGCAGGAAAGTGTCAGGTGAAGGTTTTTTTACTAGAAGAACTGACGAAAAATCCAGTTTTTGCTTGAAACAAAACAACCTGGATCAGAATAGCTGAGATTTTCCCCTGATGAAAAAAGTTTTCAAACAGCTCCACTCAATACCATGTCTTGTTTTAGAAACATCTACCATGTCTCGTCTCTAAAGAAAGCATTCCTAAATCTTTTCAGTATCTTCTCTCATGGAAGTAATGTTCCTAGAAGAACAATTAAGCTGTAGTGTAGCAATAGCCTAAATCAACATAAATTATGTCACTCAGGAGTGTAAATTAGCCCCCGCCCCCCCAATGAGCAGCACCATTTATGTCAACTTAAGCGCAGGTTTTGGCAGGAGAAGTTCTCCCACCGACATAGCTATTGCCTCTCATAGGGGCTGGAGCAATTAATGGGAGAGTGCTCTCCTGTCAGTTTAGGGGGGCTGCACAGAGCTTACAGCTGTGCCGCTGTAAGATCGCTAGTGTAGTCATAGCCTTAGTCTCTGAACTACTACAGTTGTGGAGATACAGCAATCAGAATTCAGGTTTCCAGCTGAGGGCAAACCATAGCTGACAGTGGCAGATAATGGAAGCTGTATAATCTCATTCTTTGCTCCTGAAACAGAGGTTTGCTTTTTGACCCCTACTGTACAAAGGTTAGACAACTCAAAGAAAGTATTTCCTTCCTTAGCAGAAGCTAATTTAGAATTCATTATGAGTAGTTCAAGTTGTGCCTACCTGTGTAGGTAACAGATGAATTGCCAAGTAATCATGCTACCCATTAATCTAGTTTAGTTTTGGCCTTTCTATCCTCCATGTATCCTGTTCTCCACATCAGTAGTAGGTCCCATATTTAATGTAGTACAAGTCTTTATGACATGGCAAAAAGCAAATAACTTGCTATGTCCACTCTGGGTTTAGCCAGTTGATCAATACTCCACCTCTTGCCCCCTGATTACTGGGTTTGTTGAGGGATTTTCTCACCTAATTACCTGGTTCACCCAAGAACTTACAGCTGTACAATATTTGCTGCTTTCCATTCCTCCAGATTTTAATGACTTTGCACATTACTAGCACCTCAGCCACTTCATTCTGGAGTTCCTTCAGAACTCTTGGATGTGTATCCTCCAGTCCCAGTGACTTGTCTAAAACAGCTCTTCCCTGGCCCAGAGAATGTTCAGTCTTAAAGCCTAGTAGTAAGCAAACTTAAGAACCCAACAGAAGGATATGTTTGTTGCACATATGAAATTCACTGGCATTTTTCTAGCTTAAGTATTTACTGAACATTTGAGAAGCTTTTTGAATAATATTGAGTGCATAAAAGGAAAACAGCACTGGTACTCATCCAACATATTCAAATAGCCCTTCTTACTACAGTTGTCACTTGTTACCACTTTTGCTTCCTGCTTTTATTCCGCTTTCTCTTCTGTAAAACCGTCTCTTTTCCCTGTCATGTTACCATCCCTTCCTTCTCTCTATTGTGTTCTCTCACTGAAGTCATCACACAGAGTACTTCTAATGTATCCCATCTCTCTCCCCTTCTCAGCACCAGCTTGGACATTTTAGCCACTCAGTATCCAGAGGGCTAATCCTACTAACTAGAGACAAACTGAAGATGGAGATCTGAGGGAGGGTACTACTCAGGGGCAGTGCTCAGGGCACGGCTGGCTCCAGGCACCAGCTTTCCAATCAGGTGCTTGGGGTGGCATTCAGAATGAGGCTGCAGTCCGTGTCCCGCGGCAGCAATTCGGCGGCAGCTTGGCCGCTCTTCCCACCACAGCGGCTTTTGGGCAGCAGCTCCGCTGCTTTTCTGAGCACGGCGGCAATTGGGCGGCAGCTCCGTTGTTGTTGCGGCGGTGGCAATCCGGCGGCGACTGCTTGGGGCAGCAAAATTGGTAGAGCCGCTCTTGGCTCAGGGAAAGTTCTGGATTCTTAGCAAAGCCCTGTCCCTTGACACCAAATGTCTCCATCTTTCATAACAGCCTCCAGCTATTGGTGGTCTACAATCTATGGTGCCACTGCAGCCCCCTATGGCTGCAGGAATGGAGGGAATTCTCATCCTGTTCTGTTTGCTCCCACTGAAGAGCTTCCTAGCTGGTGATGGGGAGGTAATTCTGCAATCTACCTCTTCAGCTTTCCAGCTGATGGAGGGCAGTAGGGAAGGTTCTATTACTCTAACCACTAAGATAGTGAAATAATTTTTGCTGACTGTGCCTGATTGCTTTTTTGCTGGAGCACACGCACAGGGGAAAAAGTTAAGATATTAAAGGCAGTACTTTTGTGCTATGCCTTTACAGGGTTATATTACTTTGTGATTACTAGGTTAATAAATATGGACTAATGGCAGAAAACTATTAAGAATTGGTACATCCTGCCATGTCTCTTACGTCAATAAAATTATGTAGGTGTGTGAGCCTAGTTGCTGTCTGTTCTCAGGCTGGCAGAGACCGGGAGCTGCACAGGCAACACTTGAAGGGAAGGAACAGTGTGCAATGGTCTTGACCAGATCGATCTGGCCAATGGTATCCAGCCCACCTCAAGCTAGAGGAAGGATTGCCATGGGGTGCTGGAAAGAATTCAGCCTTCCTCCGAAAGCACTGGATTTTAACTACAGCATGCTGAAAAGGCAAGCTGTGGATTAAATCTACCAGTTCCAATCATAATTTCAGATTTCAAGTTACTGTTTAGGAATCTTAGTCCACTAGATACAGGAAGAAGATAGGGACACTGAGTGTTGGGATGTACCTTGCAAAAGCCCAGAAGCTGCAAACAGATTTTCATATTAAAGTTTCTGGAAGCCTCCTTATCTTCCAGAGCCTACTTCCCTTTGCCTATTTTCTGAATAAAGCAGCAAGAGAACAAGTGTCCAAAATTGGGACCTTACTGTAGAAAAGCACCTGGTTTAAGTAATTGAGATGTTACAGGAAAAGCCAGATCCACTTTGTGAACTAAGGATGCAAACAGCACAAGGGAACATTCTTAGAATTGCTTACTCTTGCAGACGAGAAATTGGACTGTGCCTCTTTCTTGGAAAATACCAATCACCAGAACATAACCAGCTTCTATACAGAAAAATCTGGCAGCTATTCCCCGGGAAACATTAGCAACCATCAACAAGGAAGCAAAATCCAGAGAAATTATCCCTGCAAAAAGCTGACAGAGCTCAGAAATGATGGCTGAGGAGGACTGCTGGCAATCCATGTACCATACACTATTCACTCTGATGGGGAAGCCATCTGGGGAATTGCTACACACTGGACCAGAGTGCTATTCCATCTAGTCTGGTATCCTGCTTCTAGCAGAGGTTGGTACCAGATGCTTCTGAAGAAAATAGGGGAAAATCTGTAATGCATCTTACCTCTTGTGCCATGAGATGACTAGGAGGAAAGGGGGTGAATTTCTTCTCTAATGCAACAGGACATCAATTTAAATTCTGAAGTGCGAGGTTTGATTCCCCCCTGCCCTTGCAATAGCAACTTAGCATGCATAATTAGACTTAGCATTTCTAAAATTCCTGTTAGGTTGTTGTTCTAGGATTTAGCCAAAGCTGTGCTAAGGACTATTGTAGCTGGCATAGTCTGCCCCAGTTATTTTACCAGAGCAAATAAAAGATTGCAGAATCTGCAATTTGTAGTCACTGCAACTTTCCATAGAACACACTCTTCGAAGCATTGTGAATATATCCTCTCTGAGCCAATGGGCTGCTGTCCTGATAGCTTTGCTTTTCAGCGAGGCTGGGTTGTTTCATAAACATGCCTTAGGCCCTGCCTATGAAGCAACCAAGCCACTTTTGAGCTCTTAATTTTCTTAGGCACATGTAAAGGTTGTTAGCAGAGAAATCCATTGGCTTTGATTTAGTAAGAGTTTCTCAAACTGTACTCAGAAGTTTTGTTCACAGGGTTGCAGCCTTTGAGATTCAAGCAAATATTAAGGGGTTTCTAGTATATGCAAAGATAATCCTGTGGTCAAAGAACTGACTGGAACTCAGGAGATGTTAGTTCAATTCCAAGCTCCTCTGTGTACAAGTCGTGTAGCACTTCTAGGGCTCAGTTCTCCTCCCATCCCCAATCTCTGTAAGGTGGGGATGATGTGAAGATATTAATTAATTCTCATAAGGCAGTCACATTTCTTGGTGATATGAGCCATACAAGCACTTAGATCCATGAAAACCTCTGTTAAAACCTGCAGATTATGTATGAAGCCAAGTTTTGGGGAAGCCCTTTACCTTTGAAGCCTCCTAGAAAACGTGCTAGCAGGTGGCCTACAAATTACCAACTGCCTTAACGTTTGCTATTGCTATCTATCAGGAATGGTCTTTGTGGACACCATTCCACCTTTTTGGGTGTCAGACATGAAAAGGAATTGTTCAACAGCCAGTGGTTGAAAGCCCTACAGGGCACAAAGTGCCTCATGCTTCTGGTTTGATGGCTTGCTTAAATTCTCTACATGTCACATCCCCATAGACCATTCAGCTGGCAGCTGAAATAGGGTAGACAATGTCCTGGACAGCATGAGGACAAGGCAGCCTGACAGCCCCAGAAGCTGTCTATTAATTGGAAGAGAGACAAGGTGGGTAAGGTAATATCTTTTATTGGACTAACTTAAGCTTGTCTCTTTCACCAACAGAAGTTGATCCAATAAAATATTACCTCACCCACCTTGTGTCTCTACTATCCTGGGACCGTCACAGCTACACTACACTACATATTAATTGGAAGGGCAGCCACCCTATCAGAAGACTCCAAGAACTCCTTTAAAAATGAAATCTTTCTATGTGGTCCCTCCCCAGTGTCTTCCGATCTCAGGAAAAGCAGGGGCACCAGCATCCCTGGTGACAGGGGATAAGGGCAATGGCTTGCAAGTCAGTTCACTCTTTATCCCCTAATCAAATTATAGGTAAGATTTCTGGGATTGTTGTGAGGGTACAGGTGGAGTTTGCAGTTGTATCAGAGCCTCAACACCAAGCTAGCTGAGAGGTTGAACCAGCTAAAGCTTGGTTCAGTGAAGCCTGAAAAACAGCCAAGTTTCTTGTAGTATCGTCTGGAGTTTTAATGGGCCTGGCCTCATGTACAAGTAAAAGACTGAGGCCAAAGTTAAGCATGGTCTCCTATGAGCAGAGCTGCTACCTGTTCTTGCAGGAGGCTTATGCCATTTTAAAGAGAAACTAAGCCATGGGACACATTATGGTGGTCACTTGAAATGTGGTTCTAGCCTCAAGAAACTAGAGACAGACCCCACCCTAACTTCCAGATCAAGTCTGCTTCATTCACAAGTAATCAAGGGACCAGTTAGAGCCCTAACATGGTTTTTAGGCTTCCAGTTGAACTAGGTCAACCTGAGCTTGGAGTGCTGAGCTCAGTTTTCCTTCTCACTTCTGCAGTGTTGCCCATGCACAGGTTCATGACATTCAGTTCATGACCGCTCCTGTAGTCATGTGATTGCAAGAATCTGAGTTTTTGTTTAGAAAGAGTTTCTAGGCTGCCTGGTTGGGAGAAGAACATGACACGGAGCCCTACAGGCTCAAAAATCTAGAAGGCAACTAAAAAACCCAAAGTATGTATTGTCAAAGGTTTTCAAATCATGAGTCTCAAAGCCTCAGCACCATATTAATGATTCTGCAGGACAAGTTCTGACCTTGGGTTGCACTTGTGCAACTTGGGGCAGAGTCAAGCCATGCCACTTAGCTAACGACTTTTGGATGACGCGTGACCCACAGTAGCACAGGTAGGAGTAGAACAGTTAACTCTCAGGCTAGTCATTACAGTAAACAGCTGTGTCACCAGCGTGAGCAGCTCTCCTATTTATTTGGTCACTCCTCAAGTGGTTCTGGCTGAAGAGTAGAAATCCCCTCTGGTTTCTGAAGTATTACTATTTTTTCAAATATTTCTGCTACTCTTCATTAATAGACCCTTGAATCGATACAGTTTAATCAAGTTGACTGAAGTTGTCAGCCATTCACCCAGCTACATTTAACATACAGAAGTTGCTATGTATCAGTGCCAGTGGGAATTAACCAACAATCAGCATCAGAAGGGGGTGCAGTCTCAAGGCCTAAAAATTGCAGTCTCCCCAGCGTTGTCTTGTGCTCTGGGTGTGTCACGCTGGACTACTGTTGCATATTAGCAGGTCTTCATGTGTCAAAGTATTCTGAAGCCAAGTGAACAGTGCCAGCTTGGCTATTATGGACAGCTTCTCAGCTGGTGTAGCTTGGCATAGCTCCGTTGGCACCAGCTGACAATCAAGCTATTCATATTTTCACTAAATTGAGTTTTACACTTTGCAACATAGGACTATACCACTGTGTTCTAAAGTGTTCTGAAGAGGTGTGTCCTAACACAGCGAAGATATTAAAAAAGAGTGCTGGATTTTAGGAACCGTTTCCTCAAAGCCTACAGTGTTTAGAAAAGACTTTGAGGCTTGAAATACAATTAGGCCTATAGAGAATCCATGCTATTGATATCCCTTTCCTGGGGCCAGGCTAAAAAACAAGTTCAGATTTTGAGTGATACAACAACAGGCATCATTTTATGAGAATATAGATTTCCAGGGACAGCGGGGGGTTAATTCCTAGAAGTACTTCATATCCTGACTCCTATCTTTCAATGGCCTTCAGTTACACAGGTTTAAACCAGAATGGCCTTTCACCAGCAGAAGCTGAGCCAATGAAAGCTATTGCCTCACTCACCTAGTCTCTCCAATATCCTGGGGCTGACACTGCTACAACACTGCATACAAGGATGCTCCTGTTTAATTGGAGATTCTGTATGGTGACCATATCACTAAGTGCCATCTTTAATTGGTTGCAGTTCATTAAACACTAAGTGCATGCATGGCCACTGAAGAAGTTGGAGCTAAAGAAGAATTAAAGAAGAATTAAGAATTTAAACAGTCTTAAATTTGGTTTCTATAAAGAACTGTAAAATTCATGAAAATAAGGTCCTCAATGTGGAGATTTTAGTAAAAAGTCAACTTCCCATATAGCAGAGAGAGTCATGTTTCCCTAACATAAAAATCCATTCATCTTGCAGTGTGGTATGATCTTTGCCAGAACCAAAGCTGTAGGGAGATACCAGGCTATTTTTGAGCCGGGAAAAGGGTTTGTATGTGAAGAGTCTGCATATTCTCCAATTTGATACATATCAGTTTGTCAAACTCTGCTTTTGGTGGCAAGGAGGAAAAATTCTGTCCCATGACAAATATTGTGAATTTTCATGCTTGCCCCAGTTCAAAGTTCATCAATTTTTCTGCTTTCATGATAACACTTAAGTGATTTAATTTCTTCCCCCTGTAAAAAATGGGAATTTTGACTTGTGAAAAAGTACATTGTATTGCAATAGATTTCATAAAATGTAAAGAGCACTAGGCAAGAAATCAAGAGGAGGCTATAGGCAAGAAAAAGAGAGGATTTAACTGAGTACCAAGAGGAAGGAGAGTAGGAGGCAGAGATACAGGTACCATCTGGAACAGTCTACAAGCTCCAGAGTTGAACAGCAGCAGAGGTGTACAAAAGGGCAAACAAAGCTAGTGCCAGGCAAGTGGAGAACTAAGGGAGAAATAGCCATAAATATAAGTTTTTCCAGTGGTGAAAAGCAAGCAAAGTTCTAGTCTGAATTTTAAAAAACCTCACTGAGGATTGCCACAATGTTGAGTTTTTTAAAAATATAAAAAGACCCAATGATGCTAGTGATAAAACCTGAAGAGTATTTGTTAGAGATACATCTGCCTTTGCTACATTTTCCACTGACTCCTCATCCCTTTTGTTATTGCAAAAGAAATCCATGAAGGCGGGATCTTTGTTGCTTAAAGATGCCTTACCTGAAGTCTGATTTGGTTGCCATCTTTGCAGCAAATAGCTGGGGTAAATTAAGACAAAACTAAGGCCCAGAGCTACTGAAGTTTCCCAAATTCCCATGTTGATTCCTCTCCCAAATGTCTTTTTTTCAAGTCTGATCTCATTCCTAAGTAAGGCAGCCCAGCTCTTCTCACCAGAAGTCAGCATTGGTTCTGCTGCCTGCTAAAAAATTGTGCCTGCTTTTGTGCTTCTTTATAGCAGCTGGGGACCAATACCAAATATATCCCATCTTTATGCATTCTTGGCAACTAGATCTCAACAAAAAATCTATGTTGCTTATTCCTCAAATAAGTCAGACTCCCAAGCCCCAGGATACTGTTTATAGAGCAAGTCCCAAGAGCAAAAAGGAGAAGGGAATGCAGGTTAGAGACTATTTTGCTTACACTGTACGTCATGTTCATTCCACATGACTTGTCATCAACTCTTTAAATATTGAGCCATGTAGCTTTTCAGACAAGGGTCCTGACTGCATGTGTAGGAAGTAAAGAGAAACAGGGGTAGCCCAGCTCAAATGAAATGTGGACTGGGGCCAGATTAGGTATTCCCTAGCAGCCAACCAAGAACTTTCAGATTTTTAGTGGATCCAGGAACACGGTCTACACCTCCTTCCTGTTGTTTGTGTATGGGGTGGATGTAGCATTTGACCCTCCACATTTTGAAAATAGGCAGCCAGCCTGATCTGGCAGAGGAGCCATCTGCCATCCCCAAAGTCAAGCTCTGAAACAAACAAAAAAGTCTCACATGTGCTGCCTTAATAGCCCAGTGAAATTCTTGCCTCTTCACCAAAGCACTCCTCAAGGAGCCAAAGAAGAAAAAAAAAATCCTGCAACCTGTTTAGAAGATGAGCCAATGGCTTTTCTAGTCATCTGCAGTCATTATGTCCTATGCACTAGGTGCTTTAGAGGTTCCAGTAGGAAGATAAGACTGAGGCAGCTTCCAAATCCAGCAAATATCCCCACTTCTTCCCTCAAGTTTGATCCTAATTTGTAGTGGAAAGATAAGGTGACCTCTATTGGTTGAATATTTATGCTAAAAACAACAAGCACAATTATGATGGGAGTTAATTCATGTAGCAATTAGAATTATTCATGTAAATGATCATTACTCACTCTGCTCTTAAATCCATTCAGGTGTGACCTTGAGGTTGGAGGTATCCTTTTAAAGGTATTTCATTTTGCAGAAGAACAAGGTAGATTCCAGTTAGGACCGGAAGAGGCCGTACTGGAAGTCTTGTGAGTGTGGCACTTTGGCAGCTTCCAGAAGGATCTGGAAGTGGGATAGCTCATCTGAGGTTTTCAATATGCTAGATATTAGATATTGTGGCAAAAAGACAGTTGACCTATTTTGAAGGGAAAAGGACTGAAGTTGACTAGTGACCCCCTCCAGAGTTTCTCTTTTCATCCCTACAAAAGGGCCTCTTGACTTCGAGAGCACAACCTTCTTTGTTTCCAAGGAGACCTCAAGTTCTCTAGGAATCTCCAATACACCAGCCTTTTTAATAGGCCCAACAACTACTTTGTTCTTTACCTCAGGCCAGTAATTATCAAGGTTGAGTTAGAGATGAATTCAGACTAACATAGCCAAAGTCATCTGTAAACACTGGCCCTTGCACTCAGTCACATCTCTAAAGTGACTAGAAGGACCAATTAAAATAATAAAGCATTAACAAGAAAACCTTTTGATCCTATTCTTAGGCTATGTCTACACTGGCAATTGAACGACAAACATGTGTCTTTCAGAGGTGTTAAAAAAAACCTTGAGAGACAAAAAAGGTTTTGGTGACAACAAGCACCAGTGTGAACAGTGCTCTCCAGCTGACAATGCAAATGCTGCTCATTGTGGGGTGGACGTTTTTTGTCAGTAGGAGAGCCGACAAACAGCGGCTACACTGCGCAACTTTTAGTGGCACAGCTGTAGCGACACAGCCATGTCACGAAAAGCTGTGCAGTGTAGACCTAGCCTTTAGTTACTCCACCTCTGCAAGAGGCAGTAGCTATGTCAGTGGGAGAAGCTCTCCTCCCAACAAAGTGCTGTCTACACTAGTGCTAAGGCTGGTATAACTGCAGTGGTTTTCAAAACTTCTTTTCTGGCGACCCAGCTGAAGAAAATTGTTGATGCCTGTGGCCCAACAGAGCTGGGGATGAGAGGTTTGGGTTGTGGGAGAGGCTCAGGGCTGGGGAAGAGCATTGGGGTGCAGGGGTGAGGGCTGTGGGAGGGGGCTCTGAGCTGGGACAGGGGGTTGGGATTCAGGAGGGGGTCAGGGCTCTGGGCTGGGAGTGCAGGTTTTAGGCTAGGGATGAGGGATTTGGGGTGCAGGAGGGGGCTCTGGGTTGTGGGGGGGCTCAGGGCTGGAGCAAGGGATTGGGGCATGGGCTTACCTTGGGTGGTCTTGGTCAGCAGCACAGCAGGGGTGCAGAGACAGGCTTCCTGCCTGTCCTGACACCGTGGACCGTGCTGCACCCCAGAAGTGACCAGCAGCAGGTCCAGCTCCTAGGTGGATGTATGCAAGCAGCTCCGCACAGCTCTTGCCCACAGGCATCGCCACCCCCAGTTCCCATTGACTGGGAACCAGCCAATGGGAGTGCGGAGCCAGTGCTCGGTATGGGGGCAGCGTGCAGAGCCCCGTGGTCCCCCTGCCTAGGGGCTGGACATGCTGCTGGCCACTTCCGGGGCGCAGCGCGGTGTCAGAACAGGTAAGGACTAGCCTGCCTTAGCAGCACCGCCAACAGGACTTTTAATGGCCTGGTCAGCGGTACTGACCAGAGCCACTGCGACCCAGTGCATGACATTCTGCGACTCAGTACTGGGTTGCAACCCGCAGTTTGAAAACCACTGAACTATAGCGCACCCCTGCGTGGTGATGTTACATTGAAGTAATTCTGTAGTGTAGACAAGGGCATAGAAACTGGGACTGTACTCCAGTGAAAAGGAAGGTTTCAGAGTAGCAGCCGTGTTAGTCTGTATCCACAAAAAGAACAGGAGTACTTGTGGCACTTTAGAAACTAACAAATTTATTAGAGCATAAGCTTTTGTGGGCTATAGCCCACTTCACTGGATGCATAGAATGGAACATATAGTAAGAAGGTGTATACGTACAGAGAAGGTGGAAGTTGCCAAATAAACGGTAAGAGGTGAATTAATGAAGATGAGCTATTATCAGCAGGAGAAAATTTTTTTCGTAGTGATAATCAAGATGGCCCATTTAGATGGTTGACAAGAAGGTGTGAGGATATGTGGGGAAATAGATTAAATATGCGTAATGACCCAACCACTCCCAGTCTCTATTCAAACCCAAGTTAATGGCATCTAGTTTACATATTAATTCAAGCTCGTTGGAGTCTGTTTTTGAAGCTTTTGTGTTGCAGAATTGCCACCCTTAAGTCTTTTACTGAGTGGCCAGAGAAGTTGAAGTGTTCTCCTACTGGTTTTTGAATGTTATGATTCCTGATGTCAGATTTGTGTCCATTTATTCTTTTGCGTAGAGACTGTCCGGTTTGGCCAATGTACATGGTAGAGGGGCATTGCTGGCACATAATGGCATATATCACATTGCTAGATGTGCAGGTGAACGCGTCCCTGATGGCGTGGCTAATGTGATTAGGTCCTATGATGGTGTCCCTTGAATAAATATGTGGACAGAGTTGGCATCAGGCTTTGTTGCAGGGATAGGTTAGTGTTTTTGTTGTGTGGTTGCTGGAGAGTATTTGCTTCAGGTTGGGGGGCTGGCTGTAAGTGATGACTGGCCATCTCCCAAGGTCTGTGAGAGTGAGGGATCATTTTTCAGGATAGGTCGTAGATCTTTGATGATGTGCTGGAGAGGTTTTAGTTGGGGGCTGAAGGTGACAGCTAGTGGCGTTTTGTTATTTTCTTTGTTGGGCCTGTCCTGCAGTAGGTGACTTCTGGGTACTCTTCTGGCCCTGTCAATCTGTTTTTTGAAAAGGAATTCACTCACCCCGTGTGGCTGCTAATATTGAATCAATACTGAATTCTCAGGCCATGTGTTATGGAGGATAAAGCACAAAGCCATTGCCTTCTGCAGGTTATCAATATCTAGAGAGGGATGAAATAATTATTCTTGTACTCTTGATCTGCATCCAGTTGATGAGAAAAATCCCCCTTTACTTAGTCTTGTTGAAAACCTTTTCTATCAGATTACTTAACTGTCCAGCTCTGTTCCTGGTAAAATGTGTGTAGTAAGTGTTGTAGTTGTAGCCAGGTCAGTCCCGGGAGATTAGAGACAAGGTGGGTGAGGTAATAGTTTTTATTATTTATTTATTATTTATTTTATTTATTATTCTGCAGAGAGTCAGCTTTTGAGCTACACAGAGCTCTTCTTCAGGTCCTGAAGGCAGGATGGCTAGAATGTTCAAGCAAAGTAACTTGTCTGTAGTGCAGTGCAAGTTAGTCAGGATATCACCTGCCAACTGACAAATGCCAGACTCTCCCTGCAACTCTCCCAGGAAGCGAGCTGCCCATCTCCAAACTGCTGACCCTTTAACCACTACCCAGTCAGGTGTCCTGCCCTCTACCCTACCCATTGACATAGTTACTCCAGCCCCTGTGAGCGGTGGTAGTGGGAGAGAGCTCTCCCATCAGCCTAGAGCATCTGCACTAGCAGTGCTGCAGCTGCATCACTACTGCGGTAAGCTGTAGTGTAGCTCCAGCCACCAATGCAAACACTCCCACAGTTCTCCCTAGCGCTTTCATTAACACCTACCCAGGAGCAGCAGAAACTCCCTACATGTGTGTGTGTGGGGGGGCACCAGTGACCAAACCGTGGCCTCTGCCCCCATGCTGCCCCTTCCCCTGCTTGTTCCTCTCTGCCCTCTCCCCCATTGCTTACCCTTATGGCCGGTAATATGATGTAAAAAAAAAAAAGTGATAGGGCCATGGCCCCAAGCCCCCCATTTCCACCACCCCTCTCCCCACTGCCTAGTTTCACCACCCCTTTCCCCACTGCCTAGTTTCTTCCTTGAGAACTCCCTTGAGTTTCTCCACCTCTCCCTGACCCTTCTCAAGTGCCTAGCCCTCTCAGGAATCCAACCTCTCCCTGCCACAAACACCCGACTCCCATCCAGTTTACAGACGGTGAGGCACCTGGAAGATGTTCTAAGGCTGATGTCCTAGTCCTAAACTTTAGGTGCCTAGAGTAACTGGTGCTAAGCAGAGTGTGAAATGTCTGAAGTAAGGTGTTATATTTGCCAGATTGACTCCCCCTCCCATCCCCCAGGTTATGCAACATTCTGCTTTGCTACAATGTGTTTCACTTGCCAGAAATAATCCAGCCTTAACTTTCTATTAGCCACCCATCAACTACCTTCTGAATACTCATCTGATAGAATTCTAAAGCTTCTGGAGGACTTTAGGCATCACTCCCTGCATTTCTAGGGTTAGTGTCTGGGTGTGAGAACCCGTCTCACTGTTGTGTCCCTTCTTCTGCAACAGTAATAAGTGTCTTAACTCAGACAACCTGCCTTGATTGTTAGACTATCTGAAGCCTTCAGTGATGATCACTCTTGTACTGCCTGCAACAATGCTGTTTATTCAAAAATGATTTTCTCTTTGATCATACTTACCCTTGTGTATTAATTTGTTGGTACTGTATATGCTACAGTACAAAGATCGTTGTTGGCCAAGTAATCACCTTCGTAACAGGTGTGTTTTGGCTCACACTTAGTTGTTCATTTTAACTGCAATACCGTACTACAGGGCACAGGGTTCTGCCCACAATTTTTATCTCACTTCACACAAGACAATGACACAGAGCATATAAAAGTCAAGTAATTTGAGAGGGAGGCAGCTAATTTGTTCATTATTTCACTGCCAGGACATCACATCAAGGAGCACAGAATGTTTTGGAACCTTTTGGCATTCAGCTTTTGGGAGCCACAGGAATCAGGATGTAGGAATCCTGAGTCTTTGTTTCAGAAATACTCCTTTGAAAGTGTCCAAGCCATCTGTAAGATGTTCTACAAGAAAACTGAGTTTTTCTTTTCGCTCAGCACAGCAGGTCTGCTGACCAGCTTGCAGCCTCAGAAATTGCTACTGAGTTTAGGGAAGGTAGATGGTCTCCCAGTCACTGTGCACCAAGCACACTTTGCTCTCCAGCATATCTCTCTCTCAGCAGATTCAGCTGGAATCAGAGTTTCTGGGAACTCAGGACTAAGCTAAAGCCAGTCTGAAGCTGCCAAGATAACTAGCAATAATTTAAAACTTTCCTGATTAGCAGCCTGTGCAATCTTAATGAAGTCAGAGTTGTATGGGGCAGAATTTATCAACAAGGTGGACAGAGTGCTGTTCTCTAAGTACACACTTATCTCAAAGTATCTGTGCACTCTATATCTTATAACAATACAGCACTGAACTACTATAAACAAATGCCAGCTCTACCAGCCTGTCCTATCTAGTTTCAATTAAATATGCCTGTATCATGGTGTGTAGTTAGCTATCAACCCAGATAATAAATTCATCTTTGTTAAGTACTGAGGATATAAAATGCTGTATCAATGCTAGGGATTATTTAGTAATCCTAAAGAGAACAGATTACTTGGGCTAGGAGTTATCCATGGCTTTAGTTAGCATTTCAATCACTGGTTGCTTGCTGTAAAATACTGAGTTGGGAATATTTGGAAGTTAGCAACAAAGACTCTAAACTTTGCTATAATATTTGTAGTCCTTCCTGCTTTCAGGATGTAAAAGCACCATTGTTAACTGGAGGTTTTAAATTCTTCACAGTAAATTGAATGAGAGGCCCACAGAAGAGGTGTGTAGATTGGCCACCACTTTGCCTGAACTGCTAACAATCTGAAATTTAAAGAACCCTCCGGGATGCCAGCAGAAAGGCATTGCAAGGCAAGTGCCTAAGCCAGCAGTGCCTCTGAAAGGAAAGCATCAACTTTTAACAGTCCTCCTGGATCTTTGTGCTCAGAACAAAGTCTGGCAGCCTGCTCCGAGCAAGAAGTGGGTTGATAAAAAGGAAAAAGTAGAGGATAGATACTTACTTTTTTGGGGTCAGCGTAGGTGCCAAGTCCAATCACGGGGATGCTGTTCCCATCGCTCAGAGGTATGCGGTGGTTTGCAGCCGTCAGATTCATGATGCGGATGATAAAACACTTGACTGCAAGTTGCTAACCGACGGAATGAAAGCGGCAAGAGCCCCCTCTGTGTGCGGCGCGTGCTCCAGGCTGCGGCACTAGAGGGCGCGCGCGGGAGCTGCTCTTGCTCCACCTGCCCGGTGCCAGCGACCCGCGTGCGAGCCTCTCCGAACAGCCTGGGGCAGCGTTTCCAGCTCCCTCGTGGGACAGCCCAGCCCAGCCCAGCCCAGGGTTACCCTTCCATTCTCCTCAAAGCAAATTTGCAGCAGGGTGAAATATTAACTGCCCGCTCTGGTTCGGGGCGGGGGCCGACTCAGCGCGGGAGAGATGGCCCCGTTAAACCAGCTTCCGCTGGAGCGCGCGACTTTTCCTTTCCAGGTGGCTTTAAGTAGCTGCTAAAAGCAAGGGTGTGCTCGGAGTGCGGGAGGAGATTGAAAGGGGGTTGTGCTTTTTGGAGAGGAGGGGGTCTGCGGGTGGCTTATGCTTGCAGCGGGCTCCCACTGCCAAGCACCGTTGCTCTGTTTGCTGACTCCTCGAATCGTTTCAGGGCTCCTCGCGGGGGGAAATGAGCGGGTTTTTCGAACAAGACGTGGTTCCTGCCAAACCAGGAGCTACCCATCAGCCTTCATCGCCCCAGCGGCTCGCGTGTGCCAAACCATTGAACGCAGTAGCTACACCCGGGGTCGGCAGCTTGTCAGAAGTGGTGTGCGCAGCCTCCATTTACTCGCTCTAATTTAAGGGATCGTGTGCCAGGAATACGTTTTTAGAAGGCCTCTTTCTATAAGCGTGTAATATAGAACTAAACTATTTGTTGTAGGTAAAGTAAATAAGGTTTTCAAAATGTTTAAGAAGCTTCATTTACAATTAAATTAAACTGCAGAGCGCCTCCGCCCCCCCCCCCTCCTCCCCCCGACCGGTGGCCAGGACCCGGGCAGCGTGAGTGCCACTGAAAATCAACTCGTGTGCCGCCTTTGGCATGCGTGCCGCAGGTTGCCTACCTCTGAGCTGCGCTAGCCTGGGTGCGCCTTCAGTTGCTTCTGCTCTCCCTCGCATTGATTCGTTCCCTGTTCCTATTGCCCCTCTAAGCCTGCGAGTTCAGATCACGCGAGTCCTTTCACTTTCAGGACTATGGCCCATTATTTTATTAATGACAGGTTTCAGAGTAGCAGCCGTGTTAGTCTGTATTCGCAAAAAGAAAAGGAGTCCTTGTGGCACCTTAGAGACTAACAGATTTATTAGAGCATAAGCTTTCGTGAGCGACAGCTCACTTCATCGGATGCATTTCATTAATTTTATTAATGGAAGACTTCTTTTAAGCCCCTTGTTTACATCAGTCCATTTCTTTGCTTTCAGGAGAGGAAACCCAGTACCCATCCCCCGGTGTCATTGTTTGCCTCTAGGTCAGACTTGGCTAATTCATTCCCCTGCCCAAAGTCATAGGTTGTCTTTTTTTGGGGGGGGAGGGGGAGTGCTTTTCAGTCTTTACATTATTTACAGATCGGATGATTTAGTTGGTGTTGGTCCTGCTTTGAGCAGGGGGTTGGATTAGATGACCTCCTGAGGTCCCTTCCAACCCTGAGAGTCTATGATTCTTCTTCCAGTAATGAAAGGACAACTCCAACCCATGTGAAAGACTCACAAGAGCAACATTCAGTTTAGCATTTCAATCAATAGCACCAGTTGTTCATTGCTTTTTATATTAGTAGCAGAGATTATCCCTTTGATTATTAATACCCCAGTTACTAGCATGAAGCCCCAGTTATTCCCATCACTTCTGTCTGTGCTAAACTTGTATTTGTAAACAGGCACATTGAATTTCCTTTGCTATTAATGCTGTTCAGAAACTGACATTTAAGGTTCACTTCTTCAGCTGTTGCATGTGCCCAGTGTTGAAGTCGATTGGAATTACATGTGCATCAAAACACTCAGGAGATCCCTTGGCCAATTTAGTTTTCATTTCAAATGTATTCAGCATGTGCCTTTTTCTGTACCTAATCTTCATACGGCCCTTTTGTCCTCCCCCATCCAGGCATAAAAATCTTTCTCCTGGTTAGTCTCATTTAAGCACCTTTTCACAGTTCTGTCCAAGCATCAAGCAAAAAAGTGTTAGGGACTCATTCAGTTGCAATCCACCCATCTGTACATTAAATACAAAAGGACCAGGACACTGGGGCCAGGATGGAAATAAGGTTCAGTCTCTCTTCTCAGCACAGAAGTGTGTTACACTCTCCTCACCAGACGTAGCACAGATTATTTTATTTTTTAATTAATCCTTTAAATCCATAGTTAGCTGTCTAAAGGGCCCCAATTTTTCAGAAGGGGGAAACAGCATCCAATCTCTTTCACTGACTTCAGTAAGAGCTGCTGGATATTTTAGGAAAGGGGGAGAGGAGAAGAGAAACAGGCCAATTTATTTACATGGCTAAACACAGATTTAAGAGCTTAATGTTAGGCACTCTAGGTGCTTGAGTTAGTATATTGCAATCACAAATGACTGCAGCCCTCCACCCTCAAATAGCTTTAGAGGCATGAAATAAGGAAAAATGCTACTATACTAAAGCATTTTGATAGCAATGGAGAAAGTTTAGAGTGCAGGGAATTGATGAATGGTCCATCCACTGTGGGCAGAAGTCCTAACTTCTCTAACTTTATCCCATTATGATTTTCTTCATTTATTTATTCTGAATTTTAAAATCCCTCATATAAATAGTTCCTGCTCTGTTACAATAAGCTATCCCCCATACCAATGATGTGCCCAAGGGGACAATCCCTTTCTGAAATCCAATTTAAGTCTCCTTTTCTAATCTCACACCAGGATCCTAGGTTATGCCCTTATCCCACAGTGTAAATAGATTTCCCAGCTCCATTTGTACTTCATCTAGTTATTTTCTATCCTATAATTAAGGTCTTGTTGTTTTTGCTCCACTTTCAAATCTGCACATGTAGAAACATTTTATGGGTCTTGCCTTCTATCCAATTGGAATGGAGACTCAGCAGAACTGTTTCTCAACCCCCCTCTTTGTGATGTAGGTTATTTCACTGTTTATACATCCTAATACCCCACTTCCTTGCTTTGTAGCAGGTGTGCAATTTGAAGAGGCATGTATGAGTGTCACTGGCTGAATCTATTTAGGAGTGCGGGGGTTGGGGGGGAGGGAAGAAGAATGGTACTGTCAAATATGGCATTATCTGTTTCCAAATCACAGACAACTCTGATCCATAAGCATTCAAGATCATTTGTATCAGTGTCCTAGCACAGTCATTCCTAATCATTATTGGTCTATGTACCTATTACCTTCTTAAAAGATTGATGTTTGAAGTACCACATGCAAACTTCTTTTTGTGCACATTTCTTTCAGGTCCTTACAGGCCTAATTTACATCTTTCCAGACTACATAGTAAAACAAATGACTCCTTAGGAAGCCTAAAATGAAATGTTCACTTATAACATCCTTTTTAAACATCTCAGGCTTCTAGACATTCAGCAAAAAGAAACAAGGAAGCAGCCATTCCTATTATGTCCTGTGCATTACTCAATTACAAGAAACAATACATTTCTCATAAATAGCATTGTGATCCAGTTTGGGGAGTGCAGCTGAGCTACAGTCAATGGTTTGACTCTTTTACTTGTCTTTTAAGTTCAAAGTTCCTGATAGTTCATATCTGGATTGTTGCTGAACACAATCCAGTCTTGGCTGGAAAGGGAAACAGGAAATGGGGGTGGAGAGCTTTATCTGGACACCAAGCTACTTCAGCTGCAGAAGCCTCTTCTCCTTGGCATCTCTGGCCCCCTTGATGCCTGTATTTCTTGGTAGACTGCTCAGGGGCTAACTGTGCTGGGAGGAGGTTCAAACTGCAGACAGCTGCCTGTTCCTCTGCTGAGGAGCCAAGCAACTCCCTTTAGTCCTGTAGTCAGGACTTTAGATTGCAGGGAAGCTGAAGGGGTCAAAGATCGTAGGCAATAGTCCATGCAAGCCCTGCTCTCAGTGCTAGAGGTTCACTGCCAGCTGCAGTTTAGACATACCCCAGGAGCCCTGATATCAAAGGATTCCCATCTGCAGTGTAGCTATATGCGTTGTGGCTGCAGGTTTGGTGCCACTCTCAACTAGCTATGTATGCATGCATCATGGAGCTTGTGGGGCAGGACCTGGAACTTCACAAGTTCACCTCAGCAGGTTGAGCTGTACAACTCAATGCAAACTGAATATTAGACCTAGCAGAAAGCCAGCTGTATGCCAGATGAGTACAGTGCCCATCTGCACAGCCACAGCACACACCACTGATACATAAGACTATGCTAACATGGTGGGAAGGCTTTATTTTCACTACAGTATTATGGCAGAAAGCCAGGAGAGTACATTTGGCTTCTGGGGCATATTTTGGTGTGCTGCAGTGCACGAGACCACTATGTGTTTGTGGAGGTTTAAGAGTTTTTGGCATACCTCTTTCAGCAAGCTGGTATATGTACCACAATTGGTGAGCCCCTGTTCTAGCAGAGAAGGCATAAGATTGATATTAGTGAACGTAAATCAGAAGCTAGGAAATGTAGAAGTTTGATATGGGAAGTAAGAAGGCACAAACTGACATCCATAGCCAACAGTATTAAAGACAGAATCCTTTTTATTGAGGATATCAAGAACAAGAGGAATCCTAACAATTGTATTTTCCATTAATAGATGGAAACAGTAGAATTGTCATTAGTAACACAGAAAAGGAAGACTTGTTTAATATTTCTGTTCTCTAGTTTGGAAAAAAGATGTCTTCTTATATGACAAAATCTTCACTCCAACAGCATCATGGATGATTTTTTAAGAGCAGTTACTAAAGCTTGACTAACACAAACAGCAGGTCCAGATAACTTGAATCCAAGAGTTTTAAAAGAGCTGGCCAAGGAGCTCTGGTCTGCTTAAGTTAAGTCTTAAAACACTGGAGAAGTGCCAGAGGACTAAGAAAACATAGTTTGGTGTTTTTATTTTTATTTTAACAGACACTCAAGCACTCTCCTGTGAGCTGTGCCAGCCCTGCTGGTTGACAACAGATGCTCTCTGGCCTCCAAGTCCTTTCAAAATGTCCCTCTGTGATATTCAGCTTTGATCACTGAATACCCACAGAAATCTCAGATGCTCCATTCCCAGGGAGGAGGTGTAGCCCACTTTACCAGTTGTACCTTAGACTACTGCTTCTGTAGCACTTGAGATCAATTATAGTAAAACAATAAGGACATTTTAAGGAAGAATAGAGATTCAAATAGAAACAAGGGTGAGAAAAAATGGCACATACAAAACAAGAATAATAAAATGTGAACTAGGGCCTACAGTAATAGTTACCTTTCCTATCTACTAAAGCAGATTTTCATCCCAAAGTTCAGTCTTTTGCACTGTTTGCTCGCCCCAAGGAGCCAGGACCTAGTCTTTCATGAAGCACCCCCACACATCAAGGTATCTCCTCAGTGAATGCAGCCAGAATGTCTTTCTCCACCCTGTGATATCCTGATGGAGTGTTTTGTCTTTTTTCACAGTCAGGGCAAGCCTCTTGCTGTCATTGTTCCTTTTTCACTCCCAACTGGTTTCAAGAGTTTATAGTCCATCTTTGGTGGTTTTCCATGGAGTTTTCCTGGGTTGGTGCAATGGTGAACAACTGGGCAATATGTTACATAATCTGTTAGTCTGGAAGGGGTGACAACTGCCTCCTGCTTGAATGGGCCAGCACCCAGACAGGATTTCCCAGTAAATCACTTTCATGCCAAAAGGGCATGATTCTCAATGTATAGGTGCATTATTCCTTAAATGTTACCCATACTCAGTCACAGAGATAGATGTATTGATAAATTGCACACTTTCAGAAAAGACCTCACAAGCGACCCTATGGATAGATACCAGAAAATCTATATTAGGTGTGGTGAGTTTGTCAGGTCTGAAACAGGAGTCGCTTGTAATGAACAGTGATCCCTTTGCCATTTGGCACCAATGGGCTTCTGTGTCACAGCAAAATAATGCTACAGCTGATGTGTGACTCAAAGGATTAAAGGCAGGTAATATAATTAGTGCAAATCAACATGGGTTTATGGGAAACAGATCTTGTCAAACTAATCACTATTTGATGAGATTATAAATTGGTCAATAAAGATAGTGTTTGTGTGTACTTAGAGTTGTGAGAGACATTTGATTTGGTACTGTACAGCACCTTAATGAACGACACAAAAACTCCAACATTATGTGGATTAAAAATGGGTTACATAAGAGGTCTCAAAATGTATTTATAAGAGGGAGAATCAACCAGCACCTATGTTTCTAGTGGGGTCTCACATGTAGGGCCAAGGACATGATTTGTCTTTTTTTTTTTTTAAATGACTTGGAAAACACTAAATTACTGAAGTTTGCAGATAACTCGGGGAGTGGTAAATAATGAAAAGGACAGGTTACTGATACAGAGCAATCTGGATCACTTGGTAAAGTGGGCACAGGCAACAATATGTATTTCAGTATGGCCAAATAGAAGGTTATACACATAGGAACAAAGACTATAGGTCACATTTACAGGATGTGGGGACTTCTCTGGAAAGCAGTGACTCTGAAAGAGACTTGGGCATCATGATGGAGAGGCAACAAAACATGAGCTCCCAGAGCAATGCTGTGACCAAAATGGCTAATGTGATCCTTGGATGTATGAATAGGGGCATAGGCACTGACTCATGGGTGCTCTGGGGCTGGAGCACCCACAGGGAAAATTTAGCAGGTGCTCCTCAACCACCAGCAGCCAAGCTTCCCCCTCCTTCGCCTCCCCCAGCATGCCCCATCCCCACTCCTCCCCCACCCTCCCAGTATTTCCCACCCCCCATCCCCTAACAGCTGTTTGGTGGCACTTAGGACTTTCCAGGAGGAAGGGGGAGGAGTGGGGATGGGACACGCTTAGGGGAGGAGGCAGAGAAGAGGCGTGGTGGGGACTTGCACGAAGGGGTTGGAATGGGGGCAGGGGTCAAGCACCCAGCAGGCAGAGGGGCAGTCTGTGCCTATGAACAGAGGAGTCCTAAATAGAATTAAAGAGGTTATATTGCCTCTTTATTTGGCACTAGTGCAACTGTTGCTAGAATACAGTGACCAGTTCTGGTAACCACACTTGAACAAGGATGTTGATAAGTTGGAGAGGGTTCAGAGAAGAGCCTCAAAGAATTATTAAAAGATTGGAAAACATGCCTTATAGGAAGAGACTCAAAGAGCTGAATCTATTGTGATCATGTCAGTCCTAAGTACCTACACGAGGAACACAGATTTCATAAGAAGGCTTTTCAGTCTAGCAGACAAAGGTATAACAAGATCAAATGGCTAGAAGTTAAACTGTAGGCAAATTCAAACTAGAAATAAGGCATACTTTAACAGGGAGGGTAATTAACCATCAGAATAACATGTCAAGTGTGGTGGTGGATTCTCCATCACTGGCAATTCTTAAATCAAGATTGGATGTTTTTGTAAGATAGGCACTCATTCAAAACATGGCCATAGGATTTGAAGCAGGAATACATACAGAGAAGTCCTATGGCCTGTGTTATGCAGAAGGTCAGACTAGACTATCACAATGGTCCCTCCTGGCCTTAAAAATATATGGAGATAAATCATACTTACCTTTGTAGAATTCTTGAGAATCACTAGAGCCATGCTAATTTGGACTTGGGGGAGGGACAGAGAATGCTCATGGAGAATACCCTGCTAGCATCCACCTTTTATATCAAGGAGACTCCAGACTGGTCATCTCTGCTGAGCTTCTCTGCAGTAGTAGTAGGAGATACTACCTGCAGAGGCAGCCATTCAGGCCTTTGTAGATCAGAACACATCTTGAATTCTACCCAGAAGCAAGTAAGCAGCCAGGGCAGATCTCAAACCAGAAGTTGTGTCCTTGTGGTGAAATACTCATCTTGACAAGTGGGCCACTGATTTCTGACCTTCTAAATGGATTTGTGGTGTAGCCCTAGCTAGAATGCACTGCAGAAGTCCAATCTAGGGCTGATTAAGTCTGCATGCAAAAGAGGAGGGCACTGCCTGCTGGCCAAATGTTGATAGAAAGAAGTTTTGGTCACTGCTACTACTAGCTCATCTAAAAGCAGCTGAGACTCTAACCTCCCCCCAGCTCCATTACAAGCTTTGGGTACATAGGATGTATGTACCCAATGTCACCCAGGGGAGAGGAGCCTGACAACCTCAGCCATATCCTCCAGTTGCTCCCCAGACAGCTTACCTTCATCTGTTTACTACTAAAAATAAAAAACCAAACCAATCAGGCAGCAAGTCCTCACCCAGGTCCTAAGGGTGCCCAACCACACTCCTTAGATTAGCTGTAATATCAAGATGAATGATCCTAAAAATCAGCTGTCATCAATAGGGGGACCACCCTTAGCCAAACTCACTCAGCTCTCTCAATTATACACACTTGTTTAAGAGAGTGATAGACTAATTCCTTGTCACACTCCACAACAGGGGACTACTGGGGGAAAGTAGAGTAACCCTGCCCTCTGGGATGACTCATAAAAGAAGTAGCCAACCAAAACTCAGTCCTAGCCACTCCTGTCAGGGACTGCAAACACATAACCACCTCAAGGTCAACATCAACAGTATCAAAAGGTAGCTGGGAGACTTGATATCAGTATTTACACTTGATTTATATCCACCCCCAGGAGTAGATTTGCCAACATAAGAGCAGTTTCTATGCCATACCTAGCTTGGAATAAAGTTATCAAAGAAGTTAAAGGGAGTCCAATTCTCAATTATTTCATCCAGCTTTTTCCCATAGTCTTGACCAAAAGCACATAGAAGGGTTTCTTATACATGGACTAGAACATGTTTGTATTACACACAGCATTGTATGCTGCCTCTCTGCTCTACTTTTCCTATGTCTTCACAGAGTGAGCCCAACCTCCACCTCTGACCGGCAAACAGATTGAAAGTTACATTTTTTTAACTTTAAAGCTAAATTATTAAAACAGTTTAAAGACAAACAAAAATCCTGATGGTACATTTACTCCTTGGAAGCTAGAATTACTAGTGTGTTTTAAGCTGGCATAAATAGCTTATAAAATAGTATTTAGGAAAAAGGGACTCTGGATAAGTTTAGCAATGGGATCTGGAGCCTCTCACCTACAGCTCAGGTTAGTAGTAGCTATGTGAGGCTAGGTTTTCAAGGGAACTCAGTTTCTAATTGGGGATCTAGATAAGTTGTCCACATGTTCCAGGGAGCACACGATCTAGCAGCTTCCATTAAGAACAAGAAGAGCTTCTATGTACTAAGCTCTTGATCAGCTACTAGAGTTATTAGCCAACAGCTATTCAATACTTATATGATTTCAGTTTATTTCCTAGGAAGAGAACAGTGAATTTTCAGACTAACCTTAACATTACTTAAGATGAGATAGCATCATATTATAGGTTCAGAATTCCAAAATAGGCGTTCAACTACGCTTTTAAAATATGCACAGAAGGACCAACCTGGAAAGCAATCCATACAGCCTCTGGAGCTCTGGGGAGAGAGAGAGGATTTTATGGATATTCTGACTAGACAAACACACAATTGTAAGCAATAATAGGAAGGTTTTAGAAAGAAGAAGTCCACTCATTAACAAGCTTATTTTATTTTAATATATCTTTTAACAAAGCCCTGAGATCTGAGCTTTAAGAGAAAAATGCATCAAATATCCCTTTCCTAAAAAGCTGAATTATTCTTAGCGCTAAAGAAATATAACTACTTTAAAAAAAACACCTTATCAACATAAAATAAGATTACTATCTAAAAGAGCAGCTGAAGAAACAAGTCACTCAACAGGTTCCTTTTTCTCATTTTATATCATATTGCTGAGCATGTTGGGAGAAGAGGAGGGGGCTAGGAACTTTTAAATACAGCCTTATTCAAGCATCAGGAAAAAAAGAGAAGATATTAGAAAGAGGGGAGATGTATGCTGCTGAGTACAGGTGATGTAAAGGGATGTAGGTAAAGGCCTTCAGGGATTCATTGTTCTGATAATCATTTTGAGAAATTAGTAAGGTATTATTTGGGGGTAGGGGAGGTATAAAATTAGTCCTTGTTTATGTCTTGTATGTGTTTGATGTTAAACTTAATTTGGAGGTATTGTTGATTTGCAGTCTTTAAAACCTTGGGGTTTTTGTAAGTCTTTCTTCTTAATTGTTCTTTAAACTCTTGTACTTCTATGACAGGTTTCAAAGTAGCAGCCGTGTTAGTCTGTATTTGCAAAAAGAAAAGGAGTACTTGTGGCACCTTACAAGTGAGCTGTAGCTCACGAAAGCTTACGCTCAAATAAATTTGTTAGTCTCTAAGGTGCTACAAGTACTCCTTTTCTTTTTGTACTTCTTTGTTGACTAGAGGCCTTAGCTATACTGCTTTAGCAGTGCTGTGCATCCATTTTCTGTATGCTGTATTTTAGTACTGTTTATATAGCTAGGTACTGGATTGCATGTTGAAATTTGGCCTTATATGTTTGCATGTCCTCAATTGGACCTTTATTATCAAATTGTATAGACTAGTCCATCTATGTTGACATGTATCTATCATATACTGATATAGCTCCTTAGCACTGAGCTTTTGGTGATATACTTATGACTGGCATTTCTCTTCTCATCATGTATACCCAGTGGGAGATTAACACATGGGGTCTGTGTTTGGGGCCCTGGCCAATTTGCGGGGCCCCTTGGAGGAGAGCTGGAACCTAGGTAGAAGGGGGTTGGGGTGGGGTATCGATGCTGGAACTGGGGCCCTGCCCCCTGCTCCTCCTCTTTCTCCCAGGAAGCCAGAAGCTGGAGCCAGGCCATGGTAAGAGCTGTCATGGGAGCCTGGGCTGCTGAGGGGAGACTCACTAGCTAATTCTTATATATATGCTTATTCTAGCATATAAATACAAAAATCAATTGTACATGATGACAAAATACAATAAGTATGTTAAAAAAAATCCTCTAACCCACCATCTATCTTTGTGAAGCAATGTCTGCACTGTGAATACAGCAAATCTTTAATTGAAGGAGGCTTTTCTTACACCCCTTCTCCAGTGTAGAAACAAACTGAATTCTGCATGTCTTTTTTTCCCCCTTTGGGAGGATTTATATTTCCTATTTTACTTGAGGTTTATCTGCTGTAATTCTTACCACCCAGAGTCTAGTTATCACCATGACATATAGTAGTCTAGCTCACAAGGAGACTCGATGAGACAAACAATTTATTATGTTGTACATTTTAATACTTTAGTTAATGGCTAAGGATTTACTCTTGTGTGGGCATATATACTCTTCTCCCTTTGATCATCTTGTTTGTTACACAATGAGGAGGCCATGTGCCCTGCGGGATAACAGCCTAGTGTTGCATAGGAAGTGTGATATCAATAGGCCTCCTAAGAGGCCTTTTTGCAAACTTCCCACTGTTATGTGAAAACCGTATGGTGATAGACCAGTTATTTCTGTGCTGAAAGCAATGAATATTGTGTAGAGAGAAACCTCTAAATAACCATGCTCTTTGTTTTACTGCAATCATTATTTTATTTAAAAATATCCCATTGCTGTACTGGAAATGTCCCAATTACAGCTATCAGTGTAGCTGCACCAGAACAAACCCCTAGTATAGACAGGCAAAGCTGCTGGAGTTGTGATTTACAGCAGCGTCACCTGCCTATGAGGGGCTTTGTACTGATGCCATTATACTTGTGGCTGGTTGCTGATAGCTGAAATCCCTCAGCATAGACAGGGCCTTCGAACCTCTGGAGGGCATCATCATCAAACACCCAGAGAAGAGCTGTGACAGCCAGAGTGACCATGGTTGATGGCATCGCACCTGGCATCATGCAGTAAAACTCCTAGATCTGGCTCAATCCTGAGAATCCATGAATGTCTGGGGCAGCCCTACAAGTGGTGCCAGGTACGGTCAGGCTGCACACCTCTTTGTGCATCAATGAAGAGTTTGAGAACATGGTGTGCAGAAGTGTTTTTGTTCATCCTGGTGATGTGGCTGAAGAGCATGCAATGTTGCTTTTGAATATGAGTGACTGAAAGAAGGCTAG
The DNA here is from genome assembly GCF_009764565.3 of Dermochelys coriacea. Classification (NCBI taxonomy): domain Eukaryota; kingdom Metazoa; phylum Chordata; order Testudines; family Dermochelyidae; genus Dermochelys; species Dermochelys coriacea. The sequence goes on from NC_050068.2 coordinate 249,794,035, forward strand.
ATCTCTGCAACGTTATGACAGTTCACACAGTCAAACCTCTTTATGCTCAGCATTTGGCAGGGCCAGTGCATATGGAATGCCTCTAGCCAGTCCAAGTCTGCCTGTAAGAGGGTCCAGATTTCTGATCCATATAGCAATACAGGTTTGATAGATCCTGAACTTTGTCTCAGGACAAAGACATAATTGCATCCATAAGCTAGATATGGATTGCATGCAGGAGGCAGCAAGACCTATTCATCAAAGAATATCCAGTTTCCTGTGGTCGTTTGAACTCTGCTGGCAGCGTAGGTAGATGAACTCCTCAACGCTCTCCACAGTACTCAACCCCACCTGCACCAGAGGTTCTGGTGGCCCAGTTCTGAGGTTCTGGACCCCAGTCTTTTGCAATGAGATGTTTAACCTCATAGTGTGGGCAGCATCTTGGAGACTTTGGAGGGGAGGGCTGAAATTCTAAAGCGAGACCGTCATCTGCATAGTCTTGGTCAGTGAATGCTTCTTGATCAACCTTGTTTCTGATGTGTGGAGCAGCAAGTCTTAATATCCAGTTGATAACTCAACAGAATAGTGCCAGGGTGAGAATGCATCCCTCCTGCAGGCCTAAGGTTGTATAGAAATGTAGCAAAAACTATGAACCAATAAGTTTCAGAGTAGCAGCCGTGTTAGTCTGTATCCGCAAAAAGAACAGGAGTACTTGTGGCACCTTGAAGACTAACAAATTTATTAGAGCATAAGCTTTCATGGGCTACAACCCACTTCATCAGATGGATAGAATGGAACATATAGTAAGAAGATATATACATACAGAGAAAGTGGAAGTTGCCATACAAACGGTAAGAGGCTAATTAATTAAGATGAGCTATTATCAGGAGGAGAAAAAAACTTTTGGCGTGATAATCAAGACAGTCCATTTAGACTGTTGACAAGAAGGTGAGGATACTTAACATAGGGAAATAAATTCAATATGTGTAATGACCCAGCCACTCCCAGTCTCTATTCAAATCCAAGTTTGAATATGTGTATTCAAGTGACACCATCATAGGACCTAATCACATTAGCCACGCCATCAGGGGTTCATTCACCTGCACATCTACCAATATGATATATGCCATCATGTGCCAGCAATGCCCCTCTGCCATGTACATTGGCCAAACTGGACAGTCTCTACACAAAAGAATAAATGAATACAAATTTGACATCAGGAATCATAACATTCAGAAACCGGTAGGAGAACACTTCAACCTCTATGGCCACTCAGTAAAAGATTTAAGAGTGGCAATTTTGCAACTGAAAAGCTTCAAAAACAGACTCCAACAAGAAACTGCTGAGCTTGAATTAATATGCAAACTAGATACCATTAACTTGGGTTTGAATAGAGACTGGGAGTGGCTGGATCATTACACATATTGAATCTATTTCCTTATGTTAAGTATCCTCACACCTTCTTGTCAACTGTCTAAATGGGCCATCTTGATTATCACTACAAAAGTTTTTTTTCTCCTGATGATAATAGTTCATCTTAATTATATAATCTTCTTACTATATGTTCCATTCTATGCATCTGTGGAAGTAGATAAAGGGAATTTGGATGCAGGCCTCTGAAATGAGCAGGAGTCAGGCTAACTCTAGCTTTAATAATGTGAGATTTGTAGAAGCGGGGATAGTATGAAGCCAGTGAAAAACAACTGTGAAAGAGGCTGTTGTGACCTTATATTAGATAAGAATAGAATGCAGACTATAAGAAAAATGGTAATAAAAATAAGATATCATGAAGGAATATATATAAACAATATGCAGTTGTTGCTTATTATTGTCTGTAATAAAGATATAAATACTTGCTCTAATTGTTTATCTGGGAGAGACCTGCCTAGGTCGGGGAAGCCCTGTGTCCCTGTGCACTCTCTCCCTCTGTGCAATTGCTTGAGGTAATAGTGTATCTGATTTGCTGCACCCAACCTGAGAGTGAGAACTATATTTTTCTCCAACACATCCGATGAAGTGGGCTGTAGCCCATGAAAGCTTATGCTGTAATAAATTTGTTAGTCTCTAAGGTGCCACAAGTCCTCCTGTTCTTTTTATGAACCAATATGCATTCTCTCACTGGAATCAGTGTAAAGATTGCATACCAGATTTAGCAAAACATCTGGAACTCCAACTTCTTTCAGTGCGAGCCAAAGTGCTGACCTGTTGACCAAATCAAAGGCTGGTTTGATGTTGATATATGCCATGTGAAGTGGGCAGTTAAATTCTCAGTACAGCTCAGTCAGAGGCTGGAGAATAAATACAGCATCCATTATCAACTGCCCAACAATGAAACCTGATTGCTGTGGATGACGGGAAGAAGGATAAAGGAGTTTGAGGTGCAAGTGGTGTTCTCGTCCATCCTCCCCATGGAAGGAAAAGGCCTGGGTAGAGACTGTCGAATCCTGGAAGTCAACGAATGGCTACGCAGGTAGTGTCAGAGAGAAGGCTTTGGATTCTTTGACTATGGGATGGTGTTCCAAGAAGGAGGAGTGCTAGGTAATGACGGGCTCCACCTAACGAAGAGAGGGAAGAGGATCTTCGCAAGCAGGCTGGCTAACCTAGTGAGGAGGGCTTTAAACTAGGTTCACCGGGGGAAGGAGACCAAAGCCCTGAGGTAAGTGGGATACTGGGAGGAAGCACGAGCAGGAGCGCGCGAGAGGGGAGGGCTTCTGCCTCATACTGAGAAAGAGGGACGATCAGCAAGTTATCTCAAGTGCCTATACACAAATGCAAGAAGCCTGGGAAACAAGCAAGGAGAACTGGAAGTTCTGGCACAGTCAAGGAATTATGTTGTGATTGAATAACAGAGACTTGGTGGGATAACTCACATGACTGGAGTACTGTCATGGATGGATATAAACTGTTCGGGAAGGCCAAGCAGGGCAGAAAAAGTGGGGGAGTTGCATTGTATGTAAGGGAGCAGTATGACTGCTCAGAGCTCAAGTATGAAACTGCAGAAAAACCTGAGAGTCTCTGGATTAAGTTTAGAAGTATGAGCAACAGGGTGATGTCGTGGTGGGAGTCTGCTACAGACCACCGGACCTGGGGGATGAGGTGGACAAGGCTTTCTTCTGGCAACTCACAGAAGTTACTAGATCGCAGACCCTGGTTCTCATGGGAGACTTCAATCACCCTGATACCTGCTGGGAGAGCAATACAGCGGTGCACAGACAATCCAGTAAGTTTTTGGAAAGTGTAGGGGACAATTTCCTGGTGCAAGTGCTGGAGGAACCAACTAGGGGCAGAGCTCTTCTTGACCTGCTGCTCACAAACTGGGAAGAATTAGTAGGGGAAGCAAAAGTGGATGGGAACCTGGGAGGCAGTGACCATGAGATGGTCGAGTTCAGGATCCCTACACAGGGAAGAAAGGAGAGCAGCAGAATACGGACCGTGGACTTCAGAAAAGCAGACTTTGACTCCCTCAGGGAACTGATGGGCAGGATCTCCTGGGAGAATAACGTGAGGGGGAAAGGAGTCCAGGAGAGCTGGCTGTATTTTAAAGAATCCTTATTGAGGTTACAGGAACAAACCATCCCATGTGTAGAAAGAATAGTAAATACGACTGACGACCAGATTGGCTTAACAGTGAAATCCTTGCTGATCTTAAACACAAAAAAGAAGCTTACAAGAAGTGGAAGATTGGACAAATGACCAGGGAAGAGTATAAAAATATTGCTTGGGCATGCAGGAGTGAAATCAGGAAGGCCAAATCACACCTGGAGTTGCAGCTAGCAAGAGATTTTAAGAGTAACAAGAGGGTTTCTTCAGGTATGTTAGCAACAAGAAGAAAGTCAAGGAAAGTCTGGGCCCCTTACTGAATGAGGGAGGCAATCTAGTGACAGAGGATGTGGAAAAAGCTAATGTACTTAGTGCTTTTTTTGCCTCTGTCTTCACAAACAAAGTCAGCTCCCAGACTACTGCACTGGGGAGCACAGCATGGGGAGGAGGTGACCAGTCCTCTGTGGAGAAAGAAGTGGTTCGGGACTATTTAGAAAAGCTGGACGAGCACAAGTCTATGGGGCCGGATGCACTGCGTCCGAGAGTGCTAAAGGAGTTGGCGGATGTGATTGCAGAGCCATTGGCCATTTATCTTTGAAAACTCATGATGATCGGGGGAAGTCCCGGACGACTGGAAAAAGGCTAATGTAGTGCCCATCTTTAAAAAAGGGAAGAAGGAGGATGCTGGGAACTACAGGCCACTCAGCCTCACCTCAGTCCCTGGAAAAATCATGGAGCAGGTCCTCAAGGAATCAATTCTGAAGCACTTAGAGGAGAGGAAAGTGATCAGGAACAGTCAGCATGGATTCACCAAGGGCAAGTCATGCCTGACTAATCTAATTGCCTTCTATGACGAGATAACTGGCTCTGTGGATGAGGGGAAAGCAGTGGACGTGTTGTTCCTTGACTTTAGCAAAGCTTTTGACAAGGTCTCCCATGGTATTCTTGCCAGCAAGTTAAAGAAGTATGGGCTGGATGAATGGACTATAAGGTGGATAGAAAGCTGGCTAGATTGTCGGGCTCAACGGGTAGTGATCAATGGCTCCATGTCTAGTTGGCAGCCGGTATCAAGTGGAGTGCCCCAAGGGTCGGTCCTCGGGCAGGTTTTGTTCAATATCTTCATAAATGATCTGGAGGATGGTGTGGATTGCACCCTCAGCAAGTTTGCAGATGACACTAAACTGGGAGGAGAGGTAGATATGCTGGAGGGTAGGGATAGGATACAGAGGGACCTAGACAAATTAGAGGATTGGGCCAAAAGAAATCTGATGAGGTTCAACAAGGACAAGTGCAGAGTCCTGCACTTAGGATGGAAGAATCCCATGCACCGCTACAGACTAGGTAACGAATGGTTAGGCAGCAGTTCTGCAGAAAAGGACCTAGAGGTTACAGGGGACGAGAAGTTGGATATGAGTCAACAGTGTACCGTTGTTGCCAAGAAGGCCAATGGCATTTTGGGATATATAAGTAGGGGCATTGCCAGCAGATCGAGGGACGTGATCGTTCCCCTCTATTCGACATTGGTGAGCCCTCATCTGGAGTACTGTGTCCAGTTTTGGGCCCCACACGACAAGAAGGATGTGGGAAAAATTGGAAAACATCCAGCAGAGGGCAACACAAATGATTAGGGGGCTGGAAGACATGACTTATGAGGAGAGGCTGAGGGAACTGGGATTGTTTAGTCTGTGGAAGAGAAGAATGAGGGGAGATTTGATAGCTGCTTTCAACTACCTGAAAGGGGGTTCTAAAGAGGATGGATCTAGACTGTTCTCAGTGGTAGCGGATGACAGAACAAGGAGTAATGGTCTCAAGTTGCAACGGGGGAGGTTTAGGTTGGATATTAGGAAAAACTTTTTCATTAGGAGGGTGATGAAACACTGGAAGGCGTTACCTAGGGAGGTGGTGGAACCTCCTTCCTTAGAAGTTTTTAAGGTCAGGCTTGACAAAGCCCTGGCTGGAATGATTTAGTTGGGGATTGGTCCTGCTTTGAGCAGGGGGTCGGACTAGATGACCTCCTGAGGTCCCTTCCAACCCTGATAGTCTATGATTCTATGATGTCTTTTTTAAGAAGTGGCTGCATCCTACCAAGCAGAACGTGGGTGAAGACCTTTCCAGGAACTGACAACAATGAGATTGGCCTGTAGTTGCCACACACAGAGAGAGATCCTTTGCCCTCATTCAGGGACACTATGATGCAGTCTTTCCATTCTGTTCGACACCCACACTTTTAAGATGATGCAGGCTGATGCTCACTGGTTCCAAGGCATCTTTGAGCAGCTTGGGTGGAATACCATCAGGTCTAGCAGCATGGCTGTTCGTTAAATTTTGGGTGGCCTTTCATACTTTCCTGAGCAATGGAGGATCAGTGTTTGTCAGAGGGTGCATGGTTCAGCACTTTCATAACTTGTTTTCTGTCCCTCAGTGAGTAGGGAGAACGGTCTGGTTTCATAATGGGGATGTTAGAAGGCTGTTTATGGCTGCCAGCCAGGCACATAATGGTACTGTAGGCAGGATTCAGGTTGTTTTACTTTAGGCTGTCCACAGGATCCTTGGATAAATGCTGGACATTGTACTGTTAGTGGATGTCTGTCTTGCAAGGAGTTGGAAAATGCAGTGAGAGCTAAGTGACAACTAGTCTAAGGTCTTTTCAAAGAATTCACTCATACCATCATGATTGCCAGCATCAGAGGCTCATTGCCACAATGCGATCAAGTTACTGTGGAAGGAGCAACCTTCCTCCACACTGGTGGTCCACACTGAACTGAAGGTGTGGTCTTGTTAGATAACACAGACTTTAACCACATGGAATCTCATCTCTGCATGCTTACTCAATGCTCATTGTATGCTGCTGAGGGCTTGTCTGTTATGGGCTTCTGATTTAGGCACCTGAACAACCATGACTGGACCTGGATTTCAAACAGTAGATACACCAAGAAGGAAAATGACCACACTCTTATTAGAAATAACTCCATAGTGAAATTTCACTGGGTCCTCAGCAGCACCGAAGCATCAGCAAACTGAGACCAGAGATTGTCCCTCAGCTTTCACTGGAGAGATGTTACAGCTACCTAAATACATTCCTGTAAAGGTTCTGAACTCTTCATTCAAGTGACCTCTTTAATCTTAACAAATTTAATCTTGTTTGCATTGCTCCGTTCCCTTATCCTCACCCTTACTGTTTGTACCACTGTCTGAAGGCCTCCAAGGAACTGTGTGATAAGTTGGAGGTAGCTCCCTTTAATGACTAGCCAGCCAGCCAGTTAGCTGTAAAATCCCTCTTGGTAGCTGTTCTCTTCTTGCTTTACCTGTAAAGGGTTAAAAGTCCCCCAGGTAAAGAGAAAATAAAAAAAAATGGGCACCTAACCAAAAGAGCCAATGGGAAGGCTAAAGCTTTTAAAAATTGGGAAAGAAACTTTCCCTTTGTCTGTTGTTCTCTGGGCTGGAGGGACATGAAGCAGCAATGCTATAAGCAGGAATGCTGTGTAAGGTTTGAACCAGGTATGAAAAAGTATCTTCCATACCCAGAAAAAATAATTTGGATAGTGAATGTTTAGTTAGACGCTATCAGGTGTATTTCTTATTTTGGCTTGTGGATCTCCTCTGTGCTAACTCCTGATGCTTTTGTTTGCTTGTAACCTTTAAGCTGACCCTCCCACCCCCACCCCAAAAAACCAAGCTAGTTTGGGTGCTTAATTTTTGGAATTACTCTTTTAAAATCTAACAAAAGCATAAGTTCCAGATGTATTTTCTTCCTTTTTGTTTTTAATAAAATTTACCTTTTCAAAGAATAGGATTAGATTTTTGGTGTCCTAAGAGGTTTGTGCATATACTGTTTGATTAGCTGGTGGCTACACCTAATTTCCTTTGTTTTTTTCTCAGCTCTTCCCTGGAGGGTGTAAAAGGGCTTGAGGGTACCCTGCAGGGAGGAATTCCCAAGTGTTCCTTCCTGGATCCAAGTCGTGGGTTTTTCTGCATTTGGGTGGTGGCAGCGTTTACCAAGCCAAGGTCAGAGAAAAGCTGTAAGCTTGGGAGTTTAATACAAGCCTGGAGTGGCCCGTATTAATTTTTAGAATCTTTGCGGGCCCCCACCTTCTGCTCTCAAAGTACCAGAGTGGGGATTTAGCCTTGACAGACTATTCTGCTTTTACTTACACCAGTCTAAACTGGAGGCGCTGCCACTGACCTCAGTAGAGTTACTTTGGAGTAAAACTGGTGTGAGGGTGGAATCAGGTACCATATATGTACAATAGCTAGCACAGTGGAGCCCTCTTGGTTCTGACTGGAGCCTCCAGCTAGGGTCATATGAATAAAAATGGAAACAAGTCAAGAGGAGAAGGGCCACTTCCCTGATCCATTGCACTCTTCCTCCACGTCCCTCATTATCCATATTGACTATCCAGAGTCACAGTATCAAATGGCTCCTGAGAAAAGGGGAGAATAAGCCCAGGCTGTGGCCTGGTCTATGCTGCAAACAGTTCGCCAGTATAGTGAAGATATTATACCAGCAAGAGTCCTCTTGCAGGTGGTATGGCTTATACCAGTTTCCTGTGTGGTGTGTGGGGTTTTTTTTTAAGGCTATACTGGCAAAAGGACTTATTTGCTAGTTATAACTGTGTTTACACTTGGGCTTTTCTGGCATAACTGTCAGTTAAGGTTGTGACTTTTTTCCCTCCTTCACATTCCTAACTGACACTATGTTGCGAAAACTTCTAAGCATAGACCAGGCATTTAGCTCTAGACCCATGTAAATTACTTGCCTACATACCATGCCTGACTTCTGGTTTTGTATCTAATCAAAATCACAGACCAGGCCTGTTGAAGGCTCTGTTAAGGTTCCCAAACCTAGCCACAGTGCACACAGGCTCGGTTTCAAGTGAGCCTGGGCTGACTTATGGTTCTATTTATAAGTCATGCAAAATTAATCTTGCATGACTGAGACACAACCAGGTGAACCAATGTGGAAGAATCAACCTATCTATGTGCTCTGAACCCCTATGAAACAAAACTGCCAAACTTCACACCGTTCTGCTCAAATCTCCTTTTAAACAAAATTAAGATTAGGGACCAATCATAAGACTCCTAAATCTGTCCTTGGCAATGGTTAGCAGCAGCCGGAAGCAAGGAGTGTATGAGTGGTGGTTCAAGTAACTCTGGGGGCTCCTGCAAAGCCTTTTAATTTGGCCGTCTGACTGCAAGACTTGAGTCAACACTGTCTACACTGCACTACTCTGCACACTGCATTACAGTCAGAGCCCTAATGGTGCCAATTGGCAAAGGGCTCTGTATTCATTATGAACAAATCCTGACTCAGACCTGACAAACTCACAACACCTAACACTGCTTTCCTTGTATTTATCCATAGGCTAATACGTGCGGTCTCTACTGAAAGCATGTAACTTACTGATGCACACTTCTCAGAGTGATTATGAGTAATCTTTAAGGAATAATGTAACTATATTGAAAATCATGCTTGTATGGTCCTGGAGTGAAAATGAGGTACCAGGAATCCTGTGTCTGGGTGATAGCCCATTCAAGTGGGAGGCAGTCGTCACCCCTTTCTGGCTAGCGGATTAAATATGGTGTTGCTCAATTGTCTATCATTGTAACAACCCAAAAATATCAATGGAAAACCATCAAGGACAAATACTAAACATCAAAACCATCTGGAAGTGAAAAGGAACCGTATGACAATGAGGACCTTGTCCTCTATGTGAATAAAGACAAAAGACTCCATCAGTATAGTACAAGGTGGAGACTGGGGAGAGACATTCTGGTTCCATTCAGTGAGTCGGTAACTTCAAACAGCAAGAGGGCTTCATGAAAGAAGCAGGCCAGTCCTTGCTTACAGACAGCCCCCCAACCTGAAGCAAATACTCACCAGCAACTGCACACCACACCACAGAAACACTAAACCAAGAACCAATCCCTGTAGCAAACCTCACTGCCTACTCTATCCCCATATCTATTCTAGTGACACCATCAGAGGACCCAACCACATCAGCCACACCATCAGAGGCTCATTCAGCTGCACGTCTACCAATGTTATATATGCCATCATGTGCCAGCAATGCCCCTCTGCCATGTACATTGGCCAAACCGGACAGTCCCTACGTAAAAGAATAAATGGACACAAATCAGACATCAGAAATGGTAATATACAAAAGTCAGTAGGAGAACACTTCAATCTTCCTGGACATTCTGCAACAGATTTAAAAGTAGCTATACTTGAACAAAAAAACTTCAGAAATGGACTTCAAAGAGAAAAGCAGAATGAAAATTCATGTGCATATTTAACACCATTAATTTGGGCTTGAATAGGGACTGGGATTGGCTGGCTCATTGCAAAAGCAGCTTTGCTTCTCCTGGATTTGACACCTCCTCATCTATTGTTGGGAGTGGACTACATCCACCCTGATCGAATTGGCCCTGTCAACACTGGTTCTCCACTTGTGAGGTAACTCCCTTCCCTTCATGTGTCAGTATATTTATGTCTACATCTGTAACTTTCACTCCATGCATCTGAAGAAGTGGTGTTTTACCACAAAAGCTTATGCCCAAATAAATCTGTTAGTCTTTAAGGTGCTACCAGACTCCTTGTTGTTTTTATGAAAGAGTGGGTGCTGACTCCTTGGGGCTAGCAAACATTACAAAAGACTAAAAGTTGGGGTGAGAACCACCTTTCCTATCTACTAAAGCAAACTTAAGTGTAGGCCCTAGTTCATGTGCTATGATTTTGTTTTGTATGTAACCATTTGTTTCCATCACTCACCCTTGTTTCTATTTGAATCTCTGTTCTTTTTTAAATAAGCTTCCTTTTGTTTCACTACAGTTGAACTCAAGTGGTGCATGCAATACAGCAGCAGTGTGCTGAGGTAAAATTGGTGAAGAGGGGTATGTTCCGCCTCTGGGAATGGTGAATCTAGGATTTCTCTAGGTATCCGTTGACCAGGGCTGGATATTACAGGGGGACACTTTAAAGGGACTTGGGGGCTGGGATGCATCTATTGCAACCAGCAGGGCTGGTATAGTCCAGAGGAGAGTGCTTACATGGCTGATTAACTGGTTGTGTCAGGGAGCCAAGACTTCCTCATGCTGGAGGCAGATGGCAAGAAGTAGTCTCGCTTCCCTGGGTGCCCTGAGGAGTCTCACAATTACACTGCACAGTAAGCCGAAGATCTGACTTGGGTTTCAGTTTCAGGCCCCGCTTCTGTTCAGACACTCGATCAGCAGATACTCAGGACCCAGGTCCTGGGACCCTGCTGGAGGGTGGGTCAGAGCCCGAAGCCTGCTGAGACTCTGGTCCCAGCCCTATCTTTTTTTGCAGTGGAGATGGAGGTCAAGCTGCAGACCTGAGTCAATGTGTGCAATATGGATGCATTAGCTCAGCTGAGACACCTGGGTCCAGCAATTAAGTCCAGGCTTACATAGCAGTGTGGACGCTCAAGCACTGGAAACACAAAGTCCTCAAGCCGGGTCCCTGGGGCCTGAGCATAGTCTGCAGTGTACTCACACCCTGGATCACTTCCTAGCCCATCTTATCTGACCCAACTTTTTCAGCGATGGAGCAGTGTTTCTGTTGGGTACCCAGGCAAAACAGAAGGGGAAAATAGGAAATGTGTCCACAACTAGTGCCGGTGGGGGGTGGGGTGTAAATTGGGGAAATAGTGAATTAAAGTTTGTTTGCCCCCCCTTCTCCTGCATAACAGAAATGTTTCCCACCCAGGGTTATGAGGAAAGGGAGACACTGAGGTATCATTGAAGTTCTTTCTCTGCTGTTTGTAGCACTGAAGAGCTAGTATGGACTAGCCTGTTCTGAGCAGGTTTAGGTAGGATGGAAAAACACTGGCTGATGGTGCGTGCTGCACTCCCACGGTTGCTAGCAGTGAAAGGGAGTTGCACTAAAGCAACACTGGAGGAATTTCACAGAAACCCTGCATGTAGAAATGGCCATCCTGCTTCCTTGCAAAGCAGTTACCACCTCCTGCCACACAGTACAAGATCATGAGCAGTAAATGTATCACTGTGCCTGGTATGATAGGAGCCAGGGTCCCCAGGCTTGGCAATGCTGCCTGAAGAGGGGTTAGTGCAGATCCAGCAGTGTCACAGCTTATTTCTGCTGCAGCATGAGTAGGAAAGCCTTGTCCAAATGGGAGGTGCTTATCACATGGCTTCATTTTCATCTCCTTGCTGGCTTCTTTGTATTCCAGTAACAGAGGCATTGCATTATACTAGGTTCTCATACAGTCTGACAGTCCCAACCCTGCAGAGCTTGTAGTCTAAATAAGAACAATAAAGAAAGGGGGGGGGGGAGAAACATAGTGACTGGCCCTTGGTGTGAGGGACCTTGGGTCTTGAGCCTGGGTCCCTAGGCAATCCTCAGACTGCATCCACCAGCTGACAGCTCACTGGTACCATTCAGGAGTGTGGGCTGGTGAAACCTAGCTCAGCACAGGCACTGCCCACAAAGCTCCCAATTGGAGGAGATGTCTGGCCGTTCTGATTGGCATAAATAGTGAGTCTGAGCCAGAAGAAGGCACGCAAAGTTGTCTGAGCAACAAGGTGAATTCTTGTTGGCTGCTGCATTGGACTCCACCTTCTCACCTGACTGGTGAACCCTGCCTTGTTCCTGCCCCTCCTGCTTTGTTCCAGATCCCTGCTTCTATGTCCCCTTTCTGGCTTCAACTCTTGGCTTGATGCCTGTTTCTGACTCTCACCCTAGGTTTGACTCCCAAGTCTGTCTTAATTTCTGAGCTCAAGGTCCTGGCTCCTACTATGACCACTAGACCTGACCATCAGTGTTCTGCTCTACAACGCTTGCTCAACATCACGCAGTCTGTCAGTGGAATTCCCACTGTAGTGCAATATCCATTGGGCCATGCTACTCTCTAAATGTGATCATCTTTCAACTGCTGGTCTGCTGTGCTCTAATTTCTTCAGGTAGGCTATAGAAATCACCACTAAGCAGGCTTGGAAAGGGGCACAAATAGCCTTTGAAGGGCTTTTAGTTACAGGAAGAGGGGAGGTGTTGCTCCTAATGCCCATAAACATAAAGGCTCTTCTGAAAAACAGTAGCCCTTTTATTGCACTACCAAGTGTCTGAAATGAAATGTCTGCACCTCCCCCTTCCCCATGTCCCTTTTGGGCCCTGCCCGCACAATCCAGTTCAGAGTTAGCAGAGCTTGCTAGTAGTCGAACCAGAAGACATCTGTCTTCTCCAAGGCTTCCACCTGCTGTTAGCACTCCCTTTTGCCACCTATGCCTTCAGTTTCTACTCCAGATCTTCTGCTATTGCACCGTTATTGCCCTGGCTGCTGAAGCTCTGAAGCAGGTATACACGCTTCCTCAGAACTCCAGCTAAAGTCAAAATTTTAACAGTAGCTACTGGAATGAGTTGCTAACTACATTTCCAGTGGAAGAGTATGAAGCTTTCTCAGGGTATGCATGACTGTGAGTCACCTTGTTACACCCCCACACTCTGCCTCGCTCAGTGAGAGAGGGAGAGAGACTTGCTGGTGCTAACCTGGGTGTCAGCTCCCTGTTACTCCAATCTGTTATCCACCCAAACAATCTCCTCAGAACCTCTGCCATTGTTTACTTTACAATTCACTGTACCTCAAAATAGCACTCTAAAACTCCCATATCCACCGTTGTTATATGATATGTTTTGCACAAAGTATGCCTTGTGAGGTATCATTGGAAAAGTCATAATGGTCAACAGATTACACACATTTTAACAGGACAGTATCATTGTTTATGAAGTTATGAGATTTTGCTATGTTTGTTACTGAAACATGTGAGTCTGGGAAATGCCCACAGACTGGCTCTCAGTGGCAACAAAGGGGGCGGGGGACCAAAACCCAGTCAGGTGTTAAGCAACCGTCACCGGCCATTTGCCAGCAGGGGAGCTGTAAACGAGAGATTTACAATTCACATGAAAGACACTTACTCGAGCACATATCCCCTGGTGCTGCCTAACCCGCCTGACACAGCAAGAATTTTTTCAGCACTTAGAAGAGAGTATAAAATAAGGGACAGTGACATTACCACCTGATCTCTCCTCCCCCAACAACACTGAAGGCAACAAGGTCTCTTGGAAGACACAAACATTTGAACTGGGAGGAGTGGCCTGAACTGGAAAAGGTTTCCATTAGCACAGACTGCTGTAAGTTTTTGGGTAAGAGAAACCTTATCACTTCAAATTTGACTTAGCTTGATAAAGTTCAGGAATAAAACTGATTTTTATCTTTTATTTCTTTGTGTAACGAATTCTGAATGTTTATGCCTATACCACTTATAAATCACTTAACCTATGTTTCTGTAATTAATAAACTTATTCTAATGTTTTATCTAAGCCAATGTGTTTTTGATTGAAGTTTGGGGAACATACTCAGGTTACAAAGGCGGGTGCATGTCCACTACCCTTTGTTGGAGTGGCAAATTAATTAGTGACCTTACATTACTCAAGGAGGTCTTGAGCAGTGTAAAATGCACACTTTTGGGGTGCAAGGTTGGGGGATGGAGAATTGCTGGTGTCTCCCTGTATATCATTCATGAGTGGCTGGGGAGAGTGTTCATGTACTTTTCTGGCTGTGCCTCTACATGCTGATGGCTGAGTGAACAGAGTCTGGAGGGGTTTGCTGTTCACTAGTGTAGCAGTGAAGGAGAGAGCCTGGGCTGGAGAGTTAAAGGGGGCACAAGAGTCCGAGTCCAGGCTGTACTCTGGGGGATGTTACAGTGGTGCAGCGAGCAGGGTGAAAGGCACAGTTTGTTGTCTTGAGTGAGACTTGCACTTCATACACTGGTTTAGTGATTTTAAGTGTGGTGGCTGGAAACAGTCAAAAAAAGTTACTTTCTGTTTCTTTATTTTGAGAAAGGGGAAAAGGAGCAGAAAAAGCATAGATATGAGTGAGAGCAACAGTTACAAAGTTAGACATCTTCTTCCAATTAGAAGCGGAGGAAAGAGGAAAAATCACCAACACCAGATGGAAGAAGCATAAATTAGAATAAAAATGAAAGAGTTGGAGATGAAGGAGAAGGGGTGGGCAGGCTGCCAGGGAAGAAGCCTCACTCAGGAGGGCCATGGAGCTGAAAACCAAAGAGGATGAAGAGAGGGAGAGAACGCAAATGCCAACTGGATCTGATAAAAAAGCAGAGCCTCCAACCCCAATGATTCCCATCACTCCAAAAGTTTCTAACTGGGAAACAACTGTGTCCTACATACCAAGAGTCAGACTGTATCATGGAATATTTCACCACTGAGAGGCTATGTGAAGTCCATGAATTTCCTGATAACAAGAACGTTCCCACCCTGGTTGCAAAACTGACTGGTAACATTCAAAATATATTTAATGGAATGCCAATTCAGACTGCTTTAGAATATACTAAATTTAAAGACACTGTTTTGAAAATGCTCCAAGTTACTCCTGATGTGTACAGGGTAAAATTTAGAAATCTCAAGAGAAATGTGGGTATGAGTTATGATAGGTGCGGGGCCTGGGGTGGAAGTGATGTCACTTCCAGGACCGACTGGTGGGGGTGCGGGTAGGGGAGGCAGTGTCTCTCCAAACAGCCAGGCATGGCCCTGCCCACACTCCTCTCTCCCTTCCACACCCAGGGCCCCGCTTTGGCAGCACTGCTGGGCTCTAGGGACAGGCCACGCCGCCCGCCTTCCAGGGACTAGGGAGGCTGCAGCAGTGCCGCCGCGTGCTCTCCCTTCCAGCACGCTGTCCCTTGGGTGGAAGGGGCGGGGCTGGGGGTAGCCTCCCCCAGCTGGCCATTCACCTACTGCCCATATGGCACCGGCCAATTGCGCCAGCCTGTGAGACCCCCCCCCAAAAGCATGGGGCCCGGAGCGGTTGCCCCAATTCGCCGTCCCCTAGGGACAGGTCTGAGGATGAATGCCCTGATAAGGAAGTGGGTTAAGGGGAAAGGTATTGAAAATGTTGACCAAGTGATGATCTCGTTGGTCAGAAACATTTCTTGAGTATATGTAAAGATGATGTAAAACGGTGTTTCTGGGATAAAACTGTGACATCTGTGGAAGAAATGGCTGCTCGAGCAGATGCCTCTGAGAAGACCCAGTTATGTATCAAGAATAAATCACAGAAAGAGGCATTTAAACCTGATGGAAAGCAGGGTCCCTGTTTTACTCCTGGGAAGAAGGTAAGAGGCTGGGAGGCTAGGCACTCACCTTTCCAAAGTCCTCTTCTCCTGGTAGTTTCTCTCCTGAAAGGGATGAGGACTAAAAGTTGTTAAAGTGTAACTCCACTGAACATCTGAGAAATCATTGCCCTAAATTAAAGGAAACCAAGCCCCAACCTGCTCATGTAAATTCAGCTATTAATCCAGACACCTCTGGTGCAGGACTAGCTTACCTGGCAAGTTTTGTAGAGGTTGGTTCTGCACCTGAAATTAACAATATTGGTTTTGTAGGGGATGGCTCTCAAGAGCCAGATAAGGGACATGTTGAGACTGTTAAAATGAATGACAGGGAATGCAAGCTGTGTAGAAACTTTTTAGACACCATAATAGAGGCTCAACTTAAATGTATACCCCAATTTAAAAACATAGTAAGAGAATCAAAAAAGAGCCACTGTGGTTAAACAACAAAATAAAAAGCAGTGAGAGGCAAAACGGTATCCTTTTAAAAGTGGAAGATAAATCCTAATGAGGAAAATGGAAAATAGCATAAACTCTGGCAAATGAAGTGAAAAATATAATTAGAAAGACCAAAAAAGAATTTTAAGAACAGCTAGCCAAAGACTTCAAAAGTAATAGCTAATTTTTTTTAAAATACATCAGAAGCAGAAAGCCTGCTAAACAACGAGTGGGGCTACTGGAAGATCAAGATGCTAAAGGAGCGCTCACAAGATAAGGCCATTGTGGAGAAACTAAAATAATTCTTTGCATCGGTCTTCACTGTTGAGGATGTGAGGGAGATTCCCAAACCTGAGCCATTCTTTTTGGGTGACAGATCTGAGGAACTGTCCCAAATTGAGGTGTCATTAGAGGAGGTTTTGGAACAAATTGGTAAACTAAATAGTAATAAGTCTCCAGGACCTGATGGTATTCACCCAAGAGTTCTGAAGGAACTCAAATGTGAAATTGCAGGACTACTAACTGTCATCTGTAACCTATCATTTAAATGAGCTTCTGTACCAAATGACTGGAGGATAGCTAATGTGATGTCAATTTTTAAAAAGGGCTCCAGAGGTGACCCTGGCAACTACAGGCCAGTAAGCCTCACTTCAGTACCGGGCAAATTGGTTGAAACTATAATAAAGAACAAAATTGTTAGACACATAGATGAACATAATTTGTTGGGAAATAGTCAACATGGTTTTTGTAAAGGGACATCATGCCTCGCCAATCTACTAGATTCTTTGAGGGGGGTCAACAAGCATGTGGACAAAGGAGATCTAGTGGATATAATGTATTTAGATTTTCAGAAAGACTTTGACAAGGTCCCTCACCAAAGGCTCTTAAGCAAAATAAACAGTCATGGAATAAGAAGGAAGGTTCTCTCCTGGATTGGTAACTGGTTAAAAGATAGGAAACAACGGGTAGGAATAAATGGTCAGTTTTCAGAATGGAGAGAGGTAAATAGTGGTGTTCCCCCAGGGATCTGTACTGGGCCCAGTCCTATTTAACATAGTCATAAACGATCTGGAAAAAGGGGAACATGGTGAGGTGGCAAAATTTGCAGATAATACAAAACTACTCAAGATAGTTAAGTCCCAGGCAGACTGTGAAAAGCTACAAAAGGATCTCACAAAACTGGGTAACAGGGCAACAAAATGGAAGATGAAATTGAATGTTGATAAATGCAAAGTGATGCACATTGGAAAACATAATCCTAACTGTAAATATACGATGATGGGGTCTAAATTAGCTGTTACCACTAAAGAAAGATCTTGGAGTCATTGTGGATGGTTCTTTGAAATCATCCACTCAATATGCAGTGGCAGTCAAAAAAACAAACAATGTTGGGAATCCTCAAGAAAGGGATAGATAATAAGACAGAAAACATCATATTGCCTCTCTATATATCCATGGTACACCCACATCTTGAATACTGTATGCAGATGTGGTCGCCCCATCTCAAAAAAGAGATATTGGAATCGGAAAAGGTTCAAAAAAGGGCAACAAAAATTATTAGGGGATAGAACGGCTTCCGTATAGGAGAGATTAATAAAACTGGGACTCTTCAGCTTGAAAAAGAGGCACCTAAGGGGGGATATGATAGATGTCTATAAAATCATGGGAGGTAAAGAGAAAGTAAAGAAGGAAGTGTTTACTTCTTCTCATAATAAAAAAGAAGGGGCCACCAAATGAAATTAATAGGTAGCAGGTTTAAAACAAACACAAGAAAGTATTTTTTCATGCAATGCACTGTCAACCTCTGGAACTCCTTGCCCAGAGGGTGTTGTGAAGGCCAATACTATAACAGGGTTCAAAAGGGAGCTAGATAGGTCCATTAATGGCTATTAGCCAGGATGGGCAGGAATGGTGTCCCTAGTCTCTGTTTGTCAGAAGCTGGGATTGGGTGACAGGGCATTGATCACTTGATGATAACCTGTCTGTTCATTCCCTTTGGGGCACCTGCCATTGGACACTGTCCGAGGACAGGATACTGGGCTTGATGGACCTTTGGTCTGACCCAGTATGGCTGTTCTTATGTTCAGGGGCACACATTTCTTTGCTTAAACAGAGTGTAATTCAATAAGCTGACATGTTACCTGATGACACAGCAGAGCTTGTAGTGGGTGGATCCAGCGTTCCTGTGCCTTTTGCTAAAATTCATGTAATGTGGCAGGGCCTGGAAAGCACTTGGTTGAGGGGGTAATAGGTCTCCCTGCTGTCATGCTTGTTGGAAATTATTTTTTTCCATTGTGCTAAAGCTGGCTGTGTAGTAATTCGCAGAAAAAAGGGATAATAGTGTTAAAATCCCAGAAAAAGATCATAAAACTCTAGAATCTGCTGGGGAAGTGAGTGAAGGTCCCTCTGACTCCTCTGCAGCAAGGAGAAGCAGCATGCTTCCAGTAGGGTGTGTGATGTGTGTCACGACAGGGGTTTGAGACTGGCTCCAGCACCACAGAGCCAATGGGGGTAAGTGCCTGTCATTGGAAAGGCTGTTCAATTGCTAACTGCCAGAGTTTTGCAGCTGAGCAAGGTCACACAGACCCGCATGCTAGAAAGCATAGAGAGATGTGTCCTAGAGGAGGCTCCAGAGAAGGAAAATGGGGAAGTAATGTTGTTAACACATGAATGTCTCCATGCTGATCACTTGGGAGGGAATGCCCAGGACAGAGGGGCTGATTCAGCATCTGTCTGCCCAGACAAGCAGGCTGTGACTCAAGCACAGAAAGGGAACTCTGTAACTGACCTTTTAGAGGGAAGCAGACACACAGCTAACTTCTCTAGTGTGCCGGTGCCATGCTGCTTTCACGTTCCCCTGGTTAATTTGTTTTTCCTGCTTACTTTACTTGAAAAGGTAACTCCCATTGTATTTGACACACAATGCCAAATTTACATTAGAGGTGGGGGAGATAACTACCTCCCCTCCTCTCTGGAAGAAACCCTGTTTCTCCCTGTGTTTGGTTTCAGACTTTAAAGCATAATATCAATAAATATCCATAAGACCTCAGATAACATTAATTACATACATTTCACAATGGTATTAGTGACCAGCATGTCACCAGCTTTCATTTGATACCGCACATGACATCTGTTATATATAAATACTATGACAGCTATGTGTTAGGTATAGTGAATTTGTCAGGCCTGATAGGAGTTGCTGAAACACAATAATGAGCCACCAATGGGGCCTCTGTCACAGACAAATTATAAGATTCTAAACAAAGTGGTTGTTACAAGGTCATAAGTTTCTTACATGTAGAATGAAGGAAACTAACCACTGTCTTTCTTGGGGACCTCCAGAATGCAGCAGTCAGTGCCCCTGTGCTGACATCAGTAACACATTTCCCACCAGACACTGTCAATGGAAAAGCAGGAGGAATATCATGTATAACTCCAGGTTTCAGATTCACCTCAATGGCTAAACAAGCCCCAGCAGATAGAACTGTTTGAGAACAAGTGGCTAGGTGCTCAGAGCCACTGCAGTTTAGATACAGTGACTGGTAGTAACTTGAGTTGATTATGCTTCCTTGCCATTGTCTGATTCTTTTTTTTAATGAGTAACTTCTGGATTGTTGACTGTGGACACTGTCTGTGTCATGTGACTAAGGTAATTACTTCTGTCACCCTGTGTCTGATCAGATACACAGGAGTGCTGCTAAGAGTAGACCAGTCTATCAGTCTCCTAACACCCTCATGAATTCCTGGGAGAGAGTAAGATGCATCACCTGACCTGGACTTGCCTCAGTTAAGGCAGCAAGATAATTCCCATGGCAGTGTGAAGCTTTGATCCAGCTTGGCTTACTACACTACTCCTTTTTCATGGGTCATGACCCTATGTTCACCCTATATCTATCCCATCACACAGTTCTCTTGGTTGTATCTTGTGCTTTGTAGCCTTCTCAGTTAATTTCTAATATATTATTCCTCACACCCCTGCACTGAATAAATAGATGTTTTCAATTTTTCCCTATCTCAGGTTTTTTCCTAGCATGTTGAGGGGGCAGATAACCGGCTTGTTTCTCTTCCTTATCTCCAGTAAGAAGCCAAACATACCAAAAACCTAACTCAATGGGTAAACCAAGTTCCCACCTGTCCTGTTATTAGCACAGCAGGTATACAGATCAGAACTTGTTATTCAACAACAGAATGCCTGGCACAAGATGCCCAGCAAAAATACTAGAGAGAGAACTTCTTTGTGCATCTGAAGAAGTGGTTTTTTACCCACGAATGTTTATGCCCAAATAAATCTGTTAGTCTTTAAGGTGCCACCAGACTCCTTGTTGTTTTTGTGGATACAGACTAACATGGCTACCCCCTGATACTTAACACTTGCAATGTTCTCCCTATTTTGCTTAGTACTATTAATGCAGATTATAATTCTAAAAGCACTGGTGGTTCTGAGATCATGAAGCTCCTAAAGCCTCCAATTTCTGCTGATCCAGCTCTTTTGCTTTCAGCTTCAGCACCACCCCAGAGTCTTGCCTTTGAAGTACCTATGAGTTGGGTTAATGCCAACTTCAGTGGAGGAAATCTGCTGACTTGTAAAGATAGCCTTGCAGGTAAGCCCCAAGTAAAAACTTTAAAAACTTGCTGGTTTCTCTTACTGAAAGCATTTCCTGTTGCTACTTAAGATTTCAAAGGCAGGTTTCACTGGTGCACCCTGCCACTGACGTACACACAGGAAATGCTCTCAGAAGGAGAAACTGGCAATGCAAAAGAGCAGTCTTCAAAGTTAAGTACCCATAGGCAGACTTAATAGTCTTATCAGTGGATTATTAAAGTGTGCCTACACATGCTTTAATGTGCCAGGCAACACAACTTTTGGTGAAGCACCTCATGTGAACTGCATCGCCTAATGGCCTCTTCCTTTCTTTGGTAGGTGCTACTTCTGGTTCAGTGACCAGGGAAGGAATCCTTATCACAGAGAAATGTATTCAGCATCAGGGGCATCAAAGGAGGGGCCTTTAAAGGTCTATTCAAACTGCCAAGCTTTACGACCATAGGCTGAAGGTGGGGGCAGGATCTATTATTCCATTCAGGTTCTCATACCATGCTCCTCACCCTAGTATCCAAAGCTGGTCAAAAGTTTTCACTGGAGACTTTTTTTTTTTGATTGAACATGGCCTTTCTGAACACTCACAAATCCAAACATCTCTCTTCTTCCTCTCCCCACCTTTTTTCTTTTCCCCAATGCCACTGACCTGGGGGAAGGGGTGGGATATTTATATTTAAAAATTGGGAAACATCAACATGTTTTATGAAATAGCTGTGTTTTGAACTGAAGTGCCCATATTCTGTCTTCCTCTTGAATAAACCTATCTTCCAGCTGGTGTAGCTGCTTCTGCTGTGCCACTGTCCTAGTGAAGAACTGTTGTATGCAGTGTAGCTGTAGCCATGTCGTTCCCACCTTGTCTGTCTAGTGAAGAGCTGTCATGTTATCTTATGCTGTAGTATTGTATTTGGGGCTTTAAAAATGCCTTCCATCCAAGAATATTAGCACACTCCACACATGTTAATGAATTAACCTGCACAATGCCTCTGTCAATCAAGTAGTAGTATCCCCATTTTAGATGAGCAAATGGAGGCAAAATTAAGTGATGGGGTGGGGTGGGACAGTTCATGCTTTATAGGCCCAGGTGTAGCCCAGACCTGGATTAAGCTCAGGCAGCTCCAGTTCAGGGGAGCTGGGCTCAGTTGAAACACAGAGACCAGCTACCCTGTGACAGTCCATTACTAGATGAAAGCAGTAGAATTATCAGTAACTGTGTAGAAAAGGCAGAAGTTTTTAATGAACCTCTGTTCTGTAGTTGGGGAAGTGGGGAACAGATGAAGTCTCATCATTTGGTGATACCTGTGGAATGGAAAGTGTGTTCTCAGGAGGATGTTAAAGAGTAGCTACTAAAGTCAGATCATTTTTAAATCAGCAGGTCTGGATAATTTACTTCCAAGAGTTTTAAAACAGGTAGCTGTGGAGCTCACTGAACCATTAATGTTGCCTTTCAGTAAATCTTGGAACACTGTGGAAGTTCCAGAAGACCGGAAGAAAGCTAATGTTGTGCTGGTATTTAAAAAGGGTGAACAGGATGACCTGGGTAACAGCAGGCCCGTCAGTATGACATTGATCCTAGGCAAGATAATGGAGCAGCTGATATGGGACTCAGTGAATAAAGAATGAAAGCAGGGCAACATAACTAATGCCAGCCAACATGGGTTTATGGAAAATAAATCCTGTCAAACTAACTTGATATGTTTCTTTTATGAGATTACAAGTTACGTTGATAAAGGTAATAGTGTTGATGTAATATGCTTAGATACCTGGAAGTTATTTGACTTGATACCACATGACATTTTGATTAAAAAACAGAATGGTATTTGTCTATTAGTGGTCCCACACAGCGACATGGGGAGCTACACTAATCTGGCTCCACCTCTGCATTTAAATCCTTGTTGTGAGCCAGTCCCCTGGCCAGATCCTTAATAGTCACAGTCCACTTCAGGAAAATGGGCAGTTGGAAGTTCTGTGGCCTGGGTTTAGGACTTCCTTCTCCAAAAGTCTTTGGCTGGAGTAGGTAGGAGGAACCTAGGCCTGCCCAATCCACTGGGTTCCAGCTCAGGATTCTTGTTTGGAACAGACAGAGGTCATCCTTATCAGTTCCTTGAGCTACTTGCTACTGATCCTTCTCTGTAGACTTCCCCAGCCTCTTGTCCTGCTTCTCTCTTTTATGGAGTATTGATTTGTCTGGTAGCTACTCACCAGTGTGCTGGAGGGATCATCTCTCTACAATACCTCTGCTTCTCTAGCAGCTGCCCCCTGACCTGCCTTGCAGCCCTTTTATCCTCTCAGCTGCAGTTGGGCTGCCAGTCAGCTCTGGCTGAGCAGGCAGGCAGTGGCTTCCTTAACCCTTTGGCTGCCAAATCAGCATGGGGTGTATAGACCCCATGACAGACCTCCTCTCTTTCAATATGACAGGTTTCAGAGTAGCAGCCGTGTTAGTCTGTATTCGCAAAAAGAAAAGGAGTACTTGTGGCACCTTAGAGACTAACAAATTTATTAGAGCATAAGCTTTCGTGATCTACAGCTCACTTCATCGGATGCATTTGGTGGAAAATACAGAGGGGAGATTGATATACACACACAGAGAACATGAAACAATGGGTTTATCATACACTGTAAGAAGAGTGATCACTTAAGATAAGCCATCACCAGCAGCGGGGGGGGAAAGGAGCAAAACCTTTCATGGTGACAAGCAAGGTAGGCTATTTCCATCAGTTAACAAGAATATCTGAGGAACAGTGGGGGGTGGGATGGGGGGGAGAAATAACATGGGGAAATAGTTTTACTTTGTGTAATGACTCATCCATTCCCAGTCTCTATTCAAGCCTAAGTTAATTGTATCCAGTTTGCAAATTAATTCCAATTCAGCAGTCTCTCGTTGGAGTCTGTTTTTGAAGTTTTTTTGTTGAAGGATAGCCACTCTCAGGTCTGTAATCGAGTGACCAGAGAGATTGAAGTGTTCTCCAACTGGTTTTTGAATGTTATAATTCTTGACATCTGATTTGTGTCCATTCATTCTTTTACGTAGAGACTGTCCAGTTTGACCAATGTACATGGCAGAGGGGCATTGCTGGCACATGATGGCATATATCACATTGGTAGATGTGCAGGTGAACGAGCCTCTGATAATGTGGCTGATGTGATTAGGCCCTATGATGGTGTCCCCTGAATAGATATGTGGACAGAGTTGTCAACGGGCTTTGTTGCAAGGATAAGTTCCTGGGTTAGTGGTTCTGTTGTGTGGTGTGTGGTTGCTGGTGAGTATTTGCTTCAGATTGGGGGGCTGTCTGTAAGCAAGGACTGGCCTGTCTCCCAAGATCTGTGAGAGTGATGGATCGTCCTTCAGGATAAGTTGTAGATCCTTGATGATGCGTTGGAGAGGTTTTAGTTGGGGGCTGAAGGTGATGGCTAGTGGCATTCTGTTATTTTCTTTGTTGGACCTGTCCTGTAGTAGGTGACTTCTGGGTACTCTTCTGGCTCTGTCAATCTGTTTCTTCACT
Organism: Dermochelys coriacea; assembly: GCF_009764565.3. Taxonomy (NCBI): domain Eukaryota; kingdom Metazoa; phylum Chordata; order Testudines; family Dermochelyidae; genus Dermochelys; species Dermochelys coriacea. The sequence continues at coordinate 249,818,248 of NC_050068.2, forward strand.
TCAGCAGGTGGGTATTGTAGTTGTAGGAATGCATGATAGAGATCTTGTAGGTGTTTGTCTCTGTCTGAGGGGTTGTAGCAAATGTGGTTATATCGTAGAGCTTGGCTGTAGACAATGGATTGTGTGGTATGATCTGGATGAAAGCTAGAGGCATGTAGGTAGGAATAGCCGTCAGTAGGTTTCCGATATAGGGTGGTGTTTATGTGACCATCTCTTATTAGCACCATAGTGTCCAGGAAGTGGATCTCTTGTGTGGACTGGTCCAGGCTGAGGTTGATGGTGGGATGGAAATTGTTGAAATCATGGTGGAATTCCTCAAGGGCTTCTTTTCCATGGGTCCAGATGATGAAGATGTCATCAATGTAGCGCAAGTAGAGTAGGGACATTAGGGGACGAGAGCTGAGGAAGCCTTGTTCTAAGTCATCCATAAAAATGTTGGCATACTGTGGGGCCATGCGGGTACCCATCGCAGTGCCGCTGATTTGAAGGTATACATTGTCCCCAAATGTGAAATAGTTATGAGTGAGGACAAAGTCACAAAGTTGAGCCGTGACATTATCGGGGATACTGTTCCTGACGGCTTGTAGTCCATTTTTGTGTGGAATGTTGGTGTAGAGGGCTTCTACATCCATAGTGGCTAGGATGGTGTTTTTAGGAAGATCACCAATGGATTGTAGTTTCCTTAGGAAGTCAGTGGTGTCTCGAAAATAGCTGGGAGTGCTGGTAATGTAGGGCCTGAGGAGGGAGTCTACATAGCCAGACAATCCTGCTGTCAGGGTGCCAATGCCTGAGATGATGGCGCTTCTAGGATTTCCAGGTTTATGGATCTTGGGTAGCAGATAGAATACCCCAGGTCGGGGTTCTAGGGGTGTGTCTGTGCGGATTTGTTCTTGTGCTTTTTCAGGGAGTTTCTTGAGCAAATGCTGTAGTTTCTTTTGGTAACTCTCAGTGGGATCAGAGGGTAATGGCTTGTAGAAAGTGGTGTTGGAGAGCTGCCTAGTAGCCTCTTGTTCATACTCCGACCTATTCATGATGACGACAGCACCTCCTTTGTCAGCCTTTTTGATTATGATGTCAGAGTTGTTTCTGAGGCTGTGGATGGCATTGTGTTCTGCATGGCTGAGGTTATGGGGCAAGCGATGCTGCTTTTCCGCAATTTCAGCTCGTGCACGTCGGCGGAAGCACTCTATGTAGAAGTCCAGGCTGCTGTTTCGACCTTCAGGAGTCCACCCAGAATCCTTCTTTTTGTAGTGTTGGTAGGAAGGTCTCTGTGGGTTAATATTTTGGTCAGAGGTGTATTGGAAATATTCCTTGAGTCGGAGACGTCGAAAATAGGATTCTAGGTCACCACAGAACTGTATCATGTTCGTGGGGGTGGAGGAGCAAAAGAAGAGGCCAAGTGATCACTCTCCTTACAGTGTGTATGATAAACCCATTGTTTCATGTTCTCTGTGTGTGTATATCAATCTCCCCTCTGTATTTTCCACCAACTGTATCCGATGAAGTGAGCTGTAGCTCACGAAAGCTTATGCTCTAATAAATTTGTTAGTATCTAAGGTGCCACAAGTACTCCTTCTCTTTCAATATGTGTGCTTCGTATGGTTCAGCCATTTCAGCAGAGCATGTTTGGTCACTAATCCACAGCAGTTGCCTAGCTGATAGTAGCATAGTGTCTGAGTGGCCTACTTCATTGTGAAATACTCCTTTTGGAATATCGCCTAGGCTCATTCATGAGGAAGTAACTTGCAGTTCAAGTATAACACTGGATGTTCCTCCTTGTCATGTTCTTGGGACAGCATCACCCCGTGATGATATCTGGAGTATAAAGAGCCTCTCAAAGTCTGGAGTTCATAAAACCAGTTAACTACATAGAATCTCTTTAATTTTTTGTAAAGCTACTTGGGCATTTGGCGGTCTCATGTACCTTTTAGGGGCTGGAGGCCTTAGTTCTGTAAGGGGTGCCACTAGTGTGGAAAACATCAGTTCCAATTTTCTAGAATAGTTTGCTAGGCCTAAAAAAGCCCATACCTGTTTTTTGTTCATGGGTGTGGACAGTCTCTCAAGGCCTGCACTTTATCAATTATGGGTCTGATTGCCCCATCTCCCAGGAATTACCCTAGGTATTGGGTCTCTTTCTTGATGATAACATATTTGGCTGGGATCACTGTCAGTCTGGCAGCCTTTAAGGAGTGTAAAACAACTGACTTTCTCTGTGTCTCCCTGGCTGAAGATGAAGGGGCTGCTGTACCATGTAGGCTGAAGGGCCTGGGTGTAAATTCATAGTCCCTGGGATGTCTTCTCCCAAGGTGCTCTTGTCAGGGGGGTTTGCCAATATCTATGGTCAGATCTAATGTCGTTATACACCAGGCTTGCTCCAGGTGAGACATAGGGTTGGCATTAGACTTAGACTTGTTCACTTAACAGAAGTCTATGCAGAATCTGACTAAGTGGTTGGGTTTGGGGACCAGAATTCTTGGACTGCACCAGACACTTTGAGATTCCAGAACAACCCCTAACCTTCTCATCTTCTCAACTTGTCTTTCAAGGACCTGGTTCCCACACCACTTTCTCTGGCTCAGGCTCAGTAGAACATCAGACTTGTTTGTCCCAGCCTCTCTGAGAAGATGGTATTGAACTTGCTTACCAAGAGCCCAGCCTGCCTTTGTTGCCTGGGGGTCAAGCGTTCACCTAGTTGGACCTCTGAGAGTGTAACAGGCATTGGTATTTATGGTCCTAGTTCTAGTTTATAGAAATATGGGGCTGTAAGGAACCATTCTTTGGCTGTCCAGGCTTTTAACAGATTGATATGATTTGTTTTTCCTTCTTCCAGTCTGACTGCTGAAACTCAGCACTGGCCTGACCTTCTTGGTACTCTCAAATGGGCCCTGCTATTTTGCTAATAACTTAGATTCCCAGGTGAGTAACAGTACTAGTACCTGCTCACCAGGCTTGAACTCGCTTAATCTGGCTCCTTTGGTATAGGAACCTGTTCTTGGATCACCTGGGCTCTTTATAGGTTCTGCTATGCAAAGTCATGAATAACCTTCAAGTGGTCCCTAAGTTGTAGAACATACTGTACCACATTAAGAATTGGCCTGTTCCTCTCAGCCCTCTTTCACTAAGCTCATCATGTCCCTCAGCTGGGGACCACAGAGAAGTTCAAAGGAGGTGAAACTCATTGAGGCCCTTGAGTCTTATTATATCGTGAACAGAAGGTGAGGAGAGAAAAGCAGCTCTCAGCAGCGGTCAGTCTTAATGAAGTGCTTGATCATTCCCTCTAGGGTCAGATTGAACCTCTCGACTACGGCGTTAGTCTGGGGGTGATATGCAGAGGTTTGTAAATTCTTAGTTCACAGTAAGTTGCATACTACTTTCATCAGTCTGGAGGTAAAATTCACACCCTGGTCAATTAAAATCTCCCTAGGTAGTCCTACCTTCACAAATATCTTAAATTCCAATGCTATCACCTGGACTGTGGTTTGAAGGGGAATGGCTTCTGGGTAATGAGTGGCATAGTCTATCATGACCAGAATGTATTCATATGCAGCAGAACATTTTTGTGTTCTGTTTCCAAGGTCTATTCCTTCTCATGGAAGTACCATTTTAACCAACAGAAGGAAAGCTAATGGGGCTGGTTTTACCCACTTAAGGGCCACTAATTGGCAATCAGACAGGTTGCCTCTTACCTCCTTGTGGATCCTCGGCCAAAAGAAGTAAGGCAAGAGACAGGTGAGCATTTTTTTCATGGCCAGGTGTCCCACCGCTGGTATCTCATGGGACAGCCTCAGTAACTCTTTTCTGAATATGCGGGGTATGGATATCTGGGCAAACCTTCCAGCACCCGCTGGAGGTCTCATAGTTCAAAGCATGGCAGTCAGGTAGAAAATTCTGGTCTTATTACCTCTCAGTCTACAAGAGCTATCCCTTTCTTCATAAACGCTCTAGATAGAAGGCATACTCATTTTGTTGCTCAAGACGTAAATTAGAGAACCCCAATGGTTTCCCACCATCAGTGGGACTTGGCTCTGGAGGTGGAACTCTGGGGATGTAGGCTACTGTGGCTCTTCCAATTCACCCACACAACTGTCTACGTTCCTCTTGCACAAGTCTTGCCCCTCATGTCCTGTGGCATGCTTTGACTGTTTGGTTCATCGGGTCTTTGTCTAGAGCAGGAACAGGTCCTTTTCTTCAAAAGGAAAGAGATCCCGAACATCTGTTCTTTTACCTCAGCCCCTCTGTCACCGCGTCAACAAAGTCTGTGTCATGGGGTGCTCCATGCACCACTTGTCTGCTGCCTCTTCCCTGTCACTGTGGGGATTAGCTCTCAAGGTCGACGTCCCTTTCTGTGGTTGCATGCTGATGCACTGTCTCTCTCTCAGGTCTGCAGCTCCTCTCATCCCCAGAACTGCAGTGTCCTCTTCATGACTCAGTCCTCCAGCTAGGTCACTCAGCATTTCCCCCCTTCAGGGGTACAGTGCTTCAATTCTCTCTCTCTCCCACGGTGACCTAGGCAGTCTTTCTGTTCACAGCCTTGCCAGTCTATGCCACGCCCTCGGTGGCTGGTAGGGGAACCCAGGTCAGTCCACTACTTTGGATTCCAGTCCAGGGACCCTACACCCAGCAGTCTGGGCTTTCCTCTCCTAGCCCTCACTGCTCCTTCCCTGGACTGCTTTCTACACTTCTGGTTTTCCTGATTTCTCTGGGTGTACCAGCTCCAATCCTCTTCCTAGAGACTGACTGCAGCCTACAAGTCTCTGCAGCCTCCAAACACTCCTCCCTCTTTCCAGGGAGTGACTGCTCTTTCCCAGCAGCAGGTCTTCTTCTCTGTTGCCAGCTACCTGGTTTTATAGGCCCCACCTATTCCTGCCCAGCTGAACCTGCTTGTAATTAGTTCCCTGGCTCTCCCTTCAGGTGCAGCCTGTGGAGTTAATAGGCCTACCTGAACTCCTTAACTCCTTCCAGTCCTGTGTGGGGTGGACACCCCATCGCAGTCTATAACAACATCTTGAAGTGGGACCAATCCCAACCCAGATGGCCTGGGTAGGACAACTGGTGGCTATGCTTATTGTGACATGGTCCTTTGTCCTCCAGCAGTTAAATGGACCTTTGTTCATGGATCATAGAAATGTAGGCCTTGAAGGGACCTCAAACTCACCAAGTCCAACCCCCTGTGCTGAGTCAAGACCAAGTAAACCTAGATCATCCCTAACAGGTATTTGTCTAACTTGTTCTTAAAAACTTCCAATGATGGGGATTCCACAAGCTCCCTTGGAAGCCTTTTCCAGAGTTTAACTACCCTTACAGTATGATTTTTTTTCTTATATCTAACCTACGTCTCCCTTGCTGCAGATTAAGCCCATTATTTCTTGTCCTACCTTCAGTGGACATGGAGAACAATTGATCACTATCCTCTTTATAACAGCCCTTAACATTTTGAAGACTGTTATCAGGTTCCCCCTCAGTCATCTTTTCTTAAGATTAAACATCCAGTTTTTTAAGTTTTCTTCTTAGGTCAGGTTTTCTAAACCATTTAGCACTTTTGTTGCTATCCTCTGGACTCTCCAGTTTGTCCACACCTTTAGTAAAGAGTGGCATCCAGATTTAGACACAATACTCTAGCTGAGGCCAGCTACGTAGATTAGAACAGTTACCTCCTATGTCTTACATATGACATTCCTGTTAATACACCCCAGAATGATATTAGCCTTTTACCAACTGTGTCACATTATTGACTCATATTCAACTTGTGATCCACTAAAATCCCCAGATCTTTTTCAGAGGTACTACCACCTAGCCAGCTATTCCCATTTTGGAGTTGTACATTTGATTTTTCCTTCTTATGTGTAGTACTTTGCACTTAACTATTTTTAGTTTCATTTTGTTGATTTCAGACCAATTCTCCAATTTCTCAAGGTTGTTCTGAGTTCTAATCCTGTCCTCCAAAAGTGCTTACAACCCCTCCCAATTTGGTGTCATCCATACATTTTGTAAGCGTATTCCTCACTCCATTATTCAAGTCATTAGTAAAAACACTGAATAGTACTGGACCCAGTACTGACCAATGTTAGACCTCACTAGATATATCCTCCCAGTTTGACAGCAAACCATTGATAACTACTCTTTGAATATAGTCTTTCAACGAATGGTGCATTCATCTTATAGTAATTTCATCTAGACCACATTTCCCTAGTTTGCATATTAGAATGTCATGTAGTACTGTGTCAAAAAACCTTACTAAAATCAAGATACACCTACTGCTTCCTCCCATCCACTACACCAGTAATCCTGTCAAAGAAGGAAATTAGGTTGGTTTGGCATGGTTTGTTCTTGACAAATCCACACTAGCTATTCCTTATAACCATACAGATGCTCCCCAGGTTACGCAAGACCCAACTTATGGAAATTCACACTTACAGAAAAAGTTCCATAAGCTAGAAATAGGAGGAGGTGTTTTTCTGTTTTTTTGTTTGTGTTTTTTGTGTAACGTTCGGGTATATGTTTCCGACTTGCACAAAATTTGAGTTACGCAAGGCTTTCTGGAACAGAACGATTGCGTAAGTCAGGGAGCATCTGTATTATCCTCTAGGTGCTTATAAATTGATTTAATAATTTCTTCCAGTATCTTACCAGGTATCAAAGTTAGGCTAACTAGTCTAGTCTATAAGTCATGAGTCCTCTTTTATTTTTTCTCCCCTTTTTAAACATAGTTACTATGTTTGCCCTTCTCCAGTCTTCTGGAACCTCACCCATCCTCCAGGAGTTCTCAAAGATAATGATTCTGAGATTGCTTCAGCTAGTTCATTAAGTACCCTTGGATGAATTTCATCAGGCCATGCCAACTTGAACACATCTAACTTATCTAAATATTTAACCTGTTCTTTCCCTGTTTTGGTTTGTGTTCCGTCCCCCTTGTTGTTAACATTAATTGTGTTGAGTATCTAGTCACCATGATCCCTTTTATTGAAGACTGAAGCAAACTAGGCATTAAAACACCTCAGCCTTCTTGATATCATAGGTTATTAGCTTGCCTTCCATGCTAAGTAAAGGACCTACACTTTCCTTCATCTTTCCCTTGTTCCTAATGCGTTTAAAGAACGTGTTTTTATTGCTCTTTATGTCCCATGTTAGATGTACCTTTTTTGTGCCTTCACCTTTCTGATTTTGTCCCCATGTACATGTGCTATCTTTTTGTACTCCTCCTTAGCAATTTGTCCATCTCCACTTTTTATAGGATTCCTTTTTGATTTTCAGGTCATTAAAGGCTTTCTGATAAAGCTATATTGGCCTCTTACTATTCTTCCTATCTTTCCTTTGCATCAGGATAGTTTGCCAGTTGTGCCTTTAATATTGTCTCTTTGAGAAACAGCCAGCTCTCCTGAACTCCTTTATCCCTCAGATTTTTTTTCCAACAGACCTTACCTGCCAGTTTTGAGTTTGTCAAAGTCTGCTTTTTAAAAAAAAAAATCAGTTGTCCTTATTCTGCTGCTCTCTTTCCTTCCTTTCCTTAAATGAAATCTAACATTTCATGATCACTTTTACCCAAATTGCCTTCCACCTTCAAATTCACAACCAAATTCTTGCTGTTGGTCAGAATCAAGTCTAGAATGGCTGTTTCCCTTGTTGCTTCATTCCCTTTCTGGAACAAAAAGTTATCCCTAATGCATTCCAAGAACTTATTGGAAACTTGATGTTGTGTTGTCATATAACTTTTCCAACAGATGTCTGCCTGGGTAATTAAAGTCTCCCATTACAACCACATCTTGTGTTTTGGATATTTCTGTTGTTTTTTCTAGAATTCCCTCATCCAGCGCGTCTTTCTGATTTGGTGGTCTATAGTAGTTCCCTACTAAATGTCACCCTTATTTTTGCCCCTTTTATCTTTACCCAGAGATTCTGAACTGGTCTGCCTTTCACCTTCTTCTGGACCTCGGAACAAGTGTTGATGTATAATGCGATCCCTTCTTCCCTTTTTTCCTGCCTACCCTTCTAAACAGGCTATGCTCCTCTATACCAATATTCCAGTCACGAGATTTGTCCCAGCAAGTCTCTGTGATGACAGTTAAGTTCAATTTCTTCCTGTTTATTCCTCATACTCCTTGCATTTGTGTATAGACATCTAAGATGCTGAGCAGACTCCCCCACTGATTTCCCTCTTGTTGCTCTTTTGAACCTATTGTAATTTTCCATGCTGCCTTCTCTTACCCCTACCTCCAAACATCTAGCCTTCTGTTAAGGTTGTCTCTCTTTATGCTTAGCTGTGGGCTTTTTGTCACCTGTCCCCTTTGAACCTAGTTTAAAGCCCTCCTCACTAGGTTGGTAAGTAAATGAGAAGATGCTCTTCCCCTTCTTAGTCAGGTGGACCCCAGATCTTTTCAAAACACATCCTTCCTGGACCAGCATCCCATGGTTGAGGAAACTGAAACCCTCCCATCAATACCATTTGCACAGCCATGCATTAATCTCCAGAATGTGCATGTCCCTGCCTGGACCCTTACCTTCAACCTGGAGGACAGACTAGAACATCACCTGAGCCCCTGACTCCTTCTCCCTCACTCCCAGAGCCCAGTAGTCACTACTGATCTGCTCAAGGTTATATCTGGAAGTATCATTAGTGCCCACGTGGATGAGCCCCATGGAGTAGTAGTCAAGCAGACTGATGAACCTCAGCAACCTTTCTGTAACCTCTTGGATGCAGGCTCAAGGCAGGCAGCACATCTCTTGGGACATCATATCAAGTTGGCAGATGGATGCCTCGATTGCCCTTCAAAAGGGAGTCCCCAAGCACCAGCACCCTATGCCTCCTCCTCTTGCATGCAGTGATCATGAGGCTCCAAGTCTTAGGAAAGATGACCCCTCTTTCTCTGCAACTGGGGTTTGCTCTTCACCTCCTGTTGCCAATACAGCCTACTGGTCCTTGACAGAGATGGATGGGGGACCTGTGTGACTGGTGGACCACTCTCTACTGGCCAAGGTGGCCAGCAACTAGTCTTCTGCCCATAGAGCAGCTGGTTTTCCTTTGTCTTCTAATGCCAGTGTATTCATCCGTAGTTGGCTAGCATCCTTTAACCCAGATGTTTCCATGTGCATCCTCTCGAAGTCCTCGTGCTGCTGGATATTATGCAGATGAGCCCCCTCCTCCTGCAGTTCTCTTACCTATTTCCTGAGGAACTCCAACAACAGACACTTCTCACTCCATGTGGTTCCCCTTGCCTTGCTTTCGTCAGTGGGAACATGCAGTCCATATTCCCAGCAAGTCAAGACCAGGGCCTGGGTGGAAGCTTCCAGGGTCAGGATGCCTGTTTGGTGGGAGTCCCACGGTGCAGGCAGAGGAAGTGGCACTGGCAACATGTTGTTTTCCTTCCATTGTGGTCTCTTCTTTGTCGGGTACCTGCAAGTTAAGGAAAGGGGGAAAAATAACCCTACCTCCCTGCCTTTCTCTACTGGCTAACTCCCTTGTCTCCCAGCTGCATTCATCTCACCGGCCACTCAGAGCCTGCGTGTTTTTTAAAGCCTGGGCCCCATGCACAGTTGGTATAAGGGACTGGGCATAGGCAGTCTGACCTAGCAGTCATAGATGGGCTGGGGTCTGCATGTCACTGTGCAGGAGTTGGAGGAATCACAAGAGCCAGGTTCAGTAAGCAAGAGTCAGTCAGGCCATGATCAGAGACCGGAGGTCAGAGGTAGTACGAGGCTGGAATCAGGAGAGTCAGGGTCGTAATCAGGCTGGGATCAGAGACCAGAGATAAGGAGACAAGGTGAAGTCTGGACTCACAGCAAGCCAAAGTCTGTGTGGTTGCCCAGACAACTTCCCAAGGGAATCCCCACGTTTAAATAGCGGGCTAATGACTAATGACACCAAGAAAATGGAGGTGTTTAATGCTTAATGAAAAAGAGAACCTGGGGAATTATAGTCAGCCTAACTTTGATACCCGGAAAGATATTGGAACAAATTATTAATCAATTTGTAAGCATCTGGGGCATAATAGGGTTACAAGAAATAGCCAGCATGGATTTGTCAGGAACAAATCATGCCAACCCAGCCTAATTTCCTTCTTTGACAGGGTTGCTGGCCTAGATGGTAGGAGGGAGTCAGAATATGTGATTTTTAGTAAGGCTTTTGCCACATGACATTCTAAAACAAAAACAAGGAAAATGTGGTGTATGTGAAATCATTATAATCGTGAGTGAACAGATGTCTGAAAGACTGTACTCGGAGTAGTTATCAATGGTTTGCTGTCGAACTGGGAGAGCATATCTAGTGGGTCCTGCAGGGGTCAGTCTTGGGTCTAGTACTATTCAATATTTTCAATATATATGTATGTTTTAAATGCATTAGAGGTACATGTAATAATCCACATACTTTATATAGCTTATGATCCATGCACATAAATGATTATGAATTAAGATCAGTGACTTTTTTCGTCAGTTGAATTACAAAAATGTGAACTAGTGTTTTTTATATACAAGTGCATCTTATTGCATAATACTGTAGTAACATTACTGAAATATCATTGGAGACCAAGAGAGATTCCCCTTATGATGGCATGGAACTCCCAAGGAAACTAATGCCAACAACTGTGGAGCTCTACATTATAGTGAAAATGTTTAAAATTGGATCCATCCTGCACTACTTTAATCCTTGAATAGAGGGCTAGGATCTTCTAAATTCATTCTGTATTAACAGCTTTGCTTCCCTCATTGTGTCATTCTGGTATGCTCTACTTTTCTCTGACCGCAGAATTCTTCTTTCTTTCCTACTACTACTTTCTCATAGAAACATCAATAGCAAATATAATGAAAAACAGATGGATGAATACACTGAAAGCAATAAGTGATTTTAAAAATTCCTTAGCATAATTTATGGTCTCAATTTTGAATGGTTTCTCAAAAAGCCACATGCAGCCATTTTCTCTGTATCTGTAAAATAATGACCATCACAATGTCAATATTCCCTATTTTTCATCTAATTTCTAGCCTTTAGATAATATGGTAGGCTAATATATCTAGCAATTGAAAAGTTGGTGAGCAAAGAACTGGGTAATTCTCCAAAACGAGGGATAATGTAGTGAATATGCTTTGTGTGGTTATGAAAATAATTAGTTCCATAAATAACATACAAAAATACAGCTTTATGAAACTGAAGGTGTGCACTGAGTAAGCAATCATACTTGGGTAAATCAAAAACACTAATAATAAGTCTATGTATTGTAATTAATATCACAAGTGCAAAAATGCACTCTGATGTAGTAATGGATTTATGTTTCTGTCTGCTCTGGTTTAACAGAAGCTAGAGTGTCAAGAACACTTGTATAGAAGAAACAAGTGGCACAAATGTGTGTGTATTTAAATAATCATATGCAGTAGATTAATAGATTCTAAGGCCAGAAGGGACCTATGTGATCCTAGTCTGACCTTCTGCTTAACACATACTATAGGAACTAGTGCAGTGGTTCTCAAGCATTTTGTCCACATACCACCTGCTTGAAAAACTGATGTCTCCTTTTTGTGCACGTTCTTTTTAAACAGCTCCGATTTTTAGATAGTGCCTCAAAGAGAAACAGGTTGAAGCAACCATTACTACCAATCTTTTACTACTACTACTACTTTTGTGTTACTATAATGGCAAGAAGCAGATGGCGCTGTGATCTATTTTGATGAGCACAGCTGAACAACGTTCAGATTTGACTTTAACTTGTCTTTTAAATTGGAAGTTCCTGCTATTTTGTATCCAGAGCATTGCTGAACATGAGCCAGGCTTGTCTGGAAGGGGAGATGGGGGTGGGGGGTGTCTTTACTGGGATCTTCACCACCAGGAGCCTCTTTGTTAGTATATAGGCTTGTTTGCCAGCCTGAGATAGAATTTTGGGTTTGATGCTTTGATACTCGTATCTTATACTAATATGTGTGAAGAACAATGAACAAAGAGATTGTTGCATTTCCCACAACCAGATGGGGCTTTTAGTACAATGGGAAAAGATAAGGGATACAGCTAAAGTGTTTCTGGGCATGGTGGGAATGTTATATATGAATGCACACTTAGACTGTCTCAACTCCTTATCTCAAGGCAAGGTCAAGCAACCAGTTAGGAGGAGCAAGGAGGGCTGGGCGGAAGGCATAAGAAACACTAAAAGCTGAAGAAAGGCTTGGTCTTGGCCAGAACACAACCTCACTCCTTACCCTCCATGGGGTACAAAAGGGGTGGGACAAAGACCCCAACTCATGACTCTCAAAAACGGAACAGGACCGTAAGTTGTAAGAGGTGTGACTAGGGGCATGCATTGCAGGTAGGAGGAGATGGGAATGGGGACACAGGCAAGGCTCAGAGCTGTGAAGATGGATATGAGGTAAAGGGTCTGCGGCATCAGAGCTAGGAACAGAACACTAGGAAACAGATTCTGCTGGTGTGTACAACTATGAATATGCTTGCTTGGAACTAACCCCAATAAACATTGAATTGCCTGCTCTTCAGACTTCTGGTCTTCTGCTTTCTGTCTGCATGACAAGAACCAGGGGAGAGGGTGAAGGGAAAGCCCTCTAACATCTTGGTGCTGTGACTCAGATGCATCATGCTGGACAGGTAAGTAGCAGCCATGTAAGTCCCCAACTGTCTGTGCAGCTGTTTGGAGGGGGTATGGCAGACTCTCATGATGGTAGTTGTGGGTCCTTGCAAGATGGGATCAATCTGGGATGAGATTAAAAAGGAAATGGGGACGGTGTTGGGGACTCAGAGGAATGGGAGCTGGCTGAGGAACCCACCCTTCTTGGTAAATGGGTAGCAGAATGAGGTCTGTGCCCATGGGAACAGGATGCCTTCCAGGGAAAGGAGGCAGGTAAGTCCACTTGTAAGAGGTTTGAAGTAAAGACAGCATTATGGGAGGCTGCCAGTAATCTTTCAAGTTCAGTGCTACTCCAGCAAAGGCAACTGGAGGATTGTAAATTAGAGTTAGGAGTGGCTAAAGATAATTTTGCAAAACAGGGTTTGGAGTCAGAAGTAGAGTTAACAGACCATCTTAAGAGAGGGGAGCTGTGACTTTGGTTCTATAGGAGTGAAGAAAAAAAATATTTCAAAGTGAAAAGCAGATGGTGAGCCAGTTAGCTCATGGAGGTGCTTGGAAGCAGTTAACTGCAACGGAGAAAGGCACTCCTGCAACTCACTTGAGGTACAAACAAAAGAAACAGACACTGGGGGAACAAATTCAGGGTTTGCAAGAACAGGTAACAACCCTCACTCTTCTCCCAGAGCAAGGATAAAAATCTAGGGCTAAGGGTTCCGAACTGTTTTAACTGATAGCCTGTACTTCAAACTAACTCACAGGGTTAATCAGTTGCTTTCTACCCCACCCACCTCTCTCACATTTTTGGTTTTCTGAAGTTTTAATGGAGGGTACTTTGGATACTTAGTGAAAAGTTTTTTTGGACAAAGCATGACAGAAGTCTGCTGGATTCCACTGAAATTTTTGGAGCAAAAGATCCATGGATGACCATGGAGACAAATGTTTTACTGCCTTTTTAAATAATCGCAAAGTAAAGGAAGCACAGAGTAAGGCAGCTGTGTCGCAGGGGTTACAGGCAAAATGTACCACCTTAAAGAATTGAATTCAGAAGTAAGTGATTTAAAGTGAGTGAAGAGTTACAAGTAGCTTTGGCAGAAATTAATGCTAGAGTTTGGAGGGGATTTGAAGGGAAGTAAACAGTTGGGAGTTGTGGAAATGTTAAAAAGTAACGGTTGTGAAGATGTTAAAGAGTAACAGCTGTAGTGTCATAAGAACAAAGTTTTTGGTTTGATGATAAAATCCAGTTATGTAAATATATGTTCAACTCAGTACAGTCATATTGGTGGAACCCCGATAGTTAAACAAATTATACAAGGGGGTCAGGTGGCTATCACCACTGTTTTTATCTCCTGAAGCCTTTACAGTTATTCTGAAGGAAAATGGGCCCTTTTCCCACAGAAATGGTTTGTAAATATGATTTAATCAAAATCACTAAAGAAATATAAGGGGTTTCCATTGAAACTTGACTGTCTCTGATTGTACGAGATGGGAATGTAATCTGAATACAGTTTTGTAAAAAATAATAATAATAATAATGAAAGCAGTGCGAGGGTATTAGGCAAAAGAGAATTTGTGTGTGTGTGTGTAAATATTTTTGTGTAATTATGTAAGGTTTTAAGGACCTATAACAGCAATCATGGTTTGTAAAATCCTATTTGTTGTTTAAGATAAATTGGGTTGGTTTTGTTTTATTTTTTAAATTAAAAAAAAAACAATGCCACTAAAACTCCATTTGAATCTTTCATTCAGAGTTGCAACACTGAGAGACTCTTGTGCCAGAGAGAGGCAGCAAGTGTGATGTGGCTTTGGTATTTAGCATGTAACCCTTTGGGTACTTCCATCTTTTTATAAAGTTTAATATCTTTTTAAAATAAAGACCAAAGAATGTGACCCTGGCTGAGGCAGCCAGAACTGGGAGAATGGGGAGAAATTCTGGGTCCATATTTTGGCAATAAATAGCAGCTAAGAACTGCAGGAGAGGAACAAAAAGTTAAGACAGTGCACCTCTGAAGCAAAGGTAGGGTGAAATGTACAAAGAAGCAATGTAATGACATGACATGCTGTTTCTAGGGACTTTATTAAATTGAGTGAAACCTCTGATTATACATATTTAACAAAGCAGGCATATCTATCAAATCTTAGTGTATTCAAAGAAGTTGTACAGGTGCTGCTGGGCTTCTCTGAAAGTGAGTGTACTTGGAGTATTGAATAAATGGTAACCAAATAGCGAAGTATCTATTTGTCCTCTGTCTATTTTGCTGGGTATGTAACTAGTGCATTAATTTTTCCATAACAACCTCCTATATTTTAAACATTCCTCTAGAGTTGGACTATTTGTTTTCCTATGAGAGGCTACCAGTAGCCTAGCAGCCACCCTGAACTTACTTTTGGCCTTTCATTATTCCGTATAAAGTCTAAAGCCACCTTCTGTATTCCTGCTAGGATTTTATCTGGGATGATTACAGACCTATTTTGAAACAAGAAAGAGATCCTTGGCAAAATGTTCATTTTTGACAGTGGCTGCTCTTCACAACCAAAAAACTGCATACTTCCCCAAATACTCCAGATCTTTTTTCATTTGCTGAAGCAGTGGTTTGACATTTTAATCATAGAGCTCTTCTAGGTTGTTTTGAGATTTGAACTCTCAGGGATTGTATAGAACTTGTTGCCGATTTGCATCCAAAAGTTTTCTGGAAGAATGACGTCTTAGAGTTTGGCAAATTAATAGCTCACATTTCAAATTTGGCATAATTTACTGTGAATCCAGATGTTTTCCCAAAATCATGGATTTCTTTCATTATTTATTTTATGAAAATGTTTGGGTTAGATAAAAATATTAGATCATCCTATAAAGTTGTTTTCTAATGTGTTCCTGCAAGGTTTATTCTTTCATAGTTTCATTGTTTCTTATCCTCTGGCCATGGAGCCTTTTGCACAATGTGAAAAGTAAAGGAGACAATGAATATTGCTGCCTAGTCCCTCTGTGTAACTCGAACAGAGGGAGCTATAACCCCATTAACTTGCACAGCTGCTTTTGGTATAAAGAGGCTTGCTAGACTCTTTACTGTCCTGAAAGGGGAAAGACTCTTAACAATCCATCCAGCAAGTTGGAGTCTTAGTGAGCAACTACCAGATAAGGCGCTAGTTGGCAATTGGCTGAACGAAAAGAAAACTGAGGCAGACTTGCGATAACATTCACTCAGCTTTGGTGGCCATCTAGAGGTAAAAGTAATCCTGGACATGGGCCTTTGATCTTGGGACTCCTTGGGGCTGCAGGTTTTGCAGCTGTTCTGAATCAGCCTTGTATGCACATATCTTCTGGAATGAGAGGAGCTCTGGCAGTTCGATACGGACTTCACAAGTTTGCCTCAGCATCTTGCACTGTGCAATTGAGCACAAGCTGAAGGCTAGGTATAGTGGAAAGCCAGCCAGCTGAGGACAGCACCCATCTGCACAGCCACAGTACACAATACACTGCTAAATAAAACTGCTATGCCAGCATGGTTAGTGAGTGTTCACCATTATGGCTGAAAGCAGCCAGGAAAGAGCACCGTACTTCTGGGGCATTTCCTGGCATGCCACAGTGAGTGCAATGAATGAAACTGAAATGTTTGGTTTTGTTTTTTTCAGAGCTTTTGGCAAGAAATGCAAGAGGAATCTGCAAAAATTGCAGTATTTCTAGGGAGATGGAAGGTTGCAGTTACGCCATGAAGGTGGCCATGTTTGTGTGAAAAGGCTGATTTTTAAAAAAACAAAACAAAACAGGAAAAACAGAAGATTTTGATTGCTATTTACTGGCTTGCTTCTGCTCTCACTGAAGTCAGTGAGGATTTAACTGCTAACTTCAGGGGGAACAGGGTCTAGTGTATTAACACTCAATCAGCCACTTCTTTAGAATGAAAGAACATCTTCTCATCATACACACTTAAATATAGGTTGGAACTTACCTAAAAGTGCTCAGAGTTGACTGTCTTCCCCCATAGACTGTGTCTGCCTTAACAGAATAAGTAAGCTTTCCTGGATTTCATTTTTTTTAAAGTTACTTTTTTTAAAAAGGTTGGTTCCATTTATCTGAACCTAATATTAAAAGAAAGCTCCCATGACTTTTTAAAATGTTTCCCTGTGACTGAGTGCTGGTACAGTAGGTCTTTAAAAACCCTGTTGAATTTCATTCCAGTTTTTATTAGAAAACAAACACTTGCCAAAAAGCTGTTTCAAAAGTTCCTTTTTTACGTCAGCGTTAGAGCAAAACTCTCCCCATGAAGTCTGAAACCAGACAAGTTGAGATCTGATAATTGGTTACAAATCAAAATTCAGGATACCTTCCTGAAAGAAAAGGAGTACTTGTGGCACCTTAGAGACTAACAAATTTATTTGAGTATAAGTTTTTGTGAGGAATGCATCCGATGAAGTGAGCTGTAGCTCACAAAAGCTTATGCTCAAATAAATTTTAGTCTCTAAGGTGCCACAAGTTCTCCTTTTCTTTTTGCGAATACAGACTAACACTGCTGCTACTCTGAAACCTTTCTGAAAGACTTATGAATCTTCTGGAGAGTTCAGGTCCAAATTTTATTGGTCATGAGCAGATTTATCACTGGAGTTGTGCAAATAGATTTTTTTTTTCCAGTTTGCTGGCTGAAGTGAAAAATTGGAAGGGAAAAAAAAAATACAAAAACCCCTTCATTTCAGATTGACCCAAAGCAAAAATTGTTTTCTTTTTCTTGGCAAAACAGAAAACCGAAGAAGTTCATGTTGGATCAAATGAAATTTTTTGTTTTGATTTTAGGCATCTTTAAACAAAGGAAAGGAAATTTGGAAATAATATTGCCAAAAGAAGAGGAAGATGAGGTGGGCGTATCTCTGCCTATAGACCTGCATTTAGCACACTCACCTAGGATGTTTGAGACCTAGGTTCAAGTCCCCGCTCTCCCTGATTTGGAGTAGGGTTTTTAACGTGCATCTCCTATATTGCAGGTGAGCACCTAACCAGTGGGTTATACAGTAATCTGGGGTAGGTTTTTCTCAGTGTCTCCTGTGGAACTTGTTCCACTTTGTATATAACATACGTAAATAGTCACTGGAGCAGGAACTGGAACTCAAGTGTCCGCTCTCCCAGATGAGTGCTCTTAACTACCAGGCCCTAGAGTTATTCTAACTCTCTCTGGCCCAATGAGCCACCCACCATCACCTCCAGTAGTTTTGTGAATAGCACCTATAGGCACGTCTATAATGCAAAGAAAAACTCACAGCAGAGAGTCTTAGAATCCAAGTCAAAAGAAAAAGGAGTACTTGTGGCACCTTAAAGACTAACAAATTTATTTGAGCATAAGACGTCAAGAATTATAACATTCAAAAACCAGTCGGAGAACACTTCAATCTCTCCAGTCACTCGATTACAGACCTGAGTGGCTATCCTTCAACAAAAAAACTTCAAAAACAGAGTCCAATGAGAGACTGCTGAATTGGAATTAATTTGCAAACTGGATACAATTAACTTAGGCTTGAATAGAGACTGGGAATGGATGAGTCATTACACAAAGTAAAACTATTTCCCCAGGTTATTTCTCCACCCCACCCCCCACTGTTCCTCAGATGTTCTTGTTAACTGCTGGAAATGGCCCACCTTGCTTGTCACCATGAAAGGTTTTCCTCCTTTCCTCCCCGTCCCCGCTGCTGGTGATGGCTCATCTTAAGTGATCACTCTCCTTACAGTGTGTATGATAAAACCCATTGTTTCGTGTTCTCTGTGTGTGTATATAAATCTCCCCACTGTATTTTCCACCAAATGCATCCAATGAAGTGAGCTGTAGCTCACGAAAGCTTATGCTCTAATAAATTTGTTAGTCTCTAAGGTGCCACAAGTACTCCTTTTTCTTTCTGCGAATACAGACTAACACGGCTGCTACTCTAGAACCCAAGTCAATTAACTCAGCTCTCGGGGCCCAGGCTGTGAAGCTAAAAATAGCAGCGTAGATGTTCCCCACTTGGGCTCTGAGACCCTCTCTGCTCGCTGGGTTTTAGAGTCTGAGCTCCAGCCTGTGTGGGAAGGTCTACACTACTAATTTTAGCTCTGCAGCCTGACCTCTGCAAGCCTGAGTCAATTTACCCAGGCTCTGAGACTTGATGGTACAGGCTTTTCTTTGCAGTGCAGACATACCCTAAGTCCCCTTGTGATTCTTGCCCCCCTCCCACAAATTCTTCTCTACAGCTATTTGGCAGATTTATGTCAAATTTAGTTTCATTGGATCAGAAACTGCATTTTTCGGCAAATAAACTATTCCCCTGAAAAACTGTACCCAGGTCTGTTAATCTCTTCTGCCCCACAGGTAGGTGGAAGTCAGCACACCATTTGAACTAAGGTCAAAAGTTCATGTGAACTGAACTAGGCAGATTTTCCATAACTCTGAGTGCAGTGCTGGGGACCAGTGATGATCTCCTAATAAGTCACACCTCTGAGAGAGGTAGTTAAGAGGACTAAGCCCCAATATAGATGGCACTAGGTTGATGGAAGAATTGTTTTGTCAACCTAGCTTCTGCCTCTCAGAGAGGTGGAGTCAGGGCCGGATTATGACATTCTGAGGCCCTAAGCTATGTCAAGTGTAAGAGGCCCCATACCATTTAAAAAAAAAAAAAAAAAGAATTTCTCATTTTCACAGAAAGGACATTGGCTATGTAAAAACAAAGGCTTTATATTCACCTATATACAAAGGCAAAGTTGTAAAAATGGAATAATAATATTCATTTTCAGCAGCCCTCTCTGTAATGATGACATCATGACAGAAATAAATTTTAGACACATTCTTTGAACTAATTGCATATCTAAGTAAAGTAGAAGTAAACAATACAATATTTTAAAAAATCTAGTAAATTGTATCATTTACTTTAAGAGTTCTGAGGAAATTTTTCTTCTCTATTGGGGCACCTAAATTGTGGAATTTCTTGTCTAAATACACAATGAGACTCTTAGAGGATATCAGATGGCAAGAGAGGATATAGGATGCAGATAGCCCACAAGCTTAAAGCTCAGCTGTTACGTGTATAGATATGAATTACACCCAGGTAATAAGCCATCAGAAAATTGTATGCGAATTGTATTTTTCTAATAAATTGATTTGTTTTGTTTTTATAGAAGGTTATGCTGAATGACCTAATATGGGAACTAAAATTAGTAGCAGAAAGCTTTTATTGAAACCAACAACAATTAAATTTTATATTATAAATGTTGAGATTTATATATCTATACACCAACAACAAATATTTTATTAAAATTATATATGCTGTGACAGGGTCAGGCCAAATGGCTACAGGAGAGTGATAGACGACAGATATATTAGCCCCAGGTTAAGCAGGTCCCTTTCCCCTGGGTAAGGTAACAGGGGCAGGTCCAGAACAATCAGGAACTTGCTGGAACCAATTAAGGCAGACAGGCTAATTAGGACACCTGGAGCCAATTAAGAAGCTGCTAGAATCAGTTAAGACAGGCAGACTAATCAGGGCACCTGGTTTAAAAAGGACCTCACTTCAGTCAGTGAGGGGTGCGCAAGGAGCTGAAACTGAGAGGGCATGCTGCTGGAGGACTGAGGAGTACAAACACTATCTGGCACAGGAGGAAGGTCCTGTGGTGAGGATACAGAAGGTGTTGGGAGGAGGCCATGGGGAAGTAGCCCAAGGAGTTGTAGCTGTCACACGGGTGTTACATGAAACACTGTAGACAGCTGTAATCTAGAGGGCCTTGGGCTGGAACCCAGAGTAGAGGGCAGGCCCGGGTTCCCCCCATCCCCCCAACTCCCTATTGAATACAGGAGGTGTTGACCTGGACTGTGGGCCCTATCAGAGGGGAAGGTCCCTGGCCTGTCCCCTGACCCACTAGGTGGAGCAGCAGACACTGTTCTCCTTCCTTTTCCCCATGCTGGCCAGTGATGAGGTTAGCTGAGTGAACAGCAGGTTTGAGCCACTAGCAAAAGTGGCCAAACTGAGGGCTACTGTGAATCTCTGAGGCAAGCAAATCCACCAATAAGTGCAGGACCCACCAAGGCAGAGGAAGAACTTTGTCACAATGCCAAAAACCTGTGTTCTTTTACCAGGATATTTCTGTGAAAGTTAGTGCTGTTTTGTCTGTGTTCTCACAGGAAAACAAGAGGATGTATAATTTTTTTACACCATGAATAAGGAAAATTATCTCTCTGTTCATATGAATAAATGAAAAAAGTTTGATTAATTTTGTTAGAGAAATACAAAATTTATCCAGACTATACATAAAATATATTTACAAATGTTTATTCCAATTTAATTTTTGCTACAAAACAATGAATTGTTGGGATTTTTTCTTTTGCCATACTGTAAAAATACAATGTATTATGCATATGGTGTGTGATTTATAAGTCTATAGAAGAATTTTTACATAGCATACTACCTATGATAAAATATCTTACGCACTCCAAACCTGCCAAACAGAAAATCCCAGTCTTTTTTCTAGGCAGACATCTCTCTTCGCATTTGCTTCTCTATCCTTTGTCTCCCTGTGATGGGGCATGCAACCTCTCACTGTGGGCTGAGGAAGCCATGCCCCCCACGGTATGCTCAAAGTGCAACACCACTATAAGAGGGAGCAGCCTGGCTCAGTCTGGGTGGATGGCCATAGGGGAAGGAGGTGTGCTGCTGTCCCCTGGTGAAGGGCTGCAGGCACTTCACAACACGGAGACCAGCCAGCTGACAGCAAACCTCTATCCCCAGGCGCTGGATGTGACTGAGGGCGAAGGAACCGAGGGAACTAGGAAGCCACAAGATGCGGAGAAGCGGGTAGGAAATAACCCAGGGAGTCTTTATGGGGAGTTGGTTGGACAACTGGAAGCTAGCTCAGTCTGTTTCGGCCAGATCCCCGCAGAGCTGGTGGCAGGCAACCCCGCCACCAACAGGGCCCTGAGTTGGGACCCGGTGGAGAGAGAGGGCCCGGGTCCCCCTATCCAGGCCACTGCCTCCCCCCCCCCGCCCCCCGAGGTGGCAGCCCATCCTGACAGTGACTGACTCCAGCCGCTGGGCTGCACAACCCTGAGCCTGGGGGCAGCTATTGACTCTGGCCGCTCTGCCACGCAGCCCCGACCGTAGGCCCGACCTGTGACAACTTGGTGCATAATGCAGGTAACAATTTGGGCCTGGGGGGAGCCCTATTGAAGGAGAGCCCTGCTACAGATACCCCTTTCTTTCTCCTATTTTTTTTTTCCTGTGGCCATTCTTTCTTTTGGCCATGAGTATCCCCTAGTGACCAACGTGAACGGAGGCCGAGAAGGTCCTAAAATGGCTGCTGGAGAACCAGCAACAGCAGGTGGCCCAGCAGCAGCAGCAGCATCAAATGCAGCTTTTGCAACAGATGGCAATTCAGCAGCAGCAATTGGCCCAGCAGCAGGAAAAGCAGCAACAGTTATTGCGGAAGGTATCCGCCCTGCACCAGGCCCAACAGGAATCTAATGCAACCAGGTGGCGACGTTATGGAGGCCCACCCCCGCACCGGACGCCCATGCCGGCGGGTTGGGAGCCGCAGGGGGCCTGATGGGACTACCCCTACGCCTGACCAAGATGGGGCCTGGTGATGACCCAGAGGCATTTCTGGTCATCTTCGAAAGGGTCACCAACACGGCGCAGTGGCCAGGGTAACACTGGGCCACCCTCCCGGCACCATATCTGATTAGCTCCGCCCAGGCTGTTGATTGCAATCTAGACCTGCAGGATGCTTTAGAATCACCAGAAGGTTAAAGCAGTGATCCTTGACAAGACGGGTGTGTCCCTCGGAACTTACAGATAATGTTTCCGCCGGGAGCGATACCTACCGGGGCTCGCCCCGGACCGTGGCCCAGAAGCTACGGCACAACTGTTGGCGTTGGCAAGAGCCAGAGAAGAATACGAGGGCTCAGGTGGCTGAAGTAGTAGTGCTGGAGCAATTCACGCAGAGCCTCCCCTTCAGAGGGAGGGAGTGGGTGAAAAGTCATTACCTGACCTCACTCTCTGAGGCTGCCACCCTCATGGAAGACTACCTGGTTGCTGAAGGGTCGGAGGTGTGAGGTAAAAGGTCCAAGACCCCCAGAGACTTAGGCCAACCTTCGGAGCGAGTCACCCACCTGCACGAGCCAAGGAGTGTAAGCCCCCAACCTCACCCAACCGCTGGGAGGGCACCTGCCAGAAAACAACAGGCGTAGAAGCCCCACCCAGTTATTGACTCCCACCATTCTACCGCGCAGCCCTGACCGTGGGCCCGACCCACCACACTCTCCCAGGACCATTGATTAACCTTGAGTGAACACCTTGGATGCAGAGTGACAACAAGCTGTATGTGTGAAAGAGAGAGAGAATTTACCAGCAAAAAGACTGGTAATCTCCAGACAGGCATTGAGAGAGGCTAGTTTTTCTCACTATATTCAAGCAAATATAATGAATACTATAGGCTTTAATAGACTATAAATCATATATGCACATAGTCTGAAATAACTTGGTCACCAAGTACTCAAAATATTTTGAGGTGTGTATCTTCCTTCATTTCTCTCAAAACCCTCTGTTTATGCTTTCCTCAGCACTCTCTGATATTTACTGTGAAGGTTCCCGAAACTGATGGAGGGAACCCAACACAAATTTATCCTTTTCAAGATCCACTCGACCCAAGTCCATAAGATGATCACCTGCAAACTCAATCATGTGAAGTGTGGATAGTGTATGAATCAGAAAGCAGCGTGTTCACTAAAATATACAATTGAACATATGTACAGATCAAAAGAAGATAGAACACACTAACATACAATTATGAGCTTGGCAGGATTGCTTCACGTCACTGCCGTCTCCAACCTTGCATTTTTCCCGATTTTTATCAGCGGTGAGATTGATTATTTATTTGCTTGTTTATTTATTAAGTTATGAAGGTACGGTCAGAATTTTCCCAGTAGCAGCTGGCCAACAAAATGCTGCCTTAGGAGACTGATAGCAGACTTGCTTGTAGAAATACTAATTTTACAAGTGAAACTATTGGTTGTTTTTTTTCTCAGCTCTTGCCTCCTGCCTGTCGATAATGAACAATTAGTGAAGGGTAAGTAGGGTAAGGGTATTTGTGTAGTCAGATGTGTATATTTTTGTCATATTTGAACAAAAATGTCTATATTTAGAGTCTTCTTTTTTCCATATCTTCTTTATTTATCAACCAATTTTGATAAAATTTGAAATAGTCAGGTTTTTTTTTTTCTTTTTTAGAGGCCTCTCATATTGTGAGGCCCTAAGCTGTAGCTTAGTTATCTTGTATCTTAATCTGGCACTGGGTGGAATTACTACAGCGATGGAAGAACTCTTCCCTTTGCTGTAGTACATGTCTATATTACAGCAGTGTATCCACAGCGCTGCAGCTGTGTCGCTGTAGGGTTTCTAATATAAACATATCCTACACTTTCTGCATATATATTGCAGTGTGGGATGAGGGCAAGTGACACCCTAAAGAACCTTCTAGAAATTTCCCTGCAGATAAGCTCTCCTGCACTATAGAAATTACAATGGCTTCCTCCTTGGTGCTAGAGAGCTTTGGGAGGCAGAACCTACTTTCTGAGAAGCGCACAACAGCATCTACTGTGTCATTGAACTGAATAAATTAAAACACTGCGACTCCCTATATTTGCTGATCACCACTATTGATTAGCCAACATCATTCAGCTGAAGCAGTCAAACAGCAGAGCTTTGTGTGCTAGTAGTTCCCTTTATGAGTTATTTCAGCATAGTACATGTCCCAACTGTCAGGCCCAGCTGTTCATTATCCCAGGACAGAGCTCTCAGACAAACCATTGGAAGTGTGGTAAAAGCTCTGAGGCATATTACGGTGCCCTTGTTTTCCCTCCAGAAAGCTCCTGTGTGTTGGACTATGATATAGGTCTACATTGGCTTAAAAATGTTTATTAAGATTTTTGTAGTGCATTTAAATTGAGGCCTCTGTAAAACCTAGATTGCTTGATATTTATTATTAACTAATATTAGAAATGGGCTCAAGCTACACAATCTAGCTTTGGATTCATTCGTCTAATACCACAAGATTGGTGGGGGGACAAGAGGGAGAAGTTCTGAGACTGAGGTTTTACCTTGGCTAGTTATTTATAAATGTAGAGGTTCTTTTCGGAATCAGATCTGGGTAGGGATTTCACTCCCTCAGAATTTAGGCTCGTTTGCTAATTATTTCATGGTATTAAAATGGAATTTGAAACCATCATTGAGATCCCACTAATCTGGATCAGTTGAAAGTATAGAATCATAGAATCATAGAATCATAGAATATCAGGGTTGGAAGGGACCCCAGAAGGTCATCTAGTCCAACCCCCTGCTCAAAGCAGGACCAAGTCCCAGTTAAATCATCCTAGCCAGGGCTTTGTCAAGCCTGACCTTAAAAACCTCTAAGGAAGGAGATTCTACCACCTCCCGAGGTAACGCATTCCAGTGTTTCACCACCCTCTTAGTGAAAAAGTTTTTCCTAATATCCAATCTAAACCTCCCCCATTGCAACTTGTATCTCTTATTATATTTACCAGCTGATGTCACTTATTTTAAAAAGCTCTTTGCAAGCTGTATTTCTTTCTGTTTACTTCTACCCCTCTTTGGCCCCAGTTCAACAAAGCACTTAAGTGTGTGCTTATCTTCAAGTCCATCCCTATTCAGGAAAACACTCAGGTCAGTGTTTAAGGTTAAGCCTTCATATTTCCTCTCTTCCCCCCTCCCCTTAACAAAGACAGAACATTCTACTATTGTCCTGTGACTCTGCTCTAGGAGTTTCCTGCTGGAAGGCATAAGGTGGAGGTAGGGCTTTATAAAACCCACTTCTTTCTGTCCTGAGGAACTCTTCCCTAGGCAGTACGATGCCCTCAAAATTTCATGAGCTGCTGCTCAAATACTGAACATTGATTCAGGCTTCAAAGTGGTACAAGCTGGAGGGGGCGAATGGTACAAATTCCTTTCATGAATCCTGGCCACACTGTAAGCAGAGTTACTCTTTGACACTGAACACTAAAGGACCTTTGGTTTAAACCTCCATATCCTGGCCTACGTGTTAGTGCTACAATCAAAATGCAATTGGAGGTTTCCAAAGTGCAAGTTCAATGAACTATACCTTTCTGGAGTAAAAGTGAAACTTCTAATCTTTGCTCCTGTCCAGGTAGGATGGGGGAGCTCTTATCAAGTATCTAAATCTTAAGGAACAGGGATAATTGTGGAGCAGTGGGGAGAGTTTGCCCTGATAGCTGATAGAAAAACTAGGTCAGCAAAAGATAAAGCAAACATTGAATTGCATGCATCATAACTGTTTGTTTCAGAGGGCGTGGAAGCAACTGAGAGTGTGTGTTATGTGCTAATGATCACATTCAATTTAAGGGCTTGTGTGCATGAGAAAGTTGCACTAGTTTGACTCTGGTATGATTTTTTTTTAAGCGATTTAGTGTGGACACTTACTTTAGTTGGAGTAGTTTATTTTTGGTTACCTTAACCTGTTCCTGATTGACTTAAGCTAAACTGAAATAAGCTTCTTTAAATTGCTCTAAGTTCAGTATGTTTAAACTGAACACTGCCTTGACTATATTGGTTTAAAATCGCTTCCTTTAGTTAAGCCAGTGCAACTCTGCATGTAAACAAGCCCAATCTTCCTAAAGATCTTTCCCTCTGTCATGTAGTTGAAGTTCATATTTTATACCATTAATAGTCTTGAACTTTAGCTAAAGTTATGTTGCCCTCTGGACATAGAAATCAGTTAAATCTGTTCGTATTAGGTGCTCACCAGTATCTTTCTGGAGAGATGGCCAGGTTTTTCCTAGTGAGCGTTGTCTGGTGAAGTTCTCCATTGTTCTGCTTCACTTATGACAGTATTTGTATTGTGTTGCACCTGTGAGTCACTGTCCTGCAGCAGAACCCCATTGTGCGAGGTGCTGTGTGTACACAGTAAAAAGACAATATCTGCCCCAAACCGCTTACAATCTAAGTACAGGACAAAAGACAACAGATGAAAAGAGAGAGAGACCAATGTGGGAATACACGGAAACAATGAGATAATATTGGTCAGCATGATAGACAGTAGTTTTAGCACACCAGTAGCCTAACAGGATTTGTAGGCAACACAGCAAAGGAGAGATTTAAAGAGGGAATCTTCTCTGGTCTTTCTGCAATAGACGTTTACATGGAATATAACTTAGTCAGTTTTTCTTCTCTACTTCCAGACCCTTGTTCACCCCTCTCTTATGTTTACCTGTCAATACAATGGTTTATTTTTTCTACCACTTTTACCTAGGCTCAATACAGAGGTGAAATTTAATGGCCTGTGATTATCAAGACGTCAGATTAGATGGTAAATGGTCAGTGCTTCCAGTGGGCTGGAAAAATGTGGGAGGTCTATCATTTTCTAGAGAAATGAAAGTGACGTCAAATCTGCCTGCCCCTTCCAACCCCCACATCTGTTCTGCCTGCCCCACCTCCAATCTTTGAGTATCAAATTAGCGCAGGAGATTTAGGCACAATCTCACATTCATTATAATGAAAAATGTGTGATTAAATTTCCTGCACTGTTTTAAAAACCTCAGCATTTAACTGTTGATGACTAGCTTCCTTCTAAGAGAGAATGTAATTCTTTCTTCTAAGCGAACCTCATTACTAAATGCTGAAACAAATAAACCCTTATTAAAGTATCACCCCTGTATATGTTCATTTTCAAAGTCCTTCAGGTTTTGTTTGATTATTTTGCTTTGTCCATCTTCTTATCTGATACCTTTTGCATCCCCTTCTAACTGGAGCACAAAGTCCCAAGTCCAGTAGGGGAAGCCTGGCATCTACTCATTGCAAGTCACATGCATGGTGGAATTGGCAGAGCAGTGGTTTTATCATTGCTCTCATCAATTCTGAACATTCTCCTCTTAACATAAATCAAGCTGAGGGAAGCAGGAGCAACGTTTCCTGTACATTATGCATCTGTTAACGCAGTATAATGGACACCATGGGGAGTATGTCTCGTTGTTGTTCCTGTAAAGCCATAATACTCAGACTGTGGATCTCAAGCTGCAAGTGGCTCTTGAATGCGTCTCCTGCGGCTATTTGCAGCACATGATATTTAAACACTGTGTGATTGGTTAATAACTTAGATTGGCTAATAATTAAATCAGGATGATTTTACTATATTAACCAATTGTAGGTTGATAAAATAATACTTGGTCACTCATTTTGCTGGTTTCAGAGTAGCAGCCGTGTTAGTCTGTATTCGCAAAAAGAAAAGGAGTACTTGTGGCACCTTAGAGACTAACAAATTTATTAGAGCATAAGCTTTCGTGAGCTACAGCTCACTTCATCGGATGCATCCACGAAAGCTTATGCTCTAATAAATTTGTTAGTCTCTAAGGTGCCACAAGTACTCCTTTTCTTTTTACTCATTTTGCTGTGAGAATAATAAATAGACAAACTAAATACTTCCCCTGTCATACTGTTTAAATATGAATATATAGTACTATAGTAAATGAAACAATGCATTCACACTACTGTGGCTCTTTTGGATAATGTTGATTGCTAATTTGGGTCCTGAACCACTGATGTCTGAGTATCACTGCTGTAAAGTATGGAAATAAGAAAAACAAAGGAAAAACCTTTCAAATCAGATGCCTAAGCGTACCCCACCTATTT
The DNA here is from genome assembly GCF_009764565.3 of Dermochelys coriacea. Taxonomy (NCBI): domain Eukaryota; kingdom Metazoa; phylum Chordata; order Testudines; family Dermochelyidae; genus Dermochelys; species Dermochelys coriacea. The sequence continues at coordinate 249,846,462 of NC_050068.2, forward strand.
ATATTTTGTACACTTTGCCTGGCTTTAAAATACAACATTCAGATTGTGGAGAGAGCAAAGAGGTGAAAAACAAAGTTAATTCATGGTTTGGAAGGCTCTGGCTTAGGATAGGTTAAGCAGGGGACAAACTGGAAGACAGAAGACTGAGATGATCCCATTATAGTTTTCAGGCACCTAAAGGGAACGTACTAGTGCCCCTTGTTCTATCAACAAGCCAGATCTTAATGCATGATAGTGTTTGGAAGCTAGCTGTAAAAGGAAGGAGTTAGTCCACATATGGTGGTAGGAGGAGCTTGTTGTCACAGCATTTGATTGGACTTTGGAACAGTCTGACATCCTGTAGAAGCAAGGAACAGCAGTGAGTCCACCACCTCTTAGATTAGGGTGAACAGACATGAGCGTGCATGAGAATGAAGAATGGAATATCTGATAATAGCAGCATATCAGATTGTCCTACAATGGTGGTCATTAAAACATTTACAATTATTTCAAAGTAATTAGCAGGTTATTCATGAGATTCCCTACTAGTAGAGAGAATAGCATGGTAATTTTAATTAGAAGGCCAAATAGTAAAGAGGTTGATGTCAACTACTTTAATCATAGAAATTAGAGAGCATGAAAAAATCTTGTATTAGGTCATTTCGTCCATCCCCTAGACATTTTACTACAGCAGAATTGTTCTCTACTGTACATTTCTCCACTAATTTATCCACTCGAAATTTAAATGATGCAAGTGACTAGGTTTCCATCACTTCTCTTGAGAGCCTTGAGAAAAGACCTGAGCTCTGACCTCGGAAGCAGAATACCATTTTCCAAAAAGGCATTGCTTTCAGAAAAACAGGCTAACACCTTTGAGTACCTAAGCAGTCTGAACTCCACATTAAAGCAGACAGTGGTCACTGTTTTACAGAAGATCTACCAGTGAAGTCAATGTGTGTGTGTGGGTTGGGATCAACTTGTACCCCTTCACCCAATGTTTAGCACAGCATCCATCTGCTTTGAATGCAATAAGAGTGAACTGAATAAAACTGAAGAAGTATTTCACAGTCCTGAAAAGAACAGGTTTTGCAAAGAAATATCTAAGCCAGTTGGGTCCAACACCTGCTCCCTGGGCCAGATCTTGCTGTCTAATAGTATTTATCTAACCCCCAGGGCAAATTCAGGTTCTGCAGAATGCAAGCTTTTGTCTTTTAAAAGGTAATGGGCAGCTATCCAATTGGTGTAAATTGGCATAGCTCCATTGAAATCTAGGGAGCTACACTCCCTAACACCAGTTGAGGATCTGACCTTCAGATTCTAGCCGTTAGGGGAGTGAAGAAAATCTTTCAAATGTAAATGAAAAGCAATCAATGCAAAACCTGATGTGGCCTGCCAAAGTCTGCAGACAAGGCTATTCCAGGTTGTGATGTGATCTGCCCACATTCTTTTCAGTGATATATTAACTCTTAAGTCTAGTGATGGCACCTTATGAACTTGACTTTCAAATAATTAGGTGCACCTAATTTCTGCTGTTACTGCAACTGCATGTGAAAATGGCTTACTATACAAAGAACAGTGATAATAGTGGGCCTAAAAGTTCCTTGTCACTTTTTCCCACTGAAGTACTCTGAATGTGACATTACTAACTAAAACTTTAGTTACCACAAGTGGCCAAATTCAGCCAACAGTCACTGCATGAACTTCCCATTGATGTCAGTGGAAGATCTGTTGTGGACTAAAGAGGAGTGAGTAGCCCCTAACTTTGTAGATCTTGTCCATAAACCATAATTGAAGTAATTTGTACTTCACCAGATGTGTTTTACATCCTCAGTTTAGACAGTGAATTAAAGAGACTTCAGTGTACAATTTGGACTCACAGATTTTTTTTGTCCTAGACTGTCTAAATCCATGCTCCGACTGGCCTGTTGGGTTTTGATGATGTTCCAGCAATATGCCATCTCTCCATGGTGCATAGGTGGGACCTTTAAGCCTGTAATCCCCATGCCTAGATACCACTGTGATTGGGGTCTTTGTATGTAACTAGATAGAGTAACATAACCAGTACAAATATCAGGAGGTAGCCGTGTTAGTCTGAATCCACAAAAACAACAAGGAGTCCGATGGCACCTTAAAGACTATCAGATTTATTTGAGCATAAGCTTTCGCGAGAAAAAATCCACTTCTTCAGATGCATGCTTCAAAGAGAAACAGCAGAACTAAAATTCATGTGCAAATTTAACACCATTAATTTGGGCTTGAATAGGGACTGGGTGTGGCTGGCTCATTACAAAAGCAGCTTTGCCTCTCCTGGAATTGACACCTCCTCATCTATTGTTGGGAGTGGACTACATCCACCCTGATCGAATCGGCCCTATCAACACCGGTTCTCCATTTGTGAGGTAACTCCCTTCTCCATGTGTCAGTGTATTTATGTCTGCATCTGTAATTTTCACTCCATGCATCTGAAGAAGTGGGGTTTTTACCCACGAAAGCTTCTGCTCAAATAAATCTGTTAGTCTTTAAGGTGCCACCGGACTCCTTGTTGTTTTTTTTAACCAGTACAGTAAATAAATATCAAAAACAGGGGGAAATGAATATTTAGTATCTTGTTTCCTTTTAAGATATGCAAGGATTTTCCTTGGTAAATATTTTACAATCGTTGACTGCCTTCATATTATGGTGGGTTTGATCTGAGTGAATATATCTGCACAGGGAAAAATCTCTAGCATAATGTTCTCGGATTAGTTTCAGAGTAGCAGCCGTGTTAGTCTGTATTCGCAAAAAGAAAAGGAGTACTTGTGGCACCTTAGAGACTAACAAATTTATTTGAGCATAAGCTTTCGTGAGCTACACGAATGCATCCGATGAAGTGATGTAGCTCATGAAAGCTTATGCTCAAATAAATTTGTTAGTCTCTAAGGTGCCACAAGTTCTCCTTTTCTTTTTGTTCTCGGATTAGTTTACAATCCGTGGAGAAACTCTTATGGGACTGAGAAGGGAACAGTTTCCCCTTCCCACTTCGGAGTTCCTGGGAAGAGTCAGAAAGGAGAACTCAGTCCCACACCCCTCCCCCAGTCCATTCCAAGGAATTTATCATATTCCCTCAATATAAAGGAACTAATTGCTTATTTTTCAGGCTATTAACCCCTGTGCAATGTGTAGATGACCCCCTGGAGTGTTCCCTAGTTGTTGCTGCTGCAAACACAGCAGGAAAGTATTTTGCTGCTGCTAAATCTGTTGCCATATTTTCCGTGGCACAATATTTAGACAAAGCTCCCTCTTGTTCTTGTTTTTTTTAATAAAATAGGTAACTTCTGCTTTGCCCGTTTTCTCTTCAGAGCCCCCCTCAACTGAGTCATCTCCTTCAATGAATGACTCTTTGCTATTTCTCAATCGTTCTTCTTTTCTGGAAAGTTCTCTCCACAAAACAAATGACCACCCAGAAAACTCCCCTGACCTCTCACCATTGTTTCTGTTCAATCCAAGCTTCCCTCAGCCCTCCTCAGGAACATTTGCTTTACAACAATCACTACCTGCCGTACAGCCACAGCCGTGCAATCGTGCCAGTGCTAAGCCACTAGTGGAGGTCTCTGGGTGAGCGCAGGTTTGCATGCAGCTGTTGTAAAAGCCCCTAAGCGATGCTGGCTCAAAAAATGTGACGTTTTGAAGAGCATTTCACAGGGTTATTTGCATTTCACAGGGTTCAAAGTGGAACAATTTTGAATTTTTTTTCTAATGTTTTGCAAACAATTTTTTTAATAGTTTCACGATTTCAAATTGTATATTTCTTCTGCCTCCTGCCCCCCTTTTTCATTTTTTCCCAGTGAGAGCAATACACTGAATATTTTCCAGGGTTGTTGTGTGGGTATTTTGTGTGGGTAGGGGACCTTTTCCTTTTTCCACCCCAATTTTTCAAAACTTCCTCAACTTTTGAAAAGCTACACAGTGGCAAAGTTACAGGGGTTTCATTTTCCTCTTGCCATACTGTAATATTTCCAAAGTCAAATGTCTGTGTCTCCATATCACAAGTTCTGCCTGGGCTGCATTTCCATTATAGCCGCGCAGCATCAACCTCTCTCATGCACACCAGTTATCACTGGTTTCAGAGTAGCAGCCGTGTTAGTCTGTATTCGCAAAAAGAAAAGGAGGACTTGTGGCACCTTAAAGACTAACAAATTTATTTGAGCATAAGCTTTCGTGAGCTACAGCTCACTTCATTGGATGCATGCTCACGAAAGCTTATGCTCAAATAAATTTGTTAGTCTCTAAGGTGCCACAAGTCCTCCTTTTCTGTTTGCAGTGAAAAAGCAACCCTCCCAAGTCTCACGCATGTAGAAAACACCTCAGTCTGGATTTCCTTTTAGGGAGTTTTAAATAATCTTGCTTTTGTGATGAAGGATTTTGCTGTGCATTACTTTGCAAATGACTCTGAATTTTTCAAAATCTTTTGCTTTTTTCATCAATATTTTGCAAGTTATACTGCCTTTATGTCAGTGATCCAAGTTGAACAAGGATGGAATGTATACACAGTTACACTTTTTAAAAAGTTAAGAATTGTGCATAAAAAAGCATGCTATAGTTTGTTTATTCAGTTACTGGTTTCACGACTTGTAGTTGTGCATGCAAACTACAAGCAAAATATCTGCCTGGTTACTTGCATGCACAGTTACTAGTATGCAGAGGTACTAGAATTATTAGTATGCACAATTTGTCTTTGTAATTTTGAATATTTGTGCCATGATACTTTTAATTCTCCCAGGGCCACATTGCAGACCATGTAGAAGGATGCACATCTTATTGCTGGAGCTCTGATGGACCACGACTGTCAATGACCTGGTGATGATTATAAAATTTAGACTGGGCATGACAAAGAGCACAAAGGCTGCAAACGCTATTAAAAGCAATGCTCCTGGCCAATGATAGTCCTTGATTAAATGCAGCTGAACCAATACAGTTAGCCAGCACCACTGTCTGAGTACAGTGGTGTTAATATATATGAGACAAACTGCTCTCTTAAAACCTGTTCCTTCTGTTTTATTGATGGTTAGGCTTTGGGGCGCTATTGCTGCTGCGGTTTGTCTCACAGCTCTTTTCATCAGCGTTTCCAATGGAGCAACAGTGCCAGTTAGTGGCTGCTTAGTTGAATCTGAAAGCAGTGTAAAAACCCATCCCCAATGACACTGATGAAAGATGCAGGGACTCTTGCGTTGCCTGGGCAAACTTGGAATGGGGTAACAAAATACCCTGGTACTTGCTGGACAGTGACCTTGCTTTTTAGAAGCTGCTTCTCTTTTTGGGGTTCAGAGTAGCAGCCATGTTAGTCTGTATTCACAAAAAGAAAAGGAGGACTTGTGGCACCTTAGAGACTAACAAATTTATTTGAGCATAAGCTTTCGTGAGTCTGCATCCGATGAAGTGAGCTGTAGCTCACAAAAGCTTGTGCTCAAATAAATTTGTTAGTCTCTAAGGTGCCACGAGTCCTCCTTTTCTTTTTGGGGTGGTATTGTTCACTCTTTCCCCAAGAAAAGTTGAGCCTTTTTCCTGGGCGGATTTCACAAAGCAATGTAACACCTGGTATTTTGGTTATTTCATGGCTCTCTGCCTCCATTTGCTGTAATGACTCCTCTGCCCTCCCTCTCTCAGCAGTTGCTTAGAGGCAAGAAAGTCTCTTCCTTTTCTAGCCTACTGCTGTCTCAAAGAGAGGAGAAAGTGGCTCTGGGTATAACCCCCAGCTGAGAAGGAAAGTGGCTGTTGGATGGCATAAGCGTGACTGCAATGGCACAAAACTCTGCATTTGGAGGCAAATCTCACACTAACAAGTGGAAGAGAAGACAGCTTGGCATCTACACTCAGCAGGAGAGAGAAACTTGGTCTGGGTTTTATTTTTCAGAAGAACCCATTTCAAAGGTTTACTGATCTATAAAGACGGGGCTGAACCTCAATTGAATCAACTGGTTGTGTACAATATTACTGTATTATAAAAGTTAATAAAGTGAGATCTTTTCTGAAAGCTAACCACACACTGTTGATTAATATCATTGGGAAATGTATGTATTAACACTGTATAAAGAGTTATGGATACTCATTGGTATTAGGTGGTACTGTTTGCCCAGATAGGAGGGAATGTCACAGCTATATACCTGTCTCCTATGTAAAACTAAGCATGGTGGAATCAGAAACAATGGAAGCCCCATTTACATAGAAATCATACAGGGGGATGGGAAGCCCACAGGAAGGGGAAAACAGCATGAGGTCACCCAAGTTCATTGGAGTTTGGGAGATGTAAGCTAGGACAGAAACCATCTTTGGCATCCATTCTAGAGAGACACAAGAGAACAGAGTCCCTGCAAGCTGGGAAAGAGGTGTCCTTCAACTAAGTGGCGGGGTTTGAAGTCTCTGAAATTGAATATAGGTGAGAAACCTGCTTAGGTAAGTTTCAGAGTAGCAGCCGTGTTAGTCTGTATCTGCAAAAAGAACAGGAGTACTTGTGGCACCTTAGAGACTAACAAATTTATTAGAGCATAAGCTTTCGTGAGCTACAGCTCACTTCATGGAATGCATCTGATGAAGTGAGCTGTAGCTCCCTTATGCTCAAATAAATTTGTTAGTCTCTAAGGTGCCACAAGTACTCCTTTTCTTTTTTACTTAACTTAAGGAAATAGATTCAATATGTGTAATGACCCAGCCACTCCCAGTCTCTATTCAAACCCTAGTTAATAGTATCTAGTTTGCATATTAATTCGAGCTCAGCAGTTTCTCGTTGGAGTCTGTTTTTGAAGCTTTTCTGTTGCAAAATTGCCACTCTTAAGTCTTTTACTGAGTGGCCAGAGAGGTTGAAGTATTCTCCTATTGGTTTTTGAATGTTATGATTCCTGATGTCAGATTTGTGTCCATTTATTCTTTTGCATAGAGACTGTCCGGTTTGGCCAATGTACATGGCAGAGGGGCATTGCTGGCACATGATGGCATATATCACATTGGTAGGTGTGCAGGTGAACAAGCCCCTGATGGTGTGGCTAATGTGATTAGGTCCTATGATGGTGTCACTTGAATAAATATGTGGACAGAGTTGGCATTGGGCTTTATTGCAAGGATAAGTTCCTGGGTCAGTGTTTTTGTTGTGTGGTGTGTGGTTGCTGGTGAGTATTTGCTTCAGGTTGGGGGGCTGTCTGTAAGCGAGGACTGGTCTATCTCCCAAGATCTGTGAGAGTGAGGGATCATTTTTCAGAATAGGTTGTAAATCTTTGATGCGCTGGACAGGTTTTAGTTGGGGGCTGAAGGTGATGGCTAGTGGCGTTCTGTTATTTTCTTTGTTGGGCCTGTCCTATAGTAGGTAACTTCTGGGTACTCTTCTGGCTCTGTCAATCTGTTTTTTCACTTCAGCAGGTGGGTATTATAGTTTTAAGAATGCTTGATAGAGATCTTGTAGGTGTTTGTCTGCTTAGGCAAGGATCTTTCATCTGAGAAGATAAGGAAAGCCAGCACCTTGTGCTTTTGTGGAAGGTCCTGACTGAAAGAAAGTCAGCCATGGCTGGGAAGAATGACTGGTGAGAGAAACCATCTTGAACAAAGCTTGTATCTTGCTAGATTAAGTTCTAGACTTTTATAAGTGTGTTTTGTTTTGTTTTACTTGTGACTCTTTCTACCTTCATTCCTTGTACCTGAACTCACTAAATCTGATGTATCTTTTGTGAATAAATTTATTTCATTTTTACCACAAACCAACTCAGTGCTGGGGTTAAGGGGAAGGGTATATTTGCCCCATTAAGTTAATAAGCTGTGATGTATTTTTGTTTCTTTAAAGGAGCAAATGATCCTTATTATTCCTCTAAAGTGGCCCAGAGAGGGATGGACATTGCAGAGCAGTGTTTGGGGAATATTCCGGACTGGAAATATGTTGGGGTCACCCTGCAAGTAGCAACAGAGTCTGGTGGAAACCAGAGAGCGGTTGCAGTGCTGTACACAGGCTGCTGGGGTCAGAGTTGCTGAACCAGAGCTATCTAGCACACTAGATACTCAGAGTGTGACCTGCCTGCTGTTAGACTATATCTCAGTGACCCAGATTGGAAGCTGTGAGGCACTCAAGGTTACTGAGCAGGCGATGACACAACCCCTCACTACTCTGGATTTCTCCCACCCCTTCCCCTTAAATGTGATAGTGTGACTCTTCCTTTTATAGCTCACCTGCTTCAGATGTTGTTGGTAGGTAAGGCTTGAAATCGATGGTGACTCCTAGTTCGCGGGGGGGTTAGGATCATCACCACAGAAGCTTGCATTCAGCATCCTCTTAGCTTCAAAATTGCTGAGATGGAAAGCTGTTGATACAGTTTTTCATGGGTCTGAGCTGCCAGTACCAAAAGTAGTTTAATACTTTCCCTGATGACCCCTTTGTCAAACCACCTTGTTTCTTTCTCCACTGAAGACAATGGACAACCATCAACAATATTAAGATATTGCATAGAAGATGCATGTACCTGATGCACAAATGGAAAATCAAGGATTCTCCACCATGTGAATGCAGAGACCTCCGAACCATCAAACACATTGTGAATAAGTTCCCCATCTTTTCATTACCAGGAGGCATAGCAAAGGTCTATTCTGCATCTCCTGAAGTCCTCAAATAGATTTCAAACCTTTCTATTCACTTGTAAATGTTGCTCTTTCCATATGAAAGCAGCAGCAGAAGAATTATCATTTGCTTTTACCAGCTAGGCCTATTGTATGGTTTAGGCCAGAGTTGTTCCTGGAGGCTACCAAGGTGCCCTAACAGAGGTAAACAGGGCATAACTAGGTGGAGGCACTGCCAACTGTTGTTCTTCCTGAGAGAAGAGAGCTGCTTCAGATGGGTGGATAGAAGATTCCCACCTCTCCAACGCCATTGCTGGGGCCTCCCCAGGATCTTCATTATCCTCAAGAACATCAGGCACCAAGTCAAGAGGTGAACACTTGCCTGCTCGTAGATGATTGGGAAAGAAGAGCAGGTTACAATAACTGTGGATTTATTCACCCTCTTTAGTTTTTGTTCACAGCTGGTAAATTTGGAGGCGTTTCTGAGACACCAGACTCCATATGGCTCCCTCATTCAGCCATGTGGATGCAGAAGAGGGCAAAGTAAGAACTTCCAGGGGTGTAGAAAGCTCCAGGAACTAGATAGTTTACCTGACTTCTTGTATCCTGGTGATGTCAGACTGGCTTTCAATTTGCTGATTAGCTGGTTCCTCTGAGTTCTTCCACTTTCTCCCAATGTTCTTTACTCACACTCTTTGCTCTTAACGCTCTTCTCCAGCTTCACACTCCTCTTTTCTCTTCTCACCTTCCCTTTCCTTCCCTTCCTGTGCAAGGTCCCTCTCCTCCTTTTTTTTGCCTTTTCTACTCCCTTGCTCCTAATTAACTCCTCCCTTCCTACTTCCCCCTCCAAACCCCATAATCCATTAGCCAAACAATTTGAATCACAAACAAAAAACAAAAGTAGAAAAGACAAAACATTAGAGCTGATCAAAAAAGGAGAATTATTTTCCATGGAATTGTTTTAATGATGCAAAACATTGTTTTCTCATTCACGATTTTTTGTGAAATTTTCTTTTTCCAAATTAAATTAAAATTTTTCATTTAAATTTTCTAGTCAAAACCATTACCAAGGCTTTCTTTCATTCCCCACTTCTCTTCCTTTTTTCCTACCAAAAAGGGGGAAAAGCACACAATAAAAATCTGCAAAGCCACCATCTTCTTCTTCTCAATTCCCATCTCTGCTGTGATGCATACAGGAAACTAAAATTTGGGAATGGCTTAGGCAGCTAGCATGTTGTGGTGCTTACTGTTGAATGGCTCAGAATTATGCACACCGTATTACATCTGTTACCCTGTCTTTTCTACACAACAATTTAGCTTGCTTGTTTGTCTCCTCTACCTATACATCTTGACTTTTAGATTGTCAGCTCTCGGACAGTGACTGCCATTTGCTATTTGTTTGCCTAACACAATGGGACCCACACTTGTTGTAGCTTTGTGTGCTATATACAGTATAAATAGTAGATAGTGAGCTATTTGGAGCTGGGACCATCTCTTATGTGTTTGTACTGTGCCTAGCATACTAGGGTCCCAATCTCCAGTAGATGCTACTTTCTGATTAGGTAATGGATTTAAGAGGTTGCAGGTGAAGGGGGTACATACTTTTCTAGATTTGGGGAACTCTGTAGAACTGAATAGACAGTCTGAGACCCAAGCCTGCAGTGTTTCCAACTCTTGTGATTTTTGGTGCATTACTTAAAGCCCCAGCTCCTGGAATCAAGAGATTGCAAGAGAATCTTAGCTTACTTTTTTAAAATGAAAATCTCTAGCCATCTTGGTTGCACAGAATAGTTAAAAAATGTAAAGCAAGTGAAACCTAAAGGCTCAGAAACCAGAAAGCAAATAAAAAGAAACCAAAATGTGTTTTTTAAAAAAAAATGCTCATCATTTTGTGGAGTCCTTTGACAAGTAGAGTCCAAACACCCAAAGGGAGAACAGGGGGCCTGCACCCCCAAGAAATAAGCAATTGTATCAACAGTTTGTATGCAATGTTACTGTATATGAAAATGTATCAAGTAAAGTCTTTTGTGAAAACATGTAATATCCTGAACATGCTGGTCATTAGGAGATATATATCCAGGTTATGGTTACGAATGTATGTGGGTATATATAGGACATTGTAATTGCAGCTGTGGTGCAACTGCAGCAGCATCTCAAAACAGGGTGGGTGAAGCAAGCAGGCAGGGAGGGGCATCTCCCAAACCAGCTGTTTACATGACACTGGCTCCAAGTAAGGACCCATTGTCCAGCCAGAAAGAGACAATGGTGGACTATTAAAGTTAATGGAAAGACATTGGCACGGAAAAGAAAGCCCCAAGCTCAGAAAACTACAAAGGTGGGAGTTTTCTCCACCCTGAGTAACCATGAGTCATCAGGCCAGGAATAAGGGAGAGAAAAAAGGGAGGAAAAGCCTTATAAAAGCACGAAAGCTTATGCTCAAATTTTAGTCTCTAAGGTGCCACAAGTACTCCTTTTCTTTTTGCGAATACAGACTAACATGGCTGCTACTCTAAAAGCAGGCTTGTGTCTGAGGCTTTGCATCCAGAACTGAAGGCAGAGGCCTGTCTGAATGTTGGATCCCCTCTGGTACACTGATTTCAGAGTAGCAGCTGTGTTAGTCTGTATTCGCAAAAAAGAAAAGGAGTACTTGTGGCACCTTAGAGACTAACAAATCCGATGAAGTGAGCTGTAGCTCATGAAAGCTTATGCTCAAATAAATTTTAGTCTCTAAGGTGCCACAAGTACTCCTTTTCTTTTTTTCTGGTACACTGGGAACCTGTTCAGAGGCACTAGGTAACAGTAGAAAAGGGAATTTATCTCCTATAGAAGTGTAAAGCCTGAAGTGGCATCTTTATGTTTATGTTCTGTGTTTCCTTTCCCTACTCTTTCATCTTTGAATCTGTGAGTTTTCTATTAAATTTTTTAAATTTATTTTTACCCCAAACAGGTCTCTGGTGTGCAAATAGTATGGAATGTGTCCCCCAAGGTGAACTGATAAGGGGCGGAGGGGGCAGGTTTCACACCCTCAGGAGCAACGAACCAAAGGGGAAACATCCCAGCATCTGGTACTTAGGAACTCGGGGTGGATGGATTTGGGGGCACTCAGGGCTGGCAGGGTTGTTGGTGTCCCCTTCCAAAGAGTAACTAGGCTGGGGGAAGCCAGGGTGAGACCTTTGTGCTTGTGGGCTGGCTGCTGGTGTCAGGGCCCTGAGCCATAGCAGCGGAGCTGGAGCTAGGCATAAGCAGACTAAGCACTTGCTTAGGTCCCTGAGCAGCTCAAGGGAGCCCCCCTATTTGCTTTTTACTATAAGAACTTGCCTATTTTAGTCTTGTGGGAGCCTCGTAAAATATTCTGGCTTAGGACACCCCCAATAGGCTAGTACTGGATCTGCATAGCAGCATAGCATTAAGGCACCCAAAGTTACAGGACAGTTGGTGATAGAACCTCTTACTGGTCTGGAGGTCCCCAAAACATCACAGGCCTGACTTAATGATTTTTGAATACTTGGGGTTGGGAAGTTAGATAATAATTCAGGGTTTTCACAACTATTTCCATATTTATGTATCAAGACCTGATGGGGTTTATTTGCAGGAATTTTCCGAGGGGGGCTTTTTTATTAGATTATACTGTGCCCTGAGCGCCTTAGCAGAGGGGCACTTCATGTACTATTTGCTTCCTTGTGGATTATTTAACATTAGCTCAGTGACAGACAATCTAATACACAGACAATCTAAGGCTCCAGAGCTATTTTTCAGGGCTACAGAGGTGGCTCTGATTTGCACAGGCTTGACAGAGATAGGAGAGCATCAACCACATGAGTGCTCCTTGTGCTGTCTGGTATGTTGGCTTGATGGGTCTGTTTACTACTTATAGGTAAATACATGTTCCTCTGATGAGGATAGACCTGTTTAACAACTCTACCAATGTACCTGGTTTGAAACATTTTAGTTATCATTCCAGCATATGTCCATAACTCTTAATACCTACCATGTACATACTTGATGCAAAATTATTAATGATCAGTGAGTTATTAGTTTTCAAATGATACCTCACAAGGCATATTTTGCACAAAGATAATCACAATAGTGTGTAAGGTGTGAATACAGGGTTTCTTAGTGTCACACGTGTCAATATCCAAAAGCTAGCAAGTTCTAGCTGGGGTTGTGATGCTCAAACGCTATGCATGGCAATGCTGGCTTTAGTTTACTCCATGGCTGAGTACTGCACCGCTGTTTGGGGAAGAAACTCGCACACAGACCTTCTCAATATCCAGTTAAATATGCCTACGACACTTGTAACTGGCACCCTGAAGTCCACGCTGCAGCCTTGGCTTTCAGTCCTCCAACTATCCGGCAACAAAGGACTACATTGCACAAGTACAGGAAAGCTCTCATTAACCAAAAGCTCCTGTTCCACAACAACCTCGTTCACCCACCTCATGCTCACCTTAAGTCCTGCCGAACATTTCTGGGTGGCTTAAGAAGCTCTTCTGTCATCCAGCTTCAACCCAGAAGATGCCTGGAGGCTACAATGGGCAGGCTATGATGTAAACAACAAGCAACTCAAGAAAAGCATTAAACATCCAAGTGGGAGCCAAGAACAGCTTTACTAAGACACTTGTATGTTACAAAATTAAGTGGACATAAGTTATGTCTACGTACAGCCACTGCAGGAATGGAATTAGTTTTACACATCCACACTAAGTTCCTTGTGTTGGTGGTGCACATCCTCACTGGGCATGCTTGCATCAATTTAACTGTCAGTGTAGGGCATTGTGGAACCATTTCTGAAAGGCAGTAACAGTTGATGTAAGCAGTGCAGTGTTTACACTGATACTGCATCAACCTAACAACATCAACTTAAGTGTCATGCCTCTCATGGAGCTAGAGTTATTAAGTCGGTGTAATTGGCAAGTTACATCAATGAGAGCTATGTTTTAGTGTAGACGCTTACAGTTAGGTTGATGTAAGCGGCCTTACATTAACCTAACTCTGTAGTGTAGACCAGGCCTTAGAAGTAATAGAGCAAAATGCAATGATGATGCAACAGAATAAAATAGAGTAGCACTGTGACAAGTCAATAGGTGGCATCGCAACAGTTCAGCTAATGGTAACAACTGATAAAGATTAAAGTAAATGTAACTACTACTCACTATAACTGAGGCTTATGTTTTTTTTTAAAAAAAAAAAAAAGCTTAAACGTACCCGGTAATTTGGTTAACATTATACCATCTGAACCCCTCCAGTTGTACTCACTCCCCTGTAGTTTTAAAATCCCAGACACTTCCTTGCAATGGCACGCTTGACGAATGGGAGTTCAAAGGCAGCGCTAGGTATCTCTGAATCAGCAGAGGCGTCCAGATAATAGGAGCGAGACACTTTCATATAGAGCAGGTTCAGACTGACACAGCGGTAGCTAGTAACAATCCTCGTTATCAAACAAAACCACCAGCACTGAGGTTTTCTTACAAGCTCACTGATCTTCACTTTGGCTAGCCTGAGATGAGATGTTGTCCCTAGTGCCATGGCTTGCACGCCAGCCCACTGAGGGGACTGATAGGATCACCCCAAACAAGAAGGACCATCGCTGGGTACTCACACTTTCCACAATTGTCTGTGGACACAGCTCAGAATCCACCAGTGCAAGTGCAACCAGCACATTCTGGCTGCAGCTTTCAGTGGTTGGCTGCTGAGAAGGAGTCAATGTGCTGAAGCTTAGGGCTAGCAGGCTTGCAGGTACAGCCTGGCCTGCACCATTCATGTGGCCTCAGCAACGGCAGTTTGACAGCAGAGCCTTTCAAATCTCCAACTCCCAACAAGGGCAACTTCCTCTAGCTCCAGTCCCATCAGATACTCAATTCTGTCAAGGCAGCACCACAGAGCTCTAGGCCCAGCTTCCTTTCTCTTCTCCACCTTACCTTAGCCAGCCCTGCCCTTCTGTCTCCCAGCCTATCAATGCAATCCCCGTAGGACCTCCTGATTTTCCACTTCAGCACAGATACAGGATCCTGCAGCAAAGCTCAAAATGTCTCTCCTCCAAAAGGTGCCAAACATCATGGGGTTGTAGTCCTTGCAATGTCTAGCTCAGTGGTGGGCAACCTGCAGTCCTGTGGGCTGCATGCGGCCTATCAGGGTAATCTGTTGGCGGACCGCGAGACAGTTTGTTTACATTGATCATCTGCTGGGGTGGCCGTCCGCAGCTCCTAGTGGCTGCGGTTCACCGTTCCCAACCAATGGGAGCTGCGGGAAGCGGCGTGGGCCACAGGAACATGCTGGCCGCCACTTCCTGCAGCTCCCATTGGCCAAGAATGGCGAACTGCAGCCACTGGGAGCTGCGGGCAGCCGTGCTTGCGGACAATCAGTGTAAATAAATTGTCTCGTCATCCGTCAGTGGATTACTCTGAGGGGTTGTGTGCGGGCTGCAGGTTGCCCACCACTAGGCTAGCCCATCCAATTCAATTGGAAATAGTTATAATCCTTTGAAGCCAATACACAGTACACAGAGGCCTAAGCAAAGCATCCCATCAAGGTTCAGAGGCCCCCATAACAGGAGGAGCCTGCACTAACAACATTTAACCAGTCCACACCATATCACAGGTGGATTGCAGTCATGTACAGTCTGTACTATAAATCAAAATCAGGAAACTTTGACCATCTAGAAAGTTGGAGTTTATCAAAGGAGTCTGATCAGGTGTTACTCTCTTACTCATGAAGTTTCTTCCTCCAAGGCTTTCAGAGTGAAATCTAAAGCAGGCAGCTTGAAGTTGCAGCACAACTCGTATTTTATTAGGCTCAGGAGCATCAAACTCATTCCATGAAACTGAAACCTCCAACTTCAGGGACTGTTTTGACAAGTGAAACCCCCATGATGGAAAAAATATCCCAAACAGTCTTTCCATAGATCAGCACTGCAACTTTATCTGGCAGCTACAAGATGGCATTTGTATAGACAGATTCAGGACAGGCAGCACACTGATTATTACCTGGAAAGATCTCAAGCAATGTTGTAAATGCAGTGTTGCAAATTCTCACAATTTTATCGTGAGGCTTGAGATAAGCTGGTGGTGGTGTTTTTTGTTTTTTTTTTTAAACTCCTAGCTCCTAAAATCAAGTGGTTTTGTGAGTATCTTTCTTTCTTTCTTTTTTCAAGTTCTAGCCCACATGTTGTGATGCTGTATGATTGAATATGACCATTTATGTAATTGACATTGCCACTGTTACACAATTGCAACAAATCTTGTACTAAGTATGTCATGGAAGGTCTCAATGGAAAAGTTATGAATTGCTAAGTGTGATTATCCTGTTTATATGCATGTATCATCTTTGTATCTGAAGTTATGAATATTGGCTATGTACTGATATCTTACACATATGTTGTATTCCTGGGTAACACCCACTGGATAGAATTTACATTAGAGCCAGACAGCTATGTGTTGATGGCCCATTAAGACCTCTCAACTCACATTGGACCATTGAAATTATCCATCCCGCCTAGTAAGCCTTTCCTGTGGATGCTTCAGAAAGAATATGGGCAATAGCTGCCTCTGTGAGTCATCAAAGCATATAAGGGCATGTGATATGCTCATGTGACCCTGGACTCCATCTTGGGCCAGTAATTTTCCATGAACCTGGGCTGTGGGCTTTGTTTGGGCCAGTAAAATTCCATGCATACGGGAGAGGATATAAAAAGGCACCTGAAATACCTCCATTTTTTCTTCATTGGCTGCTTCTTTTCTCTGGACTGGATTTCTAACAAGGAAGCTTTGAACCAGGACTGATGACCCCCCCAATCTGTTTGAGTAATTCCAGAGAGACTTTTGTAAGCTTTCAGTTTCTTCCATCACTGTTTCAAACCTGGTATAAGGACTTCACTAGAATCACTAGAATGTATAGGATCTATTAATCATTTATAACTCTTCTCTGTTCTTTTATTATTAAACCTTTAGTGTTTAGTTACTAAAGGATTGGCATCAGCATGATTATTGCACAAGATCTGAATTATATATTGACCTGGCAATGTGGCTGATCTCATGGGAATGGAAGGACTCTATATATGATGAAATTGGGTTTTCAGTAACCATTCATCATAAAATTCAGTGTGTGGGTGGTGACCCAAGGGCAGGAATGCCTAAGGAGATCATGTTTTCGGCCTGTTGGTAACCAGTGTGGTGCTACAGAAGTTCACTTTGTTACTGGCTTAGTAGAGTATAATGATAGAATATCCACCAGTTTGGCCCAAGTCTGCCCCATTTCTCAGCAGTCTGTCCTGAATTTGGCATCCCCAGCTGTGACTCACTGAGGCATGGTGGCTCACGGTTTCGGAGAAAAGCTTGAAAATGTGACCCAAATGCACCCAAAAAGCTCAGAAATCAGAAGGCAAATTAAAAGAGAGCCTACTTTTTTGTTTATAAATCTTTTTTAATTTTTTTAAAGCAAACCTCATGATGTTTGAATGCCTCAGGTTGACAATATTGTAACTCTGATCATACCCTCCAATTCCTTATATGTAAAATCTTCTTAGACATGCACAGTGATATATTATAACACACCCACCCAACCCCACCACATAAACTTCTCCAACAGACTGGGAAGGAGGGATGGAAGAGAGAGGCAGTTGTTTCTACTTCTGAATACTTGGGAAGTGTTCAGATCCTATGCTGATGGTGGCTATATAAGCACCTTCATGGGACTTTGGGCTAAAGCTATTTCTCACTGAAATTAACTGACTTTTGCTCCAAATTCTACTGCCTAAACAGAATACCAGTACAGCTGCTGAGAATTCAGAGTCTTGCAGTGCAGTTTCATGGGGAAGGTTTGGCATCCAGATTTCTTAGTAAATTCTGTCGAAACTACTCCTCTGTCAGAACCCCTCTGGTAGATTTAGTTGTTAGAGCGCTACTGCTGTGTGCAGTCAAATAAAGCTACGACAGATCCATCTCACCCTATAAATTTCACTCAGCTTTCACAAAGCATGAGGAGATGGAAACAGTGCCCAGCTAATCCAGTAATCCCCGTACAATATCTAGCAGCCTTATGATCTCTGGTAGTACAATAGAGCTGACCCATCCCCTTGTTGTGATACCATATGTTCAGGGACAGGAAGATGAATGTGAGCAGTAAATCCCCAGAGAGTTTAGGATTATGCAGGTAATTCCACTGTAATACTTTGTAACTACAAAAGCCTGGTAACATGGGGATGGGGGCACGCGCAGATGGGCCATGGGCCATTGAGTTGGGGGAGCTTTGACAATGCTTTTCCAGGAATGTGTGTTTATAGTTCCAGGCATGTTCATGATACTTGATGGAAAGGAAAAGAAGGTGGTTTGTTTTAAACATCTCTCTCTCTCTCTCTCGGCTTTGTTATCTATGATGGGACCAAAACCAACTTCTGCTGTAGGCGAATGATGAATTTCAATTGTCTCCCAAGAAAAGGGAAGATAGAGTCAGGAAAGAGGGAGAGAAAAAAAGAAAGAAGCTGTTGCTGGAGACAGAAAGCAATCTTGGGAAAAGGCACAGGAACACTCTCTGGGCCCAGGGAGCAAGGGGTAAATTCCAGCTGAGCTTCTCACTCCTCTCACACAGATGCTCAGAGGAAGGTAGAAAGACAGTAGAACACAAAGCGGGCTTCACAGTGGTGGCTGGCAGTGAATGGCCCTGGAAAATTATGCTGCTGCATGGATACTCTGATAGCAATTTTGCTGATGGTGGATGAGCCAGAATAAAAACCTGCTTCCTCCTCCTCCTCAGATCGAATTAGTTCTGCAGTGCTAAAGGGAGCACAATTTTGCCTGAATTTATGTGAATCAGTAAAGTAGTGTTTCACAATCTGCGGGGAGGGAAATCAGGTTTGTTTGGAAAGCCACAGAGCAAAGCGAGGGAACAATGGGCGATAACAACACAGCATGTCCCTTTTCAGAGGACAACTGCACCCGCCAACCTTTCTAATGTTAATAGCTGGGTCTGAAATACAATGACAGAATCATCTGAATCAAGGTATTGTTTACCACTTCTAAGCACCTTTCATCTGAAGATCTCAGTGTAATTTTGCAAATGCTAATGAACCTCCCCACAGCTCCCTATGGGGTTGTTAAGTACCCACAATTTACAGATGGGGAAACAGACACAAAGAGGGGAGGTGACTTGCCCACTGGCAGATTCAGGAACCCAGTTCAGGAGTCCTAACTCCTAGTTCAGTGCTCAAATATCTGTGTCATGCTCCCTTTCAACACGATAAACAAGTAAAACAAAGGTTGAAGTTGGGATCCCAAATGATGGCCAGGTCATCCCTCGGCCCGTGCTGCTTCCCGCAGCCCCCATTGGTCTGGAACAGCGAACCATGGCCAGTGGATGCTGCGATCGGCTGAACCTGTGGACGCGGCAGGTAAACAAACTGGCCCGATCCACCGGGGGCTTACCTTGGCAGGCCACATGCCAAAGGTTGCTGATCCCTGCTAGAGACCTCTATCGATATAACTATATCGCTCAGCTGTTTGAAAAATCCACACCCCTGAGCAACGCAGTTATACCGACCTAATCCCATACATAGACAGCACTATGTTGACATAGCTACCATCTCTCAGAGAGATAGATTAACTACACCAATGAAAGCTGCTCTCCCCTCATCATAGTAGTGTCTTCACTAAAGTGCTACAGTGGTGCGGCTGAGCCATTGTTGCACTGTTTGTGAAGACAAGCCCTAAATCCATTTTTAAACTAAGCTAAATTCAACTGATGCAACTCTTGTGTATAGGCAAGCCCCCATACGTGCATCACATTAACCCACAAACGTGCATCACATTAACCCAATTAGTTTTAAAAAAAATAGTACCTTAATTAAAATGGTGTGTGTTCATGTGGGGAACCAGGCCTAAATACTGAAGAAAATACCTTGCTGACTGCACTAGTTTTAGTGGTGAATCATTCACCTGGCCTCCAGAAGATGTGTGCTTAAAAGAACAAGTTCTAAAAACTACTTTGTTTCATCTGTTTTGTTTCTGTAAATTTAGTTAAAAGTTGTCAGTTTTTAGAAGTTCGTATTGATTTTTTGCTGTTTGTGTCTCTGTCACCCTCTCCCCTTTCCTTACCGCCTAACTGCTCCAATTTGGATTTCCTGCCTTGCCAATATCTGAGAAAAGCCCCTTAAGAGGCAATGTGATCTAGTGGATAGAGCACTAGACTAGGACTGGGGGGACCAGGGTTCTTTTCCTGGCTCAACTCCTTACCTGTTGTGTGACTGTGGGCAAGTCACGTCTCTCCTCCGTGCCTCTGTTTCCCCACCTAAAAATAGAGCTAATGATGCTGACCTCCTTTGTAAAGCTCTTTGAAATCTACTTATGAAGAGATAGGTATAAGTATTATATTATATAATTAAGGTTATAGCTATGTATTATTATTATTATACCCCACCTCAACAGCCACCCAGCCTTGGAGCACAGAGAAGTCTCCCTACTTTGTCCTTTCTTTGCCAGCTGCTAGTGAGCCAGGGCCAGCCCCATATTTCTCAATATGCCAAGGCCCAGATTTGGGACACAGTGTGTGACAAAGTCATAAATATTATTCACTGAGGAAATGTGAAATGTTGTGAGATTGATACCGTCAGCTATAATCTCTCTATAACCTCAGTGTCCTGATTCTTTATTTCTTATGTAACTAATAGAGCTGTTTAAAAAAAAAAAACTGTCAAAACATTTTGGGGTATTTTTTTTGTTTTGTTTTGTTTTTAAACCAGAATGTACATTTCTGCAGGGAATTTCATTGCAATTTTCAATAATTGGTATTTAAGAAAAAATGTTTTTTGTTTTGCTTTTCAATAAAAGCCTTCTGTCTTTGTTTTCTGAAAACAAAAAATGCTTACCAACAACTAAAACATTTTACTGAAATTGTTTTTTGAAAACTGAATCTTTCTTCAGTTGAAAAAAAAGAAAAGAAAAATGCATGTGGGAACTTTGGGGAAAAAACAATTATTTGGCAACATTTCCAGTGGAAAAGTAATTGGCATTTGTGACCAGTTCTAGTAAATAACTTTGAAGAGGGGAAGTGAGAAAACACCAAATTTGTGTGGAATGCAGGTAACTTTGGGACTAAAATGAATGAAGTCCCTAAAAATGAGGGACACTTCAGAGTTGTGTGTCCATTTCACATATTCAATAGCTTTGCTCGTGTGCTGTCATCTTTACTAGAGTAGTTATGTGCACAGCTTTCTGGGCTGCTCTGCCAGCTACCTTTGGCAAACTGAAAGTCTGCCAGAGGTAGGAGTTCAGGCAGCCTGCGGGGCGGGGGTGGGGGTAGGGATGGTATTTGTGATGGAGGCAGCATGACTTCAGGCACTCTGAATTATAAAAAGCTGAGCTTGTCTCGGACAGGTAACTTTGGTTTTCTGTTCTTCAACATTAGCATGCAAGGTGAGTGGAGAAAGAGCTACACGTCCAAACTACAGTACTGTACTTATTGAGGAGGAATGACCAGAAAGAGCTCTAATGAGGAATCCTGCCTCCTTGCTGTATGAGTGTGCTGTGGATGAGGGGGTGAAAATGCTCTCTCTCCCTTTTTCTCTAGTGCATTTGAACAACATAGGTAAGGCCCTACCAAAGTCAGGGTCCATTTTGGTCAATTTCATAGTCAAAGACATTTTAAAATGGTAAATGTCATGATTTCAGCTATTTTAATCTGAAATTTCACAGTGTTGTAATTGTAGGGGTCCTGACCCAAAAAGGAGTTGTGGGGCAGGAGGGGTCGCAAGGTTATTGTAGGGGGAGTTGTGGCACTTCTACCCTTACTTCTGCGCTGCTGTGGGCAGTGGTGCTGCTTTCAGAGCTGGGCAGCTGGAGAGTAGCAGCTGCTGGCCAGGAGCCCAGTTCTGAAGGCAGAGCTACCACCAGCAGCAGCGCAGAAGTAAGGATGGCATGGTATGGTATTGCCACCCTTACTTCTGCGCTGCTTCCTGCATAGCTGGGTCCTCAGTCAGCAGCCACCACTCTCCAATCACCCAGCTCTGAAGGCAGCAACGCAGAACTAAGGGTGGCACGGTATGATATTGCCACCCTTTCTTCTGCACTGCTGTTGGCGGGGCGCTGCCTTCAGAGCTGGTTGGCCGGCCAACAGCCGCCACTCTCCTGCCACCCAGTTCTGAAGGCAGCACAGAAGTAAGGGTGGCAATAACACGACCCCCCTAAAATAATCTTGTGACCTCCCCGGAAACTCCCTTTTCGGTCAGGACCCCCAATTTGAGAAACGCTGGTCTCCCCCCGTGAAATCCGTATAGTATAGGGTAAAAGCACACAGAAGACCAGATTTCACAGCGGGAGCCCAGATTTCACAGTCCATGATGCATTTTTCATGGCTGTGAATTTGGTAGGGCCCTAAACATAGGGAAAGATTTGGTCACTGTGCAGGTTAAAGCCACATTTTTTTATTTTTAACGCATCCCTTTTGGTGAAAAACTCAACTTTTCAGTGTCCAATTTAAGGCCTAGTCTAGAATGATGTCAGAGGGGAGGAAGGGGAGGAATCCTCAGGGTTGCGACTTGGGAGCAAACTAGTTACCAGTGGTTCATCTATCAGTTTGAACAAATCTTTGCAGGCCAGTTGTAATATCAAGCATATTTTTAGGCAAAGTAGATTCTGATTTTTACTTCTGCACATGTGTGAACTCCTAATGTATGTGTTTCTCTGAATAAAAGGCTTTGTTGTCCATTACTACTAATGGTACTAGGATACCACTCAGTCCTTTACTTTGTGAATGGTTTTATTAATTTTGAGGCAGGATTAATAGAATTGAGCATTTCCAATCTTGAGAAAAGGAGAAGAGCAGACATAGCTATCGGGATACAGGCCTGGGCCTAATAAGGAAGGGCAATCCATTATTTCAGTTCTTAGTGAGAACTGAACAAGAAGTAATATGTCCTCTCTGGTGCAATGTAAGCTAAACTTTACCATGAGGAAAATCTTTCTTTCTAAACCAGTGGTTCAGGAGGTTGTCAAATTACGTTCGTTGGAGTTTTAGGACTAGAGCTGAATCTGTTGGGTTGGTTTAGGATTAATGAAATCTGTCCTGCTGTGATGCAGGGACTAGAAGAACCACTAGATGGCACTTCTAACCCAAAGCATTTAAATGTTTTTCTTTTTTGTCAGATTTTTTTTCTCCAGTCTGCTAATATGGTATTTTTGGAATATATAATGTAGCCCTCAAATAATTTTCAACAATATACTGAGCAGCATAAAGAAACCAGTGTGGAAATTAACCATCAGATTTAGAAGAATTGCTGTAGGGGGAAAATGCTGTATATTCTGGTTTTAAAATGTAGGGAAATTCTTTGTGTAGTGATAAGTAATTTTCATCTAACTTTCTAGTGGAGGAAACCCCTTTGTTATCCCCATACAGTGAATATGTGTCCACGTCATTGACAATTACTGTAGCCCATAAGCCAAATGCATCCGATGAAGTGAGCTGTAGCTCACGAAAGGTTATGCTCTAATAAATTTGTTAGTCTCTAAGGTGCCACAAGTACTCCTTTTCTTTTTGTCACACCTCAGCAACTGATTCTGTGGCCGATGGATCTGCAGCAGAAAATTTAAAAGTCTGTGGCCTATTTTTCCAGAACTTGATAACAGTTAATAACAAAAGAGCAGAGACAGAAATAATAAGGTAACTTTTTTTGCTTTGCTTCTGTTAAAACTTTGTCCCTTATTCCCACCCTTTGCATGCTGTGACTGTCTTAATCTGCAAACTGTCTTGGAAGGGAGGATGTCTTCCCTGTTTGGACAACACCTAGCATGTTGTGGTTGTTACTTTAATGCAAATAATAATTGAACTTGTGTATCCTGTTGCTCACTGTGTTTCTATTGTGGTAAGTGACTGTGTTAAATAATGGTGTTATCTTACTCAACAGATCGTTGTGTATTCAGAGTTATGTCTGCTAGCTTGAATGACAAAAATGAGGTTTTGCAGCATTTTAATCCTTTTAAAATTATAGGTGCCAATGGCTAAGGGAGTGATTTAGGATTCTATTCCTTCTTGTGCGTCAACAGAATTACATTCTACATTCCAATCTAAGGCCTGGTCTACACTAAAAAATATGTCTCCCAGGCTTTGAAAAATCCACAGCCAACCTAATCCCTGGTGTGGAGAGTGTGAGGTCAACAGAAGAATTCTTCCATCCAAATAGCTATCGCCTCTTGGGGAGCTGGATTACCTACTCCAGTGGAAGAACCCCACTAATTGGCATAGGTAGTGTCTACACTGAAGCGCCACAATGGAGCTGCAGCTGTGCCACTGTAGCATTGCAAGTATTGACAAGCCCTAAGAATTCTTTACAAAGCGACATCTGTGCAAATCTACTGCAGACAAAGGGTTTGCACAGGCATTACTGGCATGGCAGTTTGGCATCATCAGAATCTTTATTTCCGGTGATGATGCATGAGAAGGAAAACCCAGCTTGATTCTCAGATCCCAGGCTGAATGTCATTAGGAAAAAGAAGTATTGTTAGCTAAGCATATTTGATACTGAGCCTTTCTAAAACACAAACATGGAACCCTGCCAACACCATTGTTATATGCATTAGTGTTAACAGGTCACTCTACCTTGAATGGTCCCTTACAATATGTGCTAACTATTTATGCTAAACAATCTGTTCCACCTTGAATTTAGCTGTGATGCTTGGAGTAACTTTCCCACACCTGAAGAAGAGCTCTCCGTGTGTGGCTCCTAAGCTCCTCTCTCTCCCCAACAGTAGTTGTTCCAATAAAAGATATTATCTCACCCACCCTGTCTCTCTAATTCCATTTTCACTCATTTTTCAGACTAGAGCCTCACTTTCAAGTACCCTTTATAGCTTTCTGCTATAGAATTAGTGCTATGATATTGACTGAATAAGATTTTCAAAAAAATTGATAATGGCCTAACTGTTTTCACTGAAATCAGTATGTGCTGCCCTTCCGGGTCATGTCTTCAGAGAATTTTCTTTTCGGTTTACTGATTTAAAAATGAATTTTTATTAACATATTTCAATGACAGTGATGTTGTCACAAAAGTTTGAGCTGAATGACAGTAAAATCTGTCTGTAGTGGTAACTCAAGGGACCAAAAAAAAATTTCGTTAGCAGAAGTGGTCTTATAAAGCTGGAGGAGAACTGTGGTCTGTTTGGATGAGCTCTTTACACAGAACATTGTCTAACAGGGTTCTTTTTTGAACAGATTACATTGTTTGCTCATTTTCATGCATCAGCAGAACTACCAAGTACACTCTGATTATAGAACCTTCTCTTCTGGTGATGTGATAGCTGGGAATGATATTTTATCATGTGAAACAGAGAAACCACAGTTAACATTGTAGACCCTGGAATTAGCTTGCAATGCTAACAATTCACTAGCATCCTTTTATGAATTATCAGCCTAAACTGAGCTAATTTGATAGGAAAGTCAGTGGTGAATAAAAGAGGCACCGTGAGAGTTTTAATTTGGTCTCCTCTCTTTCTTTAACAAGTTCATAACCACATTTTAATTATAGATGTAAAAAAGAACCTAACTTACTACCATACTAATTAAAGTGTGTGTCACATGTGCCTCTGTGGTGAATTTCCTATGCTTTCCAGTGTGAATGGGAGGAAGACAAAGCAGTGCTCACTTTAAACTGGAATTTTTTTCCCACTACCTTGCAAAAAAGGATTCATTGTATTTTGATTAATCCATGCTTGGTCCACCTCAAATGTTTCCATGGAGACAGGATTTTTTTTTTCTGGATGGCAACTGTTAGGCTCAGGAAAGTTAGCACAGCTCCACACAAAACCAAAGAACCATTTGTTTGAAATGTAATGTGCATAAACAGAACTCCCAAATTCCTTCTCAGTATTATTGTTGTCAATGCTAATAGAGTACTGTTTTCTTAATGATCCACAATGTTGCCCTTTCACTTCTCTCAAAGAAGAGGAGAATAATCTGAATATTCTGTTCCATTGGAAGGAATTGCTTTGTCTTGGTTCAGAAAAACTAGGCTCCAAAGCTACAAAAACTGAATGGTAACAGTTCTGAAGTGAGAATCTCAACTAGTCTAGGGCCAAATATGACTGGCTAAAAGACTTACAATTTAGTTGACATTGTCCTGCTGATTACCAGTGACCAGAAAATTGCCATTTTAGTGTCACCAAATATTTTTTTTAAGGGGGAAAAAAAATCTCTTACTGCATGCATGCGTGTTTTGAATGGCTTCTCAAGAGCAGAGACCCACACTGACATCGAACATTTCACCAACGTTATTTATTTATTTATTTGAGTGGGCATAAACATGCCAATTTTTGGGAAAAGTAGCATCAAAATTCACCACAGTTTAGGTTTGTTTGTTTGTTTAAAAAAAAAGTTTTGTTTTGTTTTTTCAGTTTTTCAAAAATAGTTTTCAATTTTAAAAACATTAAGGTTTTTAGGAAGTGTGACAGACCCAGCTCGGTTGGGTACAGGAGTCTAGTAGAAGGAAAACACACTGGACACTTGAAGAATACTTTTCTGTTTCCTGAATGACCAGGGCAGGGGCTACCCCAGAGCAGTCAGGAAGGTGCTAGAAGTAATTAAGTCAGGCAGACTCCATAAGACACCTGAAACCAATTAAGAACTGATTAGACGCAATCAAGGGAAACAGGCTAATCAGATCACCTGAAGCCCATTTAGAACTGGCTGGGACTAGTTTAAAAGGAAACCCCTTCAGTAAGGCTGGCTGGTAGGAGCAAGAAGGTGTGTTGTGGGAGGACTGGGAGAAAGACAGTTTGCAGTAAAAGAGCCGGGAGAATACACATGGTCAAGTACTAAGGAGGGTGCTAGGAAGGGCCTTTTGGGAAAGTAGCCCAAGGAAGGGCTATGGCTCTGGGAGTAAGTACTAAGGAGGGTGCTAGGAAGGGCCTTTTGGGAAAGTAGCCCAAGGAAGGGCTATGGCTCTGGGAGTATAGGAAAACTACCTGTTTCTGCTGCCAATTAGGGTTCCTGGGCTGAAACCTGGAGAAGAAGGTGGGCCCAGATTCTCCCCCCCCCCCCCCACACAAATGCTCCCTGAGAAGGAAGACTGGGACTAAAGTAGGTTCTTACACCAAACCCATTGACTGGCCGATCATGAAGGTGACTCAGTAAGCTGTAACCCTTGCCGCTAGGAGGGGAGAGAGGCTACATTGAGGGCCTCAGCAAACCTCTGAGGCAAACTCTAACTGCATAAAGAAAAGGAGTACTTGTGGCACCTTAGAGACTAACAAATTTATTGGAGCATAAGCTTTTGTGAGCTACGATGAAGTGAGCTGTAGCTCACGAAAGCTTATGCTCAAATAAATCTGTTCGTCTCTAAGGTGCTACAAGTACTCCTTTTCTTTTTGCAGATACAGACTAACATGGCTGCTACTCTGAAATCTAACTGCCTAGAAGTACAGGACCCCCTGAGGCAAAGCCAGTGCTCTGCAACAGAAGTTAGTTTTAAAAATCCCCAAAGCAATTTTTTTTTTTAAACCAAGAGCATTGACAGAAAACTATATTATTCTGTAAAAATAATTTTGGCTTTAGTTTCCATTATGTTACTGAGAAAGGGGGACATTTTAATTTTTGATGAGAAGTTGTCTTTTGTCAAGTATTTTGTTGACAAAATTTCAGCTGGCTGTATTTAACACATTTATTATTTGTGTTTCTGTAGCACTTGAGGTACCATCATGGCCAGAACCCCATTGTGCTGGACACTGTACAAACCAAACAAAAATGTTTATATTACAGTAAAGCCTAAAGGCCAATGCTTATGACAGCCAGGAAGACACAGACTGGAAAATTTGTACTAGGTTGTGCTGCATAAGAAATGTTTATGATAATGGGGAGACTGTTTGTCAAATGGAAAAAAGAAAAATCACCTTGGGAAGGAAATATTATTTTCAAGCTTCTAAGTACATATTATGAGTAGGAAAGTATGTATAATATAACAGAGAAAGTAGGAACATCAGGATGTGGCGATATTTCTTTAATATGTTCAGAGTTAGTCCATGCATATTTTAAATAATAATAATAATACTTGGTACTCTTGCTGTATACTTTAATCTTTCCTAATAGGCTCTAATGTTAGCTACTGTAATTAAATTTTATACCACATATCTAAAGTAGGTAAGGAATATGAAGAAATACTTTCTCTCACAACTGAGAATGTAGCTACCTAGAGTTGAAACCTTACAGCTGTTTTAAAAAGACACAGTGATGCCATGCAACAATTTAGAACAGGAAGGAAGAGACAAAAGAATGCCATAGAAAATTGAAATAACAGGACAAATTTAGAGAGGTAGAATATAATTACCTTAATGGAATTTGGTCAGGACTCTGGTGTTAACATCTCATCTCATCTCTCAGGAGAATTTCTGAGGAGGTTTTAGTGCCACATGTAGTCAGGAGTGGATCTGGCTGACACATATGATTAGGTTGTCCTAGAGAGATTTGATGACCAAAGTTCATGTCATTTGGAAGTCAGATTTATCATTGATAGGTAGAGCTGCTTTTCTGATAAAAGGAAATGTTGAGCCTGTAACAGGATTCAGAGGACAGGGCCTCCATGTAAGTGATGTCCTAAAAGAGCTTTCCAACATTTGGTACAAGTTCCTGATGATGCATTTCCTGCTTACAAAATTGGGAACACTGCTTTGGATCCTTTTCTTATTGATTGTCTCTACCTCGTATTATGAGAAACCTAATCAGCAACTGAATGTTTCAGGCTTGAGGGTAGGAAGGGATGGAAAAATGTTAGTAGCCTTTGCAACCTCTTAAAGTAAATAAGAAATCATACAATCTGTGACACTACCATTCCCAGTGGAGTGGCAGCCCTATTTGTATTCCAGTAGGCTATGCTAAGCATGTTAATTATGAGAGTCTGCAGCTGTGGGAAACAGAGAATAAATGATAGTACACTGTGAACTGAAAAGTTGCTTACATATACCATAGTACCACATATGTTTTCTGAGTATGATGGCCAATTTCATTACTGTGGTGGCATAAATTAACTTCCAAGTTCCCTCGTGAATTTTCACAAAAAGTAATGCCACAAAGAACTCCATAGTAATCCTATGAAATAAAATCTATTAATTCTGACCCACACAATGTGCAGTAGATAGCCCCGTGGCTGCCACAAGAGCTCAGACTCAAATGCTTTCTTAAGTCAAGTAAAGGATACTAGACAGACCAGCTGAGTGAGGTAATATCTTTTCTTGGACCAACTTCTGTTGGTGAGAGAGACAAGCTTTTGAGCTACACAGAGCTCTTCCTGGGAAAGATGCTCAGTTACATCGATGTACAGCCACTGCAGTAATTTAATTGGTTTTACGCATCCATGCTACACTACTTGTGTTGGCAGTGCATGTCTTCACCAGGAGCTCTTGCACCAATTTAACTGCCAGTGTGTAGCATTGTGGGACGGTTTCTGAAAGGCAGCAACAGGTGATGTTAGCAATGCAGTGTCTACATTGACATTGTGTCGACGTAACTGCATCAACTGAAGTGCTATGCCTTTCATGGAGGTGGAGTTATTAAGTCAATGTAGTGGGCTAGTTACATTGGTGGGAGTTACGTTTTAGTGTAGACACTTAGAGTGTCTTAGAGACACTTAAGCTAACTTATGTCAACCTAACTCTGTAGTGTAGACCAGGGCTCAGAGTTGCAGCTAAATACAAGGTGGAACAGATTGTTTAGCATAAGTAAACACATATTCTAAGGGACCATTCACAGTGAAATGGGGTTAGTGGGTTACAGATGATTGTAATAAACCATAAATCCAGGGTCTGTTCAGTCCATGATTTTTAGAGTCTAGCAAAGTTAAGAATTTAAGTTCCGAGTCTCATCTTTTGAACATGTTGTGGAGGTTTCTGTGACACCCTGGTACCCATATATTTACCACTGTCCTATAATTAGGATATGTTTTGTACATACTATGCCTTGTGAGGTATCATTCTAAAAATCTTGATTGGCTAAACATTAATATCTCATTGGATGGTATGTGCTATTGTTGTATGTGACGTTATGAAGTTTCGCTATGAGTGTGCTACTGAAACATGTTGTGAGGTTGAGAAATCCCACAAGCAGCCTTTCAGGGATGACAATAAAAAAGGCCAAACTATGTTAATGGCTCATTGAGGAGAGGCACTCAAGCTCCAGGATTACCCCAGGAACTGTGTACAATAGAAACCTCTCAGAGATAGCACTACACAATGAAGAAAAGGAGTACTTGTGGCACCTTAGAGACTAACAAATTTATTTGAGCATAAGCTTTCGTGAGCTACAGCTCACTTAGCTCATGGAAGCTTATGCTCAAATAAATTTGTTAGTCTCTAAGGTGCCACAAGTACTCCTTTTCTTTTTTGCGAATACAGACTAACATGGCTGCTACTCTGAACACTACACAATGGGAACTGTTTGATCCAAATCACAGCAAAAGAGCTCTTCAGCAAGTTGGAAGAAGATATAAAAGGGGGAAATGATATCATGACTGGATCTCACTCTCCCTACAACAACACACCTGAAAAGTACCAGAGGAAAAAGACTTAACTGGGCAGGGGGGAAAGAGTGCTGGTTCCAAGCAGGAAAGAAGGAAGCCTGCCTGTGTATGTAAAAGCTAATCTGCTTGTTCTATCTAACTGGGTGAGAGATGGCTTGCTTCAAATCCTAACTAGTATATTAGGCTTAGATTATGGTTTTCAGTTCTTATGGTAATCTACTTTGATCTGTTAGCTATCACTTATAATCACTTAAAATCTATATTTCTATAGTTAGTAAATCTATTTTATATTGTACCTAAAACACTGTGTGTTTGAAGTGCAAAGGGGATAAATCTTAACTCATGAACAAGAGTTGGTGCACATCCACTTTCCTTTGTAGAAGTGGCGGACTGGGTAATAAATACATACCGGTCGGGTTTTGACCAGGGTAGGACAGTACAGCTCTGGGATCTTAGGCTGGGGAGCTGGGAGTATTTTGGCTGTAGCCTCTCTTGTGGGTTCATGAGTGGCTGACCAGAGCATTAATGAATATAGTTGGGTGTGGTCCCTGCCTGCGGATGTTGGTGTGAATGCAAACTTGGAGGGCTTTGCAGCTTGTTGCAAGGTCACAGTGAAAGAGTGAACCCAGACTGGTGAGACAGGGCTCAGCTGTACCCCAGTTCCAGGTGGCACTTGTGGGGGACCCATCAGTTTCTTTTCAGGATGAGCTCTGATAGGTCTGCTACAGAGTGATCACTTTGTGCAAAGTGTTCACTCACAGGTGAAGTAGTATTTTTGTGTTTTATCATTTTCCTGTGTGAGTTAATTCAAGAACATAGTGATTATGGGTGAAATCAGGGTTGTTGTTGGGGCATTTAGTGCACTGGATGAGGTATACCACATGTTATCATAGGCATGTTTAGGATCCATGTATGTTGCGAGGTGTGTTGTGGGAGGTGTCAATTATTGTATCGGTTGAGATATGTCTGCAGGTTTTGTATTGGTGATTTCTGGCAGGGTTTGATGCTGCTTTGACTTGGTGTGCCCTGATCTGTGGGGAGCCTCTAAGCGTGTTAGGCACCTAACCCTCATTGATTGCTGAGGATATGCTTCTTAATAAATTACCAGTTACTCACCTTTCCCTCATCTCCCACCCTATCCAGGAAAGTATATAGGTCTATGTTTAATATTGTGCACATGAGTTGTCTCATTGACTTTGGCTGGACAGAATTGGCAACCCTAACACAGGGAGAATGTCAATGGGACTAAACATCTGGCTAAAGTTGGGCATGTGCTTAAGTACTCTGCTAGAGAGGGGCCCAACTTTGGAGGATTCTGTAACTTCTGCATTTATTTTAATTGACTTTTTATTTGGGAACATTCTCTTCCTGCATATAAAGCTGCTGACCATAGAACCTTGAAGTGGAGCCCAGACATTGTACAAAGGGGTCATCCAAGACTCCTGTGTGGCATGTAATGTCTCAGCATTGGAGCAAGAAGCCTTTCCTCCTGGTAATGTGCTAAGAGCATGGATCCATGAGTAGTTATCCCTGGAGATATATCTTCAGAGAAAATCATTACAGATAAGTAATTTTGTTGTTTGCTATAAATATGCATAGTATGCTTTGAATGTGTTTCACAAGACAACTGTTAGCTTTCTCAGTGCTAATTCCTTAGGGAAAATATATAATTATAAATATTTTATGCATATGCATATTTTAATGAATGTACTCTTTTTTAAGGACAAATCAGGTAGATCAGTAGGCTGACTTGAATGTCACTAGAACAGACAGGGTAATGGAGGCCTCACAAGTCACCAGGCATGACAAGTCAGAACCATGTTGCTGAACTTTAATGGAAACAATTTTAAAAGGTCAAAAGTGGAATTTTCAAGAGTGCTTATGTGATTTAGGAGCACTCATTGACTTGTTCTCCTAAGTCACTCAAAGGTATTTTAGATCCCCTAGTTCCCATTGTGGGAGATAAGTGTTTAAATACTATAAATAAATAAATTAAATAAAGACTGGACTACTGCATAGAGTGCTTCCGCTGACATGCACGGGCTGAAATTGTGGAAAAGCAGCATCACTTGCCCCATAAGCTCAGCTGTGCACAACACAATGCCATCCACAGCCTCAGAAACAACTCTGACATCATAATCAAAAGGCTGACAAAGGAGGTGCTGTCGTCATCATGAATAGGTTGGAATATGAACAAGAGGCTACTAGGCAGCTCTCCAACACCACTTTCTACAAGCCATTACCCTCCGATCCCACTGAGAGTTACCAAAAGAAACTACAGCATTTGCTCAAGAAACTCACTGAAAAAGCACAAGAACAAATCTGCGCAAACACACCCCTAGAACCCCGACCTGGGGTATTCTATCTGCTACCCAAGATCCATAAACCTGGAAATCCTGGACACCCCATCATCTCAGGCATTGGAACCCTGACAGCAGGATGGTCTGGCTATGTAGACTCCCTCCTCAGGCCCTACGTTACCAGCACTCCCAGCTATCTTCGAGACACCACTGACTTCCTGAGGAAACTACAATCCATTGGTGATCTTCCTAAAAACACCATCCTAGCCACTATGGATGTAGAAGCCCTCTACACCAACATTCCACACAAAGATGGACTACAAGCCGTCAGGAACAGTATTCCCGATAATGTCACAGCTAACCTGGTGGCTGAACTTTGTGACTTTGTCCTCACCCATAACTATTTCACATTTGGGGACAATGTATACCTTCCAATCAGCGGCACTGTGATGGGTATCCGCATGGCCCCACAGTATGCCAACATTTTTATGGCTGACTTAGAACAAGGCTTCCTCAGCTCTTGTCCCCTAATGTCCCTACTCTACTTGCGCTACATTGATGACATCTTCATCATCTGGACCCATGGAAAAGAAGCCCTTGAGGAATTCCACCAGGATTTCAACAATTTCCATCCCACCATCAACCTCAGCCTGGACCAGTCCACACAAGAGATCCACTTCCTGGACACTACAGTGCTAATACGCGATGGTCACATAAACACCACCCTATATCGGAAACCTACTGACCGCTATTCCTACCTACATGCCTCTAGCTTTCATCCAGATCATACTACACAATCCATTGTCTACAGCCAAGCTCTACGATATAACCGCATTTGCTCCAACCCCTCAGATAGAGACAAACACCTACAAGATCTCTATCATGCATTCCTACAACTACAATACGCACCTGCTGAAGTGAAGAAACAGATTGACAGAGCCAGAAGAGTACCCAGAAGTCACCTACTACAGGACAGGCCCAACAAAGAAAATAACAGAACGCCACTAGCCATCACCTTCAGTCCCCAACTAAAACCTCTCCAACGCATCATCAAGGATCTACAACCTATCCTGAAGGACGACCCATCACTCTCACAGATCTTGGGAGACAGGCCAGTCCTTGCTTACAGACAGCCCCCCAATCTGAAGCAAATACTCACCAGCAACCACACAACAGAACCACTAACCCAGGAACCTATCCTTGCAACAAAGCCCATTACCAACTCTGTCCACATATCTATTCAAGGGACACCATCATAGGGCCTAATCACATCAGCCACACTATCAGATGCTCGTTCACCTGCACATCTACCAATGTGATATATGCCATCATGTGCCAGCAATGCCCCTCTGCCATGTACATTGGTCAAACTGGACAGTCTCTACATAAAAGAATAAATGGACACAAATCAGACATCAAGAATTATAACATTCAAAAACCAGTTGGAGAACACTTCAATCTCTCCAGTCACTTGATTACAGACCTGAGAGTGGCTATCCTTCAACAAAAAAGCTTCAAAAACAGACTCCAACGAGAGACTGCTGAATTGGAATTAATTTGCAAACTGGATACAATTAACTTAGGCTTGAATAGAGACTGGGAATGGATGAGTCATTACACAAAGTAAAACTATTTCCCCATGTTATTTCTCCCCCCCCACCCCTCCCTCCACTGTTCCTCAGATATTCTTGTTAACTGCTGGAAATAGCCTACCTTGCTTGTCACCATGAAAGGTTTTCCTCCTCTCTCCCCCCCCCCCCCCCGCTGCTGGTGATGGCTCATCTTAAGTGATCACTCTCCTTATAGTGTGTATGATAAAACCCATTGTTTCATGTTCACTGTGTGTGTATATAAATCTGTCCTCTGTATTTTCCACCAAATGCATCCGATGAAGTGAGCTGTAGCTCACGAAAGCTTATGCTCAAATAAATTTGTTAGTCTCTATGGTGCCACAAGTACTCAGTTTCTTTTTGTTTAAATACCGTTAAGGATGTGGGCCTTAGACACTTCTGAAAACCTCACCCCGGACTTTCAAAAGCAGCTAGTGATTTTAGGGACCTCTATTTTGGAGGAGGGGCCCAACTTGAGACTCCATAAAGGTGACTGATTTTCAAAAAGAGAAGCACACCTGCCCTTTGAAAATCAAGCTTTTTCAGAGTCCTAAGATGAGGACCCAAAATCATTAGCTACACCTGTTGGAGAAGAATAATTTAGAGAATCTTTGATGGTGATATTGTTTGAAGATGACATGCACAAGGATGGAGGAGAAGTTCTCCCCTTAAAAGGAGAAATTAGAAAAAAAAATTGAGTTGGTCACCCTCTGAGTCTTGAATCCTCACTACAAATAGTGTTCTTAGAAGTTAACGAAACCATAAATTATCTGATAAAGAAATCAGGGATATAAAATCTGATATTTCTTAGCATATTCTTCTACCTGAAACTGAAATGTACTTTAGGAAAAAACTCTAGTGTCTGACTATGTTCAAGCGTACTTGGCTTTGACACATTGTCTAGGCAGTGGTAATCTTGATTTGCTGATTATGCCTACTTACAAGGATCCTGGAAAAGTTAAAAAATCAGAGGGCCAAATTCTTGCCGGTGTAAGGGAGTGTAGCTCCATTAACTTCAATATAGCTGTGCCCAATTAGAGGAGCATGGCATTTGACCATAGTGTGGGCCACCGTTATGTCTTCATGGCCTATCATATTCTTAAGAACAATACCTGAAAGACTCTCACTAATTTCCAATCAGGTTTCAGAGTAGCAGTCGTGTTAGTCTGTATCCGCAAAAGGAAAAGGAGTACTTGTGGCACCTTAGAGACCAACAAATTTATTTGAGCATAAGCGTTCGTGAGCTACAGCTCATTTCATCGGATGCATGCAGTGGTAAATACAGTAGGGGGATTTTATATACACAGAGAACATGAAACAATGGGTGTTACCATACACACTGTAACGAGAGTGAACAGGTAAGGTGAGCTATTACCAGCTAGGAGAGAAAAAAAAAACCTTTTGTAGTAATAATCAAGGTGAGCCATTTCTAGCAGTTGACAAGAATGTGTGAGGAACGGGGGGGGGGGGGGGGGAATAAACATGGGGAATCATTTCCAATCAGTTTCTCTCCAGGATGGGAATCTGGTGGTTATACACATGATTTCTCTGTATTTAGGTCAGTCATTTATAAATCCAACAAGTCATAGATTTTTAAGGCCAGAAGGGACTATTATGATAATCTAGCCTGACCTCTAAATCAAATTGTTCCTAGCCTCATTTATGTTTAATTCAGGTAGTATGTCCTCTTGTGATTTAATTCTTAATAGCCAATTTATATATGTCAGCACCTTGTTAGTTATCAAGCATCTCAGGCTGACTGGTAAATTGTAAGTGTCAGTCTTTCCATTGTTCTCTGCAGTGTTGTAGCCATGTTGGTCCCAGGATATTAACGGGACAAGGAGGGTAAGATAATATCTTTGACTGGATCTTCAGATCTGAAGAAGAGCTCAAAAGCACCTCTTTTTCATCAAGAAAATTTAGTCCAATAAAAGATACTACTTCACCTTCCTCATCTTTCCATTGACTCTAATGGATGCAGGGATCAGGCCCTGGATTTTTTTCCCCGTATCTAAAGGGCAGTGGCTGTTCTCTTTCCCTCGTTATAAGGAATCTTTTCATCTGTAGATACTTAAATTAATCTCTTGGGAGATTTGCACTAGCCACACTACTTCAAAATTAGTTTGCGGTTTTATTTTGTTTTTAATATTCAGAACACTTCTTCTATCCTGCTTGAATGAAGCCTGCAATTTCCATCATTTTAAAAATTTCCGTACTTAACTCTGCTTTCAAAAATATTCTCTAGTTGGGATACGGTAACCTGGATTCCTGGCTTTATTTTGTTGTCGCTCAGTATTGTTATGATGATAGGTGCTAATGGTTGTATTCAAGTGAGTCTTTGATGTAAAGAGAGTCTTAGACCAAATGAAAGCCATTGGGTGTGCCAGGCATTCTTGTTCAAGCTCAATAGAAGGGGCAATCCAGCTCCTTTATATAGAAAACAACTGCTACACAAAAGGAGGGAGTCCCCAAGGCAGATGGCAGGTCGGAGATAAGCCATCTGGCCTGAGGGGTTTCCCTGACTGCAAACAGAGGGGCTAGATTCTAGAATATTTGGTTTTGCAGTCTGTGTGCACTAGAGGCAGAACAGAAGCCAGCAGAAATCCTGAAGAAGCAGTTATGAGTGAGACCTTGAGGCTTGGCTTTCACTTGAAAGTTATATCAGCATAGTCAGTCAGGGATGTGAAAAAAATACAGTGTAGCTATGCCAACATAATCCCAAGTGTAGACACAACTATGCTGATGGAAGAACGTTTTCATTGATGTAGTTAGACCTGGTCTACACTAAAAAGTTAAATTCACCCAGCTACATCTACACCCCTGATTAACGTAGTTAAGCTGACCTAACTCCCAGTGTAGATAGTGCTAGGTCAACAGAAGAATTCTTCTCCTCCCCGAGATGCAGTAGCTAGGTTGATAGGATTACCGACATCAATGAGAGAACCCCTCCCCCTGGCATTAGGATTGCCAACTTTCTAATTGCTGACAACCAGACCCTCCTGCCCTACACTTTGCTCCGCCTCTTCCTCCAGGCCCCGCCCCACACTTGTGCTTCTCCCCACCCTTCCTCATAGCTGGATCCTTTCCACCTCCCTCCTCACCCCTATTGGGTACCCTCTGCTCTGGAACAGCAGCCTGATGTGGTGCCTGCTGCCTGCCTGCCCACATGATGCAGGTAGCAGGCAGCCCCTGGATGAGCAGAGGCTGGTGCAGGTTGAAGACCCGGCACCTCACCTCCCCACCTGCAGTAACCAGACTTTTGGTGTCAAGTTAGTACATCTGACCAGACACTGCCAGGTCCCCTTTTCGACTTTCTGGTTGAAAACTGGGCACCTGGCAACCCTAGTTGGCATAGGTAGTGTCTGCACTAAAGTGCTACAGCAGCACAGCTGTGCCACTATCGTATTTCAAGTGTAGACAGGCCTTTAACATCACTGGGAGAAGTGGTGTTCCTACACCAATAGAAAAACACCTTCTGTTAGTGTAGAATGCATCTGTACTGTGGGGCTATACTGACATAGCTATGCCAGTATAGTCTTCCTAGTATAGACAAACCCTGAAAGGAAGCAAGAGGGCCTCTTGGACACAGAGCTCGCTGGAGGGGCAGACTTGGTGATTTCTGAATGAGGAAACCACCTGCTGTTGATTTCTGATGTGTTCAGGGAACAGGATTTTGTGTACGCTTGTGTGTTTAAAAAAAAAATTACTTGAATATACCTGACTCATATCATCAATTTCTCATTCTAACAGAAAGAACCCTGCAATATTAGCTAACCACTCTGGCCAAAAAGGACAATAATATTTATTCTGGGGTATGGTGACATTTCAGGAGAGAGCCAGTGGCTGTCATGATTTTAACATTTTTAAGTGAAATTATTCATTAAAAAAAGCCCCAGAGAGTGAAAAAGTCCTCAGTTTACCTACAGAAAAAGGCTGCTGCAACAGAAACAGTTTATTTCTCCACATTGTGCTTCATTCCTCTCCTTTCATCTTTAAGGGAAGGGAGGATAATTTGGTCTCCATACCCATCTACCATTGGCAACTAAGCTTAGACTGGCCACAAGGGTGCCAGTTAGTGATGAGGGATGCTCTGGTTGTTAGAGGGCTAGCCTGAGACTTGGGAGACTGTGGGTCCATTACCTGCTCTGCCACAAACTTCCAAGTCTCAGAGGCCTGGTCAACACTAGGGGCTTCAGGGGTGTGAAAAATCTACAATGCGGGACACTGCAGTTAAACCAAACTGCTATATACACTGGGGTTAATGTGTCGAGGGGAGAATTCTTCCATAACCTAGCTACCACCTTCAGGGAAGGGGATTACCTAATACAGACAGGAGAACCCCTCCCATTGCCATAGATAGCTCTTCACTGAAGTGCTACAGTAGTGTTTAAGTGTAGACAAGCTCTTAGTCTTTCTGGGTCATGAGCCATCATCTGTAAATTGGGAATAATAGCACTGCCCTATTTTATAGGGGTGTTGTGAGAATACTTATGTTACCAATTGTGAGGTGCTCAGATGCTCTGGTGATGGGAGCCATATAAGTACCTTAGATGGATGGGTTATTACCATTTGTGCTGGTGGCTTCTGTGAAGCGGTCATCTGTCCCACAAGGAGTAGATTGAGACAACCAAAGCATTTCATATAGGGCACCAGACAACCTTAAATGAAATAATGTTAGTTCACTTTTTTATATTATTCAAAACAAACTGCCAACAACAAAACAACAACTATATGTTAAAAGAATGTTATTAAGGTTGCAAATTCAAGCATTTGCAAGTTAGGAAATGCCCAGAATTAAGGTTCACTGTGTTCTACACTGTACTGCAACAGATGAGACTGAGGTCCTACAGGCAACAGTCTCTCTCTCCTCTTCAACTGATCTTAGGCCTTGTCTACGCTACAGAGTTTAGTCAACAAACGTTATGTCAGTGACCAAAAAACGCTATAATATCACTATTGCATGTTTCAGAGTGGTAGCTGTGTTAGTCTGTATCAGCAGAAACAATGAGGAGTCCTTGTGGGCACCTTAGAGACTAGCAAATTTATTTGGGCATAAGCTTTCGTGGGCTAGAAACCACTTCATCAGATGCATGGAGTGGAAAATACAGGAGCAGGTATAAATACATGAAAAGATGGGAGTTCCCTTACCAAGTGTGAGATCAGTCTAATGAGTCAATTCAATTAACAGTAGGATACCAAGGGAGGAAAAGTAACTTTTGTAGTGGTAATGAGTGGCCCATTTCAAACAGTTGACAAGAAGGTGTGAGTAACAGTAGGGGGAAATTAGCATGGGGGAAATTTAGGTTTAGGTTTTGTAATGACCCAACCACTCCCAGTCTTTATTCAGGCCTAATGTGATGGTGTCCAGTTTGCAAATTAATTCCAGTTCTGCAGTTTCACATTGGAGTCTGTTTTTGAAGGTTTTTTGTTGTTGTTGAAGAATTGCCACTTTTAGGTCTGTTATTGAGTGACCAGGGAGATTGAAGTGTTCTCCTACTGGTTTTTGAATGTTATAATTCCTGATGTCAGATTTGTGTCCATTTATTATTTTGCATAGAGACTGTCTGGTTTGGATGTTCACACTGTACTCCTTCTGTCGGCAGAGCTCTAGTATTAACAGTAAGAGCAGTGCACTGTGGGTAGCTATCCCACAGTGCTACTCATCACCTTCTGCCGCTCAGACTTGTGGGTTGGCAGAGTGAATCACAGCACATCATGAGTGCAGGCTCAATGTCCCATGATGCATTGTTTTGAAGTCTCAGCGTTCTATGGACTTCTGACTGCAGTTTGTGGCATTTTTTCAACGGCCCGTTTACCATGTGCCATCTCTGTGTGAAAAGATGGATCCTGCATGGCTCTCTAACATTCTGTTAACTGTCATTAACAAATCATGGATGGCAGTGCAGGTAATCATGAGGTTCCTATCTGAACAGGAGTCAGAGTTGCTGGACCTGCTGTGAGCCATGGATAGAAGCAACACCAGATTACGTTTGACATTCACAGAGCAGCTGCACACAGTGGAACATTACTTTTGGGCTCATGAAACAGAATGGTGGTGTTGCATCATTATGCACATCTGAGATGATGACCAGTGGCTGCAGAACTTTTGGATGTGTAAAGCCACCTTTCTGGAATTTTGTGCAGAGCTCGCCCCAGCTCTGCAGCACATGGACACCAAAATGAGAGCTGCCCTCTTGGTAGAGAAGTGTGTGGCAATCACTGTGTGGAAGCTGGCAACTCCTGACTGCTACTGGTCGGTCACAGATCAGTTCAGAGTCAGGAAGTCAACTGTTGGGGCTGCATTAACACAAGTGTGCAGGACCATTATTTGCATTCTTCTGTGAAGGACTGTAACTCTTTGGCAATGTTTGGATGGCTTTGCGGAAATGGGTTTCCCTAACTGCGGAGGGCAATAGATGGCACTCCATATCCCAATTTTGGCATCAGACCACCTTGCAACAGAGTACATCAATAGGAAGGAGTACTTCTCCATGGTGTTGCAGGGACTTGTGGCTCATCGAAGTCATTTCACTGACATCAACACAGGGTGGTCTGGGAAGGTGCCTGATGCACACATCTTCAGGAACCCCAGCCTATACAGAAAGCTGCAAGTGTGGACTTCCCTTCCAGACCAAAAGATTCCAGTGGGGGATGTTGAAATCCCAGGAAGTGATCCTGGGAGACCCAGTGTACCCCTTACTCCCATGACTTACGAAGCCTTACACAGGAAACCTGGACAGCAGTAAGGAGTGTTTCAACAATCTGCTGAGTACGTGTAGGATGACTGCTGAATATGCATTTGGCAGATTAAAAGTGCTCTGGTGATGCCTTTATGGCAGGTGAGACCTCAATGAGGAAAATATTCCCATTCCCATGGTGGGAAAATATTCCCACACCAATAGTGTGGTGTTCATTGCATAATATTTGTGAAGCTAAGGGTGAAAGATTTGCTCAGGGGTGGAGTGCTCAGGCAGACTGCCCAGCTGCTGATTCTGAGCATCCTGATATCAAGGCTATTAGAAGGGCACAATGGGAGGCAATGTAAATCGGGGAACTTTTAAGGCAACATTTTGAGAATGAGAACCAGTGATGTATATTTCTATGCAACAATCTGCCATGCTTCATTAAATTGAGGTTTTTTTGGAAGCACTTGTGGTGATTCCTGGACTAGGTTGTCAGTAATCAAATGATTAAACTGTCTGTGTATATTTTTCCTGCCAGCTGCTATCACAATTTGTTGGACACAAATATTAATTATCGTTCAGTTACTTTGGTTTTATTAAACACCAATTAACACACAAGCAAAGGCTTTGTGGGAAGGAAGGTATCAGTGAAGGGCAGATTGTCATAGCTGTACGTAAATCCAGCTATCATTTTGGAAGCTGTCCAAAGGGGTGGAGTGAACCGGAAACCAAGAAGTTCCGGAAAGTTGAAAGGAATGTGTGGGAGGAGTTTGGGGAGGGCACATAAAACTGTTCTATATGGGCTGTGGATGGGCGGGTGTGCAAGCACACACCTATTCTGATTGCAGGGTGATTAGGGACTTCAGCATCTCTGTTTTCTCCTCTATTACTTTTATCATACACTCTGTGGCCTTTTGAACAATCTCCTGATTTTCCTTTACTGTCCTGCCTTTCCCTTTCCTTTTCTCTCCAGTCCCTGAGTTCCCTTTTTTCTGCATCAGAGGATTGCAGCACCTCCTGGAACACATCCTCCTTGTTCCATCTGGGTCACTTTCTTATCTGGCAGAGGCACTCCTCCGGTGAGTAGGGGGTTCCCCCTGAAAGCTGCAGAAGCACAAGAAACAATTAACAGAAGCATGATTGTGAGTTCACACACAGCACTGAATCATTACAGTAAAATACACCTCTTGTAACATACCAAGCACTTTCTCATTGACCCTTGGCAAGCACACATTTTGGCAAACACTCTAAGCATGGAGCATTCAGCCCTGGCTGGGGGTGGAGAGCGTTCAAGCTGGGGTAAAGAGTGATGGTGGTGATTCAAGGGTTGTAGTGCAGGCGATTAGGGACAATATTGTAAATTCTCCCACTATTTTCCACAGGCGGGAGTCATTGAAGCAGAAAGCTCACTCCTGAGGGTAAACAAGGATGCAAGGGTGCATCTACTGCATAAGTGTGGCTTCAGACCCAGTCCCTACGCTGCTCGCCTGTATGCTGCTTTGGTCCCAGCACAAGTGATTGCCAAGTACCTCCAGGAAAGTTTCCTAGAGATCTCTGTGAAGAATGTGCCGCACACACAAACACAGCTAGCCTTGTACATTTCTATCCCTTCACCCACTTCTGCACTGCACAAAGCAAAGGAAAGCTGGACATCATATAACTGAGCAGCATCAACTCAAAAGAATCACTTATCGGGGTCTCCTCTCCTGTTTCTTGATCGCCAGAGAGGGACTGCTAGCACTGGCTAGACACCTCCGGAGTGGAGAAGAGTTCCTGACTCACTGCCCCACCTGGAAACCCAGCCGTGGGCACCAGTTCGTCCTCCCACTCTACCTTCTTGTACACAACTTCATCCTCCTGGTTAGGTCCACTTTCTGCCACCTCCAGTCTCGTCAAATTATCCACAGTGCTCTTGGCAGTGGAGGTGGGGTCTCTGCTGAGGATGGCATCCAGCTCCTTACAGAAGCAGCATGTCTTCAGTGCAGCACCAGAGTGATGGTTTGTCTCCCTTGCCTTCTGGTACACCTGCTTCAGGTCTTTTATCTCCACTCTGCACTATACCATATCCCGATCATAGCCCTTTTCACACAAAGCACAAGAAATCTGCCCATAGGTATCAAAATTTCTATGCTGGAGCACAGCTGGGACTGGGCAACCTCCTCTCCCCATATACTGAGCAGATCCAACACCTCCACATTGGTCCAGGCGGGAGAGCGTTTGCCATGTGGAACCGCCATGGTCAGATGGGAAGATGCTCTCCACACCGAGCAAATAAGTGGAATTTAAAAAATTTCTGGGCCTTTAAAGGAGGATGGCTGGATGGTGGTTGACCTGGCTGCAGGGTAGCGGAGTTCGAACTGCTGACGAGAGCAGTCAGGATGGGCATTGTGGGACACCGCCCGGAGGCCATTTTCAGTGACAAAACCAAGCAGAGTGTACACTGACACTAAAACTTTGCCACAAAAAGCCCTATGTCTCTTGTTGAGTTTGGTTTTGTTTTTTGTCAGCAGAACAGGATAGTTTTGTCACCAAAAGTCACGTTTCAGTGCATATACCTACACTGTTTTGTCAAAAAAAAAAAACCAAAAAAACACAAAAAAACTGTAGTGTAGACAAAGCCTTAGGGTCCCCCCCCCCACCACCAGCAACTTGTTCTGAGTCCACTACCCCTGTTTTCCTCACTTGCTCCCAGTCTCCTTGCCAAAGCAGTCCCATCATCCAATTCCCCTCTCAGTTCCAACCTTCCTTCCTCCATATCTTTCAACTCAGCCGTCTTGCCCATCCTATCCCAGTCCCAAACCACTTATCCCAATCTACTCCCTTCCCCGGTCCAACTATGGTTCCCTTTGCATTCAAATTATATGGCTTCCTCCTCCATACTCCTGGATGCCAGGAGGAGGGGGAGAGGGTCACTGAGCACAGGAGAGCCAGGACCTTGGCCTAGTCCAGAGCAGATGTTACAGGGGAAAATCTGGGTTAACCCTTTAGCCCTGGCTTGAGCACATTCAGTTGCTCTG
Organism: Dermochelys coriacea; assembly: GCF_009764565.3. Lineage (NCBI taxonomy): Eukaryota > Metazoa > Chordata > Testudines > Dermochelyidae > Dermochelys > Dermochelys coriacea. Next base: position 249,890,100 of record NC_050068.2, read on the forward strand.
AGGAGATGGCACGTGCAGTCTGGTCATACATGGGAGCTGTGAGTGGATGGAGCACGTTCGGTGAGGAAAGACTCTTTGGAGATTTTAGTTGCTAAAATCAAAGAAGTCTCTATTGAACATGTGCAAACTAATTTTTTCAGATTTATAACCAAATTTGGGCAGGTTTTCATGGGGACAGCAAAAGGCACATGCCTGCCAAATTTCAGGTCCCTACTTCAAAGCATGGGAGTGCTAAAAAGTGCACTAGAATTGTTTAACATGGGCAAAATATATTCTTTCCAAGCCTCATTCTTGGAAATGGCTGAACTATTGTGGCTGAAATTAAAGAAGATGTGAGGCAGACACCTAGCATAGAAAATTTCAACCTGAAAGGGTAAAGTTTGGCAAAGTTATAAGCAATTGAAAACAAGGTATTATAATAGGACATGTTGGGCAACCCTAATAGGTGGGGTTACCATCCTTGCCTATAATCTCATATATTCAAACAATAATTTACAGTTGAAAGTAATCTCAGTATAATCTCCAGAGCCACCCACTTCTATTACAAGATTTAGTGTTCAGAGTGGTAGCTCTGTTAGTCTGTATCAGCAAAAAGAACGAGGAGTACCTGTGGCACCTTCGAGACTAACATTTATTAGGGCATAAGCTTTCATGGGCTAAAACCCACTTTGAAGTGCGTTTTATACACACACACACACACACACACCACATGAGAAAATGGGTTTTGCCATACCAACTCTAACGAGACTCCTCAATTAAGGTGGGCTATTATCAGCGGGAGAAAAAACTTTTGTAGTGTCATTAATCAGGATGGCCCATTTCAAACAGTTAACAAGAAGGCGTGATTAAGAGTAGGGGGAAAATTAGCATGGGGAAATAGTTTTTTAGTTTGTATAATGACTCATCCACTCCCAGTCTTTATTCAAGCCTAATTTAATGGTGTCCAGTTTGCAAATTAATTCCAGTTCTGCAGTTTCTCGTTGGAGTCTGTTTTTGAAGATTTTTTTGTTAAAGGATTGCAACTTTTAGGTCTGTAATTGAGTGTCCAGGGGGTTGAAGTGTTCTCTGACTGGTTTTTGAATGTTCTAATTCTTGACGTCTGATTTGTGTCCATATATTCTTTTGCACAGAGACTGTCCGGTTTGGCCAATCTACGTGGCAGAGGGACATTGCTGGCACATTATCACATATATCACATTGGTAGATGTGCAGGTAAACGAGCCCCCAATGTGTGGCTGATGTGATTAGGGCCTATGATGGTGTCCCTTGAATAGATATGTGGACAGAGTTGGCAACGGGCTCTGTTGCAAGGATAGGTTCCTGGGTTTGTGTGTGTGTGTGTGTGGTTGGTTGCTGGTGAGTATTTGCTTCAGGTTGGGGGGCTGTCTGTAAGTGAGGACTGGCCTGTCTCCCAAGATCTGTGAGAGTGAGGGATCGTCCTTCAGGATAGGTTGTAGATCTTTGATGATGCACTGGAGGGGTTTTAGTTGGGGGCTGAAGGTGATGGCTAGTGGCGTTCTGTTATTTTCTTTGTTGGGCCTATCCGGTAGTAGGTGACTTCTGGGTACTCTTCTGGCTCTGTCAATCTGTTTCTTCACTTCAGTAGGTGGGTATTGTAGCTTTAAGAATGCTTGATAGAGATCCTGTAGGTGTTTGTCTCTGTCTGAGGATTGGAGCAAATGCGGTTGTATCTTGGAGCTTGGCTGCAGACAATGGAGCATGTGATGTAGTTTGGATGAAAGCTGGAGGCCTGTAGGTAAGTATAGCGGTCAGTAGGTTTCCGGTATAGGGTGGTGTTTATGTGACCATCCCTTATTAGCACTGTAGTGTCCAGGAAGTGGATCTCTTGTGTGGACTGGTCCAGGCTGAGGTTGATGGTGGGATGGAAATTGTTGAAATCCTGGTGGAATTCCTCAAGGGCTTCTTTTCCATGGGTCCAGACAGGGCTGGATTACCCAACAGGCAGACTAAGCACGAGCTTAGGGCACCAGCAAAGCAGGGGGCACAAAAAAAAATAAAAATTTTTTTTGGAAAATATTTGACATTTCAAAAAAAGCATCAAAGTAGCCATCATGGGAAAAATCAGAACTTTGTTAGACTTCCTTACACTCCATTACACACTCTTCCCCTTTTTCTGTTCTCTTTTTATTACTTATCCGCACCTAAACAGGGGAGTGTCCTCGTAATGTAGATCGAAATAATGTGAGGAAATCAGATCCTGTCATGTATTGCAATAAATTTGTTTTATTATTGATATATTCTTCTGAGTTATACGTACTTGATTCTTTTTTCTTTCTTGTGTGTGTGTGTGTATATATATATATATATATATAAAAAAAGAGGTGGGCAAACTAGCGTCCTCAGGCCACATCCAGCCCGCGGGACTGTCCTGCCTGGCTCTTGAGCTCCTGGCTGGGGAGGCTAGCCCTGGCCCCTCCCTGGCTGTTCCCCCTCCCCTGCAGGCACGCCGCCACGTGGGCAGCGTGGCTGGCTCACTCCGGGCAGCGGGGCTGCAAGCTTCTGCTGCTCTGAGCGGCTTGGTAAGGGAGTGGCAGCAGCAAGCATGGCAGCGGGGGGTTGGGTGAGGAGTCTCGTGGGGCAGTCAGAGGACAGGGAGCAGGGGGTGGTTGGAGGGGGCAGAGGTTCTGGGGTGGGGCAGTCAGGGGTTGGGGAACAGGGCATGTTGGATAGGGCGTGGGAGTCCCAGGGGACCTGTCGGGGGCGGAGGGGTGCGGAGGGGGTCAGGGCAATCCAGGGACAGGGAGCAGGGGGGGTTGGATAGGGGGCCGGGTCCCAGGAGGCCTGGCAGGGGGTGTGGATAGGGGTCTGGGCAGTCAGGGGACGGGGGGGTTGGATGGGGGTTAGGGGCAGGGGGTGCTGGCAGGAGGTGGCCAGGGGACAAGGAGCAGGGGGGATTGGATGGGTCAGAGGTTCTGAGGGAGCAGTCAGGGGGTGGGAAGTGGGTGGGGGCCAGTCTGTTTGGGGGCACAGCCTTCCCTACGCAGCCCTCCATACAGTTTTTCAGCCTGATGTGGCCCTCAGGCCAAAAAGTTTGCCCACCCCTGCTTTAAGCATTCATTTAGCCTCATTTCTAGCATTTCTGTGAGGTAAATTAGTATTAATATCCCCATTAGAAAATAATGAGATTAAGTGACTTGGCTAAAATCAGGCAGGAAGTCTATGGCACAAGAAGGAATAAGAAACCAGATCTTCTGATGATGAATCCTTTGTTTATTGAAAGGATTCTTTTTGGATCAGCATTTCTAGGAAGAAACAGAAATGTTATGGGTGTGGAGTTTAGGGGAAAGTACAAAGGGAAACCCACTGTATAATTTGCATGGTGAAAATTAAATCCATCTCCATAAACTTCTGAAAACTAATGAAATCTAAGCATATGTGAATAATTTGTGCTCCCCTGATTTCCTGCTGTAATAAAGTTTGACCTGGGTCAAAAGTTGCTTTATAACTAGGTACTACCTGATTGGTGCTGTGGAAAAATAAAGTATCACCAAGATAGATATCTTTGTTTGTTGTGGCATGCAGGTTTGAACTGTGAAATAAAGCAAATATCTACTCCAGTAATAGTCAAGGTCTGTGAACCAGGGTAAAATATTTTTGGTTTCTCCCTGCTAAAATAAGGCTTTGCAAAGCAACTCAGATAAGAGCAAAAAATGTTTGTTTTTAATGCAGAAGTGACTTGTGGTGAGTTTCTCTCTCATGCCATTTGTATTTGCCACTTGCGGTCCCCTGCCCCAAAATGTTCCATTCTTGAGGTCACCAGCTGAATTCAGGGTACCTCCTTGTAGCAAAGTGGTGCTCTGGCACAAGGAGAATGTTGCTTAGCCATTAGAATACACACAGCCAGATCCTTAACCCCCTTTTGCACAAAATGGGCTTAGAGTTGTTGGCACAGTTGTCTGCCAAGGTTCTATGCTTTATAGTAATTGATTCATAGATACTAAGGTCAGAAGGGACCATTCTGATCATCTAGTCCGACCTCCTGCACAGCGCAGGCCACAGAATCTCACCCACCCACTCCTACGAAAAACCTCACCTATGTCTGAGCTATTGAAGTCCTCAAATCGTGGTTTAAGACTTCAAGGAGCAGAGAATCCTCCCTCAAGTGACCCGTGCCCCATGCTACAGAGGAAGGCGAAAAACTTCCCGGGCCTCTCCAATCTGCCCTGGAGGAAAATTCCTTCCCGACCCCAAATATGGCAATCAGCTAAACACTGAGCATATGGGCAAGATTCACCAGCCAGATACTACAGAAAATTCTTTCCCGGGTAACTCAGATCCCATCCATCTAATATCCCATCTCAGGGGATTAGGCCTATTTACCCTGAATATTTAAAGATCAATTACTTACAAAAATCACATTATCCCATCATACCATCTCCTCCATAAACTTATTGAGTAGAATCTTAAAACCAGGTAGATCTTTTGCCCCCACTGCTTCCCTTGGAAGGCTATTCCAAAACTTCACTCCTCTGATGGTTAGAAACCTTCGTCTAATTTCAAGTCTAAACTTCCTGATGGCCAGTTTATACCCATTTGTTCTTGTGTCCGCATTGGTGCTGAGCTGAAATAATTCCTCTCCCTCTCCTGTATTTATCCCTCTGATATATTTATAGAGAGCAATCATATCTCCCCTCAACCTTCTTTTAGTTAGGCTAAACAAGCCAAGCTCCTTAAGTCTCCTTTCTTAAGACAAGTTTTCCATTCCTCGGATCATCCTAGTAGCCCTTCTCTGTACCTGCTCCAGTTTGAATTCATCCTTTTTAAACATGGGAGACCAGAACTGCACACAGTATTCTAGGTGAAGTCTCACCAGTGCCTTGTATAATGGTACTAAAACCTCCTTATCCCTACTGGAAATGCCTCTCCTGATGCATCCCAAAACCGCATTAGCTTTTTTCACAGCCATATCACATTGGCAGCTCATAGTCATCCTATGATCAACCAATACTCCAAGGTCCTTCTCCTCTTCCGTTACTTCTAATTGATGCGTCCCCAACTTATAACTAAAATTCTTGTTATTAATCCCTAAATGCATAACCTTACACTTCTCACTATTAAATTTCATCCTATTACTATTACTCCAGTTTACAAGGTCATCCAGATCCTCCTGTATAATATCCCGACCCTTCTCCGAATTGGCAATACCTCCCAGCTTTGTATCATCTGCAAACTTTATTAGCACACTCCCACTTTTTGTGCCAAGGTCAGTAATAAAAAGAATAAATAAGATTGGTCCCAAAACCGATCCCTGAGGAACTCCACTGGTAACCTCCCTCCAGCCTGACAGTTCGCCTTTCAGTAGGACCCGTTGCAGTCTCCCCTTTAACCAATTCCTTATCCACCTTTTGATGTTCATATTGATCCCCATCTTCTCCAATTTAACTAATAATTCCCCATGTGGCACGGTATCAAATGCCTTACTGAAATCTAGGTAAATTAGATCCACTGCGTTTCCTTTATCTAAAAAATCTGTTACTTTTTCAAAAAAGGAAGATTAGGTTAGTTTGGCACAATCTACCTTTTGTAAAACCATGTTGTATTTTGTCCCATTTACCATTGACTTCATTGTCCTTAACTAATTTCTCCTTCAAAATTTTTTCCAGGACCTTGCATACTACAGATGTCAAACTAACTGGCCTATAGTTACCCGGATCACTTTTTTTTTCCTCTTTTCTTAAAAATAGGAACTATATTAGCAATTCTCCAATCATTCGGTACAACTCCTGAGTTTACAGATTCATTAAAAATTCTTGCTAATGGGCTTGCAATTTCAGGTGCCAATTACTTTAATATTCTTGGATGAAGATTATTTGGGCCCCCCGATTTAGTCCCATTAAGATATTTGAGTTTCGCTTCTACCTCAGATATGGTAATATCTACCTCCATATCCTCCTTCCCATTTGTCATGCTAACATTATCCCTAAGATCCTCTTTAGCCTTATTAAAGACTGAGGCAAAGTATTTGTTTCGATATTGGGCCATGCCTAGATTATCTTTAACCTCCACTCCATCCTCAGTGTTTAGCGGCCCCACTTCTTCTGTCTTAGTTTTCTTCTTATTTATATGGCTATAGAACCTTTTACTACTGGTTTTAATTCCCTTTGCAAGGTCCAACTCTACTCAACTTTTAGCCTGTCTCACTTTATCCCTACATGTTCTGACCTCAATTAGGTAGCTTTCCTTGCTGATCCCTCCCATCTTCCACTCCCTGTATGCTTTCTGCTTCTTCATAATCACCTCTCTAAGATGCTTGCTCATCCAGCTTGGTCTACAACTCCTTCCTATGAATTTTTTCCCCTTTCTTGGGATACAGGCTTCCGATAGCTTCTGCAGCTTTGATTTAAAGTAATCTCTGGCCTCCTCTACCTTTAGATTCATAAGTTCTTCAATCCAATCCACTTCCCTAACTAATTTCCTTAATTTTTGAAAGTCAGCCCTTTTGAAATCAAAAACTCTAGTTGCAGATTTATTTTTGTTAATCCTTCCGTTCAGTTTGAACTGAATTAGCTCATGATCACTTGAGCCAAGATTATCCCCTACGACCATTTCTTCTATGAGATCCTCGCTACTCACCAAAATTAAATCTAAAATGGCATCCCCTCTAGTCGGTTCAGCAATTACTTGATGAAGGAATCCATCAGCTATCGCATCTAGGAAAATCTGAGCCCTATTATTATTACTAGCACTGGTCCTCCAGTCTATATCTGGGAGTTAAAGTCTCCCATGATCACGCAGTTTCCATTAGTATTTACTTTATTACAAACATTAAAAAGGGCTCTATCCATATCCAAATTAGATCCCGGAGGTCTATAGCACACCCCAAGCACTATCGTAGGAGAGGTTTTACTGGTTATCTTCCCCAATGTAATTTTTGCCCAGACAGACTGTCTTATCCATTGCATCGCTTCTTATTTCTTTACATTCTACCTCATCATTGATATACAATGCTACTCCGCCATCTTTACCTTTGTTTCTGTCTTTCCTAAACAGCACATACCCTTCAATATCTGTAGTCCAGTCATGACTACTGTTCCACCATGTTTCTGTTATTCCTATAATATCTGGTTTCACTTCCTGCACCAGTAGCTCTAGTTCCTCCATTTTGTTACCTAGGCTCCTCGCATTGGTGTACAAACATCTTAATTTTTGCTGTTTGGCCTCGCTCACATTTTGTACCCTATTAGGCACAGTCATTCTACAGCCAGTATAACCTATTAGACTGGTATCCACACTGCCCTTGCTCCTTATATACATTCTCCTACCCAAGGCTGTATCCTTTCTTACTTCGTCTTCTTCCCTCTCAATGCTAAAATCTGGCATGGAGATTACCTGGACATCTCCCAACCATCTCCCCCAAATTCCTAGTTTAAAGCTCTCTTTATCAGTTGTGCCAGCCTTGATCCTAGAAGTCTATTTCCTTCCCTACTCAGATGAAGTCCATCCCGAGAGAACTGTCCTCTGTCCATGAATGCCTCCCAGTGGCCATACATCCCAGAGCCCTCCTTATAGCACCACTGCCTAAGCCATCTGGTGACAGTCATAATCTTGACACACCTTTGTTGCCCTTCTCTAGGAACAGGAAGGATCCCACTAAAGATCACCTGAGCCTCAATTTCCTTAAGCGTCTTCCCCAGCCTAGCATAGTCTCCCTTAATACTTTCCAGCAAGAATCTAGCCGTATCATTTGTTCCCACATGAAGGATAATTAGGGGATTCTTTCCCGCTCCCTTTAGGATCCTTTTCAACCTCAGGTCTACATCCCGTATCTTAGCACCCAGAAGACAGCACACCCTTCTATTCTCTGGATCAGCTCTAGTTACAGGCCTGTCTATTCTTCTCAATAAAGAGTCCCCGATCACATAGACCTGCCTTTTCCTGGTGACAGTGCTATTCTCCAGTCTCTCCCCTGTTCCCTCTGGATGCAGGTTCTTTCCATTCCTATTATCCCTTATAATCCTCTTCAACCCATCCTGTATCCTCCTGGGGCTCATATTTGGTGTAGTCTCCCTTGACTCTTCCGCTTTTCCTATAGGACTAGCCTCTCTTTTCTTCCTTACCCTTCCATCTTCAACAAGTACCTGCCGAGCCTCTTCTTCATTTTCCAACTCTGCAAACCTGTTCCTAAGCTCTATTTCTCCTTCACTAGCCCGTCTTTTCCTCTGCCTGGTTCTTTTAGTCACATGCTTCCACTGACCACTTTCTTCACCCTTTCTCCCCTCAAAATTCCCCAGCCCTGCTTCCATCTGTAAGTCTGAGCTTTTCCCTTCAGATACCTCATATCCTTGCTCCATCATCTGCTCAAACCCCTTCCTAAACTCAACCAGACTTTCCACCTGCATCTCCAGACCTCGGATCTTTTGCTCCATCAGCTCTATCAGATGGCATTTCATGCAGAAAAACTCTTACCAGGTCCCCCCTCCAGGATCACGTACATACCACAGCTTCCACATCCAGTCATCCTCAATGTGTCTTCCACTACAGGAGTCACTCCCACAGCTGCCTCTGTATCTGTCATCGCCTTCCCACCTAAGTCCTGTTAATCTGGGAAACACAAGCCACCCCAAAAAGACCACCACCCGCAGCAAAAGCAAACCCCAAACAAGCACCACAATACAAACTCCCACTAAACTCCCCTGTTTACAGCTCTGTTTGCTAACTGTCTGTGCCACTGGCTGGCTACCTTTATAGGGCCTCTAGTCAGAAAAGCCCTGCCCCCTAATCAGGGCTCAGCTTCTCTCCCAGCACAAAGCCCCGCCCCCTAATCAGGACTCAGCTTCACTCCCAGCACAAAGCCCCTACAAGCCTCTACACACACACAAATACTAAAAATACAAAACCAAGTACAAATACCTTCTCTTCCAACAGAATTCCCACTCAAACTCCCCTGTTTACAGCTCTGTTTGCTAGCTTCTGTGCTGCTGCAGCTGTCTGGGAACGGGGCTCATTCTCTTCCCTTTGAGGTTATTAATTGGAGCAGATCTAGAAATCCCTCCATTGTTGTGGGACTGGGTGGATTATTATCATGTTGGCCTTTGACCTCTGGAGCCTTGGGGTCAATGGCTGGTGTTAAGTTATAAGGAAAATGAGTTTAGTCTCATCCTAGCCCTATTTATCTGCAATTTGCCCCACATATGGATGAAGTGTCCAGTAGAAACCCACTGGGTGGGGGTATTTTTTTTTTAAATTTTTTTAATTGTGTTGATGAAAATGGTACAAATCACAGATTTATAAAGATAGGTTTGTTAGCAAATATAATATATTATGCTAGAAGGTGCTATGTTCACCATCAGATGAGTCTGATTGAAAGACAAATGCATATCATTTTAAAGCTAATGGGTATGCCAAGCTCTCTTTCATGCTCAATGGAAGGAACAATTAAGCTTCTTTGTAGTGAGTCAGTAGAGACTCCTGCCTAAAGTATTGGGCCATAAGGCTAGGCCTGATCACAGCTAAATTGTGAGGGTTGAGGGATTCGCTGAATGAAAACTGGTTTGGGTTATAGACTGTGGGTGTTAGAAGCAGAAAGTGAGAGATGAATTGTGATGAATTGAGAAGAAGCAGAGACAGATTCTTGGAGTGGCACTTGGGGACTTCTGAGCAAGAAAACTGCCTGCTATTTGTTCCCATTGTGATTGGGGAACCAGGATTTTGTGTATGTTCTTTGTAAATAAAGTTACACAAAGATATAGCTGATGCATAACCCTGATTTCTTCTCCTACCGGAAAGAACCCTGCAAGGCCCCAAATTTTGGCTAACCACTCAGGCCAAAGGGACAACAATATCATTGTTTTGTCTTGGGTGGATTCTTGCAGGTTTGGCTGGCAGAAATAGTTTCATATCAGTTATAATGACTGACGAGCTCCAAGTAATAACCTATTCATGATGCCATGGTATCTCAGAGTATCACCATCACTGGAAGGAGTCTGGTACCAACTGTAAACAAAATGTTAAGAGAATTCTTCAATAGGGTGACATTCCCTCTTGTGCTGAGGGCCAGCGCAAGGTCTCTGTACCACTTTAGTATCATGTAAATCATGTATTTTGGGTACGTCTGCACTACAATTAGATACCTGTGACTGGCCTGTAGCAGCTGACTTGGTCTCATGGGACTCAGGCTGTGGGGCTGTTTGCTTGTGGTGTAGATATTCCAGTTCTGGCTGCAGTCCAAGTGCTGGGATCCTCCCACCTTGCAGGGTCCTAGAGCCCAGGATCCAGCCTGAGCCCAGAAGTCTACACTGCAGCTAAACATCGCCACAGGCAGCCCTCGCTGTAGAATGGGTCAGTCATTGTTTTTAATTGCAGCATAGACATACCCTTTGAAGTGTGTGTATGTGTGTGGGTGTGTATATATGTGTGTGTATATGTGTATATATATATACCTTACACATGTGTTCTGCACTAGGCTAAATATCACCAATAAGGAATAATCTGGTTAATTCACTTTCTACATTCTACTCATAACATGAAACCATGAGCTTCCCAAGTCAGATGGTCTGAAAGGAAAACTTCCACCCTGTAAAGACTTAGCAAGCTCTGTTGGGGATTTTAGTTCCAAATCAGTTCATTAAAATAATAATCAGTCACCATCTGAATTATTGTTAGTGATGATTTTGTTTTCTTGATTAAATGATTTAATGTCAGAATATGTATTACTCAAAATATGTCCCAGAGGCCTCTTACTTATGAGTCCCAACAATGTCTGGTCAAATAAATGCCATCCTGAGATTTTCACCTTGAGGAAACAAATTTTCAATTAATTTGCACATTTGAAATGCTGGAAAATATTAACATGGCTTTTCATTTTCCCCCAGAGTAAAATAATTTCCTGCATGTTTCAAATGTCCATGTTAGCATCTTTTCTATCCTTGAGCTGAGCTCTGCTTGCCAGTTTGTGCTTGATAATGTCACTGGACATGACTAACAGCAGGAAAGTTGGACACTTGTCAGTACAATCTGTGAATCTCACAGAACAATACTCCGGTTTCTTTGAAAGTTGCTTTTAGCATGTTCTTGTGCCTCCCCAATTCAGATCTGCTCCAGCAGTGCCAGGGCTAATACCTTAAGAAATGTGCTAGTACCTACTCCTACGCTCGGGCTTGTCTACACACAAAAATTGTACATCTTTAACAATACTAGTAGAGTTAAAGCAGTACAACTTCCTCAGTATGGATGCAGTTATACCAGTATAGCAGGGCTTATTCTGGTATAGCTTATTCCTGTAAATTTTGGGAAATAAGCTGTATGAGTGTAACGGTATGTCAAATGTACCAAATTATATAAGTTGATTTTTTGGAAGAGATTTTATACAGTTGATTGTGTGTGTCCCCACTAAGCGCGTGAAGTCGGCGGAGTGTGTCCACAGTACCGAGGCTAGCATCGATTCTTGGAGAAGTGCACTGTGGGAAGCTGTCCCACATTTCCTGAAGTCTCTGCCACCCACTGGAATTCTCGGTTAAGCTCCCAGTGCATGATGGGGCAAAAACAGTCTCGTGGGTGTTTCTGGGTGCATGTAGTCAGTCGTCCCTCCCTCCGTGCAAGCTACAGCAGACAATTGTTTCGCGCCCTTTTTCTGCCATTGTAAACCATACACCGCCGCTTCCGCTACAACTTTGCTCTCCTTCATTTCACACTTTTTTTCCTGGATTACCCGTGCAGGAGCCATAGCATGGAAAGCATAGAGCCCGTTCAGCTCACTGCTGCAGTTGTGACCATTTTAAATACCTGGCGCATTATCCAGCAGTATGTGCAGAACCTGAAAAACCGGGCAAGGAAGCAATGACAGTGCGATTACAATAGTGATGAGGACATGGACACAGAACTTCCTAGAAGCACAGCATGTGGCGATTGGGACATCATGGTGGCGTTGGGCCAGGTTCATGCCATGGAACACCAATTCTGGGCCCAGGAAAAAAGCACAGACTGGTGGGACCGCATAGTGTTGCGGGTATGGGATGATTCCCAGTGGCTGTGAAATTTTCGCATGTGTAAGACCACTTACATGGAACTTTGTGACTCACTGTCCCCTGCCCTGAAGCACAAAGATACCAAAATGAGAGCAGCCCTCACAGTTGAGAAGCAAGTGGCGATAGCCCTCTGGAGGCTTGCAATGCCAGACAGCTACCGGTCAGTGCAAATCAATTTGGGGAGGGCAAATCTACTGTGGGGGCTGCTGTGATCCAAGTAGCCAATGCAATCATTGACCAGCTGCTATGAAGGGTAGTGATGCTGGGAAATGTGCAGGCCATTGTGAATTGCTTTGCTGCAATGGGTTCCCTAACTGTGGTGGGGCGATAGATGGAACTTGTATCCCTATCTTGGTACCAGACCACCAGGGGGGCCAGTTCATAAACCACAAGGGATACTTGTCGATGGTGCTGCAAGTACTGGTGGATCACAAGGGACGTTTCACCAACATCAACATGGGATGGCCGGGAAAGATGCATGACGCTCGTGTCTTTAGGAACTCTGGTCTGTTTGAACAGCTGCAGAAAGGGACTTACTTCCCAAACCAGAAAATTACTGTTGGGGATGTTGAAATGCCTATAGTTATCCTCCGGGACCCCGCTACCCTTAATGCCATGGCTCATAAAGCTGTACACAGGCAGCCTGGACAGTAGTAAGGAACAGTTCAACTATAAGCTGAGCAAGTACAGAATGGTGGTAGAGTGTGCATTTGGCCGTTTAAAAGCGCGCTGGTGCAGTTTATTGACTAGGTTAGATCTCAGCAAAACCAATATTCCAATTGTAATTGTTGCTTGCTGTGTGCTCCACAATATCTGTGAGAGTAAGGGGGAGATGTTTATGGCAGGGTGGGAGGTTGAGGCAAATTGGCTGGTGGCCAGTTTCGTGCAGTCAGACACCAGTGCGATTAGAAGAGCACAGCAGGGCATGCTGTGCATCAGAGAAGCTTTGAAAACCAGTTTAATGACAGGCCAGGCTACAGTGTGACAGTTGTTTGTTTCTCCTTGATGTTACCTGCCCCCTTTCTTGACTCTAATTGCCTGTAAGCCAACCGCTCTCCCCCGCTTCGATCACAGCTTGCAGAGGAAATAAAGTCACTATTATTTCAAAACCATGCATTCTTTATTAGTTCATTAAAAACATAGGGAGATAAATCACAAGGAAGCCTGGGTGGGGTGGGGATGGGAGGGGAGGAGGGAAGGACAAGGCCACACTGCAAATTAAAATTTAGGATATGCCAACCTTCTGCTACTTGGGCAATCCTCTGGGGTGGAGTGGGTGGGTCCCCGGAGTTCTTGGGAGTCTGGGTGAGGAGGCTATTGAACTTGGGAAGGAAGGAGGGCGGTTATACAGGGACCACAGCAGCTGTCTGTGCTCTTGCTGCCTTTCCCTCATAAGATCCACCAGACAGACAGTGGAGCATGTCAGTTTGCTCCCCCATCAGCTTGAGCATGGCATCCTGCCTGCTCTCATCATGCGCCTCTCTCCTCTCATAGCGGTCATTGAATGCTTTCCGGGACTCTGCCATTGTTTCCCGCCACACATTCAGCTGTGCTTTATCAGTACAGGAGGACTGCATAAGCTCTGCAAACATGTTGTCCCAGTGCATTTTTTCTGCCTTCTAATCTGGGCCAGCCTCTAGGACGGAGTTGATAGGGGGCGCATTGAAACATTTGCACCTGTGGGAGGAGAAAAAGGGAGGGTAGAAGTTTAAAAGTTACATTTTAGAGAACAAAGGGGAGACTGTTTCTCAGTGAAACAAGCAATTCATAGTACCTAGCACGTGTTATTTCTGTACAAGGTCGCATTTTGCCTTTTATACTGAGTGTCTGCCAGTTTGGTGTGACTGCATCACACGCGGCTGGACAACAACATTCAGCTTGCAGACAGCCATGGTAAGCCCTAGGGGCATGCAGGGTTCTGCTTCTTCCTCATTCATTACAATGCGTCCTTCAGGATAGGTTGTAGATCCTTGATGATGCGTTGGAGAGGTTTTAGTTGGGGGCTGAAGGTGATGGCTAGTGGCGTTCTGTTACTTTCTTTGTTGGGCCTGTCCTGTAGTAGGTGACTTCTGGGTACTCTTCTGGCTCTGTCAATCTGTTTCTTCACTTCAGCAGGTGGGTATTGTAGTTGTAGGAATGCATGATAGAGATCTTGTAGGTGTTTGTCTCTGTCTGAGGGGTTGGAGCAAATGCGGTTATATCGTAGAGCTTGGCTGTAGACAATGGATCTACAACCTATCCTGAAGGACGACCCATCACTCTCTCAGATCTTGGGAGACAGGCCAGTCCTTGCTTACAGACAGCCCCCCAATCTGAAGCAAATACTCACCAGCAACCACACACCACACAACAGAACCACTAACCCAGGAACCTATCCTTGCAACAAAGCCCGTTGCCAACTCTGTCCACATATCTATTCAGGGGATACCATCATAGGGCCTAATCACATCAGCCACACTATCAGAGGCTCATTCACCTGTGCATCTACCAATGTGATATATGCCATCATGTGCCAGCAATGCCCCTCTGCCATGTACATTGGCCAAATTGGACAGTCTCTACGTAAAAGAATGAACGGACACAAATCAGACATCAAGAATTATAACATTCAAAAACCAGTTGGAGAACACTTCAATCTCTCTGGTCACTCGATTACAGACCTGAGAGTGGCTATCCTTCAACAAAAAAGCTTCAAAAACAGACAATAACGAGAGACAGCTGAATTGGAATTAATTTGCAAACTGGATACAATTAACTTAGGCTTGAATAGAGACTGGGAATGGATGAGTCATTACACAAAGTAAATCTATTTCCCCATGGTATTTCTCCTCCCCCACCCCCCACTGTTCCTCTGATATTCTTGTTAACTGCTGGAATTAGCCTACCTTGCTTGTCACCATGAAAGGTTTTCTTCCTTTCCCCCCCATGCTGCTGGTGATGGCTTATCTTAAGTGATCACTCTCCTTACAGTGTGTATGATAAACCCATTGTTTCATGTTCTCTGTGTGTGTATATAAATCTCTCCTCTGTTTTTTCCACCAAATGCATCTGATGAAGTGAGCTGTAGCTCACGAAAGCTTATGCTCTAATAAATTTGCTAGTCTCTAAGGTGCCACAAGTACGCCTTTTCTTTTTGCGAATACAGACTAACACGGCTGCTACTCTGAAACCTGACAAAGTTATTGTGAGTGTAAGTCCCCATAGAAGACTTAACAATACAATGCTGGTAACTGCACCCTGAGAGTTGCTAGGAGTAGAGTGAGAATAATGGAGAGGACATAATGGGACCAAGAAGCGTTCAGCACCTAAACATAACTAAGACTGAGGGGGTGGTGCAAATAATCACATTTACAAGTTAAAAATTTGCTTTTCACAAGTAATTTCCAACGTTTGCTTAAATTCACTGGATCCTGGGTAAAAACAGAGCCTTGCATTATGTGTCTTCCCCTGGTGAAAAAACTGTAGGGTGCTGCAGGTGGAACAGAGACACTGTTATGCTATAAGCAGTCAGTTTTTGGCTGTGGGTCTGGATGGGTCCCTGGGACAGACTGAGACAACAGAGCTGTCAGTCTCTTAGGGCAAGGCAGAGGTGCTGGGCCTGATGTTTCTCCCAGAGGGGTTTGCCTGATTTTTTTTTTTTTTTTTTTTACAAAATGGCCATTAGTCCTGTGTTTTGAAGCAGGGATTGTAACAAATGGCAGACTACCTTGAGAAAATACCTAGCTCCATGTCACTCTATTCTGCTCCAAATCAGAAACTGCCCTACTACTCCCTGAAAATCTCCCACCACTCCAGGTAAAAATATCTTCACTTGTCACATTCCATGTTACAGCCTCTTCTCCTCACCTGTGGCTTCCACATTAACTGTTATCTGGTCAGTCATCCATGAGAAATAGTATCTAGAAATGAATTTAGGAGATGTCCTCTGCAGGATTTGCGTTCGTCTTTCTTCATATTCTCTTCACATTTTCACAAAGCTTTTCATGAAGCCTCCCCTCATCCCCTCCATACATACACATTTGTCCCGTGTACCTCCTCATTATTCATCATCTTCAGTGATCCATCTTCTTTTCATGCTCTTCCCTATGTCAGAGGTACTATCCACTTTTTGGAATAGCTCCTATTAATCCCTAACATCTTTCCTCCCACTCCCAACTTCTTAATTCTCATGATAGCAGAAACCAAGGTCAACTGAGATTAATTTCTCACCACATGTACATAATTTTAAAAAAGAAATTCATGTCCTTCTCACTACTTCGCACAGACAAAATATCAGCTTTCTTATGCCTTTCACTTCAAATATCCCTCCTTCATTTAACACCCTGGACATGAATAAAATACGATATGTGCTGTTCAACCAGAGTGCTTTCCAGAAGAACAATACCTTGTGGGCTCAAAGATTCCATGCAGTTAATACGTTGCACATCATTCATTATGTCTTATGTGATGGCTCCGGGGGGAGCTGTATCTGTGATCTCTCCCTCAGCCTGTTTCCAATGACAGCCCTTAACCTGCATTCTTCCTAAAGTGGAACTGCATGGTTCACCCCACTTTAGACTGGATTACCAGGCTATACCTGTTCCCATCATGCCCCCCTAGATTTGAGTGGTGCATTATATCCCCTTGAAGTCCCTCATGAGTGCACCCCTCACGTGACTGATTCTGCTACATTCCCCTCTTCCAGGTGGAACACCATGGCTCTCGCAGTCTTAGACCAGAATCCTGGGATGGCAGCCCCCCCATTTCCAACCTTTAAAAAGAGAAGTTCAGCTGCAACTGGTACCTTCAAGACATTCCCCTCTGGGTCCTGTGACCAGTGGCTGGTTAAAATGACTCAAAGCAGTGCCTTCTAAACAGACATATCCATTTGCCCAAAGCAGAATAAAGGGTTAAAAGCCACCCAAAGTCTGTACATCTGGGTCTTCCTCCTGCTAATCACTGTCTTTCTCAAAGCTTAGGTGTGTTGTAATAATTGGGTTTACACATTTACTGTAATAGTGAAGTCAACTACAAAACATATGTGAAAGTTCATAAGATGTTACAATAATCTATAATAGGAAACACTGATGGAAAAGGTACAAAAGGGAGGCCGAAAGCATGAATTAGAGTCCAAACAAACAGGACCACTGATATAACTCAAAGAATGTGTTAAGATCATTCCTGGTAAACAAGAAGAGTGTGGAATCAGAAATCAGTAAACCCAAATTGGTATGTCAGAAACTAGGCCTAATTGGTGGACAAAATAATAAGTATCTAGGGTATTCTCCCCACAATTCCCTTTGTGGGTCCTTAAAGAAGGAGACTTTGAGGAGCAAAATTGACTATTGGGGCGAACTTCACCATCAGGGCTGTCACCTGCACTATATTCTGTAGCCCCAGGCCTTTGTCATCCTTATCCTGAAAGATGCCCTGACCAGACTGGGCCAGAGAGAGGGGCCCAAATAACACCTCCACCTCTGTGAGCTCCAGCTGAATCTCAAACACCACCTGGGATGAAATGACTTTAACAACAGCAATTGAGAACATCTTCAGCCCATCTCAACTAATGTCTCTTTCCCCCCCAAAAAGGACAGTTATTGCCATCTTTGATACTATCTGAGAGACTGTCAAACAATGGGAGGAGGGGATTCCTTCTAAAAAACTCTCCCCTGGGAAAGGGAACAAGGGATGTTGTTACAATGAAAGCCTTATTTAATTCTTCACATGTCAAAAGCTTTAACTGTTTTTCCTTCTCCAAGAAAAGGTTAAAAGGATGTTTAATGGCGGGTTTGCCATGATACTAAGCAGGCTGAGGTCTCTGCATACCAAACTGTGAACCTTGTTTAACACTGTTTAATATTGGCCAGTGATTGGGTTCTGTTAACACCTTTGAGCCATTTATTCCATCTAAATTAATACAACCAATGAGCCCAGCTGCATCAAACACATCAGAGGCCCTGCCTTTGTTCCACAGCTTGCTGCAGGCTTTGCCAATATCTGGGCAGAAAGAGACTGACTCTGCTCTTGACATTTCCTTCTCTCTCTCTATCACAGCATCTGTCCCCAAGTGGCCCTCACTCCCCACCCCTTTCCCTTTCTAGGCTGTTTTTTTTAATGGATTAGTGTTCTTTTGATCTTAGGTTCTGGCCTTGGAAAAATAGGCCTGTTAACCTGACTGGCAGGTAGGTATTTCCCAATGACTAGGTCACCCATTGTTCACTTAAGGTTGCTTGATATGCTCCCAGAAGATACTTACCTCCGGCTTGCTTCTCATTTCCTTCTTATTCCCTTACCCCCACTCCTTACAGCCTTTGATTTAACTCCATGCAGTGAGCCAGAATAATAAGCAGGTAAACTGAGTTACACAATTTTCCTACAATATAATACAGAAATCTGCCTTGTTCTCTAAATCTTACACTCACATTTATACAATAGCACCTCCTCATATGCCGTTGCTTCCACCTACAAAGAAGAAATTCTACATAAGACATCAAGAAGCTTCAGTCAACCTGGATAAGAATAGTTCAGAACTATGGACCCTTCTGATCCATTATCTATTTAGGAGAGTATGAGCATCTATTCACAACATAATGCATGTTATCTAGTATATCATAGGGAAAGAGTTGTGTAAAAAAATATCCTTGCTCTGAATGCAGCTATATTAATATACTGTCAAACAGAGATGAGTGAATAATGCATAAGAATAACTTCTTTAGCTGATTTCAGAGTGGTAGCCCTGTTAGTCTGTATCAGCAAAAAAACCCGAGGTGTACTTGTGGCACCTTAGAGACTAACAAATTTATTTGGGCATAAGCTTGTGGGCTAAAACCCACTTCATCTAATAATAGCCCATCTTAATTGTTGGTATGGAAACACCCATTTTTTTCATGTTCTCTGTGTGTGTATATATATATCTTCCTACTGTATTTTTCACTGCATGTATCCAATGAAGTGAGCTGTAGTTCATGAAAGCTTATGCCCAAATAAATTTGTTAGTCTCTAAGGTGCCACAAGTACTCCTCATTTTTTTTCTTTAACTGAATTTTGCCTCATTTTCTCTTACTGAATTGTCTGTGAGAAGATCACAATATTCTTGAATTTAATTGTTCTTCGGCTATAGTTTCTTTCCCAAGCAGTTTGTACTGAACATTCAAAATCTTAGTTTGGGTTGTACAAACAACCCACGGGATATGTTTTTATTCCCTGACAGTGACTCTGATTGAGCAAAAGACTTACTAATAATTCCTGGAGCAGATTTCTGATGTAAATAATCACATTTACAAATATTTTCCGATATTTGCTAACATTCTCTGCTTCCTAACTATTCTTGCCAGCAAACTAATTGATTAGAAAAAAAAACAACGGGGAGTCCTTGTAGCACCTTAGAGACTAACAAATTGGAGAAATTAGGTTTAGGTTTTATAATGACCGAATCACTCCCACCCATATTCTAATGTGTATAGATAAAGAAACATACCATGCTGCCTAGCTAAAGTGCTAAAAAACAGACTGTATTTGAGGAACTGGTAATACTCTTTGAAGCCTCTTTGAAAGGGAATTACATTATTCAATCACTTTTTGCCTGCTTTATTTCTGTATTACAAGTCAGTCTAGAGACTGTGATATGACAGGTTTTTTTTAAATATTTTTTTTTTTTAAGAACAAAATGAGTATGGCTGGGCATGAGATGAATAAAGGAGAAATCAAGGCCAAGAACATCAAAGCTGAGTGCTAAACATGAGGCTCTTAAGTCCATATTTAGGCACCTAAATAAGTGATTTGATTTTAAAAAGTGCTGAGCCACACATGATAAAAATGACAAAGTGATACCTTTTGCTGTGTTACATGAGTATAACACCATTGAAAACAAGGGCACTGCACTAGTATAACTGAGTTGATTTTAGCTCAAAAACAACAGAAATCAAAATTAAGCCCCAGTCCTTCAGAGACTTACACTGGTGTGTAACTTGATTCATCTGAGTGATCCACTTCAATAGGACCACTCAGGTGGGTTACTTTATACACCTGTTTATCTATTGAATGGATTAGGGCCTTGGGTTGGAATTAGTGGGTCCTACAGTATTGAAACACTAATGTGGAATTTGTCAACTATAAAACTCTGTTTTATCTCTGAGACACGCAGGAGAGAAGTATCTCTTTAATATCTTCATTCCTGCTTTGAAGCTTCCAAAACCTTTTGAAATAGAGAAAAATAATTTTAATTTTTTCTGCTAGGAAGATATTAGTGATTATTAAAAGTTAGAATGGAAATATTAATTGAAGAGGATGACTTCTCAGAAGAACTATATATGGAATATAATGAAATCATTTCCCCTTAATTACTGGGTTCATTTAACCAAATTATGAATAGTGATGTTTTGCTGTTATGGCAGAGCACCGGCTTTGTCTCTGGGGGTCCTGCGCTTCTAGGCGGTTAGGGTTTGCCTCAGAGGTTTACTGTGACACTCAGTGTAGCCTCTCTCCCCTCCTAGAGGCAAGGGTTACAGCTTATCGAGTTGCCTTCATCATCGGCCAGTCAACGGGTTTGGTGTAAGAACTTTTAGTCCCCGTCTTCCTTCTCAGGGAGAGTTTGGGGCGGGGGGAGAGACCCAGGTCTGCCCTCTTCTCCAGGTTCCAGCACACAGGGACCCTAACTGGCAGTGGAAACAGGTAGTTTTCCTATACTACCGGAGCTATAGCCCATCCCTGGGCTACTTCCCCAAACAGCCCTCCTAGCACCCTCCATGGTACCTGACCATGTGTATTCTCCCAGCTCTTTTACTGCGTACTGTCTTTCTCCCAGTCTTCCCACAACACACCTTCCTATTCCCAGCTCCTGCCAGCCGGCATCTCTGAAGGGGCTTCCTTTTAAACTAGTCCCAGACGGTTCTAAATGGGCTTCAAGTGATCTGATTAGCCTGTTTCCCTTGATTGCTTCTAATCAGTTAATTGGTTTCAGGTGTCTTATGGAGTCTGCCTGACTTAATTGCTTCCAGCACCTTCCTGACTACTCTGGGGTAGCCCCTGCCCTGGTCACTCAGGAAACTGAAAACTAGTCAGCGGCACTGCTATGGGTATGCGCATGGCCTCACTGTATGCCAACATTTTTATGGCTGACTTAGAACAACGCTTCCTCAGCTCTCGTCCCCTAATGCCCCTACTCTACTTGCGCTACATTGATGACATCTTCATCATCTGGACCCATGGAAAAGAAGACCTTGAGGAATTCCACCATGATTTCAACAATTTCCATCCCACCATCAACCTCAGCCTGGACCAGTCCACACAAGAGATCCACTTCCTGGACACTACGGTGCTAATAAACGATGGTCACATAACCACCACCCTATACCAGAAACCTTCTGACTGCTATACTTACCTACATGCCTCCAGCTTTCATCCAGACCACACCACATGATCCATTGTCTATAGCCAAGCTCTATGATACAACCGCATTTGCTCCAACCCCTCAGACAGAGACAAACACCTACAGGATCTCTATCAAGCATTCTTAAAACTAAAAAACCCACCTGGTGAAGTAAAGAAACAGATTGGCAGAGCAGGAAGGGTACCCAGAAGTCACCCACTACAGAACAGGCTCAACAAAAACAGTAAAAGAACGCCAGTAGCCATCACCTTCAGCCCCCAACTAAAACCTCTCCAACGCATCATCAAGGATCTACAACTTATCCTGAAGGATGATCCCTAACTCTCACAGACCTTGGAAGACAGGCCAGTCCTTGCTTACAGACAGCCCCCCCAACCTAAAGCAAATACTCACCAGCAACTACACACCACACAACAAAAACACTAACCCAGGAACTAACCCCTGCAACAAACCCCATTGCCAATTCTGTCCATATATCTATTCAAGGGACACCATCATTGGACCTAGCCACATCAGCCACACCATCAGGGGCTCGTTCACCTGCACATCTACCAATGTGATATATGCCATCATGTGCCAGCAATGCCATTCTGCCATGTACATTGGCCAAACCGGACAGTCTCTATGCAAAAGAATAAATGGACACAAATCAGACATCAAGAATTGTAACATTCAAAAACCAGTAGGAGAGCACTTCAGTCTCCCTGGACACTCAATATCAGTCTTAAAAGTGGCAATTCTTCAACCAAAAAAACTTCAAAAACAGACTTCATCCAAAAACTGCAGAACTAGAATTAATTTGCAAACAGGACACCATCAAATTGGGCCTGAATAAACACTGAGAGTGTATAGGTCACTACAAAAAGTAATTTTTCCTCTGCTGATACTCACACCTTCTTGTCAACTATTGGAAATGGCTGACATCCACCTTGATTGTATTGGCCTTGTTAGCACTACAAAAGCAATTTTCCCTCTCTTGATATTCACCCCTTCTTGTCAACTGTTGAGAACAGGCCACTTCCACCTTAACTGAATTGGCCTCGTTAGCACTGACCCCCCATACTTGGTAAGGCAACGCCCATCTTTTCATGTGGGATGTGTGTGCGCGTGCGCTGCTTACTGTATTTTTTCACTCCATGCATCTGATGAAGTGGGTTTCAGCCCATGAAAGCTTATGCCCAAATAAATTTGTTAGTGTCTATGGTGCCACAAGGACTCTTCATTGTTTTTATTCATCCAGTGTGTTTTCCTTCTACCAAACTCCTGCACCCAACCAGTCTGGGTCTGTCACACTGTAAAATAGGTTTCAGAGTAGCAGCCGTGTTGGTCTGTATTCGCAAAAAGAAAAGGAGTACTTGTGGCACCTTAGAGACTAACAAATTTATTTGGGCATAAGCTTTTGTGAGCATCCGATGAGGTGAGCTGTAGCCCACAAAAGCTTCTGCTCAAATAAATTTGTTAGTCTCTAAGGTGCCACAAGTACTCCTTTTCTTTTTATTGTAGAATAAGAAGAATTTATTGTCTTTTATCTAGAAGCTCAAGAAAGTCTTCCTTGTGTCAGCATTATTAACCAGTTTCATTATTAAACTCTGATTGTTATGAAAATGCTTCTTTAACAAGCTAAATAAGACTTTTCATGGGATTTAGACACCTAACTGAAAATCTCCCTCTAGAAATTTAAGTGATAAGGACTAGGTTAGACTTTCCCACAGAGGTCAGCTTCTGATAAACTGAGGCAATTGCTGCATAAGTGATGGGAACCAAGACAGAAGATGGAACTGTAGCATCTATAGCATTTGAGTCAGAAAAAGTGTTTGATAGTGTGAAATGTCTCTATACACTCTATAACACACACCCATGTTTAATATGTTCTAATTATCAAAAATTTACATCCATAATCTATAGTTGGCCAGAGGCTGTAGCACGAACAAGTTGCTTGAGGAACAAGCAGAGATGCTCAATGTGTCCGTTACTATTTAGTTTGTCATTAGAACTACTACCTGAAGCAATAAGAAGTAGGCATGACTTCTTGTATCAAGGTATAGTCACAAAACTTTCTGTGGTAGGGTCTTTATGTTGCCTCAGGAAAAGATATACAGGATTTTAAGTGGGGGGGGGGAGAGAGCAGAGGCATCTTTAGATGCTGAAATTTCCTGCCATCCATGTGAAAATGGCAGATAAGGCCTAAACTGCTGTTAGTCACATTTTATTGATGAGACATCGGTTAACCCAGGATCAATCAGTTTTATTAGTCATTCAAGACAGAACACCACAGAAAGGTAAAGGTCACTGTCTGGGGAGCAGATTTGCATCTTCACTTCAGTTTCAAAGTGATTGCAAAAATCACCTGTTTACATATCCTAGTTGTTTACAACAAAATAGGAGGCTACATGAATTACCCAAGATTTACACAGCAATGTTATGTGTCTTATCTTGTTTTGAATATGACATCTCAGAAGTCAGCAAACTTAGAGACATCTTCTCGAGGGAGCTTGGCACAGAGTGCGTGTGGGTTAAGCATCAACAAGATCATTTATCTTATCTGGTCTTTTTGGTATGTCTGTAACTAACACTGAAATTACAACGCTTCACTTTTCCCTATGGTTAAACAGCTTAACATAAGTAAAAAGCATCCTGAGAGGAGCTTAGATGAACACAATTTATAGTTATAATAACAGATGTAATATTATATACAATATTAAATACTGTTAGTCTTTAAGGCACCACTGGACTCCTTGTTTTTTTATGGATACAGACTAACACGATTGCCCCCAATACGATATACAATATTGATATTTGTGTATAATATTAATATTGTACGCGATATTGGCTAACACAGACCTTACAGACTTTCTCCACACATGTTTTGCAAGACAGGCATTTTATATCAAATTCAGTCAAAAACAATTATCTTGTGCCTGGTGTATTGCCTTACCATCACTAGTACAGATAGAGGATTATGTTGTCACCAAAGTGGAAACATTCACATACTTTGCAGCTAGGATGGTGGAACAAGCCAGGACATCGGGAACAAAATCAATAAAGCCAGGAACATATTCAGGAGCTTAAATACAGTCTGGAGATCATCAAAATACAACACCAAAACCAAACTCAAGATTTTTCAGAGGTGCATACTTTCAACACTACTTTATAGTGCAGAATGCTGGGGGATGAGAAAGTATGACATGTCCAAACTGTCTACATTCCATACAACCTGCCTCAGAAAAATCCTCCATATCTTTTGTCCCAGAACAATTTCAAACCAAAATCTATTGACACTGTGCAGCCAAGAGGATCTGAGCACCATCATTGCCAGGAGGCGTTGGAGATGTATCTGTCATGTGCTTTGGATGGAAACTCATTCCATCACCAGAGTAGCAATAAGATGGACACCTGAAGGCAAGCGAAAACAAGGCCGCCCAAAAACAACATGGTGTAGAGCTGTGGAAGCCGAGCTGAAAAACCTGGGGCACAGCTGGGGAACCATTGAAAGACTTGCCAGAAACAGACAGGAGCGGAGGAGCTTCGTCACTGCTCTAAACGCCAGAGGTGTAATAGGAACATTATGATGTGCTACTTTCACAAACCGCAACTGTGTCTTACCCCCTGACAGATTCCCCACATACACAGAACAGAGGTTACACAAAGATTACAATAGCTCCACTACAGTAAAACTTGGTCAAGCCATAGAGCATTATGGGACACTGACTCAGTTTGGTCAACACTGTAAATACTACAAAATATTTTAAAGCAGTGCAAGAGAATGTCAAAGAGCTCTCTGCGAGTATCCCATTGCACTGATCTAGATTCTAAATAGTGGAAATAATGCCATTAATGCAAAGGGGGAACTTCTAGGGGAGACTGGGGAACATATTTCCTTGCATCTCCCCCCCACTCACACCCACCCCAACTTTTATGTCCTACTGAATGTGACTGTAAGACTAATGATTTTTCACTCCTGGTCCCCCATCCCCAACACCACAACTTTTTAAATAGGTTTGCTCCACTGAATTCATTGTTAACATCTGTCTATACAGTAGAGTAACTTAACTGCAGCTGTTATTGTGTCTTTTGATTCACATTCAAAAATCTGTTTTTCTGGGGGCAGGACTGTAGGGGGGATAAAGGGGCCCCTGACATGTCAAGAGATGTGCTGTCAGGGACTCACTTCACACTTCTTCATTTATGCTTTTAAAAAAAAACAAAACACCTCCAGACCTCCAAGATGTTTCATTTACATGTCCCTAAGGAAGACCAGAGACTTTGCCAGCAAAGGAAGAAACGAAAAACAAGACTCCGAGACAGAAAATAATTTATTTCCACAAGACTATGAGCTCCCCTCTGAACATACAGAAATCAGTAATGGCTGCTGCTGACTTGACCTCAGAGAGCTCTCCAGGGACTCCTATGTTGTTTGTAGTAATCCATGTGAGAACACCACAGATCAGGCCAGAGTTGCATCCGTCTGTTAAAATTTAAGGCTATAAATTAGAAAACTGCACTGCTAAAATGACAAAGATTGAGGAGCCTATCAAATGATCTGGAAAAGATTAAAATAAGCAGATAATAAAATTAAAAATCTTGAAAATGCTTGGGCTTAAAAATAATAGGTGCTGCAGAGGAACATCAAGGCAAAAAGTCCTAGCTATTTAAGCCAAAAGGAACCAGTCTCGCTTTATGCATAACACAGGCTGTAGAATTTTACACAGTGGTTCCTGCAACAAGACGGTTGAGCCAGGGCACATCTTATAACGATATTCAATCTTCAGTTAAAGACTGCAATTGATGGGGAATCTACCATACCACTAGGTAAATTGTGTGATGCAGTAAACCAGCTCTACTAATTATCCTCAGAGTTAAAAATGTGTGTTTTATTTCTAATCTGAATTTGTCTAGCTGTAGCTTTCAACCACTAGATACCAGTGTGCCTGTTTTGGGGGGGGATAAAGAGCCTTCTACTGTCAGAAATCTTCTCGTCATGGAGGTACTTACAAACCCTTATCAATCCCCTCTTAACTTTCTCTTGTTAAGTCAACTAGACTGAGGGTATGTCTAAACTGAAATTAAAAAAAGGGGAAAAAAAGACCCACCGCAATGAGTCTCAGAGCTTGGGTCAACTGATTCAGGCTCGAAGGGCTAAAAATAGCAATGAAGACATCTGGGATTGGATTGCAGCCCAGGCTCTGAGACCCTTCCCCCTCTCTAGGTTACAGAGCCTGTGCTTCTGCCCAAACCAAATGTCTACGCTGCTATTCTTAGCCCTGTAATGTGAGCCTGTAAGCTAGAGCCCGAGTCAGTTGTCCCAAGCTCTGAGACTTGCCACCACAGGTGGTGGGTTTTTTTGGTTTTGTTTTTTGGTTTTTTGCTGGGTAGACATACCCTGAACTTCTTCAGTTTCTCACTGTAAAACAGGCTTTCCAAAGGACAATTGGATTTGTAACCAAGCTAATTACTAAGATAATGGGGGGAAAATGCTTTTATGTACATCTAGACAGTGGTGAGAGCACATAAACACCTTTCTCTGAAAACACGAAGACAGACCCCATACTGTCGTCAGGGAAATGGTGAGTTATGAGAAACAAAAGTAACTTTTTAGCACATGGTAGGCATCATGGAAAATTCACCCAAGAGGGAAAAATTCCTTCTACATCTTCCCAAAGATGAGTTTTGAGATCAGTAAGAGAAGTGGTAAATATCCTGTGAGAGAGAGATTCAAGCTACTCTTTTACTTCCACTTAAGCTCAGATGTCATCGTAAGTTCAGAATGGTGGAGGATGCTGAATACTACATATGTTCTCAGTTATTATGTGTCCCCCCTCCCGCCCGCACCATATCTGAGCACTTCACAATTGGAATGGCATTTATCCTCACAACACCCTGTGCCATAGGACAGTGTTAATACCCCCAACTTGGAGATGGTGACCCAAGGCCCAGAGAGAGACTTCATGACTCCTCCAAGGTCACCCAGAAAGCCCATGTCACAGCAGGGAATTGAAGCTGTGAGCTGAAGCTGTGTGTATCCTGAGTCCCAGGCTGGTGCCCTAACCATTGGACCAGCCTTCCTCTCTTACTTATGTTTGATAATAAATAGTGAGACTCATAGCTGTCACGTTCTGTGCAGTTTCATTTGTGATATTTCTCACGAGTGAGAACAAACCACTTTGGTCCCAGTTGAGCAAAGCACTTCAGCCCATGCTTTCCTTGAAGCATTTGAGTATTCCTTTGACTTTAGTGGAACTACTCACATGCTTAACTTTAGGCATGTGCTTAAAATTAAGTTTGAGCTGAAGTGCTTTGCTGAAATGGGACCTATTTCCCCCTTTGGTTTCCTCCTTCCCCTCCCCGCCTGCACAATGGGAGCAGATATAGGGGGATGCAGGAGCAATCACTTCACACTTTCAGAATCAGGTAGCAGGGCTGGAGGAAACAGAGGGAGCTGGGGAAAAGTTTTGCTAGTTAAAATTCTTCATGTAGGATCCTGGTCTGTCCAGAGGATAAGAGCTAACTCATTTAAACTTTATTCTTCTGGATATAGATCTTCTGCAACAATGAATGACTAATGCTGGGACATAATGAATGGGTATACAAAAGGAGGGTAAAATATAGTGAGACACTATTTGTGGGAAATGCTGAGTATCCCATGTTTTAGAAATGTGTGCCAAGTAATGGAAAGGAACAGTACAAGAGGCGGGGCTGCGGGTAACAAGAGATAAAGAACAAGACCAGAAGATTTTGGCTGGACTGAGGACTAAACTTTGGCTGAACTAAGGACTAATGATATAAGCAGCACCTGAGAGTCTTTACTACCACAAGATAATGGAACCCAAAGATAAGAATGATGAGAACATTGGGTGATAAACAACAGAAAAGGAATAAACAAGTGCTGTATATATATTGCTGTGGGAAGGGAAATAAAGTGCTTTTTACCAGCAACTGTTTCAGTTGTCCTGTGAGCCAGCCTGCTAGCAGCAACAAATGGTGACCCCGACGTGATAGAATTCTGTGAATTTGGTACCACGGACAGAGGAAGAAATAGCAGGGACCACCGCTGCCGGTGTCCTCCGTTCAGGTGAGGGACCGGGACGCCCAAGAGGCGGGGGAGCTCCCACTGAAAGGTGAGCGGCGGGGAATATCTCTCATAATGGGAGCAGCAGCATCAGCAGATGAGCAGGCCGTGTTTAAGGTCTTAAGCAATCTGCTTAATAACCAGGGAGAAAAATTTTCCCCAGAAGCTCTGCAAAAATTGCTTCGGTGGGGAAAGCGACGGGGTTTCCTGGTTAATGCAAAGAATGTGTTTGACTCCTCGGTGTGGAAAACAGTGGGGGAAGACCTGTGGGACTTTGTGGGGGTCGGAAATAAAGAAGCTGCTGCCTTGAGCCCTATCTGGCGGACTGTTCATCGAGCCGTTACCACCGCAGCGGCTCAGGCAGGGGCGCGTATTGCATTACGCAAGGCATTAGAATCATCAGCGAAAGGGGCCTTCACGGTAGGAGCGAAAGACTTTTTTGGTAAAACAACGCCTATGATTTCTTTGGCGCCGTTGGACCCCAGTGAGGTACCGTTGCCCTTGGAGGATGACGACTCAGATCATGGCGAACCGATGGCCGTGGATCAGCCAGTGTCAGGGGAATCGTCATCGGGCAATCCAAAGAACCCGTTACAAGGGGGGTCAGGATTGCCGCCCGCGGTTGTGCCACCAGCCCCTCCCCGACACGTTCGGATTACTGACTTGCCTAAAACTGGAGAGTTTGATAACTTGACGCAGGACCAGATAATTCGGTGGTTATATAAGGAAGGTATTGCAGCCCAACAGATGATGGATGAGCTGGATAGAAAGGAAAACAGACTGCAAGGATCGTCACGATCGCATCTGCTACAACAGCTTCAAGAGCACGGCATACCTGACCCCTCACGTTTGCCCCATATTTGTAGGTTGTGTGGGTATTATGGTTGTACAGAGCACCTCACTCCCGAGGGAGAGTTGCGACCGACAGCAGAGGAAGAATATTGCAAAATTTATGCCCCCGCTACGCAACCGGTTCAACCAAAAGTGAAACCTCCGCCACCTACGTGTTCTTCAATTGGACGAGGGCAAGAAGAACGGGGGACGGGGGTGATTTGGAGGGATGGGGGGGGGAGCGGGATCTCCTGACCCAATTAAGCGCTGGCATGGATTGATAAAGGATGCTATAATTGAAGGGGAATTTTTGGATGCCATGCCGGCTACTTTCCCGGTATCGGTATCAAGGGAGGTGGTTAAATGTTGGGTCCTGTTAGACTGGAAATTGATGAGGGAGGCTCAAAAAGCTATTGTGGCGTACGGCTTGAAAAATCCGTATGTACAAGGGTTATTAGAACAAATATTCTCGGGGCAAGCGATGTGTCCCTTTGACGCCCAGAAATTTGCAGATATGTTGTTAACACCCACACAGAGATTATTATGGAAGGATTCATGGAGAAAGAAGGCTGAGCACGTGGCAGTGCTTAATTTAGATAGACCCCAGGATGACCCTCTCAATGTAGCAAATATAGACATGTTGTTGGGACAGGGGCAATTTGAAGAGCCTCAGCTACAGGTGCGATTGGTACCCCAAATATTACAACAGTCTCAACTTCTAGCATTGGAGGTATTCAAAGAGCTCCCTGATTTGGGCACCCCTTCACCCCCTTATTTAAAGGTCACACAGGGAGCGGGCGAATCTTTTGCCCTTTTTTTGGACCACCTGAGGACGGCATTGGATAGGGCCCCTAATTTAACACCAGACGCCAGATCAGCATTGGGGGTAGATTTAGCCCTTCAAAATGCTAACCCCACGTGTAAGAAGATTTTGGTGACCTTACCAAAATCGGCCTCCCTAGTCGACATGATTTGAAGCCTGCACTCGTGCTCCTTTGGTGGAGGAGGAGGAGAAGGCAAAGATTCATGCACGCGCCTTGGCGGTAGCCTTGGATACCTCCAAGTCGAATTGGCGTAGAGGAAGGGAGGGGGCGTGTTATCAGTGTGGAAAGATGGGTCATTTAAAATGGGATTGCCCCAAGAAAAGAGGTCAGCCACAAAACAATGCACTTCCCTCCCCATTTCCTGGGACATGTAATCGATGTGAAAAATTTGGTCATAAAGCTACTGAGTGTCACTCCCAGTTTAAAAAAGATGGGACCCCTTTGTCGGGGTCGGGAAACGCCTTGCGGAGCGCCAGCCGGCAGGGCATGAGGACAAACAATACGCTGGCTGCTTGGACAGCCTCCGCGGGGCAACTTCCGGCAGTGCCGGAGTTGATTTGGCCACCGCCGCCGACGTCTCCCTAGAGAATGATAGGGTGACGCTCGTTCCATCGGTGGCATCTGGACCGTTGGGGCATGGGTTAAGCGCATTGTTAATAGGTAGATCATCCGCCTCCTTACAGGGGCTTTTTGTGCTTCCAGGGCTAATTGATGCTGATTATAGAAGGAACATTGGGATTATGGTACGAGCTATATGCCCGCCTATTACAATAATGGCCGGAACCAAAATTGCACAATTAATACCCTTTCGTGCGAATGTTCCTGTGAAGTCATCCCAGATAAGAGGAACTGGGGACTTCGGGTCGTCCAGTCAGGTAGACCCAACACCACTAACAACGGCATTTGTTTTGTCAGTGGGACAAGATCGTCCCACTAGATTAGTTCAGTTTAAGGGCCCAGATGGTGATTCTTTCGAGCATCAGGTCCTTATCGATACTGGGGCAGATGTGACGGTGTTGCCCCTGCAGGGTTGGCCAGTTACATGGCCACTTCGACCGGTAACCACACCTCTTCAGGGCATTGGCGGACAGCGTGAGCCCATGCTAAGTGAATTTTTTATTGACATTATTGACGCTGCTGATAATGCATTGAAGGGGTCAGTCCGCCCTTACCTTGTTGATACAACTATTTGGCTGTTGGGGAGGGATTGCTGGAGTCAATGGGGGGTGGTGATCAGCTCCCCCCCTTTCTACTAGCGGCCACTGAGGAGCGGCCAACCCTGGCATTGGAATGGAAATCCGATGAGCCGATTTGGGTTGCTCAGTGGCCGCTGCCAACAGAAAAACTTGCCGCATTAACAAAACTAGTAGAGGAGCAAGTACGTCTTGACCATCTAGAACCCTCAGTTAGTCCATGGAATACACCTGTATTTACTATCCTAAAGAAATCAGGAAAATGGCGTTTGCTCCAAGATCTGCGTGCCATTAATGCTATTATGGTCGACATGGGTGCTTTACAGCCCGGTTTACCTGCCCCATCCATGCTCCCATCGGGGTGGCCATTACTAATCATTGACCTGAAGGATTGTTATTTTACTATTCCATTACACCCGAGAGACAGAGAGCGCTTTGCTTTCTCTATTCCGATGGTAAATCGTGAAGCACCCTCCGTACGGTATCAGTGGAAGGTTTTGCCCCAAGGAATGAAAAATTCCCCTACCATCTGCCAGCTCTTCGTTGCATGGGCAATACGCCCAATCCGAGTGAAATATCCCCAGTGGAAAATATATCATTACATGGATGATCTTTTATTTGCGGCACCCGTAGCTTTTGAACCCATGATTATAACACAGATCACCTCCACGTTAGCAGAAGCTGGTCTGTTTGTGGCCCCAGAAAAGGTTCAGACTGAAGCCCCTTTTTTGTATTTGGGACTTCGGATCACTGACTGCACCGTACGCCCCCAGCAGTTGAAAATCTCTCCTCATGTTCGCACACTGTATGATGCACAGAAACTGCTAGGTGAACTGCAATGGCTTCGCCCCCTTTGTGGCATCACTAATCAGGATATAATTCCTCTTCTTCCCTTATTAGAAGGGGGGAGAGCCCCTGGAGATAAACGACAACTGTCGGTTCTACAGAAGCAAGCATTACAACGAATAGGACAGAAGGTGGGGGAGGGTTATTCCGGGAGATATCGGGAAAACTTACCCTTTGTGGTAGCAGTCTTTAGCCTAGATGCAGTATTGGAAGCGCTATTATTTCAGTGGGATACAAGGGATAAAGACCCCCTAGTCGGTTTGGAATGGATATTTCCACCGTATAAAAATGTGTGTATGGTAACTTCCAGAATTGAAGCAATAGCCATGCTAATAGTGCAAGCGCGGAAAAGAGTATCCGTAATGACAGGAAATGATCCGCATCAGATTTTGTTGCCATTTTCAAAAACGATGATTACACATCTGTTGATGTATGACACTGTTTTGCTGTTGCCCTAGCAAATTATCAGGGACAATTGAGTTGTCATTATCCTCCCCACCGCCTGTTTTCTTCCCCGTTGCAGTTGGAAAAACACCTTATGAGACAGGAGAATCCAGTGACAGGAATAACAGTATTTACCGATGCGGCGGGGTGAACAGGGAGAGCAGGGGTAGTCTGGTGGGATGGACATACTTGGGCCCATAAGAAGGTTATTAGTGAGGGGTCGGTACAGATATTAGAACTCCTAGCTATACTTTTGGCATTTGATCACTGGAACCAAGAATTGCTCAACGTGATGAGCGATTCTAAGTATGCCGTGGGGTTAGTAAACAGGTTGGAGAGAGCTATGCTGGGAAAGGTTCATAATCCAGCATTGCAACAGATACTCTTGCGCCTTTGGCATCGACTCAATGAAAGAAGGTATCCATACTTTGTAGGCCATATAAGGAGCCATACTGGCCTGCCTGGATACTTAAGCACGGGCAACGATCAGGTGGATGCACTGGTGGGATCCGTGGTAGTACCCAATCGGTTTGAGCAAGCTCGCCTGTCTCATGGATTTTTCCATCAATCAGCGAAAGCCCTAGCGCGACAATTCTCTCTACCTATATCCCAAACCCGAAGTATTGTAGCCTCTTGCTCAGAATGTAATAGGTTGACACCCACCTTTCCCGCCGGGGTTAATCCCCGAGGTCTAGAGGCTTTAACATTATGGCAGTCAGATGTCACCCAATATAACCAATTCGGAAAGCAGAAATACATCCATGTGTCAGTAGACATCTTCTCTGGAGTTATCTGGGCTACACCCCACGTGTCCACGGGCAGTAAGGAAGTGATAAAACATTGGCAGGCATGTTTTGCTGCATTAGGGGTGCCCCGATCAATAAAAACAGATAATGGAGCTGGGTATGTGGCCAGGCGCACCGCAACCTTTTTGCAAATGTGGGGGATAACACACAAAACAGGGGTGCCAGGCAATTCGACAGGCCAGGCTATTATTGAACGATCTCATGGTACTTTGAAAGGAATGTTGGATAAGCAGGCACAAACTGGACAGGATGCAGTAGTTCAGACACCAGCTGGGCGATTAGCTAAAGCGGTATATGTCCTTAATTGGTTGCAACCTAGTAGTGCTGATAACAATCATGTTCCAATGCAAAGACATCTAGGAAGTATTGGGATAGAACATGAGCAGAAGAAACCTAAGGTGAAATGGTTTGATTATGCCTCTCAACAATAGAAGGGGCCAGCACAATTGCTAACCTGGGGACGGGGTTATGCTTGTGTCTCCCTTGATGAGGGTCCTCGGTGGCTAAGTGGGTGCAGCCGTGGCTACAGCAACCTCGCTCGGCCTTGAACCCAGCGCCTGGAGAACAAGATCCCGCGCTTGGAGGGGAAGCATCAGAGGAGGTTGTGCTTGTGGCCATATCCTGTTTATTTCCAGAGTGAGGATGTGGGTTATCGATATTGTTATAGTGTTATTGCTTGGGTTACAGGGGGGACTCCTTGTACCCCTACGCGTGCGAATGACGTATAACCTATGGAACGCCTAGCATTAATAGCCAATGTCACACACTTTTGTATGTCTGATTCTGTGGCAGCCGGGGAACTACTGGGCACTTGTCTTGTGCCCATATGTCATCATCCCGAAGAAACTGGCAGTCACACCATGCTTGCAGCTTATGCCAATTTGTCTTTACAGTATTCGAATATGGCAAATTGGGGCCCCGCCAATTACTCCTTGCCCCCTGGGACCCTATCTTTACATACCCCGTACCCAGCCGGGGGCAAATAATGTAACGTGTGCGCGAGTGGTTAATTGCACACGCGCAAAAGTACCCATGGGCTGCCAAACCGTAAGTGCCCCCCTTTTGAATTGTACTAATGCGGTTAATGTTTTTTTTAATTATGGACATATTATTTTGCCGTATGGTTGGTTTTTTACCTGCGGCGAACGAACCTTTAGTTATATTCCTGCCAATCTAAGTCATAATACCTTGTGCTGTCTTAGCCGAATGACCCTTTTGTTGCCTGGAAAGAATCAGCAGCGAAATCGGCGAAGCACGGCCCTGCAAAATACGTGTTCCGCTGATGTTACCTTATATAGTCACTCAGAATATTTGGCTTTGATGAATGCCGTTGCAGGCATTCCTGGCTTTGCAACTTATTACACGGTGCAAACTTTGAATGCATTAGCTTGTTTGCTGTTAAAGCGCTTAATGCTACATCACAGGCAATTGCTCTTTTAAGTATGGAACAACAGGAATTAAGAGATGCCATTTTAGATAATCGAGCTGCGATTGATTTTCTATTGCTTAAGTATCCCTGGTGTTGCTATTATGGAAAATGCTTTTAATTTAGAGAAATTAGTGTGTTGGAGTATTAAACAGTTTAATCTAATTTTTGAAATATTAACTGAGTTATTAATTGACGTAGATAGCATTTGCCATGCAGTTTTGTATAATAGTGCTGCGGGTGAATTTTTGTTATTAGCACATGGACACGGATGTGAAGATTTTGAGGGTATGTGTTGTGTTAATTTGTCAGATCATTCTCACTCTGTTCATGAATTATTTGCAAAGTTAGAACACAATATGGATAACATCATTACAGCACACTCTTTTATTAATTGGTATCTGTATTGGTATAATTTGTTTGTGTGGTCCATATATAGTTCAATGTATGCATTGGGGAATGTCACGGATGATTCAAGCTGCTTTTAAACAAAAAGGGGGAGATGTGGGAAATACTGAGTATCAGATGTTTTAGAAATGTGTGCCAAGTAATGGAAAGGAACAGTACAAGAGGCGGGGCTGCGGGTAACAAGAGATAAAGAACAAGGCCAGAAGATTTTGGCTGGACTGAGGACTAAACTTTGGCTGAACTAAGGACTAATGATATAAGCAGCACCTGAGAGTCTTTACTACCACAAGATAATGGAACCCAAAGATAAGAATGATGAGAACTTTGGGTGATAAACAACAGAAAAGGAATAAACAAGTGCTGTATATATATTGCTGTGGGAAGGGAAATAAAGTGCTTTTTACCAGCAACTGTTTCAGTTGTCCTGTGAGCCAGCCTGCTAGCAGCAACAACTATTAAGAAACCTCCTGTGCTTAAACTCTCTTCTTCTGAAAGTGGTATCCAATTCAGTGCAATAATACAGTAGTTTGTCTTCTGGTGAACATGTGTGACAGAGTGCTGAGAGCCAGTAGTCGACCCAGCACTCTGATCATTTAAGCATTAATTAACTCCACCAGTAAAGGTCTGATGGGGAAGGGAAGTATATAATTGCCTACACAGAGTGGGGGCTGATAAACTAAGCAGTTAATTATCCCACCATCTGGGGAGACTAATTAAAAACACAGGAAGGAAGTGTAAAGGAGGGAAGATTAGCAGACCCCAGAGAAAGATACGTCTCAGGGTGGTGAGAGCTCTTCCTTCTGAGGATTAGGGAAAGCTGTAAATAGACTTGCTGCCCAGGAGTGTGATGGTGTTTTGGTGAAGGTAATACATAAAACTCATAGAGGTGATAACCATTGTGACAAAGCTCTGTCCTTGCCTCTGTGGGTCCCACATTTCCTGACAGATTTCACTAGCCTCAGAGGCTCACAGTGACCCTCCACATAACCCTTCTTTCTCTAGAGAAAAGGGTCACAGTCTACTGAGCCATTTCATCATAAGCCAGCGAGGGAGGTGAGGAGAAGTTATCCTTCCTTGCACAGTCTCTGTTATCTCCCAGTCTCAGTGATTAATCAGGGGCAAAGTGGAGGGGGTGGGGGGGAAAGCCCAGGCCCATCCTCTACTCCAGGCTCCAGCCCAGGGACCCTAATAGTATCAGCTATGGTAGCTGACCTTTTAGAAACATGACCTATACAATTCCCTGGGCTACTCCCCCCCCCCAACAGCAGCCCTCACTTCCTCAAGCTCCACTTCACCCTTATCTCAGGGCCTCCTTACTTGTGCCTGATGTGGTGTGTACTACTCAGCCTCTCCAACCGCGCAATTTCTTCCCACAGCTCCTGACATGCACACCCACCTGACTGACTGGGAGGCTTTTAACTAGTTTCAGCCAGCCCCTGATTGGCTTCAGGTGTCCCCATCAACATAGCCTTCTCCCTGCCTTCTGGAAAGTTCTTAATTGACCCTAGGTGTCTTAATTGACCTGGAGCAGCTGCCATTTCACTTATCTTAGTACCAGCGATTTGTTTAGCCTGGAGCGAATCTCTCTCTCTCTCTCTCCCCCACTGCTCTCCCATAGCCTTCTAGCTTGGAGGGAGGTGGGAAGCTGCTACTCCTGCTGCTGGGCGCTGAGCTCTCCCTGCTGCTCCAGCTGCTCCCCTGGCTGGGCCAGACAGCCCCCATTCTCTGCTACTTGGCTGCTGGACCCCCCCACGCTTGGGTGCTACTACTGCTCCAACTGCAGCCCCGGAGTGGAGGGGGCTGCTAGCCAGAGAGGAGGAGTGAGGGACCCCTACCACTGCTGTTGTGGACACCACCACCATCACCACCACCTGAGAGGGGTCCTTTCTGCGTGCCTGGACCACCTCCTGGAGTTCCTGGAGCTGCTGCTGCTGTGGAATCTGTTGCCTGCAGCTGCTGAAGCCTGAGGAGGAGAAGAAGAGGACCATCTGCCAGTGGGGCAGCACCTAGAGACTTTGCAGACCACCGTGGAGGGGGCCTAAGACTGAGTAATTTTCAAACTGTGCTCTTGTGGTGGGGGTTTTGACTGTGTTTGTAGGGACACAGGGGGTGTGGCGTGGAGCTGCCCCCCAATCCATCTGTGTGTCCCCCCAATCCCCACCACTACTACCACCCTCACTACTCCCTCCACCACCCCCACTGGCTGTATACCATCTGCCTCAGCTCCTGCCTCTGGACTCAGCTGCTTGCTTGGCTTGCCGTGCCCTATTTCCACCCTTTGGGCCAGAAGCAGCAGCCAGCCTAAAAAGACTGGTGCAAGTGCACGTGGGCACATGTGCCCCCCCCCAGACTGCCTACCCCCCAGCTTTGCCCTTTACTACCTGCCCCATTTGCCACTCATAGCTTTGCCCCCTCTTTTGCCCCAGCCCCCCTTACTAGCTTCAGTTTGTTTGCCTGCCCCGCCCATTTCCTTCTGCAGCCTTTATTTGTTTGCCCCACCCCAGCCTCTGAAGCTAGCCCCTTGGTTTCCCTGTTCTACCTCCAGACCGCTTAGCCCTTTGCTCTGTGTGCCCATGCCCCCTCCCATGTGCTTGTGCAACTCCCCATTTTAGTTTCAACCCTTTTCACTGCACCCCAAATGTTGTTGTATCCCTCCCTCCCCTAGTGCACCAAGAGGAGCCGGAATTCCACCTTGTGTCGGTGACTGACCCCTAACCCCTGATTGCCCCCCATCCAGCCCACCCCTTTTGGCGCCCTCCTCCCCTGCCTGCAGCCTAGCGGGGAGGAGTGGTCGACCAGCTTCCCCTCTCCCCTCCTCCTTCTGGTGTCTCTCCTTCCCTCCCTGCTCATGATGGAGGGGGATGAGATGGGTGGGGCTCCTCCAGCAGCCCCAGGTACCCCTCCCCCACCTGCCCCTCTGTCACCCCCCCAAGCCTCTACCTCCGCTGCCGAACCATCTACCACCGCCCCCGCTGGGGCACCAGCAGCGACAGGCACCGGGGTGACTTCCACTGCTGCCACGTCTCTCACCCCCTCAGATTCGGGGGGACACCCCCCAGCCGGCGGGAAGGGCCAGGGGAAGAAGAAAGAGAAGGGCCCTGCTAAGAAGACCAGGCCCTCCATGGCAGGGGCTGCACCCAATACTCCGGCCCCACAGCCGGCTGGGGCATCCCTCCCCGCTGTTCCCTCCACCAGCTCTGCGGGTGTCCCTCCCCCGGCCCCCAGGGCGTAAGCCCAGGTGGCGGCAGCCCTCCCGCCTGCTGCTACGTCATCTCTCCTGCCTACGGCCTCCACTACCATCTATAGGGTCCGGGGCCCCTTTCCCACCATAACCAGGAAGCACGGCGTCAGTTGCTTCCTGGTGCCCGCCTCGCCCCACATGGAGACCTATGTGCGGGCGTTGGCGAGGGTGGTGGGGCCCACGGCCATTGTGGCGGCCTCCAAAATGTATGGCAAGGTCGTCTTCTTCTTAACATCGGAGGCCGCCGCCCAGGAGGCGGTGGAGAAGGGCCTGGTGGTGGGGGGCGTGTTTGTCCCCTTGGAGCCGCTAGAGGACCTGGGCGTCCGCCTGGTCCTGACCTCCGTCCCTCCCTTTCTCCCCAATGCCGCCCTGTTACCCGCCCTCTCTACCTTGAGGAAGCCCATCTCTGTCATCAGCCCTCTCTCGTTGGGCTGCAAAGACCCTGCCCTCTGTCACGTCCTCTCGTTCCGCCGGCAAGTGCAGCTTCAATTGCCGCCGGCAGCGTGTGACGGAGAGGCGCTGGAGGGGTCCTTCTTAGTCCCCCACCAGGGGGCCCGTTACCGGGTGCATTATTCCACG
This sequence comes from Dermochelys coriacea, assembly GCF_009764565.3. NCBI lineage: Eukaryota > Metazoa > Chordata > Testudines > Dermochelyidae > Dermochelys > Dermochelys coriacea. Next base: position 249,929,115 of record NC_050068.2, read on the forward strand.
GGGGAGGTCCGGTGCTACCTCTGCCAGGCGATGGGGCACGTCCGGAGGGACTGCCCTTTGGCCCGGCAAGGAGGGGCATCCGGGACCCCCGAGCCCTGGCAGGGCACTGACCCCATCATCGCCGGCACCCCTGGCTGCCCGGCGCACGAAACCACCCCTCCTCCTTCCCAGTCCACCATTGCTCCTGCTCGGGCCCAAGGGGCACCTCCCCAACTATGCCCAGACGAGCGGGAGAGCCCCGCCCCCGCTGCTTGCAATCTGGCGGGGCCTGTGGAGGAGGGTGTGACAGGGACACTGCCGGGCATGGGAGAGGGCCCGCCCCAAGGGGAATCTTCCCTCCCTTGTGCTGCCCCACCATTACCCCCTCGAATCCCTGACCCATCGCCTCTGCCCCCTGACTCAATCCCTGCTAGCCAGCCCCCGAATGATGCCATGGAGGGCTGGGCCCTAGTCCAGGGGAAGCGGGGCAAGCAGAAGGCTCGAGCTCCGCTCCTTTCATCTGACGCGGAGGCCCCCTGGAAGACCTGGAAGGGGGGCACCGATGCCGAGCCTTCCGCTCTACCCACGGGTGTGTTCCACCCACCAGAGCCGGCTGGGGATGACATGGCAGCACTGGAAGGCAGTATCTCCCCTCCACGGGAGTCCCTCCCCTCCAAGACTCCCGAGGCACCATCTGAAACCCCAGTGTGCCCCAAAACAATCGTCGCATCAGGTGCCAGTGGGGAGCATCCCGGGGTGGCGGAAAAGGATTTCCCGTCCATATACGAGGAGATCGAGGCCCTGGGTCTGACCCCGGTCACCCAGGGGGAGGACGATCCTATGCCAGTGGGCCTCAATCAGAGCGACTTCACTCCAGCCCCCCTTTCCCCATGTTCCCTCCCGCTAACCGTTGCTTCCGCTCCCACCTCCGATGAGCCCCTGGACTCCTCCATCAACCCGGCTGCAGAGCGCACCCCACTGAGAGCCGCCGAGCCTGATGAGGCGACGGTCAGTGCCACGCAGCCGGGACCTGAGCCACCAGGGGCACCCCTCTTTGGCGAGGAGCATTCAACCTCCTTCCCGGGAGAGGGCCCTACAGAAGAGAGTCCACCTACTGATGCCGTGGCTGCCAAATCCAGCATAGAGCTTGCGCCCGGCATCACTGAGAGCCCTCTCCCCGCCCAAAATCTCACCTCTAACCCTGCCCCTGCCCCTATCCCGTCCACCTCCCGAGATGTTATTGCCGGCCCTGGGGCTGTCTCCTTCCCTTTTCCAACAGATGACTCCCAGGGAGCGGCCTTTGTGTTTACCCGTCCCGACCCACCAGGGGCTGCTATCCTCCCTCCGTCGCCCCCTATCGCCCCAGCGTTCAGGTCAACCCATCAGGAGCCCCGTCGGGGGTCCGCACCCTGTCTGCCCATCTTGGTGGGCCACGGGGCTGTAGCAAGCGCCTCGTCGGGGAGTAATCAAGAAACTGTAACCCCAGACCCCCATGCGCTGCGAGAGGAGTTGTGGGAGTTCCTAGAAGACGTCCGTGGCTCCCGCAACAAAGTCCAGCTTGCCCTCCAGCGATGAGGGGACTTTAATCAAATCCTCCGGGCCGCAAGGGCCCTCATGGGGGAGGGTAAAAGGACCGGGAGGCAGGGCGCCGCGGCCTACCAGCGGGTCCACCTCTTCCGTGACTCCTTACTCACCTATGGGGTGGGTCACGGACTGCTGCGCGGCCCGCCGGGAGCCACGAGCATCCCTGCCGGCGAGGATCCCCCCAGCCCTCCTCATGGCACCCTTTACCATCGCAACATTGAACACCCGTGGCTGTAGGATGGGTCTCTGCAGGTCCCAGGTGCTCTCCTTCCTTCGGGAGAGGAGGTACTCTGTGGTTTTCCTGCAGGAGACCCATACGGATCCGACCGCCGAAGACAGCTGGTGGCTGGATTGGGGGGACAGGGTCTACTTTAGCCACCTCAAAGTTCATACGGCTGGAGTGGCGACCCTGTTCTCCCCCGACCTATGGCCCGAGGTGCTGGGGGTCGCCGAGGCTGTGCCGGGTCACCTGCTGCACCTCCGGGTCCGCATGGAGGATCTCGTAGTCAACCTTGTCAACATCTATGCCCCAGCAGCGAGCCCGGAGCAGCTGCAATTCTATCAGCAGGCGTCCGCCTTCCTCGGCACCTTGGATCCTCATGAGTGACTGGTCCTGGGAGGGGACTTTAACATCACCCTTGAGGAGCGGGACCGCTCGGGGACTGAGCAGACCCCGGCCGCTGTCGCCGTCCTCCAGGAGCTAGTTGAACACCACTCCCTGGTGGACGTCTGGCGCAACCACCACCTGGATGACACTTCCACGTTCACCTTTGTCTGGGTGGAGGCCCATCGGTCGCGCCACTCCCGGTTGGACGCATTTATTTATCACGCTTTCATCTTTCACGAGCCCACTCCTCCAGCATCTGGCCGGCCCCATTTTCTGACCATCATATAGCCACCATGAGAGCCTCCCTATGCGCGGAGAGGCCGGGCCCGTCTTTTGGCATTTTAACAACAGCTTGCTGGAGGATGAAGGCTCCGTGGCGTCCTTCCGGGAGTTCTGGCTGGCCTGGCGAGGGCAGCGGTGTGCCTTTCCCTTGGCGCGGCGGTGGTGGGACCTAGGGAAGGTGTGCGCCCGGCTCTTCTGCCATGACTACACCCGGGGCGCCAGCCGATGGAGGGATGCGGCGATAGAGCAGTTGGAACAGGAGGTCTTAGAGCTGGAGAGGCGTCTGGCCGCCAGCCCCGAGGATCCACCCCTCTGCGGAACGTGCCAGGAGAAGCGGGAGGAGCTCCGGACCCTCGAGGACCATCGGGCCCAGGGTGCCTTTGTTTGATCCCGCATCCGTCTCCTTCGGGAGATGGATTGCGGCTCCCGCTTCTTCTACGCCATGGAGAAAAAGAGGGGGGCTAAGAAACATATCATCTGCCTACTGGCAGAAGATGGCACCCCCCTCATGGATCCGGTGGAGATGTGCGGGAGGGCGAGAGTCTTCTACGCAAGCCTTTTCTCCCCGGATCCGACCGATCCTAACGCTTGCAGAGTGCTTTGGGAGGAGCTCCCGACGGTCAGCGTGGTCGACCGAGACCAACTAGAGCTGCCTCTCACTCTGGCCGAGTTCTCAGAAGCCCTCCGTCGCATGCCCACCAATAAATCTCCGGGCATAGACGGGCTGGAGTTCTACCGCGTGTTCTGGGATGTCCTGGGCCCAGACCTAGTCACCGTATGGGCCGAGTCTTTGCAGAGCGGGGTCCTCCCTTTTTCGTGCAGGTGAGCCGTGCTGGCCTTATTGCCGAAGAAGGGGGACCTCCGCGATTTACGAAATTGGCGTCCCGTCTCGCTCCTCAACACGGACTATAAAGTCGTGGCAAAAGCCATCTCGCTGCGGCTAGGGTCCGTGCTGGTGGACATGCTCCACCCAGACCAGACCTACACCGTCCCGGGCCACAGCATCTTCGACAACCCATATCTGGTCCGGGACCTATTGGAACTTGGGTGTAGGGATGGTCTGTCGTTCGCCCTCCTGTCCTTAGATCAGGAGAAGGCGTTTAACAGGGTGGATCACAGGTATCTCCTGAGCACTCTGCAGGCGTTTGGCTTCGGACCCAGGTTTGTGAATTTTCTCCAGGTGCTGTACGCCTCCGCAGAGTGTCTGGTCAGGCTCAACTGGACCCTGACCGACCCGGTCAGCTTCGGGCAAGGAGTACGGCAGGGGTGCCCCCTCTCAGGCCAGCTGTACGCTCTGGCGATCGAGCCCTTCCTCTGTCTCCTCCGAAGGAGGCTGACAGGGTTGGTGCTGCGGGAGCCGGAGCTGCGGCTGGTCCTGTCGGCGTACGCTGATGACGTGCTCCTCGTGGTCCAGGACTCGGACGACTTGGTGTGGGTGGAGACTTGCCAGGCCATCTATTCAGCAGCCTCCTCTGCGCGGGTCAACTGGGTCAAGAGCTCTGGCTTAATGGTAGGGGACTGGCGGCAGGCGAGCTCCCTCCCACCCGCACTTCAGGCCATCCGGTAGAGCACGGGTCTGCTGCTCTATCTGGGCGTTTACCTTTCTGCCATACATCCCTCTCCGCCAGAGAATTGGCAGAATTTAGAGGGTGGGGTGATAGAGCGGCTCCGGAAATGGACAGGACTACTCCGGTGCCTCTCCCTCGAGGGAGAGCGCTAATGCTTAATCAACTAGTCCTGTCCATGCTGTGGTACCGGCTCAACATCCTGGTCCCAGCCCCGGGTTTCCTGGCCAACCTCCGCACATCGATTCTGGAGTTCTTTTGGTCAGGACTGCACTGGGTCCCTGCAGGGGTTCTCCATCTACCTCTGGAGGAGGGACGGCAGGGCCTAAAATGTCTGCTTACTCAGGTCCATATCTTCCGCCTCCAGACCCTGCAGAGGCTCCTTTATGGTGCAGGTAGTCCGGCGTGGAGCATACTGGCGCACGCCTTCCTGCGCCGCTTCCGAGGGCTCCGATACGACAGGCAGCTCCTTTATCTGCATCCGAGAGGTCTTCCGCGAGACCTCTCCGGGCTGCCGGTCTTCTACCAGGATCTCCTCCGGACCTGGAAACTCTTTACAACGAGTAGGTCCGTGGCGGCCACCGAGGGGGCAGATCTCCTCGCGGAGCCCCTGCTACACAACCCCCAGCTCCGTGTGCAGGTGGCGGAGTCCCGCTCGGTGCGCCAGAGGTTGGTCCTGGCAGAGGTCACAAGAGTCGGAGATCTCCTGGACTATGACCGGGGAGACTGGCTGGATCCCCTCACCTTCGCTCAGCGCATGGGGCTTTCCAGACCTTGTACTCCCCGGTGCATACTTGAGGAGGTGAAGGCCGCTATGCCGCCCGCTGCTCGGGTTTAGCTCGACCGGGTCCTGCACGAGGGCACGCCCCGCCCACCCGCTACCCCAGGCCCGCCGGACCTTTGAATTGGACCCCTGCCCCGTGGACCCAACCGACCCCTTCACCGGAAGCCGGCTGCACGAGATGCAGGCTGTCTGCTTTCAAACCGCGCCAAGAAAACATCTCTACACGCTCGTGCTCCACACCCTTCACGCCCACACCCTCGTGTCCTGCCCCAATACAAAATGTCGGGACCTCCTGCCACCTTTGGAGGGTGAGGAGCCCCGGTGGGCTAGCCTATATTCCACCTTAGTCCCAAGGCCCGCCGGGGATGTCAGTCGGCGGCTTCTTCACGGAGCTGTGAGCACGGGCGTGTACTTGGCGTGGTTCACTTCAATCCCAGACACCTGCCCCTTTTGCGGCGTGAGGGATACCCTGGCACATGTAGACCTGGAGTGTGCCAGGCTGCAGCTCTTATTCCGGATCCTCACCAATATTTGATTACGTTTTTGGTTGCACTTCTCCCCTCACCTTCTCATTTATGCACTCCCTATCCGTGGCCCCACAAAGTCACGGGATCTCCTGGTCAACCACCTCCTGGCCCTAGCTAAAATGGCCATCTACAAAACCAGAGTGAGAAGGTTGGCCGATGGAGTCTCCTGTGAGTGTGGGGCCTATTTCCGATCCTCGGTCCGTTCACGTATCCGGGCAGAGTTCCTCTGGGCAGCGTCCTCTGACTCCCTTGACGCCTTTGAGGAGCAGTGGGCGCTGTCCGGGGTTCTCTGCTCAGTGTCCCCGTCCGGTTCCCTTCATTTGACCCTTTGACCGCACTCCTGTCCCTGTTATTTTATTAGTTGTCCCCTGGAATTTTTTGGGCATCTAGGTCCGGTGGATCCCCCTTTTAGGCTGGGGGGGATCCTTTAGCAGTGGACGGGCTTTGCCCGCCCACTTCCCGGATCCCAATAAGACTACTCTTCCATAGCCTTCTAGCTTGGAGGGAGGTGGGAAACTGCTACTCCTGCTGCTGGGCCCTAAACTCTCCCTGCTGCTCCAGCTGCTCCCCTGGCTGGGCCAGACACCCCGCCCCTGTTCTCTGCTACCTGGTTGCTGGACCCCTCACTCTCGGGTGCTGCTATTGCTCCAACTGCAGCCCCGGGGGGAAGGGGTGCTGCTAGCCCACTCCCCAGAGAGGAAGAGTGAGGGAGCCCAGCCCCTGCTGTTGTGGATACCACCACCACCACCACCTGAGAGGGGTCCTTTCTGCCTGCCTGGACCACCACCTGGAGTTCCTGGAGCTGCTGTCCTCTGTGGAGTCTGTTGCCTGGAGCTGCTGAAGCCCTGAGGAGGAGAAGAAGACCATCTGCCAGTGGGGCAGCACCTAGAGACTTTGCAGACCACCGTGGAGGGGGCCTAAGACTGAGTAATTTTCAAACTGTGCTCTTGTGGTGGGGGGTTTGACTGTGTTTGTAGGGACACAGGGGGTGTGGCGTGGAGCTGCCCCCGATCCATCTGTGTGTCCCCCCCAACGCCCACCACTACTACCACCACTGCTGCCCCCTCCACCACCCCCAATGGCTGTATACCATCTGCCTCAGCTCCTGCCTCTGGACTCAGCTGCTTGCTTGGCTTGCCATGCCCTATTTCCACCCTTTGGGCCAGAAGCAGCAGCCAGCCTAAAAAGACTGGTGCAAGAGCACGTGGGTGCACATGCCCCCCTCCCCCGGACTGCCTACACCCCAGCTTTGCCCTTTACTACCTGCCCCATTTGCCACTTGTAGCTTTGCCCCCTCTTTTGCCCCAGCCCCCCTTACTAGCTTCAGTTTGTTTGCCTGCCCCGCCCATTTCCTTCTGCAGCCTTTGTTTGTTTGCCCCGCCCCAGCCTCTGAAGCTAGCCCCTTGGTTTCCCTGCCCTAACTCCAGACCGCTTAGCCCCTTGCTCCGTGTGCCCATGCCCCCTTCCCATGCGCTTGTGCAACTCCCCATTTTAGTTTCAACCCTTTTCACTGCACCCCAAATGTTGTTGTATCCCTCCCTCCCCTAGTGCACCAAGAGGAGCCGGAATTCCACCTTGTGTCGGTGACTGACCCCTAACCCCTGATTGCCCCCCATCCAGCCCACCCCTTTTGGCGCCCTCCTCCCCTGCCTGCAGCCTAGCGGGGAGGAGTGGTCGACCAGCTTCCCCTCTCCCCTCCTTCTTCTGGTGTCTCTCCTTCCCTCCCTGCTCATGATGGAGGGGGATGAGATGGGTGGGGCTCCTCCAGCAGCCCCAGCTACCCCTCCCCCACCTGCCCCTCTGCCACCCCCCCAAGCCTCTACCTCCGCTGCCGAACCATCTACCACCGTCCCCGCTGGGGCACCAGCAGCGACGGGCACCGGGGTGACCTCCACTGCTGCCACGTCTCTCACCCCCTCAGATTCGGGGGGACACCCCCCAGCTGGCAGGAAGGGCCAGGGGAAGAAGAAGGGGAAGGGCCCCACTAAAAAGACCAGGCCCTCAATGGCAGGGGCTGCCCCCAATGCCCCGGCCCCATCTCCAGCTGGGGCGCCCCTCCCCGCTGTTCTCTCCACCAGCTCTGCAGGTGTCCCTCCTCCAGCCACCAGAGCATACGCCCAGGTGGTGGCAGCCCCCCCGCCTACCGCTACGTCGTTTCTCCAGCCCACCGCCTCCGCTCCCATCTATAGCGGCCGGGGCCCCTTTCCCACCATGACCAGGAAGCATGGCGTTCGTTGCCTCCTGGTGCCCGCCTCACCCCATGTGGAGTCCTATGTGCGGGCGTTGGCGAGGGTGGTGGGGCCCACGGCCATTGTGGCGGCCTCCAAAATGTATGGCAAGGTCGTCTTCTTCTTAACATCGGAGGCCGCCGCCCAGGAGGCGGTGGAGAAGGGCCTAGCGGTGGGGGGGCGTGTTTGTCCCCTTAGAGCCGCTAGAGGACCTGGGCGTCCGTCTGGTCCTGACCTCCGTCCCTCCCTTTCTCCCCAATGCCGCCCTGTTACCTGCCCTCTATACCCTGGGGAAGCCCATCTCTGTCATCAGCCCTCTCCCATTGGGCTGCAAAGACCCCGCCATCCGTCACGTCCTCTCGTTCCGCCGGCAAGTGCAGCTTCAACTGCCGCCGACGGCACGTGACAGAGAGGCGCTGGAGGGGTCCTTCCTTCCACGTCCGGAGGGACTGCCCCCTGGCCTGGCAAGGAAGGGCATCCGGGACCCCGAGCCCCGGCAGGGCACCGGCCCCATCATCGCCGGCACCCCTGGCTGCCCGGCACAGGAAACAACCCCTCCTCCTTCCCAGTCCACCATTGCTCCTGCTCGGGCCCAAGAGTCACCTCCCCAACTATGCCCAGACGCTGCTTGCAATCTGGCGGGGCCTGTGGAGGAGGGTGCGGCAGGGACACTGCCGGGCATGGGAGAGGGCCCACCCGAAGGGGAATCTTCCCTCTCTTGTGCTTCCCCAACGTTACTCTCTCGAGTCCCTGAGCCATCACTTCTGCCCCCTGACACAACCCCTGTTAGCCAGCCCCCAGATGATGCCATGGAGGGCTGGGCCCCTAGTCCAGGGGAAGCGGGGGCAAGCAGAAGGCTCGAGCTCGCTTCTCCCATCTGATGCAGAGGCCCCCCGGAAGACCAGGAAGGGGGGCACCGATACCGAGCCTTCCGCTCTACCCACGGGTGTGTTCCATCCACCAGAGCCGGCTGGGGAAGACGTGGCAGCACTGGAAGGTGGTATCTCCCCTCCACGGGAGTCCCTCCCCTCCAAGACTCCCGAGGCGCCATCTGAAACCTCAGTGTGCCCCGAGGCAACAGTCGCGTCAGGTGGCAGTGGGGAGAATCCCGGGGTGGCGAAAACTGATCTCCCATCAATATACGAGGAGATCGAGGCCCTGGGTCTGACCCCGGTCACCCAGGGGGAGGACGACCCTATGCCAGCAGGCCTCGATATAGGCGACTTCACTCCTGCCCCCCTTTCCCCATGCTCCCTCCCCCTAACCGTTGCTTCCGCTCCCACCTCCGAGGGGCCCCTGGACTCCTCCATCAACCCGGCTGCAGATGGCACCCTACTGAGGGCCGCCGAACCTGTTGAGGTGATGGGCAGTGCCACGCGGCCGGGACCTGAGCTACCAGAGGCACCCGTCGTTGGTGAGGAGCATTCGACCTCCTTCCCGGGAGAGGGCCCTACAGGAAAGAGTCCACCCCCTGATGCCATGGCTGCCAAATCCACCATAGAGCCTGCGCCCGGTATCACTGAGAGCCCTGTACCCGCCCAGAATCTCATCTCTAACCTTGCCCCTGCACCTGTCCCTATCCCATCCACATCCTGAGATGTTATTGCCGCCCCTGGGGCTGTCTCCTTCCCCTTGCCAACAGATGACCCCCAGGGAGCGGCCTTTGTGTTTCCCTGTCCCGACCTACCAAGGGCTGCTATCTTCCCTCCACTGCCACCTATCACCCCAGCATTTAAGCCAACTTATCAGGAGCCCTGTCGGGGGTCCGCACCCTGTCGGTGGTCCACGGGGCTGTACCAAGGGCCCTGTCAGGGAGTAATCAGGAGACCGTAACCCCAGCCCCCCCATGCGCTGTGAGAGGAGTTGCGGGAGTTCCTAGAAGACGTCTGTGGCTCCCGCAACAAAGTCCAGCTTGCCCGCCCAGCGATGAGGGGACTTTAATCAAATCCTCCGGGCCGCAAGGGCCCTCATGGGGGAGGGTAAAAGGACCGGGAGGTAGGGCGCCGCGGCCTACCAGCGGGTCCGCCTCTTCCGTGACTCCTTACTCACCTATGGGGTGGGTCACGGACTGCTGCGCGGCCCACCGGGAGCCACGAGCATCCCTGCCAGCGAGGATCCCCCCCAGCCCTCCTCATGGCACCCTTTACCATCGCAACATTGAACACCCGTGGCTGTAGGATGGGTCTCTGCAGGTCCCAGGTGCTCTCCTTCCTTCGGGAGGGGAGGTACTCTGTGGTTTTCCTGCAGGAGACCCATACGGATCCGACCGCGAAGACAGCTGGTGGCTGGATTGGGGGGGACAGGGTCTACTTTAGCCCACCTCACAGTTCGTACGGCTGGAGTGGCGACCCTGTTCTCCCCCGACCTACAGCCCGAGGTGCTGGGAGTCGCCGAGGCTGTGCCGGGCCGCCTGCTGCACTGTTGCTGCTAGCAGGCTGGCTCACAGAACAACTGAAACAGTTGCTGGTAAAAAGCACTTTATTTCCCTTACCACAGCCATATATATACAGCACTTGTTTATTCCTTTTCTGTTGTTTATCACCCAATGTTCTCATCATTCTTATCTTTGGGTTCCATTATCTTGTGGTGGTAAAGACTCTCAGGTTCTTCTTATATCATTAGTCCTTAGTTCAGCCAAAGTTTAGTCCTCAGTTCAGCCAAAGTTTTCTGGCCTTGTCCTTCAACTTGTTACCCGCAAGCCCCGCCTCTTGTTCTGTTCTTTTCCATTACTTGGTACACATTTCTAAAACATCTGATACTCAGCATTTCCCACATCTCCCCCTTTTTGTTTAAAAGCAGCTGAATCATCCGTGACATTCCCCAACGCATACATTGAATTATACATGGACCACACAAACAAATTATACAAATACACATACCAATTATAAAAGGGTGTGCAACACGATGTATCCAACAGGCCATCCAAATCCCGACAACCAATCCCAAATAGGGTTGGTCTCCTTTGTCAGCTTATGAATATTTTGTTCTAATTTTGCAAGTAATTCATGAACAGAGTGAGAGTGATCTGACAAATTAAAACAACACATACCCTCAAAATCTTCACATCCGTGTCCATGTGCTAATAACAAAAATCAATTGCAGCACGATTTTGTAAACACTGCGTGGCGAATGCCTATCTACATCGGTATAATGCAGTTAATATTTCAGAAGTTAAATTAAACTGTTTAATACTCCAACACGCTAATTTTTCTAAATTAAAAGCATTTTCCATAGTAGCAACACCAGGGGCAAGAAACGCTTCAAATACCTTTGAAGGAGTGTCCCAAAAAGTCACCATATCCTTACAATCTGGGGTAAAATCTTCCAGTGCCCTCTTTGTACGATTTGATTGTTGACTAAGTATTCTACGACTAGGGGCATAAAGTGTAAGCCTGCCCAAATAACATGGTCCGCCAAAAGGGTATCTAGGAACACCTTGCCAGGAACGATTCCCGCAAATAAGGAAGGTACCCGGCGGTAAGGCCTTTGCAGACCCATTATTCCAAATTCCCTTGGGGGTAGTTGAAGACCTATATTAGCCCCACCAGCGTGACAATAATTGCCTGCCACAAACGAAGCCACAGGAGTGAGATTTTGCATATTATGATACATTGACATATCCATCTTCCATCCATACTTGTAATATAATACAGGAAATTGCCCTCCAAACTCAATGCAACCCATCGAATAATTATTAGTATTATTAATCGTAGCTGGTAGGGACCCCAATAAGGTTAACTCTTGCGGGGGATTGTACAAAGATCGGTTTAATGAGTTTATAATAGTTCCCTGTAGGAGTTCCCAAGCTACTCCCGGGCATAGTGCTCCTGGTGCTCCATTATACATTTTATAACACGTATCGTTAATGTTAGTATGATTATAATTACTTGATTGTAAAAGAGTATTATTATTTACATAACCTCAGAACCTTTCCAGATTTATACTAGGGTAACCAATAAAGCATGTGCTAAAGGGGTCTGTTGGTGTTGCCATTGACAAACAAAATGACGACTGCCCCGTCTGATTTGCCCATGTTACCCACACATTCTGGCGTGGATCAATTTGAGTAGGGAGAGAAGAGGGCGGCCAAAGCAGCCATAGGGCTATCAACAGGAACAGCAGTTTCATCTTTTCCCAGGATCTCTATCCAGGGCCGCACCCACTTCGCAGGTATCCACCGAGGACCTACATCAAGGGAGACACAAGCATAACCCCGTCCCCAGGTTAGCAATTGTGCTGACCCCTTCCATTGTTGAGAGGCATAGTCAAACCATTTCACCTTAGGCTTCTTCTGCTCATGTTCTATCCCAATACTTCCTAGATGTCTTTGCATTGGAACATGATTATTATCCGCACTACTAGGTTGTAACCAATTAAGGACATATACTGCCTTAGCTAAACGCCCAGCTGGTGTCTGAACTACTGCATCCTGTCCAGTTTGTGCCTGCTTATCCAACATTCCTTTCAAAGTACCATGAGATCGCTCAATAATGGCCTGGCCTGTCGAATTGCCTGGCACTCCTGTTTTGTGTGTTATCCCCCACATTTGCAAAAAGGTTGCGGTGCGCCTGGCCACATACCCAGCTCCATTGTCTGTTTTTATCGATCGGGGCACCCCTAACGCAGCAAAACATGCCTGCCAATGTTTTATCACTTCCTTACTGCCCGTGGACACGTGGGGTGTAGCCCAGATAACTCCAGAGAAGGTGTCTACTGACACATGGATGTATTTTTGCTTTCCGAATTGGTTATATTGGGTGACATCTGACTGCCATAATGTTAAAGCCTCTAGACCTCGGGGATTAACCCGGCGGGAAAGGTGGGTGTCAACCTATTACATTCTGAGCAAGAGGCTACAATACTTCGGGTCTGGGATATAGGTAGAGAGAATTGTCGTGTTAGGGCTTTCGCAGATTGATGGAAAAATCCATGAGACAGGCGAGCTTGCTCAAACTGATTGGGTACTACCACGGATCCCACCAGTGCATCTGCCTGATCGTTGCCCGTGCTTAAGTATCCAGGCAGGCCAGTATAGCTCCTTGTATGGCCTACAAAATATGGATACCTTCTTTCATTGAGCCGATGCCAAAGGCGCAAGAGTATCTGTTGCAATGCTGGATTATGAACCTTTCCCAGCATAGCTCTCTCCAACCTGTTTACTAACCCCACGGCATACTTAGAATCGCTCATCACGTTGAGCAATTCTTGGTTCCAGTGATCAAATGCCAAAAGTATAGCTAGGAGTTCTAATATCTGTACTGACCCCTCACTAATAACCTTCTTATGGGCCCAAGTATGTCCATCCCACCAGACTACCCCTGCTTTCCCTGTTCGCCCCGCCGCATCGGTAAATACTGTTATTCCTGTCACTGGATTCTCCTGTCTCATAAGGTGTTTTTCCAACTGCAACGGGGAAGAAAACAGGCGGTGGGGAGGGTAATGACAACTCAATTGTCCCTGATAATTTGTTAGGGCAACAGCAAACACAGTGTTATACATCAACAGATGTGTAATCATTGTTTTTGAAAATGGCAACAAAATCTGATGCGGATCAATTCCTGTCATTATGGTTACTCTTTTCCGAGCTTGCACTATTAGCATGGCTATTGCTTCAATTCTGGAAGTTACCGTACACACATTTTTACACGGTGGAAATATCCATTCCAAACCGACGAGGGAGTCTTTATCCCTTGTATCCCACTGAAATAATAGTGCTTCCAATACTGCATCTAGGCTAAAGACTGCTACCACGAAGGGTAAGTTTTCCCGATATCTCCCGGAATAACCCTCCCCCACCTTCTGTCCTATTCGTTGTAATGCTGCTTCTGTGTAGTACTGACAGTTGTCGTTTATCTCCAGGGCTCTCCCCCCTTCTAATAAAGGAAGAAGAGGAGTTATATCCTGATTTGTGATGCCACAAAGGGGGCGAAGCCATTGCAGTTCACCTAGCAGTTTCTGTGCATCATACAGTGTGCGAACATGAGGAGAAATTTTCAACTGCTGGGGGCGTACGGTGCAGTCAGTGACCCGAAGTCCCAAATACAAAAAAGGGGCTTAGTCTAAACCTTTTCTGGGGCCACAAACAGACCAGCTTCTGCTAACGTGGAGGTGATCTGTGTTATAACCATGGGTTCAAAAGCTACGGGTGCCGCAAATAAAGATCATCCATGTAATGATATATTTCCATTGGGGATATTTCACTCGGATTGGGCGTATTGCCCATGCAACGAAGAGCTGGCAGATGGTAGGGGAATTTTCATTCCTTGGGGCAAAACCTTCCACTGATACCGTACGGAGGGTGCCTCACGATTTACCATCGGAATAGAGAAAGCAAAGCGCTCTCTGTCTCTCGGGTGTAATGGAATAGTAAATAACAATCCTTCAGGTCAATGATTAGTAATGGCCACCCAATGGGAGCATGGATGGGGCAGGTAAACCGAGCTGTAAAGCACCCATGTCGACCATAATAGCATTAATGGCACGCAGATCTTGGAGCAAACGCCATTTTCCTGATTTCTTTAGGATAGTAAATACAGGTGTATTCCATGGACTAACTGAGGGTTCTAGATGGTCAAGACGTACCTTCTCCTCTACTAGTTTGTTAATGCGGCAAGTTTTTCTGTTGGCAGTGGCCACTGAGCAACCCAAATCGGCTCATCGGATTTCCATTCCAATGCCAGGGTTGGCCCCTCCTCAGTGGCGGCTACTAGAAAGGGGGGAGCTGATCACCACCCCCCATTGACTCAAGCAATCCCTCCCCAACAGCCAAATAGTTGTATCGACAAGGTAAGGGCGGACTGACCCCTTCAATGCATTATCGGCAGCATCAATAATGTCAATAAAAATTCACTTAGCATGGGCTCACGCTGTCCGCCAATGCCCTGAAGTGGTGTGGTTACCGGTCGAAGTGGCCATGTCACTGGCCAACCCTGCAGGGGCAACACCGTCACATCTTCCCCAGTATCGATAAGGACCTGATGCTCGAAAGAATCACCATCTGGGCCCTTAAATTGAACTAATCTAGTGGGACGATCTTGTCCCACTGACAAAACAAATGCCGTTGTTAGTGGTGTTGGGTCTACCTGACTGGATGACCCGAAGCCCCCAGTTCCTCTTATCTGGGATGACTTCACAGGAACATTCGCACGAAAGGGTATTAATTGTGCAATTTTGGTTCCGGCCATTATTGTAATAGGCGGGCATATAGCTCGAACCATAATCCCAATGTTCCCTCTATAATCAGCATCAATTAGCCCTGGAAGCTAAAAAAGCCCCTGTAAGGAGGCGGATGATCTACCTATTAACAATGCGCTTAACCCATACCCCAACGGTCCAGATGCTACCGATGGAACGAGCGTCACCCTATCATTCTCTAGGGAGACGGCGGCGGCGGTGGCCAAATCAACTCCGGCACTGCCGGAAGTTGCCCCGCGGAGGCTGTCCAAGCAGCCGGTGTATTGTTTGTCCTCACGCCCTGCCGGCTGGCGCTCCGCGGGGCGTTTCTCGGCCCCGACAAAGGGGTCCCATCTTTTTTAAACTGGGAGTGACACTCAGTAGCTTTATGACCGAATTTTTCACATCGATTACATGTCCCAGGAAATGGGGAAGGAAGTGCATTGTTTTGTGGCTGACCTCTTTTCTTGGGGCAATCCCGTTTTAAATGACCCATCTTTCCACACTGATAACACGCCCCCTCCCTTCCTCTACGCCAATTTGACTTGGAGGTATTCAAGGCTACCGCCAAGGCGCGTGCATGAATCTTTGCCTTATCCTCCTCCTCCACCAAGGGAGCACGAGTGCAGGCTTCAATCATATCGACTAGAGAGGCCGATTTTGGTAAAGTCACCAAAATCTTCTTACACGTGGGGTTAGCATTTTGAAGGGCTAAATCTACCCCCAATGCTGATCTGGCGTCTGGTGTTAAATTAGGGGCCCTATCCAATGCCGTCCTTAGGCGGTCCAAAAAGAGGGCAAAAGATTCGCCCACTCCCTGCGTGACTTTTAAATAGGGAGGTCACGGGGCGCCCAAATCAGGGAGCTCTTTGAATGCCTCCAATGCTAGAAGCTGAGACTGTTGTAATATTTGGGGTACCAATCGCGCCTGTAGCTGAGGCTCTTCAAATCGCCCCTGTCCCAACAACATGTCTATTGTTGCTACCTGGAGAGGGTCATCCCGGGGTCTATCTAAATTAAGCACTGCCGCGTGCTCAGCCTTTTTTCTCCATGAATCCTTCTATAATAATCTCTGTGTGGGTGTTAACAACATATCTGCTAATTTCTGGGCATCAAAGGGACACATCGCTTGCCCCGAGAATATTTGTTCTAATAACCCTTGTACATACGGATTTTTCAAGCCGTACACCACAATAGCTTTCTGAGCCTCCCTCATCAATTTCCAGTCTAACGGCACCCAAGATTTAACCCCCTCCCTTGATACCGATACCGGGAAAGTAGCCGGCATGGCATCCAAAAGTTCCCCTTCAATTATAGCATCCTTTATCAATCCATGCCAGCGCTTAATTGGGTCAGGAGATCCCGCTCCTCCCCCCCATCCCTCCAAATCACCCCCGTCCCCCGTTCTTCTTACCCTCGTCCAATTGAAGATCACATAGGTGGCGGAGGTTTCACTTTTGGTCGAACCGGTTGCGTAGCGGGGGCACGAATTTTACGATATTCTTCCTCTGCTGTCGGTCGCAACTCTCCCTCGGGAGTGAGGTGCTCCGTACAATCATAATACCCACACAACCTACAAATATGGGCAAACGTGAGAGGTTAGGTATGCCGTGCTCTTGAAGCTGTTGCAGCAAATGCGATCATGACGATCCTTGCGGTCTGTTTTCCTTTCTATCCAGCTCATCCATCATCTGTTGAGCTGCAATACCTTCCTTATATAACCACCGAATTATCTGGTCCTGCGTCAAGTTATCAATCTCTCCAGTTTTAGGTAAGTCAGTAATCCGAACTTGTCGGGGAGGGGCTGATGGCACAACTGCGGGCGGCAATCCTGACTCCCCTTGTAACGGGTTCCTTGGATTGCCCGATGACGATTCCCCCGACACTGGCTGATCCACGGCCATCGGTTCGCCCCGATCTGAGTCGTCATCCTCCAAGGGCAACGGTACCTCACTGGGGTCCAACGGCGCCAAAGGAATCATAGGCGTTGTTTTACCAAAACAGTCTTTCGCTCCGACCGTGAAGGCCCCTTTCGCTGATGATTCTAATGCTTCGCATAATGCAATACGCGCCGCTGCGGTGGTAACGACTCGATGAACAGTCCGCCAGATAGGGCTCAAGGTAGTAGCTTCTTTATTTCCGACCCCCACAGAGTCCCACAGATCTTTCCCCAATGCTTTCCATACCGAAAAGTCAAACACATTCTTTGCATTAACCAGGAAACCCTGTCGCTTTCCCCACCGAAGCAATTTTTGCAGAGCTTCTGGGGAAAATTTTTCTCCCTGGTTATTAAGCAGATTGCTTAAGACCTTAAACACAGCCTGCTCATCTGCCGATGCTGCCGCTCCCATTATGAGAGATATTCCCCACCGCTCACCTTTCAGTGGGAGCTCCCCCGCCTCAGTTGGGCGTCCCGGTTCCTCACCCGAACGGAGGACACCGGCAGCAGCGGTCCCTGCTATTTCTTCCTCTGTCCATGGTACCAAATTCACAGAATTCTATCACGTCGGGGTCACCATTTGTTGCTGCTAGCAGGCTGGCTCACAGAACAACTGAAACAGTTGCTGGTAAAAAGCACTTTATTTCCCTTACCACAGCCATATATATACAGCACTCGTTTATTCCTTTTCTGTTGTTTATCACCCAATGTTCTCATCATTCTTATCTTTGGGTTCCATTATCTTGTGGTGGTAAAGACTCTCAGGTGCTGCTTATGTCATTAGTCCTTAGTTCAGCCAAATTTAGTCCTCAGTTCAGCCAAAGTTTTCTGGCCTTGTCCTTCAACTTGTTACCCACAGCCCCGCCTCTTGTTCTGTTCTTTTCCATTACTTGGTACACATTTCTAAAACATCTGATACTCAGCATTTCCCACACTGCACATCCGGGTCCACATGGAGGGGCTGGTAGTCAACCTCTGTCTTCTCCTAAGGAGGTTAACAGGGTTGGTGCTGCGGGAGCCGGAGCTGCGGCTGGTCCTGTCGGCGTACGCTGATGACGTACTCCTCGTGATCCAGGACCCGGGCGACTTGGCGCGGGTGGAGGCTTGCCAGGCCATCTATTCAGCAGCCTCCTCCGTGCGGGTCAACTGGGTCAAGAGCTCTGGCTTGGTGGTAGGGGACTGGCGGCAGGCGAGCTCCCTCCCACCCGTGCTTCAGGCAATCTGGTGGAGCACGGGTCCGCTGCTCTATCTGGGCCTTTACCTTTCTACCACGCATCCCTCTCCGCCGGAGAACTGGCAGAATTTAGAGGGCGGGGTGATAGAGCGGCTCCGGAAATGTACAGGACTACTCCGTGCCTCTCCTTCGAGGGAGAGCGCTAGTGCTTAATCAACTAGTCCTGTCCATGCTCTGGTACCGGCTCAACATCCTGGTCCCGGCCCTGGGTTTCCTGGCCAACCTCCGCACATCGATTCTGGAGTTCTTTTCGTCAGGACTGCACCTGGGTCCCTGCAGGGGTTCTTCATCTACCTCTGGAGGAGGGAGAGGGAGGCCTAAAATGTCTGCTCACTCAGGTCCATGTCTTCCGCCTCAGACCCTGCAGAGGCTCCTTCATGGTGCAGGTAGCCGGCGTGGAGCATACTGGCACACGCCTTCCTGCACTGCTTCGAGGGCTACGATACAACCGGCAGCTCCTTTATCTCCATGAGAGGTCTTCCGCGACCTCTCCGGGCTGCCGGTCTTCTACCAGGATCTCCTCCGGACCTGGAAACTCTTTACAACGACCAGGTCCGTGGCGGCCACCGAGGGGGCAGATCTCCTCGCGGAGCCCCTGCTACACAACCCCCAGCGTGTGCAGGTGCGGAGTCCCGCTCGGTGCGCCAGAGGTTGGTCCTGGCAGAGGTCACAAGAGTCGGAGACCTCCTAGATATGACGGGGAGACTGGCTGGATCCCCTGACGCTCGCTCAGCGCATGGGGCTTTCCAGACCTTGTACTCCCGGAGCATACTTCAGGAGGTGAAGGCCGTTTTGCTGCCCGCTGCTCGGGTTCATCTCAACCAGGTCCTGCACGGGCACGCTCCCGCCCACCCGTTACCCCAGGCCCGCCGGACTTTTTAATTTGACCCCTGCCCATGGACCCAACCAAACCCCTTCACCCCTTCATTAGAACCGGCTGCACGAGATGCAGGCGGTCTGCTTTCAAACCGCGCCAAGAAAACATCTCTACACGCTCGTGCACCAACCCTTCGCCGCACCGAACCCTAGTATCCCCGCCCCGATAAAAATGTCGGGACCTCCTGCCACCTTTGGAGGGGAGGAGCCCCGGTGGGCCAGCCTATATTCCACCTTGTCCAAGGCCCGCCGGGATGT